>NW_023604972.1:44037623-45237623 GCF_014898055.3 Talpa occidentalis
CTTAAATAAGATATAAGTGGTACAAGTCATAAAAGAAAACATTAAACATTTTACTACATTGAAATTAGCTATTTCTGTTTAGCAAAAGATACTATTAAGAGAGTGAAAAAAATCTTAAAGAAATTCAGTTAAAATTATAATTTTAATTATAATAATTAGAAATTCATGTTTATTTGGTGAATGTGAAAAAATCAAGGGAGGGGATAACATGCAAGTCAAGATAAAGTTTATCTAAAAGGTGAAGGAGAGGTTAGTGACTAGGATGGGGCAAAAAATGGGTTACTAGCAGTGTTATATTTCTTGACATACATGGTGGTATGTACATAAATGTTTGCATTCTAATAATCCACTGAGTTATAGTTTTGTGCACTGTCTACACGTTGGTTATACCTCAGAATAAAAAACATTGAAAATAAAATATCTAAAATTAACAACTCAGTGTTGGGGATTAATGACATATCAAGAAGAGAATTAGTGAACTAGATGATAGGTCAGAAGAAACCATGCAAAACGGCACACAGAGAGACTGATGGCAAGAAAAATGTAAGAGAGGAATTTAGTGAGAAGATTTAATATCTGTTAGCTGGAATCCAAAAAGCAGAAGCAAAAGGGAATGAATTTAAATAAAATTTGAAAGATAAAAAGCAAGAATTTTCCAGAATTAATTCAAGAAATCATGTATATATGTTGAAGGGGGCCTGAAAATTAAACATTTATCTATCGCAACAGATTAGAAAAGAGAACTGCAAAATAAATCCATCCAAAATAAATAAAACGGATGAAATACTAACAAACAAAAATTAATGAAATAGAAAGGAAATACATGATAGAGAAAATCAACAAAACCAAATGATTTTTTTTCTAAAGGTAAATAAAACTTAATATATTCTTAGAGTGAACGAAGAGAGAGTAAAGAACATTAACATAACAGGCCTAAGACTGCTATCCTTACAAAGGTATGCTTACAAAATGAGCTGTTGGCTGGCACCTGGGAACTTGGACTTCAAGAGGGTGCTCTTCAATTCCAGAACTGATAGAATGACTTACTTTGCAAATATTATTTTTATGCTCAATACCTGCAATCCTTTTGAGAGTCTGGATTTTGGTAAAAGGCAGCCTGAGGGGGCTTATATGATCAGCTCCCAATAAAACCTTGGACATTGAGTGTCCAATGAATTTCCTTGGTAGACAATATTACCATGTGTAGTCAAAACTCATTGCTGGAAGAAATAATTGTATCCTGTGTGACTCTACTGGGAAAGGATTCTTGGAAACTTGTACCAAGTTCTGGAATTCAACCCATGTGCCTTTTCCTTTTACTGATTTTGCTTTATAAGCTTTCACTGTAATAAATCATAGGCTGAGTACTATGAGTGCTTTGTAAATCTCAAAACCAGTGTTGGTCTTTAGAACTCTCAACACAGATTATAGACAGGCAGGCAGATAGACAGAGAGTAGCAACAAACACTTTAAAAATCTTGTTATATTCACGAGATAAGTGGCTATGCATATATAGTCATTTTTTTGTTTATTCTCCCAAAGAAGAAATTTATACTTCAAATCTCGTTATGAAAATAAAGCAAATATAAAACCACAGTATTTTTGGAAAAATGTAATCTTTAGAAAAATCTAATCTTTTTCAACATTTGATTGAAGCATACATGTATTTACTCACCTTTAGTAACTTGATTTCTCGCATAGCAATTTTTTTAACCATTTTGTCATCATCGCTTTCTAAAAACTTCTTGATGGCCACAATTCTTCCACTATCTTTATTCCTACATTTCATCACCATTCCATAGCTTCCTTCTCCAACCAATCCTAGGTTCTCATATTTTTCCATTTTAATTTAAGACCAGTAGGAATTTTTCTTGCTGTGGAAACCATTATTAACTCTAGTAAATGATGCTGAGTATGTTAATTTCTTCCACACCCACCTCCCAGAAATTTAATTCTTTCCCAAGTGTTTTCCATGTTAGAGCAGTCACTGTGTTTTCTCTCTCCTGTGCTTATTCACAATTTCTTCTTGTTTTCACATTTAAGCTTTGTTTTCACAATATTTGCACAAATTTCATAAGCAAGGCAGGCAAATTAAAGTTAGTAACTTTAAATTTAAATTACTAAATGGCATGTTAATGAAATTCAACATATTTTTAACTCAGATAAAGCAGTAATTGAACTATCAGTCAAAACAATTATGGCTTACTTTGGAAAAACACAATTCCTTTTCATTCAAAGGAATTTGTTTTTAATGAAGATAAAATTTATTTTTTATATCATATTTAAAGATCAAAGCTGAAAATCTTTAAGCCCTTTCTATTAAATAGGGAAAAATTTTTGCTCATAAAGTGATCACTTACTAAGTTAACACTAAGAAACTATGATAAATGATTTTTTTTAACTTTTCTTCTACGGTGTTAAATTCCTCAATTGAACTTACAGAATAACAGCAATGACATCATAGTTTATAAACAAATTTTCTAAATTAAATATTAGTACAACCAAATACAGTGTTTCAAAAATACTTTTAATGATTACTCACTATGAGATTGAATTTTGAATTTAGAAATCATTTACATCCTATTATATGGCATTTTCAAGGCAATCCTAATAAAATCTTATTTTAGTAATGGTTGATGATGGTCCAGCAATTATTCCATTACATATTTTGGAACAGAAAAAAAAATTTCAGTCAAAATACATGTAGATGTTAATTCATAAGGTTTGATTGCCATAAAATAGAAAAGTTAATAAGCTATGACTTCAAAATTAAACTTCTTAAATATGATATTGAAATTAAATTCCAACTGCAAATTGATTACTCCAAATTTATTCTCCCAACCGACTGCACAATTGGGTCATAGCACACTGAACCTATCTGCTTCTTTAAGAGGCATTGCCCACAAGACCTTAAAAGTATCATGAATTTATATTTAAGTCTCAATCCCAACATAGTCCTCAATATTTTGGAAGCAAAAATAGTCTTTCGGTAACTATACTCAAGTAATTCAGTGTTGAATTTTATTTTATCTGACAATATAGAAACACTCATAAAACTTGGAAAGAAAAAACAGTCTCATGTTATTGCATGCTTATGGCACTCTAAAATTAATTTACCCAAATTGTGAACTGTGATGTTTTACTCCTCTCCCTATTATAAATAGTACACTAACAAGGACAAAACATATCCTCTTGGCTCTGGCAAACCGTGCGATCCAATGTACACAATACATTTTTAGCACTTTTCAGTTAACAATTTAGAGTCTGTGTTATATATAACAGTTTAGGGTTTTATTACATGTACATATATATTTAATGGATATATGTATGCAAAAGAGATTATCCTCGTGGGGGGAAATGAAAATAAATCTCAGTCAAAACCAACTCTAATTATTTCATTAATTTACTACCAGTTTTAAGGGTAGGTTCTACCACAAACTGTTTGTAGGGAGTTTTCCTGACACTAATTTCCCATACATTTGACATTATAACTTCCATCTAATATCTATTACCTATTTTTTATAAAGAAAAAATTACTCATTGTAAGTCTATCCCGCCTTTTCTTAATTTCCCCCCCTTCCAAGAAAAAAGCATGTTTTAAGGATTAGACTTCAGGTTTATCTTGCCAAGGACAAAAATAACTGGAATCTATAACCTGGATCATTTTAACCATTTTGCAATTGGTGTCCTCACAATTTTAAAATGCAAAGTGAATAAAACTTACCTTAGCATATCTTAGATGTTCTGAAGCATAGCACAAGCTAACATATGCATATGATTACTCCAACTTTATTCTCACCAACTGCACAACTGGGTCACAGCACACTGAACGTGCCTGCTTTCTCAAGTGGCACTGTCCACAAAGACCTTATAAAAGCATCACAGTTTAAAAATCTCCTTGCTTCCTGAAACAGTTACTCATAAACTGTAACTTCTCCTGGAAGTAAGGGTAATACCAAGTGAAAAGAAGCCTGGTCTATAGGCAATGCTAGGTATTACCGGACATGTGCCATGTAAGCATCTGTCTTTACTACTATCAATTTAAATAATAAAAACTGTACTATTTTTTATTTTGTTCAAGACAGACTGAAATCTATTCTAGATAGATGACTGAGATAATGGAAGTTTTTTAAAGTATTGTACTTACTATTTCTTTAAAATCCTTTAGCGTGGCAAGACCCAGAGGTTTTCAACTTGGAAGTAAATTTGAGGTGAAATGCATCTCGCTCGCAGATCTAAAAGATGCTGACTAGCAATTCCAATGCTGTTGTGATAGATTTCTTCTGTGAATAGTCACGGGTCCTAGGTGAAGCTGGCAGGGAGGCAGATGGGCCTTGGCCCGCCGCAAGCTCACACTCTGGAGCACCGAGGGCCGCATGCTGTCGTTGTCAAGGCAACGACCTCACTCCGTCCCCAACCATTGGCACAAAGTCTCCAGAGAGAGGCACGGCCCAGGTCAGACTGCGTCCTTGGCTGGCACCAACACCTGTTAAGACCAAGACTTGTAAAGAACTTACCTGCGGTGGGAGGGCACCTGGAAGGTGCCCAGTCCCTGGAGTCCGTGAATCTATTTGGCTCCAGCAAGCTCTGGGCAGAGGCGTTGGCCACCGAGCTGCAAGGGGGCGGGTCTTCATGCGCTAGGCCCGCCCCCGAGTGCGCCAAGCCTCCCTTATTCTGATTGGCCAGAGCCTGTCGTTAGGAGCTATGATTGGCTCACCGCCAACCACCCCGCCCCTTTACCTGGCGCTTGGCTCAGGTTTGGTTCACTAGGGCGCAGTCGCCAAGCCTCGGCGCACTGAAGCGTTCTCGATTAAGGAGCCTCGGTTCTGCCTTCACCCGGTCACGACAGCACTGACTGGAGAGATCGGGAATGATCGATCAGTGAGAACTCTTAAGTTCCCAGTCATTTTCTCTTTAAATCATGAGAACTAAACGTTCTAGAAAACACTTTGATCCTTGGTGAGAGACTGTCCTGGAGAGCACACATTAAGGTATTAACTCCTTCTTATATACTAAGAAACATTTTGGTTTATAAATAATCTTTTTTTTAAAGATTTATTTATGCATACAAGAACGGGTACAGGCCAGAGGTGCGGGCGGTGAGAAGATTCACCAGAGACAGAGTGGGGAGCAGAACAGGCAGACTGACTGAAATGCACTGCTGAGGGGAGCAGCTGGCACGGCAGGAGAGGTCTGATGTGCTGTGTGGGTAGCTCCCTGGCCAGGGATCCAACTCTTGCTGCAGTGGCTGCTGTTAGCTTCATAGGTTGCCTCTTCACCTCTTGTGCCACCAGGGAGGCCCCTATAAATAACCTTTTGCAAGTTTGCTTAGCAGTATTTGATCACCTTAACCTGTTTAATATGGAGCTCCTGAAGCTGAGGACTATACCTGGAACGAGAGTATGGAGAAATACATAATTCTTTGGTCAATGCAAGATGTAAGTCTTAATGTTGCAATAGCTCTTCGCTTAACTGACAGAATTGGGGGGAGCCGTGTTCCATTTTGTTACCTCTGTAGGCTATAAGTAAATCTGGTGAACTTTTTATATGAGCGGAAGCTCACCTTTTGTAAAGTGGCAAATCCAGGTTTGTTGGGTGTGAAACTTGAAAACAAGAACACAAATATCTTTAATTTTGCACCTTTACAAAAAGACCCATCTAAGAAAGAGGCCCTAAAGCTTAAATAACTTGTTTATATTCCAGTGATAACCAAGAGGAAAAAGATTGAACATACTAAATTTGGTGAATATATAATAAGAAAGTCATTTCAAAACAATTGTGTTTGAAAGCCAACTATACAAGAGACAAAAACTGTACTCCTTGGATAAAGCCATGTACATGTTTGCTGAAGAGGAGGTGGCACTATGTAGAAGCAGGATTGGGTAATTCTTTTTTTAAATGTGGAGATTATTGTTTAAAGATGATGAAAGGAGGGCCTCCCTAGTGGCACAAGAGGTTAAACACAGCACTGTGAAGCTATCCACAGCCTCTGCAGCATAGGTTCGATTCCCAACCAGCCAGGCAGCTACCCACATGGCCACAGCAGACCTCTCCTGTCTCACCCGCTGCTCCCCTTAGCAGTGAATTTCAGTCATTCTGCCTGTTCTGCTCCCCACTCTGTCTTTGGTGAATCCTCTCACCCCCCTGCATCTCTGGCCTGTATCCCAGCTCTTGTATGCATAAATAAATAAATCTTTAAGGATGATGAAAGGAAAGAATGTAAGAAGGTTTTTTTTTTCACATTTTTGATCACTATTTTATTTATTTATTTATTTAGAGGCATGTTTTATTTATTTATTTGTTTGTTTGTTTGTTTTTGTTTATACAAGCACTGGGTACAGTCAGAAGCGCGGGAGGGTGAGAGAATTCACCAGAGCCAGAGCCGGGAGCAGAGCAGGCAGAAGGACCGAAGTACACTGCTGAGGGGAGCAGCGGGCGGCAGGAGAGGTCTGCACGCCATGTGGGACCCTCCTCCGGTGGCCAGGGAGCAGCCGGGGATCGAACCGGTGCCGCAGAGGCCGCAGGCAACTTTGCAACCTAGTGCTCAACCGCTGTGCCACCCGGGAGGCCCTCAATATTTTATTTATAACATAATTAACAGCAATTATCCACTTGACATGGAGTTGGGAAAAGACAACCAGAACAATGATACACAATTATTGTTATACCACGATCAGTGTTCTTCAGAGTATTCTGTAAGAAGGGTTTTTAAAGAGGCAAGAAAAGGAGTAATTAATGAAAAACCAAAGACAGGTAATGAAGACACATGTGAAAAGGTAATAAAGTGTAAGAAGGGCTTAGCCTTGAAAGTGTTTAAAGATGAAAAACTGAGAAAACAATGACTCATTCATGAGCCTAAGATGTTAAGTAAAAGAACTTTATTTTTGTAGGGGAAAAAATGGTGAGATTGACGTTAAAAAATCAGAGTAGAAATTCCTTGAAATAGGTGGTTATGAGTAGTCATATTTTTAAAGACTTATTTTTATTTATTTATGCACAGAACTGGGACTGTAGGCCAGAGGGGGGAATGAGAGGATTAATCAGAGACAGAGTGGGGAGCAGAACAGGCGGATCTACTGAAATACACTGCAAGGGGAGTGGCGGGCAAGCAGTGCTTTATATGGGTTAGCTAGCTCCTTGGCCCAGGATCAATCTCAGGCTCTAGTGGTAATAACATGATAGCCCTGAGACTTAATCCCTACGCCACCAGGGAGGCCCTGAGAAGTCATTTTTATATTGATACGAAAGGACACAAAATGTAAAATGTGCCACTTGAGTCTAAATACTATTAATTTTAAATGAAACTATTATTTCATAGGATTGGCGTCCCTAGGGTTAAGAATGGAAAAAATAGGTGGCACACCTCTACTAGAGAATTGTTAGTGCAAGAGATTAAACAGAGTTAAGGAAGCGATGCTGGAGAAAGCACCATTGAAATGGCTTGTCATAGGTTTCAGCTAGATGGGAAGATAAAATATGACAGAAGTTACTAAACTGAAAAGAGGCAATGAGGGAGTGCATGTTATAGGCATGAAGAATAAGTTGCATGGGAATGAAATAAGATAAAAAGTTTTTTATCAAAGAAAGCAATTTGTAAATTTAAGAACTTGGAAAAGGCATAAGATGATGTTCAGTTCTAAAGCGTGGCATGTTTAGCTGTTCCTTTGGGTAGCTGAAGTTGAGTGAAAACTGTTATTGGAGTTGAAGCTTGAGTTTAAAGTATGAAAGTCATAAACTTTTGGTTTTATATTTATTTTCTTACATCATTGTTAATTTTTGGATAGTATTGGATTTCTCCCCTCAGGCATAGCTCCTGTAGTTCTCCCCCAGCCACAGTACCCATGATCAATCTCCATCATCCCTTATGTTCTTCCCTCCCCTGTTTTGACTCCTCCCCAGTTGTATGCCTCAGATCTATTGTCAGCTTCACCTTTTGTCTTTCGTTTGGTTTCTCTGTATTCCTTATATAAGTGAAATGACCCAATATTTATCTTTTTCCTTCTTACTCCACTTAGCATAATCCCCTTCAGCTCTATCCATGTTGCTGCAAATGGCATGAGTTTTATCTTTTTTTGATTGCTGAGTAATATTCCATTATGTATATGCATGACATCTTCTTGATCCATTCATTTGTTTTGGGGCATTAGGTTTCTTCCATATCTTGGCTATTTTAAATTGTGCTGCAATAAACATAGGAGTGCAGGTTTTCTTTTGAATTAGTGGGTTTTTTTTGTGTGTGTCCTTTGGATAGATTCCCAGTGGAATTGCTGGGTCAGATGGTAGGTCCATTTTTAGTTTTTTTTTAAGGAAACTGCGACACAGTTTTCCTTAGTGACTAGATCAGTCTACATTCTCACCAGCAGTGTAAGAGTGTTCCTTTCTCACCACATCCTCACCAGCATTTATTGTTTGTGGCTTTTTTAATATGGAAGATGGAAGATGGTATCTCATTGTGGTTTTGATCTTCATTTCCCTGATAAGAGATGTTGAACATCTTCTCATGTATCTGTTGGCCATTTGCATTTCTTTAGTGTCTTTTTAGTTCTTCTGCCCATTTTTTGGTTGCTTGCTTTGTCTTTGTTGAGTTGTGTAAGCTCTTTGTAGATTCTTTGATATCAGTACCTTATCAGATGTATGGAGTACAAATATTTTCTCCCATTCAGGAGCGTGTCTCTTTGTTTTGGTTGCTGTCAGTTTTGCTGTAAAAGCTTTTTTTTTTTTTAAAAAAAAAAGATTTATTTTATTTATGCATACAAGAGCTGGGGCACAGGCCAGAGATGCGGGAGGTGAGAGGATTCACCAGAGGCAAAGTTGGGAACAGAACGGGCAGACCCACTGAAATACACTGGTGAGAGGAGCAGAGGGGAGACAGGAGAGGTCTGCTTCACCAGGTGGGTTTCTCTCTAGCTGGCCGGGATCAAACTCATGCTGCAGAGGCTGCGGATTACTTCATAGTGCAGTGCTTAACCCCTTGCACCACCAGGGAGGCCCGTAAAAGTTTTTTAGTTTGATGTAGTTCAGCTGTTTATATTCTTTGTTTTCTTGGTGCTGGAGATGAGTCCTCAAAGATTTTTCTGAAGTTTATGTCATGGAGTGTTTTGCCTATGTTTCCTTCTATGTATTTTATGGTTTCAGACCTTACATCTAAGTCTTTTATCCATTTTGAGTTGATTTTTCTGTGGTATGAGATAGTTGTCTGGTTCATTCTTTCGCATGTGACAGTCCATTTTTCCCAGCACAATTTATTGAAAAGATTTTCCTTGTTCCAGTGTATATTCTTTGCTTCTCTGTCGTAGACTAATTTACCATATATGTGTGGTTTTATTTCTGGGCTTTTGATTCCAATTGGTCTGTGTTTTTGTTCCAGTGCCATGTTGTTTTTTTAATATTATAGCTTTGTAGTATAGTTTGAAGTCTAGGAGTATACTAATTCCATTCTCCCCCTTTTTGGTCAGGCAGGTTTTAGCTATTTGTGATTCTGTATGGATTTCAGCAATATTTGTTCCCTTTCTTTGAAGAATGTCTCTGAGATTTTTATTGGAATTGCACTGAATCTGTAAATTGCTCTGGGTAGAATAGTCATTTTGATGTTGATTGTTACAATCCATGAGCAGAGAGTATCTTTTCATTTCTTTGTGTCTTCTATTTCTTTTTACAATAGTTTTTAATTTCCTCTGTAAAGGTCTTTCACCTCCTTTGTTAGATTTATTCCCTGGTATTTAATTTTTTTGGTACAATTGTAAACGGGATGGTTTTCCTAATTTCTTCCTTTTCAGGCTGATTATTTGCATATAGGAAGGCTACTGACTTATGTATATTGATTTGTAACCTGCTACTTTCTTGGTTTATTTACTTTTTCCACGGATTATCTCTCTCTCTCTCAATACATACATATATTCATATCATCTGCAAATAACAGCTTTCCTTCTTTCCTAACTTGGATTCCTTTTATGTCTTTCTCTTGCCTAATTGCTCTAACGAGGACTTCCAGTATTATATTGAAAAGCAGTGGTGAGAGTGGTCATTCTTATCTTGTTCCAGATCTCAATGGAAAGGTTTTTAGTTACTTACCATTGAGTGATGTCAGTTGAGGGTTTGTCATATATGGATTTTATTATGTTAAATAGGTTACTTTTACTCCAAATTTTTCAAGGGTCTTCATCATAAATGGATGTTGAACTTTATCAAATGGAAAAGTCAAGAACTTTCCATGATAAGTCCTAACATGAACTACTAGGCTGACTATAGAGGAAGAGGTTAAGAGGACATTTTAATCACTAAAGAAAGTGAAAATGTTTTAAGTATCTATGGGCAGCATGGGAGTACACAATGAGACTGACAATGAAAGAGAAGAACTTGAGAGATGGTAAGGAAAAAATATTGTTTTACTCTTAGGTATATATCCAAGAAAAACGAAAACAGGCCTCCCTGGTAGCTCAAGTGGTTGAGCGCAGCGCTGTGAAGCTGTCCGCAGCCTTTGTAGCACTGGTTCGATCCCACCTGCCAGGGAGATACCCAGGTGGCACTGCAGACCTCTCCTTTCTCATCTGCTGCTCCCCTCAGCAGTGTATTTTGGTCCGTCTGCCTGTTCTGTTCCCTGCTCTGTCTCTGGTGAATCCTCTCACCCACCCGCATATCTGGCCTGCACCCCGGTTCTTGTATGCATGAATAAAAATAAATCTTTTTAAAAAACCACAAAAAACGTGGGCCTCCCTGGTGGCGCAAGGGGTTAAGATGCAATTTATGAAGCTTTTGCAGACTCTGCAGCACGAGTTCAATCCCCCGGCTGACCAGGGAGCAACCCACATGGCTCAGCAGACCTCTTCTGACTCGCCCAGCAGTGTACTTCGGTCAATCTGCCTGTTCTGTTCCCCACTCGGTCTCTGGTGAATCCACTCACCCCCCACACCTCTGGCCTGTACCCCCAGCTCTTGTATGCATAAACAAACAAATCTTTTTTCAAAAAAGGAGAACATATTCATGGGAAATCTTGTCCACATGAGTTCATGGCCGCATTTATACTCATAATAGCTAAAAAGTGAAACAACCCAAATTATCTATCAACTGATAAACTATGAAATATCCATACAATGGAGTGAAGTACTGATAGATGCTACAACATGGAATAATCTAGAAAATATGCTAAGTGAAAGAGCCAGGCACAAAACTTCCCATATTTTGTGATTCTATTTATATAAAATGTCCAGTTTAGAC
Organism: Talpa occidentalis; assembly: GCF_014898055.3. NCBI lineage: Eukaryota > Metazoa > Chordata > Mammalia > Eulipotyphla > Talpidae > Talpa > Talpa occidentalis. The sequence goes on from NW_023604972.1 coordinate 44,048,838, forward strand.
AAATCCACAGAAACAGAGTATATAATATCTGAGACTGGGATGAAGGCGGGCATGAGGAGTGATTACTAATAGATACAAGTTTTTCTTTAGGGTGATGAAAATGCTCTGAATTAAGCAGTAGTAAGGTTTACTCATCATAAGGCTTATACTGAAAACCACTGAATTGCACACTTACAAGGGTGAATTTTATGTATGTAAAATGCATCTCAAAAAACAGGCCAGGGCCTCCCCGGTGGCGCAGCGGTTGAGCGCTGGGCTGCAAAGCTGCCCGCAGCCTCTGCAGCACTGGTTCAATCCCTGGCTGCTCCCCGGCCACCAGAGGAGGGTCCCACATGGCGCGCAGACCTCTCCTGCCACCCGCTGCTCCTCTCAACAGTGTACTTCGGTCCTCTGCCTGCTCTGCTCTCCGCTCTGGCTCTGGTGAATTCTCTCACCCTCCCGCGCTTCTGACTGTACCCAGTGCTTGTATAAATAAATAAATAAAAATAAATCTTAAAAAAAAAAAAAAAAGGCCAGAGGATTCTGCCTTCCCAGAAATTTTTCAATACATTTATATATTATAACTTAGAGAACTGTTTTTTCCTCACATTAGCAATCCTCTAGCTCTGTTAAATAACCCCTGGCGACAATCATTCTCCACATGTCTTGACATTCAAAAACAATGTGCTGGGTCAATTTCCTGCCAAAACAAGATCACTTCTCACTTATGTTCTGTGAAATACCGATCGTCGGTTTTTGTTATCACCTCAATTGAGTCACCAAATGAATGAAAGAAGCATAAAATCTTCAGACTACAAAAATAAACTGCTTCATTATTATAGATCATGCAACTATTCTATTAAGAAAGTGGACTGACTCATTTTGAAGTTCTGCATCTTTGATGGAAAGACACATGACAAAGAGGAGATAATTCTTGTCTCAGCCTAGTAGTTTAATGATAGCATTAATATTTAAAAATCGGGCCTCCCTGGTGGCGCAGTGGTTGAGTGCTGGGTTGCGAAACTGCCCGCAGCCTTTGCAGTGCCGGTTCGATTCCCCTGGCCACTCCCCGGCCACCGGGTGAGGGTCCCACATGGCGCGCAGACCTCTCCTGCCACCCGCTGCTCCCCTCAGCAGTGTACTTCGGTCCTTCTGCCTGCTCTGCTCCCCGCTCTGGCTCTGGTGAATTCTCTCACCCTCCCGCGCTTCTGACTGTACCCAGTGCTTGTATAAATAAACAAACAAACAAATAAATAAATAAATAGATCTTTAAAAATATATAGATTGTTAAAAAATAATTAAAAATCATTGAGACAATTAGTTTTGGAAATCTAAAGTACAACCTCCCTATTTTGGCAAGTTCCAACGTACACTGTACTTTGATCTGTAAGTCACCAACACTATACTATTTCATAACAGTATAGTATGCATTCTGCCTGCACTGGTAATATGCTTCTTATAGGGCCTCCCTGGTGGCACAAAGGGTTAAGCACTGTACTATGAAACAATCCACAGCCTCTGCAGCACAAGTTCGATCCCCAGCCACCAGGGAGAAACCCACATGGGAAGGCAGACCTCTCCTGTCTCACCTGCTGCTCCCCTCAGCAGTGTATTTCAGTCTGCCTATTCTGTTCCCTGCTGCCTCTGGTGGATCCTCTCACCCCCTACATCTCTGGCCTGTACCCCAGCTCTTGTATGCATAAATAAATCTAAAAAAAAAAAAATGCCTCTTAAACTTCCCCTTGACTTTGCATCTCTCTCTAGCCTCTACCTCATTGCTGTTCCTCTTCAGCAAAACTACAGGAAGTCTGTGCTCATCTCTTACCTCCAGTTCTCTCTTGGACTTTCATCTTTACTTAACTGAAATAGTTCTCACTTGAAGTCACTATGATTTACATCTGTGGCAGAGATTACTAGCTTGTCACAAGTTAGCTCCCTTTTCTTGTGTATGCCTTGATTTTTCTGAAATCCCCATTGCAGTTAGGGGTGGCCATGAGGTTTTTCAAGCTAGTGGAATATAAAAACCACTCAGCCTGGCCCATAAAAATCTCCGATTTGAGATCCTTCATATTTCTTTCAGCTGGTCATAGTGGAGATGACTAGTGTGATTTTGAAGCGATAGTAGTCTTCATTCAGTAGTATCTCTAAATGACTAAGACCAGGGAGCAATCCACATGGCTCAGCAGACCTCTTCTGATTCCCCCAGCAGTGTACTTCGGTCAATCAAGCTCTGTTTCTTATATGGAGGATTGTAGGGACTATTGTGTATGAACCATTAGACTTGGCAGTCATGTATTACGTGTAGCGGCTAGCATACACTAATTCACTATCCTATGTGATCTCTCAGCAGCATTTGACACACCTATTATTTCTGATAAGCTCAGCTTTTCAAGATGCCAGTACTTGTGATACTTTGTCTCCATCAGTTTTCTTTGCATGCTTCTAGTAGAGCCCTGAACTTTACAGAATTTGGACTTAGTGTTCAGCCTTTCCTAAACACTCTCTAGGTCTCCCTAAGTTTATTTACTTGATAGGGGAGAAGAGGTGGTTGTAAGTGCTACAAAAAGCATTATAATATTATAGAACAACTGAGTAACAGTTGAGAGATGTATCCTCAACAATTAGGAACCTTGCCTGGCACAGAAGTTGTTTGACTTGATAAACACGGATAAATGGCTTGTCTCCATTAAAAAATGTCTAATAGTGTAAAAGGAAACACACACACGCCAAGGTATTTTTAGGAACCTATGGTTGGAATATCTGTATTTTTTATGTGCACACCATCTATTTCTATATATGTGGTAACACAGAATTCACCATTTCACATCCTGTTTTTGAAATAGTCAAGTCAAAATCTCAAAATTACACACCCTTTTTACACTCTGATCAATACAATCAATCAAAATCAATAGATTTTGTTGTATTGATCACATCAAAATATAAGAGGATTTCACTAGCACACCAGCCATGTCTTACCATGAAAGCCTGTTTTAATCTCTTGTGTTCCAATAACACAAATGAAAAACTTTAGATTCTTCTTTGGCACTACTATTTCCCTCACCAAGACCTGGCTATTTTAACCTCCCAAATCATTCTAGTAAAAGCTGTCATAGCTCCTGACTGATAAAAACGCTGCCCAATAATCTTTTGCTTGATTTACTTCCCATATCATTAATCAAACACCTTCAACTTGTTTAGTCAGTAGCCAAAGACATTTTCAACTTAGAATTAGTTATCACCACTGGACAAACCAATTCAAATTCCCATTGCCCTTGGGATAAAAACCACTCTCCTTAAAGCTAAGGAATGTCTGCCCCATAGCTACTTATTAAATATGCACCCATTCACTCTCCATAGTTTCAGTCCTTCTTAACCTGAGAGCAGGGAGCCTTATTTAATTCATCATTTACTAACAGAACAGTCCTGGCACTTAGCTCAACAATTAGTGAAATAAATGAAAGTTAAATCAAAATAACATTAACAAGTCTTCTTGTAACCTGAAAAATGGACAGAAGAGGAATAATGAGCAGCTTTCAAACATTTCCAGTTTCTAGGAAAAGAGATGTTCACTGTTAGATCTAAGTCACTTAGAAAGATGAAAGATTGTTTTGGACTTCCAAATTTTGAATTAACTAGGGCTTCGAAAGGGGACATGACAAAAAAGGATATATAAAAAAAAGTATTTGGAACACAGGACAAGGTAAGTACCAACAGTAGAAATGCAATCAAGTAAAAAACACTTAACAGCTAACACTTGCAGAGGCCCCAACAATGTCAGATACTTTATATATTAACTAAATCCTCACAATCATCCGCCTCATTTTACAAAGGGAACAGAAACACAGAAAATGGCTATTAAACAATGGAGCGGTAATTCAGGGCTAAACTGTCTCCAGATCCCACCCCTTGACCATTAGATTATAGGTAATTCATTCATGGACAACATATGGGAGTTAAGATAGTACCTGGGCTAAGGGAAAACACCCAGAGAGTTTCTAAGGGAAAGTGACTGATAGAAAGGGGGGGGGGGCAGTAGGAGATGATTAATGGAGGAGTAAGAGCAAATACAGAAAAATCAAAAGTATTTAATATCACAAAAGTGAAAGCATTCTAAGGAGGCAGTGAGCCTCTCAAAATTCTTAGAGATCAAGGTCAAAGAGAACATTACATTTGACCAGTAGAAGGCTAGTAATCATTGTTTAATTCTAAACCTGCTCGGTATTTGGAAATGTTTAAAATACTCTGAAATATACTACTACATAGATTGGAAGATTTCAGTCACTATGTGTCAAAAATAGCTGGAGGTTTACTTAGAAATTATGACATTCTATTTATGGAACTCTATTACCAAGGGAAATTTGATTATTCAATATTTTTAAATAATTTAGCACTCTGGCCTCAAATGGATCAAAATGATTACTACTAAAGTTTCACGAACACAGAACAACAAGGGTATTTATTCATGTCATATAAATCTAACTTATGATAAGCAAATTAACCTAAAGTAAAAATATGAATATGCACTAAAATTTTATATTCACTTGCTACAAGCTATCACATAATTGAAATAAAAACACCCTGTGATGCTAAAATTCTCCTCAAATAAGTTGTTCCATACAAACTTCCTAGACCAAATAATATCCTCCTTTAAATCTGGTTAATTGAATATAATGTGGGACAAACATTTTACCCCTTCTTAAAAATGTTTTTCCAGTCAAAAGTTAGATAATGCTATTACAATTAAAATTGAAAGTGAGTTTTTATACATTTATAAAAATCTTGAGTCTTACTTTAATTTGTAAATATGCTTATTCTGGCTTCTGTCCAATACAAACTTGTGAAGACTGATTTAAGGAATCTTCATTGTTAGGAATATATAATTAGTAGAAATTCATTTACATCATTCTTCTTAATAAAAGTCTCAAGTTTCCAAAATTGTATATGCCTTAAAAACCTCATTTTTGGTTTGAAGTATATATTCATAGATGTGACTACATGATTATTTCTGTAGAGCTTGAAAATGTGTTCCAATTCCTGAACTTGGCCCATGTCCATAACTTCAGGTATCTTCCCATCCATTCTTCTCCTTTCCTTTTGAGATATGAAAGTAGCAGTGCCTTGGAAAAACCATTTTTTTTTTCTTAAAATAAATAAATGTTTAGTTTCCTTTAGATCACTCTTTTTTTTTACTAATTACTGTTCTAATATTCTTTAATTTCTCTACTGGGCATCTAAATGAACTAATGTAGATCTGTAACAAGTTTTCAGTGTTACTTAAATGTTTTACTTTGTTATACATCAATTTTCACAAATAAGCAGTTGGATATAGAACAATTTCTTATTTTTACTTAGGTTGTGTGAAATGCAATTAGGAGAAAATATCTTGAAACAAACCTACACATTAAATTAGGGACATAGATAAATGCTGCAGACAGACATCAGTAGTTTATTGTTTGTTTAGTCCAAACACATTCAAAATGGAAACTCAAAGAATACTTTCCACCTGAAACAATTAAACTAGGTTCTACTAGCATATAATGCTTAACACATTACAGCAATAAAGATGGTAATCCATTGTCTTCTATACCTACTAAAGCCAAGATGGTAAAGCCGATTTGGTTGCAAGTGTCATAAGGATAGAATATTACCATCAAAAAAATTAAAAAATCAGCAAATAACAGTAATGGTAGATGAATATTTTTACTCTGTTTCACTGAAAAGGGGACAAAATGTTAAAAGTCCACAGTACTGCAGGTGAACAATCACCATGTAAACTTCTCCATGATGTTCTCGTGTTTTATTTGTGGTATGTAAAGACTGAAGCTGAATGGCTCTTTGCTCTAATTTTCTATTACACTTAACATTGTCATTACTTTTGGTGCCAGAACAGTTCTCATGGGTGACAGGGCAATATCCTGCATTGGAAATTTTATATATATATATAAAAAGGGAGGGAGAAAGAAATGTAAGACTAGAAGGAAAATATGCTAAAAATCCGAAACAAAACAAAAACACTGACAATAAACCACTTGTTTAAAAGTGATTTGAATAAAAGGCTTCAAAATGCAAAAGTAATTTTCTGATAAGAACTTCAAGTACTATACATCAGAAAGTGTAAAACTGTTTCAAATAGGAAAAATCCACAACCCCCCCCCAAAAAAAGGAAACTAGGAGAAATCTGTGCCCCCCAAATATATGCAATAGTGCAAGACTTTTCCTCAAACATGGAAGACCTCATTCATGGGGGGAAAAAAGAACAGATTAAATTTTAATTTTACTTATATTGCCCGGTACATTAAAAAACAAAATGTGCATCATTTGTTACTTTACTAAATAGCAAACAGTTTCATAAAGAACCAGCTTGCTACTATGTCAAGTGCATTTTTTATTTGTTTTTACTACAATAGAATGGAGAAGTCTTCCATGCTAACAAGCAGCTTTAAGTGGTCACACTTATTTACCTACCTCCTAGCTTGAAACATCAGAAACCAGTAAATACGAAATGCTCCAAGCATAAAATTGGATTATCTTTTGCCATAGTTGTGGTTTACTGGAGCTTGCTATACAGACAGACAATAATCCAGCAGCTACAAACTTTGCTCACAGAATTGTTTAGAGATTCATGTAAAAATAAAAGATGTCGTCCCAGACTTAAATTCAGAGCCACTCGGGTGCTGACATCAGTTCAAGAATTGTGCAAAATGAATGATAGTTCCCTGCCCCCCCAACCCCATAGAAAATGCAAACACTTAAGAGCTGCTGTTCTTTTCTCTGAAAATTGCAGTATCCTCACTTCAGGTTTACTTGCCGTTTATGGAATCTGACTGCTTTTAAAATGTCACTAAAAATGTACATTAAGTTGACTGACTTTTCCAAGCACCTCTCAAGTGATATGCTTCAACGTTCACATTTATGCTAAGAGAAAAGTCAACAAGAGACTTACTCTAGTAACTGACTTCCTCCTTCCCTCTCCCTCCCCAACACACAAGACTCACTCCCACAGAGAACACAAAATTGTTAACTGAACAAGATATATAATATGCTAGTCAATTTTACTGATTTTAAAGATACTGCAATTTTTATACACTTCAATGATTTTCAACATTTTGCAGCTGTTTGGCTTTGCAGCACAGCAATTCATACACTATACTGTACAAAATTACCAGCAAGACTGGAATGATGTATTAATAGAAGGCACCATCATGCTTATTACATTACCAGAGAACAAAAATACAGTAAAGACAATTTTCACTGTACACAGCTTAAAGAAAGGAAAAGGGGAGGAGGAGTGTGTTGAGCAGCCAGCCATCCCTGTACTGAAGAGGGGCAGGTAGAAAAATCTTAGATATGGAGCTACTAAATCTGGTCTAATAGTCAAGACCATAGCATCTGAAGTTCTGATTTTGTTACTTAGTTCACAACTAAATGATTTCCTTCTGGAATATACTTGTAGTCTTGTTAAGGTTTATGTGTACATACGCTGGTCACAGCAAGCAGATAAAATGCCCTCATCATTTCACAAACTATTCTCTACTGGAAAAAAGATGATTTTTTTCCCCCTGTTGCCTCCTGTCGCAGATGTCAATGTTAATGAGTTCAAAGTACCCATTAGTGCATTTTTGATGAGTGCATAACAAGTTTCTGTTGGTTTGTATTTGGGGGGGAGCCAAGAAAAAAGGCAAGATTCTCCAATTGCACAAATTGCACTAATTGTGTTTCCAACATTAATAGGCAGAAACAGTAACACTTAAACAAAATGTGCAGCAGAGGATTTTTTGACTCAAAGGACCTGAATTCAGTTGGGCATGTCCTTTTAAGTTCATTTTGTTGTAGATAGTTTAGATATGGTCATTTCTCAGTCCTCAAATCTCCAAGTCTAGATTTATAAATTAATGTGAATCCTGTTGTGAAATTGGGGAAATAATGTCCACCTCAATTTAACTGATAACCAAAAGATGCTTTTCACATCAAAGAAATGATCAAAAAGGCTGTGTCACATTCCAAAGCCAAAAAAAAAAAAAAAATAACAAGAATGCAAACACGATGAATTATGTACCACTGCTAAGACTTTGCCAACAGTGGAGCTTCAGCGACGCTGTCCTGTGAAGCGACCTTCCATTTGCCCGGTTCCTCTCCCAGAGCCAAGTTTCTGTGCCATGCCACCTCTTGGAGGAGGTCCTCTCCCATCTCGGTCACGCATCATTCCACCACCCACTATTCCACGTGGACCACCAGGACCTCGATCATTGCGCCGGATATCCCTGCGATCATCACCACCACCTCTGGTTTCTCGCTCTCTTGCAGCTCTTGTTTTTTTCTCTTCCACATTTAAACGTACTTCCCCTCGAAACATAATTGGCTTTAGGGGAGAAAAAGATTTTTAGGGGCAGGTTAGACAGCAATAGTAATGTATTCCCTTGCATACATTAGAAACTCCTAAGAGGAAACTTTCACAAAATTCTTAAAATGCAATCTCTATCCCAATCGTCTTTTTCTCAAGTCTCAGACTTACATTGCTAACATATCTTTATTCTCTGCATAAATGACCATTTAATAATGAACTATTTTCAAGTTTAAAATTAACAAAATATTTTCTATGGTTTTAAAAAGCACAAAATTAAAAAAAAAAAAAAATAAAAAGCACAAAATTAATATCATACACAACAGAAATAATTAATTAAAGCTTGAATTTTATGCCCTTTAAGTCACTTACTTTTGCAATTAAGATTCTCTGAACTGGTTCAGAGTCATCGAAAACCACAAAACCAAAATTTGGAAGCTTTCCCCCAACACCCTTGGTATTGATGCGAAGTTCTACAACATTTCCAAAACCTGTGAAAGTAAACATTGCACCAAGTTATCTTAACAGAATACTTTGAAGACTTTAATTGTTCAGGATGAATTTACCTTAACCTCCTTATCTTTATGACACTTATAACCAAATTGGCTTTTCCATCTTGGCTTTAGTAGGTATAGAAGGCAATGGATTACCAACTTTATTGCTGTAAAAGTTGCAAGTTGCTATACTGAGTAACAACTATGGCATATTCACTGATATAGTTGGTTTACCTAAGATGCTAACAACAGGTATGACTGCTTGTTTGGTTACCCTTCTGCATCTTATCAGTTTTTGAAATGTCACCTGAAGTTTTATTAAAAAAACACTATTTTTTTATTTTTTATTTTCATTTGCCAAGTGAGTTTCATATTGAAATTTAAGGCTGAATCCTCCAGCACTTTCTCCTAACCTACTAACCAGTTCAATCAACACTAAGTACAATCACTACGAAACAACAATATAGTCTTCTCCCTTCTGATCAATTAAAGTGATTGCTACAGTATGTATTATTTGAAAATTAATTATGGAAAAAGCTCAAGTCTTCTGCTTAACTTTAAAATACAGAAAAACATCACTTACTCATGAAAAACTCTTTCAGTTCATTTTCATCAATATCATGTGGCAAGTTACCAACAAAAAGTTGATGACTGTCTGGATAGCGAATTATTCTACGGTTGTCAGATTCATTCTGTTCAATATCTCCTCTGCCTGAGAAAAAGGAATAGAGTAGATACTAAAAGTTTACAAATATAAACTTTAAAAACTAGTTCAAAGCAACAAATTTAAGAAATCACACAACATCAATATTCCTGTTTTAATTTAGTGAGATAGTGACCATCTAAACAGAGGTGGCTAGTAAGGTTAGAAAACAACATGGTATTACACTATAAAGTGAGGGACTAAGTCCTTTCTTTTAGATCTACTGGTCTGATTACATGAAAGTCAAATATTAACACAGATATTCCTCCTTAACCAAACTTTTACAGTCACATCAAAATGGTTCAGATACTGGGCCTCCCCGGTGGCGCAGCGGTTGAGCGCTGGGTTGCGAAGCTGCCCGTGACCTCTGCGGCGCCGGTTCGATCCCCGGCTGCTCCCCAGCCACCGGAGGAGGGTCCCACATGGCGCGCAGACCTCTCCTGCCGCCCACTGCTCCCCTCAGCAGTGTACTTCGGTCCTTCTGCCTGCTCTGCTCCCCGCTCTGGCTCTGGTGAATTCTCTCACCCTCCCGCGCTTCTGACTGTACCCAGTGCATGTACAAACAAACAAACAAACAAGTAAAATAAATAAAGCATGCCTCTATTAAAAAAAAAAAAAAAAAGGTTCAGATACTGAGGTATATTTGTAGCAAATAATAGTTTAGCATTTTAAAATTTACAAATGACTTAATCTTCAATTATATGAAATTACAGCTACATCAGTAAATTTAATAGTAGGAATATCTCACTTCACAGCATTTTACATATGTTAGGGTGCTCTCAAAGATAAATGTATGTGTACGTAAACACATGCACACACACAAATCTTGTTTGATATTCCTAATAACACAATAGACAACACTGAAGAAAACAAGAAGATACTGCATTAAAAAAATCATTTAACGATTGAATGACATTAAGACAATCTCATAGGGCCTCCCTGGTGGTGCAGGCGGTTGAGTGCAGCACTGTGAAGCTGTCCACAGCCTCGGCAGCGCGGGTTTGATCCTGGCCAGCCAGGGAGATACTCACATGGCGCAGCTGCTCCCCTCAGCAATGTATGTCATTCAGTCTGCCTGTTCTGTTCCCCGCTCTGTCTCTGATAAATCCTCTCACCCTCCCACACATCTGGCCTGTACCCCGGTTCTTACATGCATGAATAAATCTTTAATTAAAAAAAAATTAAAAAAAAAAAGGAACAATCTCATAATTTATGATCCAAGACCATAAACTCAATCAGTGGCAAAGCTAAGACAAAATCTCTAGCTCCTATTACTTCTTTATTTATTTATTTAATTGATTTATACATACATACATACATTCAAGCACTGGGTACAGTCAGAAGCGCGGGAAGGTGAGAGGATTCACCAGAGCCAGAGCAGGGAGCAGAACAGGCAGAAGGACCGAAGTACACTGCTGAGGGGAGCAGCGGGCAGCAGGAGAGGTCTGCGTGCCATGTGGGATCCTCCTCTGGTGGCTGGGGAGCAGCCAGGGATCGAACCAGCGCTGCAGAGGCTGCAGGCAGCTTTGCAACCCAGCGCTCAACCGCTGTGCCACCGGGGAGGCCCCACTTCTTTGTTTAGTACCACATCACTTATATTTACTTTGGTGGAAAAAAATGCCACTTTCTAAATTTGATGCAAAGTATGTCTCCCATTTCCTCCAAAAGCAATTTAAACATGTCTATGGAATTCAGAGGCAGTACATATATTAGCTAACAATGGAAACAAGTCAAAAATCATGGCAACTTAATACTGAAGACAATCAAAATAAGAAGAATCAGGGTGTGCTTATTACTTATCTGTGAAGAGATTAAGAGTGGTAAGTAAAAGAGTAGGTCATTGGCAGCTTGGGTTTGAATTCTTACAACCAATGACAAAAAACAAAATAAAATTTGTCTCCAAATTCTTCTACATTTTCCAAATACGAGTCTCTACGACATGTCAATGAGTCCTCCCCTAAAAATTGTCTTACCCCAAGACTATATTTTACTAAAAGGATTTGCGTATAAAATACATTACAGTATTTTAAAGTTCCATCTCCCAACTTTTCAAGAGCTAAACGATAGAAGTTATAGATGGGGCTGACTTACCTGGTCTTGGTCCTCTAGGAGGAAAACCAGGTCGTTCCCTAGGTCGCTGTTCACGCACACGAGGTGGCTGAGATTGAACTTCTGGCTTAGCTTCAACTCTCGGCTAAAACACAAGGGAAAAAAAAAACACGTTAAAAAGAAAATACATTCCAAAGGAGAAATATTAACTAAAGCAACTACAACAAGACACCAGCAAGCATAACAGTATTTTTAAAGCTTTGCATGTTTTTAACATAGTGTCCTATGTATGTGAAATTTATTTTTATAAAGATATTCTGTACCAATCTAGGACTGTAGGGTAGTTTTGTCTTTCCATTCAGTTATATAACTCACAATAAGCTGCTTTTTAAAATTACATTTTTCCCCACTAATTTACATCCACACTAAGACAGCATAAAAGGTACTGCTACAAAAGTCACAAAAATGCAGGATGAGCCACTCCATGTAAATGCATACACAAAATAAAAAGCCATCTTTATCTTAGATAGGTAAAGAAATATTAGATAGGTAAGAATATATTATCCAGTTTGCTACCCTTCGAATGCAATAGCTTCTAAACCTGAACCCATAAATATTGAAAATCAGTATTCTGAAAGTTCAAAATATGCAATTTAGCTTACTCTAGAGTCTAAAAATACTACCTTTAAGTTAAAATGCACATAAAGAGAGGAACATGCATATCTAAAATAGTAAAGGAAGTCCTCTGGTTCTGTATTGTTCTTCCATAAGGTGTGCATTTATTGAAGGACTGACCCCAACTATTTTCCTTAACTGTGCCTGAGAGAGGTGTATAGCTGCTTAAAATGTCATAGAATACCTTAAAATGTTTCTAACTGCTGAATTAAACAAATACAATTAAAATAAATATTTTAACACAAAATGTCCTGTTCAGTATCCCCAACTTTTCAGGCTGTCTACTGACCAATACTTATGGCCCAAAGAAGAAACAAAACATTTCTGTCTTTAAAGGATGTTGGCAACAGCAGGATATAAAAAACAAGTCAGAAAGTAATTTCAGGTTTGTCTTTATGGTTGATCACTTCTAAGGACTTCTCTGTTCAGGCAGTGGCTCAATCTTTTATCATTTATTTATGGGATAATACAATTTGCAAGAACAACTTTTTATATAAAGACTTAAGTTTCTTTATAATGATAACTTATTGCAAATTATTTTACACACTGAAACCAAAAGGTATATTAATTCCTATACTAGCAGTTTTTAATGGATTTGCTTATCTCTTTCCGAGTTGTTTTCCTGCATGTACGTGTCCCATTTCCCTCAAGACAATATAGCTTCCCATGTTCTAGAATTTTGCTAGTTGAAATATAAAATTAATTTTCTCCAGTTGTTTCAATTATTTATATGTATTTATTTCATATAATGGACCATATCTCCACCCTACTAACAAAGCACAGTATCATTAGACACAGATGTTCAGTTTGGTTCATTTAAAATAACTTAATTTTTAGTTCTCTAAACAAAACCATGTAGGAGGGGAATGCTCAATGCTGACAAGTGGGGACTTTATTATAGTTGTGAGACCATTGCTATTTGTATTTGGAGTTAACATTATATAATAATTTGAAACAAAATGTGATGTCTGAAAAGTCAGTTATTTATAAATTTCAACTAAGGGGGTCTAAAAAGCACTACTTACTTCAGCATGAATGTAAAGCAGCATGAATATAAAAGTTAAAGAAAAGATATACTGTGTTCAGGCCTGATAAAGCTAATTTAGAAAATTAATATAAACAGCAGATAAACATTTCATTTTAAAAATTGCACGAGAATTTTAGACTTCGTCTATTCAACTATTAATCAAAGAACTTGAGGCACCCTGGCTAACTGATTTAAATTCTTTTCAAAACACCAAAACAAAAGTAACTGTAAGTTGTAGAATAAAAAGTTCTTAATTATCCATTAAGGATTTAAAATTAAAAACAAATTCAAATAATTTTCTAACAAGTTAAATAATCCATTCAATATGATTAAGACACCAGACTTTTACTAGATATTTGATAGTCGATGCAAGAAAAATGAGACCAAAAATCTAATATTCCTTTCAATAACCAATTAATGTATGTCAACAAAGCCAGCCGCACCCTTACAAATCTTCAGGCTCAATTTCATGACTGAAAATATTTATTCCAAACAAACAAAATGGCTAACATACCACATCCTATTTTAGGACCTAAAACTAACTCCATGCAACGTTATACTACTTTAGGACCTTACACTAATTCCATGCCACCAGAAAGTGTGCTACATGAAAAATCCCACAAATGAAGGTAGAATAAATATGAAACAAAATGGAACCATAAAATAACAGCACAAATAACCACGAATCTAATAAACAAGTTCTTCAACTGAATATAGGCTGTTTGGATGAACTAGCCAATTTCCAGACAAGTGTTTTTACCGAGAACTAAACTTTCCTACACCTAAATGAATGCCTATCAATAACCTAAGAATTAGATGTAAATTTTAAATCAATTATCTATACTAAAAGTATTATGGGAAGATACTGCATCAAGTTACAAAATAAAAATTGAGCGGTTTATTAAATCAAGTGGAAAAATCATAAATTCATTCTAAATATAAAGATGAGAAAAACATCTTTTAAAGTCTAAATTATACTTAAAATTTGTTTAAGGGGTGGGTTGGAAAATACAATATGGTCTACAATCTAAAAAAGTAACTTCAAAACTTAAACTCCTCCCCCACCCCACCCCGGCAAAAGGGTAGATCTCTAGTGTAATTTAGTCATGCTTTAATATAGTACTCCTCCTTGATGTGAAGAGATACAAATCCTCCAAGGGACTAAATTAGTCTATAGGCTTACCTGCCCTTCTATTGATATCGCTGTCTGACCTTGCATGAGGTACTCTAGGCCTCAATCTTCCTGTTTTTAAACGTAATTATGAAACCAACTCTCACATGGTGGTTGTAAATTAAGAAAGAATGAATATAAAGTGCTTTTTGCACAACTACATGATGCATATTAAAAGCATAATAAAAATCATCTATTTTAGCTTTTAAAGCAGTATATTTAAAAATAAATGTACTCAACTCTCTGAGATAAAGTAATAATCCAAGGGACTCCGAATGCAAATATGTTAAGAAACCAAACATTTCAAAAGAAAAGCCAGAAGTCACATATCAGGTCTTTAGATGAACTGAAAGGTATAAGCAATACCGGGCAAATTAATTTTTAAGATAAGAATCTGTTTGCGATCTTAGGTAATTACTCAACATTTCCTAAACAACAACAGGTATTCTATTACTGTGTAGCTGATTATATATACCAACACCAAAAAGATTGTAATTACTATTTTTGGAACAGAAGTTTCACTGCTTAGAGTATATAAAAGGTGTATATAAACAAATTTATGTGCACTAACCACTTTAAATGTAAATTTTCTAGTGGAATGAAATCTGACTCAAAGTCTATGAAAAAGACTTGACCACTCTTTATGCCTATAAGCTTAAGTGGAATTTAATTATTTTAACCAATACCTATAAACATGTTAGGTAGCAATGTCTTCTTATCAATGTTTTTGAAAAGCTCTGAAATGGTAGATGAGAAACAGACAAAAAGCAGAATACTGGAATGATCAGTTAAGGTGAACACTACAGTCGTAAGTTGGTACAGGCTTCGATCAAACTGTGTGAAACACTTACAGACTGAGAGATTAGAGTTGTTTTAAAACTTTCCTTTTTTAAAAAACAATGACTCCTTATAATTCCACACGACTTTGTGTCTTTCCAAATTTCTTCCCTAAAATATTTAAAATTTTTTAAAAAGGAACGTTTTTGTTGTTTTCAGAAGCCTTTTAAAATGACTATGTATATATGTATATTGGTAAAACCAACTTAATCTGCATTTCACACACCCAAACCCCAAATACCACCGATGTAGATGATGAATGGTGATTTGGCATTTAATGTGGGTGCATTGACATTTAATACAAATTTTTTGTAAATTTAATGCATAATTTATGATTGACTCATTTTAAAAAGTATGAAAAAGATAAGCATTTGGCAATGTAACAAGGATACAATCCAATGTGTTCACAGATTGGTTACCTGTGAGACTGGTGCTTTAACATGGGGTGGAATTCCAGAGGAAGAAACAGTACCACTAGGAGGCAGGTTTTTACTGGTCACTGAAGCCCAGGAGAAAGCCTGCAGGAAATGCAACAAACCTAGACTACTAATCATGGAAAACCACCAACATTCCTATAGGGAAACTTCCAAATATTTATTTTGTTTTCATTTCTAAGCTATTGCTCTATATTGAAGGATTCCTAAAAGAAAGGCACACACACACATGCCAGTCTATGTGCCAGATTTCAAAATCTCATTATGCAACATTATTTATCACCATTTTGTCTGAACTAAATAAAACCACAAGCAAGTTCCTACAAGCTCTATATAGAACAGGAAGTGGCAACAAAACCACTAACAACTACACAAACTAGAAAAATCTGAACCTAATAGAACCAATTTCTTTTGGGAGAAGATAGGGTGTGTAATAGTGTTAAGGGGAGAAGGGGATGAAAGGAAAGAAAAGAGCACTAACTGGAACCATTAAAAGACATCACTAATTGAACAAGGAATCTGTTCCTCTCACTACCCAAATATATTTTATTTTAACCTACTTTACAGAAAGATAAAAGATGTCTTAGGTAGGCTTAAAAGATCTCTGGGTGTTACTCATCTTTCCAAGATAGTTTAATTGGTGTAGAAAGGAAATGTTCCCATTTAAACCAGAAATATCTGTAAATAATAAAAGGCCAGCTTGTTTGAATTGGGAGATTATATGAATCCTGTTGCATCAGTGCGTAAAGAACTTAATACACAATGGAAGAGCAACTCTCGGCTTTATATATGGACTTGAATAATTTCAAGTAAGATAACTAATACTGCATACAGACAAGGATGCATTTTAAATTTCATTTAAGGGTATTTTCTTCGGGGATGGGGAACAATGGAATTTCCTCAGGATTATAAAACCCCCACAACTTTCATATACATAAGAATATAGTTTACTATAGCAAATAATTTAACGTAATAGAACAAAGGTCATGCTTCATTAACAGTACCAAATATGAAAGTGTGATGTTACAGTCTAAAAAGTTCTTTTGATCTAACCTTTGGTGGTTCTTGTGGCAGAGAAACAGGTTCAGCAGGAGGAGGAGAAGTAGATTTCTCCTCTAATTCTTCTAAATTCTTCTCCTCCACTTGGGGCTTCAGCTCTTCAGTCTTTGCTTCAGATTCTGGCTCAGGTTCAGGCTCATGAGAGGATTCTTCCAAAGGTTCCTCTATGCCATTACTATAATAAAATATTTTTTGTTCATTATTCAGTGAGTGAAATGATCAAG
Organism: Talpa occidentalis; assembly: GCF_014898055.3. Taxonomy (NCBI): domain Eukaryota; kingdom Metazoa; phylum Chordata; class Mammalia; order Eulipotyphla; family Talpidae; genus Talpa; species Talpa occidentalis. Next base: position 44,065,831 of record NW_023604972.1, read on the forward strand.
TTCAATAAAATTCAATTACTTCCTAACCTAATGGGCACAACTAGTAATAACCTGTTCTCTATCTATAAGCTGTTTTGAAGCAAAAGTTAACTGGAAGGCAGAAGGGAATAATACTCTCAAGCAGCATTTCTTTAAATCCATTATTTAAAAACAAGATCTCAAAATTATTAAGAATACTTTAATGCTAACCATAAATAAATCCCACATTTACAAAAATAAAATGCTCACTTTCTGTAATGTCTGAAACACTACATTATCAGTCAACGATCAGCTTTAGGTCAAACCATGTTCATTTTTTGAGTTAAATAAAGTAATTCTTCATGTATGTAATAAGTACTCAAAACTGGTCTGATTGGTGGCTTTATTAAAAAAATTCATTTCCAACAGTAATTCTAGAACAAAAACCACCTTTTAAGTACATTATAGTTCAGACCAAATACATTACAAACAGTATTCTTACGTCACAGGATGAGCTTCATAGTAACCACTGTTGGTGTTTTCTTGCACAGGTTCTGGAGATGGTTGCCTTTCTTCTTGTTCCTCTTCTACTTCATCTTCTGATTCTAACAACAGATAATACAGCACATCACATCTATTTTTAAGAGGCTTAACAGTTTCTGATATGCATATTTTTAATATGTTTAAAGAAGCGACGACAGTAAAAAATTAGCAAATTTCTTACAAAAGCAATCAACTGCATAATTCCCTGTTCTCTCAAAAAACTGAAGAGTAAAAGTAACGTGAAGTTTGGTATTTGCTGTACTCCATTAAAAAAAAAAATCTGCTAAGAAATAGAAATGGTAGGAAATACATGATATTAATGTCATTAACTCAGCTTCCTTCGTCAAAAACCATTAAAAAGAGCAATTACGATATAGGGAACAAAATGATGTAGTGCAATGGAAGATCAATTAAAAATTACAGTATAGCCAAAAATTGACAGCTAACAAGCTTACAGGTGAGAAGAGCAAAAAATGGGGAAGGGGTAAGTTTTGATTAGCTATAGAGACTGGGGTTGAGGAGAACTTTTTCACTTTGTCTGATTTTTACATGATTTCATAATGAGTAAGTTTTAAAACAAAGGAAGAAAGGGGCCTCCCTGGTGGTGCGAAAGCACAGCACTGTGAAGCTATCCACAGCCTCTGCAGCATGAGTTCAATCCCTTCCCAGCCTGAGAGCTACCCACATGGCACAGCAGGCTTCTCTTGTCTCGCCTACTGCTCCCCTCAGCAGTGTGTTTCAGTCAGTCTGCCTGTTCTGTTCCTCACTGTCTCTGGTGATTCCTCTCACCACTCCACCCCCCGCATCTCTGGCCTGTACCCCAGTTCTTGCACGTATAAATAAATCTTAAAAAAAAAAAAAAAAAAAAAAAAAAAAAAACCCAAAGGAAGAAAAGAGAAAGGGAGTTTAATGCAGTTATAAAAGACACAGACAAATATCTGTTGAGTTTCATACTTTTTATGTATAACACGAACTGTTCTATCTTTAAAGCAACCTCACCTTCATCAAGTTCTGGTTCAGAATCACCAAATACTTCATCTTCATAACGAAACATATCATTATGAACATAAAACTTATTAGGAACAGATCCCTATAGGAAAACAACATACAAATATCACATAAATATTCATACACACTTAAAAAAAAAAAAGAGAATTACATGGCACATAAAATATCAATTTTAATATTATAGAAGTAGACTTGATATAATTTTCCAAAGCTGAAAATACTATTACATTAATATAAAATAAGCTACAAAAAAGTCATTCAAAGAACACTGGAACTCAAGAAATGGCTATTCAATAGAAAAGAAACAGGATAAAATAAATAGAATTTTCCCATTTGAGTAATATGAAGATTATCAAGTACAGCATTATTATTATTGTTTTATTTCTTGTATATCTATAATCTTAATCATCTATTTACATACTTATACCAGTACTAAATAATAAAAACATGCACATACACACCCAAAGCTCAAATAAACTATACCATCAAAATACAATATAGGTCCAATACAAATTTCTCAGAAATAGCTACATGCGTAAACATGTAAGGAACTCTTACTGTTACAGAGCAGGGAGAGGGGCACTCCAGACCCTGCTCCACCCTCTCTTGGGTGGGTCAGGAAACCTGGAACCTCCCTCTTTCCTGGGGACCACCCTATTACGTTAGGATACTTCCACCAGCTAATAACTGGCAAGTAAAGTCATGCAAATGAAACAACACTTACTTCAGGAGCCAGAACAAAGGTTTGCATAAACTTCCTCTCTGGCTGCCCACTGTTAGACAGCAAACCCATGACCTGGACAACAACTCCATCACTCAAGGTTGCATGAGCATCCACATGACGAATTTTAGTATGACATTCACTGAAGTTCAGAGATAATACTTTGTGGTGTATATCCTTCATTAGAAGATGAAGAAGGAGGAAATACAAACTTTAATGATACTGCATTACCTATACAATAAACCCTCACTGATGTCCTTACCACTTTAGAATATGAACTATTTAATTCTTTCTGCCTCATTTGAATCCATTCTACCATACTACTGCCTAACTAATGTCCCTAAACCACCACACTATTATCAAGATGTCATCCCTTTATACAAGAAATCATAATGGATAGCTTATATTATGTGGTAATCTGGGATTTGATATAGCTTTTGCCCACTATTTTGCATTAAGCCTAATTTTCTTTATAGATTTTGCTAATGCCATTTCTTTTACTTTCAATTTTCTCTAGTTTGGTAAAGTCAAGTTCTGTAATTCAGAGAGTAGCTGAAGTTCTACATCCTCTACAAATTACTAAAGAGCATATACTTCTGTATATTCCGGAAACAAAAAGTGGCTTTGTATAAACTTAATGGTCTGACTAAACTGTTTTAGGTATTAAAATACAAACATGGGCCTCCCCGGTGGCGCAGTGGGTTGAGCGCTGTGCTGTGAAGCTGTCCACAGCCTCTGCAGCTCAGGTTTGATTCCCGGTCAGCCAGACCTCTCCTGCATCGCCCGGTGCTCACCTTAGCACTGTCTTTGGTCTGTCTGCCTGTTCTGCTTCCCACTCTTTCTGGTGAATTCTCTCACCCTCCTGCCCCTCTGACTTGTACCCCAGTTCTTGTATAAATAAATAAATCTTAAAAAAAGAGGGCCTCAAAGTTGAATTTAAAAAAAAAAAATACAAATATTCAGGGCCTTCCTGGTGGTGTAGGGGTTAAAGACAGTGCTTTTAACTTATAGCCAGCCACTGCAGCATGAGTTCGATCCCTGACTGAGCAACCCACATGGGGCCAGGGAGCAACCCACAGGGCGCAGCAGACCTCTCCTGCCTCGCCCACTGCTCCCCTTAGCAGTGTATTTCAGTTGATCTGCCTTTTCTGCTCCCTACTCTCTCTGGTGAATCCTCTCACCCTCCCCCTACCCCACACCTCTGGCTTTCACCCCAGTTCTTATACACATAAATAAATCTTAAATAAAATACAAACATGTAAAAATCCCACTTTTTCTTTATTCCACCCCAATGTAACACCATGTTTCATACCCTATCAATGTTTATAGAACCCAAAGTACATTTGACAACTACTGAAACAAAATTGCTAGTAATAATGAAAAATCACATTCAAGATGAAACCCACAGGCACATGAAGGCCATTTTTCAAACCACTATCATAACATACAACAATCTTAAAAATATATGAAACTTACATTTTGGCCATAAACAGCCTCCTGGGGCTTTCCACTAGCATCTACTCCACCATGAACATAAGAAGAATTCCTGCCATAAAACCTGTAAAACCAATGGTAATGATTAACATTTAATTGTCAAGAGAAATTTAACAGTGGTGTGGTGTCAAATAGACCTAGTTTCCAGGTCCCGCTTTGTCACTAATTAGTTCTATGAACGTGCACAAGTTACTTGTTTCCTTGGTTATAAAATAGAACAATAACTACTCCACAGAATTATTAGATGGATTAGATGACTGACAACATAAAATTATTACTGTGCCCAGCACACTTAATATGTTTTCAGTCACTATTCTCATCTAATTCTTTTTTTTTTTTTAAATATAGAGTAACTTTTATTTATTTATTTATTTTAAAGATTTATTTATTTATTTATTTATTTATTTATATAAGCAGTGGGTACAGTCAGAGGCGCGGGAGGGTGAGAGAATTCACCAGAGCCAGAGCGGGGAGCAGAGCAGGCAGAAGGACCAAAGTACACTGCTGAGAGGAGCAGCGGGCGGCAGAAGAGGTCTGCACGCCATATGGGACCCTCCTCTGGTGGCCGAGGAGCAGCTGGGGATCGAACCGGCGCTGCAGAGGCTGCGGGCAGCTTCGCAACCCAGCGCTCAACCGCTGCGCCACCAGGGAGGCCCTCATCTAATTCTTTTTACATATTTTTTATTAAATGAAAAAAATGTCAAATACTTCATAAATACTGATGCTGTAGTAACTGACCCTTTTTCCCTTTCAGATACAAAAAAAAAAAAAATCAGTTATCTAGTTTTATTTGAGAATCAGAAACAATTTAACATTCTACTCAGACTTCCAAATAATTACCATTTCAAAAGACTTAAACAGATTTAAAGTAAGTGAAATAATTCAGAGACCAAGTCAAACATCTATTACCTCAGCATCTAATTTCTCATTAATGTTTACACTGCTCTTTAAGTACAGAATAAATTTGTGTTTTTTTGGTATTACCGAAAGCATCAGAATCAATCATCTTTCTAATTTAAAGTTCTCAAACACGAAAAGTTGATTTTTTCATATTCTGTTATCATAATATTAAGACGTTTTCTGTGTCAAGCAATGTTCTTAGTATGTTACATATACGGATGCATTTAACTCTTCTAACAACCTCATGATTTTAAGCACTATAATTTAAGGCAGCAAGTGAAGTTCAAAAGATTTAACAACCCAACCCTGAGTTGACGGCTAAGACGTGAACCCAGACAGGCTGGCTCCAAAGTCCATGTTTTTTAACCACTACCCATATTTTTAAGTTTACACTATTTTCTCTCATGTACTACTAGTGAGCATATTAGACTGCTAACATTTTTCAAGAGGCCAACTAGGCAGGAAACCCGTGTAAGAAAAGCTTTAGAAATTTATTTCTAGGAACTTACTCCAAGAAAATAACTATAGAAAGGTACACATATATGAATGTGTAGGGTTGTAAATGACAGTCTTAACAAGTGAAAAATTACAAACTAAATTTTCTTTAATAGAAAAACTGGTTACACATGCTAAGTATAAAACAGAAGTTTGTGTTATTTAAATGACAGTGGAGAGACTTTTAAAATTTTACTTTGTGTCATTACAAAAGTTTCCTATTTAAAAAATGTTAAATATGCTATAAGTACAATGTGAAAAGACTAAATTTCAGAAAATGAAAGGCCCTATTAGTGTCTTGTCTCCTCAAAATCCCTCATAGACACAGTCAAAAAAAGTGTCTTTATTTTTATAATTAAAAAATGTATAGCTATTCATTTGGGGGATTTTTTTTGCGTGTGGAGGGGGTGTTATTTATATATTAATTGTCTACTGGAATAAGAGAATACTACAAACATGTAACAATGTATAGTATACTGCATGCTTATAATGTAGACCGACAGATAAAAGAGTATGTTATGTCTTTTTAACAGCCTTTCACACATTAACTGGCAATGACTTATTCATCCTTAACTCAAGTGAGAGGGCTCAAATACTTGCAAAGACTTAATCTTCTACCTACTAAAATACACACATTAAAAAAAACTAATGAATACTACTCACAATATAAATCAATTTCAAGCTTTGTTAAAAAAAAAAAAAAAAAAAAGCTTACAGAGGCCCACCTTTTGCCAATAGTAAACAAGGCTGCATGCAGTTTTACCAAGGGATACTATTTAGCATATCAATTAGAAAAGATTTTCATATTGCTTTAGAGAGGGTGAAAAGATGATTTACCAGTGATTTCAAACACAGATTGGAACCCATTATTTGATCAAGGCTAACGTTACTATTCTTAATGAAATAAAATGCAGAGCACATAACTGTGCAGTATACCTGTGTGTGTGTGTATACAGTTGCAAATGCGTTACCTGCTGCTATTCATGGCATATGAGGTGAAACATTTTTCTTACTACAAATTTTAATCAAAAAACATGAAAAACACTGGCTTCAGTTATTAATAAATACTGGTTAAAATATTGGCTTAGTGATGTTTACAAAGATAATGTCATAACATGAGGAGATAAGGCAAAACATGTAGTCATATTCAAAAAATGAAACAAAATAAAAACACTAGACATATTTAAAATTTACCTGTGTAAATATTCTGGAGCTTTATTCAGTAAAGTATAATATTGCCTCACAAACTCCCGCCCTACAAGCAGCGGACTGGGCTTCTCCATAACCATTTCTTTGCTGCACAATGTCAAATGCTAAGGGAGCAAACAGAAGAATAGTAACTATTAAAATCATCTCTGGAAAACTTTCATAAATAAATTCTTTTAGCCATACAAACAAGAATAAAAAATGTTCATATCATTTATGAAAACAGCAGCAAAATAATGAAGTTCTAGTGACTGGTAACCTTAACATTTGCATTTTTCCTTTATCAATATTTCTCGATCTCCTTTTCCCTCAAAACAGGGGGAATAGCATTATTCTTCTTTCTTATTCCCTAAGTGTTCAGTGCTGCCTCAGACTATGAATGTCATAACTAAGTCTTTCCATTCACAGTACCCTTTTTCTTTGAAAACCAGTACCTAAGTCCTTGGATTTGTCCTTGTCAAAGCCCTTGAAGTCTTGGAAACAAGGCAAAAGATCCAAGTCAGAACAGAGTGTCTCTGCTCTGTATTCTCCCTTCTTCCAAGGGTTAATTTCACCATTTTCAAAATGAAAACCTTTAAAAATCAACAACAGGTAGTGGTGCCAGGGGTGTGGGCCCCTCCCCCCACGTCAACATAACCCCAGTAGTCAGAGATAAGTATTTTTTCAATTTACTGTATGTCTTTCCATTAATTAAGCATCCAACTACATAGCAGGAACTGTTTATGATAATAAAGATACCCTGGTAAATAAGACAAGGCTCTAGTCCTCAAGGTATTTATAATCTGTCATAGATACAAACAAGCAAAAAGGGGGAAAATGGCTTAGATATTAAGATAAAGTGCTTCTAATTCAAAATCTCAATAAAACACAGTATAAATAGGGCTTCCCCGGTGGTGCAGCGGTTGAGCACTGGGTTGCGAAGCTGCCCGCGGCCTCTGCGGCGCCGGTTCGATCCCCGGCTGCTCCCCGGCCACCAGAGGAGGGTCCCACATGGCGCGCAGACCTCTCCTGCCGCCCGCTGCTCCCCTCAGCAGTGTACTTCGGTCCTTCTGCCTGCTCTGCTCCCCGCTCTGGCTCTGGTGAATTCTCTCACCCTCCCGCGCTTCTGACTGTACCCAGTGCTTGTATAAACAAACAAACAAATAAATAAATAAATAAAACATGCCTCTATTAAAAAAAAAATTAAAAAAACAACAACAACAGTATAAATAGAAAACCTAACCCTTATCTTATTTAAAATAAATCCTTCAGGGGCCTCCCTGGTGGTGCAGGGGGTTGGGATGCAACCTATGAAGCTGTCCGCAGCCCCTGCAAGCACACGTTCGATCCCCCCAGCTGGCCAGGAAACAACCCACATGGTGCAGCAGACCTCTCCTGGCTCGCCCGCTGCCCCCCCTCAGCAGTGTACTTCATCAATCTGCCTGGTCTCTTCCCCACTCTGGGTCTGGTGAGTTCTCTCACCCCCCACGCCTTTGGCCTATGCTCCAGTTCTTATATGCATAGATAGATGAATCTTTAAAAAAAAAAAAAAAATCCTTTATTTGTCTATAAAAAACCTCCAGAACAACCAAAGTTAAAATATTAGGAATTGGAGATAAGTGCAAAGAGAAAACATGGCATTCATTAAATAAACACACACACACACACACACACACACACATACACACACAAAATCAAGCATCTTTTCCTACACTGAAAATTACTGGGGGAAAAAAAAGCCGTAATATCTAAGTGTGTGTCTATTGGGAAAATTAGGATGTGGTTTAAATTTTTGTTTAGCAAACCAATTTCAATATAGGTTTCCTGTAAACAAGTAATTTCACAGACAGTCCATAAAATCATCACAATTGTGACAATTTTTATGAAAATCAGGGACCAACCATTGTGGAACCTACAATAAAAGAAGTAGTTCTACACTCACAATTCATCTTTTATGCAATATTCTTTTTGGTCTCCTATTTTTCTTTTTACAGATGTCTTGAAACTCAATCTCATCTTGCAAAAATTCTCCAAATTTGTTTAAAATTTTTATATAATATCTCACTTGCTTCAAAAATAGTTATTTCACTGCTTCTGGTGGCAAGGTCCAGGGAAGGAGCACTGGCAAGATAAGCCTGAATCAGTCCCAAGAAGCAGGCAGGAAATGGACAAGGAAGATGAGGATTTCAAACAGAAACAAAAAGAAGAGCAGAAATTGAAGAAGTTAAAACTGAAGGCTGTATGGAACACTTCCCTGGCTACAGGTGGATTTAATAATCTGGCAAAGAGTTAAGTTGCTCCTTGTGTCTAAGGCCTTGGTGATCCTTAATTCCATTCCTGTTTAAATACCTGGAGTTTCTGCTATAACATGTTATTGTATGAGTGTTTCTTGGAGGTGGTTGTATATTTAAGAATAAACTTAGTGTAAATAAAAAAAAAAATCACTCCGTAGTTCATCTGCAATTTAGTTTCTCAATCATGTCCCCCTTAGCTGTGAAGTCAGAGTAAACCCAGCCCAGATTCCTGCCAGTCTGTTCTTCAGTCTGTTTTACCACAAATTCTATACCACCTCAATTAAACCAACTTATGAAAAAAATTTAATTCATAAAGCAGAATCATTTCAGGTGCCACTAGTTACCCCTCTCCAATCTAAAGAAGTCAACAAGCCCTACTACATTAAAAGGACTCTCATTTACAGTTAGCAAAGCTGAACAACATAGTTTTATTCTGAAAAATGGGGAAATGTGAAGAATCATTTATAAAAGAATCATTTTATAAAGTAACTAAAATGAAAAACTTATAAATACTTTAATATTGTAACAACTGATCTTAAAATACTGGGTTGTCAGAAGTCATGACACATTTTTTTTCTTTGAAAAATAGAAAAAAATGTGTCATGACTTTCTACAACCCACCAATACTGTAACATGCTGGTCCCCAGAAAAAGCAGAGGGTCCAGGTTCCTGGCCCCGCCCAAGGTATGGTGGAGCTGAGCAGGGAGAAGAAGCTGGAGATATTGAAGAGGAAGGAAGAAGGACCTGAAAAAGGCCCATGGAGCAGACAGACATGTGAAGAAACTGTCTTTGCTTCCTGGCCCTGGACTGGTTTAAACAGATGTGGGTGAGACCCCCGTGGGGAGGTTATCAATGACAACATTTATCTTGATTTTGCTCCTTCTGTATCAGAAGTGCAGCGCCTCTTCTACCCTTTTCTTATAGGTCCCCACCCGAAGGTGTGTTAGACTTGTGACAGGTGTTTGGGCCTCAGTAATCCTACTTTGGGCCAAAGCTGTTTGGCTGGGCATTTACCCACAAGGGGATGGGTAACTTAGGGTGCTTCATTTGGAAACGATATTCTCACCCCTTTCTGTATTGCATAATTGTACTAAAGTTCCTTCCCACCAAAGTTCATACACACTAGAGTATGTTTTGTCTTTAGGCAGTAGATGGCAGAAACTACTTAAAACGGGCACGTTTGGGGCTCTGGGGTACCACTATCCCTGCCCTGTAACAATACTAAGATATCGAAGATACTAACTAGTCCTCTGAATAAAATGATATACAAAATAGCTTTAGTCTAATCATCAATAACAGAAAAACTACAAGGTATTGTTTCTGAGCTTGGGGATAATCTTTTTCCCCCCTCCTTTCTATATCCAATTTTTTTTATAGTGAGACTGTGCAATTTATCCTAACTCTTCCATTATATTTAGGAAGTACATATTTACCTATCATATTTTATCACATATAAAGTAGGAAAAGTACAGTACACACGCCACATCAAAGAAAGCTCAAAATACAGTAAAGAATTTTGTGACAGAGACTTCAAACTGCATACCACCTGTGCAGTCACTTAAATATGATGGCCAGGATACCATAAATTTAGGTCAGGATGCTAGGCAGTAGAGGCAACTTTGACTTATTATTCAATATATTATTTATTCAAAGGAAGTAGTTTGCATAGTGAACTTCTAATGGTAAATGTGATAAGGGAATGCTAATCTGATAAAAGCCTAAATAAACAACTATACAGAACAGGTTATGCACAGTCTACTTTTTAAGGAATAGGGCAGTCCCACAGGGAATGGTAAAACAAGGATAGTGTTTTCACTTAACTGTAAATTACAGATCAATTATTTCAACATAAATGGTTTAAAGTGACTCAGAATTTAGATGATTAAGCTGTAATTGATGGAAATCAACCACATCAACCAGAAAGTATTGGTGGGAGGGCGAGCAACCTCAACACTTACCTACTTTTCAATGACGATAATTTGTGTTCTACTCAATTGCCATCTTACCTATCTTTCCATTTTCTCCCCCAGAGAAAGGAAATTAACAGTTAAAAAAATAAGGAATGCATCAAGATGCATTAGGGATAAAATAAACAAGAAAGTTGTAGAACATAAGACTTGGAAAATTGAGTAATATATATTTGCATTTATAATTCATGCACAGTCAATAAAAGAAAGTTGAGAGCAAGGACAAAAGAGCCAAATTACACACACAGAATAAATGTGATTACAAGAACTGTGCCATTTTCATTATTTACAGAAAAGCATTCAAAAAACACCAAAATCTAGCAAGCCTCTGAACATGGGAGTGAGAAAAAATGTCTTATCAAAGGCCACAAAACAATTATGATCTTTCTGAATCTCAATTCCCTAATCTACAAATTGAGAAGTGATTTCTAGCGAAGCCTACAAGAATGTAAGTTCAACAAAGATGGCCAATATTTAAAGATAATTATACACAACAAGAGCCTTTCAAAGATTGTTAGTTTCTAGCACCGTTGGAGAAGAGTAATTATTATCTAACCTCTTTTTTTAAGAGTGAAATTCCATGTATTATAGTTTCATTTCCACCCAGTATCATTTGAAAATATGAAGATTAATGTTATATTGGAATGCACAACATAAAATTTGCTCTTGTCAAATAAAAACAATCTCATTCCTAATTATTTATCCAGATATAAATGTGATAATATCTAGCATCCCTTGCTATTTACAGAGCCCTGAATTACTTCAGAGTTCATCTTATTTCTCCAACTCTGCCCACCTAAAATTTCAGTGTGTCTTCATCACCATTCTTTTCTTCATTCCTGTTTCTTACAATGCTTCCTCTTCATTTACCTAAATTAATTCCTGAGACACACCTACTCTACCTCTTATGGGAAATTGCTCTATATCAAATGTCACCATTTTTTTTTCTGAAAAATTTCTTAGAACCCATTGAAAGGTGAGCGAAGAAAAAGAAAAACAAAGGCATAACTAAGAAAGTCATACTAAACCTCATGTTCTATTATATGCTCTAATTCCCTCAATTTCAAAATAATTAGTTATTGTTGTCAAGCAAAGTTATCACCCTCTTTTCAATCCTGATTAATACTTCAGTTTTTAGTTATGTACTTGGTTTTCTGTCTCCCATTTAAAGATCAGGGAATCACTAGTATAGTGGAGTTGCCTCCATGGCAAACAATCGCAGACTATCTTAATCTAGACGCAATGTCTAAAATGAACTGACAGTTCTATTTTGACTTGCACAAATTAAATTACTTATACATAGTGAAAGCAAATTAGAGGAAGGTAGATTTAGTTTCGAGATAATGCAAGAATAACCTGAACAGAGCTACTTCATGAACAGCCAGTGGCTGCAGACAGTTCAGAGATAAACAATTTAGTGGAAATTTAGTTGTTAAATGTCCAACAAAGTTAAATTAGGATTCTCCAACATTAGAATTCTTTTTTTTTTAAAGAGGCATGTATTTTTATTTATGATTTATTTGTTTGTTTGTTTTGTTTATACATGCACTGGGTACAGTCAGAAGCGCAGGAGAGTGAGAGAATTCACCAGAGCCAGAGCAGGGAGCAGAGCAGGCGGCAGGAGAGGTCTGCGCGCCATGTGGGACCCTCCTCCGATGGCCTGTGGGACCCACCTCCGGTGGCCGGGGAACAGCCGGGGATCGAACCGGCGCCGCAGAGGCCGCGGGCAGCTTCGCAACCCAGCGCTCAACCACTGCGCCACCGGGGAGGCCCTCCAACATTAGAATTCTAAAAGCCTATTCTACATGAACTACCAGCACATTGACTCCTACACCAATACCCATTCCATATCTTCCTATCTATAAGGGTTGAAATCAATGTGTTCATTTGGGTCCAGTTAAAATATTGTCCCCTCGGGTCTCCCTGGTGGCGCTTGGGTTAATAAGCACAGCACTACGAAGCCTCTGCAACAGCACGAGCTCAATCCCTGGTTGGTCGGGGAGCTACCCACATGGCACAGCAGACTTCTCCTGGCTTTCCTGCTGCCCCCCTCAGCACTGTTCTGTTCCCCACTCTGTCTCTGGCGAATCCTCTCACCTCCCACACCTCTGGCCTGTACCCCAGTTTCTGTATGCATAAATAAATAAATCTTAAAAAAAAAATTGCCCCCTGAAAATCGTCCCTGGTCCTTAATAGACTATCATTGTTTTTCTCTGAATTTTCACAGTACTTTGGGAGTTTATCAAGGCACGTTCTAAATCATATTCTACCCTAAATAACTAACAGTACATTTCTCTATTTGTTATTTCTAATACTTTTTTCTATTTCCCTCTCAAACACTGTAACCTGAACTGTCCCTTAAATGAATTTTTTTAGAAAGTCACAATCCTAGAAAAATCTCCTGACTCCTCTACCTGTCTACATTATCTCTATTGACCACTTCCTCTTAACTCTTCTGGATTTCTATGAGGCAACTTTTTTCCCTCATCAAAATGCAGAAATGGGGCCTCCCCGGTGGTGCAGCGGTTGAGCGCTGGGTTGCAAAGCTGCCTGCAGCCTCTGCAGCACCAGTTCGATCCCCGGCTGCTCCCTGGCCACCAGAGGAGGGTCCCACATGGCGCGCAGACCTCTCCTGCCACCCACTGCTCCCCTCAGCAGTGTACTTTGGTCCTTCTGCCTGCTCTGCTCCCCGCTCTGGCTCTGGTGAATTCTCTCACCCTCCCGCGCTTCTGACTGTACCAAGTGCTTGTATAAATAAAAATAAATCTTAAAATAAATAAATAAAGTATGGAACATTTAAAAAAAAAATGCAGAAATGTTTAAGGTTCTGTCTTCTAACCTGGCAATTTCAGATAGTCTAATGCCTTCAGTTCTCAAATCTACCTAAATCTGTATCTAATCTCCACAGTGCATATACAGTAAAATCCAAACACCTACATTCAGTTTGAGTACAAGGCCCTCTACAGAAATACAGCTTACTAAAATAAAAAAAGGTAATAATTAATAACAAAACTTGCTATGGGGAATACTAATGAACAGATGAATCAATTAAAATCATTAACCATGCAACTTCAAAATGATTAAAAGAACCCATACTTTATTATTTATATGTAAATGTATCTATGTGTACACAAACAAGCATTTACATGAACATACACTACTCTTGCAATATCAAATTAGAATTTAGTTTTGAGACTAGTGGGCCAAAACAAATCAAATATAACAGTTTTAACAAATAATCTTAAGAATTTTTAGAGATTTTTTAACATTATAATTTATTATGTTAATTTTTAAAATTATAATTAACATTGTAATTTATAATGTTAATTAACATTAACATTAGGTCCACACACATAGTCAATATCTCTCCAAAGGTACCAAAAGTAATTCTGCCTTTTCAAGAAAATGATTTGGGAACAACTTGCCTTCAACCTGTTAAAAACAAAGTTTGACTTATACATTGCATCACACAAAAATTAACTGAAAAAGGACCACAGACCTAAATGTAAAGCATAAGCTAGGTATTTAAAAGAAAACAGGGAGGAAACACAACTTTAAAATGGGAAAAGAGGGCCTTCCTGGTGGCGGATGGGTTAAATCTCAGCGCTGTGGCCTGAGTTACACTACGGCCAGGGAGCTAACCCTCATATGGCACCGTAGACCTCTCCTTTCTCCTCCTTTCTCCTCCGCTGCTCCCCTAAGCAGTGTATTTCAGTAGATCCGCCTGTTGTTCTCCCCACACTGTCTCTGGTGAATCCTCTTACCCCTGTACCTCTGGCCAAAGATTTGAATATATACTTTACACTAAGACATACATGTACAGATGTCAAATAATCACCTTATCATTCGTCATTAGGAAAATGCAAATTAAAATCACGATGTCACTGAATACCTGTAATTATGGCTAATGCTAAAATCTGAAAATACACGCTTGCAAGGATGGAAACAGCATGGTAGTTTCATAGAATTAAACATCCCATATTACCCTGCAATTGACGTCTACATATTTACTCAAAATGAACTTTATGTCCATAAAGACCTATATGTTGTTTACAGCTGCTTTATTACTAAATACTGAATTAGGTGAGTGAATAAACAAATTCTGATTAATCTATACAATACTACTCGGCAATAAAAGAAATTTTAGATATATCCAACACCATGGATGAGTTTCAAAAAAATAATTTAAAGCTAATGAAGTTAATATTGTATGAGTTTACTGATAAGACATTGTACATATGCAAAACTATAGTGGTTAAATGAGATCAGGGACAGCAAGAAAAAAGGAAATGCTTATAAAAACATGAGGACGGGCCTCCCAGGTGGCGCAGCGGTTGAGCGCTGGGTTACGAGGCTGCCCGCAGCCTCTGCAGCGCCAGTTCGATCCCCGGCTGCTCCCCGGCCACCGGAGGAGGGTCCCACATGGCGCGCAGACCTCTCCTGCCGCCCGCTGCTCCCCTCAGCAGTGTACTTCGGTCCTTCTGCCTGCTCTGCTCCCCGCTCTGGCTCTGGTGAATTCTCTCACCCTCCCGCGCTTCTGACTGTACCCAGTGCTTGTATAAATAAATAAATAAATGTTTAAAAAAAAAAAAAAAAAAACATGAGGACAAGAAATGGGCAGAAGAACTTAAAAGACATTTCTCCAAAGAGGAAATACAAATGGCCAACAGGCATATGAAAAAATCCCTTATCATCAGGGAAATGCAAATCAAAACCACACTGAGATACCACCTTACACCAGTAAGAATGGCACATATTAAAAAAAGCAACAACAAATGTTGGTGAGGATGTGGTGAAAAAGGAACTCTCCTACATTGCTGGTGGGAGTGCAAACTGGTCCAACCACTATGGAAATCTGTCTAGAGGTTCCTCAGTCTACTAAAAATGGAGCTACCATATGACCCAGCAATTCCACTCCTAGGGATCTACCCAAAGGACACAAAAAAAAGGATTCAAAAGAATACCTGTAAGCCTATGTTTACTGCAGCACTATTTACAATAGGTAAAACCTGGAAACAACCCAAATGCCCAAAAATAGATGACTGGATCAAGATGTGGTACATATACACAATGGAATATTATTCAGCAATCAAAGATAAATTCATGCCATTCACAGCAACGTGGATAGAGCTAGAAGGAATTGTGCTCGGTGAAATAAACCAGAAGGAAAAAGGAAAATACTGCATAGTTTCACTTATAGCAGGAATATAGGGGAACCAAATAAGACATCAGTGTAAAAAAAATAACAGCAGTACAAAGCACAAGAAAGCAAAAACAGACAATTATAAATCAGAGACATACTGCAGAGGAGGAGGCTGGAGAGGGATCAGAGGGAGGGAGGGAGGAGCACCAGGGGACTGAGGTGATGGTGCTTGGGTGAAGGAAACTCTATGGGGACTACACCTGAGGGGGTGGGGGAAGCAAATATTGTTTAAAAATGAATAATGATGTAAAAAAATTATATATTAAAAAAAGCATGAGGAAACTTCTGGGGTAATGGACATTATCTCATATTTTGGTTTTGTGGTAGTGGTTTCATGAGTGTATACAGCTGTCCAAAGTCATAAAACTGCACACATGAAGCATGGTTTTGAAACTCTGTAAATTTTGCAAATTTACAATACAATTATGCTTCACTATGTCAATCTTTCACACTGATGAAGAATCTACCACATATTAAGCATAAGAGAAAAATGATACCCTGACATCAACAGCATTCGAGTGTTTCCCCCAAAAAAGGGGGACAATCTTTTACCTATGAGCTTGACATAAGTGAAAAGGACCAAAAACATCCAATAAAATCAATTACAGTGTTGGTGGAAAAATTTGTATAACTTTCTGGAGACAAACTCAGTTTTACTCAAATTAATTAAAAAAGAATGCAATAACCAGTAATCCCATTTGTAAGATACAGTACAAAGAAATACTTGTACAATTTGCACAAAGATCTATATTCAAGGTTGTCCATTTACACAAAAGAAAAATGTCAGTCTAAATGGTCATCAAGAGGAAAATGGTTTAATAAACTATGGTCCAACTCCAAAATACAAAATTATGCAGTCATTAAATATGGGGATGGGGGGGGGAGAAAGTTATAAGTCAAACAAAAAATACTGTACACAAAAAACAAGATATGACCAAAGTAGTTGTGGAATGCTTCCCAGCTTGGGGGGAAAAAAATCAATAAACAAAAAATATATAATATACATGACTTGAACTTAGAGGAAGAAAAAAATTACATACCAACTCTTAATGCCAGTAATAAGACAATATATTGTTTTGAATATTACAGAGAAAAATATTAATTTTGCAATTTTTAAAACAATATTTAAATGCTTTCATTTAGTTTCTGATAACGTGTTACTGGTTAGAAAATATGACTCTAGGATAAAGGCCAAACTGCGAAAATTCATTTAGCATTACTAGTAAAACAGAAAAGTAACCTCTGACATTGTGCTACATTAGTGACAGTTTATGATTAGGTTTGAGTACTTAAATACTACCAACTTACTGAAGACAGAATTAATGATGCTGAGAATGGGGGAAACTAGTGAACGCACTATGCTGTAATTTTTTTTTTCTTCTTCAAAGATTTATTTTTATTTATTTATACAAGCACTGGGTACAGTCAGAAGTGCGGGAGGGTGAGAGAATTCACCAGAGCCAGAGCAGGGAACAGAACAGGCAGAAGGACCGAAGTACACTGCTGAGGAGAGCAGCAGGAGGCAGGAGAGGTCTGCGCGCCATGTGGGACCCTCCTCCGGTGGCCAGGGAGCAGCCGGGGATTGAACTGGCGCTGCAGAGGCTGCGGGCAGCTTCGCAACCCAGCGCTCAACCGCTGCGCCACCGGGGAGGCCCATATACTGTAATTTTTAATTAACAGTTATACCTAGGAGTAATAAAGAAACTCACTAAGGTCACTCTCCAAATTTTATCAGGTAATTTTAGAAACACCTGATTAAAACAAAAAAACAGAAAAAGTAAAAAACATTTGCCAGCAAGCTTGTCTGCTATAATACTACTTTTTCTAATAAGCTGATATTAAATTAATGGTCTTAGAAACAAAAATAAACTGAACTTCAACTGTGAAACATCAGCTAAATGGTTCACTGCAATCATTAACATAAAGACTATAAAACCATAGGGAACATCAGTGAAAAACATTATAAAATTAACAACTAAGACATGATTTCAATAATGTAAATAAAGGCAAAGTATGCACTTGGGCAAGCAAATTAATTTTTTAGATCTACCACAGCAAAATAATTACCAGAGCATATTACAATAGAAAAGACAAGGTAGTCTAAGCCAAATTTATATCTCATCAGCTTTCTTTTATATTTCAGTAATCTCTGAAATGACAACTCCATTCTTATTAAAGGAATGGCTTCGTTATTCATACAATGATGAAATGACTAGGTCTATATGCAATCGCAAAATCTGATTAATTGTTAACTCCAAACACCAGGCTGCAACCACTACCACTGACTATATGTGTAGATGAATCAAAACACACAAAAATTCACTAGTGGAGGAGCCTGGAGTGTCCTGACCACCAGCAGTAATAGGTGATGAGAATTACAGCATATTTGCTCCAGTAGTTCCAGGGGTTAAAAATTCACTTACTGGAAATTATAGATATGAAATTTCATGCCACTACACTATTTCAATGCTTGGAGAAAATGGCCAAATAAAGACTGCTAAAAAATTAATACCACCAGGGCTTCCTTGGTAGTGCAGGGGTTAAAGACAAACCTATCAAGCTATTGCCAGCCACTACAGGAGGAATGGATACCCAGGTGGCCAGGGAGCTAACCCACAATGGGGCAAGAGATCTCTCTCCTGCCTGGTCTGCTGCGCCCCTCAACAGTTTCTTTCTTTCTTTCTCCCCCAAAGATTTCATTCATTTAAAAATACAAGAACTGGGGGCCTCCCTGGTGCCACAGCGGTTGAGCGCTGGGTTGCGAAGCTGCCCGTGGCCTCTGCGGCGCCAGTTCGATCCCCAGCTGCCACAGGAGGAGGGTCCCGCATGGCGCGCAGACCTTTCCTGCCGCCCGCTGCTCCCCTCAGCAGTGTACTTCGGTCCTTCTGCCTGTTCTGCTCCCCGCTCCGGTTCTGGTGAATTCTCTCACCCTCCCGCGCTTCTGATTGTACTCAGTGCATGTATAAACAAACAAAACAAACAAATAAATAAATAAAAACATGCCGCTATTAAAAAAAAAACAAAAAAAACAAGAACTGGGGCACAGGCCAGAGTTGTGGGGGGTGAAAGGGTTCACCAGAGACAAGTGGGGAAAAGAATAGGCAGATCGACTGAAATGCACTGCTAAGGGGAGCAGCGGGTGAGTCAGGAGAGGTCCGCTGTGCCATGTGGACTGTTCCCTGGCAGGGGATTGAACTTGTGCTGCAGTGGCTGCAGCGAACCTCATAGGTTGCGTACTAACCCCTTGAGCCACTAGGGAGGCCCCTCAGCAGCGTATTTCAGTGGATCTGCCTGTTCTGCTCCCCACTCTCTCTGCTAAACCCTCTCTCCCCACCCTTCCCTCACTGGGCTTATACCCCAGTTCTTGTATGCATAAATAAATCTTTAAAAAATGATGACCACCACGCAATTTTATCTTTTTTTTTTTTTAAAGAAAATTACCTTTGGTTGTATATTTCCAATATTTTGATTGTCTAGCCATGTTTTCATCACATGCTGAGTAAAAGTGCCCTACGGTGTAAACATTGGTAGTACTTATGTTCCCAAGTAGCATCATCATCTTCTGGGCAGTAATTACATTGTGGTATGAATGTTTAGAAAAATGGACCTCAGCAGCATACTTATAGTTCATGTCTAAAGTCATTAACTGAGGTTTTAATAAGGATGACATTGTTTTATAAGTATGTAAAGATTATTTCAAAAATACTGCTATGACATGCTTCTGTGCATGTTTTAGCTTGAAATTTTTAAGTATCTTTTCTTTTTTTTGTTTTGCCTTTGTTATTGATAAACAGTGTAATCTTTGCAGGAGTATATTGAAGATTATTCTGGAGCATTTATTATAGTAACAGAAATGTTAGTAAGAAATGTTCTTTAGCATAGAAAGACTTGAGTTCTTTATTTTTTTTTTAAAGATTTATTTATTTATGCATACAAGAGCTGGGGAGTAGGCCAGAGGTACAGGAAGGTGAGAGGATTCACTAGAGACAGTAGGGAGAAGACAGGTAGAATGACTGAAAAACACTGCTGAGGGGAGCAGTGGGGCAGCAGGAGAGGTCTGCTGTGCCATGCGGGTTAGCTCCCTGGCCAAGGATGGAACTCATGCTGCAGTGGCTGTGGATAGTTTCATAGTGCTAAGACTTAGCTCCTTGCGCCACCAGGGAAGCCCATGAGTTCTATACTTTAATAAGAGCTCTTTGTTCCTGGGGCAGGGGGTGATTTTACTTTCATCTCAGTTTATTAAAAACTCACAAATGATGGGCCTCCCTGGTGGTGCAGGTGGTTGAGCACAATGATGTGAAGCTGTCCGCAGGCTCTGCAGTGCCGGTTCAATCCCCACTGGCCACGGAGCAACCCACATGGCGTGGCAGACATCTCCTGTCTCGCCCACTGCTCCCCTTAGCAGTGTATTTTGGTCAGTCTGCCTGTTCTGTTCCCTGCTCTGTCTCTGGTGAATCCTCTCACAGCCCACACCTCTGGCCTGTACCCTGGTTCTTGTATAAATAAAACATCTTAAAAAAAAAAAAATGAAATTATTTTATTTTGAAGATCAGTAATTTTAGAATTTTCGGACACTACCGCTCACCAGTACCAGCTATTCAAGATATTAAGAGACTAAGAAGATACATCACAAATATGTGAATCTTATCTTAAAACTTAAGTGTTCTAGAATGTTGTTGCTTTTTTTTTTTTTTAAGCATCAAAGTTAGACCATTGTATAGTTTTGTTTTACCTGACATTTAGGTTAATTGTAAAGATAAGGAATGCATTATTGGTCAAAATCAAACACTCCTCTCATGTTATGTATATTTTGCTCCTGACTTACAGGCTTCCCCCATCCCCCCCAAAATTGTACTTTGTAGTATTTGTTCCCTTTTAGTGATCTCCTGACATATACTGTTTAGTTAATAAATGATTCATGACTTTAAAAAAAGTAAAGAAACCAAAAGAAAATGACATTTAGAAAAAAAAAATCTGTAAAATTAATTTTTCAGAACTGTATTGTATATTGCTTCTTATAAAAAGATCTCTAGTAACAGGATGCAGTCTCTTTGCCAGAAAGAAATTCTTACCAAGGTCCTATCTATGAAGGACAGAGTATCTATTATTGGACACCTATTCCTTTCCCCTACTGAGCCCCTCACTCACAGTTGGGCTGGCACAAGTCAGGTTCAAGGCCTTTCTCACTGACTAGTGGTAGTATCATATTCTCTGCTGCTCACCTTATGATAAAAGCAGAAGTTTCTAAATTCCAGATGATCTTTGTTTAAAATGACTATCAATCAAAATAGAATTGCACATCTTTCTGGAGCAGAGACACCTTCATTTTGTTCTGGCATGAATTAAAGTGTCACAAAGACGACTTAACGATAGAAATAAATGATACCAGGTAATTGTGAATTAAGTCTTTTGTTTCCCCCTCATGCCCCAAAAGTAACGAGGCAACTTTTAAAGTTCAGGAGCTACTAAAAGTGATCATGCATTAGAAAAGGAAATGCCATCCCACAAAAATAAAAACATCTGTTTATATTATGCTTGAAAAGTTAACAAGTAACCTACCTACACATTCCTTCATCTCCTTGAAAGAGATAAGCTATAGCTTCTATATGAAAAAGAAAACCGATGTTTGGAAAGCTGGAGGAAAGGATTTCAAAGTCCCTCAGTTATGTAGTTGTGAGAGAGAGGATTTGAATACAGGTCTCCTGCCTCTAGTGATGCTCATCACACCTAGTAAAGACCAACCACTTGGAAAAAAAAAAAAAAAAAAATTTAAATCCAACAGTTAGTTTACTTGACACTGTTGGGATGAACCTTAAAAAAGCAAAGGACAGTAACATAATAGGAAATCCAATCATAGCTACAGTGGTTTATTAAAATAGGGTAATACACACAAATTAAAAACTAAAAATCTGAGGGACAGCAAGTGAAGAATATGATTCTACTTCTCTGAAGCCATGTCAGAGTGCTGGGAAAAGAACCAATTTTTTTCTATTGGTTCTTTAGCAAATGTCTACCAGTAAATAGTAACTTAAGTCAGCTTTGTATCTAATTAAATTCAAACCACCCTTAAGTTTGTATCTATGAAATCAGCCTTGAAACACCTGGGGTTATTCCAAATCTTCATACCACATGCAGCATTATGTGGGTAAAAGCAACCTAGAAAATAGTTTTCAATCTTGATAATGGGGAAACCAATAGTTCTAATCCTTCAGGATAAGAAAATAAAACTTTAGAATCTAAAGAAACTATTAGCACTTACAAATTTTCAGTAACTGTAATATAAATTTCCTTTTTCTATCTCATAAAATGGATAATGAATATTTTCGGCTACCAAAGTCAACGCAAAGTTGTCTGCTGCCAATTCAACTCTTCAGCTGCTAAGTGAAGACACAATTCAACATTAAAATTATCAAAAAAATTGAAGAAAATTATCAAAAACTTTCTTCACCTTCTACTTTTGATCCCTATCTACCCATCTACGCCACAAGTTTTCCTTTCTCTCCACTGCTAATACTCATTCACCTTTTACTATTTTCAACCAAGAATATTAAACAACCTGAACCAATACAGCTCTGAAACAATAAACAATCCAAATGTAGTCATTATCCTCCCTACAGTTCCTTGATCATCTTTTCAGAATTAACCCTGAGATTAAATCACAGCATAAGGAGACACAGGGCTAATCCTAAAAATTTAACTAAACAGCACAGCAACATCAAAACACACACACACTTTAGTTCTAAGAAGTTCAAACTGATCGCACCGTCTTTTTTAAGACCAGGATTTTTTTTTTAACTTGAAAGCTACTCTACCTGTGAGTAAAACTAGGGGGAAAAAGGAACCCCAGAGGCAAAAGCTGCAGGGCAAAATTGATGCAGCCCCAACACCCCACCTCTGGTGGCTGGTCATCTTCTCTCTGTGAAATCAGGCCATTTTGGACATCAAAAGGACCACTAGATATTAACAAAGCCAAACGTTTACTGAGAAACTTTGTTCACTTGCCTAGGGCTACATTAACTGCCAAATATGGAGCTGGGGAAGAAATTTCCATCTTCTTCCCCTCTAAGCTCAGTGGGCTCCCTAACTCAAGTTAATGGTTCACAGACCCAGGTACATGGAATGCTAGTATTTGGAAGACTTGCACGAAATATGGAGCCTTGAACCTAAAAACCAATATTTTAACACGTTAGTATCACAACAATCACACTGCGGGGAAAGGAGGAACTTCACTATTATTCCAGCTTGGGTGCTTTTGTTTTGTTTTGTTTTTTCTTGTTGCTGTTGTTGAAAGAGAGCAGGGCGCCTCCCTCCAAAATAACCCGGTAAGAAATTAGTTATACCTGGTGGGGGCG
Organism: Talpa occidentalis; assembly: GCF_014898055.3. Classification (NCBI taxonomy): domain Eukaryota; kingdom Metazoa; phylum Chordata; class Mammalia; order Eulipotyphla; family Talpidae; genus Talpa; species Talpa occidentalis. The sequence goes on from NW_023604972.1 coordinate 44,088,951, forward strand.
GGGGGGGGTGTGTGTGTGTGTGGTGGATGGGAGAATGATCTATGCGGAAAACTGTAGCGGCAAATCTATATTCGCCCCAACGCGGCACAGGGCCATCTTAAGAAATCTCCTTTCAGAGACGCAGGTAAAATTCTATCAGATTCCACGGACAAAAATCAACACGTTCTAGAGAAGCTAGTGTTGCCCCCCACTCCGACCCTCCGAGCTACTTCCTCAGGGGAAGAAGCCCTTTCCCTAAAGCCTTTTTCTGGGTCAACAAGGGGCCGTTCTGCATAAAAATGGGCACCCAGAAGACACGTTCTGTACGGCCCGGATTTGCGAACGCGTTTGGGGAGGAACCCGACGGGGTGAAGACCGCGGCACCCTAGAGCCTGAGCCAGCAGAGCGGCGGCTGCCTCAAGCCCGGGCTCTGTTTCCGCGCACAGAAATGGTGCCCGGAGGCCGCTACTTTCGCATCTGCGTCGCTTCTGCCTCCGCCGACTCTGCCTCCCTCCCCTCCCCCACGGGCGGGGCGGCGACGGCCTCCGGCTCCGCGGGACCGGGAACGAGAGCCGCAGCGGGGCCGGAGCCCGGGCTGGCCGCCGCAGAACGCGCTCGCCGGAAGGCCCGCTCCCCCGCGCCCCGCACTCACCCTCCCTCGGCGCTCCCCGGGAATTGCTGCTTCCCCTTTCCGAGCTCGCCACCTCGTCCCCGCGAAGCCTGGCCCCACCTGTGCCCTCGGAACGCTCCGATCGCACCACACGCGCCGGCCACCTCCCGCCCCACGCGGCCTCGCATCCCTCACCTGAGCGGAAAGGCGCCGCGGCTCTCCCGCACGCACGGCAGCGCACACGGCCGGCGAGAACAAAGTCGCCCGGCCGCTACAGCCCGGCCCCGGGGCTCGCCACAGGACGGTTGCCTCGCCAGGGGAATGTCCCCTTCCGACCACCACACCGACCGCCCCTCCCGGCCCCGTACACACCTCCAACCAACAGCGGCGGCGGGTACGTCGCGCGGAGGTCAGCAGGAGTCGCCGAGGGCCGGCCGCAGCGGATTCTTCTCGTGGGCCGCCTCCTCCCTCCGACAAGCCTGAAGCCTCGGGAGCCGGAAAGCCGCGAGCTCGTTCCCCTTACAACCACCTCTTCCCGGGCGCCAAGCGCTGCGGCGAGCGACAGGGAACACGGACGTCCCGCCCCCTTTGCCGCCGCCCCCTCTTATTGTTTTACCCCTGCCGAAAGGCCTGGGGAACCCCCCCAGCACGGGGCCAGCCAATCAGGCATCTCCTTCGCGAGCTGGAGCCAACCTCCTCGCGTCCCTCTGCGGAGCACGCGCAGAACGCCCCGCGCGCGCATACTGGCGCCCGGAAAGCCGAGGAACCGGAACCGGCCCGCAGCCGGGGCGAGAGGCCGCTGATTTGACGTCACAAGGAGGCTGCTTTTCTCCTGCCCCGGGCTCCGGCCTCACTGTCCTTCGAGATCGTGCCGGAGCAGGACCCGGTTCGCTTTCGGAGACAAGTATTTCCGGTCCCTTCTGAGTATGTTAACTTGGTACTTTTCCTCTCGGAACTAGGTGCCTGCAGGTTGAAGCATAAAATGCAGCCAATGGTTTCAGCCGTTTGTACCCTAAATTCACCTATAGTGTTTTAACCACCCTGGGAAGTGTAGGTCTTTAGCTCCACGGGGAGGTCAAATTTATACTAACAGCTCCAAGCTATATACGTTACGGGACCTGGATGCTAGGTCCTGGGGTGTGGAAAAAATATGACGTGGACTCCACAGAAGGAAAAATAATCTCTCTGTGTCTTGTATTAGGCATTATTAACAATAGGCATTTTACATACTAAGGCCGCTACAAGGCTGAAATCCCAGAAGATATCAGGGTTACAGCCCTGCCCTAGATCTAGGCCCAAACTTGACCTTGATTCATGGAAAAAGCCAGATCTTAGAGAGCCACTTTGCACCTTAGTTCTGCCAATGTTTCTCAGAGACTATCAAGACAGCAGGGGAGTTTTGGGAGGGAAAGGCGAGGAAATAGGGAAAGAAAGGGGCAATTAGGAAAGAGAACACATTTATTGAATGCTCACGTTGCCGACATAACAGGGGTACACACATTTCATCAGTTTTCCCTATCCTAGAGCAAGGTATTTTTCACAAGTGAAAATTGAAGTTTACGAAAGCAAGTCCAACGTAGGAACCTCCCAAATCTACATTTTTTACCTTTGGTTACTTGTGTCAAAACATTTTTAGGTAAAAAATAGATAACAGTATAAATATGTGATAATTATATCGTTTTGTTATACACAAAATATATGGGCAAACTATTGCTTTTATTAAAAGCTATTGTTTCTTCCTTAAAGCATCACCATGCCTAAAATGCCCGTTGCCCTTTAAATCTAATACTTATGTAATAGGTATTCTCCTAGTTATATAATTGTTCAAGCCTCAGAATAACCTTAAAGTAGTTACTCTTTTTATGCCCATTTTACAGATGAGGAGACTTGTGTTTAAGAGGTGAAGATATTTGCCCAAGGTCACTGACCTACTATTGCATGGAGGTGGGATTTAAACTGTCTACCTACACACTCTATGCCCTTAACCACAAACTGTAGAACACCCTCAATGTATTAATGGTCACAATTAATTACTGGTGATTAACATTTCAATTGTTTCCAGTTCTGGGCTCAAATTCAGGCTGTTAAGCTTCACAATGTATCCTGGTATAAAAGTTTCTCTAACTTGCACCAGAATCACCTGGAGAATTGGTGAAAACACAGATTGCTGGGCCACATTCCCAGAGTTTCTGCTTCAGCAAGACTGGTTGAAGCAGTTAACCTGATAATTTGCATTTCTAACAAGTTCCCAGAAGCTTTGGCTACTGCTCTTAAGAACCTCACATTTGTTAAGGACTGGATGATAAGTATTTTAGCTTGTGAGGGTCACAGTCCTCTATTGTATATCTCCCCCCCCAACACACACGTTTTAATCATTTAAAAATTGTAAGTTTTATTTTAGAGGGGTACAAAAACAGGCCTTGGACAAAGCCTGCTCTAGAGTATATCCTAATAAGTGGAGTTACAGAGGCAAAAAAAGATTTAGCTGTCTTCAATTTTAATAAAAAATCCTAAACCATTTTTCTAAGCTGTGATTTTTACTTCCTAAATACCTCTCACATCTGTGCCCTTTGAAAGTCTCTCCATACTCATAGTCTCTGTTCAGGTTCAGGTCTTCTTCACCTTGCCAGCATAATTGCAGTAGTTTAATCTCCCTGCCTTCCAAACCACCTTCATGCAGTACCCCCACCCCACTACACTATTAGGCAAGAAGATCAGTTATTCATTCAGTGGCTCAAGCCAAGAACCTTTAAGTTATCTTTGACTTTCTTCTCACACCAGCTGCCAGGCATCAGTAAATACTATTCCCTCTACCTTTAACATTCACTCTAACACTTTCACCATTATTACTGCTATTATCATAGTCCATATCACCATCACTTACTGTTATAGCCTTCTTCTTGGAATTGATGCTCCCATTCTTATTCTACAATATTCTGTTCTCATAGGGACCAGGTCCTGAAGCTACAAATCAAATGATCTCAAAACGCCCAAAAGCAACACATAAAATTCCAAGTCTTTATGCTATTATTTCCACCTCTTTTTTTTTTTTTTTTAAGATTTATTTATTTATGCATACACCAGCTGGGGCACAGGCCAGAGGTGTGGGGGGTAAAAGGATTCACCAGAGACAGAGTGGGGAACAGAACAGGCAGACTGATGGAAGTACACTGCTGAGGGGAGCAGTGGGCGAGTCAGGAGAGGTCTGCTGCGCCAGGTGGGTATCACCCTGGCCGGCTGGGGATCAAATTCGTTCTACAGAGGTTGCAGACAGCTTCATAGGCTGCATCCCAACCCCTTGCTCCACCAGGGAGGCCCTATTTCCACCTCTTTTCTTACCACTTTTTCTCTTATACCACCCCTGTTCTTCCTTTGACACTCCAGTCAATTCCTACCCCAAGTGGGCCTTGGATGTAAACCTTTATCAGAAGTCTACAAATAAGCAAATCACATCTAGTGATACCTCCAAGTGAAATATCGCACTCATACACTCTAAAATTTTAGTTAGGTATGACTTTCCCTTATACTAACTACCCTTCTTAGAATTTCAATTATCCTAATACTGTTTAATTAGTCTACTAGCTTGTTTAAACAGTAATCTGTAGTTATTTATTTTGTATGTATCATATCTCCTAGGTTCTATTTTAGATTATTTTAAAAATAGAAGTCAAATGCAATCTGAGTTGTCAAGCACACTATCCAATTAATAATAGTTTACAGGATTCTCAGAAAAAGACAGGGAAAGTAGAGAAAAAGATGAAGAATCAGAGAAAGTGGGGGAGACAGACAATAAAGGATATGGCTAAGTGATACTATAATACAGATAATGTAGAACTTTGTACTTCTTAACATTGAATTTTGAATTTATAATTCAATAGCTTGATGGATTGTGGGTCTTCAGCATCCTGTATTATGTAACCTGCTCCACAACTCCTGTTTTTTTTTTATCAGTGTGGTGCCCGATGCAACAATGGAGCACTATGAAAGTACAGAGGAGGACGCAGTCTTTGTTGTGGATGTCTAATTCTAGAACAGTATATGATTTCTTTATTCTTATATCTGATCTATAGTTAGACGTGTTATCCCTTGATTAATAATAATCGGAGTGAAGTTAAGATTGTTTTTTTCCCCTTGCCTATAATTTAGGTATCATCCCATAGATTTTATTCACTGCTACTATATTCTAAATAGTTTGGAAAGGGGCCTCCCTGGTGGCAAAAGGGGTTAAGACACAACCTGTGAAGTGATCTGCAGCGATTGCAGTATGGAGTTCAATCCCCCACCAGGGAGCCACCCACATGTCGCAGTCTTGTGTTTGCCCTCTGCTCCCCTCAGCAGTGTATTTCAGTCAGTCTGCCTGTTCTGCTCCCTACTCTGTCTCTGGTGAATCCTCTTACCCCCCACACCTCTGGCCTATACCACAAGTTCTTGTATACATAAATAATTTTTTTTTAATTTAAAAAACTAGTTTGGAAATACAGGTTAGGTTTCTTCTTTGGTTCAGTAATTGTTCAGAGAGAACTGAGTGAGAATGTAAGTAGTCTGGATTTTTTAATTGAAACTGTCTGTTGTTTTAGTGCCTATAGACTGTGTGGACTGTGCATTTCTGTACTTTATGGAATTTGCTGAGATAACTGGTAATTACCATGTTACCACATTCATAAAAAAGCATCTAGAAGAGACTTTAAGTTTTTCCATATGATGTCCATCCCTTTACCCCTAAATGCTACGATGTGTATTTCGTAAAGGACAAAGACATTCTCTTAGACAACTACAGTACAAGTATTAAGATGAAGAATTAACATTTACACAATATTATAACCCACAGACATTCTAATTTCATTATTGTCCACCTAATATCCTTTATAGCAAAAGAAAAGAATATTTTCTGGTCCAGGATATAATTCAGGATTACAAATTAATTTTATTTATTATGTCACCTTAGTCTTCTACTGTCCAAAATCATTCCTCAGTCTTTTTCTCTCATGACCATGGTATTTTTAAAGACTATGGGACAACTATTTTGAAGAATACTCCTGAATTTGGTAACCTCTAATATTTCCTTATAATTAGATCTAGGTTATGTATTTTTGGCAAAAACACCAGAGAAGTACTGTTCTTTCCTCCTCAGTGCATCATCTCAAGAGGCATGTGATGTCCATTTATCCTGTTACTGGTGATATTAGCTTTCATCACTTGGTTAATAGTGTTTACCAGGATTCTCCACTGTAGAGTTGCTACTTGTAATTATAAATATCTTGTGTGGAACTGTACTTTGGAACTTTGTACATATATCATTTTATTTTTATCATACTAGTTTTAATATCTATTGATGAATATTAACATACATCAATCTTTGTTATTGTGATTTTTCTAATTTCATCATTCTTTTCATGTTTACTCACTGTGATTCTATTATAAGGTATACCTTCTTTCTCATTTTAAAATTCAGCTATTTGGGCCTCCCCGGTGGCGCAGCGGTTGAGCGCTGGGTTGCGAAGCTGCCCGTGCCCTCTGCGGCGCTGGTTCGATCCCCGGCTGCTCCCCAGCCACCGGAGGAGGGTCCCACATGGCCGCAGACCTCTCCTGCCGCCCGCTGCTCCCCTCAGCAGTGTACTTTGGTCCTTCTGCCTGCTCTGCTCCCCGCTCTGGCTCTGGTGAATTCTCTCACTCTCCCGCGCTTCTGACTGTACCCAGTGCATGTATAAATAAAATAAATAAATAAATAAAACAAATAAAATAAATAAATAAATAAAAAATAAAATAAAATTCAGCTATTTATATCGGTATGAATTTGAGGCATTGGTGATAGTATAGTGGTGAGCATAGCTGACTTCCATTATGAATTTGTGAATTCCTATTTTATAATCCATTACTATCAATATTTATTTTCATGTTTATACTGTCCCCAATTTGGCCAGCAGAAACCCCACCAATCCAAATCTCATGCATTATACATTTCAATTTTATATTTGGCACATAAAAATGAACTAATATATCTTTTCAAATAATGAAAAAAAGGGCCTGGAAGACAGTGGCAAGGAGAAAAGAAATTTGAGAATTATATAGGTGGCAAAAATGTGAAGTTTAACTGGAAATGAAGGGTGAAGTCTCAGGATGTTTTGCAGTTTTGTCTGAGTGACCAGAGTCACAGTTAATATTAATTCACTGAGAAGGGGAATACAGAATTTTGGTAAATGTTTTTCCACCTATCCTTTATCTATGCTTATATAAAACAAAATACTAGTTACTTCATTTAATACTGTGATCTAATGCAACCTAAGAAAGGCCTTTTCTTTTTTTTCTTTAAAGATTTATTTATTGGGCCTCCCCGGTGGCAAAGCAGTTGAGCCCTGGGTTGCGAAGCTGCCCGCAACCTCTGCAGCGCCGGGTTGATCCCTGGCTACTCCCCGGCCACCGGAGGAGGGTCCCGCATGGCGCGCAGACCTCTCCTGCCGCCTGCTGCTCCCCTCATCAGTGTACTTTGGTCCTTCTGCCTGCTCTGCTCCCTGCTCTGGCTCTGGTGAATTCTCTCACCCTCCCGCGCTTCTGACTGTACCCAGTGCTTGTATAAATAAATAAATATTTATTTAATTTTTAAAAGGTTTATTTTTTAAAATTTTATTTATTTATTTATTTATTTATTTATTTATTTATTTATTTATTTATTTATACAAGCACTGGGTACAGTCAGAAGCGCGGGAGGGTGAGAGGATTCACCAGAGCCAGAGCAGGGAGCAGAACAGGCAGACTGACGAAATACACTGCTGAGGGGAGCAATGGGCGGCAGGAGAGGTCTGCGTGCCATGTGGGACCCTCGCCAGAGGCTGGGGATTGAACCAGCGCTGCAGAGCCCAGCGCTCAACCACTGCGCCACCAGGGGAGGCCCCAAGAAAGGCCTTTTCTGACCACTAAATTCAAAGGTGTCTCACTCACTCTCCATCTCTTACCCTGCTCTACTAGTGTTCACAGCACTTACCTTCCTACCTGACATTATATATTTGAAGACCTCAGATTTTGTCTGTTTTGTTCAAAATTGTATCGTTCCCACAAGGATGACATTCAAAAATAATTAGTGAGGGCCTTCCCGGTGGTGCAAGGGGTTAAGTCACAACCTATGAAGCTAGCCGCAGCCACTTCAGCATGAGCTCGATCCCCAGCTAGGGAGCAGCCCACATGGCGCAGCAGACCTCTCCTGTCTCGCCCACTGCTCCCCTCAGGACTTTATTTTTTTTTTTGTGGGACCCTCGCCGGTGGCCGGGGATAGAACTGGCGCTGCAGAGGCTGCGGGCAGCCTCACAACCCAGCGTTCAAGCGCTGTGCCACCAGGGGAGGCCCCCTCAGGACTGTATTTCAGTCAATCCGCCTGCTCAATTCCCCACTCTATCTCTGGTGAATCCTCTCACCCCTACACCTCTGGCCTGTGCCCTAGCTCTTGTATGCATAAATAAATAAATCTTTTTAAAAAAAAAACAATTAGTGAATATAGTGTATATACATGCAAACACATTTGTTTGTATACACATATATATATAAAATCCATTTATATAGAGATGGGATCATAATTAAAACAGTTTTGCAAAGTTAAAAAAACAAGAAAAAAACATAGTTTTGCAGGTTACTACTTTTTTTACTCTGGCAGTATAACTTGGACCCCATTTTATTTTAATGCATGGGTCTACTCAATTTTTTTTCACAGTAATTACATATATGAGAAATGACTTTCTATGATTAAAGCTAATAAATTATAAAGAAAATTATGAAGATGGGTCTCCCCTGGTGGCACAGGTGGTTGAGCGCAGTGCTCTGGAACTGTCCACAGCCCTGCATCACGTCTGGCCGGCGAGAATCCCACATGGCACGGCAGACCTCTCCTGTCTCACTCACTGCTCCCCTCAGCAGTGTATTTCTGTCAGTCTGCCTGTTCTGTTCCCCACTCTGTCTCTGGTGAATCCTCTCACCCTCCCGTGCATCTAGCCTGTACCCCAGTTCTTGTATGCATAAACAAATAAATCTTTTAAAAAAGAAGAAAATTGGGGCCTCCCCGGTGGCGCAGCGGTTGAGCGCTGGGTTGCGAAGCTGCCCGCAGCCTCTGCAGCACTGGTTCGATCCCCGGCTGCTCCCCGGCCACCAGAGGAGGGTCCCACATGGCGCGCAGACCTCTCCTGCGGCCTGCTGCTCCCCTCAGCAGTGTACTTTGGTCCTTTGCCTGCTCTGTTCCCCACTCTGGCTCTGGTGAACTCTCTCACCCTCCTGCGCTTCTGACTGTACCCAGTGCTTGTATAAATAAATAAATCTTTAAAAATAAATAAATAAATAAATAAATAAAAAAGAAGAAAATTATAAAGATACACTAAAATAAAGACAAAGATATCTACTTGCACATTTCTGCCACAAATTTGAATCCGTGCATCCTTGGTGGCGCAGGGGTTAAAGACAGTGCTAAGAAGCTATCGCCAGCCACTGCAGCACGAGTTCGATTCCGGCGACCTGGGAGGTGACCCACATAGCATAGCAGACTTCTCCTGTCTTCCCCACTGCTCCTCACTCTGTCTCTGGTGAATCCTCTCACCCCCCACACCTCTGGCCTCCACCCCAGCTCTTGTATGCATAAATAAATAAATCTTTGGGCCTCCCCTGGTGGCGCAGGTGGTTGAGTGCTGCGCTGTGAAGCTGTCCGCAGCCTCTGCAGTGCCGGTTTGATCCCAGCTGGCCTGCGAGGGTCCCACATGGCGCGGCAGACCTCTCCTATCGCGCCCGCTTCTCCCCTCAGCAATGTATTTCGTTAGTCTGCCTGTTCTGTTCCCCGCTCTGTCTCTGGTGAATCCTCTCACCCTCCCGCGCATCTGGTCTGTGCCCCGGTTCTTGTATAAAATAAATAAATAAATCTTTAAAATGAATGAATGAATGAATGAATGAATGACTCTTTAAAAAAAAAACAAACAAATTTGAATCAAAGGACTAATTAAACCTAATTAGAAAGTTAGGTTTATTAACCTACTGAACAAACATGTAAAAAATGTCCAATTTAAGGAGAAAAGGACATAGTAAATGTTTGTACTTTTTGAGCAGAGAATTCCATTTGTTTTTTTTTTAAGATTTATTTATTTATTTATACAAGCACTGGGTACAGTCAGAAGCACAGGAGGGTGAGAGAATTCACCAGAGTCAAAGCGGAGAGCAGAACAGGCAGACTGACGAAATACACTGCTGAGGGGAGTAGCCGGCGGCAGGAGAAGTCTGTGTGCCATGTGGGACCCTCACCCAGCGGCCGGAGATTGAACCAGCGCTGCAGAAGCTGTGGGCAGCTTTGCAACCCAGCGCTCAACCACTGCGCCACTGGGGAGGCCCAAAGAATTCCATTTCTTGATATTTATCCCTGCTAGAATATGCACCAAGAAGTTCACTGAGATGTTAGAGCAGTTGTGAAACTTCTGATAGGAAAAAGATCATCACAGAAAATCAGGCAGCTGATACACAGTGAAAGCATTTTGGCTTGCTTCCGACCTTGGCTCATGGAGAGCTGAGCACAGCCAAAGTGTCAGCGCCAGCCCTTATTTTCCACCCACATGTTTACAGGTGTAACCACTTCCTTATAGGTGCTAGACTAGCTAAACTCTGGAATCTGGCAACAGAATACTTCTCTTGAGCTTTATTTCAGCAGGAAGAAGTTTATGAATAAGGCAAGAATCTTCCTCAGATTTAGATTTGTCCTTACCCTTCTGGTTAGACCATAAGCATGACTTGTAAAAATATCTCTATCGTCTTCCTTCCAGATTGCAGCTCTGACCTATGCCTTGTTGACTCACTCACTGGGTAAGCCCTGGTTCTGGAAACCCATTTCCTGGAATCTGGTAGCATATTCAAAACTGAAAGAAGAGCCTGGCTGCATTTGCCTATCGTTTAGGTTTCAGAGATGTCAGGCTCAACCCTAGCTCCAGAACCATCATGCCAAATTGCCCAAGTTTTTATTGGTGCCTTAAAAAGAAAAGAGAACTGAAAATTACTGACCCAAGACCTTTTGTGCAACAGAAAGCAGTCCCATATAAGCTGTCTTCATTGGGCCAATAATGTTGGAAGCAGAGGGTTTTTTTTCCTCTAAGCAACCAAGAACTATAGAAAATCCAAGGTACTTTCAGCACCTTAAGTACAAATATAGTAAGAAGGTTTGGGGAGAATCTCTATAAGGAGAACAGGGAAAGATTTTTTTTGGGGGGGGAAGATTTTTAAATGCACTAATTGTTAGAGTTTCCAGATTTATTTAAGTAAACACATTTCCTTAAATGTTACTCTAAACCAGAAATTTTTAACCTGAAGTCTATGAACATTTTTTAGGGTGGAGATAGACAAGTTTGTAAAACCATAAACATTTTATCTATATACATGCAGGGTAAATGAAGTTACCAGGCTTTTCTTCTGCAGGATGCCCGAGGCCAAGAGGCTTAGGCACAGGGCAGATGAGCCCAAGATTATGGACCTGGACCTAGGGAGCATGGGCACGCATGTGTGTAAGTGCAGGCATCTGTGCCAAGAGGCCAGGGATAAAGGTTGGTATCGCTCAGAGACTACTAGGGCTACAAGAGGACCACCCTGAGGCGAGACCATGAGATGAGAATGCCAGAGAGAGGCTAGAGAAAGCTCAAAGTTTCAACTGGCAGCCTCCTGGCACCCTGGCATCCTTGCCTACCTTGTGCTAGCCTCCTATGCCAGCCTCCCCGCCTGGCAGGCCTATGTACCTGGTTACCTGAGATAGCATTAAAGACCTGTAAAATCTACCGAGGGCTCCAGGACTCTCTTTATCCATCTGCTCGAATTGACAGTGAACCTGCCTTACGCATACTGGCACTAGAATATGTAATGTGACTTTTTTTTTTTTTTTTTTGGCTGAAAAGGTCTATACGTCATTTGCCTTCTAAAATGCATCTATGGGGCCTCCCTGGTGGCGCAGCGGTTGAGCGCTGGGTTGCGAAGCTGCCCGCAGCCTCTGCAGTGCCGGTTCAATCCCCGGCTGCTCCCCGGCCACCAGAGGAGGGTCCCACATGGCGTGCAGACCTCTTCTGCCGCCCGCTGCTCCCCTCAGCAGTGTACTTCAGTCCTTCTGCCTGTTCTGCATCCTGCTCTGACTCTGGTGAATTCTCTCACCCTCCCGCGCTTCTGACTGTACCCAGTGCTTGTATGAATAAATAAATAAATAAATAAATAAATCTTAAAAAAATTAAAAAAAATAATAAAATAAAATGCATCTGTTATAACGGTTAATAATGATCTAAACCACATTTGTCTTCAATGTTATGATAATAATAAGTTGCTTATTAAAATGAGGGATTTATAGTATAAAAAATGTTTTTATTCAAAAGTCACTTTAACTGAGATTCTGAACTTATTAATGACTTCCATTTACCATACCTATGGGATGCGGAACTATTTCCTGCTTAGACATCAAATGTAGGGAGACAGGGTGAAGATTTGGACAAGACTTCTTATACATTACTTTGCAACTTTCTATTCATCTTTGCTTACTTTATTTTGAAATACACAATTGTTAGGCTTTTTTAAAACATAGTTCCGGAATCAGGTAGATTTTTTTTTTAAAGTTTTATTTATTTATGCAGACAAGAACTGGGGTGTAGACCAGAGGTGTGGGGTGGGGTGGGGTGGGTGAGAGGATTTGCCAGAGAGAGTGGGGTGCAGAACAGGCAGACCTACTGAAATACACTGCTGAGCAAGAATAGGCAGCCTACTGAAATAAACTGCGGTCAAGACAGGAGAGGTCTGCTGTGCCATGCGGGCAGCTCCCTTGCCGGCCCGGGATCGAACTTGTGCTGCAGTGGCTGGCAATAGCTTGATAGCACTGTGTCTCTAACCCCTGCGCCACCAGGGATGCCCCTAGACTTTGGTTCTTTCTTTTTTTTAAGAAATTTATTTTTGCTTTTTTTTAAAGTTTTTTTTAAGATTCATTTATTTATTTATACAAGCACTGGGTATAGTCAGAAGCGTGGGAAGGCGAGAGAATTCACCAGAGCCAGAGTGAGGAGCAGAACAGGCAGAAGGACCGAAGTACACTGCTGAGGGGAGCAGTGGGCGTGGCAGGAGAGGTCTGCACGCCATGTGGGACTCTCACCCGGCAGCCGGGGATCAAACCTGCGCTGCAGAGGCTGCTTGCAGCGTTGCAGCCCAGCGCTCAATTGCTGCGCCACCGGGGGAGGCCCTAGACTTTGGTTCTTAATCCCAGTTCTATATCTAAAATTTATATGAAGCCGGGCAAGTTATTAAGTTCTCTGAGTCTGTTTCCTCATCTGTAACAAGGCACAGTTGCAGTTCCTACCTTATAGAACTGTTGCAAATACAGTTCTTAGCACAGGACCTGACCCATAAAGCATCATAAATTATCATGATTACTTTAGGCTATATGGTCATAGTCCAGGCATCCCCAGTGACAGGTAATATATGGCTTTCTGAAACGGGAAATAAATTAACACCTATGGTGTACTCTTGGAAACCCAAATCTACAAAGTGACAGTAGACATCATAAATAAGGACCTACCCTTTGGAAATAAATAGAAAATTCATTGTAACAGGAAACAATAAAGGAAGGAGGGGAAGCGTGCATGCATGTACATGCACACACAAACAAACGCAGACACACAAGCAAAAGCATAACTTAATCTACAGTTTGGAAACAGGCCAATTTTATGATTTTTATTTTTAAAATTAAGGTAACATTGGTTTACAACACTGCTTATGATTTAGGTATATAAGTTCACTCCTCTTTATATGTGTGTTGCCACAACACACCACCATCAATGCACCCATAGTCCATGGGGCCCCCCTCCCCTCTTCACTCCTGTCCTCCCTCTTCCCTCTCTGGTAGTCTCAATTTTTCAGTCAGATATCTAGGGTTTATTCTGGTTTAGTTTTTTCTGTTCCTTTGTTGAGTTTCTTTATATTCCGCTTGAGTGAAATCATCCAATATTTGTCTTTCTCCTTCTGACTTATTTAACATAATCTCTTCCCATTCCATCCAAGTTTAATATGTGATTTTTAAAAGAAAAAGGATGGTCACATCATTAATGATTTTTTTTTAAATAATTTGCTTTCAAAGAATGTATATTCTAACAGGAGAGAGATACAAGGAATTTTAATGTCACTATAATTCAGTAAGGTTTAAGACAGATTTGCATGGGTTGCAGTGAGAACAGAGAGAGGGCAATTATGTGAAACTAGAGGTTCAGAATTCCTGCAGGAGGGAACTCCTAGGTGGAGTCCTGAAGGTGAAGACAAATAAGCCAGTGAAAACAGCACACTGGTTGACACTGAGTACCAATCAGAAGAAGCAACAGCAAGAGCAAAATGCAGCAACAGTAGCACATGCTGGTAAGTCCATCAGTTTGGTTTTACTACAACATCAAGTTCAAGACCTGGCATGGTATCTCAAAAAGAGGGTAGGGGGAATAAATAGCATTAAAAAAAAAATTTCGGGCCTCCCCGGTGGCGCAGCGGTTGAGTGCTGGTCTGCGAAGCTGCCTGCAGCCTCTGCAGCGCCGGTTCATTCCCCAGCTGCCTGCGAGGGTCCCACATGGCGCACAGACCTCTCCTGCCGCCCGCTGCTCCCCTCAGCAGTGTACTTCGGTCCTTCTGCCTATTCTGTTCCCCGCTCTGGCTCTGGTGAATTCGCTCACCCTCCTGCGCTTCTGACTGTACCCAGTACTTGTATAAACAAATAAATCTTTAAAAAAAAATTTGAAAAAAATAATAAAGAAAATTTTCTTTAAGCTTTACCACTGAATATAGACCCTAGAAAAAATATTTGTTCAAGTAAGCACTTTCATCACATAATATCCATTTCTGTGATGAGCAAAGATGACAAGACACAAGTCTTGAAAAAGTTGGGCTTGATTTCCATGAACGAACTCAGCAGTTTGTTTTTCATTGCAAGCTGAGAAGATATGCAGATTTCAAGCATTAAAAACAGTTTAGTTTTTCTTGGAAGTGGCAGGGTCTAATGAACCTTCTTTAAAATATAGGATCTTTAGGAAATAGGGTCTCCCTGGTGGTGCAAGGGGTTAAGCACAGCATTGTGAAGCTATCTGCAGCCTCGGCAGCACGAGTTCAATCCCTGGCCAGCCAGGGAGAAACCCGTATGGTGAGGCAGACCTCTCCTGTCTTGCCTGCTGCTCACCACAGCAGTGTATTTCAGTCAATCTGCCTGTTCTGCTCCCTACTTTGTCTCCGATGAATCCTCTCACCCCCCACACCTCTGGCTTGTACCCCAGTTCTTGTATGAATAAATAAATAAATCCTTAAAAAAAAAAAAAAAGGATCTTTAGGGAATCACAGGAAACTGAAATTGGAGCAATACTTAGAGAAACCTACAGAAGTGATTGGTTTCTGCCAGACTGTTTGCTTAGGGATACATTTTTCAAATCATTTTTGGAGATTTCTGGTCTGGAGACTAAACATCACTGCTAATTTTAATGGGCACAGGAAAGTACTATCTAGTGAAGGATGCACATTTATTGATTATTATGAATGCTGTCTATATTTCAAACAATGTTGCAGAGGCTCTGTTAACAATGCTTCTGATCTGGCTGGCATCAAATGAAGACACTCTTACATTCCAGTTGCTCTGTATGTGCAACTGAGGCTTACTGGGAAATACCTGTACCCCCTCATCCCTCTCAGAGCATCCCCAAAGTACCCAAAGGTTCAAATACATTAGGGAAAACCTGATTTGCATTGATGTTTCTTACATTTTATTACAATGGGCAATCTTGGTGCATAAAAGTAAATTCTACAGATAACAAATATCTGTGGAAAGTACTTTGCCACATTTGGCAAGAAAGGTAAGTGCAGGGAGAAAAGAAATTGTTAAGAAAACTAGTAGTAAATTATAGGCACTGTGTAACACTTGTAAGTGTAAAACCAATACTTCATCCCTAACTATATGTTTGGTCTTATATTTAAATATTCCCAGGTGAAGAAAGGGGTGGGTCTACAGTATTGGATATAAGATATGGAAGGGGAAAAAAGAATTAAATAGGAGAAATAATCATCAGCACTCAGCAAAGACATACCAAAATAAAAAGATCCCAGAAAGAAAGATCTAGATAAGGAATTCAATCTCTTATTCCTGAGAAATATTTATAAACATTCAAGTTAATTCAGTTCAAGTTTAATGACTTGTCCGACTAGCAACCCAAGATCATTTGCACTCAACAATGTTAGTCTTCTAAATTTAAATTCCCAAACAAATCCTTAGGAATAGATTGTTTTCATAACGACCAAGTGTGATAACCTGTTGAAGAAATCATCTACAGAACTTTAGAGTCTCCAAGAATCTTTCAAATAATTAGTCCTGCAGGAAATTGGGTGAACTTAACATTAAAGGATTGTTATGGCCACAGGAAACAACACGGGTGAATCTCACAAGCACAATGTTGAGTGAAAGAAGCCAGACACAAAGAAAGTTCACAGCCTATCATTCCATTTGTACAAAGTCCAAAAGGAGGCAAAACCAATCTTGTAGAAGTCCTACTCCTTGAAGAAGTGAGACATGAGGGAAACTTCCAAGGTCTTTATTGTTTTCTTAGTCCTGATGCTGCTTACAGGAATGAACTCAGTTTGCAATTTTTTTTTTTAAGATCTATTTATTTATGCATACAAGAACTGAGGTGTAGGCCAGAGGTGCAGGGAGGTGAGAGGATTCACTAGAGACAGTAGGGAGCAGAACAGGCAGATCTACTGAAATACATTGCTGAGGGGAGTAGTAGGTGAGACAGGAGAGGTCTGCTGTGCATGTGGGTCAGCTCCCTGGCCAGGGATCTTACTTATGCTGAGATAGCTTCATAGTGCTGAGACTTAACCCCTTGCGCCACCAGGGAGGCCCTCAGCAATCTTTATTGGGCTTTATGGTTTTGTTTTTTTTTTCTGTACATGTTTTATTTTGATAAATTAAAATAGCAAAGGTCATCATTATGGGTCCTGCATCAATAAAGCACCTGGATTCAAAACCAACACTTGAGTCCAAAACAGGGGAATGCAGAGTGAGGGACAGTAGATTAGTGGCTGCTTATAGCTGGGAACTAACAGGTAAAGGGTAAAGGATTTCTCTGAGGTGGTGAAAGTTTTCTAAAATTGACTGTGAATATAGTAAGACTACTAAATTGTACACTTAAGAAATGAAAACAAAAATCAAGATTTGAAGAAGTATTATTTTATACTCTCTATGGATCAGTCCCCTTGTCTGGGACCTGTTTCTCTATTCCCAAGACTCCCAGGCGGGTATAAACTGGTGAAGTGAGTGCACTGAAAGACAAATTTAATTAAACAGACTTGCCTGAGTTCCACTAGCCTCCTTAACCTCTACAGATCACCTTCTCTCAGTGAGCATGTTCAGTACTGTGGGAAGTAGGCAGTGGTTCTCAATCTTGGCTGCACACTAATATTCCCTGGGGAGCTTTGAAAAAATATGAAGTCTGAGTCCCACCCACAGAGATTATAATGGTATGGGGTGCCACCTAGGTGTCTGAATTCTATTAAAGCTCCCCAGATACCAAATTCTGGACATACATATATATTGCCCAAACACAAACACATGCAGAAAGTCCCCAGATGACTCTACTAAACAGAACCTCATGCTTTCCACAAAGAACTGAAAATCTAAATCCCCCCTCTTTCGATCTCTCTTAACTTTAGGTGTAACTTTGAGACACACCTAGCATGCAGATTTTTTTTTAAATGTCATTGCCCTTCTTTCTTCTTTTTTCCTTCCCCTTCAATAACTGCAAAATTAATTTTTTTTAAAAATGGGGTTTTCTGGGGCCTCCCCGGTGGCGCAGCGGTTGGGCATTGAGCTGCGAAGCTGCCTGCAGCCTCTGCAGCGCCAGTTCCATACCCGGCCACCAGCGAGGGTCCCACATAGCACACAGACCTCTCCACCCACGCCCGCTGCTCCCCTCAGCAGTGTCCTCCATCTGTCTGCCTGTTCTGCTCCCCGCTCTGACTCTGGTGAATTATTCCACCCTCCATCACTTCTGACTGTACCCAGTGCTTGTATAAATAAATAAATCTTTTAAAAAAATGCTTTAAAAAAGGGGGTTTTCTCATGACTATCATCAAGTTCCATTCTGACTTTTGGTGTCCTCTGCTAGTAATTTGCTTAGATTCCATAATCCAAGTTACTGAACCTCTTGTCCTCTGGCTCTGTGTTTCCTGGACCTGTAGACGGGGAATCTAATCCCTGCCTTGGCTGACCTCACAGGATTTGGGTCTAGACCACCTGTCAACCCATCTCTGATTTTGGCTTCTGCTACTTGCTCTGTCTGTACTGCTGCAAAAAGCCAGGCATACACAGCTGACTGAGTTGGATCTTAAAGATCAGATAGGAGTAAGGATTTGGATCAATGGAGAGAATGGGGCAGCACAGTTCAGAAAATGGGACACAAAGAACAAAAGGAAGAGCTGTGCACGCATGAGGTGTGAGGGGACATGGAGGAGCTTGAGGGGTTTCAAGAGAACAGATGCTGCAAAATTGGGAGTTGCAAGCCAGATCCAGATCCCAGTTGTTCCACTTAGCCCTCATAATGTAGGTTTTTTAATTGATTTCTAACATTTAATATTGGCAGATTTCACATCAAAATCCTGATGTCCAACTTCTCTTGAAAAAGACAAGGATTTTCCAACATTGGACCAATGTTCCATATGGAAACAATGGGGAGACTGTAGCTTCAGATGCCTTGGGGCAGGGCATCCTCTCTCCAGTTTTTTTTTTTTTTTTTTTTTTTTAAGATTTATTTAGGGCATCCCCTGGTAGCGCAGTGATTGAGCGCTGGGTTGCGAGGCTGCCCGCAGCCTCTGCAGCATCAGTTCTATCCCTGGCCACCAGCGAGGGCCCCACAAAACAAATAAACAAACAAACAAATAAATAAATAAAAATTAAAATAAATAAATAAATATTTATTTATTTATGCATACAAGAACTGGGGAACAGGCCAGAGTGTGGGGGTGATAGGATTCTCAGAGACAGAGTGGGGAACAGAACAGGCAGACTGACTGAAGTACATTACTGAGGGGAGCAGCGGGTGAATCAGGAGAGGTCTGCTGCACCATGGAGTCCCCTCTCTCCAGTTTTCTGCAGCCTCTACCACCACCTGCCTCACTTCTTTAGTTACTGGCTTACCTTTACAAGTGTCTAATAATACTTTAGTCAATGAATCAGAATGGGAGACAGAGAAAAAGAAAAGGAGGAGGACTCCTATTAATGATGCTAAAGAGTTATAGCAAATCCTTCTATCACACATCTTAAACTTACAATGTTATATGTCAATCATGCCTCAATAAAACTGGAAAAATATTAAAAAATTAGAAAGAGAATAACTGTCAAAGACCTCAAATAACACACTGATAAATGTGGGCTATGGCCCGAGGTGAGAATGTTAGGGGGAAAAGGATATATCGGGGCTGCTCTGTAACAAAAAGATTCCCAAAGATGGATTTTCCCATGCAGCAAAATGATCAAGGTGTTTGAAAAGACTTTAGTACAACTTTAACAAGTACCTATACCAATAGTGTTCTTGCCTGACTGGATGGGACACAAAGCTAGGCACTCCAGCCTTTCATGATACACAATTGAGAATAAATGATAGAAAGAAAAGAATGCAAATAAAATTTAAAGTTTTTTTAAAGTACTTTAGACCAAGTTATATCTTCATTCTTCACCAAGTTCAAGTTCCAGGAAGCATTTAAGAAAGTACTAAAAGGCAGGATGAGCTGAAGTGTGGGGTGCTATATCCGGAAATAAAAGTTGGGGGGATTTTCAGTAATCATGAACATTAAGTAATAAAGGTATGAAGGAACTTGAGGGTTAGCAGGACACAGACAAGGCAGGACTTTGACAAGAGGTAACAGTCAAGTTAGTGAAAGTCCAGGAGGTCCAAGACCCAATATTCAGAAGGATTGGCCAGTGTAACTTGGGAAAAAACACTTGTGGGGTTGAGAAAACAAAACAAAATAGGATTTGACTCTCTGTGAAGGGACACGGTAGCACTAACCGTTTCAGAGCCTCAGCAAACAGGCTTCAGACTAGAGGGAGAATGAAGTTGTTGAGAGGTGAAGACAGGCAGCATCTATGTCCCCAGGATGGAAAGCTGTGTGACTGAGGTGACACACACAGGTCAGTCTACCTAATAATGGTCAGACTCAATTCTAATATTTGCCAAGTTGTGCTTCTTTGAGTTGCTGCCATGATCATTTATAGAACTGGGGTGGGTCTGAACCTAGAAGTACTGGTATCCAAGGCCTGAAGTTCAAGGCAAGAGCAGGGCTAAGAAAATTTGGGAGCAAGAGAGTTGAAAGCTAAGAACTGAGCTGAAAAAGAAGGCAGGTGGACAATCAATACCTACAGAGGAGCCACATTTAAGGAATGAGGGATAGAAAGCCCCTACCACAATCTTCAAAGGTTCACACAGAAAATCCTCATTAGAACAGAATCACTTAACATCACAAAAGCTGATAGCAGGAAGTTTAAAGAAGGGTCCATTAACAGTCACTTACTGAAGAAAGGACATCTATGGACTAAAATAATGTCCAGGATGAGGCTGGTAACCTTCAAAAGTAGAATTTTCATAAAAAGGGATAGAAATCAGATGACAAGGACTTAAGAACAGGAAGTTAAAGGATGTCAAATTGGTTGGTATTTATGGTAGTAAGGTTTAAGCTATGTTAGTTTTGGCCATGGAGTTGCTAGGCTATGACCTGTACACACTGAACTCCTGTCCTGCTGCCCCCTATTGTGCTGGGAACACTAAGAAAGCACCTATTCTTACCTGGACCTAAGTAATAACTGTACTTGTAGTTCTTTTTCAAAGTGAAAGCCAACCACTCTCTAATTTCAACCTGTTGTTGCCAATAATCCAATACAGCATGGGCTATGCCAAACAAAGGATTGCGGGGCTCATCCCTTTGGATACACATTGGGCTTACCTAGTAGCAGATTGTTTGAAGGGCATATCCTTCGTTTTCATATTTGTTTTCACTTCCAAGTGCCCAGTGGCCTTGGAAAAAAAAAAAAATTAAATGTGTAAATGATGCAGGCATGGGAAACAACTGCCAGCCTCCTCGCAGTTGTTTCCAATCATCAGTGTCGTCATGGAAAGTGAACTAAATCAGGAGTGCGGACACCAATGGACAGCTTGCTAATTTCATAATTCTAATCCTTTTATACAGTTCCCTGTTTACATGCACACAAGGGCAACATAAAATTAAATTCAGAGCATGGTTGGTGTGCAAATGCACTTGTTTAAGCAGTCAGAAAATGGTCATTCCTAATAAAAACAAGTTAAAGGAAAAATGACTTCCATAAATATAGAAAAACATTCAGACTTAATTCTCATCCCCTTTAAAAAGAAAATGAAGTTGACTTTTTTGTACAAGGCACCAAAGACAGAAACATTAGAGAAAATAATTCAAGAAAATTTAAATCATGAAATTAATGAATTTTGCTGAAATATTTATGGATCAAATTATATGATCCCTGAAATTTGCTTCAAAATAATAAACAATTTAGGAGAAGTAGGTAAGTGTATTGATCAAACAAAATTAGCCTCGAGATGAAAATTATTTAAGTTTGGTAATAAATAAGTGGAGATTTAATATACTACTGTCTCTACTTTGTTTAACATTTTCCAAAATATAAAATTTTAAGAACTAATGTACTTCCTGTAACATAGATAATATAACAAAATTGAAAGGCAAGCAAAAAACTGGGGGAAATATACAAAATGAAGTGCTGTTAGAGTATATATCCTTGAGAGAAAGAGTTCTCACAACTAAATTAGAAAGACTAACAGCACAAAGGAAAAAATGTCAGGAATGGGCAACCCACAAAAGAAACACTAGAAGTCAATAATCATATGAAAGCATATATAACTTCACAGAATAATGACAGCCCCCCACTCCGCCCACCAAGGATGTTCCTGTCCTAATCCTAAAACCTGTAAATATGTTACTTTCCAAGACAAAAAGGGACTTTACAGATGTAATTAAATAAAGGATTGGGAAATGAGGAGATTATTCCAGGATATCTGAGTGCACCCAAAGTACTCACATGGGACCCCATGAGAGGAAGGCTAGAGGTTCAATATAGAGAGAAGGCAAGGAAGGAAGTGGAGTCATGAAGGAGAGTCAGAGACTCTACAAGGCTGGGTTTGAAGATGGAGGCAGGACCATGAGCCAAGAAATGCAAGTGACCTCTGGAAACTGGCAAAGACCAGGAAGCCAACAGTCCCCCTAGAACCTCTAGAAGGAAAACAGCACTGCTGTCAACTCGATTTTAGCCCAGTCACTGTGCTGGGAGGAAAACACAACTATGTTCTCTGATCTACTTTAAATTCTTGCCTGCTGACTTCCAGTGGGCCCTCAGTGGCCCTAACTCCACTACTACCACAATTACGCAAAGTTTCCTACAATTTACTGTCCCAAGCTGTTATAGGGCAGCCCCGATATTGAAAGGGTTGCCTGGCTGTGGGTCCTCACCCGCACGCTTAAAAGGGACTTATTAACACTCCACTACAGGCATACACAAAAGGTTAATAAAAGGTTTATTTACAAGGGAAAAGGAAATAAGGAAAATGTACAACTCAGGGAGAAAATAGGGAAATAAAGTCTTTAATGCGTCCTACCCGATCCGACGACCTGGAAACCCAAAGGCACTCTCAGAGCTGGCTGGACGCTGCGAGCTGGCGGAGAGCCAAAATGGGGGGCCCTCCAAGCCCACGTGTCTGGCTTTATATCAACCTGGCTGCTTAACCCCACCCTCAGGTCCCAGCCACCTTCCCTTTGGTGGTGATGGGATTTGGAGTTCCCAGTGTCTTTGGCTTTGGCCTGGGGTGGGGGTGGAGTCCACAAAGCTTGTATGGAATTAGCTTTAGGACATCCTTTTCCCCCTAACAAAACAATTATGTCACAACTTCCTTGCTTTCCTCAAGTTTGCCTGACAACTCCCACTCACCTTAATACATTCCCTTCGGTCTTGCAGGTTGCTGGACTGAGGCTACAACTCTAGCAAGGGCAATGAGGACACCCGATCTCTGCCACCTCTACAGTATCTGCCTCTGCATCCATCCCCTTCTCTGTCTCACCTGCTGCTCTCCATACACAGTGCTCCTAACTAAGGTTAATACCTCCTCCTCACCTACTCAGTAACATCACAATCCTGCAGCTCTGGTCATCACCAACTTTTCCCTTCTCCCTGGGTCACTGCCATCAGCATATGAACACAGATGAAAATAGTCAAGCTTGTAAACACACTCCCCCTCACTATTACCTACCATTTCTCTGCTTCTCTTTAAAATGAAACCCCTCAACAGAGTTTTCTATACTTACTGTTCTTGCATTCCTTTTTTTACATTTTTGCACCAACTCCAGCTGGTTGTTAATTCATCCTCAGCACAAATCTGTATGGTGGGGATCATTAATTCCATGTACGGAAGAGGAAACAGAGTCTTGAAGTTGGGCAACTTGTTCCAGCTCATTCTAAAGACTGTGCCATTTCTAGTCACTGCTATAGCCTGCATCTCTGACTTTCATTTCTTATTTTCTCCTGTAGATTGAATTGTCCAACCAGCCTCATATAATATTGGTCTTGTTTACACATCTTAGAGTGTTTGTAAGATTTGATTCCAATTAGTTTATGAGCTACAATATAATATATTGATTTTGAAAAGAATATTAACGTATAGCAGATTTTATCTATCTCTGTCAAGGCTCACACTGAAATAATGGTTTGTCTTGTAGTTACTGCTTTTAGGAAAGATTCCATGTATATTCCCCTAAACCATATCATTTATTCATAAGTTATTTATTATTTTCATTTTAAGTAATACACGCTCAATATAAGAATGTAGAAAAATAGGAAGCAAGAATATATTTCAGCCATAATTACACCCACGAAATACAAATATTGCTAGCACTTTCATTTTTTCAAGTTTTCACATGTATCTTTTTCTAGTTATAATCATAGCAAATATGGAAAAATAATATTGCATAATCTATTGAAATACGCAAAGAAGGGCCTCCCCAGTGGCGCAGCAGCGCAGCGGTTGAGCGCTGGGTTGCGAAGCTGCCTGCAGCCTCTGCAGCGCCAGTTCGATCCCCAGCTGCTCCCCGGCCACCAGAGGAGGGTCCCACATGGCGCACAGACCTCTCCTGCCGCCCGCTGCTCCCCTCAGCAGTGTACTTCAGTCCTTCTGCCTGCTCTCCTCCCTGCTCTGGCTTGGTGAATTCTCTCACCCTCCTGTGCTTCTGACTGTACCCAGTGCTTGTATAAATAAATAAATAAATAAATAAATAAATAAATAAATCTTTAAAAAAAAAAAAAAAGAAATATGCAAAGAAATCAAACATTAAAAACACGAAAACGTAAGGACATTATGACATGAATGCTAATTCAACATGATAAAGTAACTTTAATGTCCACCAATAAAAGTATTGTTATATAATTTGTTTCCTCTTTTGCAAAATCCAGATAACATTGGCACTTCAGTAGATGGTTGTAAGAATTAAATTAGATGACATATGAAAAGCACACAGCATATTATTTTTATAACAGCTTATCTCTGCAACCCTATATTCTCTAGATTCAGTCCCTTTTCAGCTTAGGTCAGTTTTCTTTTCTTTTTTTTAGATTTATTTATTTATTTATTTATGCATATAAGAATTGGGGTACAGGCCAGAGGTGTGGGGGATGAGAGGATTCACCAGAGACAGAGCGGGGAACAGAACAGGCAGAATGACGTAAGTACATTGCTGAGGGGAGCAGGTGGTGAGTCAGGAGAGGTCTGCTGCACCAAGTAGGTAGCTCCCTGGCCAGCCAGGAATCAAACTTGTGCTGCAGTGGCTGCAGACAGCTTCATAGGTTATGTCTTAACCCCTTGCGCCATGAGAGAGGCCCCCTACGTCAGTTTTCTAACCAATACCACTATTCTAGAAAGTCTCATTACTCTTCCAATTTCCAGGTTCTCATTAGATGAGGTTATTCAGTCAACCCAACAGATAACCAATGAATTTATTCTGTGTCCTAGCTCTATTAGGGAAGGTACCATTTTCTTTGCTCCCACTTACATGCAGTCGCCTTGGACGTGCTACTGGGAACTAGGGGTGGAGCTGTGCAGCCAGGTGAAGCTATTTAACAAGGAACGCAGGTGGGGTCTGGGGGCTCTTGTTTCCTGGACTTACACCTAGGAACTTTGGAGGTGGGGAGACCTGGAAGGAGACACATTGAGGAGAGACATGTAGAAAGACTTGAAAGAAACTCATGAGAAGGCTGTCCTTGATAGACAATAGTAACCATATTCTTGTTTTATTTTGCTCCTTGTGTCCCAGATTTGCCTGGCCCCTTTTGTCTCTTTCCATCCCATGCCAGAAGGTATCTTAGACTTGTGGCAAGTGTTCGGGTCTCAGTGGCCCCATTTTGGGGGCCACTTTTGGCTGAGCTTTGCTCATGAGGGAATGGGTAATTTGGGGTATTTTATTGGGGAACTATCATTAAGAATATCTTCTTTTCTTACCTCTATACACACTAATTCTATTACAGATCTTTCATACTGAGAGTCTGCCTTGCCTTTGTATATACAGATGGCTGGATCCCCTTAAAGTGTGCAAATCTGGCGGGGCCCCTGGCTGCCCCTCATTTTCACTAATGCCTCCAACAAAGCTAAATTCTACTTAATTATTTTGTAAATAAAGAATATGTCTCAGAGATTCCTCAATCTACTAAAGATAGAGCTCCCATATGATCCAGCAATTGCACTCCTATGTATTTACCCAAAGGACACAGAAACATCAATTCCAAAGAACACCTGCACCCCTATGTTTATAGCAGCACTGTTTACAATAGCTAAGCTTTGGAAACAACCCAAATGCCCAAAAATAGATGACTGGATCAAGAAGATGTGGTACATATACACAATGGAATATTACTCAGCATTCAAAAAAGATAAACACATGCAATTTGCAGCAACATGGATGGAGCTGGAAGGGATCATGCTCAGTGAAATAAGCCAGAAAGAAAAAGAAAAATACTGGATGGTCTCACTCATAGCAGGAATCTAGAAAACCTAAATAAGGGACCAGGAAAAAGAATAACTATAAGAAAGAAAAATCAAAATCAACAAACAACTATGAACCAGAGACACACTATGAGAGATGGGGGGTGGGGAAAGAAGGGATTGGGGTCAAAATAAGGGGGTTGCAATTGTATGGGGAATATAAAAATAAAATTAAAAAAAAAAAAAAAAGAATATGTCTCTTAGACCTAAGTCTTTTCTCCAGATTCAGCCCTAATTTACCAACTCTACCCTTCAGGAGTTAGGGTGCTGGACCCATATCTTGTTCTTTTTCTATTCTCTTCTGATGACTACTTCACACTACTTTATCAGTATTCATTCTAGCCTTTCCCCTGGGGGTAGCAAGCTCTCTATTTTAAAATTTGTATTTAGTTTCCTTACCCATCTTTGGCATATCACAAAAATCATCCTGGAAACTAAAACTTTGAACAAATAGAGAACTGCCCACATAGTACTTTTTTTAATATGTGAGATTATTTCTTTTTATTTTCAAAAGAGAAAGGGTACTAAACATACCCCAATAGGGTTTATTAATGCACCCTTTAAAAATGAAGATTAAAAATGGAAATTAAATAAAATTGGACTACTACATTTAAACCATTTGGTTTGAATAAATTCTTTTTCTTAACCCCCTTAATTTGCTAAGGGAATCCTGTTTGAATAAGCACTATTTTATACTTGGAACACCAGTAAATAATATCTTAGTCGCTGTGTTTGTTTATATTTGTTTTATATTCTAGCCACTTATTTGAAGGTTTCTGGGCTCAAATACAATTTTGGAAAGTAATTTCATCCAATTATCTTATACCCACTGGAAAACCCCAGAGTAAAAATGACTACGAAGGGGTTCAGAACACACCACACATCATACACAATTATTTGAGCAGAAGGCATCTGAGCTCCTGAAATCTCTTACCTGCTTAAAAGCAGAGCCTTTCAAAACAACAACTGTCATAAATCAATCAAATACGATTGCCTCTTATCATCAGAGAATTCTCCAAAAAACCAAAAGCAAAGTAGTCAGAACAACTATCCTATCTTTCATCAACACACCTAAGGATCCTTTTATCTTTTCAAAAACTCAGTTGTTTTCCCATAAAAGCCCTTTCTCCTCCTCCCTTTCTCCTATTAAGAAGTCGTTTGTTTTCCTGTAAGAGCCCTTCTCCCAGCCACTTCCACAATTAAAATAGTCTATCAGTCCCAAATTCTAACTGTCCCTTCTAACGTGTTTTTTGTTAGTTTAATTTGAAGGCTCCCAACAAGTGAAGCTAAGAGGGTGGAGGAAAAGTGTTTCCTTATCTAAAATTTCCATTATGTCTTTGCAAACGCTGAATTTTAAATTTTCGTGTGTCCTGCTGTAACTAATGAGCATTATATGTAGTCATATGGCAACTACAAGCAATGTAACTGTAAGGTTGGTGCGGGGGGGCGGGGGGGGGGCCTGGTGAGGGCCCCAGGCCGAGGGCACAAGGAGGGGCCTTGAAACCGCAGAGGGAATTCCACCTTTGCCTCAGCTCCTAGAGCCAGAGGCCTCCACCTGAAGTAAACAGAAATCACAAAAAAAAAAACCAACTTTGGTTCCACATACCCAGTTTCCCCCCTAACCTTTCCTCATCCTATAAAAGGGCATCTCCCCCACAATGGGTGCAACTTCGCCGAACCCCATGGGGGTCTGCGAACCTCGCCCCGGGGGGCCCAAATAAAGTTCCTGCCTGTCAGAAACGTGACCTGGCTCTCCTCTTTACCACGCCAATCCTTTCAGTAACTGCTGACTGAATGCCTCTTCCTACCCTGCCCACTCCACAATCTGGAAATAAGGTTGGCTTCAGACACAGCAGAGATATGTCAAGTGACTAGGAAGAGACTTCTAAGTGCTTCCATGATGTAAACTCTGACCACAACTAGTCTGAATATGTTAAGTGTAACTACAGAAGAAGGCCTCGGTTACAAGGTCGGTTGGTCAATCTTGAATGGATAAAATTAAGTGAATGCTTACGGAATGAAAGAAGGAAGCAAAGATGCTCCCATAGGCAAACTTCTGATTGTAATCTGGCTTTCCACATAACTTCCTGCGGGGAGAGAAAGTGCTGAGAAAGAGTCTCTTCCTCCAGAGAGAAAACAATTCTTACATTTTAACAAAAGGGCAAAGGAGGGGGGTGCAAGGTTTGGTTAGCACAATGCAGTTGTGAACCATTTCAAGCAATTCAAAGACCCTCTGACCACCAAGCTCTGACAGCACCAGCATCCCTGATACCCCATAAGGGAGGAAGAAGACATGGCGCCCCTTTTGGTATAATATCTTAGGCAACTGGCATAACTACTTATCTTTCACTCATAATTTCCTCCTCTCCTTTCCTACTCATTTAATTCAGATGTTTTCAAGGTCATTTCATTTTCTTATTATAAGTTTGAAAGATAATTTTAACCCAAATATAATTTCATTTTATGTAACCATCTCTTGTCCAACCCAGAGTAAATGCTTCTCTTGATGAATAAATGTTGGATATTAGGCAAAGTAATGACCCTCTGTAATTAAAAAACTTTTTTTTACCCTCTAGTCTTTCCTTGATAGTCTCTAAACTCAAAGCCAAATTCAAGGAGAAAATACGAGGATAAAGGAAGGGACAGCCTTGGGTGCTTTAAACTGCCTACCTCCTCACCTGTTCCTAAGAGATGCAAGTTGCCCATTTGAGGAAACACATCACCCATATGCCACCCTGCACATCCAGGCTGCCTACAAGTGAAGGTCCCTTCAGATAAAGAAGGTAGAAGTAAGTCTAAGGTAGATCCTTCACCTTCATGTAAAAGTACAGAGGCAGAGCCTTACTGGAATTCTATTTTACCATTTCAACTGAAGTCAGGAATTAAACAACACAGCCCAATTAAGTCACCTTTATACTGATTTTCCTGTGGATTGTCTACAAGTCCGTTTTCTTGAGATTAGTAGTAAAGCTTATTTAAAAAAACCAAAGACCAAGTAGGAAGAGCCAGAAAGCACATTCCACCCACCCAGCACGAAGTCTTCCGCAGAGGGGTTGGAGGCAGAGGGGTTGGAGAGTGGGGGCAGAGAAGGCTCCAATGCTAAGGAATAGAAAGCTCCTGGACAGCTTCTCCTATACTCACTTATAATATCTCCTAAATGAGTACCGGTGGTCCTTAAAAGAGGGAAAAGAGGGCACAGGAGGTGAACAAGATCTGTTGAAGAGGACTGTGAAGAATGGGTGCATCTATATAAAGACTTGTCAATATTTATAGACTACTGGGTGTCAGAAAGTTTTACTGCCCTTGAAAGTCATGGATAATAGTAATAATAGCTGTCATTTATTGGGCACAGGAAAAGTGCTTAGAATAAGGAGCACTTACTATATGTACGTACATCTGTACACACATACTTAAATTACAGGAACACATCCCATTTAATCCTCACAATAATCATACCAGCTGGCAAATAGTAATGGTTCTATTATTTTCCTTTTGCAATGAGGAAACAGTCTCAGAGGAGCTATATTATAACCAGATATAATTCACAGGTGAGTACTTCTGAAACACTAAGATCCGACTTCCCCTCAAACTTCAACTATTCTAATAAAGAGGGACACTGAAGTAATATTGCATATTCTTGTGTAGTGTAGGAGACTTGGAACCAGACTGAGATTGATCCCAAGTGCTGCCTCCTAATAGTTGAATGACTGACCAAATGATCACAGAAGGGGCCCTACAATAATGTACCTACTCTATAAGGAGGTTTGAAGGATTACATAGGTTAATAAATGCTAAATCCTACAGAAACAGGAAGTGCTCAGTAAAAACTGGCCTCTACTAAAGATCCACATTAGCTCACCAGTAGCAAATAGAGTGGAAAGGACTATAACTGAAACTGAAAGCTAAACCTTAACAGCAAAACAGAAGTGTGAAAACATGCAGATAACCAAGTGGGTAAATGGAAATATGTTCTATGGGAGAAGATAATAAAAGAGAAGTATGTTCATGACATATGACCCTCCAGTTGTCAGATAAAGGCACACATTCAAAACCAGGTTAGGGTGAAGGAATGGATTCCAGATAAAACATTTAAAACAATTTGCCACTCACAGTTCTTCTATAAAAGATCATTATTGGTCAGTTTTATTGATATCTTGTGATTTAAAAAATCAATTTTAAAAAATAGTGAGCTTGAGATCTTTGTCAAATATAAATTCCATAAAATTACAACAAACTTGTATTTTTAAAACTTTATTTATTCAAAGCAGAATTGGACTTATTCACCAGAGACAGAGTGGGGAGCAGAACAGGTGGATCTACTGAAATACACTGCTGAGGGGAGCAGCAGGCGAGACAGGAGAGGTCTGCTCTGACAGGTGGATAGCTCCCTGGCCAGGGATCAAACTCATGCTGCAGTGGCTGCTGATAGCTTGATAGTGCTGAGACTCAACCCCTTGTGCCACCAGGGAGGCCCTTTTAGCTGTTTTTTGACAAATGTATACATGAAATAGAAATTTATTTCATGGTAAATTCTAATGTACATGCAAAGAGTAGACCATTATTATCAAGTATATGCATCAACAGAATGAGTTATAGGACCGTATTGTGTCACGGATGGCTATTCTGTGTTCAGGGATAGATGCAGTCGGAAGGAAAGCATCCTAAGTTTCAACCCAGAAAACCAGACACTGTGGGGATAAGGGTGGGCCTGGGAAGGTTATCAGGACCTCGTCCTTGCCTGGACTCTTGAACTAGACAGGAATCTAAGTAAATTAAGTGCCCTTTGGACAACTAGACTTGACTCTGAGAAGGTACTTTGCTTGTTAGTACTGCCCCTGCCTCTAGCAGTAAGCCTGGAAAATGATTATTAGGTCTTGGGAACAAAGAAGATTCTAATCTGCATCGATAGTCCAAGAGCTAGGAAGACAGAACTTTCGAGTCACCAGCCGAAGCTCAATAAACGCTATTAATCAGATTGTTCTGTAACAGGGTGGTCCCCTCCCTGCCCTGGAACAGTTCCACACACTGACATCATTCTCACTTTCACATTTATTTCCCGAAGGTATCTCTCCCAGCAGATAGAACTCAGCTTTAAGTTAGACTCTGTTGTATTCACAACTGGTTCATAGCCTTGGAGGGGAAGCAGCGCCCCCTAAAGGTCCTGCTGGTGGTAGCAGTAATTTGTGAGAGCTCTGAGAAGATACACATCTTGGAGAAGAGAATGATGTCATAGTTCAGGTGATCCTTTCTACTGGAAAGGATTTTAAGCTTAAAGTCTGAAAGTACGTGGCTCATTTCAATTAAATTTTTTTTGTTTTAGAAAATCATTTATTACAAGGGTTGCTAACCTGTTAATCATGATTCCCTTTCACTGCATCAATTCACCTATTCTAAATAATTTGGTGTAACAGACAGAATATTTGTGTCCCCTTCTTCTGCAATTCATGTGTTTAAATCCTAGCACCTAGTGTACTGGCACTACAGGTAGGACCTTTGGGAGGTAATTTAGTGATGAGGCCTTAGAATGGACTTGGTGCCCTTGTAAAGGAGGAGACCAGAGAAACCTCCCTTTCTCCATCTGCTATGTAAGCGAGCACATAGCAAGACAGCCATCCATGCACCAGCCAGGTGGGAACTCGCCCGACCAAGAAGCCTCTCATGCCGGGCCTCCCCGGTGGCGCAGCGGTTGAGTGCTGGGTTGCGAAGCTGCCCGCAGCCTCTGCGACGCCAGTTCGATCCCCGGCTGCTCCCCGGCCACCGGAGGAGGGTCCCACATGGCACGCAGACCTCTCCTGCCGCCCGCTGCTCCCCTCAGCAGTGTACTTCGGTCCTTCTGCCTGCTCTGCTCCCTGCCCTGGCTCTGGTGAATTCTCTCACCCTCCCGCGCTTCTGACTGTACCCAGTGCATGTACAACAAACAAACAAACAAATAAATAAATAAATAAAAATACATGCCTCTTAAAAAAAAAAAAAAAAAAAAGAAGCCTCTCATGCCTTGATCTTGGGTCTCCTATCTTTAGAACTGCAAGAAATAAATCTGTTCTTTATAAACTACCTAATCTATGATACTCTATTTTAGGGGTTCAAATGGGTTAAGACACTTGGATAGTAACAAACCAGCTCTGACTATCCATGGCTTTAATTTTGAGAGGTTATAAGCTAAAGTTAGCTAATTCAGTTTAATAGGAAAAAAGCTTATAGGGCACCTCGCCACATACCAGGTACACTGCAAGTGCTAAGCACTAAGCTATTACTGAATATTAATTATAGCATACATAAATAGCAAGGGTAGTTATGAATTTGGACAGCTTCTTGAGTCGGTGTTATGACGCCGTACAAGAAACCAAAGGAGCAGTCTCTCCTTTTGTCACAGACTGGAAACAACCGGGAAACACTGTTAGGGTGACATCTGTAGCCCACTGATTAGTGTTCCCCTTCACATATTACCTACTTTCCATATTTAAGTGAGATAGCTTAGCTGAAGGAAGTTAAGTGCCAGGGTTAAGCTATGGGCAACTGTCAGCAGCAGCCAATGACATGATCGATGTAGAAAAGCAGGAGAGGGCGCAGGATCTTCAGTTAGAGAAACTTCAGATCAAATCCCAGTCTTAAAGTAGGAGGGTTCAGAGAGCCCCCCAGTTAACACCTACAGACAATTATTTATGTAAAGCACTTAGCAAAAGGAACTTTTGGTTGTAGTGGTAGTAGTTGTTTTTAGGAAATAATAATCCTAACTACCACTAAACTACTACTACACTTCAGTGAAACGGAATATCCCCAAGGATCCACAATAGGATAGGCTACTCCTCCCCTCCCGCCAAACCCCCAACAATCTGTAAGCCAAGTAAAGGAGAACACAGGTAATAATAATGAGGCAACATTCTTCACTAAGCACAGTTCCTCATTGGATCCAAGCTAAGCCAATCAGATTTCCAGTGGTGCACTGAGTCAGTTACAGGGAGCTGGGCTGTGAGTTTATGTTCAGTTTGGGCTGGTATCCCGGCACTAGCAAGCCAAAGCCACTTGCAAACCTGATGTATATGGCATAGGTAAGGCTGTGAGTTAGCAGAGAAATCAGGACTCAGAGAAGCAAGAAAATGGAATATTCACCAAAAAAAAAAAGCAGACAAGAGACTATGAAGCCTGATACAGAGATTCACACCCCGCCCCCCCACAGTACCTGCATGTTGACTCTCCAGTTCTTCTAGTCTACCCTACATTTCCTGAATAGCAACCTGAAGATTCTCCTGCATCCTTACAATAGACACTTCTTTGACCTGAGTTCATCTGCGAGGTTTCTGTTTCTTTAAATAGGAGGAATTCTTACAGAGCTTCTTCACAACCTTAAGTGACACAATTTATGAATAACAGGAATAGAGACACCACTGGAGAGGGAGGATGAAGAGAGCTAAGTATAAATGATAACAAAACCCTGGCATCCACATATTTTAGATTTTGTTACTGTCAGAGACCCAGAGACCCAGACAGACAGACTAATGCCATTTAAAAATGTGAGCATGAGGAAGCTACTCGATTAGCAGACTGGACCAGCTTCTGTATCTCAGTTGGTAGTTATTCTTTGAATGTACTTGTGTGTATTTATATATATATGTGTGTATTTATTTTATATTTTGTGAGGGAGAAGACACACTCTAGGAGTATTTAACAATATGAGGGATTTGGAAAGCCATAGAAATATCCCTTTGGAACAGCCAGGTTCTAAAATATTCTTCCAAAAGAAAAAAAATTACCTATGAAGGGAAGAAAAAAGGGGAGTACCCAAATCTCTTAAGACTTCTAGATCTTTCCCCATGACAAAATCATTGGTTAAGAACGAAATTCTTAACCATGGGCCTCCCCTGGTGCGCAGTGGTTGAGTGCTGGGCTGCAAAGCTGCCCGCAGCCTCTGTAGCCCCGGTTTGATCCCTGGCCACCAGCAAGGGTCACACATGGCGCGACAGACCTCTCCTGTCGCCCGCTGCTCCCCTCAGCAGTGTATTTCGTTGGCCTGCTTGTTCTGTTCCCTGCTCTGGCTCTGGTGAATTCTCTCACCCTCCCTCATTTCTGACTGTACCCAGTGCTTGTATAAATTAAAAACAAAAAAAGAAATTCATTCTCAGGGTCCTACTGTAACAGGGTGGTCCCCAGGAAAGGGGGAGGTTCCCTGCCCCACCCAAGGGAGGGTGGAGCTGAGCAGGAAGAGGAGAAGCTGAAGAAGAGACTGAGGAAGGAAGCAGGATGGAGCCAGGAGACCTGGAGGAGGCGCATGGAGCCTAGAGACACGTGAAGAAACTGCGCTTGTCTTGTGGTCGTGGACTGGGTGACACAGATGTGGGTGAGACCCATGGGGAGGTGACAATGGCAGCTTTTATCTTGATGTTGATTTTGCTCTTTTCCTTCCGGGCTTGTCTGGTTGTTTCTGACCCTTTGCTGTGGGTCCCCACTGGAAGATGCTTTAGACTTGTGGCAGGCTTTGGGGCCTTGCTCTGGGCCGATCCCATATGTATGGACTTTTACCCACAAGGGGATGGGTGACTTTGGGTGCTTCATTTAGAAACTAGATTCTTTGCCTTACCTGTATTGTTTCCTAGTTTTATTAAAGTTCCTTCCCATTAAAGTCTCCTATGTTTTGTGTTGATGCGGCGGATGGCAGAACCCATTTAGAATAGGCAGGTTTGCGGGGCTTGGGCTGCCCCTCTCCCTGTCCTATAACACTACCACTACTCTTTTTCTATCTTTGTAGCCTTTGCTAAGTCATCTCTTGCCACAGTACTGTCCTACTGCCCACTCTAAAATCCACTCAAATTTACCCTTCCTGGACAAAATGTTTACACTTGCAAATCATGATTCTCATTTAGCTCTTGAAGTAAACGACAGAATTAATTTACCTTAATATAAAAAGAACTGTTAAGTATAATGACGATCTACTTCTTCCATGTTGTACTGCTATTTGCATCTCTGTTGTCCCCAAAGGCTAGGTTCTTCATGGCATATTTCTAAACATGTGTAACCATCTGGGTGGGCTAAATTTTTTTTACCCTGAAGTCTTTTCAGGACCTCTTAAATCACCAGCTCACCCCATTAGAATGTAAGTATCACAGAGGTAGGCAATTTTGCCTGTTTTTAATCAATGCTGAATCCCAAGTGCCTAACACAGTACATGGCATAGTACCTGCTTATTTAATGATTACTGACTATTTGATAAAGACAAGATTCAAACCTAAGTCTGGTGTTTCATAAGTATTGATTTTTTTAAATTATATCAAATGGTCTCTTATAGAAATAAAGGAAAGGAGGAGTGAAGAGAGAGAAAAAAGTGATGGTGCCAAAGTGAATGAAATGAAATCTCAGGCTCAGGAATCAGCTACAATGCGGGATGAGTTGTGCTTCTCTTCCAAATAAACTAAGAGCTTTGTAAGGGATCCAGATGTTTCTCTTGTGAAAGAGTTTCAATTTCAATGCTTGTTATTTGTGATTTTTTAAAAAGGCATGATTATTAAAAAAAAAAAAAATTATACAGTGGCCATTATGGAACAGTTGAAAGAAGAAAATGATATCCAGGATGCTGCCACCAAAATATAACCACTCTAAATTCACATTTTACTGCTAGGCTTCTTCCTATGCATACATTTCTTTTTTTAACATTTAATTCATTCACTTTTTATTTAGTCATCAATTTCTTGTTATCTATGCATACATTTGAAACTTAGCTGTGATCATTCAGTATATATGAATTTTCCACTCTCATTATTTCTATCATGTATTAATATTATCATTCCATGATGCTCAGTGTAAAATTCTCAATTAAAAGAAGTGAGATTTTACTGCCAACTGGTACAAAAATTTCATATTCTCACCCTGATTCTGCTACCAGGGAATTTTAAAATTGCAATTCTTACAATTGGCAAGAGATGAAAAAGTTTTACAGTTCCCTCCCTCTTTCTGTCAAATATTTTACAAACAACAAAAGAATCAATAAAATACACAGTTACATGGCTGAGCAAATGCCATTACTCCCTGACCATTTTTGCCTCTCAGATCTTTCCAGATTATGATCCTGGGGGAATTAATAACCACTGCCCTAAAAGACAACTGTCTTGAACTACATGGAAGTGAGCATTCCCAAATATAAAGAAAATTGAGAAAAGTTTTACTGAATATATACATAATGCTGTCTTTACCAAATAAATAGGATGAGTCCACTAAAAGTTTTAGAGACTGATACAGTATAGAGGTAGCTTTAGTTGTGTAGCAAAAGAGGTGCAAAAGATCTAAGAAAATATAGATTTTCTAAAACCAGCAAAAGAAAATGATGGTGCAGTGACTAGATGAGGGTTTATAGACCTATTCTGCCATTTACTAGCTACATGGCCACAAAAGATCAATAAACATAACAACCCATTTCCACAGGTTTACAAGGTTACAAGGAATATTTTTAACTACCAACCATTCTATATAGGCTCCTTGGCAGGTGTTAACAAACATTATTTAATTTAAACTTTATAACATGCTACTCGGTTGGGAAGTTGTTTACCCAGTTTCTGTCTCCCCTTTTTACTAAGAAAACTTGAGTTTTATTGGGAGTGGCAATATGCTCATACCAAAACAACATAATATCATATTTTTCCAGGTACTCTTGTAGCTAGGGGTGGACACAGTTCTTAACAAAGTAAGTGGAACTCTAAAGATGGAGCTTCCTGGAAAGCTTTTCATACAAAAAAAGCAGACTGACAGCCACCGCTGATTCAGGTCAGAATATCAATCGATGCTAAAGCTGGATGGTAAAAATTTGAGAGAAACAGGGTATCTATCAGTATTAAAGCATGTTTCCCAAATGATACTTAACAAGTACAAAGGGAAAAATAGTTAAGTTTACAGTGGAGATGTGTGGCAGGCAACCTTAAACAAATTACAATTACTATCACTAGTAATGGGACAAACTGATGTTATGCATCTCCTGAGATGATGCACTATAAGAAAGCAATTCTGTGATGTTCCTGCCAAAGACGAACACTCTGAACCTAACAGTAAAGTCAGACAAATGCCAACTGAGGGGCATTCTACAAAATAACTGATTTGTACAAAAATATTAAAATCATGAAAGAATGACTGGAGATGACAGAAGAGACATAACATATATATGCAAAGTATAATCCTGGATTGGATATTGGACTAGAAAAAAAAATTCTCTCAAAAAGGTAACTAGTGGACTAGACTATTGGCAAAATTTGAATAAGGTCTGCGAATTAGATAGTTGTAATGTTATCACTGTTAATTAGTGATAAATGTTATCACTATTTGATCATTGCACTGTGTTTTTTGGGTAGAACTGGGGTGTAGGCTAGAGGTACAGGGGTTGAGAGGATTCATCAGAGACAAAGTGAGGAGCAGAACAAGCAGATCTACTGAAATATACTGCTGAGGGAAGCAGCAGGCAAGCCAGGAGAGGTCTGCCATGTCATATGTAGGTTAGCTCCCTGGCTGGGGATTGAACTCAGGCCTCAGCATTGATAGTGCTCAGACTTAATCACTAGGTCACCAGGGAGGCCTTGCACTTGGTTATTTAAGAAAATGTTCTTGTTAGGAATTAGATCCTGAAGTACTTGGGGGACAAAGGGACATCATGCCTATAAATTCTTTCAAAATGGTTCAGGGAAAAATATGCACATATTTAGAAAGGAAAAAATGATAAAGTAATTGGGGTTAAAAGTTAGCTTTTGAAATATCTACATAAAGAGTATATGGGAATTCTTTGCACATTTTTTTTTTGCACCCTTCCTGCAATTCTGGTATTAGTTCAAAATAAAAGTTAAAAGGGTAAAAAGAGTGGGGAGTGGGCACAATTGATAAGTAACTTTTGCCCTTCATCTTCCACCTTCTTCCTTTCCAAATAAGAATATAATGCTGAGGGCCTCCCCGGTGGCGCAGCGGTTGAGCACTGGGTTGTGAAGCTGCCCGCAGCCTCTGCGAAGCCGGTTCGATCCCCGGCTGCTCCCCGGCCACTGGAGGGGGGTCCCACATGGCGCGCAGACCTCTCCTGCCGCCCGCTGCTCCCCTCAGCAGTGTACTTCGGTCCTTCTGCCTGCTCTGCTCCCTGCTCTGGCTCTGGTGAATTCTCTCACCCCCCCGCGCTTCTGACTGTACCCAGTGCTTGTATAAATGGAGAAATAATAAATAAACAAACAAATAAAAAAAAAAAAGAATATAATGCTGAAGATATAGCAGCCAGCTTGTAACCACAAAGATGAAAGCCTCAAGCCAAGAGTGACAGAGC
This sequence comes from Talpa occidentalis, assembly GCF_014898055.3. NCBI lineage: Eukaryota > Metazoa > Chordata > Mammalia > Eulipotyphla > Talpidae > Talpa > Talpa occidentalis. Next base: position 44,126,917 of record NW_023604972.1, read on the forward strand.
ACAAAGGCTCCAGCTTACATCCCAGATGGCACCTTGGCACCTCTGAATCAGTCCTACACTGCCTAATTTGTTTAAGATACCCTTTGGTTTTCTGCAGCACATGAGAATCACACTGCCCAACAAAGTTAAGTAACTGTCCAAAGCTACACAATGCAAATTTGGCAGGAATAGAGCGATAACCCACATCTGTCTATGTCTGCAAAGAAAACAAGCCTTTCTGATCTATATCATGCCCAGCTTTCTCTCTCTCTGAAACACTCCAGAATGAGACAGAATGAGACAGATACATGAGAACACCTATCACAGGGCAGAGACTTAAATGTTTGCTGACTCAGTAGTGCAAGAATCCCAGCACATCTGTTTCCAGTATTAGGCTATTCTGAGCTATTTTTAGGTGGTTAAAAAAAAAAAGCAAAACTGTATTTATGTAGGTGGAATACTCAGGCTGCAGATATTAGTCAGCAGTTTCATTCAGCTTCTTGGATTTCTCTCACCACTCTTTCCCCTTCCCCTTCTGGGCCTCTTCTCTACTTCCCAAAAGCCCTTCTAACCCTCTCTTCATCACTCAGCTCCTGCAACCTTAGTTCCCCCCTAACCCCCAAAGGAGGGAGGCGCTGAGTACAAACCCCACTGAAAAAGCTCTATGAACTAAGTGGTTCATTTTGGGGAAAGTAGAAGTTAGCCCTCACGAAGAACCATCTTTCCCAGTTTGGCAAGGAAAAATAAAAAACAGGGAGTCCTCACCTCTGGCCAGAGCTGAGCAGTTACCTGGAGTAACTGAGGTTTTAAAAACTCCAGGCAGAGGGCCTCCCCGGTGGCGCAGCGGTAGAGCGCTGGGTTGCGAAGCTGCCCGCGGCCTCTGCGGTGCCGGTTCAATCCCCGGCTGCTCCCCGGCCACAGGAGGAGGGTCCCACATGGCGCGCAGACCTCTCCTGCCGCCCGCTGCTCCCCTCAGCAGTGTACTTCGGTCCTTCTGCCTGCTCTGCCCCTCGCTCTGGCGAATTCTCTCACCCTCCCGCGCTTCTGACTGTACCCAGTGCATGTATAAACAAAAAACAAAACAAGCAAACAAATAAATAAAGAAAAACATGCCTCTAAAAAAAAAAAAAAAAAAAACTCCAGGCAGAAGAACGAAAGCTGTAGGAAGACACTGAATGTGGGCCTGGTAAACCCATCAGTAGTGTCCTAGGGATCTTCTAAAGTTGAAGGACACAACAGGACAGGACCATAAATTTTTATTAAGATGATGTTAAATATGTAGTTTCGTTGATTTGTTTTAAATGGCATGAATTTTGAACTTTTAAAAAACAAGAATCTTATTATTTATTACACCATGTAATAAATAGCAAAATACAAGTAGAGATATTTTGTTCTGACCTAGATACTAGAACCAGACCTATGCAGTGGCCTCACAGGAAGAAGACTGGCTGCTGGAGTGATCTATTGAGACCTTGGGTTCTGAGCTATTTAGGAGTCATAATTCACAGACTTTTCAGAGAGGGAGAAGTTTTAGGTCTTAGGTCTAGAGTTAGGTCTGGGTCACTCTGGATCTCATAAAACTACGGTCCTGCCCTGGCAAGGCCATGTAGTATGGGGATACTGGAGGTCGAGAGAGGGCAGTAGGGAGAGCAGGTTGGAGTTCTGGCCCTTTCTACTACCTACAACCAGTGTAGTGTTTGTGAAATCCTAGGCAAGGCAGTATCAAGGAAGAATCAGCCAAAGAGACTTCTCTACTTTGCCCCTGTGCTCCTGATCTTTTCATCTTCTACTCCACTGCCCACAGATTCCTGAGCTGCTCGCAAAGAATTATGTCCACTCCCAACTCACAGGCCATGAGTTCCATATAGTCATCTTCATTAAAGTGCTGGAATGGGGAGAGAGCACTTTGGAGGTGTAGGTTGGCTTTGAAAAGTTCTAGTCCAGGTCAGCTACCACCATGCTGGTTTACAGCTTGATGTATTCTGATCTCTGGAGATAGGCTACAAAGTCCCCTGCCTCCCTCTCCTCTCACACGTCCTCACTTGGGTCACAGACTCAGGCAAATGAGATAGATGGGCTGCAACTTGCACTGGGATCAAGGCTTGCTTGCTGGTGAAGGTGGCAGTGACTCCATAATAAATCTTAAGCTTCCATGGAATCTTGGCATCAGTCAGTAATGTGAACTTCAAAGGATTTAGAGTAGTTATGGAATGGGACAGTAAAAACTTCAACCCTGTTCTAGTTATTCAGGACCTACCTGATCAGCGAGGGGAGCTGGGAGGGAGGGTAGTAAGTGCGGAGAGGTGACAGTCAAATTCCCCACAGGGGCCAAGAGTGCCAAGATCTAGATCTGATCAATTTGCCCCTCAATAAATAGTTTTATAAAACATCCTTTGGACTGAAAATGGGATTTCCTAATTTAGTTTTGGAAGTAAGCAATTCCATTTATTTTGTTTCTTTAAAAGTGAAAATGCACCTGGACTACAGTTTAAAAAAAGTGTAGCTACAGCTTTGCTTACAGATATAAATATAAAGCAATGCAGTTACTTTTACTGAATAATACAAAAATTTATGGAACCTTCTGCAGACCAACAGAACTGCTAGTGATATGCTAGTGACAAGTCTAGAAAAATACTGGGGAAAAAAAAGGGCGGGGGGGAAGGAATCAAATACATTAGAGTATACAGTGAGCATCTATTGTTTTCCCTATCCTGATACATTCTCTTCTGGTATAGTATTTCAGCTTTCCTTTGAAGAAAGTCCCTATTCCCCTGTTCTCCCATACATTTGAGATGAGCGGAAGACTCCGACTGCTGGTTTGGGGAGGAGGGTGGCAGATGTGAATCAAGGCCAATCAGAGCACCTCACACATTGGACTGCAAGAATTACACAAGGACACATGACCCAATCAGATCCAATGCATCAGTAGGAGATTTTTGTTAGGACTATAAGGTTAGGAATCTTACTTGAACTTGGGCTTGGGAGATAATGGGACTACAGGTATTGACAGTCATGTTGTCCTTGTATGGAGTCAGAGAGAAAAAAAAACAAAGAAAGCACAGAATCCAGAATTGGTGGCTGTTCTGTAGTGATAATGCCTCTGCTCCCTTTCAGACCCTGGCTGGGAGACAAATGAGCCACTGCCCCCTTTCTGCCTTTTCTTAAGACTGGAAGTAGCGTGCATCTCCACCCCACCTGAGACACCAGGACAGAGCCAATATTGTGAGGTCAGGGGGAGGTCTGGGGGTTTCAACCTCATCTCCTCTGCACCCAACTATCTTGCTCATAGTTCTTCTTGCCCAGGAATGCTGTTAGGGAAGAAAATAGGTCAAATTAAAGGAAAACTCATAGTATTCTACTAGTGACCTAGTCTTACCAAAATTTAAAGGAGCAGAGTATTTTGTCAAGGCTGGTGCCTTAAGTGTCAAGATGCTACTTCTTTTTATTACCAAATAATACATATAGTAGACATGTAAGAGCTGTACTTCATCTCAGAGTCTCATTCCTGATGATGGATAGAGTGGGGCACTAGACGGCACTAAGGAAAGGGTTAGGGAAGGGTGAGGTATAGGGACTGGGTGATGTTCACTGGATGATGCACACATACACACATACTTTGGTAATAAAAATGCTAAACATTTATTGGTTACTTTTTTTACACTTTAACAAAATGCCCCATAGCAAATGTCTGATGCAAAGTATTTAATGTCCAGCTTTTTTAAAGATTTATTTATTTATTTATTTATTCATACAAGAGCTATGGTATAGGCCGGGGGAGGGGAGGGGCGGATATGTATGTGAGAGGATTCACCAGAGACAGAGTGGGGAACAGAACAGGCGGATCTACTGAAATATACTGCTGAGGGGAGCAGCCGGCAAGACAGGAGAGGTCTGCTGCTCCATGTGGGTCACCTCCCTGGCCAGGGATGGAAGTGCTGCAGAGGTTATGAATAGCTTCATAGTTCTGAGACTTAACCCCTTGCTCCACAAGAGAGCCCCCTTAATGTCTAGTTTTAAAGATAATGCTTAGTGCATACTATTTTTTTACTCTCCCCATTCTCCAAATCTACCAGGTTTAAAAAACTTTGGCACTAGGAAAGGAATATTCTCCATAGCATTTGTGATATTTGACATCTATAATTCCACTTAACAGATGGAAAAAAGGACTTTCCTTGGCATAATATTCATTTTTTTAATGTTTTCTTCATATCATCTTTTATTAGACAGGGCTCAGCCTCAGAGATACAAAAGTAAATTATGTAGTCCTGCCCTCTACGGTTTGGCTTAAGAAGCATTTATTGAGGGCTTACCATAAAGTGCTAGCACATACACATGTATATGGATTTCTGGGAAAGCTTTCAGATGATGCCAGAGTTAAATCTTAAGGAACTAGCAGGCATGTTTCCCTAATGAAGAGGAGGGAAAAGGGTGCATTAGGGCATAAAGACAGAAAATGTGGAGAGGCAAGAGCTGGAAAGATAGGCAAAGCCAGAAAATAACATGCCTGTATACCAAGTTAAGGACTTTGGATTTTATTATGGAGAGAATGGGCAACCACTGAAGGACTTTAAGAAGAGGAGCAACATGAATGGATGTTTTGTTATGGTTAGGTTCACCCAAAGGTGGACTGAAAACTCAAATGGAGGGAAGCCAGGGCTTGAATGTAGACAAGATAGTTAGAAAGTGATTGTAGCAATCTTGGTGAAAAATAATGAGAACATAAACTATGTCAGAGGCAAAGAGGATGGAGAGCAGACGACCTATTTGAGAAATGTTCCATATATAGAAATGATAGGATTGGATACTGGACATTTGAGGGAGAAATCTAGAGTCTAAGATTCCTCCAACTTTCCTTCTCCTAAGGTAGGCAATTATTTGAGTAGTGCTATCGAATGTGGCAGGACACACAGAGGTATATTGATTTTTTTTTTTTCTTTAAAGGAGGTCGGGGAAGATGAGTTCAATTTTAAATATTGACTCTGGGAGGTGTGGCACATCCAGGTGGAGAGGTATATGAATTAGTTAGTTAACTAGTTGTTGCGCTTTGTAGCCTCAAGAATTCATGACTACTCCAGATGCATGTGTTCTTGGCAGTCTCATTTAGAATAGAGCAAGGCCTACTGATTTGGGGAAAAAGACATTTTTTCATGTTAAAAAAAAAAGTACTAAAGATACGGGGGTAGAGCGTTAATAACAAAACATCATACCACCAGCTGCTAAAATGACACGGCAGATCCATGTTTTTTCTCTAGTTAAATGCAGGGTTGGACTCGTACCCTCACACCGCTAGAAAACAGTGGCGTACCTGGTGTTTAGATCTAGGAATTCCTTAGAGCAGGTTTGAAGAGCAAGAAACGAGATACGCGCCCTCCAGTGGCAGTAGAACGAGGGGGCTCTAGCACCCTTTTTACCACCAAACAAAGACCTGTAAAGAAATGCAATGTACGGGGTTCAGGCCACAACGTACTGCTAAACGGCAAAACCAAACCAACCCTCCCAGGATCCCGGTCTCCCTACCTGTCAAGTAGGCCGAAGGAAAATTTCACTTTCGACTCAACCAAATACGACCCCAGATTGGATAGTTCGCAGTAAGTCCCGCACCGCGACAATGAAACACCCTGCGAGCCAAAACACCAACACGGTGCGGTGCCGACACGCTCCAGCCGGCAAGGCCCGGCGCCGACCACGTGGGTGTATGGGGCCAGCAAGCGCCACCCGCGAAGGGCGGGAGTGGGAGGCGTGTCGCCGTGTGGGGGCGGGGCCTGGGCAGTGGGCGGGGCTTGGCTGGACCCGGGTTACAAGCCTCCCCTCGCCTACCTTCCCCCTTTGCCTTCGCCCTCAGAGCCGCCACGTAATGCCACGTCCCCGCGCATGCGCACCTCCTCTGTTGGTGGCGGCTGTTTCCGGGCTTTGGGGGGCTGGAGCGGCCGCCGAGTGGAAGGCGGTGGTGGCCGCTGCCGGGGGGTGTATAGTGCGGGATTGGGGACCAGGCCCCGCGGAGGGCAGGGGAAATCGTCTGTTTTTTTTCCTGAAGAGGGCTGGTAGAGCCTGTGGCAGAGCGACAACATGAATTTTCTCCGCGGGGTAATGGGGGGTCAGAGTGCCGGACCCCAACACACAGAAGCCGAGACGGTGAGAGGAGCGGCGGGTCCGCGACTTGGGAAGGGTCCGGGCAGAAACGGGAACGAAGAACTCGGGGGCCCGGAGGTCACCTCCCGCGCCCTACCGTGGGCTGGGGGGTCCACATGACGCCTCCCCCTTTCCTCTCCTGAAACCTTTGGGTTCCCCTCTCACGCCCCCGGCGCAGCCCCCACCGTGGCGGCTTGGTCGGGCTGACAGCAACCGCCCCCCGAGTCTCCGCAGGCCGGACGAGGAGGGTGGGTGGCCCGCGCGCGGGTGGTATCTCTCGGGAAGGGATCAGTCCCCGGGTGGAGGTTGTGACCTGTCCGCCGCGCCCCTTGGGGCCACGGAGCCCTCCCTCCTTCCCCTCCGCGTGTGCTTCCACTGGCCGGGAGGAACCTGCAGTCCTGCTCCTCCCTCGCAGTATGGAGTGCGGCTCTGGAGGCTGCGAGGTTTAAAACCCAGCTGTTGACCAGAGCTTGTAGCTAAGAATAAAACAATAATTTGGGGGCACAAAGCCACCTGCTCCTGTCTCTTCAACTGGAGGGAGGGTCATATTGGCAAGTGTTTTTAGTTCACACCCGGTTTTTCGGGCTCACCCAAGTATGTGGCATTTGTGAAATACTCGCTTGGACGCTGTCGGAATCTTTCGCGCTCAAATCGCTTCGGGAACCCAGCCCCGGTTTTCCCTTCTGTGCCTCCCATTCAGAGAAGCCAGTGCTTCTGAACTGATGGTAATATGATTTGCATCGTCATTTTCAGAAATAGACACCGAAAACGGTATTTGATAGTTGCTTCAATTCTAGGTTTAGGATAAACTTAATTTGAAGCTTGGTTTGTCTCTGTTGGAAAGGAGTGTATGATATTTTTTTAAATAAAACTATATGTGAGATGAAATTTAGACCAACAGAAAGATGTCAAAGTATGGCATTTTAAATGTAAACTTTGGATAGCATTCTTGGACATAATTGGGATGACTTAGGTCCTATCTTCTATGTTGCTGGTATCCCCAAAGGTAAAAGCTTTCATTTGTCAAGCCCTTACCTTTGGGGGGTCTTTTTTAGTCCAAATTCTCCTTTAAGCCCCAATTTTCCTGAAAGACTGATGGTATCCTCATTTTACTCATGAAGAAATGAGACTTAGATGAATTCAACAAGGTCACACTAGTAATAAAACCAGGGTTCAACCAAGGTTTGCCTGACTCCTGAGTCCTGGGTTTATTACTCATATCCATGCTTTAATATTTATCAAGGAATTTCGGGAATTTCTATAACATTATTAAAAATACTGCAGATTTGGGTTAGAACTCTTTAAAGCAGAAGTTGAAAGATGGTGAAATCTGTTTTCTTTCGTTTGAAAAGAAGATTTCACTTACATACAACTGATACTTGATTTTTCTTGTCCATTCCTAGGGCTGAGCTACCCTGTTAGCTTACTACACTCAAAGCCTACATCTTCTGCTTTTATTTATTTTATCTCTCTGATTTTTTTAACACACCATGTTTTAAAGCATGTTATCAGAGCTTTGGGGGGAGTTAGGCCTTGTGCCCTTGCCTTCCTTAGTGAAATGGGATTGGACAGGAGAGATTGCTAATACCCTATGAGTAAAACAAAGAAAACGCCATCACTTAAGTGTTTAATGAGAAATGAAATTACAGAAAGAGCCTGGTATTTAACTTAGTAGGTGCACAAAAAAGGATAATTTTTAGGAGTGAATACTTTTGCTTTTACAACAAATTGTCACAACAACTTCTATAGAAAAGATGGTGTAAATTTTGTTAAGTATAGAATATTCAAGCCAGAAGACCCATTTCAGATCATTCTAGCAAACCCCCTCATTTTACAAGTTAGGAAACACACTCAGAGCACTAAAGCAATTTGTACAATATTACAGAGCTGACACTTGAACACTTTGATCTTACCATAGTGAATGGAACTTTATTTCATATTTGAAAATGAAGTTTAAGTATCACTTGTGTATTTGTATATATAAACTGCAAGGAAAGTAAGGATCCTTACTCTCCCCTAACTTTGAGCGTGTGCACTCAAAATTGGAGAAGTGATTTGTTTCTGAAAAGAGTTAATAGTTTACCTTGAATTATAGAGAAGAGTTTCTTTCACCATTTCATTCCATCAGGAAGTATAGCACGCATGGGGTCATGGCTCACTAATTTAAAAGTATTTATAGAGCATCAGTAGAGTATGTACTACAATATTAGATGTTTTAATTAGTAATTTGATCTGGCCTGGATATTCTAGTTGACATCGGAGTCTCAACCACCCCATTATCATTTAATTTTTGTATTTTTTCCACTTCTGCAAAATTAATTATTTTCATTGTAATTTTCCACCATTCATGTTTTTCCCTTCTTTATCCAGTGGAAAGTGTAGTTCATCTAAAGTCTACCGCCCTTTAAATCCATTATTAAGGTACCCCCCTTTTTACCCCACCAAACTGCAGATAATATACCACTGAACAATCTTCACATTTTAACTAGATTGTATTTACTATTTTTACCATTTTCTACCATTTGTGTATGTCTCATCTCTACTAGACTTTTTGTTATTCTGTTTTGCTTATTCTTTTAGATGCTTTAGGGCAGGTTTATGGATTTTAATCTTTGCTTTTCCTTAGTAATACCCAATAAATACTTGTTAAGGGGCCTCCCCTGGTGGCGCAGTGGTTGAGCGCTGCGGGAAGCCTCTGCAGTGCCGTTGGGAGCGATGAGGGTCCCACAAAAAAATAAATAAATAAACAAACAAATAAATAAATACTTGTTAAGTGAATTATAATGTTATATGAAGGAAATCATAGGTCTGAAATCATAGCAGCTTACAAATTAAGTGTTAAACATACTTTTTAAGATTATGGAAGTTAAAGTTCTGGAATGATTGAAGTCCATTATGTCAAACATTTAACTTAAGTGATTTTTCAGATTTGCAAACTGCTTTGACTGCTCTCTGACTTTTTCTTACTGAATTTAAATATCTTCTGTGTGCAAGTTATATTATTAATTGTATGTTACCTAGCTTCCTGTACTCTTGGTTAAAAATAATTTTGGACTGGTATTAAAATATTCTTCAGAGACAAGGCAGTGGTATGTATTTATTTCATGTGATGTAATTCTGTAAAGTTCTGAATATATTAAGCCTAGAGTTTTATCCACATTAAACTTCTCATATTTTAGAGTCAAATGCTTTTTTTTTTTTTTTAAGATTTATTTATTTATTCATACAATAGCTAGGGTAAAGGCCAGAGGTGTTGGTGGGGGGAGGATTCACCAGAGACTGAATGGGGAACAGAACAGGCAGATCTACTGAAATACACTGCTGAGGGGAGCAGCAGGCTAGACAGGAGAGGACTGCTGCACCATGTGGCTAGATCCCTGGCTGGGGATTGAACTTGTGCTGCAGAGGCTGCGGATAGCTTCATGGTGCTGCGACTTAACCCCTGCGCCACCAGGGAGGCCCTCAAATGCCTTTTAATTTGATTTTGCTATTTTACTTTAGATAGTGAAAGGTCCATTAATTTCTGATAATTAAAGCCTCCTTAGCCTTGACATACTTTGCTGGTGCAAGTTATCACTAATTACAGTAAATATCCTACTCATTCTTTTGAATGCTCACACATGCTGAAATTTCCATCCGCTTTCCCACAAAGCCTTATTTTAAAGCTAGTGTCTTTGAAAATCCCAGGAGAAGCATTGGCTATTTCTGATGATAAATCACGGGGTGTTTCTTCTCAAGTTGTATCCCAAAACATGAGAGTTGCTGAAGTCCAGTAAAAATGGGAAGAATTGCAATACTGTTGAAGTGTCTCTTTTTAGATCAAACTGGTCAACTGCTCAAGTAAAAATGCTAATAAGATACACACAGATGTACTTTCTTTTAATAAAATTTACTAAGGAGTATGCATTTAAATTAGACATTGTTTCGATTTAGTCAAGCACATTCTATACCTTATTATTATAAATGTATAGTCTGAAACTCCCGTTTGGGTTTGTGTGTCATACTTCATAATAACACCTGATCAGTGTCCTAACTGTACACTGTGCAATTTTTCTCGTTTCTTGGTTCTCTTGCACTAATACCAGAGAAAAACACAATAATGATTTATGTTTTGATCACCTTATTTATCCAAAGATGTCTCCTTTTTTAAAAAGACTTATTTTTATTTATTTATGCATAAAAGAATGGGGGTGTAGGCCAGAAGTACGGGGGCTGAGAGGATTCACCAGAGTGGGAAGCAGAACTGGCAGATGTACCGAAATACACTGCTGAGGGAACCAGCAGGCGATACCGAAGAGGTCTTGCTGCACCTTGTGGGTTAGCTCCCTGGCCTGGGATAGAACTCATGTGATAGCTTGATAGTGCTGAGACTTTAACCCCTGCGCCACCAGGGAGGCCCTGATGTCTCATTCTTTTTAAGTGTGTCTACTGAGAACTAACAGTTTTTTAGAAGGTTAATTACGTAGATTATTTAGTATGGTTTTAAAGAGCTGGGATCTTTTGAATTTTATACACCCTACTATTACCAGAGTATGTTTCAAAGAAAATGAGTAGATTCCTGAAAGATTTTGTTTCCAAAGAAGTATGCCATGTGCTGATCAAAAATAAAACTCATGAAAGGTTTGGTAAGCAGCTGCTGTGTTATATTTTCACATTTTTTCAGGATGGAGATATAAAGTAGTTGTGTTTGCCAATTTACTTGACCAGATTCTTATTTTTCCTCCAGGAAACCTGTGAGTCTAGTTGTTATAGGGCAGCCCCGATATTGAACGGGTTGCCTGGCTGTGGGTCCTCACCCGCACGCTTAAAAGGGACTTATTAATACTCCACTACAGGCATACACAAAAGCTTAATAAAAGGTTTATTTACAAGGGAAAAGGCAATAAGGAAAATGTACAACTCAGGGAGAAAATAGGGAAATAAAGTCTTTAATGCGTCCTACCCGATCCGCCGACCTGGAAACCCAAAAAGCACTCTCCGAGCTGGCCGGACACTGCGAGCTGGCAGAGAGTCAAAATGGGGGACCTCTCCAAAGCCCACGTGTCTGGCTTTATACCAACCTGGCTGCTTAACCCCACCCTCAGGTCCCAGCCACCTTCCCTTTGGTGATGATGGGATTTGGAGTTCCCAGTGTCTTTGGCTTTGACCTGGGGTGGGGGTGGAGTCCACAAAGCCTGTATGGAATTAGCTTTAGGACATCCTTTTCCCCCTAACATAGTGTTTTAACTTACTTTGAGAAAAAATTGTCTTGTTAGAATATATTTTTTGAAGGAATGCTAGCTACATGTTAGAAATCCTTCATTTATCATCAGCTTTATGGAATTCATGAAATGTGGTCCATTTGAATACCTGAAAGATAAAATAAATTCTGATGCTTTGGTTTGAGAAGTAATTGAATTCAGTCTTGAATCTGGTTATCTTTTATAGGGGAGACTGTTAAAGATTTCTTATATAAATTTGTTGATTTAGCAAGTACCATTTCTCTGTCTTTTTTACATATTTGCCTTCTATTTTATATTGCTTTGTCCAATTTTTTGTTTGCTGTAGATATCATAGAGAAGACATACTTATATTTTTTACCTCAGGCAGAAATGCTGTAAGCATTCTTTGTAAAAAGTTATTCACCTTTAATATGAAACTTCTGTGATGTTAACATTGAGCTGCTACCATTTATGATAGGTTATTTGGTTGACAAGTTTCATTATTATGCCTTGCTTAAAAAGGATGTCTTTTTGGAAAGCATAGTTCACAGATAGAGAAAGCATGGAGATAAATAAATAAAGCAGTATATTACCTTGACTGATTTATTATTGTAGTAATTGTAATTAAAATAGATTCTAGGGCCTCCCTGGTTTATTATTGTAGTAATTGTAATTAAAATAGATTCTAGGGCCTCCCTGGTGGCGCAGTGGGTTGAGCACCACACTGAAGCTGTCCACAGCCACTGCAGTACGAGTTCAATCCCTGGCCAGGGAGCTACCCACATGGTGTGGCAGACCCCTCCTGTCTCACCTGCTGCTCCCCTCAGGACTATTTCAGTCAATCTGCCTGTTCTGTCCCTGCTCTGTCTCTGGTGAATCCTCTCACCCTCCGCAGCTCTGGCCTGTACCCCAGCTCTTGTATGCATTAAAAAAATAAAATAAAATAGATTCTATTAGATTCATTGGCTTTATCTGCAAAGAAACTGGTATTTGTAGTATCCCTACATCTATTTTTTGATTACAATAATTTAGATCATCTGAAGACAAGACACTTGTTTTTTTTGGTAAAATCTTCTCAATTATAGAGTTCAATTTAAAATAATTAAATCTCTGCCTCTTTTTTTTTTTTTTTAAAGGAGAACTCTTTTGTTTTTTGTTTATTTATTTATACAAGCACTGGGTACAGTCAGAAGCGCGGGAGCAGGCAGAAGGACCGAGGTACACTGCTGAGGGGAGCAGTGGGCGGCAGGTCTGCGTCATGTGGGACCCTCCTCCGGTGGCCTGGGAGCAGCCGGAAATCGAACCGGCACCACAGAGGCTGCGGGCAGCTTCGCAACCCAGCGCTCAACCGCTGCGCCACCGGGGAGGCCCTGCCTCTTATATTCTAAACGAGTGATTTTTTTTTTTTTTGTGGGACCCTCGCCGGCGGCCGGGAACAAACCTGCGCTGCCGAGGCTGCGGGCAGCCTCGCAGCCCAGCGCTCAACCGCTGCGCCACCAGGGGAGGCCCACGAGTGATTATTTTTTATTCCACTAAAATAATATAAATGAGTTAACTATTAGTTAACATGAATTACTTTAGTCCTACAGTAAATAATAACGATTGGAGAAGGTCTTTCTAGGGGAGGTAATAACTAAGTTTTAAGCTTTAGGAAGGCAAAGTTTTATCAAGAAATGAGTTTGTATTAAGTGCTTGATAAATATTTGTTGAGTAAATGATCACAACTAATTTTTTTTAAATTGTTATTTTTGCCCTCATTCTTGCGTCTCAGTTGGTTACTAAATACCAAAAAAAAAAAAAAGCGGATTATTGTTAGGAATTATGAGAAAATCTTGCAAACTACATTATGACAATGTTCTTTAAATTTTCTAATGTCTTCAGCATCCTAGTTTTATGTCACCTTTTTGTCCCTTCTTATTTTTCAGTGGTTGTTCATTTTCACATTCTTCATCTCATTTTTTTCTTTCCTACTCATTCCTGTTCCCATTGCTTCCTTTTTGGTGTCCTTTGTGTATCACTGAATAAAAATAAATGGCACTACTGGTTAGCAAAACAAAAACCATTACGTGTAGGTTGCTGATTATGCCCAGTTTACCAACTGTTAGTAGTAGTATTTGTCCTTTTCATATTTTTCTTGGTAAGTAGGAGTGTGAATTTCACAGGCAGTTACTGAAAACAGGCAAGCGTTCTGATACATAATCACCTCCATGATGTTATAGGCATTTTATTAATTAGGATTTTCATCTAATAATGTGCAAAATGCAAGCAATACTGAAGTTGAAGTCTTCTTTGAATACTATCTCCGATTTCAGTATTTAGCTTGCTTTTCAGAAATAACCAGTATTTTTAGTTATAAGTCCTTCTAGACCTTTGTGTAATGCATCCATACAACATAGAATTATATGAGTACATTAGCATACTTATCTTTTTTCATCAATGGTACACTATAGTGTTCTACAGCTTATCTTTTTCACTGATTATTTTGTCTTTGCATATTAAAACAGCATTTTCTCTTTAGACCTGTTTGTTGTTAGTAGATAGTATTCTGTTGTTTAATGCAAGATCACAAACTCAGATCCCAACAGGTAATCTGGTAACATTGTTCAGTAGGCAAGGTCAGGTTAGAGAAGAGAGCGGGAGATCTGCGATGAATTTGGACCCTGTATATCCTGACTCAAAAGAGGTGCTAGTGCTCAATTCCAGCCTCAAAAATGGTGGCCCAGAGAGTCAGTTTTTACAGTGATGGTTAAGCTTTCAAACTGCTTGTCTTTGAATCCCATCCCTCCACTTTTGTGCAAGTTACTTACCCACTGTGCCCCTATGTCCAGACCTCTAGAATGTGGGTAATAATAGTGCCTATCTTAAAGGTTTTTGTGGGGATTAAGTGATTTTAAAAATATAAAGAACTGAGGCTCCCCAGTGGCGCAGTGGTTGAGCGCTGGGTTGCGAAGCTGCCCGCAGCCTCTGCAGTGCCGGTTCGATCCCCGGCTGCTCCCGGGCCACCGGAGGAGGGTCCCACATAGTGCGCAGGCCTCTCTGCCGCCTGCTGCTCCCCTCAGCAGTGTGCTTCGGTCCTTTTGCCTGCTCTGCTCCCTGCTCTGGCTCTGATGAATTCTCGCTCTGGCGCTGGTGAATTCTCTCACCCTCCCGCGCTTCTGACTGTACCCAGTGCTTGTAGAAATAAATAAATAAAATAAAATCTTTAAAAAAATATATAAAGAACTCTAGAACAGAGCTGACACTTACTAAAGTTGTATGTATGCCATATTTTAACAATTCTGAAATTCATATTAGTATTTGAACATCTTTGAACTCAGGGTAATTATAATAGGTGTTCTGTGTGTGTGTGTGTGTGTGTGTGTGTGTGTGTGTGTGCGCGCGCACGCGCGATAACATTAAAAAATGCCAGATCTGGGGCCTCCCTGGTGGCGCAAGGTGTTAAGACACAGCACTATGAAACTGTTCTCAGCCACTGAAGCACAAGTTCGATCCCCGGCCAGGGAGCTACCCACATGGTGCAGCAGACCTCCCCTGGCTCACCCACTGCTCCCCTCAGCAGTGTATTTCAGTCAGTCTGCCTGTTCTGTTTCCCACTCTGTCTCTTGTGAATCCTCTCACCCCCCCTCCACACCTCTGGCCTGTACCCCAGTTCTTGTATGCATAAATAAATAAATATTTTTTAAAAAATTAAAATTAAAAATGCCAGATCTTATAACCAATGACTTCTTAAACTGTGAATACATTGTTAGCTACCATTATGATTATAATAATATAGTACTACTAACTGCATAATATGAAGTTCAGATCTCAAAAGTGGATGGATGGAAAGGTTTCGCTTGTAACTCTAGCCTGTTGCATATAATCACAATATGATTTTTATTGTGGGGAATCCACATTACAGTTCAGTTGGCAATAAAGAGCGAGAGGGATCCAAACCACTAAGACAGGATGGGTAACCAGTGCAAGAGTGACTGGTTTAGGGTTCAGAACTGCCCTTACCCCTTCAGTTCCTCAGGGAGGGGAGTGCTGCTTTTCTGGGCAGAGCCTCCTACTACAGATAACAAGTCTGGAGAAGGCTTTGGAGACCTCATGGACATACAGTCCAAAGTGTCTCAAACTGGCTTAATTTGGTGCCTATATACTTTTTTCAGATATCACCTGTTTACGATAGGGACAGCTAGGCATTTGTTCCTTTTGCTCATGTCATTATCAGGGACAAGTAGTCTTTTTTTTTAAGATTAATTTTATTTATGCATACAAGAGCTGGGGTATAGGCCAGAAGTGTTGGGGATGAGAGGATTCACCAGAGACAGAGTGGGGAACAGAACAGGCGGATCTACTGAAATACACTGCTGAGGGGAGCAGCTGGCGAGACAGTAGAGGTCTGCTGTGGCCATGTGAGTCACCTTCCTGGCTGGGGATCAAACTCAGTGCTGCAGTGGCTGGCAATAGCTTCCCAGTGCTGCGATTTAACCCCTTGCGCCACGAGGGAGGCCCCAAGTAGTTACTTTTTAATTGATGACTTCAGTCACTCCATCTCAGTTGCCTTTCTTGATGAGCCTGGATCATTGCAGCATCAAAACATACAACTGGGGCCTCCCCGGTGGCGCAGCGGTTGAGCACTGGGCTGCGAAGCTGCCCGCAGTCTCTGCAGCGCCGGTTTGATCCCCGGCTACTCCCCGGCCACCAGAGGAGGGTCCCACATGGCACGCAGACCTCTCCTGCCACCCGCTGCTCCCCTCAGCAGTGTACTTCGGTCCTTCTGCCTGCTCTGCTCCCCGCTCTGGCTCTGGTGAATTCTCTCACCCTCCCGCGCTTCTGACTGTACCCAGTGCTTGTATGAATAAATAAATTAAATAAATCTTTTAAAAAAAAATACAACTGTCAGGCAGTTGGATGGAAATTTAAAGAAAGATGGAAATCTGGATTTTTATATAAAATCTTTAATTTGAAATGTTGACTTAAAAATTGTTTTAAGCATTGCATAGGCCCAGTAGATTTCTGAGATAGTATAACAAATCTATCCAATAATAAAATACTGCTAAGATTAACTATTTTAAACATTTTAAGTTTTGAACATTAGAGTTTAGCCCATTTAATTTTTCATTTTGCAGATGAAAAAAAATTCACATACATGCAAAATTATCCCCCAAATTATTACCTGCAGCACTTTGTTAATTGTGGACATGCTTCGAACAATGAAAAGTTTGTTTCCTAACTGAGGTCAAATGAGATACTTTGCCTTCTTGTTTTTATTTTCATATGGTAAACAAAAGGGCCCTTTTCATGGCCTATATAGTGTCATGTGTTTTGCATCTTTTGTTCTTTTTGTTGGTGATTTTGCTATTAAAAAATGGTTCCAAAATTAGTGCCGAAGTGCTGTCTATGTGTCCCTAAGCGTGAAGACTGTGAGTGTACCTTACGGAGAAAATATATGTTAGATAAGCTTCCTTCAGGCTTGAGTCAGGCATAGCTCTGGAGGCTGTGAATCTAGTGTTAATGAATCAAGGATATATATATTTTTTAAAATTTATTTCTACAAGCACTGGGTACAGTCAGAAGCGTGGGAGGGTGAGAGAATTCACCAGAGCCAGAGCAGGGAACAGAACAGACAGACTGAAGAAGTACACTGCTAAGGGGAGCAGCGGGCGTGGCAGGAGAGGTCTGCGCGCCACGTGGGACCTTCGCCCGGAGGCCGGGGATCGAACCAGCGCTGCAGAGGCTGTGGGCAGCTTCGCAGCCCAGTGCTCAACCATTGTGTCACCAGGGAGTCCCCAAGGATATATATTTAATAAGATAATTTTTGAACAGAAAAACACAAAAAACAAGATTATGTAATAGATCCCTGATGAAAATGTGACCAGAGTCTCACAGGGATCTAGCCTTGTGTTTCTCTTAGAGCAGTGATTCAGAATCTGCTAATTCAGTGTTCATGGTGACTATGAAACTTTACCGGGAATAACAGAAATCAACTGTGTTTAGCAAGCAGATGAACAATGAGTCAATCAAGAGCAGGTAATAGAATAAAAGCAAAGTTCATTCTGAAAGTTCTTTAGTTATTGAAGCAATGGTGAAAACATGCTTAGTATGAATAATTCAAATCATCATGGAGTCTAAAACTGTTCTTTTTTTTGTCCCTTCATAATCTCCTTTCCCATTACCATGGGTACTCTCTACTAAAGTTGGTGTATTTTTCTTTTGTCCTGATTCACCAATATATTTATTATACAAATGAGTTTCTTTACAAGATCTAGGTTATAGTCACCTATTTGTTTTTGTTTTTTTGTTTTTAAATATTTATTTATTTATTTATGCAAGCACTGGGTAGAGTCAGAAGCGCGGAAGGGTGAGAGAATTCACCAGAGCCAGAGCGGAGAGCAGAACAGACAGACTGACGAAATACACTGCTGAGGGGAGTAGTGGGCGCGGCAGGAGAGGTCTGCTGGCCATGTGGGGCCCTCGCTGGCTGGCCAGGGATCAAACTGGTGCTGCAGAGGCTGCAGGCAGCTTCGCAGCCCAGCGCTCAACCGCTGTGCCACCAGGGAGGCCCCTATTTGTTTTTTTTTTTTTAATATTTACCTGGAAGCATTGAAGGTATTTTTGTTCACTAATCAATATAGATTATTTGTCCAGAGAGTTTTAAAAAATATTTATAAATTTGTTTCATAGCTAGTAGGCTGAAGTATATTTTTTTGTTACCGTCAAGAAATAGAACAGAAAGTTTATATTTCTTACATATCTAGGTTGAATTTACATTTTTGTTTATTCAGACAGTGAAATTCTGGGAAGGCTACTTGTTGCAAGCATGGTCATCTGAAATGTGCCTCTTGGTAGTTTTCTGAGATAGTGAATGCTTTGATAAAAAGCCTAGAGACAAACTTCTCTAACTTTATTTATTTATTTATTTATTTATTAAGATTTATTTTTATTTATACAAGAGCTGGGGTACAGGCCAGAGTCGTGGGAGGGTGAGAGGATTCACCAGAGACGGAACGGGGACCAGAACAGGCAGACGGACCGAAAGCACTGCTGAGGGCAGCAGCGGGTGAGGCAGGAGAGGTCTGCCTCGCCATGTGGGATTCTCCCTGGCCGGCCGGGAATTGAACCCGCACTGCAGAGGCTGTGGACAGCTTCACAGCGCTGCACTCAACCTGCTGCGCCACCGGGGAGGCCTTTCTCTAACTTTAATAAAGTAAACTGGTTTAATTTGTTAAATACTATCCTTTTTCTTTCTGGTAGTAGCTTACTTATTCACTCTGCTTCCTTACTTTTATACTTGCTTCATTCTTGTTACCCATAACCAACAACACTTCCATCTATATCCAAATCAATGATTAATTTGAAGCCCTTTGACCAGCAATGCTGCATCTACAATAGTCCCCTCACCCATTCACTGGCACATTTCCCTTCACGGTGTTTTTGATGTATTCTGTTGTCTCTGCCAATGTGGTTTCATTGGAGTAGGTACCTTCTATAGTGGCGTGTATTTCTCTGGGACAGAATTTTGTAGTACTCTTGAATTCCAAACACTGATTGATCCAGACAGTATATTTATATAGTATGTTGCACTATTATTTTTCTGTGTGTCTGATAGATAAAAATAACCTAATTTGTATTTTAACTTGCATTTACCTTGTAATGACTGAGATTATCTTTGTGTATATCTCAGGATTTTTTTTGAAAAATGGTTCAAATGTTAGCATGTTTAGAACACAGGAGACTAAAATGAAAACAAAGCAAATCCCAAAATTCCAGTGCTACGAAAGCTAATTTTCTATCAGTATCAGGTAGCTTTGATGTTTCCATAATCAACAAACAATGATTGAAGAACTTGAAACTTGCAAGTTCATAATTTGATACTCATTTCTCTATATACCAAAGATGGGCTGAGACCTTGCATGGTACGGGGACTATGTACTCCAAAGGAGATAGGATTCCCAGATCTAGAACCATACTTGAGGAAAAAGACAGTACTTACAAAGGATTCTTTCATAACATCAGAAATAAGCTACCTAGAAAAAAATAAACAAAATATGTATAAGACCCAAGTGGATCATGGGTAGGAAAACTAATTTTGGTCTAAGAAATTCTTCAAACTAGATGATACAGTTTTGGGGGAAAACTTCATGTTTCTTTTTTCTTTTTATTCTGTTAATGCGATTTCATTTTTCCATGACAGATTCAAAAGCTTTGTGACAGAGTAGCTTCATCTACTTTATTGGATGATAGAAGAAATGCTGTACGTGCTCTCAAATCATTATCGAAGGTTTGTGACACTTTTATCAGTTATTATGTTTATTAAGTTTGATGTTAGTTACTTTAGTAAACATTTTCCCCTGTGTGTGTACACAGAAATATCGCTTGGAAGTGGGTATTCAAGCTATGGAACATCTTATTCATGTTTTACAAACAGATCGGTAAGTTTTAATAATTTTTCTCCCTAATTTTCCTTGAAATTTTAATTAATATTTTTCAGTCACTGTTTCAAAAATGATGGATATTAAAGTTAATAAGTGTTTACTTTCAGTTGTCACTTCAATAAATATTTAATGGATAGTAGGAGCAAACCATGTGATAAGCAATAGGACAGATACTGCAACCCTCTGGGGTGGAGAGTTTTCCATTATACAAAAATGGAATGAAGTAGCTACTAAATAAAGGCTTAAGATTTTGGGTTTGAACTGAACAAGCAGATATTTTGATATTCAGATAAACTGTACTAGTATTCTATAACAATATACTTACATATTATGGCTATTAGTTATCCAGACCTTTTTATTTGTAAAATAACTAAGTATGGTTTAACTATGCTAACTAAGTATAGTTTATTTTTGAGCATATCTTTTTTCTTTTTTTTAAGATTTATTTAATTTATACAAGAACTGGGCTACAGGCCACATGCGCGTGAGGGTGAGAAGATTCACCAGAGACAGAGTGGGGAACAGAACAGGCAGACTGACTGAAATACACTGCTGAGGGGAGCAGCAGGCGAGACAGGAGAGGTCTGCCTCACCATGTAGGCATCTCTGCAGCTGGCAGGAATCGAACCGGCACTGCAGAGGCTGCGGACAGCTTCACAGCGCTGTGCTCAACTGCCTGCGCCACCAAGGAGGCCCTTTTTGAGCATATCTTAAGAGAAAGATCATTCTGCTTATTTTTAACTTTTTTGATTTCTCTTTAAGAGATTTTTTTCTGCAATTCTGGTTTTAACTAACAATTGTATATCACTAGCATTTAATCCTGCCTTTAGTTCTTTTTATCTTACAAACTTTAGCTGTGTAGTGAACACTTGTACCATGTCAAGATCTCTCACAGGTATCTCAAAATATACAAATTGTTCACATTAATTTAGCTCTGTTTCTCCTGTTTTTACTTGCTCTCTTTCAACTATCTTTTCACCCAACTTCATCGCATTTTCTGTCCATTCAAGTAAGAATCTGGAGGATTCATGCTGAGCTCATCCCTCTTTTTTTTTTTTTTTTAATTACTTTTTTTTTTTTTTTTATAGAGGCATGTTTTTTTATTTTATTTATTTATTTGTTTGTTTGTACAAGCACTGGGTACAGTCAGAAGCGCGGGAGGGTGAGAGAATTCACCAGAGCCAGAGCGGGGAACAGAGCAGGCAGAAGGACCGAAGTACACTGCTGAGGGGAGCAGCGGGCGGCAGGAGAGGTCTGCACGCCATGTGGGACCCTCCTCTGGTGGCCGGGGAGCAGCCGGGGATCGAACCGGCGCCGCAGAAGCTGCGGGCAGCTTCGCAACCCAGCGCTCAACCGCTGCGCCACCTGGGAGGCCCTCATCCCTCTTCTTAACGCTTCATGCCCACCCAAAACAAAAACAGTTGGAATCCAAGAATTTCTTTTATTTTCTTTTTATCTTAGTTCTGCCTCTCAGTATCATTTAAACCATTTTCATAGCTTCTGTGTTAGTTATCTTTTTCCACATAATAGTTATCTCAGAACTTGCCACTTCAGAATAATAAAAGTTTATTTCTCACGATTTCTGTGAATCAGGAATCAGAAGTGGGTTAGCTAGGTGGTCTTGACTCAGGGTCCCTCATGAGGTTGAAGTCACAATGTCAACCAGGAATTGAAAGCTTGACTGAAAGCTTTGAAAGCTTGACTGGGCCCAGAGGATGTGATTTCAAGATAGTCATTTACTTTGCTATTGACAGAAGGTGTCAATACCTCACCAGATTGCTCTCTGTATTAAGTTATTTGAGAATCCTCGTGATTTGGCAACTGACTTCTCCCAGAACAGGCAGTCCTAGGAAGAGAAATAGAGAAAACCACAATGCCTTTTAGGACTTAGTCTCTGAAGCCACATATAGTCAGTCCCACCATATTTTGTTTGTCAGAAGCAAGTTAGTAAGTACAGCTTACACTTAAGAAGAAGGGAATTAGGTTCCCCCTTTGGAAGAAAGCTACAGCAAAAGAGTTTTTTGCACATAGTTTAAAACTGTCACCACTTCCAGACTGTATTCTCTGCTTCTGATCTCTTTGTTCTTCCATTTAGTCTATCCATTGCAAGAATTATCTATCTGAACTGTAAATCTTCTGACACTCGCCTATTTCATGCTTTTCACCAGCTCTCTGCAGTATGAAGTTCATGTTTCTCAAAGTAAAGCATGTATATTTTTTAAAGATCTTGGTACCATCTATCTAACCTGATATATTTCCTCTTAGACAACAAACAGACCATACTTCTATGAGTCTTTTTGTTTCCTTCCCTTTCTTGTGCTAACATCCCACTTATCTATTGATTTATTTTTTTTTCAAAGTGTTGTCTTTCTTTAACTTCATTGAATACAAAGGTCTGTCTTCTGTGCCATCTCTTCTCCACTCGTCTTCATTACTGTTTTATGCTTCTTGTCCTGGCCTGTCCAACTCTGAGAATCCTTCCACTAAATCCCTTTCACCAGTGGCAGCATCAAGAGAACTGTATTCCCTTTCTTGGCATAACACAAGGTTCTATTTGTCCATAGAACCTGTTCCTTTATAGCCATTTTAAGGAAGACTACTCATTCTCCCAAGTCCCATATTCAGGGCCCCAAAATTGTGTTATTTCTTACTGTCTTATTTCCAAACCAGGGTACCTCAATAGGGTTTTTTTTTAAATTAAGCTAGAATTTATATACCATGAAGTTTATTCTTTTAAAGCATACATTTCAGTGGGTTTAGTATATTTCCAATGTTGTACAACCATTACCATGGCATAATTCCAGAACATTTTCATTATATCAGAAGAAATTCTGTATCCAGTAGCTATCATTATCTATTTCCTCCTCCCCTCATGCCTCACAACCATTAACCCACTTTCTATCTCTATAGACTTGAGTATTTTGGATATTTCATGTAAGTGAAATCATATAACATGTGACTTTTATCTGACTTCTTTCACTTGCCGTATTTCAAGTTGTATCCATGTTGTATAATGTATTAGTATTTCATCTCTTTTTATGCCTGAAAAAATTCCATTTTACAAATTTATTGCATTTTGTTTATCCGTTGTCTGTTGATGGACATTTGTTGACTACTAAGAATGATGCTGCCACGAACAGTCATATACTAGTTTTAGTGTGAACATAAGCATAGAATGCAGTTGTTGGATCATGTAGTAACCTTTCTTTAACTTTTTAAGGAATTGCCAGACTCTTTCCCACAGAGGCTGCACAGTTTTACATTCCTACCAGCTGTGTATGATGGTCCAGTTTTTTCTAGTCAACACTTGTAACCATTTCTTTTCTTTTTTTTTTTTGTAATGGCCATACTCTTGGTTGTAATTTGGTAATTTGTGGTTTTGATTTGAATTTCCCTAATAATTAATGCAACTGAGCCTCTTTTCATGTCCTATTGACCATTTGAATATCTTTTTGGAAAGTCTGTTAAAATCCTTTGCCCATTTTAAATTGGGTTGCTTGTCTTTTTATTGTTGACTTTTATATATGTTCTAGGTAAAATACTAGATAAATAATTTGCAGGTATTCCCTCCCATTCTTTGTCTTTTCATTTTCTTGTCGGTTTCCTTTGAAGCAAAAGTTTTTACTGGGAAGTGTGAATCCTTCAACTGTGTTCTTCATGTTCAAATTTGTTTTGGCTGTTCTGTATTCCATGCATCCTCATATGGATTTTATGATCAACTTGTCAGTTTCTGGAAAACTGACAGCTAGGATTCTTACAGGAATTATGTGACTATAAATCAAGTGAAGGTATATTACCACCCCAAAAATATTACATCTTCTTGGATACTTTCCTTTAATAATGTTTTATAGTTTTTACTGTACAAGTTTTGTAAAATTTACTCCAGAGTATTTAATCTCACTTTATTTAAATGGGATTTTTTTTTTTAATTTTCTCTTTGTTCTTTGCTATAGCATATAAAATTACAGTCGATTTTTGTAGAATGACCTGTTTCCTTCACTTTTGCTGAATTTGTTTAAGGTTCTAATGGTTTTTTGATGGATTCCTTAGGATTTTCTGTATACAAGCTCTTGCCATGTGTGAATTGGTGTCATTTTACTTCTTTCCCAATCTATATGCCTTTTATTTCCTTTTTTTCCTAATTGCTTTAGCTAGAACCTTTAGTTCATGTTAGGTAGAGATGGTTTGAAGGGACATCACTACCTTGTTCCAGCTTTAGTGAGAAAGCATTCAAATCTTTCACCATTGTATATGTTAGTTGTGGAATTTTGATAGATTCTCTTTGTCATTTTTATGAAGTTCTCCTTTTTTCCTAGTTTCTCAGCAGTCTCTAAATGATATTCTTTAAAGCTTCTCAAAAGCAAAACAATAATACTTTAAAATACCCACCTCATTTAAGATTTACATCTTCTGTTTGTGACTTCTTAGTGCCTCATTTTTGCTTTCATCTTTCAGTCTCATGGACATGTAAATGTTAGCATCACACCTCAAATCCCTTTCACTTGACAGGTACATAAATAAATTACTTTAGCAATAGTGAATTAAATCAATTTTAACAAAAGCTTAAAACCTGGAGAGTCCTAGATAAACAAAAACTTAATACTTATAGCTATTATGGTATAAATTAGTTGAAATTGTAAATTTACTTTAAAATGCACATGTGTATACAGGCAGGTGTGTGCATGCTTGTGTGCCACAAACACACACCAATTAAAGCATTGATTTCTTGAACTGTTCTTCTGTCAGTCTTAACTACTTCTTCATACTCACTAACCCTTTACACCTGTTTTCACTCTTGATTTCCACTCTAAATGCCATTGTCATCCATTATGCCTTCAAAATCTATAACAATGACTGCAAAATCTTATAATTACTCATTTTTTATGTAGGGCATGTTTACCATAAGATTTTTTTTAAGCAAAATGAAAGTGTAGAGCACAGAAATAAAACTCTAGTAGTTTAACTAGAGATAACATTGTTATCTTATATAAACACATTTATATTAATATGTATTAAATAATGATATTGATATCTATTAAATATATGCATATACATACACAGGAAAATTATGTTGAACTAGTTGTGCTGGTTTTAAAGTTGGGTTATTTTTCAAATTATAATTTTAAAAAAATATGTGGACACTCGCAAATGTATATGTATTTTTTGCTAAATGGAATGATTCTGTTCATTAATTTTTATATTCAATTTTTTTCTATTGAAAAAAAGGGTTTCATCACCATATCACTAAATAGTCTTTGAACATACATTTTTCATTGCTTTATATGTAAATATTTGCCATACGACTTTTTTATCATTGAACATTAGGCCACTTTTAATTTTTCAATATTATAAATAAGCCTGTACACATTCTTTGCAGTTTGTACTCTGATATTTTCTTAGGGGAGGATTTAGAAATAGAATTAGTATTTTATACAGTTTTGCTAAATAACCATCTGAAAATGGTTATAGTAGTTTGCATTTTCTAATTAGCAGTGTATAAGCGTAATAATTTCTTTTTTCCAGTTCGGATTCTGAAATAATAGGTTATGCTTTGGACACTCTATATAATATAATATCTAATGAGGAAGAAGAAGAAGTAGGTAAGTTTATTTTACTGTGCTTTCTGTACATTAAATTAGCTGGTTTGTGCCAGTTTTGCTGATTTTACAGTTGAGTTTATATTACAAGTTTATATGGAAGGGTGTTTTTCTTTCTTTTTCAATCAAGAACAGAAAGACAGTTTCAGAAAAGTATCTTTAAGATGATTCCTTTGTATGTGATTTGAAGACAGAATTAGATTCTTCCTGTTAAAAAAAATATTTTCCCTCTCCTATATTTGATTTTAGTTAAAGAGTATGAATATTAGTAATTTCTAGAATAAATAATTACCTTCGGGAATTAACTAAATCTCAGACTTTTAGTTATGTGTGATTATCTGGTAAGCAATATGAAGTTAGAGGATTTTTTCCTGATACTTAAGGCTCTCAACATTGGGCTTATATTAACTTAGAGCAACCATTTATTTAAGTTAGGAAGTTCTTTATGTCTTTTTGATGTGATAATATAAATCTGTTTAAAATCTACACATTTCTTTGGTATATCTTTCCTGTTGTAATTCCAAATTAACTTCTGTGCATAAAATAAGAGTGTCATTTACTTGAATTCATTTCATTGTCAATATATGAAATGCTTGACTAAAAGTCTGTTTATGTTATGCAAATCTATGCATTGGTAACTTTTCATTATGCTGTTGAAGTGTGCATTCCACATATCAGACTGGCTGTTGTAGTTTTTTTTTTTTTTAGGGATGAAAATCTTTAGTAAACATAATTTGGTAACCTTGAAAATGAAACTAGTCACTCACATGACAGCATTTAAATACAGAACACACAGTAACATACTTTGAAGAAAAAATATCCTTATTTTTTCTATTTATTTCTCAGGTGAAGAAATTAGGTACAACATACTGGTTAGACTACATTAAAGACTTTTTTTCTTAAATGTTTCAGACCAGAAATTTTGCTCTTTTTCTAGTTGGTTTGCTGCAGATAATTTTTCTGTTTAAAAACTTGTATAATGGCAATATTTTTTAGGTAGGTGGCTTTACTTTGTTATAAATTTATAACAATCACATATAGCATCTAATTTTCTGTTTCTCAGTATGTGTTTGGGCTCCTTGTTTTTAACCTAGTATTTAGAAATGGTCCTTTGAATAAAACAGGTTACATGAAACTTTGGAGAAAATTATTCTTTTGGGCGATCACTTTTTCTAAGGAAGATTAAAATAAGAACCTAAACCTTCTCCTGAACATTGACTTATCCTGAGTCAGTTTTTAAAAATCTGGGTATTGAGAAATATGTCCTTTGTCCTATTATATATTGATACTTTCCCTCTGCTGCTTCATTAAAAGATCGTTCTTGGGCCTCCCCGGTGGTGCAGCGGTTGAGCGCTGGGTTGCGAAGCTGTCCGCGGCCTCTGCAGCCTCTGCAGCGCCGGTTCGATCCCCGGCTGCTCCCCGGCCACCGGAGGAGGGTCCCACATGGCGCCCGCTGCTCCCCTCAGCAGTGTACTTCCGTCCTTCTGTCTGCTCTGCTCCCCACTCTGGCTCTGGTGAATTCTCTCACCCTCCCGCGCTTCTGACTGTACCCAGTGCATGTATAAACAAAACAAACAAATAAATAAATAAAAAACATGCCGCTATTAAAAAAAAATCGTTCTTTTTTTTTTTAAAGATTTATTTATTTATTCGTCTATTTATTTATTTATTTATTTCTACAAGCACTGGGTACAGTCAGAAGCGCGGGAGGGTGAGAGAATTCACCAGAGCCAGAGCGGGGAGCAGAGCAGGCAGAAGGACCGAAGTACACTGCTGAGGGGAGCAGCGGGCTGCAGAAGGGTTCTGCGCGCCATGTGGGATCCTCCTCCGGTGGCCGGGGAGCAGCTGGGGATTGAACTGGCGCTGCAGAGTCTGCGGGCAGCTTCGCAACCCAGCACTCAACCGCTGCGCCACCGGGAAGGCCCTAAAAGATCGTTCTTAACTCCATTTTAGAGTTCTTGACCTTGGAGATATTTCATAACCCTTTAATTTGACGATAAATCTACCTTGTAGTCCATATAGCATATGCTCTGTCTCTTTTAGTGTATTTCAGGTTATTTGAGTAGAATGAATATGAGTCTCTTCTTTCAAAAGAGTTTATGGCTTATTTGATATTTTTAGGCTCTCATTTTATTGTGAATACTGACTACTATAAGAAACTGTTTTCTTTATCACCTACTTTTTATTTTTGTCTACCTTTTCAGATGATGTTGAAGGTAAAAGATTGCATTTACATATGCATGAGGTTTCTAGGCTTAATTTCTGATAATATAAAAGGACATTGTCAAGTGGTATTTCTTCTGGCTGGTAAAAAAATTCTTGATGTTTGTTTCACTATATAAAAGTTTCTTAATTAAAG
Organism: Talpa occidentalis; assembly: GCF_014898055.3. Lineage (NCBI taxonomy): Eukaryota > Metazoa > Chordata > Mammalia > Eulipotyphla > Talpidae > Talpa > Talpa occidentalis. Next base: position 44,154,602 of record NW_023604972.1, read on the forward strand.
AGGAATATTTGGTAAACTTGTATTGCTATTTATTATTTCTATGACTGTTAAATCTACTGTCCAGAACATAGAAAATTTTATAGTATACCTTTTAACAATATTAAAGCTTTTTTCTCTGGTAGGACAGTCTATTTTGAATTACTTTTATGTACTTTACTGGGAAAAAAATTTTGAGCCAATTTATTTTAAAATAAAAATAATAATATGAATAAAAATAATACAGGCAATTTATAGGAATATAGGAATAATGTAGGAATATGTACTGATGTATACATATATACGTTGTAGCCTGCAGTCTTAAGAATTGGAAGATATTCCAATTCAGAGAATATTTATATGTTGATACTGTCCCTTTAAAATAATGCATGCACAGTAATGTCTGTCTAGTGACATTTTTTTATATTAATTTATAGGACTTACCAATATTGTCTTTCTATTTCTGGTGATGTGTTTCAAGTTCCATTTATTTTTAGCTTTGATGTTTTTTAATAATAATTTTCCTCATTACTTAAATTGATTTTATTTCATTTTACCATTTTTTCCTGAGATCCTTAACTTTTTTAAAAGAGGAAGGGAATAGCTTTACCGAAAAATAAGTTTAAAATGGTACATAACAAACTTACCTCTATTTAACAAAAATCTAACAAAGAAACTAACTTATTAAAGCAGACATAATTTTTTTTGACATTTGAGCCTTTTGCTTAAAAGCAGAAAATATCAGAGCATTATACCTTGACTCATTACAGTGAGCTGTTTCCTTCTTGAGTGAATCAGATCAGTAGTTGTTTCTATTGTTGTTTCATCATATTTATGTAGAGCTTTAAAATTTATAGTGCTTTCATGTCCATTATCTTAATTGATCCTCAGAGTAGCCTTTGAAGTAGGTGGTATTTTTCTCTTTTCTGAAGATAAGAAAATGGAAACCCAGAGATCATTTTTTCATCTTAAGTAGAATAACACTTTGTTGGTTTTTGGGTTTGTTTTTATTTGTTTGTTCGTACTTTTTTTTTTTTTTAGTATTCAATGGGTTTCTGATTTAATAAATGCTGGCCATTTTTCTAACTAGATTCTTTATTAAATCTTGTGACTTATATAATTGGATAAAATGGATACAGACAAACATCGAAAAATATAGGTGTAATCATTTAAGTAACTGACCATAGTATAAGAGAAGATTAATTGATGTTCCCTCACTCACTTCGGACTGCTTTTCTTAGTTTATCTCTCTGTAAAGCAGTTTTGCTCTACATAACACTGATTATGAATTTGATGTGAGTTCCAAAGAAAAGGTCCAGAAATGACTTGAATATTCTTGGTACTTGTGGAAAAAGTATTAACTTTAAATATGTTTGAAGAATTAATGTATATATACACATTTAATTGAAAGCCAATCATACAAGTTCTGCCGAAATATTTCTAGAGGAATCAAAGGACTTTTAACAAAGCATTTCTTGGCCCTCCCTGGTGGCACAGGGATTAAGTGTCAGCGCTATCAAGCTATCGCTCCCATTGTAGCTTGAGTTCAATCCCAGCCCACTGCTCCCCTAAGCAGTGTATTTCAGTGGATCCACCTGTTCTGCTCCCCACTCTGTCTCTGGTGAATCTTCTCATTCCCCCACACCTCTGGCCTATACCCCAGTTCTTGTATGCATAAATAAATAAAATAAATCTTTTTTTTTAAAAAAGCACTCCTTAATTTTATACACTTAGGTTTATTTACACTATTGTAACAAAGCACTATTTAGTTCTTATTTTTTCATTTATCTTATTGTAAAGAGTCATTTACTTTTTCAGGTTTTAATAATTATAACATACAACATATAACCTATAGGATGTAAAAAATAGAATCGGCTCTTGGAATTTTAAAATAGGTAGTGGGCGAGAAAAAGATGGTTTACATGTCTCATACCATTGCTTACATATAAAATAGGTGTAACTTCTCATGGGTCTAGTTTTGGTTTACACCGTTAGATACAATTCATAGTTTGTAATTTTTTTAGTAGTTTATAGTATTTTTAATTTTTTTTTAATTTTTAAAAATTATTATTTTTTAATTTTATATATTTTTACATCATTTTTCATTTTTGTACAATGTATGCATTTTCGTCTTGGTTATAGTTTATAGTATTTTTTACTGAATTCTCTCCTACCAAAATAACTTTGTATGATACTTTAATTGGCTTAGCTAATTTTTGCAAGGGAATTTTAAAGTTCAGAAGTGCTGTCTTATGACTAAGGGAAGTGATATATATCTCAATCAACTTTTTTTTTTAAAGATTTATTTATGCATCCAAGAATGGGGTACAGGCCAGAGGTGAAGGGGTTGAGAGGATTCGCCAGAGACAGTGGGGAACAGAACAGGCAGATCGACTGAAATACACTGCTGAGGGGAGCAGCGGGCGAGTCAGGAAAGGTCTGCTATTCTCTGGCCGGGAATCGAACTTGTGCTTCAGTGGCTGCGGATTGCTTTGTAGGTTGCCTCTTTTTTTTTTTTTTTTCTTTTTTTTAAAAGATTTATTTATTTATTTATTTATACAAGCACTGGGTACTCTGCACAGGTTCTTATTTTCATCATATACCTATTAACTTGCCATACTATTCTACATTTTGAGGAAACTAGACAAAGTTACTTACAACTTAGTTATTTGAATTTATTCACATAAAATGTTTCAGCATTTTTTGAGCTTAAAAAATTTAATAGGAGGAATCTACCTAGTCTTATATGTTTTCCCCCTCCCTTTTCAGATTAAGTTACAGATTTTAATATTGTCCCAAATGTCTATGACTTTTATTTTGAGCTTTTCTCTAGAGATGATAGTCTTTTGGACCAAGGACATTGTCTCATAAGCAAGATTGTTTGACCCACTTAGTATTTTAAAAACAGGCACACCTTGGAGATGTTGCCATTTTGATTCCACACAGCTGCAATAAATCAAATGGTGCAATAAAACGAGTGAATTTTTTGTTTCCCAGTGCATACAAAATGTATATACACACACTACAGTAGTATATTAAGTGTGCAATAGTGTTGTCATAAAAAAAAGTATATACCTTAATTTTAAGATACTTTATTGCTTAAAAATGCTAACCATCATCTGAGCCTTCAGCAAGTCATAATCTTTTTGCCACAAGCTATCAATTTGTTTGTTGTTATTTTTTTCCTTTTTTTTAAAGATTTATTTATTTATGCATACAAGAGCTGGGGCACAGGCCAGAGATGCGGGGGGGTGGTGGGAGGATTCACCAGAGACAGAGTGGGGAACAGAACAGGCAGATTGACCGAAGCCGGGGATTGAACTTGCGCTGCAGAGGCGGTGCTTAACCCTTTGTACCCCCAGGGAGGCCCTGTTGTTGTTGTTTTTAAACCTATCTGTGAAGCTCAGTAAACTGAAACACAATAAAGCAAAATATGCCGTTGTCAGTATTATACATTGGGAGCTTTCCCATCCTTTATTGGATTTTAGACTTCTCTTTTTAAAAATACCTGAAAACTGACAACGTATGGGCCTTCATTCCCCAGTGGCAACAGTTAGTTGGAGCTGAGTATCTTCTGCTTACTCTTTCAGGGCACCTACTCCATCCTCGCTATTGTCTGTCAGCAGCTTGCTTCACTCCTAAGCTGCTCTCTTGGCCTCTTTATCGTTGAGTTTGTATGTTCCATTATATTCATACCACTCAGGTAAACTTCTTCCATGAGGCTATTTTTAGGAAAGTATTTGACTACATCCCATTTGTTCTGTACATAAATAGAAATTACCTCTACTTGTGTGTTTTGTTTTGTTTTGTTTTTTTAATAGAGGCATGCTTTATTTATTTATTTTACTTGTTTGTTTGTTTATACATGCACTGGGTACAGTCAGAAGCGTGGGAGGGTGAGAGAATTCACCAGAGCCAGAGCCGGGAGCAGAGCAGGCAGAGGGACCGAAGTACACTGCTGAGGGGAGCAGCGGGCGGCAGGAGAGGTCTGCGCGCCATGTAGGACCCTCCTCTGGTGGCCGGGGAGCAGCCGGGGATTGAACCGGCGCCGCAGAGGTCACGGGCAGCTTCACAACCCAGCGCTCAACCGCTGCGCCACCGGGGAGGCCCACCTCTACTTGTGTTAACAAAGCTGCTTCATTTCTTGATTATGTTAAGTTCAGAAATAGCGCTTGACCTGCTAATCACTTCTTTCTCTTAGAAACACTTTGTTCACTGTTTCTCAGTCTACATAGTACCCTCATTTTCTTCCTGTGTCAGTGGACTGCAGTTCTTTATTTCCTCTACAGTTTTGTTATTTTGTTTTTCTTTTTTTCATCTCCCCCCACCCCTCCACCTCTTAACACTGGAATGACCCAGGTACAGATTTTTTTCCTTCTCTATTTCCCTTGGTGATAAAGTAGGTTATATGCTTACTACTCTCGAAAGTATACATCCAAGCCAGACCTCTCCACTGAAGTCCATAATTGTATATTCAGATACTTAATATCTGCATTTGGATTTCTTCCACATACACGACTTTATTGAAATATAGTAACTGCATGTGTATAAATGTACAATTTGATGAGTTTTTTTTTTTAATTTTTTTTTAGATTTTATTTATTTATGCATACAAGAGCTGGGGTACAGGCCAGAGATGTGGGGGGTGAGAGGATTCACTAGAGACAGAGTGGGGAACAGAACAGATTGAACAAAGTGCACTGCTGAGGGGAGCAACAGGCGAGACAGGAAAGTTCTGCTTCGCCATGTGGGTTTCTCTTTGGCGGGCTGGGGATTGACCTCATGCTGCAGAGTCTGCTGATAGATTCATAGGTTGCGTCTTAACCCCTTGAGCCAGCAGGGAGGCCCCAATTTGATGAGTTTTGATTATGTGTATAAACCCACCACCAACAAATTAATGGTCATATTCAAATGTTTCCTTCTGCTTATTTGCAATACATCTCTACTCTTCCTAGCCTCATTAATCAAAGATCTGCTCTTATTACTATAGATTACTTTGTACTTTTCTAGAATTTTATATAAATTACATTATATGGCATATACTCATTTAGGGGGGGTCTGGCCTCTTTCACTTAGCATAATTATTTTGAGTTTGCATCCATGTTGTATATCAGTAGTTTATTCATTTTTATTGCAAAATAGTATTCTGTAGTATGAATATAATTTGTTACTCCATTCCTCTGTTCATGGGCATTTGTGTTGTGTTCCCCTTTTAGCTGTTGTAAGTGAAATTTCTATAAACATTCATGTGTAAGTCTTTGGATATAGGTTTTCATTTGTCCTATATTAATAACTAAGAAGTAATAGCATATGTATATTTTTATTATTATAAGAAACTACCAACCCATTTTTTCCAAAGACATTGTAACATTTTACATTTTCACTGGCAGTATATGAAAGTTCCACTTCTTCCACAACCTCTCCAATACTTGGTGGTATGTCTAGTCTTTTTTAAATTTTAGCCATTCTGATAGGTTTGAAATGGTATTCATGATAATTAATATGTCTTTTCATAATGAATAATAATACTGATCATATGAATTTTTCATGTGACTATTTGCCATCCATTTATCTTTTTCTTTAGTGTTTATTCAAATCTTTAGTCCATTTTTTGCTGGCTTTATTTGTTTTGTCTACTTGAATTGTAAGAGTTTTTTTATGTATTCTAGCTACAAGTTCTTTGTTGTAAATATGTCGCCAACATTTTCTCCCAGTCTGTGACTTGCCTTCTCATTTTCCTAATACATTCTTTTAAAGAGCCAAAATTTTAAATTTTGATTCAATCAATTTAGTAGTTTTTTCTTCTATAATTTATACTTTTTGCTTATTATTTATGAAATCTTTGCCAAACCTAAAACCACTACAGTTTTCTTCATTACTTTCTTTTGATAGTTTTAAAGTTTTAACTTATGGATTAGGGTATTTTCTAGTTTTTACATTTGGTCTATGATCCATTTTGAGCAAATGGACTTTCTATTGTTTGTCTATATGGCTGTCCTTTTGTCTATATGACACACTGTCTTAATCACTGTAGCTTTATTTTTTATATTTAATTTATTTATGTTTTACATGATTGTTCTTTTTTTTTTTTTTTTTACAGTATTTGCTTTCTCTTCTCAGGAGTAGTCCCCACAGAATTTCTACCACCATTTCACACGTGCACCATCACCATAATCCCTTGTGCTCTTCCTACCCTCAAATCACTGTAGCTTTATAATAAATCTTGAGATTTTGTAGTATGTCTTCCAACTTTTTTTTTCCCAAAATTGGGTTTTTTAAGCTTCTTTTGTATTCTCATATCAATTGTAATGTTGGTTTGTCAATTTCTATCCAAAAAACTGATCGAGATTTGAAAGGGATTCTGTTGAGTCTGTAATATGGCAAATGACATCTAGCCATATTGTACCTTCTTTGCTATATATTTTTGTTTAGGTCTTCTTTAATTTCTCTGAGCAGCATTTTGGAGTTTTAAAGTAAAGGTCTTACATCTCTTTTGTCAAATTTATTCCTAAGACTTCAATACTTTTGATGCTATTTTAAGTGGTACTGTTTTTTAAATTTTGATCTCTATTTGTTCATTGCCAGTATATAGGAATGCGGTTAATTTTGTATATAGTCTTTTATCCCACAACTTTGCTAAGCTCACTTATTCTAATAGTTTTTTTTTTTTTTTCATAGATTCCATGGAATTTTCTATGTAGACAAATACATCATCTATAAGGAAAGACAGTTTTACTTCTTCCTTTAACTTCTGTATTCTTTTCCCCCCACAAACCCTGTCTTATGGCACTAAGATTTCTTGCACAATGTTAACTAGAAGTGGTGAAAGTGGTTATTCTTTCAGTTTCCTGATCTTAGGTGGAAAGCTTTCAGCCTTAAACCATTAAGTTCAATGTTAACTACCCGTCTTTCATAGATGCCTTTTATTATACAACCTTATAACATTGACTATCAAGTATATGTTTACCACTTAAAGTATATGTCCAAAACTGAACTTCTGATTCTCTCTAAATGTTCAACTTGCTTCTCCACAGTGTTTCCCATCTTGGTAAACGACAACTCCATCCTTCCAGTTCTTCATGCCTTGATCACTCTGCCTTCTCCTCCTCCTCTTCCCTTCTTTCTTTTTCTTTCTCTTATTCCTCCTCCTCTTCCTCTTTTCTTAACCCTGTATGCAATATGTTAGCAAGCCTGTTTCCTCCTTTTCATAAAATAATAATAATAATCACTGAGGTCTAAGCCACCTTCACCTGATACCTTGATTATCACCTCCCTATTTTCTCTGTTCTCTGACACTATTGTCAACGCAGCAGCTAGAAACTAAAATATTTAAGTAGTGTCATTTTAACATTCAGAAACAGTAAATTCTTTTACTGATGCAAGAGCTGATAAGAGAAATAGTTCTTAAAGTATCCAAAGGACAAAACCAGCATAATTGAGTGCTTAACCAATGTTGGAAAACATTTATTTTCTACTTATGGCCTCTAATTTTTTTTTCTTCTAAAAATAATTGGATGAGATTACTACTGTCATTGTTGAATTGCTTTACCTTTCCTCTCACCTGCTGGGTTTTTTCCATTTCTCAAATACATTAATATTAAAATGTCACATTTAATGAAGAACTATTTGAAAAAAAATAGGTTTGATCTTGGCTGTCAGGCTCACTAATTTATGATATCACTGTCTGGAGCAATATGTGGAAAAGGATTCTCATGGTTCAAGCAGAGGTGTGATCAATAAGCTATGTCTGGTATGCGTAAGGGAAAAGGGAATAGTGTATTTGCCATCTTTAAGTTGTGTTTAGTGTAGGCAGATTGTAAATAATTGCTTTGACAATTGTTTAACTTTTAGTAATCCTTCACATATTTTGGATAAGGTACACTGATAACAACAAATACTTTAATGACTTCTAAATCTTAAGGACAAATATAAACTTTTAAAGGATAAATGAGAAATTAAATATCAAATTCTGATTTTATTAGCAAATAACTTTAGGATATGTATATTAACATTTTTTTAGAAGATACTGAAGAATCTGCAGATGACTGGTTTAATTTTTTAATAAGTTATTTAATAGTAACATTAACAGTCAACAAAGGACTATATTTTTAATAATGTTTTGGGGAGGTGTTTTGATGTATAGTTTACATACAGTAAAATTTATTCTTTGGTGTTGTATAGTGCATTTAGGCAAATGTAGACATTAGTGTAATCATTGTCTCATTTAAGATATTTCTATCATCCCAATAAGATACCTTGTACTCTAGTAAGAAGTTTAACCTCAGAATGTCCTTGAAAAAAATGTGAATACCTAAATATGTTTTCTTTGTTATTTTTTAACATTTAAAGAATAAAAATTTATTTAAATGACATTGAAAGTTATTTTAAGGATGTATCTTTCCAGCACAATTGTGATATCACTGCCAGCCACACTGTTCCAAGAATTATCATTTCTGCTTAGCTCCTGCAACAAAAAAGATACTTTAAGATAACATAGCATCATATTGAAGTACTTCATCTTTGAATATTACAGAAGAAAATTCCACAAGGCAGAGTGAGGATCTGGGAAGCCAGTTTACAGAAATTTTCATTAAGCAACAAGAAAATGTCACTCTCCTGTTATCTTTATTGGAGGTAAATACTGAACCCTGTTATGTTTTTCAACTTAATAAGCTGCTTTTGTTGACTTTTCATGTGTTACTGAGGAAGCAACACATCCAGATAGATAGATAGATAGATAGATAGATAGATAGATAGATAGATAGATAGATAGATAGATAGGCAGACCTTTTTAAAGATTGATTTATTTATGCATACAAGAGCTGGGGTATAGGCCAGAGATGCGGGGGGTGAGAGGATCCACCAGAGACAGAGTGGGGAACAGAACAGAGTGACTGAAATACACTGCTAAGGGGCGCAGCGGGCAAGACAGGAGAGGTCTGCTACTCCATGTGGGTAGCTCCCTGGCCAGCTGAGGATTGAACTTGTGCTGCAGAGGCTTCGGATTGCTTCATAGTGCAGTGCCTAACCCCTTGCGCAATCAGGAAGGCCCCATAGATAGACCTTTTTTTTTTTTTTTAAAGATTTATTTATTTTTACAAGAACTGGGGTACAGGCCAGATGCGCGTCAGGGTGGGAGGATTCACCAGAGACAGAGCGAGGAACAGAACAGGCAGACTGATGAAATACACTGCCGAGGGGAGCAGCGGGCATGACAGGAGAGGTCTACAGCACCATATTGGACCCTCGCCGGCCAGCCAGGATCAAACCCTTGCTGCAGAGGCTGCAGACAGCTTCACAGCGTGGCACTCAACCGCCTGCGCCACCAGGGGAGGCCCTAGATAGACCTTTTTAATATTTTGAAATATTTTGTATCATTGCAAGAGATTCACATACATATTTTAAGAACTATGTAATCTGTGAAAATACTATAGCTTCTTATTTCCACTTTTAGAGAATCCTATTTTACCCAGTAGTAACAGTTTATCAGTAATCAATTTGGTCAATTCATGTTTACTCTTTTATGCTTTTATTTCTCTAATTTCTTTTTTAAAGTTTACTAGATTACTTTCTATTTTTTTCTTTGTTTATAGTTTTGATACCAGTATTAGTTGAAAAATGTTTTTCTTGAAAATATGAATTACAGATGTTGAATATTTAAAATGTTTACATTGTAGGAGTTTGATTTCCATGTCCGCTGGCCTGGTGTGAGGCTTCTTACTTCTCTTTTGAAACAGTTAGGACCTCAAGTGCAACAAATTATTTTAGTCAGTCCTATGGGTAAGTGACTCATCTTTCTTACATCATTTTCATTTAAAAGTGAGGATCTTTTCCCAAAGAAGGAGACTGAAATGATATGATAATAAATTCTTTATAATTTTGGTGTTTTTTTTTTTAAAGATTTATTTATTTATGCATACAAGAGCTGGGGTACAGGCCAGAGGTATGGGGGGTGAGAGGATTAACCAGAGACAGAGTGGGGAACAGAACAGGCAGATTTACTGAAGTACACCGCTGAGGGGAGCAGCGGGCAAGACAGGAGAGGTCTGCTTCGCCATGTGGGCTGCTCCCTGGCGGGCCGGGGACCAAACTTGTGCTGCAGAGGCTGCAGACTGTCATAGTACAGTGCTTAACCCCCTGTGCTACCAGGGAGGCCCAAATTCATTATAATTTGAGTCACTGTACGTATTTTTGACCTGTCACTATTTTTCACTGTTTGCCACTAGGTGTTTCAAGATTAATGGACTTATTAGCAGATTCCAGAGAAGTTATACGCAATGATGTAAGTTAAATATGAAAAATATGTCTAAAAATATACAACTTTTAATCTCTCTTTGCAAATGAAATCTTTGTTGACCTTTATTTAGAAACATAGTTTGGAAAATTGCCTTTTAAAGTTATATGTAGGGTCACATTATTTCTTAAACAAATAATAGTAGAGACATCTTCATAAAGGGGGAAGACACCTTATTTCCCGCCCCCATTTACATGCAGTGGCCTTGGACTAGATACTGAGAATTAGGGACAGAAGTGAACGGACAGGAGAAGTTATATAACTTGGAAGGTAAGTCCACTCAGGAAAAGATGCTTAGAGAAGTGCCTACTTGCTTCTTGGCTTTGAACTTGCACCAGGGACTTGAGGGATTTGGAGGAGACATACTTGTAGAGCACACTTGAAAAGACAGGTGGATGAGAGACATGTGGGCAGGCTGACAATGGCAGTCATTACCTTGACATGTACTTTGATTTTCCTTCTTGCCTGGCCCTTTTTCCCCCTTTGTATGATTCCCTGCCAGAAGATACCTTAGATTTATGGCAAGGTTTTGAGCCGTAGGGGCCCCAATTTGGGCAAACCTTTTTAACAGGGCATTTACCCACAAGGGCGTGGGTAACTTTGGGTGTTTTATTGGAAAACTAGTATCCTTGCTTCTTTCTCTGTACACACTAATCCTATTTAAGTTATTTTACACTAAGTTACTTTGTCTTTGTGTGCACAGATAGCCAGAGCATGCAAGTTTGGGGGTTCTGGGGTACCTTAGTCTGCCCACCCACAAAATGATTTTTCTATTAACTTTATGCCTTTCACAAATTCAGGATTTCTTCCATCATTTTATGAAAGGTTGTAATGACACTAAACATCCCCAGACATTGAACCAAGTAAATTTTACAAAATTGAGCATTTAGTATCCTCACCCTCATTTGATTGAGTACTTCAAAGGATTTTCCTTCTAAAAACTATTTAACTATAGAGAATGTGGATTTATTTTCCATTCTGATTTAATATTTATGTATAACTTTGAATATTTTGTATTGATGTAATATAGTTTTATTGCCTAAATGTTTATTGTTATCTACAACTTGATCAAAACTCTAATATATTATACTATGGGAAAGATCTTTTTCAAATTAAATTTTAGAGCTAAATTATCAATCAGTATTTATACTGTGAAGCTCAAGACTGACAGAAACAACAGAGCAAGTGATTTGCTCTTTGTTAATATCTTACTATCTTATTCATGTTCATATTTGTGGTACCTAGATCTGTGCCTTTCTCATTCTAAGTACTAATGAATACCATATTGCTTAGTATATTGCTAAGTTGTTCTTAGCCTCACAACTAGTTATTGGCAAAGCAAGACAAAATTGAAAGACTCTTGATTTCTGGATCAAGTAGACAATTTTTTAAAATTTGTATTTAAAATCTTGTAGTATTTGTATCAACATGGTATTTTAAGTGGTAACATAATATACTTATGCATAATTTGCTGGAAATTACATCTTCCTGGATTGCTATTAAATTTTTGGTTTTTATGTGTTTTGCAGCTTTTTTCTCCTTTGGTTTCAAGCAAAGAATTGTCACGTCTTGCCATTCTCGTAGCACTCTGTGGCCATCTGAAATGTTATACTACTTCTTTTCCCTTTTGTATTTTTTTCTTTGCTTCCTTCTTTTAAATTCTGGTTTTGTTTATATTCTAAACTTTATCACTCAAATAAAACTCAGTTACTAATTTCTGCTTATTTCATATCAAACAAGTATTTTATAAGCCTTGAAGAGCCCAATAATACCATGGTGGTCAAAGAGATAGCAAATGTTTTATGAAAAAAGCAGATGTTACTTAAGAGGAGCAGGAATAGTAAATTGTTAATTCAAAAACCCCAAAGAGGTAAATTAGCTATTAGTGCTGGGTTTTATAGAACTTTCTTTTCCTTTACTCCTCATAAACCATGGGACAAAAGATCCTTGTTTTACACATGATTTTACTAAGACTCAGAATTTTTGTAATTTGTTCAAAGTTGCACTCCTAATAAGTAGAACAATCCTTTTTGAAACCCATTTTATCTAATTTAGAATCTCAGTATTCTTTCCACTGTATTCCTTCCTCCTTTTGTTAGCAATTAAACTCAAGTTGGTAGCATGAAATAGAAGAATTTGACATCTAAAAAATACCACTTTTGCCTTTTATTTCATCTTAATGGTGAGACTGTCAGGAAAAAGAGTAGAATGGGCTCAATAAGGTCACACATTTTTTGTCTTAAGAATAATATGTGTGTTTATCTACCCAGTACTAATAGCTAATTTGCCTCTGGGGTTTTTGAATTACCTATTTGCTATTCCTGCTCCTCTTAAGTAACATCTGCTTTTTTCATAAAATATTTGCTATCTCTTTGACCATTATGGTATTATTGGGCTCTTCGAGGCTTATAAAATACTTGTTTGATATGAAATAAGCAGAAATTAGTAACTGAGTTTTACTTGAGTGATAAAAAGTTTAGAATATAAACAAAACCCAGCTCAGCAGGAATTGAGAAAAACTGAAATTCAGAAGCAAAGACTACTATGAATTGTTTGACATTGGACATGTCATTCTTGAGACTGAATTCTCACTTTCATTTCTCTAACAACTTAGAATCAACTTTTGGGAATCCCGGAGCCAGATAACTACAAGAGTATCTGAACTTTCTCTGTTCAAATGTGATGGTGTTTGATTTATATTATTGGATTCATAATTTCCTATTAATACTACTATGAAGCAAGTATAAAGCATTACTGAGACAGAGATAATCATGCTCAACTTTAGGCACAGTGAAAGCCATGTGGTGATTACATGAATATGAAAGAATTTTGTATATTTATATTGTACAGTGAAAATTGGTCCTGTCCCTTTCGTCTTAGGAACACAAACTGTTCAATTTCTCTGCTCTTGTTTTCTCTATCAGTAAAGTGAAAAAGATGGACTTGTGACATTCCTGCCATGTTTTTAAAATTCTGGTTTTTAAAGTAACTTTATAATATCTTGTAAAAGTTGTACTCCACTAAACATTATCTTTCTTTTCCATAAGGGTGTCTTACTACTGCAGGCATTAACAAGAAGCAATGGAGCAATCCAGAAAATTGTTGCTTTTGAAAATGCTTTTGAGAGACTACTGGATATTATTACAGAGGAGGGGAACAGTGATGGAGGTATAGTATGAAAAGATTGATTTAAAGAGATTACTTTTGTATTTTCTAAAGTGTTGACTTCTGAGGAATGCAACTGGGAGGAGAAACTAGAACTGATACCATATGTTCTTTTCTTTCACTTTAGTGTGTTGAGTATGGATTTCTTTTTATCCTGTTTGATATTTGCTAGATTTCTGAAATCTAGATTGATAGACTTTCATCAGTTCTGGAAAAAATCTCTGCTATAGCTTTTCAAATACTATTTTGCTACATTTTTCTCCTATCTTTCTAAACTCAGATTAAATTCTTCATCTGCTTTGATCCTGTCATCCTGCTTTCTCTTCTGTCTTTTCCTCTTTTTGCCTTTCTAAGCTTTATTCTGGATTATCCCTTCTGAACTGTTTTTCTCTTTTAACAGTTCTCTATCTATATTCATCAGCTATTAAATGTATCCACTGAGTTTTTAGATTTATCTTCTAAAAGTTCTTTTGGTTCTTTGCTATGTAATTTTTTATAATGTCCAGTTCTCTACAAATATTTTCACTTACCTTATTTCTTTGAATATATAAAGCAATTATTTCATAGTACCTGATAATCCAAATTTTTAATTTTTTATGAGCCTGGTACTTTTTCTCTGCTGCTTCTTAAACATGGTTTAGTATTTTCTGTGTGTATGGTTATCTTTGTGTATTGTAGTGTATGTAACAATTTTTTATAGGAATTTGAAATCTAGGATGAAGGTGATTTCTTTCAGAGAAAGCATCTTTGCTTTTGCCATGTTCTGGGAGTGCAGTTTACTCCTGATTACGACTTATTCTATGATCCAGATTCTGAACTTGAGATTTCCTGGATCACTCAGGCAGTGCAAACTCGGGCTATAGATCTACCAAGGCTAGTGTGAGATGGTATCTCATTGTGATTTTATTTCATTTGTTAAAGTAATGAGATGAGCGTCTTTTTGTGGTTTTATTCACAACCGGTTTTTGTCTTTTACCCCACTTGAATTACCTACTTGCCCATTTTAGTATAAGATTGTTTCTCCTTTTTTAGTTGATTATTGGGCAATTTTAATACTAATATTTTGTTGATTAAACATGTTTCAGTTATCTTCTAGTGTATTTATAGTGTTGCTATTAAAATTTATATATTTAATACAATCATTGACTGAAATACACTGCTGAGGGGAGGAGTGGGTGAGGAGATAGTAGAGGTCTGCCTTGCCATGTAGTTTCTCCCTGGCCAGCCGGGGATCGAACTTGTGCTGCAGATGCTGTGGATTGCTTCATAGTGCGGTGCTTAACCCCTTGTGCCACCAGGGAGGCCCCTTTTCAATTTTTAAACCACTTTTCTTTTTTGTCTTATTGCACTAATTAAAATCTTTAGTATAGGGCCTCCCCTGATGGCGCAGGCAGTTGAGTGCAGCGCTGTGAAGCTGTCCGCAACCTCTGCAGCACTGGTTGGATCCCAACCTGCTGGCGAGGGTCCCACATGGTGCGGCAGACCTCTCCTGTCTCGCCCCTCAATAGTGTCTTCCGTCTGTCTGCCTGTTCTGTTCTCTACTCTGTCTCTGGTGAATTCTCTCACCCTCCTGCACCTCTGGCCTGTAGCCCAGTTCTGGTATAAATAAATAAATCTTAAAAAGATATATTTAAAAAAAGAGATAATTATAGTGGTTCCTCCTCATGAGGTAAGGATACACATGTTTCACATTTACAATGTGTACCTTAAGCATTTTGTTTCAAGTTATATGTAACAACTTTTTTTTAAATATACTCTTTTTTTCTTCCTTTTTTTTTAAAGATACTCATTTATGTACTAGTTTTTTGACTTAGGGCCAGAATTTTTTTCTTTTAATATGGTTGTACTGCTTAAGAGTTTTTCAACATCTTTTTTGCATCCATCATATCATGTAGAATTTGCATTTAGATTTCTTTAAAATGGAGTACAGATATTTCTGGGTTTTTATAATTACTTTCCTCATTTTTTAGACATGCATTGCCCATACATAGCAACATCTGTTCTTAATGACTTGCTTTCTTTGAGTTTTGTCAAAAACTTAAACTTTTTTTTCATAAAAATAGCTTTGTTTGTCATGCTTATATTTTGGCAGGCAAAAATATCTTATTCTTATATATAATACCAAAAGTATGATACATGGAAGAGAAAACTGATGTGAGACTTCATTAAGGTTGAAAATGTCTCTGTAAAAGATACTGTTCAGAGAGTAGAAAGATAAACCATATACTGGGAGAAAATATTTGCAAAACACAGATCTGAAAAGTAATTTGTAACCAAAATATACAAAGAACTAATAAAACTTAACAATAAGTAAACAAACAACCCAATTGAAATATGGGCAAAAGATGTGAACTTAAACCTCACTGATGAAGATATGCAGATGGCAAATAGCATATGGAAAGATACTCAACAAATGTCATTAGGGAAATACAAATTAAAGCAATTACTCCATACTATTAGAATAGTGAAAATCCAGAATACTGATACCACCAAAAACTGGTAAAGATGTGGAACCATAGGAGCCTCTGATTTGTTACTGGTGGGAATGTGAAATGCAACAACCATTTTGGAAGACAGTTTGACAGTTTCTTACCAAGCTGAATATGTTCTTACTGTGTGATCCAAAGATTATGCTCCTTAGTATTTACCAAAATAAGTGATAAACTTATATCCACAGAAAAACTTGCACATGAAAGTGTATACCAGCTTTATGCATAATTTCCAAAAGCTGGAAGCAACCTTTGGGTAGGTAAATAGATATACAAATTATGGTATATCCATATAGTGGAATATTATTCAACAATAAAAAGTTACCAAGCTACAAAAAGAGAGAGGAACCTTATATATATATTGCTAAATTAAATAAGCTGGTCTGAAAAGGCTTCATACAGACTACAGCTAGGTGACTTGTGGGAAAAAAAAAAGACAAAACTGTGTAGAGAAAGTGAAAAGATCAGTGGTTGTCAGGGATTCAGGTTTGAGAGGAAAGAAGAGCACAGGTAATTTTTAGAGCATGATACTGTAATGCTAGATAAATGAGAACCCAGAACTGAACAACACATTGGGTGAATCTTAATATAAACTATGTAGTTTAATAATGTATCAGCATTTATTCATTAGTTATAACAAATGTACCACACTAATGCTCAATGGCAATAATAGGAGAAACTGTGAGAGTATATGGAAATGCCCCTCTTTTTTTGGCTAGGTTTTTCTGTAAACCTAAAGCTGCTCAAAAAACTGGTCATTAATAATAATAAAGCAACTGATTATTATACAACTCAGCTAGTAGGAGCCAAAGTATTGGTATGCTAGTGGAGCCTGCTTCTATGAGCATCCCCCATCAGTCATATGCTCTGTAGATCAAACTAAACATTGATTAAACTAGCACTGATAAAATGGTGATCAGTTGGGAAGCTTTAGCTATGATAACAATTGAAGCTGTAGTGTGAAGAGACTATTCTAGAGAGTGCATTGGAAGCAAAGAAGAGGAGATAGGGTGAAATAATAGAAAACAAGAACAATGAACAATAACCTGAGGATCTGCCAGAGATCTGCAAAGAACACCAGGAGAGATTAGCTGTATTTTAGGAACATGAAAAGGAAGTTTCAAGGAAAAGACATACAGATAACAATGTCAGGTGCTTCTTAGAGATTACATGAGATAAAATTGATTCATTTGACAAATATTTGGTAGTAATTGCTTTGTGTACACCTTGTATCTTGTCTGCAAGGGTACAGAACTAAGAGGGCATTCACAAGTTCCTGTCTTTATAAATTATAATCGAGAGAAGACAGTGACTAAATAATAACAAAAGGAATAGACTGCTGTTCGTATGTAGCAGGTGATCCTATCCTCATCATTGAGTCTTGCTAATCAATCCTAAAGAAATGATGTTTAATTTGAGATTTGAAGATATAATATGAGTTACTGAGCAGATATTTGAACAATTGAAGTCAAAGAGGTGATTGGGAGACTTGAAACGGAGCTTGCAAGTGTGGTCAGAATAGGCTCTCTTGCCATATTGAAGAGATGCTGAGCATCAAAAGAGTATTATTTTTTAAATGGGAATTAAATTTTTCTTCAGGTTTTATTAGCCTTAACACTTACTTTACTTTCTTTCCCCAGGTATAGTGGTAGAAGATTGTCTGATTTTGCTTCAAAACTTATTAAAAAACAACAATTCAAATCAAAATTTTTTTAAAGAAGGCTCATATATTCAACGTATGAAACCTTGGTTTGAAGTGGGAGATGAAAATTCTGGCTGGTCTGCACAGAAAGTGACCAATCTGCACCTAATGCTACAGGTATACTGTCCTTAGACATAAGTGTGTTAAGAATTTTGACATAGGCCCTCCCTAATGGCGCGGGGGTTACAATCTCAGCGCTATCAAGTTATTGCCAGCCACTGCGGCCTAATCCTTGGCCTGGGAGCTAACCCACATGGCGCAGCAGACTTCCCTGGTGTGTCCCACTGCTCCCCTCAGCAATGTATTTCTGTAGATCCACCTGTTTTGTTCCCCACTCTGTCTCTTATGAATCCTCTCATGCCCCCACCCCTGTATCTCTGGCCTAAACCCCAGTTCTTGTATGCATAAATAAAATAAATCTTAGAAAAAAGGAATTTTGACATAAATTAAAGAAAGTTACTTGTGTTTGATAAATCCAGTATATTCAGTTGATTTCAGATGGAAACTTTTAATATGGAGATTTATAGCTATAACCAAAGATAGAAATACACAGAGATAGATCATACACAACACCTCTCACTCAATTTTAGTAATTACCAACATATGGCAATTTTGTTTCATCTTAATTCCCTTCTTGCCATATTGGGGTATTACAAAGCAAATTGAAACAAGTTTTTCTAATGGCTTTACATTAGGGAATAATAAATTAGATTTGAAATCTCTCTTCATTTAAGGCTCTAATATAAATTTTAATATTCAGAATATTAAGTTCAACAAATAAATTTATAAAATATTTACTGAGATCCAGATATAGAACGCTTGGAAATGAGTGACAATTTCTCTGCCCCCAAAGATTCGTAGTCTAAGTCCTATTCAGATTCAATTAATGAATCACCTATAATTTTACTTAAGTTTTATGAACACGTAATAGTCATGTATATTAAAAGTGAGAAGAGTGGTTCCAAATGTTTTTCGTATCAAAGAAAATTATGAAGTTCTTTGAATTACTGTGTTTCGTTCCTCCTTTATTGAATTCTCCTTTTCAAAGCTGCTAATTTTACACCAGCCTCCTAACTTACTCTAGTGATTCTTATGGGTCTCTGAATGTTTCTGAATTGTGCCTGCATCTCTGAGGTTGTGTTTGGCAAAACTAAGTGGCTACCTTGTCTAGTAACTAGAGTCTGAGTTTTGTTCCCTGCTTTCTGCCATGCAGCTGATTGCTAATAGAATGACCATAGGCCTCCATTTGCCAGACAATATTTTTTGTAATGTCATTTTGTAATGACAACTAGCATCCTCTTTCACCTCAGAAGTGTTCGAGTTTGGATAGTAAATTACATATATTTAGAAAATGCCTAAAATCTGTTAGGAAAATAATTTATAGGGGAACATGAACAAAAACTTTGTATTTATACCCCAGCTTTATCATTTCTGTTTTTATGAGTCAGTGTTACACATTTTAAGACTTTGTTTTTTATGTTTTGTAAATAATGTCTCAGTGGTAAGCTTGATACCTTCGCTCAATACTACTTTCTTAATAAAGGAAATTTATCAAGAAAAGTAATTTTCAAAATGCTATTAGTAAGAGTGAAAAGACCTCATCATGTGCAAAATTTATGTATTTCCTATCAAATAGTGAAAATTCAAACTGCTTGAAGAGCCTGCTCATGTTTTATACCTTAAGGTAATGTGTAAAGAATTATATTTGAGGGCCTCCCCGGTGGCGCAGCGGTTGAGCGCTGGGTTGTGAAGCTGCCCGCGGCCTCTGTGGTGCCGGTTCGATCCCCGGCTGCTCCCCGGCCACTGGAGGAGGGTCCCACATGGCGCGCAGACCTCTCCTGCCACCCGCTGCTCCCCTCAGCAGTGTACTTCGGTCCTTCTGCCTGCTCTGCTCCCCGCTCTGACTCTGGTGAATTCTCTCACCCTCCCGCGCTTCTGACTGTACCCAGTGCATGTATAAACAAAAACCAAACAAAACAAAAAAAAATAATAAATAAATAAAACATGCCTCTATTAAAAAAAAAAAGAATTATATTTGAAATGTCACTGTTTAAAAAAGAAAGTGCTATTTTACCCCCAAAATTTTAGAATAAATTGCTGCATGCAAACAGAAAAATAATGTTCTGTTCACTAAGTAGTCTTTTAAGAAGTCAATGAACTTACTAGATTCTAATCTTAAAAAACAGAAACTTGAAAATAAAGTGAGTTTAATTCACTTTAATATATCCTCTGCTTTGATGCATTTATGACTTTACTGGCCACAGGTTATCTTATGCTTTCAACCTATCAGAGTGCTCTTTCTTCATAACCCTAGTTAGGGTTGCTTGTATTTCAGGTTCTCTATTATATATCAAATGAAAATATATCACACGTGATATATTTGGATAGCTATATCCCAATCAAAAGTCTTCATCATCACAGCTATTATCATGATTGAATTCTAAGCTACTGAAAGTTAAAACTGATCTTCTTGGCGATTAATTCAAATTTTGGAAATTGAATTTGTGAAAGTATTTTGTAAGTTTTTTATTCACAGACATTCTGATTTTTCTCCTAGATTATTAGTATTCTAACTAATTGTATCTCCTCTCCCTCTAAGAATCCTTGCTGTGTCATTTTTTTTTGGAAAGATAATGCTACTGCCTCTCAGCACATTACTTTATAAGAGAAGTAATTTCATTGTTAGGTACTTGACTTGCTCTACAAACTTCTCCTAGTTTTGCTTTCTGGAAAAATGCAAGTTTATTCCATATGATCTTTTATATATTTGAATGTTGTTAGATTTTCCCTTATTCTCTTATCCTTAAAATAAATATTCTTTCCTCAGCCATCCTTTCTACTTCTCTGTCATCCAGGAATTTGGCAAATGTTTTTCTTTATTTCCATCATCAATAATGATACCCAGCTGTTATTTGATATTATTAAGGGGTTATTGTTGATTTTTGTTAGGTGTGATAATGGCATCTTTTTTTTTTAAATTCATCAACTAGAGATGCATATAGAAATATGGGAGAAATTACATATAGCTAGGTATTCACTTTATTTTTTAATAAGAATTTTCATAGAAGCTTTACTAATATTTGCTTTAAATTTTTTTTAATGAAGTCTAAGAGGTGAATTAATTAAAAACAAAATCTATGAATGTCTAACTACAAAGGTCCAAAGACAGCAACCAGTGTGTAATCATACCTAAGGCCTCTCTTTGGTGATGACCCTTCTTTGAGAATGTCTGTTTAGATATGTCTAACTATTCTGTTCATTACTCACCAATTACTGGTTGAGATCTTTCCCAAAATCTAGTGATTGTTGGTTACCTTTTCATTTGCTAACAAAAATACCTCTTTTCACATCCATTTAATTATTTTCTTTAGCTCTCCCCAATAAAAAAGCCTCCTTTCATAGTGAAGTCTCTATGATATACACAACTATAGTCATAAAATTGTTTGTTTACTAAAACAATTTAGTTTACTTTGTCATTGATTACTTCTGTATATTTACTATAAAATGGCAGGTAATGTATGAGATGACATTTTTCCTATTTCTGTAAGTTTATGTTCAAGTTCAGACTAATCATAAGAGCATAGAATCTTAGGAATTTCATTACCGTTAACAATCAGTGAGGACAACTCCTTGCTTAATGTGTAAATCTTCTCCCATGTCTCCAGTTGTTAGTTTTAACTTCTCTTTAAATATTTCAATTTTAAGGAGAATTTATCAAACCTCAGGCCATTGTATTTTAAGATCTGCTCTATAATTAGGTCATTCATTCTTACTTTGATAAGAAATCTACTGCACTTTTACTTACTTATTCACTCATTTATTGGGCTAATTTACAAATACTGTGCTTGTTGTTGTTGTTGTTGTTGTTATTGTTTTTTTGTGGGACCTTCGCCGGTGGCCAGGCATCGAACTGGTGCTGCAGAGGCTGAGGGCAGCCTCACAACCCAGCGCTCAACCGCTGTGCCACCAGGGGAGGCCCTGTGCTTGTTATTTTTGATATAAAAATAACTAAGGCAGTTTCTACTTTTTGGAGTTCACAGTCATCTAAAGGAAACAGACTTAAGCAAATAATATAATGTAATATGTACTAGAATGGAGTACTGCCATGGATCATGAAAACATATAGACAGACATATAGATCTAACTGAGCAGATGAAGGAATTCTTCGCTTAGATGTTCTTATTCATATAAATCAAAATTACTCTAAAGCCCTCAACTTTTTAAAAGACAAATTATATTTTCACTCTCTTTCACAGCTTGTTCGCGTACTGGTATCTCCCACCAATCCTCCTGGTGCTACTAGTAGCTGCCAGAAAGCTATGTTCCAGTGTGGCTTATTGCAGCAGCTTTGTACTATCCTAATGGCTACTGGAGTTCCTGCTGATATCCTGACTGAGGTAAACCAAATGCACCAAGAAGCTACTCTGTGGAAGTTGAAATCAGGAATCCTAGGAAGAATTAGTTATTAACTGAAGGAAAAAAAGTAATAGCCATTCTTATATGTAAATCTGTTACTATCTTATTAAAATATAATTAGCATAATGACAGTATCAGTTCCAATTCAAATATATGCTTATTTCTCAAGTTTAATAGTATATCAATAATGTTAAAACTTTGAAGATTTTTCATTAAGTGTGTTATATTAAATAGCAGTGCACAGTGTGATATGTTTTTAATTTTGAGAACAATGAGATTTAGTTAAGTAAGACTTGAGTCTTGAGTAGTCACACTTATTTTTAAAGTAGTAGGTAACTCTCCCTGATGTATATCATTCCTACCTATTTTTTAAAAAACTTATTTTAAGGAAAAGTTTACTTTAAATTTTTTCCCCATTTTCTCACATTAAGGCAAATTAAAAACTCAGGTAATAATAAAACTTATATGCAAAAGCAGTTGTCTTTAGCCTCACCCCTCCCTACTTGAAGATCACTTCCCCCCTATGTAACCTTACCACTTTACTTCTTCCTGTCACTAGTAATATATATTTGAATCAATATATAGCTATAATCAATATATAGAGAAAGCATCCCTTTCTCTTTCCTGAGTCATACCAGTGTTCTTTCTTCATTTTACGTTTCTTCACTCTACATTTTCTTTATATCTGTTAATATACATACTAATATTACCATAGGCTTAACACATTGTTCCCCATGCCAGACCTTTTTCTGGTAGTTCTCCATCCTCCTGCCCCAGTGTGGACTCATTATTCTCTGTTTCTGCCCCACATCTTTTTGTACTGGAACTGCCATTCACCATCCACCTAGGATTTCCTTTTAGCATCCCTTGACTTGTATTCCTTGGTTATCTGGAGTTCCAGTCTTTTCTCCAACTCTTTGAGCCATCATTGTTTACTTTACTTCTGGGAAATGGTAAATTTCAAGAGAATTATTTAATTGTTTTTAGTTCTTGCATAACATTCCTTTACCATTAAAAGTTATGCAAGAGTTAATTAAATGTTTAGCTAGATAGAGAAATCAGAGCTGGAAATCATTAACTTCTAGTTTCCGAACATTAGTCCATTGTTGCTCATGATAAGTCTAAAGACATTTTGAATCTGAATCTTTTTTGTGTAACCTGCTTTTTCTCCAGAAATTTTGAAAATTTTTATTTCTAGTTTTCTGAAATTTGCTGGTGATTTCTTGTACTGCAGACCTTTTTTTTTTTTTTTAACTTATCCAACTAGTTTTGGCGTTCATTGTGACCTTTGACATTGAAGATATATGTCCTTCAGTTCTGAGTTTTGGTATTCCTTGGTAATTTCCTCTTTTCTCTTTCTGCAACTCTATTAATATATTGTTGGACTTTCTACACCTGTTTTGTCTTTTTGTTCTATTATCTTGTATTTTCAACTTCATTCTTAAATTGAATTTTTTTTTAAAAGATTTATTTATTTATTTATACAAGCACTGGGTACAGTCAGAAGCGCGGGAGGGTGAGAGAATCCACCAGAGCCAGTGTGGGGAGCAGAACAGGCAGACTGACGAAATACACTGCTGAGGGGAGCAGAGGGCACGGCAAGAGAGGTCTGTTGCGCCATGTGGGACCCTTGCCAGCGGCTGGGGATCGAACTGGCGCTGCAGAGGCTGCGGGCAGCTTCGCAACCCGGCGCTCAACCGCTGTGCCACCGGGGAGGCCCTTAAATTGAATTTTTAATTTGTTATGTTTTACCTATTCTCTGATTTTATTTTAAAGCATCCTTTTCTTGTTTTGTAGGAAAATATTCTTAGAAGATATTATTACTTTTAATTTTTTGAGATTTTGAGTGTCATTTTTCGGTGGTATTTGTAATTACAGATCTTTAATGTTTTAAAATGTTATACTGAGAAAGTGTTACAAGACTATAATGCTATAACTGAATTTTTGTTTTCTCAACTTTGACATGTACGGTCAAAAATCATGTGCCATTTTCTTTTTCTGAAAATGTCTTTCCTTTCTTGACTTACTTTCTCTAAATTTCCTTTTTTTCCTCTTCCTGAACAGACCATTAATACTGTATCAGAAGTCATTCGAGGCTGCCAAGTAAACCAAGATTATTTTGCTTCTGTAAATGCACCTTCAAGCCCACCAAGGTAGGAAAAGGGAAATATTGAGATTCCTTTGAGGAAATAATAATTTGCTTTGGTTTTTTAGCAATCTCGTTAACACATCTTACTCTATTAAGAAGTTTGTGTGTTTTGAAGCTAGAAATTGCCTAACAAGATAAATATATTGGTATTTTTAAGAGAGTTTGTAGTCTTTGGAACTTACGCATTTGGGCTCAGATTACTCCTCTTCTGCTTCCTAGCTATGAGGCATAAGTAGACCAATCTTTGCACTTCTCTCACCTGTCCTTAGCTATCCTGTGTTTTGGTTTTGTTTTGTTTTTTTTTAAGATTTATTTATGCATACAAGAACTGGGGTACAGGCCAGCGGTGTGGGGGGTGAGAGGATTCACCAGAGATAAAGTGGGGAACAGAACAGGCAGACTGACTGAAATTCACTGCTGAGGGAAGCAGCGGGTGAGTCAGGAGAGGTCTGCTGCACCATGTGGGTAGCTCCCTAGCCAGGGATTGAACTTGTGCTGCAGTGGCTGCGAATAGCTTCATAAGTTGCGTCTTAACCCTTGATCCACCAGGGAAGCCCTGTTTTGGATAGTTTTTCAGTCAACAAAAGTGACTAGTTATTGATGTGTGTACTTAAGTTGCAATGTTCCTTTTTGTTCTTTTCTTTTTAATGCGACAGACCAGCAATTGTAGTGCTTCTTATGTCCATGGTTAATGAAAGGCAGCCATTTGTATTGCGCTGTGCAGTTCTCTATTGTTTCCAGTGTTTCTTATATAAAAACCAGAAAGGACAAGGAGAAATTGTGTCAACGCTGCTGCCTTCCACCATTGATGGTAAATAATTCTGATTTGTTTTAAAAAGTAAATTATTGTCTTTTAAGCTTTTAATGCTACAGTGTAAAATAAATGATAAGTCCCTGGATGTAAGGGAATAGTTAAAATGTGACACTTCCTTGAATTTGTTTTAAAAATGTAGTTTTTAATTAATAGTTTTCTAGAATATTTACATCCATCATCAATTTGATGCCTAAGCATCCTGATTTATCTTTGTTCTGTTAATTATCTTCCAAGATCTTTTGAAAATGATTAACAAGTTTTTAATAGCGTTTCATACTAATTCGGCATGTATGGAAAACAGCATAATTAATTTTTGTATTGACATACTTACCTCTTTGTAGCAACAGGTAATTCAGTCTCAGCTGGTCAGCTGTTATGCGGAGGTTTGTTTTCTACTGATTCACTTTCAAACTGGTGTGCTGCTGTGGCCCTTGCTCATGCTTTGCAAGAAAATGCTACCCAGAAAGAACAGTTGCTCAGAGTTCAACTTGCTACAAGTATTGGCAACCCTCCTGTTTCTTTATTGCAACAGTGCACCAACATCCTCTCACAGGTAAAGTAGAGGGTGAAACTTCTCTAAGGGGGATAAAAGTTACAACTGTACATTTCGCTATCAGTGATATAAAGACTTAAGGATGCCCTTAGTAGATGCAGAGGAAAAGGAAAGAGGCAAGGACTTATCTGATCATTGGTTCATTGTAACCAGAAACACTTTTGTGGAGAGAAAATAAATATTCTTATAAGAATGGTTTGCCAAATAGCTAACAAGTTCTATGTCATGATGAAAACACATGCCTAGGGCCTGAGGTTTTTTGGTTTGTTTGCTTGTTTTGTTTTTCATCTTCCCCAATGTTCTTACATGTCATTTTTTCCTTTCTGATTAGTATCTAAATTCAGGACAGTTTAGGAGAGGAAATAGAATAAAGTGGTCCATAGCTATGTATCCCTCTTTATCTTCCTAGAGCAACTGATACTCCCTTCAGAAAAAAAAAAAGATAGAATACTAGTCTGTTCCTTATATAGTTAGACATATATCCTTGATGTTTGTGAGCTTACAAATCTTCAAGTCCCTTAGCCTTGTAGTTTACCTAGTAAGATGTAGAAAAACATGACTAAAATAATGAAAACAACAAAACTTCATTATAATGTGGCTGCTAGCTTTTAGGAATGTCAGATACTGTTAGATGATTTGCTCTTGTATGCTAGATTTGCTATTTAGAATTCAAGTTCGTGCTTTAGCAAAAGTACAAAAGTTAGCAACATTCAGAACCACTCAAAGAGAGTAAAAGTGTGGATAAAGCTAACATTGTTTAATCCACTGGAATTTTATCCTATACCCTCCCCGTGATAGCATGCCTTGCCCTTAATTTTTGTTTGCCACATTCATTGAATGGTTTTATTGTGAGCTTTTAAACAAACATCTGTGTCATCCATAGGTAGTTATAAATGAAAGCTTAAAAGTTAACTATAGTGAAAAAGGAGTTGAAAACTTTTGTTGTTTAAAATCAGTTTACTTTGAAATTTTATTTTATCTTTATCATTTATCTTTTAATGATTTTTAAAAATTACCCCAAATAGTCATATCATATCCTTACTTAACACTTGATATTCTTATGTTATTATATGTAGAAAACAACTTTTTGTAAGCCAAACAGTAATTAACTGTCTGACCATTATTACCACAGACTTCATTCTATCATTGTAATTCCCATTTAGGCATGATGAAAATCCTTAAAAAATAGTTGTATCTTCCCATTCTAAGTAGTCACAGTGCTATAAAAATGTCTTTTCTAAAATGTATGTGCATTTTTATACACTAAATAATTGCAATTGTCCAGTCCAAAATTATTGACATGGCTTTATAGAAAGACTGTATTTGAGGGAATTTTTTCTAGATTTAAATCTTTGTAAAGTAGTAGTAAAATTTTTGAATAATTTCTAATGTATAATTTGCAGGGTGATAAGATCGACAGACGGGTATGTATTACTTGTTTAAGCTTAGGCATTTCTCTCTTAAAGCAAGGCCTTTCTCTCTCAAAGCAAGGCCTTTTCTTTGTCTTGGGTTTTGCTGTTTGGTTTTTTAACTGCTTGTTTGAAGTTATATTCTACTCACACCTGTGTGTATCAGCAAGTTTATCTCTATTGTAAGTGGCTCTCCAATTTTTCCCATGGGATATTGTAGTGGTGTTACTAAGAACTATGAATATCTGAAGCTATACTTGTGCTTCCTTTGGGGATGCTTGCACTTTCTGGAATTCTTTGGTTCTGGTTTTTTGGTGGGGTTTGTGTTTTTTTCACCCAATCTGCTCCTTTATTTCCCCTGAAACCATTTCAGAGGTAATAAAATTTAGGGTTGATAATTGTTTCTTTAATTAATCTGTGCATGAAAGAATGTGATGAGTTTTATATTGTTAAGATTACTGAAAATGTTCAGTAGCAAATACAATTTTGTAATTTGAAAGATTTTTAAATTAAATGTTATAGAGTATGCTGGATGTAACACATATGCTGCAGTAACCATGGGGATTAGTGTTTGATATGTGTTGGTGAGATTGTTATTTGTGTTTGGTTTGGATTTGTTTTTGTTTCGTGGAATGTTTGGTGAAAAAAAGGGTACCTTAATATCCTTATTTGGGCATGTGCTCAGTTGTGCAGTGTGGGTGGTAATTGAGTTCTTGTTAAGAATTGTATCATTCATGTGTGAGCATAGTTTAACATGTTAATAATTGACATAAAGACATACTTGGCAGCTGTAGCTACACAGACCTTAAGTGTTCAATCTGATGATTTTTATGGTTAAATATATCTGTGTAACCACCACCTAAAACAAAATGTAGACATTAATACTCTCAGATAGTTCCATCATACCCCTTTCCTATTAATTTCCTATCCCAGAGGCCACCTCTAGAAAATAAATCTTATTATAATACTGTAGAACCACATTTTAGTACTAAAATTTTAAAATATTAGGTTTTATTTTTTTTAATAAACAATACAAAAATACTACACTTGAAATGCATAAGGTAAGACTTAGAGGAATTTTTATTTAGAAAATGTAACTAGGGCAACATAATAACTTTCATTACAAGCAAGTCAGCTTCAATTGTTTTGTTTATGGATCTCTTTTATCCCATAAAATCTGTGGTTTCTATGCCCAATTTCTAACTTGATCAGGATGTTGCTGGATGGGTCTTATTCTTAACATTTTTTTTCTTGACATTATGGAAAAATACTGTAGCAATTTTACACTGGCTAATAGATTATTTTTCTTGTCATTTTTGCAAATGTTAGAAAAATAGAAATTAGAAGAGAATAATGCCCTTTGTTCTACCACCGAAAGACATTGGTAAAACCTGTCTTTTTTCCTTTTTTTCCCTAAACTATTTATTTACATAGCAATGATCATACATTAGGTTACATTTTGTAGTCTGTTTTTTATTTTAATTTTTTTCCACATTATTAAACTCAAAATCAATATCACTTTATATTATTGCATAATATTTTACCGAACAATTATGCCATAGGTTAATTATCTTCTTATTTTTGTACACGTAATTTTCTCCCATCTTTCTCTATTGTACATTATGGTTTCATGGATAATGCAGTCTGCACAAAAATTACACAGTCCTCACTTTGCACGTTTCTGGTATACATGGATTTCTGCTAGTGCAACACAGCAAGGATGGCTTGTAGTTCATTGAAATTAAAAAAAAAAAATCACAATTATGTAATTGCTTTTTTTCCTTTCCCAGTTCCAATTTTATTCTGACATCTGTTTTATATTTAGGACATTATATCTGCTAGCAGGTATAGTCATAGGATTGTAGAGCTAGGAGGGATAATAGTTGATAACATTTGTAGAGCACTTATTGTGTGCCATATTCTGATCTAAGTTCTTTAGATGCATGAACCCATTTAGCCCACTACACAACCCTGTGGCATGGGTATTAACTATTATCCCAATTTAAGGAGGAGGAGAAGTTAACTAAATTGCCTCCGGTTTCTTTTTTTTTTTCTTAAAGATTTATTTATGCATAAAAGAGCTGGGGTACAAACCAGAGGTGTAGGGGGGTGAGAGGATTCACCAAAGACAGAGTGGGGAACAGAACAGGCAGACTGACTGAAATGCATTGCTGAGGGGAGCAGCGGGCGAGACAGGAGAGGTTTGCTGCGCCATGTGGGTTTCTCCCTGGCCGGCCAGGGAGTCGAACTCATGCTGCAGAGGCTGCCAATTGCTTCATAGGTTGCGTCTTAACCACCAGGGAGGCCCTGCCTCCATTTTCATGGATGTTGAAGTGTAGACTCAGAAAATAAATACTCATAATCTGACATTAGAGCCTATCTTCTTAACCTCTGTTTTTGAGATCATTTAATCTGTCTCTGTTTACTAAATGATGAAATTGGGGCCCACGTTAGCATATTGAATTTATTGAAGGTAGGACAATAAAAGGTTTGGTTCTTCTAATTGATTTCACTGATACCATACTGCCATTCTTGGAATTAAAACTTCAGTCCTTTAAAAAAATGTTTTGTTTTGAAATGGGTAATATATGATTTAGAAATCAATTATATTAAAAGGTATACAGTATCTACCTTAGTGTCCCACATCCTCTTACTCATTTCTTCTGTAGTCTTCAAAAGAAAACAATCAAAAGATGGGCAGAAATGCTGAATAGACACTTAGAGTGCTTTTAAACATATGCATTGTTCTGCACCTTGGTTTTTTTTTTACCTCATACCAATTTGTACTTCCACTAGCAAAATGAAATAGGATTGCAGTGTACCTGATTGAGTTTCCACGAAGCCTCACTAACAGCATGTTGTCTGACTTTGTATTTTTGCCAATCTGTTGAGAAGTGACAAATGTTACCTCAGTGAGTTTTAATTTACATTTCTCTTACTTAAAGGTTGAGTAGCTTTATATGCTTACACACCATTTGAAATTTTTCCATCAGCTCTCCTTTCTTCAGTTTCATGCCATCTGCCCATTTTCCTTTAGGATAGTTAATCATTTCTTGTTTTATAAGAACTCATGGTACATTAGAAAATTTAGCTTTTTTCTGTAATGAGTTACTAATATTTTCTTTTTCCTGATGTTACTTGTCTTTTGACTTGGTGTTTTGGTTCAGATTTTTTTCAGACTTTTGTTTTAGATTATCTTCTTTTATTGCTATTTTACTATAGCAATGAGATGTGCTGGTCTACCTTAAAATTAGTTCTAACTAGCTGTGTTTGGCTTTGCTCTTACCCTTCAGTTAGACTCCAAGGGTATACTTCTAGAAGGTTCAAATTTGAATGTATATAAATTTTTGTTTATCCAGTCATCAGCCAATGATTTGATAGAATGTCCTTGTTATAGATACTGTAGTTATATTGCAAATGGTATTCTAAAGAATAATAGCAGACTTATTATATATAAACAGGGGAAATTAGCAAATCATTTGCATTTATAGCTTGAGTAATTAATTGTAAACTTTCTATAGCAGTCAGTTGAGAATAACTTTTTTAACTTTTCAATTTATGTGGCAACAGGAAGATAAATTATAGGATAGTGATGATATAGGGCAAGGAAAGAAAAAAATAATGCTTCATCTGAAAACTGAATTCATACTAATTAATGCTTACTTGGCAAATAATTTGAAGAGGTCTGACTTCAAATTATTTAATTCAATGTTAAATATGCTTGAAAACAGCTTATAGAAAGGCCAAAATATTACTATCAAGCTTCACAAAATTAGTACAGACTGGATGATCAAAAGTTTTCAAAATCTAGTGATGGTTACTTGAAAGTCTTGCCTTGATTTTTGAATAATTATAATTTGGATATTTTCTGAAATTGCCCTAAAGTGATGCTTTACTGTGCTAGTTTTCATTATTTTGTTTTAAACAAATTTTATCTGAAACAAAGATACAGGTTATAGTATCAAAATATAGGCATTTAAAATTTAGAAAACAAAATTTTGATGGACATGCTAGTTTTCAGTATTGCTTTACTGTACTTTGCAGCAATACAGTTAGTGGTTTACATCAATTAGCTAATTTAACCAGACCTTTTTTGCTTTATTGTGCTTGTGATTTCTTATTATCTGGTATATTATCTATAAATTTTTAATACTTTTTTTTTCTTGTTAGATAATATATTGTCTAATGAAAGTTGACCATATAATTCAGGAGATTATTTCTTTGTACTTTTTTTGATGTTTTTTGAAGAAGGTAGTATTTAACCTCCTATCAAAACTTACTTTTAAAATTCTGGCTGAAACCAGGCAAATTTATCATACTAGAATAAAGTGTCTTAGGATTGATAATTTTTTTTAAGTTTCTCATCATAAATTTCTTGGCACATCAGTTTTTTTATGACTAGTATTTTAGATTCCCTAGCAGGTGCTTACGAATGTGAGCCAATTCTGATTTCTTTTTTTTTTTAATATATATATATATTTTAAGATTTATTTATTTATACAAGCACTGGGTACAGTCAGAAGCGCGGGAGGGTGAGAGAATTCACCAGAGCCAGAGCGGGGAGCAGAGCAGGCAGAAGGACGGAAGTACACTGCTGAGGGGAGCAGCGGGCGGTAGGAGAGGTCTGCGCGCCATGTGGGACCCTCCTCCAGTGGCCAGGGAGCAGCGGGGGGTCAAACCAGCGCTGCAGAGGCTGCGGGCAGCTTTGCAACCCAGCGCTCAACTGCTGCGCCACGGGGGAGGCCCGAGCCAATTCTGGTTTCTTGCTCTCCATTCACTTTGGGAAATATAGCCTGTGGAAGATGCAAGAGTGCATTCTCTGGTCAATTT
Organism: Talpa occidentalis; assembly: GCF_014898055.3. Classification (NCBI taxonomy): domain Eukaryota; kingdom Metazoa; phylum Chordata; class Mammalia; order Eulipotyphla; family Talpidae; genus Talpa; species Talpa occidentalis. Next base: position 44,186,399 of record NW_023604972.1, read on the forward strand.
TTTTTTTAAATCTGGATTTTTGGCACTTCTTTTATAAGATGTTAAAATTCATTTTATACAAATGGAAAGAGTATTAGGGCAACTTTAACTGTGGAGAAAAAATAAAATGAATGGAAAGATATTTCTGCCAACTTATCTATTTACAGGGAAGCAAAATACAGACAAGAGTTGGATTATTAATGTTGCTTTGTACCTGGCTGAGCAATTGTCCTATTGCGGTAACACATTTTCTTCACAATTCAGCCAATGTTCCATTTGTATCCTTTATGTTTTAGTAAGATACATGTAAGTATTTTTTTAAAATTCTGCTTATCTGTGTTACAACTTTTTAAAGTGTTCAAGTGGTAATGATGGTTGCTTAAGATGGTGTGTGTGTGTGTGTGTGTGTGTGTGTGTGCTTCATTGATTGTTTTATGCTTGTGTGGGCTGTATATGGAACTCTTACATAAAGGATATATCAAATTCAAATTGTAAAACAAAGTACTCTAGATATTATAAATCATTAATCTCCTTAACAAAGATTTCAGCTTACAGGACAAATTGCAGAAAATCTTGGAGAAGAAGAACAATTGGTTCAAGGTTTATGTGCCCTTCTATTGGGCATTTCAATTTACTTCAATGATAACTCACTTGAGAGCTACATGAAGTAAGTCGGGAAAATGCTATCATAAAATAACTTGCTAATGCTATCAAGAGATAATGCTAACATATTTTACTGAAGTACAACGTAGACCAACCTTTATGTTCTGTTATGACTTTTTTTTTATTTTAAATATCTCAATATGCTTATTTCTGTAGAGAGAAACTTAAACAACTAATAGAGAAGAGGATTGGCAAAGAGAATTTCATAGAGAAACTGGGATTTATTAGCAAACATGAGTTGTATTCCAGAGCATCCCAGAAACCCCAGCCAAATTTTCCCACTCCAGAATGTATGATATTTGATCATGAGTTTACGAAGCTAGTAAAAGAACTTGAAGGTAAGATTAGAAAGTTTATATTGATAATCATTAGAAAGTATCCACGATTGTATTATGTATGTATATTCTGAACATATACTGCTTATTTGATAAGCCTAAAAGTAGGGTTTTTTTTTCCTACCTCTTGCTTTATAGCCCATATGGCATTCAAAAATATTGCTAATGGGCCTCCCCGGTGGCGGTGGCTCAGCGGTTGAGCGCTGGGTTGTGAAGGTGCCCGCAGCCTCTGCAGCACCAGTTTGATTCCCAGCTGCTCCCAGGCCACCAGAGGAGGGTCCCACATGGCGTGCAGACCTCTCCTGCCGCCCGCTGCTCCCCTCAGCAGTGTACTTCCGTCCTTCTGCCTGCTCTGCTCCCCGCTCTGGCTCTGGTGAATTCTCTCACCCTCCCGCGCTTCTGACTGTACCCAGTGCTTGTATAAATAAATAAATAAATCTTTAAAAAAAAAAAAAAAACATTTGAAATATTTAAAAGTTTAAACAAATTTTATTTATTTATTTATTTTTTTTAAGGAGAACTCTTGTTTTTTTTTTTTGTTTGTTTTTATTTATTTATATATTTATACTAGCACTGGGTACAGTCAGAACCGCGGGAGGGTGAGAGAATTCACCGGAGCCAGAGTGGGGAGCAGAGCAGACAGAAGAACCGAAGCACACCGCTGAGGGGAGCAGCGGGCGGCAGGAGAGGTCTGTGCGCCATGCGGGACCCTCCTCCAGTGGCCGGGGAGCAGCCGGGGATCGAACTGGCGCTGCAGAGGCTGCAGGCAGCTTCGCAACCCAGCGCTCAACTGCTGCGCCACCGGGGAGGCCCTAAACAAATTTTAAATAAACTTTCTTTTACAGGTGTGATCACTAAGGCTATTTATAAGTCAAGTGAAGAAGATAAAGAAGAAGAGGAGGTGAAGAAAACATTAGAACAGCATGACAGCATTGTGACTCACTACAAAAATATGATTCGAGAGCAGGCATGTACTGATGAATTATATACACTCTGATATACTAATAAATGCTTCCCTACTTTAGAGAATTTTTTCTGGTACTTCAAGTGCAGAAGGATACAAAGAGCAAAACTTGTTTTCCTAAATGACTCAAAAGCATCTGAGTATTTAATAACTCAGAGCTTCATATTATGCATGGTGTTGTGGATAAAAATATAAATCATACATGTCCCCATATCACACTCTCAAACAAACTGTACATAGATTATTCTAACACATAACACTAAGTTTAGTGATATAAATAATAGAAGTTATATAGCAGCACTAAGAGGTACCTAATTTAGTGTAGGAACAGGGATTTAGAAAAAATACAAGTTAGTTTTCTAAGGGTGCCTAGGAGTCAGCTGCACAAAAGAAGAGATAGGGAAGAGAGACAGGAGGTGTCACTGCATGTTCATAAAATACTTGGTAGCTATACAAAGGGGAAGTATAAGAAACAAGGCCAGAGGAAGGGAGCCTAAGAACATAGTTGTGGTGGACTGGAGATAGAAATTGGGAAACTGATGATGACTGCTGTTGATAGCTGCTAGGTTTTTTTTTTTTTTTTTAAAGATTTATTTATTTATTTATACAAGCACTGGGTACAGTCAGAAGCGCGGGAGGGTGAGAGATTCACAAGAGCCAGAGCAGGGTGCAGAGCAGGCAGAAGGACCGAAGTACACTGCTGAGGGGAGCAGCGGGCAGCAGGAGAGGTCTGCACGCCATGCGGGACCCTCCTCCAGTGGCCGGGGAGCACCCGGGGATCGAACTGGTGCCTCAGAGGCTGCGGGCAGCTTCGCAACCCAGCGCTCAATCGCTGGGCCACTGGGGAGGCCCAGCTGCTAGTTTTTGTTTACTCAGTTGTAAGTGTTCACTAAGCACGTTTTTTTTTTTAAAGATTTATTTATTCATGCATACAAGAACCAGTGTACAGGCCAGCTGTGCAGGAGGGTGAGAGGATTCACCAGAGACAGAGCAGGGAACAGAACAGGCAGACTGACTGAAATACACTGCTGAGGGAAGCAGCGGGCGAGACAGGAGAGATCTGTTGCACCATGTGGGTATCTTGCCGGCAGACTGGGATCGAACCCGCGCTGCAGAGGCTGCTGACAGCTTCACAGCACTGCACTCAACCGCCTGCACCACCAGGGGAGGCCCACTAAGCACATTTTTAAATGCTATCTCATTTAATTTTCACAACATACCTACAAAGCAATTTTTATATTCAATTTAGAATAAATGAGGAATTTGAGGCTTAGGGAACTTAAACTTGTCCAGTATCACTCAGTAACTGATGAAACAGAATTCCAGTACATATGTACTACTGGGACTCTCATACTATGGTGTAGAGGAGTCAGAACCTGAGAAGTATGGAAACCAAAGAAGATAAAACTGGCAGAACTTGTGATGAGTGCATTCCAGTATGAAGGAACAGAAAGGGTCACATATCATCCTTAGATTTCTGTCTTGCACAACTGAATAGGTGATAATGAGTTAGATAAATGGTGTAAGGAATTGATTTTTTAGAGTGGACAATGATGATTTCTATTGAAATTGTATTTTCAGAATGATGCACTTACAGTGAAACTCCATATTGGCATTGTGTTAAACATCCTAAACCTTCCATTACATTCCTTCAACATGTGTTTCTGGAATTTTCTCCCCTCTCATTTAATTCCCATTGTGTAACCTTGATTAGAATCCTGGAAAATGCTGCAGTATTATCTGGGAAATGAGATTATTGATGTAATTAAAATTTCAGTTTCATTAAAAAAAAACACACACACTAGTGGTATCCACATGGGGCAGGTTATACCTCCTTTCCTCAACTGCTTGCCTCCCTTTACTGATTTGAGGCAATGTGTCAAGTAAGAGTGTGAATAGAGCCTTCTAAATGAGAACTGCCCATAGGTTCTTCTCTTCCCCATAATCTCTATTGTTGAGATTGAGGTTATAAGAAAGAAAGAAATATAGTGGTGTTTTTAGCATTTAATCTAAATTTTTCAGTTTACAAGCAAATCAGTAAATTACAGTCATCTTTGAATGATCCAATTTGAATCATTAAACTACCTGTGGTTTATAGGATTTTCCATCTGTATCTTGGTATAAATATGCAGTTATTCCCTAATGGTAAAATGTAATATCGTTGGAGCCATAGTACACAAGTACTTGTAATGTGATATTATTGCCTATAGTGGGGGCTGATGAATATGGTTAATTTGGAAGAAGGAAAGAGAGGTTTGACACCATCACTATAGTGAACTCTTCTTAGAAATGTTAATTTTAAAGAGTTTCACTCTTTAAAATGGCGTTTGAGAATCCATCCTAAGGAAATTCTTCAAAATTCAGGAAAACAATTATATGAACCACAATTTTATTGTAGCATTTGCCATTTAGAAAAATGAAAAGCAACCTCAGTACTGCTTTTGAATATAAATTATATTGCATTTACTGATTAGATAGTGAGCATATAAGTTATGAAATAATTTATAAAATTATACATAGGTTGATTATGACAAGTTTTTAAACCTTGGATTGAAGAAAATAGGAGTAAAAAAAGTAGTTCAAATTATAACTAGCTATATTACGGTAGTGAGAGTTGGAAGCTCTTTTTTCAGTCTTTTAAATGTTCTGTTAATGATCTTCTTTTAATATTAAAAGTATGTAGATGCATATGTATATGTACATTTACTAAGTTTTTAAAATAGTTTCGGGTAAATTTCTTAAATGACTTAATGGACCATAAAATGGAGTTATGGTCCACCCATCCTAATGTCCACCCCAAGCCCCAAATTCCACTGCCTGTGATTGCAATGTGTCATTGCAAAGCTGTGTCATAATCCTTTATTAACGGGTCCTTATTTGAAGTCTGCTGCATGTTAATTGGCCTTTATGCACATTAGTGTATTACTACTTAATTATGGAATGATTTTGGAAATGTCAAGTATTTTAACATCTGACCCAAAACAGTCTTATTTTTTAATTTGTCCTTAATGTTAATTAGTATGAATTTAAAACACTTGAGTTATGTTTTGTATCACAGGATCTACAACTTGAAGAATTAAAACAGCAGATTTCTTCATTACAATGTCAAAATGAACAGCTCCAGACAGCAGTAACACAGCAAGTAGCTCAGATTCAACAACACAAGGATCAGTATAATCTTCTTAAAGTACAACTAGGTAAGTGTAGCAAGCTGTCACTATTGTAGTATTCCCAAGACCTGGACAAAGTCCGATTGTTCCCATGGAATCTTTCTCCAACCTTAAATTAATGGTTATGTAAATTAATCATTGAATATGTAAATTAGATTTTCTAGTCTAAGATCCTTGCTACCTGTTTATCTCATTCAGCCTAGTTATTCTTAACCTTGTCAGCACATTAGAATCTCCTGAGATGTGTTTTTTTTAATGATTTATTCATTTATTTATACAAGCACTGTGTATAGTCAGAAGCACAGGAGGGTGAGAGAATTCACCAGAGCCAGAGCGGGGAACAGAACAGGCAGACTGATGAAACACACTGCTGAGGGAAGCAGCGGGTGCAGCAGAAGAGGTCTGCGCACCATGTAGGACCCTCGCTGGCAGCCGGGGATGGAACCAGCGCTTCGCAGCCCAGCGCTCAATCGCTGCGCCACCGGGGAGGCCCTCCTGAGATGTATTTTTAAAAAACAATAGTGAGACCCCACTGGAGTTTCTGATTTAATCAGTTGGGGTTGGATGCTGGCATCAGTAATAACAAACTCCTCAGGGGTTCTAATGTATAGCCAGTTTAGAATGACCAGTCTAACCCTTCCATTTCCTTATCTACAAAATGTCATCTGCGATTGAAGTGAAACATTAATGTGTAAAATTCAAGTTCGGTGCCTGGCACTTGGTAAAAGCTCAGATGCTTATAAATATATCATAAATATATCAAATACTTATGATAGGAATGTTAGTTTATTTATATGAAGGTCACTAAAATTTTCAGGAAACAATCTTTTGCTTCCTTTATGACAATAATTCATCAATTATTTTACTTCATATAGAAGGCCATTCCTTTGTGACAATTTTTATTTTTATTTTTTTAAAGATTTATTTATTTATGCATACAAGAACTGGAGTGTAGACCAGAGTTGGGGGGAGTGAGAAGGTTCATCAAAGAGAGTGGGGAGCAGAACAGGCAGATCCACTGAAATACACTGCTGAGGGGAGCAGCGGGTGAGGCTGAAGAGGTCTGCTGTGCCATGTGGATCAGCTCCCTGGAATGCAGAGGGGCAGGGCATCGAACTTGTGCTGCCGTGGCTAGCTATAGTTTGATAGCACTGTCTTTAACCCGTGCACCATTCTGGAGGCCCTGTGACAATTTCTAAAGGATTTTATTTTCTCGTATTAATTGACAGAGTTAAAGTGAAATTACTGTAATTCTTGATCATAGGTACCAAAGCAATCCGTTTAGTCTTAATAAGATTATGCTGTTTTCACCCCAGAAGTTCTAAATCCTAAAAATATTACCATTTACTGTTTTTATCAATACACTGTTTTGCAAACGTGTTTACAAAATTGCAGCCAAAGCAGTTGAGCTAAGGAAATTCTGTATTTTTTATATTTGAATCTTCTAATTCAAAAAATTCAAAACATAAGTTTCATCATGGCTTTTCAAACTTTTTGTCTGTCTAATAGGAAAAGACCATCAGCATCAAGGTTCTTACAATGATGGGGCTCAGATGAATGGCATTCAGCCAGAAGAAATTGGTAGATTACGAGAAGAGATAGAAGAATTAAAAAGTAGCCAGGAGCTTTTACAAAATCAGCTGGCTGAAAAAGACCATTTAATTGAAAATTTGGTAAGTACATATTAAAAAATTTTTAAATAGGAAAATGTAATTCTTATTACTTGTTCATTTTGCTGGATCCTTTGATCTAAAAATCATATTAAGGTTTTAGAATATGAGATATGGTATCAGACTGTTTAAAGTCAGTGGTAAGGAATCCAAATAGGAAAAGAAGTCAAACTATCACTATTTGCAGGTGATATGATAATATACATAGAGAACCCCAATAACTCCACAGAAAAACTAATTCAGCTAATCAATCAGTTCAGTAAAGTGGCAGGATACAAAATCAACATGCAAAAGTCAGTAGCCTTCCTATATACAAACAATAAATCTGAAGAAGAAGAAATCAAAAAAACCATCCCTTTTATTATTGAAACAAAAAAAATCAAATACTTGGGCATAAATCTAACAAAGGAGGTAAAGGACCTATACAAAGAAAACTATAAAACACTGTTAAAAGAAATAGAAGAAGACACAAAGAAATGGAAAGACATCCCCTGCTCATGGATTGGAAGAATAAACATTATTAAAATGGCCATCCTACCAAAAGCAATTTACAGATTCAATGCTATTCCAATCAAAATTTCAATGTCATTCTTCAAAGAAATAGAACAATTATTGATGACATTCATATGGAATCACCAAAAACCCCAAATAGCCAAAGCTCTCCTGAAAAAAAGAAGGGAATGGAGGCATCACACTCCCAGACTTCAAACTATACTACAAAGCCATAATCATCAAAACTGCATGGTATTGGAACAAGAATAGACACACAGACCAATGGAATCGAATAGAAAATCCAGAAATAAACCCACAGATTTATGGTCCACTAATCTTTGACAAAGGAGCAAAGACTATGCATTGGAGCAAAGAAAGTTTGTTTAATAAATGGTGCTGGGAAAACTGGGTCGCTACATGCAAAAGAATGAAGCTTGACTACTACCTCACACCATACACAAAAACCAAATCAAAATGGATTAAAGAACTAGACATAAGACCTGAGACCATAAAATACATAGAAGGAAATATAGGCGAAACACTACATGATATGCACATCAAAGACATCTTTACAGACACATCACCCAAAGCAGGGATAGTGAAGGCAAAGATAAATAGCTGGGGGCCTCCCCAGTGGTGCAGAGGTTGAGCACTGGGTTGTGAAGCTGCCAGCAGCCTCTCCAGTGCCAGTTTGATCCCCGGCCGCCTGCCAGGCGAGGGTCCCTCATGGCGCGCAGACCTCTCCTGCCTCCCACTGCTCCCCTCAGCAGTGTACTTCAGTCCTTCTGCCTGTTCTGCTCACTGCTCTGGCTCTGGTGAATGCTCTCACCTTCCTGTGCTTCTGACTGTACCCAGTGATTGTATAAATAAATAAATATTTTTAAAAAGGGGGGGTCCCCCTGGTGGCCCAGCGGTTGAGCGCTGGGCTGTGAAGCTGCCCGAAGCCTCTGCAGCGCAGGTTCGATCCCTGGCCACCGGCGAGGGTCCCACATGGCGCGACAGACCTCTCCTGCTGCACCCGCTGCTCCCCTCAGCAGTGTACATCTTCGCCAGTCTGCCTATTCTGCTCCCCGCTCTGGCTCTGGTGAATTCTCTCACCCTCCCGCACTTCTGACTGTACTCAGTGCTTGTATAAATAAATAAATAAATCTTTTTTTTAAAAAAAGATCAACAGCTGGGACTACATCAAATTAAAGAGATTCTGCCCAGCAAAAGAGACAATAACAAAAACAAAGAGAAACCCCACCAACTGGGAGAACATTTTTGCACCCAACACTAATGATAAAGGACTGATCACAAAAATCTGCAAAGGGCTGATGAGACTCAACAAAAACAAAGAAAATAATCCAGTCAAAAAATGGGCACAAGAGCTAAAAAGAAACTTCTCCGAAGAGGAAATGCAAATGGCCAACAGGCATTTGAAAAAATGTTCAACATCACTTGTAATCAGGGAAATGCAAATCAAAACTACAATGAGATACCATCTCACACCAGTGAGAATGGCACATATTAAAAAAACTAGCAACAACAAATGTTGGCGAGGTTGTGGAGAAAAAGGAACTCTCCTGCACTGTTGGTGGGAGTGCAAACTAGTCCAACCACTATGGAGAGCTGTGTGGGGATTTCTTGACCTACTAAACATAGATCTTCCTTATGATCCAGCAATCCCACTCCTAGGTATTTACCCAAAGGACACAGAAACATCAATTCTAAAGAGCACCTGCACCCCTATGTTTACAGCAGCACTATTTACAATAGCTAAGCTTTGGAAACAGCCCAAATGCCCAAAAATAGATGACTGGATCAAGAAGATGTGGTACATATACACCATGGAATATTACTCAGCATTCAAAAAAGATAAAGACATGCAATTTGCAGCAACATGAATGGAGCTGGAAGGGATCATGCTCAGCGAAATAAACCAGAAAGAAAAAAATACCAGATGGTCTCACTCATAGCAGGAATCTAGAAAGCTTAAATAAGGGACTAGGAAAAAGAATAACTATAGAAAGAAAATATCAAAATGAACAAACAACTATGAACCACAGACACTCTTTGGGGGGTGGGGGAGGGGAAGGAGACATTGGGGTCAAAATAAGGGGGTTGTAATTGTATGGGGAATATAAAAATAAAATTAAAAATAAATAAATAAAGCTTTAGTGGTTCTTCCTAGCTAATTGAGTTAAAGAAACTTAGTTTTCTCTTTCATTGTTGTAAGAATTAAATGAGATATTCTGTAAAATACATGGAAATTACTCAATAAATACCTGCCTTGATGCTTTTTCCACATGACTTCAGGTAAGTGCTTAGATCCAGTGAATTACTTCGTGTAAGTATAAATGCGTTCACTATGGAAAGTTGTAGACAGTATGTTCTGTGCTGAAATTGTGTCTTGGGTATAAAAATTAAAATGTCAATGTGAAATTTTTTCATAAAAGAAGTTCTACTTTGGGCTTTTCCCATTTCTTTTGCCTGAATTTCATGGCTTGTTTCTATACTATCTGTAGAAATCTTCCCAAACGTCACCTGACATGAGTGAACCATCTTCAGTAATAGCTTCAACTAGATATCCTGAACAAGTTGCAAAATTGGAACAGGTAATTTGCCAGCTTGAACAAGTTCTATTTTTGTCTTATTTTGATTATAAAAGAGTAATAGCCCTGGTTCTATTAACCTAGAACTACTTTGTCTGGGGTAAAATTTGATAGTGAAGGCAGCCATTTGAATTTTTTTTTTTTTTTAAGATTTATTTATGCATACAAGAGCTGGGGTACAGGCCAGAGATGCGGGGTGGGGGTGAGAGGATCCACCAGACACAGAGTGGGGCACAGAACAGGCAGATTGACTGAAATACACTGCTGAGGGGAGCAGCAGGAGAGACAGGAGAGGTCTGCCTCGCCATGTGGGATTCTCCCGGGCCAGCCGGAGATCGAACTCCGGATTGCTTCATAGTGTGGTGCTTAACCCCTTGCGCCACCAGGGAGGCCCCATTTGAAAATCTTGAGTTTTTTTATTACATAGAAGTGACACTGTGCTTTTTATTGTGTTCAGTGGTGTTCTTTTTAACAAATCTCACCCAGATTATTTGTAGATTATCAGTGAATGACCAATTTAGGAAAATTTAAATAATCATAAGCTAACCTATGAAGATATAGATTTTATTCCTAATTTTTATATACTATTGACTGTGAAATTGCTTGGCTGAATGTGTTAGATATTTAAACCATTCTTTCCAGGAATAATGTTGCTTTTTAGAATTGGGAAAGGGATAAACTGCTATATTTCTCACTCAAGTAGATGCCTCTAGAAGAGTACCAGATCGTATATTAGTATATTCCTAAATAGTCTTTTTTCTTTTCTTTTTTTTTCTTCCATCCATCTCCTCTGTTATTCCTTTCTTATAAAAAGAATATATATTTCTTTAAAAAAGACAGTACATTTCTAATGAACCTAGGACTGATCTCCTTCTCCCTTACTAGCCAATTAGCCCCAGCTCACTGACATGGCTGACCTGAGAGGAAAGACTATATTCAGAGAAACTGTGTCTTGCTTCATTGTCTCTGTGCCCCAGAATAGATTCTGGGTTAAGTACATACAACCAAGCTTTTTTTTTTTTTTTTTTAATCTCAATTGTTAAGGATTTACAAATCTCTAATACATTTTCCACGTGTTCTGTTCTTGTGAGGAAGATTAATATGTCTTTTGGGTTTTATTAAGTGAGCCTACATTAGAATTAAAATTAAAGGGAATTAAGTTGTTAACGTAATCTTAGTTTGTAAATCTCAAGTAAAATTTTTATATCTTGGGTCTCCCAGTAAAACTTTTGATCTTTTTATAAAAGAAAATTGCTTTTTCTTTTACTTTTGCAGTTTATTTTCTTTTACAAATTTTTGATTGTTTAAAAATATTTTAAATGTGAGTTTTGTTTTTACAAATATCATTAAATACTGTATGAAGAAGAAAATGAAATGGTCCATAATCTCAATCCCTATGTATATCATTCTGATAACTGGAAAGACAAAACAATCAAAAAAGCCTCGTGTACATGATGAAAAGTTTTAACAGGAAAAGAAAAGAGCTTCCTGCAGGACAGCATCCCACTACTTACCCAATGTCTCCACTTACGAGTGTCTCCAGGATTGCCAAATGCTATGGGAGGGATCACCCCTGGTTGAAACCACCGTTATAATTGTTTTTCTTTTCCTGTATATTTTTTGGAAAGAGATAGCAAGGTAGTTGGAAGTTTCAGCTTTAATAACGTGTAAACTTTAAGTTAATTTCCCCGTTTTCACTACAGTACTACAGTTTTTTTTTTTGTTTTTTTTTTTTAAGATTTATTTATGCATGCAAGAACTGGGGTGTACAACAAAAGTGTGTGGTGGGGGGATGAAAGGAATCACCAAAGACAGAATGGGAAGCACAACAGGCAGGTTGACTGAAATACACTGCTGAGGGGAGCAGCGGGCAAGACAGAAGTCTGAGAAGTCTGCTGCGACATGTGGTTCCACTCCCTGGCCAGGGATCGAACTTGTGCTGCAGTGGCTGCCAGTAGCTTTATAGTGCAAAGATTCAACCCCTTGCACCACCAGGGAGGCCCCCAAACAGTACTACTGTTTTCATCTATGTTTGATGCTATATTGCTATATTGCTTTTTCCAAATAATGAGCCTATAGTCTTCCACCAGGATGATGACATGGACATGTATATTCTGTAATTATACTGTCAGCCAGCCCTGTTATTTTCATTCCACTCTTCTCCAACACTTTCAGAAATACCTGGTGGCACAGTTCCCCAGCCTTTTGGGAGTGATGCCATTGTAAGTCAGTTAGGTTTCCACTTTCTCAGGTATGTTGAGTTGGTTGCCACTGTCATTTACTTTCTGGAATTGCCCAGTTTTATTGTTCTTTTCTTTTATTGTTTGTCCTTGTGATTGTCTTCCTCCTTCTCTCCCTTCATTTTATTTTTACAGCAGATCTCAGGAGAAAGCAGCAGTAAATTAATGTATTTAATTCATCATCTTGTTCACTTTGAAGTTTAAGAATAGTTCCTTAGAGTTAGATTTTTAAACTTGGGAGTTGTGATTTTAAAGGGTAAGGTTAAAAAAAAAAGTTTATTTTTATTTCTTCCTGTAAATAGACATTTCTTTGATGCAGTTAATGCTATTCATTGTTACAACTCAGCTATTTTTGTCTTTTAGGAGCTGACAATATTAAAGTCTCAATTAAACTCACAATCTGCGGAGATCACCAAGCTACAGATTGAAAAGCACGAGTTGTTACAAAAAACAGAGGCATTTGTAAGTTTATTATTTTTTCTCCTCCGAAGGGTTGTGCACACAAAGTTAATATCTTATTTTTGAGTGACTATGTAAAAGAAGAAGACTTTCCACAAAGTACCTTCTATTTAACTAGTTCTAGTCACACAGGTTTCTTGGCATCAATGGTAGCCATTTACAGTCAGTCTCACCAAATCAGCTTATTCATTTGTTTCATGGTTCGTTTTGCTGGTATTTTGTATTTCATCCCATCTCAGCCCCCTCCGATCCTAGCTGACAGATTTTTTGCTGATATAAAATTGTCAAGAACCTTGTTGGCATTCCATGCATTTCACAGAGGTCCAAGCTATCAGACAAGAAGTGTATCCTTTCCTAATCACCAGATCTCCAGTCTTGCTTCCTTTGAGATGGTTGATTACCCCATAAGTGACATGAGTAACCTTTCAATTGGTGGTCCAGCCAAACCAGAACATTATTATTATTATTTTGCCATTATTATGATAGGGATAGACTGAGAAATTTCTAAATCTTCAGTTTCTGATGCTCTTTAACACTTTGCTTAGAGATCTCCTTAGCTACTTGTCAAGTTATTACTTACGAGTTTTCCTTTCCACAAAACACTAGAACACAATTCAGCCAAGTTCTTTGCAAGTTTATAAGAAAAATCCTTTCCTCCAGTTTCTACTAATATGTTGCTTATTTCCATCTCAGAACTCACACAAACCACTTTTTTTTTTAATAATAAATTTTATTTTTATATTCCCCATACAATTGCAATCCCCCCATTTTGACCCCAATCCCTCCCCCTCCGCCCCCCACCCCCCAAAAAGTGTCTCTGGTTCATAGTTTTTTGTTGATTTTGATTTTCACTTTCTTATAGTTATTCATTTTCCTGGTCCCTTAATTAAGTTTTCTAGATTCCTGCTATGAGTGAGACCATCCGGTATTTTTCTTTTTCTTTCTGGCTTATTTCGCTGAGCATGATCCCTTCCAGCGCCATTCATGTTGCTGCAAATTGCATGTCTTTATCTTTTTTGAATGCTGAGTAATATTCCATGGTGTATATGTACCACATCTTCTTGATCCAGTCATCTATTTTTGGGCATTTGCGTTGTTTCCAAAGCTTAGCTATTGTAAACAGTGCTGCTGTAAACATAGGGGTGCAGGTGTTCTTTGGAATTGATGTTTCTGTGTCCTTTGGGTAAATACCTAGGAGTGGGATTGCTGGATCCTATGGAAGCTCTATGTTTAGTAGGTCCAGAAATCTCCACACAGCTCTCCATAGTCACACAAACCACTTTTAAAATATATATTTCTACCAATATTCTGTTCATAATGATATATGTATTCTCAAAAACTTTCTCTGCAAATATGCTCCTCCTTTTTTTATAAGGCCCTAGCAAAATCACCTTTAACATCCATATTTCCACCAAAAATCTCTTTGAGGCAATTTAGGTGTTGCTTAACAAAACTCTAACCTCTGCCATTTCTGAAGATACTTCTATATGTTTTGGTTTGTAACATCAACACCCCACTTCTCAGGGAAAACACAGAAAGCTGTGATTTAGTATACCTCCTACAGTATTTAAGAAAATATAAATATTTCACTAATTAATGGTATTCACCTCAATTTCCCTTCCACCTTTCCTCTCAGATAATAATGTGTACTTAACTTACAGTAATTTTATGAGGAAAAGTACTTTGAAAAATATTCTGTGCTGTTTACATGGCATATTATAGCAAAGTTAGAACTGTTTCATTGATTACCCTCCTGGTCTGATCGCAGGGCAGTTTAACAGCCTTCCTCGCACTCTACTGAGACCTAATGCCTCCCCACTCCTGACTCAGTCTCCTTCTTACTGTAGGGGCAGCTCATCTTTCCTGGGAGGGTACTTTCTTGCATGTTAATACATAAAGAGTTATATTTTCTGATTTTGGAAATAAAATTTCAAAACAACAAAAAAATTAAAGCACATCACCTTTGGGATTTCATATTGATTGCTTATAACTTTAAGGAAACATTTTTTGCCAACTTCTTCCTTCAGGCAAAATCAGTTCCTGTACAAGGAGAGAGTGAAACTGAAACAGCTGCAAAAACTGATGTAGAAGGAAGACTGTCAGCATTATTACAAGAGACTCAAGAATTAAAGGTTGTTTTTTAGCGAAACTCTTTAATTATTGCATATTCTAGGAAATTAACTCTAGGAAATTTGATTTTATTTCATTGAATCTCTCAAATTCTTAGATTCATAAAGAAAGCTTACGGAGTGTAATTCTATGTCAACCATTTCCATTCTGTTTTGATGACTAAAGATGTTACAAATTAAGATTTTTAAATGCCGTTTCACAAAATGGTGTCAGAAATGTAAAATGTGAATATACTGCAAAATGTAAAAGTGTATTTTTAATCTCTAATGACAATAGAAACAAGAAGTACAGATTTGGCAAATATATAAGCCACATGTAAGCTTTCCTCAAGGCTGAGAGAATCAGACAGCAGAAATCCTGACAGACATCAGAATAAATAACGTGAAGAATGAAATGGAATAACAGTAAAAAATAAATGATGAGAAAAGTTAAAAGAAGATAAATGTGTAATTTAACTTTTTGAATTGTGTCAAATTGTTAAGTATGTATTTTATTTGAAGCTGTTATTTCTTCCCATTTAATTATATCTATGAAATTGGGATTAAAATATTTTTTAACTTAAGTTTTGAGTTCTGATTCTGACACTGACCAGCAAGATTGTCGGCATTATTATAATGACATAATATGTTTTCTATCTTTACTTTTTCCTCTTATCTGAAATGGAATTGTCTTAGGATTTTTTTGAGACATAGCTAGCTAAAACTGTTTTTCATATTAACTGTCTTTGATGTTAGCTCCAAACATAAATTCTCTTGTTAACTGGGTGTGTGGTGTGTGTTAAACTTCCTATTCCCCCCAACCACACTCCCAAATGCCTCAGATTGGACAAGTACAGCCTGTATCATACACATAACCTATTTGTAAAAACCCTAGGAGAGAATGCTAATTTCAGATGAGTGATTTTCACCTTTCTTTTCCTAGAATGAAATTAAAGCTCTCTCTGAGGAAAGAACTGCTATTAAAGAGCAGCTGGATTCATCTAAGAGTACCATTGCCATTTTACAAAATGAGAAAAACAAGCTAGAGGTGGATGTTACAGACTCTAAAAAAGAACAGGATGATCTCTTGGTGCTGTTGGCTGATCAGGATCAGAAAATAATTTCATTGAAGAATAAACTCAAGGAACTTGGTCATCCAGTAAGATTGAATGTTTCCAAAAGTGACATGTTTCTTTTTCACATACTTTATAAAATTGTACTGTAGCATGGAAATGTTGTGCCTATATCTACATTACAAGCACAGATCTGTGGGTAAATGAATGTGGTATCACCTGTACTAGTTTCACATTGTTCAGTGATTTGACCTAAGAAATAGATTAGGCGCCATTTCCACCTCTTGTTAGCAGTTGTGTTTTGGGCTTTGAGTATAGAAAATGAATTGATTTGATTAAAGCTGTGGTATTGTGGTAACAGCACTCTCACCATCCAAGTGTGCCATTCTCTTTTGCCATGTCTGGTTCAGGTTTGCATATAACCATCCATCAGTTAATTAATCTATGTATCTCATGTCATATTGAAAATGACAGGGAGTCTTGAGCCTTAAATCAGATGTCTTGTAACTTTCAATAGTAACTGGAATCAAAGAATTTATCAACAGAATATATATCATTATGTGCTAAATGTGAAGTGAACAAATCTTCATAACGTTGAATGTTTTCCTTTGCCTTAGGTAGAAGAAGAGGATGAACTTGAATCTGGAGACCAGGATGATGACGATGATGAGGATGACGATGATGACAAGATCCCAGATCATATCTAACTTTAAAACCTCTAGGAATGAAAGAGATTATACTATAACTTGGAAGATGGAGTCTTAAGACAGTGTTTTGGTTTGCCTCCACAGAAAATAAAGATTTAGAAACCAAGTGGAAAACATTCTCTAATAAGACTATTGATGTATTTTTTTAATGATGCCACCCATGTTGAAAACACTATAACTTTATGCAGAACACATTTCTTTTATTTAAATTCTTCTGAACTGCCCCCAAATAAAATTTGCAAAGAGCGTGAGACACCAACATACCATTTTAAAGCATGTGGTGGCAATGCTATTTGCCTTAGTTCATTGGTTGTTTACATAAGTTCTGTATTTGTCTATTATTTTCACTTCTCAGAATCTGTGACTCTAAGTACTTACTTAAATATTTGATTTTTGTGTTGTTGGAATCATTGTTTCTAAATTGAGTATCAGAGTTCCTAGTTAATGATTTCCTTTGAAAGAAAAGGTTTTACTTCAAGGAAACGTGGCATGGGTTGTAAAGATAATCAGCCCTCTATCCATTGTGACACTGAAGCTGAGCAGGCAGGACAGTATGGAATGAATGCCTTGACGCACCTGATAAGGCTGTGTTCTGTACCTCAGTGAAGAAACAGGATACTTGACACAGTGACGGGAGGGTGTTTCTGAGAAACTTTGGCAACGCATATTAGCATATGATTGGTTTTGGTTTTATTTTAAGCTAAACGTCTAAAACATGCTATAAGTTAACAGCTCACACAACTCAGATTTAGTATTGTTTAATTATCATAAGACATACTGTGTTCCTAGTTTTAAAAAGACCCAAACTAAGATTTATATAATTTATTGGCATTTTTGCTGAATAGGTTTAAGTCAGATAATAGATTTTTAAAAAACAAATGAAGCAATGTGTCAAAATTTAATGTTTTCATAATAAAAAATAGATATTCTGTTCACTTAATTCCTGGTCATGATTCCCTTTTTTAGATTTTGAGGAAAGTGTTTTATTCTTAATAAAAGATAAGACAGGGCCTCCCCGGTGGCGCAGCGGTTGAGCGCTGGGTTGCGAACCTGCCCGCAGCCTCTGCGGCGCCTGTTCGATCCCCGGCTGCTCCCCAGCCACCGGAGGAGGGTCCCACATGGCGCGCAGTCCTCTCCTGCCGCCCGCTGCTCCCCTCAGCAGTGTCCTTCGGTCCTTCTGCCTGCTCTGCTCCCCGCTCTGGCTCTGGTGAATTCTCTCACCCTCCCGCGCTTCTGACTGTACCCAGTGCATGTATAAACAAAACAAACAAACAAATAAATAAATAAGCATGCCTCTATTAAAAAAAAAAAAAGTTAAAAAAAAAAAAAAAAAAAAAAAAAAAAAATAAAAGATAAGACAAGTGAAAATGGTAATGGGAATTCTTATGAGTACATTACTCTAGCTAAATAGACACAATCTTATCTTTCAAAACAAATGTTAAGGTCCTGTTAGGTTGGAGGGGTAATTGGAGCAGCTGCAGCAGCGGAAGAGGTTGTAGGAAGGTTTAGTTGTTCTAAATTGAGCTTTGGCATTCTTAGCAATGATTTCCATTTAAAGAAATAGGCTTACTTAAAGGCAAGACAACAGGGCTGAGAGATAATGTGTATTATCTGCCTTCTGGGGTCAATCACAGTTTGAGCAATCTACTTAGGGGCACCGGAAGGGAGGATTTTCACTTACCTTGAAACAGCTGTTACTGAGCCCCGGTGCATGCCACACCGTGCCCTTGCCTGCTCCCTTCCTACCCAAACCTTGCTCTTGCCAAGGCCCTGAGGTGTGGCCTGGCTATCCAAGGAGGCCTGTATGACTTACTCAACCAACTCAGATTATGTGAAGTTTCCCTAGAGTTCACCCCACATATTGAGCAACTGATTAATGACTGAATTTCAGGCTAATGGTTAAAAAATAAAGAAAAATCAATGAGTCAGAATAAGATTTCCATAGATAGGGAATGCCAAAAGACTTGAGAGGAACAGCTACAAAATTAGTATAGTTTGCAGAGACTCAGTCCCTCAGGCTGGCGTGGAGTTGAGAATACACGAGGTAAGTGGCACAGTCCAGGCTGGAGCCAAATGAACATCTTCCTATCATGCCTGTAGTTTTTTGCCTGGATTGTTTCTGGTGCTTCCTAATATAGGTATATAGTATATATGTAGTGGGTGTATAATGTGCTGAGTACTGCCATATGCATTGGGGATTATAGCAGTGAATGAAACAGACATCCCCTATATTGTGTTCCAGAAGGAGTAAATGACAGTAAAGTGCATAAAGTAATAAGTGCTGTATAGCTTCTGGAAAGATACTTGCATTTTATTCTGAGTTTACTAGGAAACCAGAGTAGTGATTACATTTGATTTCTGTTTCATAGATTACCTGCTTTGTCAACAATTGTCTATGGGGAGGAGGCTAGATAAGAGGCTATTGGTGTCATCTAAAAACAGATGGAGGGCCTCCCCTGGTAGTGCAGGCGGTTGAGCACAGCATTGTGAAGCTGTTCGCAGCCTCTGTAGCACCGGTTCGATCCCAGCTAGCCGGCGAGGGTCCCACATGGTGCGGCAGACCTCTCCTGTCTCGCCCGCTGCTCTCCTTAGTGTATTTTGTCTGCCTGTTCTGTTCCCCTCTCTGTCTCTGGTGAATCCTCTCACCCTCCCGCGCATCTGGCCTGTACCCCGGTTCTTGTATAAATAAATAAATTAAAAAAAAAAAACAGATGGTGGTCAGAATACATTATAGGGATGATGGTGTCTAGAGTAGGATTTGGGAGATACTTTACAGGCAGAGCTGAGAACACTTTTTTTAAAGAAAAAGATTTATACAAGAGCTGGGGTACAGACCAGAGGCAGGGGACGGTGAGAGAATTACCAGAGATGGAGTGGGGAGCAGAACAGGCAGACAACCGAAGACCCTGTGGAGGGGAGCAGCAGGCAAGGCAGGAGAGGTCTGCCGTGCCATGTGGGTATCTCCCTGGCCAACCAGGCATTGAACCTGTGCTGCAGAGGCTGTGGACAGCCTCACAGCACAGAACTGAGAACACTTGTTCTTAAGTTGCCATGTGTCAGGAATAGGGGAGCAAGAGAAGTCAGGAGTAGGTTTGGTGTGCTGATCTAGAGCTGATGTAGGCTTGTTAAATCTGAGACTCAGGTAGACATACAAGTAGATAGGTTCACTAGGCAGGTAGAGATAGAAATTTGGAGCTCATTAGACTGGAAAATAGTGTATAGATAGTATTTAAATCCATCCGGCAGGATAAATTCTTCTAGGGAGTGACTATAGAGAAGACAACTAAGAACTCTGAGCATTCAATCTAAAAGATGAGGAAGGAGTGATAGTATTAAATGAACAAGAAGATTAATTTACCCCAGAGCAACTCTGACTGGTGGAATTAAGAGAAAAACTAAGAAAGCTATGATTTTAGACTATTTTCCTACTGTACTGGAAAATGAAAATACTTTTCAAAACTGCTTTAGTGAAACACCTTTTATTGATGCAAACTAGCTCTATCCTGTTGAACTCAATTAAACTTGCTTTTTGAGAAATTTGTCCTGCTAACTAAATAGATAAGTATCTGAAGAAAATATTAGCTTATAATTATATATTATTTGAAAGATTTTCTTAAATGCGACTTATTTTATCAAGTTTCCCCTTCCTTGTGGATTAGTGAATTAACTTCCCTGGCAGTACCTCCAAAGAGAAGTTATTCTTGCAGTCTACATCTCAGAAACTTCAGGATTTTTCTATAATCTTTCAAAATGAAAATTAAGCGAGTAAGGTGTGGCACATACCTGTCTTAAAATATGATATCCCTTCCTGCAAATTAACTCAGTTTGTCTAGACATAGGTTTTTCCCATAAACACTCTAAGCAGTTGTGACTAGTTTTATTTTGAGAAAGCGTTACATGTTAACATTGCTATAATTATACATTACTTTTGATTTTGCTCATGACAAAACTGAACCACTTTGTAATTATATTTTCTCACTTAGGAGAATGTGAAGATAGAAGTTTCTGATACCTGGTTTGCTAGTTTCTTTCCACCTCTGGGTTTTTGTTCTAGGTTTGTTTAAATAAACATACTATCCTCTGAATTTAGTGTGATAGCCATAGTGGCAAAGCTTGACATTTTGTGCCTCTTGAAGTTCTTTGACTTCTCTGTGACAATTCATGCCCCATAATACCGTAGTGAAAGAACTTTTTGCCTTGTTTCATAGAGAAGGTAAAATGCAAGGCTCTTGCTGTGGTGTGCATGGGGTGAATTTTCAGATTCTCTTTCATTCTTATGTTCTTTACCTAAAGTAAGTTTGCATTAAAAAAAAAGGCAACTTTTTTTTTGCAGCAGTGAAGAGTAGAGTGACTATGTTTATTGCAGCACTGTTTATAATAGGTAAAAGCTGGAAACAACCCAAATACCCAAAAATAGATGACTGGATCAAGAAGATGTGGCATATATACACAATGGAATATTACTCAGCAATCAAAAAGATAAACTCATGCCATTAGCAGCAACATGGATGGAGCTAGAAAGAATTATGCTCAGTGAAATAAGTCAGAAGGAAAAACAAAAATATCGGATGGTTTCACTTAGAGGATGAATATAGGGGAAACAAATAAGACATCAGTGTAAAAAAAATAACAGTACAAAACACAATGAAGCAAAAACAGACTATTATAAGTCAGAGACATCCTGCAGGGGAGGAGGAGGGAGAGGGATGGGAGGGAGGAAGGGAGGAGCACAGGGGACTGAGGTGATGGTGCACGGGTGCATTGGTGAAGGAAACTCTATGGGGACTGCACCTGAGGGGGTGGGGAGAAGCAAATATTGTTTAAAAATGAACACTAAAAATGAACAATTCTGTAAAAAAAATAAATAAAATATTAAAAAATAAAAGTAGGATGAGCTAAATAAATACTTAGGTGTGAATACTGCATTACAAATTACCACAAATGTGACTTAAAACATTGTTTCACGGCTTCTGTGGGTCAGGGGTCAGGGCACAGCTTAACTAGGTCCGCTATTCTTTGTCACAAGGCTGTACTCAAGGTTTCGACCAGGCTGTATTGTGGAGAGTTGGCTTCCAAATCTCATTCAGGTTTTTTGTTGCATTCTTTATAGAACCGAGTTCCAGACCAAAAACATCAATCTCTTGCTGACAGTAGGCCAAAGTCCTCCCTCTGCAAGGAGTGGTCATCCCCAGTTCTTTAGCTCATGGGCTACGTCATCATGCTCAGTCACTTCCTCAAGTCAGGATAACCTCTAGCCCCAATCAGCCAACAAGACTGGGTCTTACAGGAAATAATCACAGGATGACATCTATCACCTTGCCATGTTGGTTAGAAGCAAGTTAGGTCCTGCTCGCATTCAGGAGGGATTTAGACAAAGGCACGGATACCTGGAGCTGGAGATCAAATGCTGCTACATACTTTTGTTTCCTTTAATCCTAATAGCCTTAATTTGTCAAATGTTTTCAAAATAAGCTGGGAGTTAAGGGTAGAGAGGCAGGGGAGAAGGGAGCGTATGATTGGTAGAGGGGTTAAGTTAAACAGCAAATGTTGTGTTAAACCCCATATTTAATTTTCCCTACAAATGGATAACTAGATAGATCAGAGTAATTGTCAATTGGTCAAAAGCATAACAGCTACTTACTGCAATTTCCAAAAGAAGATCTTTTATCTGTTTGAAAATATTTCAGTTTTTAGCATAAACATTTCACTTTCCCTAATTCTTAAAAGGAAGAATTGTTTTATTCTAGTCATCTAGTGGGTTATTGACATAATTCAATATCCTCATGCATGGGAAAACAAAATTTTAAGCTTTTTTTTATTTAAGAGAAATAAAATAAAAGTTGGTGAAGGTGGTAAAAAATGTAGACTGATTCAGCCTGTTTGGAAAACAATGTGGAGGTTTCTCAAGATATTAAAAATAGAACCACTACATGAGTCAACGACCCCACTCCAGGTATCAATCCAAAGTGTGCAAAAACATTAATGTGAAGGAATAAATGCACTTCTATATTCATCGCAGCACTATTTACAAACCCAAATTATGGGAACAACCTAAGTGCCCAGGGAGAAATGACTAAATTTGAAAGTTGTGGTATATATACACAATGGAATACTATGCAGCTATAAGAAAAGATGAATCTTGCCATTTGTGACAACATAGGTGAAACTGGAGGGGATTATGCTAAGTAAAAAATTCCAGAAGGAGGGCAAATCAGATGATTTTACTTTTATGTGGACTATAGAGAAGCAATACAGAGGGTCAAAAACTAAATTAAAAATGGCCTCCCTGATGGCCTAGGGGTTATGTCTCAGTGCTATCACTGCCACGGCCTGAGCCCTATCCCCGGCTAGGGAGCTATCTCACACATAGAGCAGGAATACAAATTAATTAATTTTTTGAAATGTACACAGGGGTTCACAGAGAACTTAAGCTTAAAATGGCTAGATTTGGGGGCTTGTATACCATTCTAAGAAAGGAAAGGGAACTTAGGGCTCAAGTTGGATGACAAATTGTGGGAAGTGACTAGGAAATATATGAGAGAACAAATGGAAGATAAGAGCTATTTCAGTAAAGTCTGCAAACTCCTCTCAGTGTCAGCTCTCTGATGATAAGAGCGCTCTTCTCCTCCTCCTATAGTTGGGGGACACCTTCACAAAGGGAGATGTATGTCCTGCTTTTAGGCAGATAAGGAAAGGCAGAGAACTATTCCTGTAGCTGTTGATTCTCAATTACCTCCAGCTCAAAATAATCTTTATTCCAAAGCGGCATAATTCTGGGTAGCGTATCCTGATCTGTTTCAAATGCTAACCCATTTTTTTCCAAGTAGAAAATTGCAAGGAATAAGAAAGTGAAATTTTGTTTCCCTCACTCCTTTCCTTATGATTTTGAAATGTTTTCTTCTTTCAAATCTCCCTTGAAAATCAGCAAATCTGTAAAGCAAGCAAATTCACTTACATTTCTAAATTTTGTTTCCTACTACAAGAGCTTTGTGATGTCTAAGAGACTCTGAAATACAAAGGATTATTCCAAGGCAGAAGAGCCACATTATACCGCTCAGTTTGCTCTGTTTTTTTTTCCCAGCTGCACTTTTTTTTTTTTTAAGATTTATTTATTTATGCATACAAGAGCTGGAGTGTAGGCCAGAGATGTGGGTGGTGAGAGGATTCACAAGAGACAGAGTGGGGAGCAGAACAGGCAGATTCACTGAAATGCACTGCTGAGGGGAGCGGCAGGCGAGACAGGAGAGGTCTGCTGTGCCATGTGGGTAGCTCCCTGGCGGGGGACCTAACTTGTGCTGCAGTGGTTGCTGATAGTTTTAACACTTTAACCCCTGTTCCCCCAGGGAGGCGCCTTCTTCTGGAATCTTTACTAATATATATGCTTTCCCATATGCAGTACAGCATGGAAAAGTCCCTGTGGTTCCCTGCAATTGCAATCACCAGGATTTCAACTTCTTTCAATTTACAACGGAATGTTTTGGTGCTATGTCTAGAAATATAATATACTCATTCTGGTACTGCAGCAGTGACCTGTCTGTTTTTTTGTATCTTCTGATTTAATTTCCATGCCTGATGACGTGCTGAAACGGGTTAACTTTTTAGGGATTTTGTGAATTGGTGTTTAAACACAGGCATTATTAAAAGTTAAATTATAAAAATTTACAATTAAATAATGTTAAAAGTGAAGATTATAAATATGCAAAACTCCTCACTTCCTAATTATTTTACCATAGTTTTTTTACTACCTATGCTCTTTTTTTTTTAAAAAGATTTATTTATTTATGCATACAAGAACCGGGGTACAGGCCAGATGCGCCGGAGGGCGAGAGGATTCACCAGAGACAGAGCAGGGAACAGAACAGGCAGACTGATGAAATACACTGCTGAGGGGAGTAGCGGGCGAGACAGGAGAGGTCTGCTGTGCCATGTGGGACCCTCACCAGCCGGCCAGGATGGAACCCATGCTGCAGAGGCTGCAGACAGCTTCACAGAGCTGCGCTCAACCGCCTGCGCCACCAGGGAAGGCCCACTACCTATGTTCTTGAGGATATGTGCGCCCATCACGTCTATCTGCATGGAGGGAACACAATGGTAATATGGGGTGCTTCTCTACAGCTCTTTCCAACTCCACGTGCAGTGGTGCCATGGCAACAACTACAAATCAGGACTTCATACTCCCAGTTAGTTGTTAAATATTTGCCAGCACACCCTTGCTGTAAACCTATAAAATATCACTTGTTCTCATGTTAACCTTTAATAAGCAAACCCTCACTTTTGCTGTGCTTAACATCATTCTTCTAATTTCAGTATTTGTTCAACCAGGACATAGAGAGGTTCCTACCAAGTCATATGCTATTTATCCTGTCAACCTTGTCTAAACAGGATGGTTTTAACTTGAAGGGTAGATCAACTTCTGTTTCTTTAAGTCAGTCAGCTTCCTCCGGCAGAGTCAGCTCCAAGTTCTTCAGTTCAACTGCCACACAAAAGACACCATTAAAACCCTCCAGTAAATCTCCATCAGTTGTACTATAGTTAAACTGAGTAGTTGCTGAAGCATTTGAATAGCAGTCATCTGCCTAGTTGGCTCTAGTTTTAGTTTTTAATTTATGCTCACTCTGCTCTTATCATTTTTACTGATTCATCCTATGAAGACACTGTCAATATAGCTGTTTCCACTTGAAGAATCTATTTGATTAACTGTGAAAGAAAACTGGTTTTTTGTTTTGTTTTGTTTTGTTTTTTAGTTTTACTGCTAATACAGTCCCTTTCTGAGCTATTTCCTCTAAGGATTTTCCAGTTTAGAGTGATTTGTTAGACTCTGGACTAACTCTCTCACTCTGGAGACCACAGTGTTAAAAACCAAAGACACCAGGTTTGATAGATCTCAATAGCTTGAAGAGTACTGTAGGAATTAAAATTGTAATTGACCAAAAATTTGGTAGAGATGAATTAATCAATCCCAAGGAGAGGAATAATGTGCAAAAATAAGTAAACAAAATGAAGATAATGCAGGGCAACAGAGAAAAATTCTATGGCTTTGCATTTTGCCTGAAATTCATTTTTATTAACCTTGGATAGTTCAGAGATGATTTAGGAGTTGTTTTATTTCTAGATAAGAGTGAGAAACTTTCTCAGAGTGCTAATATCACTTTCCTTTTCTGTAAAACTTCTTATACAGGAAATCCATTTCTAGAGGAGTTGGTGCTCAAAGTGTATTCCTTCATAACACATAGGAGAACAGGATACATCCCCAGGCCTGAAACCAAAGCACTGGGACCATCTGACTCTGAACAATTCCCTGGAAGTTTGCTCTCCAAACCCAGACAGCAACACAGGATCTAAGTCTCACAAAAGAAGGGGAAACTGAGTACTTTAAATTATTTTTTAAGGTTTATTTATTTATTTATACAAGAATGGGGGTACAGGCTAGATGTGCATGAAGGTGAGAGGATCCACCAGAGACAGAGTGGGGAACAGAACAGACAGATTGACTGAAATACACTGCTGAGGGGAGCAGCAGGTGAGATAGGAGAGGTCTGCCGGGCCATGTGGAACCCTCGCTGGCCAGCCGGGGATGGAACCGGCGCTGCAGAGGCTGCAGACAGCTTCATAGCACGGCGCTCAACTGCCTGTGCCACCAGGGAAGGCCTGAAACTGAGTACTTTAGCTTACACATCTCCTCGGGGCTCTTTAGAGGTAGAGAAGGTGGGAGGGCTGGTACTATAGAATTCTTCCTTTGTGGGAACACCTGCAGTAGTCAGAACTTGGGGTGTCAGGGAAAACTTGGCTGACATATCATAATAGGTCCCCAGGTTCCCAGGGACAGAGGCCCCACTATTTCTCTCTGTTATTTTGGACCGGGTGGAGAGGGTAAAAGCAGGGCCACGCAGAGCTGTGCTCCCCAAAACAGGAGGAGCCTGAGTGGATGGGCTTTGTCTAGGAACAGCAGACACCCGCTGAGGCTGGATGTGTGCCAACATGCTCTCTGAGGGTCTAAGATCTCGTGCTCCAAAAACGCTGGAAGGCCACAAATCTGCCAGCAAATCAGCTGCCTTCCTCTCAAAAGCATTTTCTGGTTTCCCTTTCAATCTTTGAATTGGCTGTAAAGAGAAGGACAGAGAGACCAAGTTAGAGAAAGCACTTCCTGCTGGAATGCACAGGTGGTTCCTTGCTAATTGACTGAGTTTTGATCTGGGAGGCCTTTAGGGGCAGGGCACACATACGTATGACTTCTGCAGAAGATTAAATAAAGGAGGAATCTGAAGCAGGGGTAGCAAGCTAGAGATAGGTGTGATTGAACTTGGGTTAAATTAAGAAATGTTTTTGGATTTTGCCTGATTTGCCTACATTTTGAATGCTATATGTCTTTTCAGATACAAACTTAGAGCGAGAGGAAATAAGTCATTGGGATGGGTCCATCTCAATATAGCCAAGTAAAAAAGTCCTAAAGTCTCCCAGACTCCTGCTGGATCCCGGTTCCTACCAGCCACCATCTGAGTAGTTTCCATGCTGGTGCTTTGGCTCAACAGTTAAGATGGCGAGATATTTTTCATTCTTTTGTTTTGCTTTGTTTTTTCTTTATTATCAATATGACATAGAATAGGACATTTTTGACAGAGAAGTCTTTTGGTTACAACCAAGCTATATTATACCCCTATGTAGTTCTTTCATTTGGCCTAATTTTTTAAAAAGATTTATTTATTTATGCGTATAGGAACTGGGGTACAGACCAGAGGTGAAAAGGTGAGAGGATTCACCAGAAACAGAGTGGGGAACAGAACAGGCAGATTCACTGAAATACACTGCTGAGGGGAGCAGCGGGTGAGTTAGGAGAAGTCTGCTGTGCCATGTGGGTAGCTTCCTGGCCTGGGATCAAACTCGTACTGAAGTGGCTGTGGATAGCTTCATAGGTTGCGTTTTAACCCCCTGGACCACCAGGGAGGCCCTGGCCTAATATTTTTAATAACATTTCTTCTCTCTATTGACTTGTTTATCATTACCAGTTCCCATTTGAATTAATTGTCACAAGCAAATATGAAGGCAAAGTCCTGTTGGCTCAGACTAAGGTAGCCACTGAGCTTCTGGGGCAAAAGCTGGAGTCTATAAGCATCCTAGTCATTAATAAGTCACCAACTTGTAGGTGATATTTTAGTCTTAAGATTTCCATCAGCATGATATTACAATTCAAACATTTAGTTTCAACGTTGTATCTTCTAAACTTATCCCAATACTGAAATTTTCTAATATGAGAAAAGAATAAATGGAAACAACAAAAATAAACTTTGTTCTCACTGAATTCAAAAAATTTCTATTCAGGTTCTGTTCACAGAGATTTGAAGAATCCAAACACTCTTAAATTTTATCAGTCCCTCAGCTGTACTTAGTCTCTATAATTCAAATATGGACCTCTCTGGTAAATAGTCTAAAGCAAGGATTCTAAACTGGGAGAAACTGTGGCCCCCCCATCCCCTCCTTGCAAGGGCATTTGGTAATGTGTGGAGACACTGCTGGCTGTCACATGTGGAGGAACAAAGTGGGCATCTGGAGGGGGCAGGTCAGGGATGCTGCTAAACATCCTACTATGCACGGGGCAGCCAAATAACATGGAATTATCAGGCCCCAAGAGTCAATGGTGCTGCTATGAGGAAACTCTGATCTAAAGTAACCTAATAGTTTTATTCTTCAGCAAAGATAATATGCTAGCCACTTACCAGCATCCGAAATACGTAGTAGTGTTTCCTGTACCCAGGACTGCTGTCACTGCTCTCATCTGACAAACCTTCCTACAAACGGAAAAATAGTCTCAGAATTTCCTTTTTCTTTCAGTCTGTTTCTCCTTTTCAAAAGGCTACATATCACTCCAAACTTGAGAGACAGTGACTTAAAAATAACTGCTCTAAGTTAGTGGCTTTGGTAAGGAATGTCTTGGATAAACTAGGAAACCCTCAGAACTGGAGCAGGTCAAGGGTCAAGAACCAGAGGCTGTCTCAGTCATATCCCTCCTGCTCACCACTGCTATGGCCCACATACTGTCTTCCTCCATCCTTCAGCTCTGGTACCAGGGCCAACCTTGGCCTTCTCTTCCCAGTTCCCTCCTCTTCTCAGACCTCAGAAACAGCCCGAGGTGCTCTAGAAGCCCATGCACAAAATAACCAGAAACCCCCCTCCCAACACACATCCCTAGCCAGACCCTGGGGAGCAAGCCAAGTTTTGACTTTATTTTTTATCTTCTCCCTTCCAATACAGACACTTTTTTGCCTATATATTGGTTAAAATTTCTTTTTTTGAATTTCATAGATATCCACTTAAGTCTTCACAATGAGGATCTTTGAGACATTTTGTAATGTTCCAGAAGATTTTCAGTCTGTTGGATGAATTTCAGTGAATAATTGATACCAAAAGCAACTCATGAAAACAAACAGTTATAAATAAAAAGCATCACTGTGAATGTAATATTATCAAAGTAGCAGTTGAAATGTAGATGCTTCATTTCTGATACCAACCCTATGAAGAAAATACACAGGAAGCCCAGAGTCCTTTGTTCCTGAAGTCATAACTAAGCTGTTATGAACTGAGTATGTGTGGTCCCCTAAGATTCATAGGCAGACAGACCTTGGAGATGCTGTGGATTCAGTTTAGACCATCACAATAAAGTGATTATCACCATAACTTGAGTCACACACAAAATGTTTGCTTTTCAAGTGCATATAAAAGTTATATTACACAATACTGTCATCTATTAAGTGTGCAATAGCACTATGCCTAAGCAAAAACCAATGTGCATACCTTAATAAAATGTGACATAAAGACATGAAGTGAGCACATGCCCTTGGAAAAATGGTACTGATAGATTTGCTCCACATAGAACCTACGTTCCATTTGTAAACAATGCATTATTTGTTTCATTTGTAAACAAATAAAACTTTTTATTTGCATTATTATTTGCATTATTATTATTTTCATTATTTGTAAACAATGCACACCTCCATAGGGTGTGGGGCGCCTGCCTGTAGTGAAGCCGTAGGCCCCGAACCCCATGTGGAAGTATTAGAAATCAGGATTTTGGAAGAAATGAAGAACCTACATGAATGGGGCTGCTGCCTTATAAGAACAGCCACCAGAGAGATTGCTCCCCCTCATGCTCTTCTGTGAGATACTAGAGGATCTTCTGCAAACCAGGAGGAGGGCCCTCCCATGAACAGTTTTGCTAGTACCTTGATCTTAGGCTGTTCAGCCTCCAGAACACTGAGAAATAAATTCCTGCTACCCAGTCTATAGTCAATCTTATACTTTTAATACCCTGTTCTTCAAGTAAAAACTCTGAATTAGTGGTTGCAATCCTTGAATAGTTCTAACAGCCTACTGGTACAAATTCACTGTGTGGATAAAATAGAATTAAAGGAATTTGTTCTTGCCAAATATCCTAAAAAAAAAATATCGGATGGTTTCACTTACAGAAGGAATACAGGGGAACCAAATGAGGGATCAGGGGAAAAAAAAGACAAAACTAATAAGCAAACTATAAGTCAGAGACATTCAGCAGGCAACAGGGAGGGAGAGGGGTCAAAACGGGGGGGGGGGGGGGGGAGGAGAGTACAAAGGGCTGTGGTGATGGTTTATGGATATCTTGGTGGTGGTGATTTTATGGGGATTACACCTGAGAGGAGAAATCAAACATTGTACAAAAATGAACAACAATGTAAAAAAATATATATATATATATGTATAGATGTATATATATACAAATATCCTCATAAGTGCTAATTTCTTAACAGTACACAGTGGCTACAGCTGCAGATGAAAATTGCATTGTTTAAGCCAGGCACCATTACAAGAATCACATAGCAAACAGCATATTCAATTTGCTATTTAAATTACAAAGACAAAAATGTGTAGGAAAACACATTCTATTTTAATTACATTAAGAAAATTGGTACCATCCCTCCCTTTGTTTTCACCATACTGTTTTTAAATGACAAGGGTCTACTAAAATAACTGACTTTCATGACTTTGGCTTCTTATAGTTGAGTACAATTAATGTCAAAAAATAAGGTATTAAGCTATTAAAAAGTGGCTATGAAATAAAATTATCCTACAACATTTCTGCTTTGCTGGCAGACATAGGACACTGTGGAAGAAACTCCAATTGGGAGAGAGACTTCAAAGATAAAGTCAGAATTCAATTTAGATCTCAGTTTTATTTTTTGCCTTCTAAAGAAAAAAAATACCAAACCAAGAGTTAACAAAAATGCATAGAAATCTTAGAGGGTAGTGCCCCAGCACATCGTGATATTATAGATGCTCTTTATCTTTCTTTTATTTCTGATTCTCCTTCCATGAACATGAAGAAACTTTTATAATCCATTCACAATCACTTCGTAAGTAATTCAACACCTAGGAATTTACCCTTCCCCAGAAGTAAAGGATTTGTACAATGAAAGCTACATGACATTTTTCACAAATTGAGAGCATGACATAAGGTAAGAGATTATTTGATTAAGAAGAATGCCAAAAACTAAATGAAATTAATAGTCAAAATGCAGTTGGTAGATAGGATTCTTAAAATATGAAACCTCTGGGAAAAGAGTTGATTGTAGCTAAAAAGCAATAAACAAACAAACAAACAAACAAACAAACAAATAGACAGAGTCTTTGGTAGCAGAAAGATTGAAAATATTATTTCAGTTTCTTTCCTACGTTAATGTTCTACGAGGCTATGATTACATTTTCACTCAGGGGTCCCAGTTGCAACCACAGGCAATCAACACCCCAAAAACTGTTTTCCCAAGAATGCCCTGGTAGCTAGAAGCAATTTAAAGCAGGAACAAAAGTGTCTGTGCTTGTGGGAAAGAAGAAAATGAAACAGAACCACAAATAAGGACCTGAGAGCTCTTTTTCCTAGAGGAAAGACTATAACTTGTTTCACAGGTGGAAACAGAACAGGATGCCATTTTAAAGACTTACAGTTTTTAAAAAGGAGGGGAAAAGGGGCAGGACATGTATATATTGCATGTCTATAATTCATTTTTTATCTCTTAACTGCAACATACCCAGTATTGTAAATGGCAAATACTTACAGACTCTGGTGCTTTGTTTGCATCAAGAACAAGACATTGGAAAGATCGCACAATTAAAAGTTACAATGAAGTGTGATGTTTTCTGGATTATGGGGATTGTGGGTGGGTGGAGGGTAACAGTAATTACTGTGTGGCCTTGCCCCGGGAGCCTAGCAAGCCAGCACCAGGGGATGCTCCACCCACATGGCTGCCCCTGTTTTCTCCTCCCTCCCTGTCTTTCTCCCTTCTTCTTCCTTACAAACCTGGAGGAAGGTGATCTTTTGCAGAAACTCCATCTGCCACACACTTCAGAGATACCCCACTTTAGACAATGTTAAGAGTGAGGAAGGTGACTTTTGAGGGTGCTGAGATGCTGGCCAGAGCCCAGGAGGGAGTGTCTGATGTGGGGGTGTGGAACCAAGCATAAGTATTCTTAGCCATTGCTTTGTCATTTTGTGTGTAACTGCCATTTTAGAATTTCAGGTCTTGCAGGTCTTGCTGTCCCGGGAAAAGACTGCATTCCAGAGATAGTTTGGACCCTCACTCCACCCTTACTCTCTGGTCACCAATGAGGGCGAACTTGCTGTAATTGGAGCTGCAGGTTGGAGCTGCATCTTGGCCTGGCCAGTCAGCTTAGAATGATAGCCTGGCAAAGTTGGAGAACTCATCCTTGTAGCCAATGAGTAACTGCCAGCATAATTTAACCTTATTAAAAGACCCCTGCTTCCTTTGTTCGGGCTCTCGGTATCTGCCACTGCATTGGTAGGTGCTGTGAACCCGGACTTGAGTCTGAAATAAACTCCCTTTTGTGTTTGTATCAGCTGCCTTTGGGTTCTTGGAGGCTATGCTCGCCGAGTCTGCTGACCTTGGGCACAACAGGGGCTGAGACAGCCAGTGAGGGGTTGGCCTGAGCAGGACTTCTGTGTATTTCTCACATAGAAAGTGGTTAATAACTGACTGGTCCTTATGCTGACCACAGAGCAGGGGAGGGGACGGGAGAGGGGTCAAAATAGGGGAGGGAAGAGCACAAGGGACTGTGGTGATCGCTCACATGTGCTCAGTGGTGGGAGAAACTATGGGGATGACACCTGAGGGGAGAAGTCAAATAATATCCCCAAATTAACAACGATGTAAGAAAATAAATTACTTTATGAAAAAATTACCTTCCCACTAGGCAATAGTCCAGAATCCTGGGACCTGGATTTCTAGAGGGTCTGCTTGTTAGTGCAAAATGAACATGTGGAGACAGAACCTCAGGGCGTCACGGGTCCTCAGAGTGCAATGACTCCCAAGGAGGTGCAGACGGTGCAAGGGGCATGTCAGAAAGCCTGGTGCCTCACTGTGTCCTTAGACTGTGTGGTGTCCCCAAAGCATTGCCTCCCCACGGACATCCTGGAATGAAGTGCTGAACGCAGACTTTCCCATGGGGAAATCCAGAAGCCCTGGAAGGGGAGAGGTGGGAAGGGATCAGCATGACTCACCGTCTGAAATGTAAGGACTCCAGGGAGAAACACCAGCAAACTCACACACTGGACCATGCTGAGGCGCTAAAAGCACAAATGAAGCTTCTTAGTATATGAATTCACATGCACAGGACTATACCTGGACAATAACCTCCTCTCCCAGTCCTTCCTTTATCTGACCAACTGTGTACCATGGGAGCAAGAGGGTGGGGGCGGGGGGGTGCTGCTGGAGCAGACTGGGAGCCAGGCCGCCTGGGATTGAATCCGGCATTTTCCACTTGCGTAGAAGTTAATGACTATCCTTGTGTCTCATTCTCTTCATTTATAAAATGGGGGTGACTTTAAGAGTTATTTTAAGGGTGATGGTGACAGTTGAATGTGAGCATAGCAAACATTTAAAATAGAGCTTGGTGGGCCTCCCTGGTGGCGCAGCGGTTGAGCGCTGGGTTGCGAAGCTGGCCGCGGCCTCTGCAGCACCGGTTCGATCCCCGGCTGCTCCCCGGCCACCGGAGGAGGGTCCCACATGGCGTGCAGACCTCTCCTGCCGCCCGCTGCTCCCCTCAGCAGTGTACTTCGGTCCTTCTGCCTGCTCTGCTCCCCGCTCTGGCTCTGGTGAATTCTTTCACCCTCCCGCGTTTCTGACTGTACGCAATGCGTGTATAAATAAATAAATCAATCTTAAAAAAACAAATCTTCATAATTAAAAAATAAATAAATAAATAAATAAAATAGAGCTTGGACGCAGGCTGCCCTCTGTGTGTTTTAACTTTTATTGTTGTCACCTTGCCCAGTTGCTCTGAGTTGAGCACCAGATCGATATAAATATATAGACATAAATAAAACAAAGGTCTGGATGTAAAGGACTTCATAGTCCATTTAAGAGATTTCATTTAACAGATACAGTAAACAATTTGAGTAAATTGTTCCTTTGATTCTTTGAAGCCCTTTTTTAAGATAGACTTAAGTATGTGATTGTTTTTGTTCTTCAGGTATTCTATTCAACTACACACTCTTCTGGAGGTCCAGATAAAGAAAATAATGACTTAAGATGTTTGAGACAACAAAGAAATATAAAAAAAATCTTTTCCAGCCACAAACTTTGCTCTGTCACTGTTGTTTCCCTTCAGTGAAGCAGCTTAAGGAAACCTCAAGGGAGAAAGACCTGGAAACCTGGGAACCCTCAGGGCTTATCAACAGGGGTGCCTGCCTCACAGTCTGGTCCATCGCTGTCTCTGTTAGTTTTATATAAGTTCCAGGTGTATGCCTTTGTATTTGACATCCATGTATACTACACTGTGGTCATCACCAGTCTAGTTTCTGTCCGCCACAAAATAATTGGTCTCACTTTTGTTTTTGTTTTATTACCATGTATATTGTTAGCAAACAATTTTGAGCCTGAATGCCCACACAATACATCAGCACCCAGGGTACACACACCGGCTCATGCTGCCACATCCACCAGCAATAGCTCCAGCTCCACCTGCCACCTGAAAGCTCACTAAGCCCAAGATCAGTCAAATCAGAGGTAGGCATTTCCTCTCAGACCCCTCAAGGCTTACCTGCTGCCACAGGAGTATTCCGAGACAAGCAGAAGAGTCTATCAGTAAGCAGGCCACTCTCTCAAGACATTCGCTTAACCCCACAAAATGCCCTGGTAAAGAATTCTGTAGCTTTGTGAGTGTTCTAGACAGGAGGCCTTCCAAAACATGACATCAGATAGGGAAGGACAGTCTGTTTTCAGGATTTGTTGTTGAGAGAATTGCTTACTCCTGTCTTTGCAGTCAACCATACCATCCCTCCTCATACATAATTATACAGAAGCTAGAGGGAAGGGTGCCTTTGAGGAGCTGGGTGAGACCAGAATCTAGGGTACTGGTACCCAAACTCCTAACCACTGGGAAAACCCTCCAAACAAACAACCAAGACCTGTAGACTAGTAACATACGAAATTTTGCCTGTCTGTTTTATTCTGGTTTCCTGTGTTTCTTCTCACAAATGCCAGGAAAACACAGTTTTAATATTCTGCTTGGTAGGCACATAGAAATGTAGCAGAAAGTGTTCACTTACACAAACTGCAAGGGCAGTTAGTCTAGCACTTTCTAGAAAGCAAACTTGTATCCAGTACACATCTGTAGAGAGGACTTGGTAGCAGGGGAAGTTGGGGAAATCTGAGTAGTGCTTGGGGTGTTCAGCACACAGCCAGGGTGCAACAGGGCCTAATGGCCTGCCCGTGGCCACTTCTGCTCCCTGCCCCACAGCTGGAGAAACTTTTCACCCAGCTGTGCTCAGGAGGGCCTGCCTGGCTGAGCCTACCCCTCTGCCACAGAGCTGTACTTCAGGGAATCAATGGCCTTTAAGGTCCTTTCCAAGTTTAAGACTTTGGATTCTATAAAATAGGTCATTTCCTAGGGGAGCTCCATTCTTTTTGACTTCTAGTTGTGACCCTGTTGTAAGAGTCTCCCTTGAGTGCCACAGAGAGACTTTTTCACGGAGGAACAAAGAACTATAGATGGTGATCACTGTTCTTAATTAAGAAGTTCAAAGGTTAATAATCTTCCTGGAAAATAAATGACATGTTTGGAGAGATGGAGAATGAGTAATGTCTGTAACATTTCTTGTTCTTTTTGCTTTGTATGTCTGTATAGACAAATTATGGAGGGACTTGTAACTTTGTCTCTCAAATAAGACAAAATGAAATTTTAAGTATGTTTCCCCATGGCTTCATAAAGTTCTGTCCCAATTAAAAGGTCAAAATACCCATTCCTCTTGCTGGAAACATCCCAGTAGTCTCTCCAAGGACTTGGATGTAGATTGGGGACAGAATCCTTCCATCACTCACAACTTTCCCAAGTTCAGCAGCGACGACATCCTGCATGCACCTCCCCTATATTATGTTTCCACTCTTCCCTCACTCTAGAGTGAGTCCTAGCTGGCATATGACTTCCCAGACATAAAAGGATCCTATTTCCTAAATTCCTCTGTTCATTTTCCTGCTCCCTCTTTAAAATGCCAATAATGATGGAAAGTAAAAATCTACTTGGAAATAATATAGCATATAAACATTTTTATTGAAGCATTGTTATTTTATCCAGAATACTGAATAGAACACACTATGGTACAAAGTACAGCAAGATAATGTCTGATTTTAGCTGTGGTGTTTGGATAACATATGGAGGCAGAAGAAGCTATGTTTGGCTGTGATGAGCCTTCAGATCATCAAGGATCATAATCTCCCCGGTTGTTTGGGGTGAGAGGGAATGATGGTTCAGGGTAGAAGGGAGTAGTTTCTGTTATTGGTGGAAATGGTTGTGTGGGGGCTGTGGTAATTCTTCTGTTCATTGGTAGTTTCCTCTGGTAAAAGAAAAATCAAGACAAAAACACATTTATAAATATGCAATATAGAATTATCACAGAGCTATTTCTTGCATAGTCATTTTTTAAAAATTTATATTGGTAAGGAGGGAAGCATTTTCAACTAATACCATTTTTTGCTCATGACAGTTAATCAATGAAATTTCAC
The DNA here is from genome assembly GCF_014898055.3 of Talpa occidentalis. NCBI lineage: Eukaryota > Metazoa > Chordata > Mammalia > Eulipotyphla > Talpidae > Talpa > Talpa occidentalis. Next base: position 44,222,892 of record NW_023604972.1, read on the forward strand.
ATTTTTATCTGATCTTTACAAAAGAAATCAAATGTTCTCTGTCCAGCCTGTTGTTCCAGCTAATTCTCCAAGGGAGAACAACTAGAAGAGTTGGACAAAAAAATTTTAAGCATCTGTTAGATAACAGAGTTGTAAGAAAATGAGTCTTTATGGACTCAAGATTACAGATATGGCAAGAATCCCAGGGATGCATTTAATTCTCAAGGCAACTGGCAATTCCAAAAGTATGACTGAAAAGTAGAACAGCGTTTTAGAGAAACCTGCAGGTATGGGAGAAATATTTAAGTTCAGGAACTGCCAGAGACAAGGGGACCTGGTATTTTTTCAGGCTTATGGTTTGGACCCAGTGACTTTATTCTGAAAGTGAGAGTGAATGGGGACTTGCTCTAATCATCTCAGTCTCCAGTTGGAATAATCTAGTCTGTGAATGTTGTGCCTGAAGTCTCAGATCCAAGAAAATCAGAAGTAAATCCTCTCTGGAGGAAGACAGCTTCATCCAGAACCTAAATTTTCTTGGCAATTCACAAAAACAATGTTCACCACTCAACTGAAAACAAACAGGCTTAAAATAAGGATCCAAAGTGCGTGAAGAAGCCAGAATAAGACTCAGGTGAAAATAAAAGGAAAAAAGCCGAAAACAGAAGCAGATCCCAGGGAGAGTCAAGAAGTGGAGTGATCAGACTCTGACTCTAAAATCACTATGTTTAAAATGCTCAAGAAATTTAAAGGTGAGACTGTAAACTTGGCATCAAATAGATACTTTAGAAATGAAAAATGTAACTGGAATGAAGAATTCAATAAATTGGTTTAATACCAGATTGAATACACCTATACACAGAATTAGTGAAATGAAAGATCAGAAGAAAGTATTCAGACTGAAGCAGAGCAAAACAAAATGATGAAAAAAATACTGAAAAGCACATAAGAGACATATGAGACTCCCTGTAAAGGGTGAAAGTGTCCTTAAAGTTTAAGACGAGTACAAAGGGAATAGTACAGAGGTCATCTTTGAACCAATAATGGCTAATAATTTTCTTAAAACAATGAATGAGTCAAGAAATACCATATATTCCAAGCAAGATAAATAAACACTATAGGTTATGGCAGGACTTCTGAAAATCAGAAATGTAAAGATTAACTATAGAAATATTTTTAAAATAAAAATTATATAGATTGAAAGTAAATGTTCTCTTTCTTAAATAATTTCCTTCTCAGATATTTTTAGTAGGAAACATGTAATGAAAAGTTTAAGTGATATCAATTACTTTTCAAGTAGTGGTAATGCTTTCCAGAGAGATTCATAAGTTTCGGTTCTTCTATTAATTAGCAATTTCATTATATGTGGAACATATAATTCACACAAATAAAAATTTGAAGTTCTATTTTGAAAATGATCTAGACATTTAAGCTGGAACCACCATCTTCCAGGAAATCAACAAAATGACCAACCCAAAGGGAAGGAAGAGAGACTCCCATGGTCTGTTCTGTAGGCCTTTTAGAAGATATGGAGTTGTTCCTTTGGCCACATACATTCAAATCCATGAGGAAGGTGTATTATAGATATCACAGGGATGGGCATTGTTCAAACAGGAACAGCCCCACAAGTGTTACTATGGCATCACTGGAAGAGTTTACAATGTGTACCAACATCAGTTAGCATTGTTGTAAACAAACAAGAGCAGGATTTTTGCCAAGCAACGTAATGATTGAATATATTAAGCACTCTAAAAGAGCTGAGATACCTTCCTGAATCATGTGGAAGAAAATGATCAGAAAAAAGGAAGTCGGAGGGAAAGGGATTCAATTCAAGTGAAATGTCAGCCTACTCCACTTGGAGAAGTGATGGAAAGTAAGAATTGATGGAAAAGAACTTGCGGTCCTATGAATGAATGTTGTGATAGGTGCCGGGGGAGAAAAAATAGCTCTCTGAAGGAAAAAGAAAAATATCAGATGGTTTCTTTTATGGGTAGACTATAGGGAAAATGACCAAAGGGTCAGGAAAAAGCCAAAACTTACAGGCTGACTATAGATCGGAGGCAAACAGGAGAGGGGATGAGAGAGGGGTCAAGACAGGGGAGTGGGCCTCCCCGGTGGCGCAGCAGTTGAGCGCTGGGTTGCGAAGCTGCCCGCAGCCTCTGCAGCGCCGGCTCGATTCCCAGCTGCCGCCCGCTGCTCCCCTCAGCAGTGTACTTCGGTCCTTCTGCCTGCTCTGCTCTGCTCTGCTCCCCGCTCTGGCTCTGGTGAATTCTCTCACCCTCCCGCGCTTCTAATTGTACCCAGTGCTTGTATAAACAAACAAACAAACGAATGAATGAATAAATGAATGAATGAATGAATAAATAAATAAATAAATCTTTAAAAAAAAAAAGAAGACAGGAGAGGGATGAACACCAAGGACTGTGGTGACGGATCGTGGATGCTGCGTTGGTGGAAGAACTACAGGGACTACACCTGAGGGGAGAAATCAAACACTGTCCAAAAATTAACAATGATGTAAGGAAATAAATAAATTTAATTATAAAAAAAGCCCTTTGGACAATAAAAATGTTTCTTTTAATTGAGTAGACTAGTGTCCCCTCCTCCAGAAAATATTTTAAAAATATCTTTTAATTATATCCTAATTCATTGGGGAAAGGTGACTTTACTACTAAATTTAGTGTTTTATTTCTCTTGCTGAAAGATGTGGGAGGCGGTTTGTTGTCCAACAAAGAATATACTCAATTGGTTAGGAAACTGCCAGGTATTGAAGGGGGCGGGGGTTGGGGTGCCTAAGGGGCAAAGGCTGACAGCCACAGGAGAGGTGGGGGAAGGAACAACGCCTGTGATCACTTCATACCTCTGAGTAACATAAAGGGGGCCATAAGGCAAAGCAGGGCAGTGGGAAAGCACCCCACAGTAGAAAAAAGCCCCTGGGGGATTTTGAGAGCAGTGGGGAGTCCCAAAAAGCCCCTGTAAAAAGGAAACCAACCCCCTAGCAATAGGGTCCTCCTTGGGACCCCCTCCTGTTGACAGGAGTCCTTGCAATAAACCTGAACTTGCTAATCTTCAGTCCGGTTTGTCAGTGATTATTCCTCAATCGCTAGAGCACAAGACCCAGCAGATCGGCAACAGTATTATTTATAAAACATCTATCCTAATTTGAAAATTGTTCCTCTAAATCACTCTGGAAAAAAAAAAGATTAATAAACGAAAGGTTATCTGTTGCCTTACAGTTAAGCTTGGGAAAGCTGATTTCTCATAATTGTATCATAAATTAAATAACTGTATTTTAAGTATCAGGAACTTGCCTTCGAAGCCCACTGCTTAAAAATAAATTGTTTAAAGCACCCTGTCCTTTGTGAGTTACTTGCTTGTTCTGAATTGCTCTGACCTTTCATGGAACAGGGCTGAGAAAACAACAGAGTTTGTGATAAGTTGGAAACTAAAATACCTTTTTTTATTTTAACCAAGAGTTAACATTTAATAGCAATAATTATGTGGTGCAATATTAGAAGTGCTTTACATGACTCACTCATGAAAAACTTAGAATACTTAGAGCAAGTATTATTTTGACCATTATACATACAAGGAAGCTGAGGCACCATTAAGTTGTTAGGTTACAGGTATAAAGTATTAGCAGATTCAAGCCCAGGCAGCCTTAATCATTAGTACTATGTTGCCTTCATGTTAACGGGAAAATTTAAAACAATTTTGTTTGTTGGAGCACAATTAGGTTACTTGTTGATTCCTGGATATTCTTTCACGGAGGAGGCATACATCTAAAAGTCAGCCAAGATGAGTGGCTTTCAGTTTTCTCTAATGAAGCGTGATTTCAAAATGTCTGCTTTGGTTTTGAATCTTAATGAATACTCAACATAACTCAATACTTGGTGGCTATTAACTGATTTTAAGATTAAAAAACAAATTAAAAATAAAAAAGATATAAATGGAAAAGGAACCAGTATATGACAACAAAATTCTCCAACGTGATTCCACATTGCCTACATCTTTCCCTTTGTTTTCTAGAAATTCCACTCCTTTTTCAAGTCTTTATAATGATAGAAAAATCAAGAAAGAAAACTTACACAGATATTCAATAATTTCTGGCATTGCTGCAAAGGAAAAAAAAAAAACAATTACATGACATTTTAACTGTTAGAAAACTTTGTTTTGGTTCAAGTAGATTTTTTTTTAATGCTCTGAAGAAAATAAGATATTTCTAAGGAAAAATTGCAAAAATTGCTTTAATGCTTGTGATTAGTAAAAATGTAAATTGGACAATCATATAAAATAGAAGAGAGTTGGGAGATTGCCAAGATAAGTACCATTATAAAAGTTTTCCAGATATTAAATCTGTTGAAAACACAACCCAAAGACCTAGAAACTGATTTCTCTCTGCCTTTTAATTTAGACTACCAAAAGAAAGACAGTCCAGAGCCAAGGTGGAGCAGAGAGCTGACTGCTTTGGAGGCTTTCTTGGAGAGAAACCTGAGCTTTGAAAGCTACTTCTGCCATCTTCTGGAAGACACAACACAGCCACAATCCGTAAAGAAGTCACAATCCTTAGATAAAAATCTAAGCTAAAGATTATTACTGCAATTGGTATAAATGTATCTCTGCATTTGCTTGGCAAAAAAAACCCTGGAAATCTGTCATTAATGTCCTTTAAAAGGAATTAATGCATGTAACTTTTTATGAGGAACTTTGGGTATTAAAATGAATGTATTTAACAACTTTACAAAGTGAGGAGGTAGTGGGGTCATTCTTTGATCGACTCTGAAAAGTAGAAACATAATAAAATTCTAAAAAGAAAATATTCATGGGCTGTATGTAGTAAATTGGCATCTGTTAAAACCAGATGATGCAAAACTGGTAAAAGAAACCTCATGATTTAAGTTATCCCCTTCTTTGCAAAAGACAATTTTCTAAACTGTATCTTGAGAAGGGTATTGTTCAGCCAGACAAGAGGAGGCCCGGGGCTTGTCTGGCTGTATTTCAGAGGCTTGTAGTGGTCTGTATCTCTGAGATGATTCTCCCAGCTGGCAGGAACTGCAGAATTAATTTGTAGCTATGCCAACCAGACTATTTCCTATTTCTACCTTCTATTTTTCATTTTTACCTTAGAGGAAATCTTATAATCATACTTTACGTTGCAGAAAATACTACTTTTTGAAAATATCAAATATTTTCTTTCTAGAAGCAGCAAACATTTCTAATTTAGGTTTTTTAAGAAAACATAATTACCTTCCAGTAAAAGAAATGATGATGGTAAACTCCAGAATGAAATTTTCGTGCCTGTGAAAATTAAGAGGCATATTAGCAAACTGAGGAAATGAATACTAATGATACTAATGGTAATAATGAATTAGGAAATTTACACTGAATTCCTTGAAGACAGGGACAGTGTTTTGTTATTTATATAATCCTGACACCTAACACTATTACCTGTCTCTTGTAAATATAGAAAAATTTGTTTATAGAGTGAGTGAATGATCTCGCCTATGCACTAACCCTTCGTCATGCTAGGAATATTATCTCACATAATACTCTCAGCCTTCTCACTGTTTTCTTGTTCACAACAATCACTTGAGCTGTAGTCTTGCTTAACCTACCATCTCTGGGCTACTTGTTTCAAAGTTCATCCAGGGCTATTCCAGAGCAATGGCAGCTCCCCTGTAAGTAGCACTTGCTCAATCAGTGCTTCTCAACCCTGGCTCGCAGAGGAACAGTAACCTGAGAGCTTATAAAATTCTGGGTGTGATATCAAAAAAACAAGCAACAAAACAGCAAATGTTGGCGAGAATGTGGTGAAAAAGGAACTCTCCTACACTCTGGTGGGAGTGCAAACTTGTCCATCCACTATGGAAAGCTGTCTGGAGGTTCCTCAGTCTACTAAAAATGGAGCTTCCATATGACCTGGCAATTCCACTCCTAAGGATCTACTCAAAGGACACAAAAACATTGATTCAAAAGAACACCTGTACCCCGATGTATATTGCAGCACTATTTATAATAGGTAAAACCTGGAAACAACCCAAATGCCCAAAAATAGATGACTGGGTCAAGATGTGGCATATATATACACAATGGAATGTTATTCAGCAATCAAAAAAGATAAACTCATGCCATTCACAGCAACGTGGATGGAGCTAGAAGGAATTATGCTCAGTGAAATAAGCCAGAAGGAAAAAGAAAAATATCGGATGGTTTCACTTACAGCAGGAATATAGCGGAAACAAATAAGACATTAGTGTAAAAAAATAATAACAGTACAAAACACAACAAAGCAAAAACGGACAATTATAAACCAGAGACATACTGCAGGGGAGGAGGGAGAGGATCAGAGGGAGGGAGGGAGGAGCACAGGGGACTGAGGTGATGGTGCACGGGTGCATTGGTGAAGGAAATTATGGGGACTACACCTGAGGGGGTGGGGGGGGGAAGCAAATATTGTTTAAAAATGAACACTGATGTAAAACAATTAATAAAAAATAATTAAAATACAATAAAGTAAAATTCTGGGTGCAAGGGGTCCCGCCCAGCACAAGCTAATTGAGTCAAATTTGGGGGGTAGGGTGGAAGTGGGAACCAGACATCAGGACTTTTCAAAGATTCCCAAGCAATTTCAAGTGCAGCTAAAATTGAGAATCAGCTTCCCACTGCACTTGAGTCAAACCTCTTACTTTTCTAACAGGGTTTTTAAAAACAGGTTTAAGTAACTACTTTCAGCTTCAAAGAAACTTAAAATGAATGGAGACTGTGGCTGTGACTCCAATAATGGATTTTTTTTCCTTTGAAGATTGAGATAACCAAGTGTTTGGAATATGCACCAAGGCTGACCTGCAGAAATGGACATTAAGAGGTTGCTTACCAGTGTGCAATGAGCTGTCACCAAGAGAAAAGCAATCAGAAACACCACTTTCATCTTTCCACTCTATCTGCAAGTAAAAGGAGAGCATTATTTCTTAACTTGGAAACTATTAGAATAGAGCCCTTTTCTATTTCTATAGCATGACACTGGATCAAGCATGTTCTTCAAGAGCTTGGCTAAAATTCATGTCATTGGGTAACAAAGGATGAATAAAAGATTTTGGAGGATATTAAATAATTGGAACATAGATCACGCTTCAAATACCTTAGACGGTGTGCCCCAATTCAGGATCCATATCACACTTACCCACGCACACATACATGCGTTCAAGTACAGTATAAAATATTTAATGTTTATTAGGAATATTTTCCCAGTAAATTAAAAAAACACATTGGTCTATTCTATAAATAACTCACTAAGGAACAGTCCTTCAAATATTTATTATTTCATTTGATTCTTACAAAGACTTTGCCAGGTAGATATGATTATTTGTCCTGTCTATACCCATATATTAAGATGTAGATAATTCATTTGATGTATTGGTAAATCCTCAAAGGTACAAGAGTTTTATTTTCTACTGTACCATGACAATTTTTATTTCAATTTTTATCGTTTTTCATGAAAACAAGAAAAATTCCAAAGTGTTAATAATGATATACAAAATGATAAATGATATACAAAATGATATACAAAATGCCCTTTTTGGGTCAGGAAAAAGACAAAACTGGCAAGCTGACCATGATCTGAGGCATACAATAGCGGAGGGGGTGGGAGGGGGGTCAAAAGAGGGGAGAGACGAGCTCGAGGGACTGTGGTGATGGATCACGGGTGATGTGGTGGTGGGAGAGCTATAGGGGTGACACCTGAGGGTAGAAATCAAATACTGTTCAAAAATGACAATGTAAAAAAATAAAAACATTTTTAACTGCCCTTTTTTGTTGTTTTGTGCATAAAGAAAAAATGAAGCACTTTGAAAATAAACATAAATGCTATATTTCCCCATAAGCAGAATACTAAAATTTTTCATCAAGAGCATATTGATTCATTTTCGTAAGAGTTATTTGTGGTAAATTTTTATTATAAAAATTAACTTTCACTTGAAATACTTTTACAAAGAGGGCTGTAAGTGCAATTTAAAAACCAATAAGCAGAAAATATTAACGCATAACCAATTATCTTAGATCTGTGAAATGCTATAAGCAAACAAATTGTGAACAAAATTGCCAGCAACTGATTAAAAAACCCTTCTTCAAGGTTAAACAGTATTTGAAATAGGAAGAGAAATTTCAAAAGGATCAAGTTTATGTAAATATTATTCCTATCCTGAAGGCTTACCTCATCACGTTCCTCTCATTACTATTGATATTCCCGTTATTTTTCCTACACATATTGCTAAAAGTATGGAGGAGAAAAAGAGGATTCTACATTTGCAGAATAACAAAAAAAGGCTGATTTATGTAGAATGTGTTATTGTTCCTCTTACACAATTTTTTCTCAATCACTATTTTAAAGCCCTGATGTAGAACAAATATCGAAGTAAGATTTAAAATCTACATGAGGGGCCTCCCCTGGTGGCGCAGCCGTTGAGCTCTGGGCTGCGAAGCTGCTCACAGCCTCTGCAGCGCAGGTTCCATCTCCGGCCTCCGGCAAGGGTCCCACACGGCACACAGACCTCTCCTGCTGCACCCATTGCTCCCCTCAGCAGTGTATTTTGTCAGTCTGCCTGTTCTGTTCCTGGCTCTGGTGAATTCTCTGACCCTCCCGTGCTTCTGACTGTACCCAGTGCTTGTATAAATAAATAAATAAATCTTTAAAAAAAAAATCTACATGAGTATATAAGATAATGCGTAAATAATCAAATAAAAATACATGCCATGACTGTAAAATAAAATGACAATAAATTAAATGGAATTCTTTAATTTTCAAGCTTCCTGGATGTCTGTATCTTTAAAAATATATATTATTTATAACTGAAAGGCAATTACCTGTACAACAGGAAAAATGAAATACCCAATATCATCAAGGTTTCCTCTGAAGTCTCGCTTCTAGATGACCTTGATGATATAAAGATATATGTATATATATAGATAGATTCTGATGTGTCATATTTAAAAAATGAGTTCTGATAACCCTCATTTACATAGGAATTGGACAGGAGTTTCCCTTGCAGGTCAACACCTAATACTTCACTGGGTTAAGAGCTTTGTCTCTTATTATAACACATCTTTGTGGTTATTTATGAGACATGAAAAATTCTTTGAGGAGACACTAGGGTTTTGCCAATGAACAATGAGGACACATAATTGCAACAACTAGAAAAATCCATAGTGTGTTAGTAGTTTGGTTGGGAAATACACCTTGGGAGTTTCGATTTAAAAATACTTAAAATAAATGCATTGAACTGTGCATGAATCATGTATATACAGAGAAAGCCTTCCCGCATATCAGTCAGTGGGGGAAACAGGCTTTTAACGTGGGTAAGTGGGGGAGCACTAGTCTAGAAGACAGCCCTCCTGTGTGCTAGCAAAGTTCAGCCACTGCCTATGTTGTCTCCATCTCCCACAGAGAAAACCTCCAGAGTGTCCCTTAACTCAAAATCTTAGTCTGAGCTAACTCAGTGTCAGAGGAAGCTGGAAATTCTTCCCTTCTTGCACAAAAATGCATTCATCTCCTGCTCCAGTGTATTTGAAAGGATAAATATCCATTTTCTTCAAAAGAAGTACTGTACACTCCCGATCTATGCTGCATAGATGGTGCACATCACTTTTCTGGTCCAGACAGATCAATCCAGTGTCTGCAGTATTTTCACCAGAGCCTGGGTATTCAGTCTTTAATAGCATCAACTGTGGGACACTAACAGCTCAGCCAGTGCAGCACTTTGTCAAGTCAGGTTCCTTTCATAGCATTTTACTCAGAGGCAGTTAAAGCATTATAGTGTGATTCTTGTCTCTTAAGTTGATCCCCCTCCTCCCAATTATTTTTGTTTTGTACAAATTTTAAGTTAAACTTCCTATTACAACTTATTTAGTTATGGAGAGAGAAAGAAAGGTGGAGTTACCTGTAGACACTACTGTGAATTGATGATTATAATTTTAAATGAAAAAAATCAAATGGGGAAAAGTATACATAGTATTTTCCCATTTTTATTGAGATGTAATTGACATGTAGCAAGCACTGTATCAGTTTAAGGGGTACAGCATAATGACTTGACTTTCATGTATTGTGAAATAATTAGCACAATAGGTTCAGTTAGCATCTATCATCTCATGAAGATACCCCCAGAAGAAAAAAATGTTGTTTTCCTATGATGTGATCTTATACAATCTACTCTCTTAACTTTCAGTATACACATGGCCTGTTAACTGCAGTCATTGTGTTGTACATGACATCCCCTGGAATTGTAACTCCAAGTTTGAACCTCTTGGAGACCTTTATCCAATTCCTCCACACCTCAATATTTTATTATGAAATATTTGAAAGACAGCAAAGCTGAAAGAATTTTACAATAAACATTCATAGTCACCACCCAGATTATATTATCAAGTCAACTATTTTTGCTTTATCACATCTCTCTTTCCCCTGCCAGTCTCTCTCTATCCTATCTTTTCTATCAATGTTTTTGATGCCCATTTTTAAAACTGAGTTATATATCTTTTTCTTGCCTGTTAGTGGAAGATTTATCTATGTTGCAATTTTTGTGAGTCATTTTTTGACTTTGTTAATGGAGTCTCATTACTTCTAAGCAAGCATGCAAAGAAACATGTGTAAGTAGAGCAAAGTATATATAAGGGAGCATTTGAGCAACAATGTCCTGTTTAGTTCATTCAGAGGCACCAAGACTCATTCAGTTAAAGTAGGAGGACAGATTAGAGCAAAGAGAAAATGTCTGGTGCCCTCCATCCCTTAGCAGTGTGGAAGCAGACTAAACCTAGGGGTGAGAGTGGGGTTGCTGACTAACCTGGTTAGGACAATGCAACAATGAGAGGACTTTTTCTCTACGTCCTCAGAAAGGCAGGCATGACATAATCAGTGCAGAGAGATCTTAGACAATTAAAATTTTGTCCTGCCAACACTTTGAGAATCCATCAAGAGAAGCGCAGAATACTTGGGTGGTTGTCATTTTCTTGTGTTTTCTGAGTGGATTTAAATTGGTTTTATAAACCCCTGGATGCTTACTTGATGAGGCTCACACAAAGATCGGTTTTCTGGAGCTTAGGACACATGACTAAATCAAGAATCTGTTCTACCTTGCTCATCTAGATTCTCTTCTAAGTAAAAAGATAAAAGCACTTAATTTTTGAACAAAATTCATTTCATCTTATAAATCAACATGGTCCTCAGACATTTTGGAACATAGGGAAAAGAGCTATAATCCACAATTTCACTCATGTATCTACATAAAAACTGGTAAGCAAATGTTCATAGCAGCATTATTTATAATAACTAAGAAGGGAAAGCATTCTAAATGTGCATCATCTGATGAATGGGTCAACAAAATGTGGTTTAACCACACAGTGGAATATTACTCAGCAAAGAAGGGGAATGAAGTGCCAATTCACTTTGCACTTTGAAAATAAGTGCGCGCCTAGTGGCGCAGGTGGTTGAACGCAGCGCTGTGAAGCTGTCCACATCCTCTGCAGTGCCGGTTAGATTCCCAGCTAGGGAGATACCCACATGGCGTGGCAGAAATCTCCTGGCTCACCCGCTGCTCCCCTCAGCAGTGTATTTCAGTCAGTCTGCCTGTTCTGTTCCCCGCTCTGTCTCTGGTGAATCCTCTCACCTTCCTGCACATCTGGCCTGTACCCCGGTTCTTGCATGCATGAATAAATAAGTCTTTAAAAAAAAAAAAAGAAAGTCAAGAGTGAATCAAGGAGTCAGACACAAATAGCCACATATTGTATGATTCCATTTATATTAAATGCCCAGAAAAGACAGTCATAGAGACAGAAAATAGATTAGTAGTTGCCAGGGTCAGGGAGAGTCAGGAATGGGAGTGACTGCTAAATGAGTATGGGATTTACTTTTGGGGTGGTTAAAAAGTTGTGGAATTAGATAGTGGTGATGACACACTATTCTGTAAATACACTAAAACCTCTGAATTATGCACTTTAAACGGATGAACTTTATTGATTGTTAAATATATTTCAATAAATTGTTATTTTAACAAATGTATATCTACATATAAATAGACTTACTTTTAAAAAACAACTCTTGATGGCCTGGTCCCAGCCCTGGACATTCTGATTCAATTGATCTGGGATGGGCCCAAGCATCAGTACTTCAGGCCCTCACCTTCCCAAGTGATGCTCTTGCGGAAAACCACTGATGTAAGGCACTTGAACCTTGGGGTCCCTGTTCTGCCTCCTTCCTTTTGAAACTTGAGACCCCCTGAGACCCCTGCTGGTGGTGCTAGGGTGTCCTATTTGTGGGGGTACATTGGCCTCTGCCCCATGGTTACTTCTAGGAATAGAAAAGCTGACAAGACCACTGTTTTACTCTTTTGAATAAGGATGTCTCAGTGATCTTATACTTGTTCCCAAATGCTCAGGAAAAGGTTACATCGCTGCAGGATTACTGCAAATTACTCTGATATGCAGTGACATCCCAAAGTCTAAACTTGCCATGAACTTCTGGGACAGGAAGCAGCAGCTGTTGGCAAATGCACTAATTAGGGCCATATTTGTAGCTCTCTTGGGAAGGATAATCGCTTTCTAGCTTAAGTAGGCCACACTGGGAGAACTCTTGTTTATTTGGGGGGAGGGGGGCATTGATCGTGCAGCTCACACTCTAGTAGAGAGCTCCCAGCTGTTTCATTGCTGGTAGGTAGCGGTGACAACCAAACAAAGAAGACTAGAATTCCAAGTGCTGACTTGTCTCACACTCAACAGACATGACAGTTTTTAACGTGTCCTCAGTGAGATGGTAAAAACAGGAAATGCTTGAAATGCTCCCACCAAATTGGGAGGAAGGCAAGCATCCAATGGGTGAAGCAAATGCTTCCTATTTAGGCTAGAGGATCCTGCCCATCTTTAGCCAGAACAATGAACACAAACGTAGAAGTTAAGGCCTTAATTGATGGGGTAAGAATTTTTTTTGAGAGATTTGGCCTAAAAAAAAACGAGGAATCAAAACAGAAAAATGTGCAGAGGCACTTGAGTTAGATCTGACTCTATAGAGATATGAAGATAGCCCAGTTTGATAAAGGGGTTACTACCAAGATTAAGAGCTGCGAGAGAGGAAGAATTGCACTGGTTGTTTTGTGGTTACTGTGGGATCACAGACACAGGGGCAATAAATGCCATCTATCAACTGGAAAGTGTGATACAAATTTGATGGTGGTGATTCATTATCTGTTGGACCTTGCTATGCAAAGTGTAGTCTTCAACAGTATCTTTGGTCTCACCCAGGAGCTGGCTAGAAATGAGATAGAATATGCTTTTTCTTTTTTTTTTTTAATTTTTATTTATTTATTTATTTATTTATTTATTTATTTTTTTGTTAATTTTTTTTCTTCAGCCAAGACAGCAGAAGGGATGGTTGATTGTACATGTGTTACATTCAGCCAACTGAGAACAGAACTAGTCCAGAATGTCACAGGTCCAGGGCAAAGGACCAAAAGGGACTGTTTTGGTACGAGCACGGTGGGTCTCTCAAAGGTGTTCGCAGCGACCAGATGGTGATGGATGTTCTAGATTCACTGAGACAAAGTTCTAGACAGTAGCATGCAGTCCAACAATTTGTACCAGCGTCCCTGGCCTCCGGCTTTCCTTATTTCTGTTTCTGTGGCTTCATGGGTGTTACTAGTTTACTTGGACCTCTGCCTCATCTTTCTTCTTTTGCGCTTCAGCCTGCGCATTCGCTTCTTCCTTCACTTGGCTCTCATGGCGCGGAGGCTTCCGGGAAGATGGCGCTAAGGCCGAGAGCTCTTTTTTTTTTTTTTTTTTAAAGGGGTGAATTAATTGTAGTAGAATGTATGTAATATAAAATTAACCGTTTTTAAACTTTTTCAAAGTATATTTAGTAGCATTAAGTATATTCACATTGCTGTGCAAACTCACTGCTCCATCTCTAGAACTTCCTCATTCTCTCAAACTAAAACACTATACTCTGTGCTTTTAAACAAGATCACAGGTGATTCACATGTATATAAAGGTTTAGGGAGCACTGGTCTAGGGGTTCCAGTGGCAGACCCTGAGGTAAACTCATTCATAGTTTATGATGGACACTGTGCTAAAGGTTCTTTATTACTTTTAAGCATTATCTCATTTAATCCTTCCAGCAACCTTATGATGCAGGTACTGTCATGAACCCCACCTTACAGATAGGGAAACAGTTAAGAAATTCACTCAAGGATGCACAGCTGGTAGGGGTAGCTCTGGGGCATCTCTTGGCATCTGAGATTCTGAATATGAGTTGTCCTCCCCCAATGCCTGGAAAGATCCATTTAGATGCTTATATTTCAGGATGTGCTGAGGAAAAAAGATGCCCAGATAGACAGAGGTGAGGAATAAAATAAGATCCTATGCAAATAAACATATTTTTAAAAGATTTGTTTATGTATACAAGAACTGGGGTGTAAGTCAGAGGTACGGGGGGGTAAAAGGATTCACCAGAGAGAGTGGGGAGCAGAACAGGCAAATGCACTGAAATACACTGCTGAGGGGAGCAGCAGGTGAGACAGGAGAGGTCTGGTGCCCCATGTGGGTCACTTCCTGGCTGGCCAGGGGTTGAACTGGCACTGCAGTGGCTGCTGATAGCTTGATAGTGCTGTCTTTAACCTCTGCGCCATCAGGGAGGCCCTGCAAATAAATATTTTTTCAGCTTTGCACAACTTATGCATTTAGCAGAGACTTGGAGAATCAGGGACTCAGCTTTCACAGCATTATTTTGTCTTTCGAGAAACTTTATTCTCTCTCTTTTTTTTTTTTTAAGATTTATTTATTTATTTTAAACAAGCATGGGAGGGTGAGATACAGTCAGAAGCACAGGAGGGTGAGAGGATTCACCAGAGCCAGACCGGGGAGCAGAGCAGGCAGAAGGACAGAAGCACACTGCTGAGGGGAGCAGCGGGCGGCAGGAGAGGTCTGTTGCGCCATGTGGGACCCTCCTCTGGTGTCCGGGGAGCAGCCGGGGATCGAACTGGCGCTGCAGAGGCTGATGGGCAGCTTCGCAACCCAGTGCTCAACTGCTGCGCCACTGGGGAAGCCCAACTTTATACTCTTAATCAAGATTTTCTTCCCTTTTTTAGGCATAGCAACTGATCCTATTTCTCTCTTTTCAGACCCATCTGAAACAAACAGGAAGCCCAAAACAGGAAGCTGCTGTGTGGAATTATGTGCCAGCTAAACAGTGTGGCTAGGCGCACTCTATCCCACCTCAAACCCCATGGTTTCGGGGCTCAGCATGACTCAGGGGTAGACTCCAGAATGTCTGACCTGGAATGTGACTCAGAAACTTCCTGGTCTCCGCTGCTCATATCTGAAACTAGAAGTTTACGATACTCAAACATTTTGGAAATGACAAATCCCCTATAAGGAAAAACACAATGAAAAAAATTCCATGGGAAATACCTGGAATTGCCTGACTTTCGTGTGAGCAGATGTGGCCATCAGACAATATAGGTGTGCAGCTGGACAAGGCCTGTCCTTCCAGGGAGTGAATACCTAGAAGTGTCTGGGGTCAATAAAATTTGCTTAAAAACTGCATGAACCAAGACAGTCTTCTAAATGATTGCTTAAAATGACTCACTGAACAAAGATCATTTAGACAAATGCTTCTCCACCCTGGCTGCACAAGAGAATCAATAGCTTGTGAGTGTTAAAAAATTAAAAAAGGAAAACCTAAACATGGAGACTCTGATTTAATTGGTTTGGGATGAAGTCCAGGTACTGGTATTTTTAAAGGTGTGCAAGGTTGAGAAACACTGAATTATGCAAAACAGAGCTAGTGTCCTATCACATTTGTATGCCCAGGGTCTAACAGAAGATCTGACACTTTATAAATGTTTTTTGGAATATGTGTGAGTAAATGGACTAGAGTTATCACAAAAAAAAATGACTGTTAACACTTGGGCTGTACTTTGTGGATTTCAAAATAGTTTTACATGTTTTTATTTAAGTCTCATGACTTCCCAGGAAAATAATTTGTGTGATGCCCATATTAGAGCTGAGGAAATTAGACTTAGAGATTAGATGATTTTTTTCCCCTAGTCCAAAACTTATAAATGGACTATAATTAACTCTTGTCCAGTAAAAAGCTTAATGCTCTCAGTCATTCTTATTTAGCATCAATTTTTCCCTGAGAAAGAGCATTTGACCAGTTCCTTTGGCAAGTAGGTCATTTATTTTCTCCCACCTCAACAATGTCTAAGTTTAAACAATGTTTATTATAGAAAAACTCAAACCAAAAAGAGTAAAAAATATAATTAACCCTCAGGCAGTCATCACCTAGTTTTAGCAATGATCCACAAGAATCAGCATGATTTCATCCATACATCCATTTCATCCACCATCATTTCATCTGTGACTTCACCCTCTGCTCCCCATTTTGAGACAAATCCCAGTAAATATTGGGTTGTTGGAAAGTCACGATGTATTTTTTTTCTATGCTTTTCAAGCAAAGATGTGTCATGACTTTCTGACAGCCCAATATTTCAATGTTTCTCTAAGGACTTAAAAACAAAATGATTACAATATCATTTCATTATTGTACCTTAAAATTAGCAGTAATTCCTTAATGCTATTATTATTTAATCAGTAGTCACACCTCTCTGAGGGCCTTTTCTTCCTAAGAAAGTCTTTGATTAGGAATCCAAATAAATTCCATACATTGCAACTGCTTGATATATCTCCTAAACCTCTTTTTTTAAAAAAAAAAAAGATTTATTTATTTATTTATACAAGCACTGGGTACAGTCAGAAGCGCGGGAGGGTGAGAGAATTCACCAGAGCCAGAGCGGGGGGCAGAACAGGCAGAAGGAACTTAGTGCACTGCTGAGGGGAGCAGCGGGCGGCAGGAGAGGTCTGCGCGCCTTGTGGGACCCTCCTCCGGTGCCCGGGGAGCAGCCAGGGATCAAACCGGCACAGAGGCCTCAAGCAGCTTCGCAAACCCGGTGCTCAACCGCTGCGCCACCGGGGAGGCCCTCTCCTAAACCTCTTTTAATCTAAAGTTTTCTACTTTGACTCTTCCTATTTTCTCTTTGTAAATTATTTGTTGAAGAAATCAGGTATTTGTCCTGCAGAGTCCCCAATCTGGATTTTTCTGACTACAAACTCCTGTCTGATTCACGCATTCCTTGGGCCCCTGTAGCTCTTAATATTTAGTAGGTAGATACAGAAGCTTTAAAACGGTTTGGATTCCCCCCCCCCCCCCCAAAGCTCTTTCCTAATTTCAGGAAAGTTCTGCATGAATTTAGAAATTTTGGAAACAAAATTAGGTGTCCAGGCTGGGAAGTTAACACGTAAATGCACAGCCCAGAATTAAGGGGCATGGCTTCCCTTCCCTTTTGCCAGGTAACTTCCACATTTCCACCTGGTCAGTGATAAGGCATCAGAGCATTTGCTTAGAGTGACATCTAGTGCCTCAAGAAATTATTTTTTTAAAGATTTATTTATTTATTTATTTATACAAGCACTGGGTAGTCAGAAGCGCGGGAGGGTGCAAGAATTCACCAGAGCCAGAGCGGGGAGCAGAACAGGCAGGAGGAATGAAGTACATTGCTGAGGGGAGCAGCGGGCGGCAGGAGAGGTCTGTGCGCCATGTGGGACCCTCACCCGGCAGCCGGGGATCGAACCGGCGCTGCAGAGGCTCGGGCAGCTGCGCAGCCCAACGCTCAACCGCTGTGCTACCACGGGAGGCCCTCAAGAAATTATTGAGATGTAATGGCTCTTTTTAAGGGAGACATCAAGCTATGATTTGGTTTAAGATATGTATTTTGGGTGTTGTTTTTTAATTACAAAATTATCTCATGAGCATAAGAAAAACTTCAAAGGTTAATTTTGGCAATTAGATTTGTTTCCAAAATTTCACCCAAAACTTTACTGGGGTGGAAGACCAGCTCATGCTAGAGCCTTGTGCCACATCTGCAGACCTTCCACGGTGTGATCCAGGCTACTCCCTGCTCTTGATGCTGAACCTGAAGCTGCCCCCTTGTCTTCTCAGCAGGGGGACCCAGCCCCTGATGGCCCACAAGCCAGAAGAAAGGCCTGAGGCGCATCAGGGTGAGTTCCCCAAAGCCTGCATCCCTGGCCATGCCCTGGACTGCCGGGACAACCGTAAAATTGCCCCAAGGAGCTGCTAGAGGCCCCAGCTCCAAGCCAGACCCCACATCAGACTTTCTTGTTAGACTATTTGGGAGGTTTTTGATATTTGGGGGGGTATTTGGATTATTCATCTAATCCAAAAATGTTTGACTCTGAATTAGCCTTTCATATCTGCAGTTATATCAGTCAAGTGGCATTTAAAGTCTTACCAATCAGCCTTTACTATTGCAGAGTAAACTAATTAAATCAGCAGTACTCACACTGGGTGTGCACTAGAATCACCTGGGGAGCATGAACCTCTACTGATAACACGGCCTCTCACTCAAAGATTTTGATTTAATTGGTCTGGAGTGGGGCTGCAGGCAGACTGTTTTATAATCTCCCTAGATGATTTTAATTAGCAGTTAAGGTTAAATCACTGAATTAGAGGTGTAATTTTGCTCCTTCTTCCTAAACACAATTTTTAAACTTCTTTTCAATTAAAACTCCCTTGAAACCAACCCCCTATTAATTCACTGTGCTAACTAATGAGAGACATTTGCTCCGCCTTGACTGTGTGTGGGGCGTACCCAGGACTTGGAGCCTGAGGGTATAGGCCGGCAGTGAGGGCACCAGAAGAAGGAACCAGAGCAACTGCCTCCCAGAAGCTGGTTAGATAGCAGAGCAGCCAGATGTGAATTTGTGACTGTGCTAGCTAGACTTGAGAAAGGAACTCGGGGTGAAAGAATCTTACCCACTAAGCTCTACTCAACCAGCTAATCCCAAGTGTCGAGCCCAGTTCTTTTTATACTGACTATCCCTTTACTCTGTGAAACTTTGTGACTTTCTGCTCTGTAATCTCCACGTTTGCCTTTGGTTGGAGAGAGACAGTCTTCATGGACTGCTCTCCGTAGTATTTCCCTATATAAGAGTGAATCCAGGGCTCTAACTCATTGTCTCGGAGTTGTTCTTTGGAAGCCTCAAAATACTTGTCTACCTTTGATCACAACAAAGTTGGGGAAGTTATTTGTGAATTTGAGCTGTCAGCACAACATATGTCAGAAGGTTACAAACACAAATTCACTAGTGTAACTAGTCACCTCTCAATAACTAAGAATAAGATAAACACATGAGTCATCTGTATTTAATAAAATATCTTAACACTTGACTGGGTTGTACTTGTAGGGATCCTTGGAAAACATAGTTTTCTTAGAGTGTTTTTCACCATGACCTTCCAGCACAGGTGGCCGAGTAGATAACATGTAGCCTTGAGATGTAGTCTACATGAACAGAGAGCAGGAAATAATATATCTCTATAAACTAGGCCTAAACTTGGCCTGTGTTGTTTTGTTGATAAATCACATAAGAGCTAAATAGGTTTTTATTTTTTAAGATTTATTTATTTATGCATACAAGAGCTGGGGTATAGGCCAGAGGTGGGGGTGAGAGGATTCACCAGAGACAGAGTGGGGAGCAGAAGGGGCAGACTGGCTGAAATACACTAAGGGGAACAGCGGGCCAGTCAGGAGAGGTCTGCTGCGCCATGTGGGTAGCTCCCTGGCAGGCTAGGGCTCGAATTCATGCTGCAGTGGCTACAGATTGCTTCGTAGTGCTGAGGCTTAACCCCTTGTGTCACCAGGGAGGCCCCAAGAGCTAATAGGCTTTTGTGGGCTTCTCTGGAGGGGGCTTCTCACAGCCTCTCACTGGCTGCTCACAGGGCACAAGGCAACTGCTACAAGCTCAGTTGTTCACATTTAGCCCCCTGGGGCTCCAGACACTGCCACTGTTGCTACCTGTGTATCTCCGGCTGCCTCGTGATAAATACTTGTTCTCGGCCCCACATTTTCTGACCTGTTTTCTCACCAGCCACCATCTAAAATCAGGTAAGCTTGTAACTTAGGCCCTAGACCTGGCGGTGAAGGTGGGATGGCACACAGATGAGGAGGAAACCTGACAACACTCGATGATGGACATTTCTGGAGTAGCGGTTGGTATAAGAAAATAAAGTCTTCCAGAACCAAAATATGTTCATCTTCTGTGCTGTGGAACAAATGATCATAAACTTAGGGGTTTAGAACATACATATCAACTCAATTTTTGTGGGTCAGAATTCTGGGCATAGCTTTTCTGGGCTGGCCAGGCTGCTTCTCATCTGAAGGCTCAGCTATACCTAGAAGAATCTGCTTCCAAGCTTCTCACAGCCTCTCACTGGCCACTCACAGTACAAGAGCCCCAACTGCCCCGGCTGGAGCCCCAACTCCAGTTGTTGCAAAATTTATCTCCTTGTAGCTGTATGACAGAGTCCCTCACTTTTTGTTTTGTTTTGTTTTAGTATTTTATTTTATATAATTCTAACATCATTTTTCATTTTTGCACAATGTATGCATTTTCATTTTGTTATATTCCCCATACAATTGCACCCCCCCTTATTTTGACCCTAATCCTTCCTCTCCCGCCCCCACCCCTATAGTGTGTCTCTGGTTTATAGTTGCTTGTTGATTTTGATTTTTACTTTGTATTAATTAGTCTTTTTCCTGGTCCCTTATTTAGGTTTTCTAGATTCCTGCTAAGAGTGAGACCATCCGGTATTTTTCTTTTTCTTTCTGACTTATTTCGCTGAGCATGATCCCTTCTAGCTCCATCCATGTTGCTGCAAACTGCATGTGTTTATCTTTTTTGATTGCTGAGTAATATTCCATTGTGTATATGTACCACATCATCTTGATGCCCTCACTTTTTGTAGCCAATCATTGGAAACCATCTTTAAATCCTACAGATTGCCCAAAATTCTTACCAGGTTTGTATCCCTCAACATAGCTACTTATTTCACCAAGACATCAAGAATCTCCTGCTCCAGTCTACTAACATGGAATTTTATACAATGTGATATAATCACAGGAGTAACACCCTCATCCCCTTTACCATATTCTATTGGGTAGAAGCCAGTTGAAGGTCCTGTCTGCATTCATAGGGAGGGGATCACACAAAGGCGTGGATATGGGGAAATGGGGAGTCAGTGGTGTTGATAGTCACTGTATGGTGTGTTTGCCACACAAGTCAAGGGAGCAGGGGATGCAGGAATTGCTTATAGTCAAACCAAACAGATGATAGGGTCCTGGAAAAGCTGGAAAGAACAGCAGGTGGAGCCAGTGGTCATGGATCCAGTTCCTGACTGTGTCATTAACCAAATCATAGCCAATTACCTTTTTGGACCTCAATTTTCTTATGTTACAAATGAAATGAGATAGGAGAGGTAGTGTAGGGTAAATGAAGATTGCTCAGGCTTTTACACTGTTGGCCTTGTGTCTGTCATCTGCAGCCTTGAATGCAGAAAGCGCTTGGCAGCGTGGGCTCGGGGTACGCATGCCCAATGGACACCTGGAGTATGGTGTGGGCATGTGGAAGGCCACACCTGAGCTGAGAGGCTGTGCCTATAAGGGTGTGGCAGAGGTCAGTGCAGGGGTGAACAGCCATGAGAGGAAGAGACTGTGAGTCTACACCAGAGAGAGCCCAGAGTAAAGATTCGTGGAGGGCTAGGAGGCCTGCCCCTCTGCCTGCTGGTGCCCGGTTGCCGCACTACAAGTGGCTTAGAAAGATCACTAAAAGCCTGGAAATGCCATTGAGGGCTCCAGGACTCTTCTTCTTCTTCTTCTTTTTTTTTTAAATACTGCCTCGTGGTTTTTTTTTTTTTTAATATTTATTTATTTATATAAGCACTGGATACAGTCAGAAGCATGGGAGGGTGAGAGGATTCACCTGAGCCAGAGCGGGGAGCAGCTTCACAACCCAGCGCTCAACCGCTGCGCCACTGGGGAGACCCACCAGTACTCTTCTTTACCCTCTGCCTGGATCCATAGAGAACCTAACCTGTGCTTGCGTCCACTAATAAAATAGCATGGAGCTCAGTTGTTCACATTTAGCAAAAACTAGAAATGATTGCACACAAAACTTGTAAATTCATGATAGTTTATTCTCAGTCCAGAAGAGCAAACATTAATTCAAAAGGATACCTGCACCCCATGTTTATTACAGCAGTATTTGCAATATGTAAGCTATGGAAACAACACAAATGCCCAAAAATAGATGACTGGATCAAGAAGATGTGGTATATATACACAATGGAATACTATTCAGCAATTAAAAAAGATAAACTCATGCCATTCACAGAAACATGGATAGAGTTGGAAGGGATTATGCTCAGTGAAATAAGACAAAAGGAAAAAGAAAAATATCGGATGGTTTCACTTATAGGAGGAACATAAGGGAACCAAATATGGGATCAGGAAAAAAAACCCAATAATGGGCCTCCCTGGTGGTGCAGCGGTTGAGCGCTGGGTTGCAAAGCTGCCGTAGCCTCTGCAGTGCTGGTTCGATCCCCGGCTGCTCCCCGGCCACCGGAGGAGGGTCCCACATGCGCACAGACCTCTCCTGCTGCCCGCTGCTCCCCTCAGCAGTGTATTTCATCAGTCTGCCTGTTCTGCTCCCTGCTCTGACTCTGGTGAATCCTCTCACCCTCCCGCGCTTCTGACTGTGCCCAGTGCTTGTATAAATAAATAAATAAATCTTTAAAAAAAAATTACTTTAAAAAAAAAAAAAACCAATAATAATAAATAAATAAAGTTAGAAGGCAACTATAAATCAGAGACATTCTGCAAGGGAGTGTGTGGTAGAGGGATCAAAACATGGTAGAGAAGAGCACAAGGGATTATGGTGATGATTCATGGGTGAATTGGTGGTGGGAATTTTATGGTAACTATACCTGAGAGGAGAAAGCATACATTGTACAAAAATAAATGATGATGTGTGTGTATATATATATATATATATATTATATATATAAAGGAAAAAAATGAAGCTTGGCATAATTAAAAAAAATAATGTGTCAACTTGGTCACAGGACACCCAGCTGTTTGGTTAAACATTATTTCTGATTACATCTGTGAGGGTATTTCTGGATAATCCTGGAATCAGTAAATTGAGTAAAACAGACTGTCATCCAATTTGTTGAAGGGTTGAATAAAATAAAGACTAAGTAAGAAAGAATTTTATCTCTCTGCCTGACAGTCTTCAAACTGGGACACTGTATTCTCCTGCCTTTGGCATCAAACTCAGATTGGAACTTAAACCATCAGCGCTCCTGGTTCTCAGGCCATCCAACTCAGACTGGAACCACATCATCAACTCTCCAAGTCTCCAGCTAGCTGGATGCAGTTCTTGAGATTTCTCGGTTTTATAGTCAAGAGAGCCAATTCCTTATAGTAAACCTTTTTAGAGAAAAATACAATACCCTTGACAAAATAATACTATTCCTGGAATTTCATTCTAAGAAAATGTAGAACTTAAAAAAATTTTGTAAAGCAAGGTATATATACAAAGTTTTTAACCATAGTTATTTATAATAATGAAAAACTAGAAATAATATACACGTTTAACAATTGAGGAATGGCTGAATAGATTATAGTGTATCTGTTTAAAAGGAAATCATGAAGTCATACTGTAATCATGAAGACTATGTAGTAACAGAAGAGTTTATAATTAGATGTGAACATATTTTTTAAAAGCAGAACATTAAATTATATAAACACTATAGTTATAATGCAAAAAAAATAAACAACGAATGAAATCCATGTTTGGGTTATGGTACAAACAATTTTTTATGATACTCCTTTACCAATAAAACATTTTTAAAAAACAGTAAGTCAGGAGGATTGAATTAATAGTGGTTTTTAACTGGAGTAGACTTTAGGATTTAAAATACTTATAACTAGAGACACACTATGGCGGCAGGGCGGAGGACCCGGGGAGAGGAAGGATTAGGGTCATAATAAAGGGGGGTGCAATTGTATGGGGAATATAACCAAAATGAAAATGCATACATTGTGCAAAAATGAAAAATGATGTAAGAATTATATAAAATAAAATATTAAAAAAGAGTAAAAAAATAAATAAAATACTTATAACCATGTTCTACTTTGTGAAAATTCTAAGATGGGTATAGGGCACCTATTATGTTTTAAAGCACTCACATATACATGCCATCCCAAATAGGTGATTCTGATACATATTGAAAAGCAAATTCTCAGCATAAAGTTGCACACATTAAAGGATCAATGCCAGTGATGAGCATGACATTGTTTATGAGGCACCTCATGCAATGGAGAGCAGGCTATCCTTGTAGGCATCTGGCCTGCTGCACACACTGTCACTAGATCTTATGACTTGAAGGGAATCTGAGGCACCGCTCTCTGAGCCAATTTCTCCATGAGGCGGAAAGCCTCCAGGAACTCAGTGATGGCGATGTGGCCATCTTTACTGAAGTCAATGCTCCGAGCCAGGCCACAGATGCAGTCATCTGTGATGTCAATGTTCATATGAGGGCGAAAGAGCTTCCGGGTCTGCCCGAACTCGTCCAGGGATATGAGCCCTTACCAGAGAGAGGAAGTAATCTCCGTGAGTCAGTTTAGTTTCCAGTGTTCATTTCCTCTTTAGGACATATGGTTCCTTTTCGGAATCATACAAAAACACCCAAGACCTGCTATCTAGTTTAAACTACCAAGAGTCCCACAAAACTAGTAGATCACAATTGGCTCTCAACTGGGAACAACTTTTGCTTTGTCCCTCTTGAGAATATTTGGCAATATCTGAAGACATTTTTGAATGTTACAACTAGGGTGGAAGTAGGGTGTTACAGGCATCTAGGAGATAAAGGTCAAGGATGCTGCTAAATGTCCTATAATGCACAGGCTAGACCTTAAAACAATTATTCAAACCAAAGTGTTAAGGTACCCTGAATAGTCATTCCAAGAATATACTAATTTATTCTGCTTATAAAAACAACTTTGAACCCATACACTTATGATCAATTGATTTTCTACAAGGACTCCAAGACCACTCAATGGTGAAAAATAGTTTTTCAACAGATGGTAGGGGACAACTAGAATCCACATGTGAAAGAATGAAGCTAGATTTCTACTGGCACTATAAACAAAAATTCAGTCAAAATGGATCAGACTTAACTCTAAGACCTAAATCTATAAAACTCATACAAGAAAACAGGAAGTCTTCATGACCTTGGATTACATGATGGTTCTTTAGATATGGTATCACAAGCACAAACAACAAAACAAAAAAGAAAAATTGAAATTTTTAAAATAAGAGCTTCTGTTAATCAAAAGATACTACCAAGAAACTGAAAAGACAACCCATGAAAACAAAGAAAATATTTACAAATCATTTATTTGGTGAAGCTATAGTACCCAGAACATATAAAGAAATTTCACAACTCAACAATTAAGGGACAAATAACCCCTGATAATGTGATGTCAAATGTCAATTTTTCAGGAAAAAAAAGAACAAATAACCTGATTAAAAGATAGGTAAAGGATTTGGATAGACGTTTCTCCTAAGAAGATATGCAAATTTCAATCAGCACATAAAAGATGCTCAAAATCACTAGTTATTAAAGAAATATAAATCAAAACCATAATGAGATACTCACACTCAGTAGGGTGGCTATTTTTAAGAGAAAGAAAATAATGTGCTGGTGAGAAACTTGCAGAAACTGGAAACCTCATACATTGTTGGTAAAAATATAAAATGTTATAGACACTGTGAAAAACAGGTTGGCAGTGTTTTGCCATGTGATCCAGCAATGGCACACCTAAGAATATAGTACAGAGAATTGAAAACATATGTTCACACCAAAAGTTGGAGATGAATGTTCATAGCAGCAGTATTCATAATAGCCAAAATGTGGAAACAATCCAAAATGCCTGTAAACTAGTGAATGGATAAACAAAATGTGGTATATCCACAGAATTGATAAGGATCCACTATAACAAGGAATAAAGAACTAATAAGTTACAATATGGATGAACCTTGAAAACATTATGCTAAGTGAAAGAAGCCAGACAACAAAGGCCACACACCATATGATTCCATTTATATGAAATGTTCAGAATAGGCAAATCCATAGAGACAGCAAGCAGATTATGGCTGCGGGGGGCAGGTGGAGAAGGGACAGGGAATGAACAGTGACTGTTATGAACACGAGTTTCTTCTTAGGGTATGAAAATGTTCCAAAATTAGATAATGATGGTGGTTATCAAAAATACTGTGACTTCTTTACAGACACATCACCCAAAGCAGTGATAGTGAAGGCAAAGATCTGCACAGCAAAAGAGACAATAACCAAAACAAAGAGAAACCCCACCGACTGGGAGAACATTTTTGCACACAACACTAATGATAAAGGACTGATCACAAAAATCTACAAAGGACTGATGAGACTCAACAACAACAAAGAAAATAATCCAGTCAAAAAATGGGCAGAAGAGCTAAAAAGAAACTTCTCTGAAGAGGAAATGCAAATGGCCAACAGGCATATGAAAACATGTTCAACATCACTTGTAATCAGGGAAATGCAAATCAAAACTACAATGAGATACCATCTTACACCAGTGAAAATGGCACTTATTAAAAAAAACTAGCAACAACAAATGTTGGCGAGGTTGTGGAGAAAAAGGAACTCTCCTGCACTATTGGCGGGAGTGTAAACTGGTCCCACCACTATGGAGAGCTGTGTGGAGATTTCTTGACCTACTAAACATAGAGCTTCCATATGATCCAACAATTCCACTCCTGGGTATTTACCCAAAGGACACAGAAACAGTAATTCCAAAGGGCACCTGCACCCCTATGTTTATAGCAGCACTATTTACAATAGCTAAGCTTTGGAAACAACCCAAATGCCCAAAAATAGATGACTGGATCAAGAAGATGTGGTACATATATACCATGGAATATTACTCAGCAATCAAAAAAGATAAATACATGCAATTTGCAGTAACATGGATGGAGCTGGAAGGGATCATGCTCAGCAAAATAAGCCAGAAAGAAAAAGAAAAATATTGGATGGTCTCATTCATAGCAGGAACCTAGAAAACTTAAAAAAGGGACCAGGAAAAAGAATAACTATAAGAAAGAAAATATCAAAATGAACAAACAACTATGAACCAGAGACACTCTATAGGGGGTGGGGGGCGGGGAAAAGAGGGCTTGGGGTCAAAATAAGGGGGTTGTAATTGTATGGGGAATATAAAAAATAAAATTTAAATAAAATGTGAAAAAAAATACTGTGACTACACTAAACCACTGAACTGAATATTTTAAATGAGTCAACGGGTATGTGAATTATATCTAAAAAAAAAAAAAAGATGTACTAATGTTCAGTAGTATTTTATCCACTGGGAGTAGAGTGTGAGAGTACACTTCCCTATACATTTTTGGAAACTTCTTGAACATCTACATAAAATATTTTGTAAAACTATTTTGGAAGCAAGATTGCAAAAACCTTTCTGTTCTAGGTATTCCTAATTATTTTGTGACTTTGATAGAACTGTAAAGGATACAGTGAATAATTATATCTAATAATTATTCTTCCTACAAAAAGAACCCAATTTGTTTCCTCCACCCAATCCATCTAACAACTGCTCATATTGCTCAAGTACTGTCCTGGTTTCTGCCATTTATAAGCATTTCTATCCCATTTCTACCAAAGTGCTTGAGAAGAGAACTAAAAAATCATAGAGGAGACTAAAGGGTAGTGAAATACTTGCTATATGTCAGAAGTGATAGGATAATGGGTGCCCTTAACCCAATGATCAGGCCTATGATCCTAAAAATATTCTCCAAGTTGGATCAATTTTGATAGTGTTTCCAGCAAATTTGACTGTATATTCTGCAAGAAAAAAATTCATTTTCCTTTTCATACCTTACCTTTAGGCTTGTCCTAATAAATAATTAATACACAATCCACCCTGACAATAAGATACTCTTGAAAAAAACCTGAAAATGTTTTTACCATCCCTTCAAACCTCCAACCCACTTACACCTACCAAATAAACAAATGGTTTAAGAAGTACCTGGCCCATGAAGAAAATGATCTTTAAATTGACCATGGTGATGGTTGCACATATCTGCCAATACACTAAGAACCACTGAACTCTACACATCAAATGGATTAATTATACGGTATGTGAATCATATTGCGATTAAGTTGTTTTTTTTAAAGTTCATAGCCCAAAGCCTCACATACATTATACATTCGACAAGTATTCTTTGAAAAAATAGTTTTTTTTAATGAGGGAAGCAGCATGGTTCAAGGAAGTCAGACATATTGATAACTAGGTTGTATGCCTTTGAAGCTCTATAATTTCAGGCAGGTTACTTATGCTCTGTGCAGCAATGTCGTCATAGGCAGAATGCTGCAGATAATACCTATATCTCAGGGTGGTTTTGAGGATAAACTCAGGCAACATATGTAAATCATTTACCACAAAGTCTATTTGACTTTGTGGTAATAGTGGTAATAGTCTACCACTATTACCACAGGTAATAGTGCAAAGAAATTGTTCCCTCTTTTTCTTTCCTATTCCCTTTTGGGTTCTCAATAGCTGATTGTTTCTCGTTCAAAGTTCCCTATAGGGGCCTCCCTGGTGGCGCAAGGGGTTAAGTCACAGCACTATGAAGCTATCTGCAGCCACTGCAGTATGAGTTCAATCCCTGGCCAGGGAGGTGACCCACATGGGCAGCAGACCTCTCCTGTCTTGCCTACTGCTTCCCTCAGTTGTGCATTGCAGTCAATCTGCTGTTCTGTTCCCCACTCTGTCTCTGTTGAATCCTCTCACCCCCACCCCCACCTCTGGCTTGTATGCATAAATAAATAAATCTTCAAAAAAAAAAAGTTCCCCATAAGGGACTTCTTGGTGCACAATGTTGCCTAACCCACTGTTTTCACACATTTACCTCATGGCTCAGTTGTCCCTTGGCCAAGTCCTCCAGTCAGGACCTGTACTCCAGTCAGCTGTCTGCTGAGTTGCTCACCAGCTGCGGCCTCAGCATCCGCCATGGCAGGCCAAGACGCAACACAGACTCCACAGCTGCTGCCCAGTCGCTCAGGCTAATCAGCCCTGCAGGCAAGAGCTGCTTATTGACTTGTCACTTTATAGTTTCCGGCCCAAGAGAACATTTTTATCCTGACATTCTTCTTACTATCTACAGGTAATAGTAAGAATGGGCACGGTCACTATATTTATATAATGGTCACAAAAGACTTGTCTAGATACCAGGGTTGCCAATTAAAATGCAGGATGCCCAGTTAAACTGGAATTTCATACAGCCCTAAAGAATAAGTATGTCACAAATACTGCATACTTATTAAATGCTTATATCAAAAAATAATTTGTTGTCTCTCTGTAATTTAAATTTAATTAGTCATTCCATTTTTATTTGTTAATTCTGGTAAGACTACTGGAATCATGCCATATTCCTGTAAATCATAGCATAAAACATTACACATATATAGTGTTAGTTGTATGTGTATGAAAAGATATTGCCGTGAATTTATGACAACTACTGTGATTTTTTTTGTTTTTTAAAGATTTATTTATTTATTTATTTATACAAGCACTGGGTACAGTCAGAAGCGTGGGAGGGTGAGAGAATTCACCAGAGCCAGAGTGGGGAGCGGAACAGGCAGAAGGACTGAAGTACACTGCTGAGGGGAGCAGCGGGCACGGCAGGAGAGGTCTGCGCGCCATGTGGGATCCTCGCTGGTGACTTAAGTGGCGCTGCAGAGGCTTCTGGCAGCTTCGCAGCCCAGCACTCAACCGCTGTGCCACTGGGGAGGCCCACTACTGTGATTTTTAATACTGCAATATCTAATGAAGATCCATTAGACACTTCACTGAGGTGAGAAAAAAATAAAATCTCTAACTCAGATAGTAGAATACATAACAGATAAGCACAGACTTAACTACAAAAGGCCAAATCTTTGGTCTTTTGCTGATCTTGGATATATACTAACAAACTGCCCCATCTATTGTTTTTTGCTTAGTTCTGATCTTTTTTTTTCTTTAAAGATTTATTTATTTATTTATACAAGCACTGGGTACAATCAGAAGCGCGGGAGGGTGAGAGAATTCACCAGAGCCAGAGAGGGGAGCAGAGCAGGCAGAAGAACCGAAGTACACTGCTGAGGGGAGCAGCAGGCGGCAGGAGAGGTGTGCGCGCCATGTGGGACCCTCCTCCGGTGGCCGGGGAGCAGCCGGGGATTGAACCAGCGCCACAGAGGCTGCGGGCAGCTTCGCAACCCAGCGCTCAACCGCTGCACCACCAGGGAGGCCCTGCTTAGTTCTGATCTTATCACCCTCCTCTTCACTGCATTTTTTTTCACCATCTCCAACTATATTTAGCCCAGTTCATATTCTGTTAAAAGCTGGGAATTTAAAATTTTATAAAACATAGCTGGGATAATAAGTTGAATAAAATGGAAGAAGTTATCTGGAGGTTCCTCAGTCTACTAAAAATGGAGCTACCATACGATCCGGCAATTCCACTACTAGGGATCTACCCAAAGGACACAAAAACAGTGATTCAAAAGAGCACCTGTAACCCTATGTTTATTGCAGCACTATTTACAATAGGTAAAACCTGGAAACAACCCAAATGCCCAAAAATAGATGACTGGATCAAGAAGATGTGGCATATATGCACAATGGAATATTATTCAGCAATCAAAAAAGATAAACTCATGCCATTCACAGCAACGTGGATAGAGCTAGAAGGAATTATGCTCAGTGAAATAAGCCAGAAGGAAAAAGAAAAACATCGGATGGTTTCACTTATAACAGGAATATAGGGGAACCAAATAAGATATCAGTATAAAAAATAATAATAACAGTACAAAACACAACAAAGCAAAAATAGACAATTATAAACCAGAGACTTACTGTAGGGGAGAAGGAGGGAGAGGGATCAGAGGGAGGGAGGGAGAAGCACAGGGGAAGTGATGGTGCACGGGTGCCTTGGGGAAGGAAATTCTATGGGACTCAATATGAGGGGGTGGGGGGGAAGTAAATACTGTCTAAAATTTTTTTTAAAAATGATAAATGTTAAAATAAATAAATTTTAAAAAATGGAAGTGATAGAGGACAAGAATAGAAAAACTGGAAAGGAGGCCTCACAAGACTAAACCCTGACTCACACAAGGAGGTGGGAGTCGAGGGGAATAACATGACCATTAACCCAGCTGCAGAGGTCGTGACCCTTAGGCACCAGCACATTTATCACAAGGCAGGAGACCCAAGCAGGATCAGACTGCTAGGGGGCATGGAGCACAGGCCTGAGGGTAAAGATATGGAGATTGGGCCCACCCTGGAATCTCTCTCTGATCCCTTTCTAGTTTAGCCTGTTACCCAACATCAGCAACAAGCAGGCCACTCCACGGAGGAGTGAGCCCTCCCTAAGAGAAAAGGACTATGTCCTGCAGTCTCTGTATAGGCTCGGGGCAGCACTCCCACTGCCTGCCTGTCACTATTCAGGTTTCTCTTTTCACCAACTTTCTCCTTCTGCAGAGCAGAAGCCTCCTGCCTGCCCGTGACCTGTACCATGCCGGGACTTCTCCTCACTGACCTCTCTCAGCGGAGGCAGCTCTCCTCAAGGGCGCCCGCCTGTGACCATGCAGGCCTTTCTCAGCAAAAACTGTCCCTTTCCCTTTCCCTAATAAGCCTGTTCTTTAAATATGACTAACGTCTCTGTCTCGTGGAGAAACTTGCGGCCGAAACAAGAGTTCTGATGAATCTGTTACAGGGCAGATCCCGCTCTAAAAGGGTTTTGCCATCTGCTGCATCGCATCAACACAAAAGGAACATTAAAGGAACTTTAATGCACTTAGGAAACAATACAGAAAAGACAAAGAATCTAGTTTCTAAATGAAGCACCCAAAGTTACCCGTCCCCTCGAGGGTAAAACTCCATCCAAATGGGATTGGCCCAGAGCAAGGCCCCAAAGCCTGCCACAAGTCTAAGGCATCTTCCTGTGGGGACCTACAGAAAAGGATCAGAAACAAGCAGACAAGTCTGGAGGGAAAAAAGCAAAATCAACATCAAGACAAAAACTGTCATTGTCACCTCCCCACGGGTCTCTCACCCACATCTGTGTCACCCAGTCCACGACCAAAAGGCAAGCATAGTTTCTTCATGTGTCTCTCTGCTCCATGCACCTCCTCCAGGTCTCCTTCTGGCTCCATCCTTCTTCCTTCCTCAGTCTCCTCTGCAGGGTCTTCTCTCCCTGCCCAGCTCCACCCTCCCTTGGGTGGGGCAGGAAACCTGGAACCTCCCCCTTTCCTGGGGACCACCCTGTTACAATACCTTTCCCAGTGTGAACCCAAGTGTTATAGGACAGGGAGAGGGGCAGCCCAAGCCCCGCAAACCTGCCTATTCTAAATGGGTTCTGCCATCCGCCGCATCAACACAAAACATAGGAGACTTTAATGAAAAGGAACTTTAATAAAACTAGGAAACAATACAGGTAAGGCAAAGAGTCTAGTTTCTAAATGAAGCAACCAAAGTTACCCGTCCCCTCATGGGTAAAAGTCCATCCATATGGGATTGGCCCAGAGCAAGGCCCCAAAGCCTGCCACAAGTCTAAAGCATCTTCCAGTGGGGACCCACAGAAAAAGGTCAGAAATAACCAGACAAGGCCGGAAGGAAAAGAGCAAAATCAACATCAAAATAAAAGCTGCCATTGTCACCTCCCCATTGGTCTCACCCACATCTGTGTCACCCAGTCCACGACCAAAAGACAAGCACAGTTTCTTCACGTGTCTCTAGGCTCCATGCGCCTCCTCCAGGTCTCCTGGCTCCATCCTGCTTCCTTCCTCAGTCTCTTCTTCAGCTTCTCCTCTTCCTGCTCAGCTCCACCCTCCCTTGGGTGGGGCAGGGAACCTCCCCCTTTCCTGGGGACCACCCTGTTACACAAGGACCCCGCACGCTACAAAACCCCATCAGAAGGAGTCATCACAGGGGTTGTCTAATGTCTCATGAACAAAAGTCATTTGTTCATTCAACCAATATTTAGTCACTAACCATTGTGAGACAAAGATTTTTTGACTAGCTTCCTTCTATGAATATGTCCCTTGACTGTTCTTACCAGTTTTCTCTGCATCGAGTCTCTCAAATTCACTGAGAAGATCTGAAGAATGAGCAAATAACTTTTTCCGCAGAGCTCTCAGAGCTGATTCCTCTACCCTGCTAATCTTGGGACAAAAAAGGAACATTTTTAAAAAATTGGTATAGAAGGAGTCACGGGTTTGTGTTACATTTCTTCTCTCTTTTTTTCACATCTCAGTTGCCCAAGAACTGTTTCTGGAGAAAGAATCCTTCTCTAATTTCTCCCCACTGCTTCTCCACCTTTCCTGCTGTGTGCAAATAGGATAGTCTGGGGTGCTGCTGTCCTCCCTGTGTCAGACAATGGTTAGAACAAAAGCTGTGGAGAAAGACCACTTGTGTGGCAAAGTTTTGTAATTATGTTGTATCTCAAATTCCCCATCTGCAAAATAGGGATGAAAATGTTACCTGCTTTATAGGATCATTTTGAAAATTAAATAAGTAAGTTTATGTAAAGCCCGGCACATAGAAAGCACATAGTTGAAGTTAGTGGACAAGTGTCTTTGGGGTTAATTAGGTGATACTATACTTACTTTAATGCAATCAGTGAATATTTCAGAACTAGGTGCTCTTTAATTATCTTTTTTAAAATGTTATTTATAGGATCCTTCACAGTGATTCCTTTTGTAATGACTACACCAAAATTATAGAATCATGGCATTCCTAGTGCCTAAAGCCCACCCCGGAGACTCTAATTTGGTACGGATAGGGTAAGGCTCAATGGTTGATTTTTTTTTTCTTTTAAGTTTTTTTTTTTTTAAGATTTATTTATTTGTTTGTTTTGTTTGTTTGTTTATACATACAAGCACTGGGTACAGTCAGAAGCGCGGGAGGGTGAGAGAATTCACCAGAGCCAGAGCGGG
The DNA here is from genome assembly GCF_014898055.3 of Talpa occidentalis. Taxonomy (NCBI): domain Eukaryota; kingdom Metazoa; phylum Chordata; class Mammalia; order Eulipotyphla; family Talpidae; genus Talpa; species Talpa occidentalis. The sequence continues at coordinate 44,256,853 of NW_023604972.1, forward strand.
GAGCAGAGCAGGCAGAAGGACTGAAGTACACTGCTGAGGGGAGCAGTGGGCAGCAGGAGAGGTCTGCGCACCATGTGGGACCCTCCTCCAGTGACCGGGGAGCAGCCGGGGATCGAACAAGCGCCGCATAGGCTGCGGGCAGCTTCGCAACCCAACCGCTGCGCCACCGGGGAGGCCCTGATTTTTTTTTTTTTTAATCAAACTTCATTGATTCTGTTGCATGGTAGGTATGGCTATTAATTGGTGGTTCAAATTTTTCACATAATACCTATTTTGAGTGATATTAGCCTTGATTTTATAATGAGTTGAGTATTTATCAACTCTTAAATATTCAATTACTCAACTGTGATTAAAAATAATACATTTTTGGGCCTCCCCTGGTGGCGCAGGTGGTTAAGCGTTGCTCTGTGAAGCTGTCCGCAGCCTCTGCAGCGTCAGTTCAATCCCAGCCTGCCGGCGAGGGTCCCACATGGCAAGCAGACCTCTTCTGCCGCCCGCTGCTCCCCTCACCAGTGCATTTTGTCAGTCTGCCTGTTCTGTTCCCTGCTCTGTCTCTGGTGGATCCTCTCACCCTCCCGCACATATGGCCTGTACCCCGGCTCTTGTATAAATAAATAAATAAATAAATAAATAAATAAATAAATAAATAAATAAATAAATCTTTAAAAAATAATAATAATACACTTTTGTAGCACTCATATAGGCAGATGTTAAATATTTTCACTGGATTTATCCTAACTTTGTTTGATTTCTAATTTAGTTCACCTACTAATTAAAGAAGTTTCTTCTATAGTAACAAAACATTTATTAGCATCCTCTGGGACCATCTGTCTTCTTAGTGACAGGCAGTACTACATCATCAAGTGAGTGAGTTCTGAAGTAAGACTACCCAGGTCAAATCTTTCTTTCACTGCTTATTTGCTTTGAAACCATGGGCTAGATAATTTAGCCCCTGTTCCTTTAAGATTTCATCTATAAAACTGATACTAGTAATGTGATGTGTTTCATAAATTTGTTGTGAGACTATGAATATATATATATATATATATATACACACACACATTCTTTTTTTAAAAAAGATTTATTTATTCAAGCATACAAGAACTGGGATACAGATGAGATGTGTGGGAGGGTGAGAGGATTCACCAGAGACAGAGCAGGGAACAGAACAAGCAGACTGACTGAAACTCACTGCTGAGGAGAGCAGTGGGTGAGACAGGACTGGTCTGCTGCGCCATGTGCGTATCTCCGTGGCCAACTGGACTGGAACCCATGCTGCAGAGGCTGTGGACAGCTTCACAGCGCTGCACTCAAACATCTGTGCCACCAGGGAGGCCCTGCATATACATTCTTTATAATAACATTTCGTGTACAGTCAGCTGTCACCTAAGGTTAGAACTCAGAATCATCTCAGCAGATGCCACTTAAGTAATAGTAAATGCTTCTTTCCCAGGTAGAAAGGGGCATTGTAAACAAATCCGTTCACCAAATCTCCAGATTTGGTTATAGTTATAAGTAACACAAATCCTAAAACACAAATCTCAGGATGAGATAAAATAGAAGAGTGACACAGAAAGACTTAGGGGTCTGATCCATGGGCTTTACTCAAGATGCACCCACTGAGAATAATTTCTGTAGGGAGTAAATGTAATACTTTTATTAATAATGGGTAGGTAGATAGGGATTTCATAATGTGGGGAGAAGGACAAGACCTCTGCTAAAATGTCTATTCTAGACCTTACCACTGACAGAACTAAATGCTAAAATCTCAGAGTTTGAATAAAAGTAGACACCTAACACTTCAAAAGCTCTAAAAACACTGGACTTCAGTTTTTCTAAAAATCATTCACTGAAAAGTCTTGCCTCTGCCACATGATTAGCATGTGGGTGGCCTTATTGACTTGATACTGCACGATGTGCGAGGTCAGGGCTGGCCCCAGTGTGACATAGGCACCTTTGTTACTGCCAACTTCATAGTAGTTGGAGGCAGAAAAGATGGTTAACACCTAAATCAAAACAGAAGAGAAACAGACATTCAGGGTCACTGAAGAGCTCACCTGCAATCCTGAAGAAACCAACCCAATTCCTGGGGCTGCTGTTTCTCTTTGACCTCATCTATAGGGGGTTGTAGTTGTTGCTTTAAGTTATTCATGCTAATAGACATGATTTGGGACCCAAGTAATAAAAATTCTAAATTCTGACAGGAATTCACAACATGTATCCATCACATTTTTATCCCAAGTAAAAGGAGGAGTCATAGAAAGCACTTCATTTGCTCCAACTTATAGGCAAGCTGGGTGTGATCAACTGGGATGGTCATCATGGGCAAGCCAGGTAGTCAAGCTGGTGTGGGCCTCGCAGCAGTTTCTGACAGAGGCAGAGCCTTCTGAGACGCTCTGGGAGAATGTTTTTATCATTCTACATTTTGAAATGCTCAATGTGTGTCTCAGAGATTTACAATGAATGTGGGAAATAAAAGATTCTCAGAAGTACTGTAATATAGAACTTGCATAGCCATGTAATCGATTATTTCTTATATTAGTTAATCTCAAGCCTTTGTTTTCCCACACAGAAACCTGTTATTCTCCTGGACAGTCAGAATTCCTGGGAAAGCACTCATCCTGGTAGCATTAGCTAAGCTGGCATTATAGGACCTGGAGAAGCCCCCAAAATTAGTGAGGGCTTTAATTCCATTCCTGAGAAGATAAACAATCCAGAATCCCTGCCTGGTGGGCAGAGTGTATAAATCCTGTCACCTGTAGTGCTGTTTGGGACAGGTGACAATGAGCAAGGTTACAACAAATAAAGACATGGCTGGGAAAACACTGGGCCATATTTCCTCTCATTAAATGGGACCACACCTCAAGCTGACAATAGATCTGAGGCATACAGCAGAGGAGGGGGAAGGAGACAGGTCAAAACATGAGAGGAAAGAGTGCAAAGGACTGTGGTGACGGATCACGGGTGCGATGGTGGTGGGACTAAACCTGAGGGGAGAAATCAAATACTATCTAAAAATTAACAGATCTAAGATAAAAATAAAATAAAATACATAAAAAATAAATGGGGTCACATCTCCCCTTTATTCTCCTCTGAGGGTATTGATGAGCAGTGGTCTCAATCAAATTTTGACTTCTAAGTTGAAGAGAATATAAAGATGGAAGATAACAGACTAGTTGCTCTGAGCAAGTGGACAACACAAGATAGAGCTGACAGTGAGAAGCCGGGAGACTTCACACCTGCAGCCTGGGAGCGCCGGAAGGACCACCCGAGTGCTAAGGCAGAGAACCCACCTTTCGACTGTGGCAGAATTCATAGCCTTCAGGTTTGCACTCATGTGAGCGGATCATGAATTGCAGGTTATATTTCTGCAGCAACTGTTCTGTCACATTAGGTCCAAAATAACAGCCTCCCCCACGAACGGTGTTGGCTTTGCAGCCCTCCTGAGCCATGGGGTCACTCCACAGTATATCTACCACCTGGAGAGAGACCAAGGGATGTTATTTTCTCTAAAAACTACACTGGGGTGTAGGCCAGTGGTGTGGGGTGGGGTGAGAGGATTCACCAGAGTAGGCAGCAGAACAGGTGGAGCTAATGAAGCACACTGCTGAGGGGAGCAGTGGGTGGGACAGGAGAGGTCTGCTGTGACATGTGGGTCATCTCCCTGGCGGGGGATGGAATTCAGGTAATAGGGTGGCTGTCGGTTGCTTGATAGCGCTGAGACATCAATCCCTGCGCCACCAGGGAGGCCCCAGATATTCATTCTTATGAATACAGGAAGAGGAAAAACAGAAGGAAGAAGATGAAGAAGATGAAAATATTTGAATTAAGATAAATTCCCATGCAATCCATACTCAGTATAGATTTATAATTTAAACTCCTGAAGTTCCAGACTTTTTATTACTCACAAAATGAGTGTGAGTATGTGAATATCAGTTGGCAAGTACATATCCACTTTATTTATTAAAAATAAATCTTATGTGAAAGCTCAACAAGTAAAACAGACCAAAAGGGAGCTGTTCTGGAAGAAGCTCTGATCCTACCCAGGGCTCAGGCAGTGCCAATAATCCAGGCTCCTAGATATTTGTCCCCAAAGCAGGTGGATGTCCTGTGACTGGCAAAAATATCTCTCATGCAATGTATCCCCAGAGCCCCAGAGGTGGTCTTGGAAAGTACAACTGGATAATTTACAGACTAAGGTAATTTCAGGATTTTCTAGAGCATTTGTACACAAATGAAGTAAATTTTCTAGCAAAATCCAGATTCTACCTAATTGTTACTCGTCAGGAAAACACTGATGGCCAGACTGACATGAGTCATTTGGAATAAATGGGTGTGTTTTGGCTGTTGACACCTGATAGTTTCTAAATGTACTTTTAAATCTTTTTTTTTTTAAGAGTTATTTATTTGTTTGTTTGTTTGTTTGTTTATTTGTTTATTTATACAAGCACTGGGTACAGTCAGAAGCGCGGGAGGGTGAGAGAATTCACCAGAGCCAGAGCAGGCAGAAGGACCGAAGTACACTGCTGAGGGGAGCAGCAGGCGAGACAGGAGAGAGCTGATATGCTATGTGGTCACCTCCCTGGCCAGGGATCAAACTCATGCTGCAGTGATTGCAGTTAGTTTCATAGTGCTGAGACTTAATCCCTTGGGCCACCAGGGAAGCCCCTCCCTCCCAAACCTTTAATTAGTTTGGGCACTGTGAAGTTCAGGATAGTTTAAAATCCTCTACACCATCCCCCTTCCCAAGAGCACAACCCAGACTTCTTGGGCAACTCTTGCGCCAGCGTTGTGCAGACTAAACCCTAGGGTGCAAGTTCCAAGTACACCAGGCTGTTAAAACTGCACGTAAACAAGGCAGTCACATGGAGAGAGAGGCCAAGGGCATCAAGGCACCAGATTGACTGAAGAGCTGATTTAGAAGGGGAACCCCCCCAGAGCATTACAGACAAACTACCTGACTGGGTCCTTTGCAAAGTATGATGAACATGATAAAATCACAAGGAGAATAAAATTCTGGGATAATTTGTTATACAGCAATAGAGAATTGCGACAAGACTTGTAGAAATGACTTACAAAATTACAAAATGAATTGAAATCAAAATGAAAAAATAGAATCTAAGAAGCAAAAGGCAAACTAGTAAATCTAACCTAGTGTAAGTTGGTGGCATAACCAGAAAAAAAGGAATTATTTCACATGACTTGAAAATTCAGTAATTTCTTTGCACATCTCTAGTGGATATACCTGAAGGGTAAAAAGTACTAAAGAAATTTAAAGAGTTTTCAGTAATGAGACTGTTTATAATATGTAAATCTTATTGCCATAAGATTTATAATATTGTTGTGATTATTAATCTGAAAATATTATTTATACCTTGTAAGACAAAATAAAAATACCATATTAATGTCATTAGGGAAAAATATTTTTAATAAAGAAGAGACAACATATAATAAGTTGTTAAGTAAAAATACTGTGCTCCTGAATATAAATTGGACATGATGGTCTGTACAGGTTATACCTCTATACCTGAAATGCTCTCTCACCCTCTTTTTGCCCAACCTTATTTCATTCACTTGTGCATGCACAGTTTGTGAGAAACCCCAATGGACAACATGGACTACTTAAGTATATATGAGTTCTGAAATATAATTCACCACCCCTAAGATTATCAGTTGAGCATTCTGGTTGTCAATTCACAAGAAGGAAAAACTATTTTCAAGAGTCAGCCTGAGCAGAAATGGAACAGTTCTCTTCATCTACCCAGGGAAGCCCCTCCCTGTGCAATGTAGGCTTTGGGATACCCACAGCTAGTATGGGAGATTGGAAGTACATACCTTTCTCTGCATTCTGGAAAGCAAACTGATGTTGGGTTGAGATGCCACTTCCCATAGTGTCAGTGCAATATTTCTGCAAGATGAAGGCAGCAGGTGCATGGAAGAGTGAATTGCTTGCCTGGGGAAAGGTTGGGGTAATCTGCAATAGAGCAATTCAGGCAGGTAGGTAGTTCAGGTGGACCCAGCTATTTATACACTTTGTCTCCCATGTCATAACAAGGTGAGACTGTGGTGTGAGAGCACCTCCCTGGCCTCTAGGCTCAGTGTGGGAATTCTGAGAAATTCCAGGGCCCTGAAAATTCCCTCTATTGGTCACCTCCCAACTCTGTTATGTTTTCAACCTTTATGTTGGTTTTCCTATCCAATCTAGAAACTTACAGAAGTCTCTTCTCAAAGAAATTCTTCATCATCCTCATCCTCATCATCCTGTGATTCCCTATATCCCTCTCACAATAACCCAATCTCTTTTTCTCACATCCAGATTTCTCTTAAGAGTATACTACATATTTTCTCGTTAATTTCTCTTATAATCAATCTTTTTCATCTGCATTATTGTTAAAAACTGGTATCTTCAGTCCCTCATCATTCAGTCCTTACTTTGCCAAGACAGTAAGGTCATACTTCACCATATGTTATATCTTGATTTATTTTTTTATATTTTCATACCCTAACATTTTATTTTTTAATTTTTTTTTCACAAGGGAACATTAGTTTACAACATTGTATCTGAATTAGTGGTGTAGGACCATCCCCTTTAGGTGTTGTTACTGAAGACTCTACCACCAAGACCCCCAGAGTCCTCCACCCCAGTCCAGTGTGCTCCCTCCTCACTCTGCCCGCTACTGCCCTGCAGTAGCTGATGATTGACAGTCGTTTCTAGAGTTTGTTATTGATTTGGCTTGATTTGACCATTTGTTTATTTCTCTATATTGCACATGTGACACCATCCAATATTTGTCTTTCTCCTTCTGAGTTATGTCTTGATTTAAACTATACTCCACAGCTCTCATGATGCAATTCTCTTGTATTTGGCCCACCACTCTGCTATTTCTTTCTCTTTTTTCTCTATCCATCCCTTATATGTTGGATTTTACTTGTATTCTAGTCATAAATGTCAGCTCTCTTCACTCTACACAAATCATCCCTGGATGATTTAGTCAACACTTGACATTTTCAGCAATCTCTTTCACTCTCATATCTTTACCTTCATCCCAGGCCATCTCTAAATATTAGTCCCATATATCCCGTTTCCTGCTAAACTTTCACTGGGGTGCCTCAGAATTTATGTGTCACAAATCGGACTCCTCTTCCTCCCGTCTCATTTATCTTCTTTCCTTCCTTCAAATTCTGCTTTTTGAGCACCCTGACCTTTGTGTTTTTGCTCTTACCTGGAATGTACTTCCATCCCACTCATCTGAACATGGCTGGCTTTATTCATTCTTTAAGACTCTCTAAGGAAGTCAGCTTGACATGTTCCTTCTCTGAGTTCCTAAGTATTCTGCTCACATCTCCATCACTGAAATGCTTTATGTAAGAGTTTTCCATCTTGTTTTTCTCTATCATTGGACAGTGATTTCCTTGAGAGTGAAAACTGGGAGAGGAACAAATTCATCATTTTAACCCCCCGGACTTGGCACAGTGTCTGAGTTATAGAAGAGATTCAATAAGTACTGATTGAATAAACTGTATGCCATATTTATTTTTTTTATATTTATTTATTTATACATCCAAGAACTGTGGTACAGGACAGAGATATGAGGGTGAGAGGATTCACCAGAGAGAGTGGGGAACAGAACAGGCAGATTGACCTGAAACACACTGCTGAGGGGAACAGCAGTTGAGAAAGGAGAGGTCTGCTGCACCATGTGGGTATCTCCCTGGCTGGGGATTGAACTTGTGCTGCAGTGGCTACAGATAGCTCCATAGTGCTGTGCTTAACCCCTTGTGCCACCAGGGAGGCCCCATATTTATTTTCACACAACAAAGATGAATCCTTCTCTAGCCCTTCTCAGGAAGCAGTGGGAGGCGCAGACACTTAATGTCAAGAGTAGATCCCATTTCTATAGTTATCCCTTTCTTCACTCCACCCCACATCCCTCCCTCTATTTGTGAAGGTGCCTGTATTGGAGATTGTCAAAAAGTTACCTTTTCCTTTGCATATCAAATGAAAGACTCACTTTGCTTAAATTGATTGACTTTTTTTAAAAAAAAAAAAGATTTAATTTTATGGGCCTCCCTGATGGTGCAAGGGGTTAAGTTGCAGCACTATGAAGCTATTCGCAGCCACTGCAGCATGAGTTTGATCCCCAGCCGGCTAGGGAGATACCCACATGGCACAGCAGACCTCGTCTGTCTTGCCCGCTGTTCCCCTCAGCAGTGTATTTCAGTAGATCTGCCTGTTCTGCTCCTCACTCTGTCTCTGGTGAATCCTCTCACCCCTGACCTTGGCACCTCTGCCCTATGCCCCAGCTCTTCTATGCACAAACAATAAAAGATTCATTTTTATTTCTTTATGCATACAAGAACAGGGGTGCAGTCCAGAGGTGCAGGGGCATCAAATCTGTTAACACCTGATCTTGAAGGCCTTTGGAACTGTGAGAAATAAATATGTTGTTTAAGCCACCCAGTCTATGGTATTCTTTTTATAGCAGCTCAAGCTAAAATAATCATAAGCCAATGGAATGAATACTGATTACAGCTGGGTCAAAGATGATTATTAAATAAGTTCTCTCTTGTCCTTCAGATACCTTGTTTCTCGTAAATTTATAAATCAAAATATGTTTGCAGAAAAAGACCTTGCTAATCATCTACCCCATAAAAATGTCATTGGAGGTAGAAAATGACAGTGCTGTAGAATGAGGAAGTAATAACTTGAAGTGGCCAATAAACGATTTGAAACCTCCTCTAGGAGGGCAAGAAATGAAATGTCACCTCAGGTGACACATCCAGTTGTTAGTAACTCTGGGTCACCGAGGACAAGTAGAATGTGCTGTCATGTATCGTGTGGAAGATGAGGGGGCACCCATCTGTGACAGCCAAGGAACATTTGACCCCTGCTTGGACCTCCATCGCCTTGTCTGTTTCTCTGTTATGTAAGGGCCATGGCAACTCCATCACAGGCTAGTTTTGAGAATCAAATGAGGTTCCATATGAGGAATACTTTGCAAATGTGTGTTATTGTCATGAAAATCACTGAGGTGGAAAATTCTTAAAAGACTCTCCCAGAAATCTCCTCCCCCAAATAAAATCACCATAATTACTTATCAGTAAAAAATTAACACAATATTTCATAGTACATAAAAAATATCGGAACAGCATCTAGTCATGAACAAAGAACAAGACAAGGTGATATGTAATATGAGAATATTCCCAAGATATATTATTACATGAGGAAAAGCAAATTGCAGACTTGTATGTTTAATATTTCACTGATATAAAAATACATAAATAAGTATATAATCAAAGAGTACACAATGATCTATTTTTTTTTAAATATATATGTATTTGGCCATTGTTTGATGTAGCTCTCCCCTCACTATTTTTTTTTTTATAGAGGCATGCTTTATTTATTTATTTATTTATTTGTTGTTTAGACATGCACTGGGTACAGTCAGAAGCGCGGGAGGGTGAGAGAACTCACCAGAGCCAGAGCGGGGAGCAGAACAGGCAGAAGGACCGAAGTACACTGCTGAGGGGAGCAGCGGGCGGCAGGAGAGGTCTGCGCGCCATGTGGGACCCTCCTCCGGTGGCCGGGGAGCAGCCGGGGATCGAACCGGCACTGCAGAGGCCGCGGGCAGCTTTGCAACCCAGCGCTCAACCGCTGCGCCACCGGGGAGGCCCTACAATGATCTATTAATAGTTATTACCTCTGAAGAATGGGGTTGGATGAGAAACTTGTTTTTCTTTTTTTTAAAGATTTATTTATTTATTTATACAAGAACCAGGGTACAGGCCAGAGGTGCGGGAGGGTGAGAGTATTCACCAGAGACCGAGTGGGGAACAGAACAGGCAGACTGACTGAAATACACTGCTGAGGGGAGCAGCGGGCAAGACAGGAGAGGTCTACTGCGCCATGTGGGACCCTCACCAGCCAGCTGGGATCGAACTGGTGCTGCAGAGGCAGCAGCTTCATAGCACTGTGCTCAACCACCTGCACCACCAGGGGAGGCCCGAGAAACTTATTTTTCATTTATATATTATATATGTATATAATTATATTATAACATTTATAACTTTTATAAAGAAAAATCATAAACTACTGTTCAAAAATTTGTACATAAAAGGAAGTAGGAAATGACTCTGACTAAATAGGTATCACATAGGGCTGCCTTCAGGAAAGAATGTCACATATCTACAGACTAACAGAATGTTCTGAAAGTCACTAAGAAAAATGAATAAAAAGGAAAAGCAAACTGATTCTCAAGTTTAAAACTTCCTAAGCTCAGACCTGAAAAATTAGCTTGTTGTAGCTTCAGACTGTTGAGTCAGCGCCTTTAGTAAAGACTAGCTGATTCTCCAGTCAGGATCCCAGCTAAGGATACCCTCAGGTACCTAGATATCTACCCACAAGGGTGAGACTCTTTCTAGGGTTTGACTGGGCATCATCCCCATCTTACAATATTATTTTTAAAAATGCAGGTAAATTTTTACCTACCCACTAAGTAAACCAAAGAAGTAGAAGGAATATTCATCACCCATATGTGAAGAACTTGAAATACACACAGCCAAGACCCTCCCGGGCAAGTCAATGAGCTAACAAAGAGGGTTTCTCTGGCCTCTGTCACCACACCAAACCTGTGTATATTTCCTGCGTGGAAACTAAGTTTGTTGCCCTTATGGCCTCACCCATTTCTGCACTTCAGGCTAGAAAGCTCATTCTTGCCTTCTCTGGTATTTTTTACTATGAGACACAGGAGGCACAACCTCTTTAACACACAGGCACAATCCCTAGCCTATCTTCAGAGCTGGCTGAGGGATTTCCCACTAACCTGACTTCTTTCAGACTGACAAGTCCAATAAATAAAGCACAGCCTTAGTCAGGTATGTTTGCTCCCAGAAAGGTGACCAGGACATCCACAATACTGGTGGGGTCAGGGCTCCACCTCACAACCACAGACTCCCCTTGACCTTAGTCAGATTAGTCCCTCCAGGAGGGTGGCAGGGAGAGATTGCATTGTTGGGGTGTCTCCCTCACAGCCAGGCCCAGCTCCCAAAGACAGCTTCTTCAGGGCTCAGTCCATCTGGTCCCACATTCTAAGCCTTCTTACTCTGTTGGATTAAGAAGCTGTGTTTCTCAAGCCAGTTCTGAGAAACCTGAGCCTCTTAACCCAGAAACAGAAGAGTGCTGACAAGACAGGGGGATCCAGGGGCTTCTGAGATGGATCAGGGCTCTAGGGTCCCCGTTACAGTCACACAAAGACCAAATTTCTCATCCTTTGACTAGTTTTTCTCTGTGAGACTTGATTGAAACACTCAGCCATGACTTGTTTACTCCTACTAGGGACACTTTTTCCTCGAGATGTAACCCAAATTGTTGTCAGTTGTTATTCCGAGACAATGCACCTTTTCAATTAATCTAAAATGCTTATGTATGCTGGTGGGTAGTCCATAGGAATTTGCTGAGAAATTTATACTCTCTTTATTTATATATATTGAGCAGGTCAATATATTGTTAATTGTGCTATTCAAGGCCCCTTTATCCTTATTATTCTTCTTGATCTTTGAAAGAAATATTTTGAATATTTCTATAGTAAGTAACTGTCTAGTAATTTATCTTTGTATCTCTGAATCTTTGCATTGTTTTGAAGCTACACAGTTTAAGAGATTGAACCATATGAATTGCTATTGGTGATATAATTATAAGACATGAAAGGTTATGGCTGTTTTATTTTCTTAGTAGAGGGTGACATCAAAATAAAATGTCACTTTGGGGCTTCCCTGGTGGCGCAGGAGTTAAAGTCGTAGCACTCAAGCTATTGACAGCCACTGCAGCATGAGTTCGATCCCACACCAAAAAGCTAACCTACGTGGTGCAGCAGACCTTTCCTGTCTCACCTGATGCTCCTCTCAGCAGTTTATTTCAGTAGATCTGCCTGTTCTGCTCCCCACTCTGTCTCTGGTGAATCCTCTTACCCCCGCACCTCTGGCCCACACCCCAGCTGTTGTATGCAGCAATAAGTAAATCTTTATAAAAAATCAGTTTGTCTTTAAAATTCTTTTGCCTTGAATTCTCTTTGTCTATATACAGTATTTTCGCATTTGTTCACATTCTGAGTGATTGACAACATTTTCTCCCCAAATTGACTTAAAAGTTAAAACACTAATAAAAACCCATATTATGGAAAGTATGAAAAAAAGGTCCAACTCTTTACACTACTGGTGAGAATGTAAATTGTTTCACTTTTTGGGAAATAACTAAATTTTTTTTAAATATTACCTTTTTAAAAAAATATATATATAGGGCCTCCCCTGGTGGCGCAGCGGTTGAGCGCTGGGCTGCGAAGCTGCCCGCAGCCTCTGCACTGCAGGTTCGATCCCCAGCCACCGGCGAGGGTCCCACATGGTGCACAGACCTCTCCTGCTGCCCGCTGCCCCCCTCAGCAGTGTACTTCATCAGTCTGCCTGTTCTGTTCCCTGCTCTAGCTCTGGTGAATTCTCTCACCCTCCCACGTTTCTGACTGTACCCAGTACTTGTATAAATAAATAAATAAATCTTTAAAAAAAAACAAACCTTTAAAAAAAAAGTTAAAAATATATATATATATATTTTACATCATTGTTCATTTTTGTACAATGTTTGATTTCTCCTCTCAAATGTAGTCCCCCCAAAATTCCCACCACCAAGTCACATGTGAACAATCACCATAGTCTCTTATGCTCTTCCCACCCCTTTTACTAAAGTTTAATTGTGACTAATTAGAATGTGTTTAATTTGTTAAATTAAAAATTTGTAATATGTAAACCCCAGGTTCAGAAATTCCACTTTAAGTATCACAAAACTAAACACTCATACAAAAAAAGAAATACATAAATGTTTTCATTACTATTTCATTCATGAAAAATTGGAAGCAAGTTACAGGTTCATAAATTGTAGAATGGTTAAATAAGTTTATCTATATATTATTAAATATAAAAAATCCACACAATTTTAAAGATCTAATTGGCTTTTTTAAATGATTCATAAACTGGGCAGCATCATAGATAGTGGAAAGGTGCTACAAGAAATTATAAAAAAGAAGACTTATATCTAGAGAGAGGATGGGACAAACAAAAAAAGATTTCCCCTTAGGGAAAGACATGGGATTATTATTCAGATTACCTCATTAGTGACCTCACATTGACTGAAAGGACTACATTCCTGGAGAAGGTTGAAAGCACAGGGCAGCGGCAGTTAGGTTTGATATTAAGTCTCAGTGACCTTTGGCATAAGTTCTTCCATTTGAGGCTGGTCATTTTCTCTTTTTTTTCTTGTTGCATAGAAGAATTGGGGTATAGGCCAGAGGTCCAAAGGGGTGAGATGATTAGCTCCCTAACAGGATCAAAACTCAGGCCACAGCAGTGATAGCACTGAGACTTAACCCCTAGGCTACCAGGGAGGCCCCATTTTCTTTTTTAATACATACAGGAGAATGTCACTTTTTGAAAAAAAAAAATAGGTAGATCAGGCCTTCCTGGTAGCGTAAGGGGTTAAGTCTCAGCACTATGAAGCTGTAAGTAGCCACTGCAGCAGGAGTTCGAAACCAGGCCAGGGTTTCAAAATTCCACTTTAAGGTAACCCACATGGCACAGCAGACCTCTCCTGCCTCTCCCGCTGCTCCTCTCAACAGTGTATTTCAGTCAATCTGCCTGTTCTGTTCCCCACACTGTCTCTGACCCCCCACACCTCTGGCCTGTACCTCAGTTCTTGTATGCATAAAGAAATCTTTAGAAAAAACAACAGGTAGATCAATATCCCTCATGGTGAAGAGATGTTCACCTTTTTGTCATGTAAAAAAGGCAAACTGTTGATATATAATATAACCTCAATTTTGGGGGAAAAATTATGTTGCAGGGACCACATTATTTAGCTTCTATGTTGATGCTTTAAAATGTTGGGGTCTTGCTGACCAGAGAGGAACAGCCCCTCCCAGGGTTAGAGAGATGATAACAGCATTTCCAAAAATTGAATAAAAGACATAAAATGGAAATGTGGAGAGCACAAAAAATCCCAAGCATGCCAAATAAAAAGAAAACTACATCTGGACACACTGTAGTGAAATAATACAATACAAAGGGAAAAACCTTAAAAGCAACAGAGATATAAACATCATTACTCCCCTGCTTAAGAGTTCTCAATGCCTTTAATTTATTGGTTAAAATTAGGGTATTCTCCAAATTTCCAGCGAAACAACACGACATACTTTTAGGAAAACAGGAATGTAATGTGACTACTGTTTTGAAATTTCTAGTCTCACCTGCAGTATAATGTATCTGGCAAGAAGAAATGACTTGTGATGTTTGATTTTTTAAGAGGGCATTGGATGACAGAACTTGAACAGTGTTTATGCAACACTGTCCCAGAAGAAACAAAAATATTCTGGGCCACTAGAGAGGTGTGCAGAATATGGGGCAGGGGTGATCAGTACCTGGCTAACATTTCCCTCTAGATATTCCATTTTTCTTCTGTACACTCACCAAGAACATCCAATCAACTCCTTTGTTCACGCTTTGAACCTTTTCTTACCTCATTCTCAAAGAGTTTCTTTCATATGAAACATGAAAAAAAATCAAGTGCTGCAAAGTAGTTATGCACTTCTTTGAATCCTGACATAACTGCTAAGAGAACTGCTTCTTCAAGACTGCTCTTCAGAACCACACAACTTCAAGGGTAAGAATGTAGGGAAAACATAACACTAAATAGCTTGGAAAATTTGTTTATTCTCCTTGCCAACATCTTTCAACATGTTGTTAGCTGATAAGTGACAACTAGAAATAAGTTGGTTCCATATTGCTTTCAAAATCAGTAAGAAAGTAGCTATTTAGAAAAAGGTCCATCCATTTTCTTTACAAGGCATCAGAAAAATAATAAAAAGTAAGAAACCATTCACATGGAACTTTGTGATCAAAGGTCAGATTAACAAACATTCCAACAGCTCTATTCACAGGAGAGTTCTCCGTTTCTTTTAGAACAATCATTTTACTTGACTCCTGACTTTCAGAAGCTCTTTATAATGAACAAAGAGGTCTTGCCTGCTCATTTCTGAGGTTGAGGTATGACAACATCGCTCTATATTATCATGAGAAGCTGGAAACTAAGCCCAAGGATCTGGCTTGACCTCTGAGATCAATTATCTTGAGTTGTTCAAGCCAGGATAGCAGCTCAGAGAGGGAGACGCAAACCACAGAGGAAATGAGTATACAGCTCTATTACTCACTTTACAAAAACGATTTCCCAGCCCTAATTCACAAGGCCAAAACATTTAATGGGGAATGTGCCTGTATTGTTCATTAAACACAATCCTTTCACCATATTTTGTCTTTTAAGGGCAGCACTTCAAGAACTTCATTAAAAAAAAAAAATCACCTGTAAAGGGAGAAAAAAAAATAATGCATTTAATTCAAGCACTGCTTTTTAACATTCCATGACATGTTAATAACCAAAACATCAGACCAGGTTTACAAACTCCAGAAAGGTCCTTGCAATTAGTAAAGGTGTCCTATAAGCAGGTGGTTGCCTAGAAGATTCGATTTCAGGGAGAGAAGACCCCTGATTTTTCCTCATGTCCTTATTCTCACCTATGGTGTCCCTGATGCCTGAAAAATTCTCTAAGTGTCCTTTGCCTTCAATACTCTTTTGCTACAAAGGTGCGGGGCCTGCCTCACCATTACCAAGTCTCACTACCATTTCCCCGCCATGTATGTAAAAAAATGACATCTTGCCCCAAGAGTAGGTTTTATGGCCTCCTCTGGTGGCACAGTGGTTGAGCGTTGGCTGCGAAGCTGCCCGCAGCCTCTGCAGCGCCGGTTCGATCCCTGGCTGCTGGGCGAGGGTCCCACATGGCGAGAAGACCTCTCCTGCCACCTGCTGCTCCCCTGAGCAGTGTACTTCGTCAGTCTGTCTGTCCTGTTCCCCGCTCTGGCTCTGGTGAATTCTCTCACCCTCCCACGTTTCTGACTGTACCCAGTGCTTGTATAATAAATAAATAAATCTTTTAAAAAAAAAAAAGAGTAGGTTTTAATAAGGGCACAGGGCACTAGACACTAGATTGTTTTTCACATAACAACTCAACAGAAATAATAGTGACATCAATCAGCTACAAATGACAGTCCTATGCCAGAGACTGGTGAGAATATTGTATATGTACAAATGTTAAGGTCACTGACATTTTCTATGAGAAATATCAGCACCCTCCTCCCATCCTGAAAAAAAAGAAAAACCACCCACAAACCCTCAAGAACAATAAACATCAGCAAACCTTTCCTAGCACGGGTGAATTCAATCTTCTTCTCACCTTTTACCCAGGTGTCTGATCCTAGTCATATATTTGTCCGGGTTGGCAGCGCTCATCACTGTTGTATAAATTGTGTCTCTGAAAATAATGAGAGTAACTTTTATATACATATCATTTCCCTAAATTCCAAAGGAAAAAATACCAAGCCCTTCCCTCACATGTGACCTTAGATGGGAATATAGCTGGCTCCCCACCTGTCAGAATAGTTAAAATTTATAAACCAATTTATCACACAGTGAAAGTGCTCTTTCCTTCTATTTTGACAACACTGAAAAAGGCCACATTCAAATTCAAAATTCTCAGACTCCTCAGAGTTCCATGCTGCGGCAGTGAGGAAGCACCAAAACTGGCCCTCACCCCTCTGGGCCGCATAAGCTGCACGTGTGGACATCTCAGCCTTTGAATATAGGCTCCACGTGAGTCCAGTCTGCATACCCTGTCAGAACACCAGCTAAGGACGTGGACCACACAGGCCCCAGAAATGGACTTGGCACATTCAGGCTGAGAATTCCTGGAGCCTGGGGCCAGACTCTGGGTGGGCAAATGCCTCTGGCCCAAAGCATTGCTAATAACAAGGGAGAGTCAGAGTAGGGTCTCTGAAGGGCAGAGATCAAGACTGGGGACTCACCTGCTCAGCTGTAAGGATGAAAAGTACATTGTTCATCTTTCTGCAGAGCAATAGACTAAAGAACTTGAGTGCAGGAGAGCACACACGTGCACACACACACACTGAGCCTCCTTCCCTTCACTACCTTCAGCTTCATCATTCTCAGCACCAGTTGGGGTGCTTGCTCAAGGCATCAGGAGCCAAGTTGTTCAAGAATAGGCAGAATTAGTAGCCCTGGGCCCCACAGCTGAGCCGTACACCTGACTGCACATAGTCATAATTCTACTCTCCATCATTATTTTCTTTGCACAACGCCCCAACAGAGGATGCTAATTGCAGGTGGGTGCAATTTTGTAGCACAGCACAAGGGGGCAACAAACAGCGAATGTGTCTCCAGATTTAGAGTAACTTGACAAACTACCCCACTTGAAGGTAATCACTATACTTAACCAGCCTGAGATTCAGGAATCTGTTAATTCTGACTCAGTGATGATTGTTAGTTAAATGCAGTTTTGCCTGCATTTTCAATTATACATTAGAGGAGGTTATATGATAAAGGAAAATGCTATTTGGTAAACTATAATTTCTTCTAACAATTCTATTTTGACAAAACATAGCAGATGCCATTTAACATCCCTAACTTTACACTCATTCATCTTCAGGGATTTCAGCTAAGGGTAATAATCCAAAAGCAATGAAAGAAATGTGCAATATGTTTATTTCAGAATTTTAACACTGGAAAAACAAGCAACGAGAATACGTAGTTCAATTATCACTCAATTGGCCTCAATACAGCTATTTAAAATGACAGGGGTTGTTCATGAGCATAAAAAATGCTTTATTAAAATAAACATAACTATTTTATTGTAACACTAATTTTTATAGATATATTTAAAATTTATGTAACTATAAGAACACAAATAGGTGTTTAATCCCTATTTTTAAATGAATATGAAGAGGCAAAAGTATGCACTTCTGGAGCAGTAAATGGCATGTTGGAATTGGCCCCTACGGCTGCTAAGAGTCAATTGTGAAATATGCAGGAAGCTCCAGGGCCATCAGTAAGCTTGCTATAGACCAGGTGGGAGTATTTATGATGGAGATTAAGAGTAGACAATTTGAAAAAGAGGCTCCACGAGACCAGAAATCTGGCTTACAGGCCAAAAGCTGGAGGTGAGGGTAGAAGTGATTAATATAGTCGTTAAACCAGCTATAGAAATGAAAACTCCTTAGGCACCAGTATCAGATGCTATAGAAAGTATCAGGCAGCACAGACTAGAGGTAGGATGTGGATATTGAATGCCAGTGCAGAATCTCTGGTCCTTACAAATCAACCTAGTCACAGCTAGAACTGATTAATTTAACAAATGTTAACTTCACAAAGGGATGAGCCCCTCCCAAAGAGAAAAAGGCTCTATCAGCACAATTTCTGCACTGGCGAGGGGCAACAGCAGCTGTCCTCCTGCCCACCTGAGCTTATGCAGGTGCTTCTCCTCACTGACCTTCCTTTGCAAAGCAGTGGGGGCAGCTCTCCTCCCAGGTCCCCCACCTGTGACTCTGCAGGCCTCTCTTTTAGCAAATTCGTCCCGTTTGGAGGCAACCCTTTCTGCCTGCCTGTGTCTATGCAAATCTCCTTTAGTCTTCTCTCTCTTTTTATAATAAACCTGCCCTTTTAGATATAACTATGCCTCTGTTGCCTGGGACATGTGCCAGTGCCGTTGAAAGGGGAACTCTGGTAAACCTTTTCCCAGCGGTAACCCAAGGGTCCAGCTCTCTGAACCCAGGACCTCTCCAAACCAACTTCATTTACACCGCTAACATCAATAAATGCTACACACTGGGGGGTAGGGAGAGGGACAGTTGTTGGTTTTCTGCTCCAAAGAGCTAGTTTACTAGAATATCACTTATTATCCAAAATAGCTTATTTGTTAAGAGTGATAAAATACTGATTGGCTAGTGTACTTTTCTGTATTTGGCAGCTAGAATATATTGTTCATGGAATGAGTTTTTTTTAGTATTAATCTTTTTATTAGGCCACTCAAAATCTCCCAGATATTTTGCAGATACATTCCTATTATAGTACAATGTGAAAATAAAAAGCAAAACAAACAAAATCCCCATTTTGAAAATATCATATCCAAGAATCATAAAGCACCCAAAACAAAAGTTATTCTAGAAGCTATCAGCAAAACTACTATTTTGTATTTGTGTAAAATAGAATCATTTTAAAAAAATCAACTAGGTATTTAAAACTAAAGTCACTTTTGAGGTTTTTTTTTTTTTCTGTTAGGCTATTTCTTTAAGAATATTCTTTTGAAATTTTTGCCTTGGAGAAAGCAGAAGTGAGGATAATGAGGAAATAGGATATGGTGGGTTTCAGAATTTATCGAAGGAGTAGAAATAAAACTATTTATTTGCAGATGTTTCCTCTTTTATAAATTAAATCCTCTCTCACTAAGCAAAAGGAGGTGTCTGCAGGCTTAATGATCTGGATCAGGCAATACCTTGAGCAGGAGGAGGAGAGAAGCTATTGATCTATTCAGTTTTGCTGTGATGGTGACCTTGAACTTCCTGTGGGGGCTTGTGGTTTTTCAAGTTTAACTAAGGGCTTTCTGTGGTGGGGTACCTACACACAGCCCAGCACTTCACCCCAGAAAAGTACAGGGGTAAAATTATAGGCTATAAATAGAAAAATGGTTGCTCACAGGAGGCTACCACTACCATGGGCACGGGCTAAAAAGAGAAATCAACTTTGACACTGAATTTTCTGTAGAACAAGTGTGGAGATAGCAGGAGCTCCCTGGGAACAATGTCTAAAGTTTAGTTCTAACAGAGAGTAATGAAGTTGCTCACAACCAGTTCCACTGCCGGAATGATTAGGAATGGGCATGTCAGAGTCCTCCTTCCAGATCTTTCCATCAGCTTTACCTTTGTTTTTCTTCATGGACTTCTCACCTGACTTATGATATATTTGTTTGTTGTGTTTGTTGGTCCCTCTCCTCTCTTCCCTCCTCCCCCAGCAGAATGATAGATAGTCCCAGGACAGCAGAGACCTTTGTTTTCTTCACTCCTGTATCCACAACACCGAGAAAATCTGCTCCACAGGCACCCTCAGGCCCCTGCAGTATGTGTGTATGTGTGTGTGTGTGTGTGTGTGTGTGTGTGAGAGAGAGAGAGAGAGACAGACAGACAGACAGACAGAGAGAGAGAGAGACCATTTTGTGGTGAAGGATGAACAGATGTGTTTAACATCACTTACTTGTTATAAACTGGAACCACTGACAAAACCTGCATACAAAAAAAAAACCATATTATAGACACTTTCAAAAAGTAGAAGAAATACATGTAGAATATCTGTAGGAACAAAATAACTAGCACCTTTGTGTATCTCAAGAACACAGAATCACAGACACCTGAATCCTTTTTCTTTTCTCTTTTAAACAAAGACTTTATATTACAGTTGTGTCTTATTTTTAACGTGCAGAAACATTCAGCTAAAGACGAATACTTTAATCAATATTGACAAACAAGTTTGAAAATGTGATTTTTTTTTTAAGTTTGCAATTAGATTACAAAAAACTAATAGTTTCATTTACCACATTTGTTGGATTTCAAGGAGGAATTTTTTTTTTTTTGGCTTATTTTTTTTTAATAATAAATTTTATTTTTATATTCCCCATACAATTGCAACTCCCCCATTTTGACCCCAATCCCTCCCCTCAAGGAGGAATTTTTTTTAAACACTGTTGACAAAGACAGCAAACATCCTGGGTCAAAGTTGGCCATGCCTTGCAAGTTACCTGGAAAAGGGCCTCCAGGCTGAGGTTTGCCTGCCCCGTGGCATTAAGGGCTTTGATAGCAGGTGTTCTATAAGAACAAAGATCAATGTCACTTGGCACATCAGGAAACCCTACACCCCCAGCTCTTATTTCGGGAGGCACAATGTGGAGCCTGACTTTATGCTCTCACGTTCCCCTAAACAGACTCTGGCTTACAAACAAATTTTCTACCTAGACCCAGGTGACCATGGTGGAGTTAATTTAACAGTCAAGCGAAGCCATTGTTTTGCTGTAGATTTGAATAATCGGGGCAGTAAAGGCACATGGAAATATACCAGTCCCCCATTAATCCCAGGGGGATACATTCCAAGACCCCCAGTGGATGCCTAAAATTGTGGCCTGTACTTAACCTTATTCAGCCGACCCACCAAAATTTGGGGGTTAAGGGACACTAACCCCCATGTAGTTGCACAGTTGAAAACCCACGTATAACTCCATTAACCAGTTCTGCATCTGCAGTTGGTTGAATCTGTAAATGCCAAACTGCAGAAAGAAAAATATCCCCATGTAAGTGGACTCATGTAGTTCAATTTGTTCAAGGATCAACTGTGTATACTGTTTTTGCCTATACATCTATAGCTATGATGAAGTTTAATTTATAAAATAGGCATAGTAAGAGGTTAACAACAATAAAATAGAATAATCACAGCAATCTACTGCAGTAGTAAAAGTTGTATGTGGTCTCTCCTTCAACTTATCTTATTGTAGGTGATATTTTTAAATCTTGGTTGACCATGAGTAACTGAAACCATGGATAAGTGGGGACTCCTGTGGAGTACTACCTGCTGTTCAGGGACACACTGACTTACAACTAGAGAATTTGCAGAATCAAAAGGGTAAATGACAGCCCACAACTGGTTTATTCACTTATTAAAAGAAATGTCTTTCTTCCCAAAAAATCTGGCATAGAAAACCATGAATTTTGCTCTAACATTTTCTTTTACAGATAGGTAAACAGAGGCCCAAGAGGCCATCTTGTGAACCTTACAAGGCTGGTAGTAGGATCCAGAGCTCCTGAACCTGGGGTCTGAACCCCCCACCATCCAACCAACTGCCAAGAGGCTTTCCTACTGCTCTTCACCACACACGACATTCTCCATTCCAGCCAAGGCACTGGCAAGGGAGCCACGGTACATTTCCTGGGAGGGGCTAGCATCTATAGCCAATTCCAGTTTCTGTAATATCAATAGAAGTGGCACATTCTTCTGACCACAAGAAAACACTACAAGCCACAAAGTGTCCAGAGACCTACCTTCGATCATCTCTCTTAGGTGGTGGCTCCCAGTGGTCATAATTTGTCTCAACTCGGAACCACCTACAACAGAGCACATCATCTTGTCTTATCCAGGGTCATTTGGGACAGAGCTAAGGAAGAAATATATAAAAATAAAAAAATACCTCCAGTTTCACAAATTTAAAAAAAAGGATTATTGACGCAAAATGATGGGAGTCTCTGATTCTACTCACGCTCCACTTAAAGGATCTAGGGGCCAAATGTCTGCTGGGCCACCCCTGTTCCTTGTGATGACCACTCCCTCCTTAGGGGATACGCCCCCAACAATGTAGTAGACATCAGCAATAAGGGGAGTGTTGGCCAATTTGTTGACAGCTGCTTCAAAGTCTTCTGATTCACTCAGGGTCTGAACAGGAAGACAAATCTTCATCATTAACGTCATCAGACACAATAGTTATTGATGAACAAATGGTCCATAGCACATTCTCCTGATATATTAAGCTATGACTATAATCTTGAACTGCTCTGACCTCACCTCTTGTCACCAGGACTCCTGATATGGATGAAACCTCAGTGGGGAGCCAACAACAGAACTCACAAAAGGGAAGAACTGTCGACAAGTCCTAGGCCTGGCTCATTAAACATGGACTGAGAGCTTTCTAGGCAGGTCACCCTCACAAATGACACTTGGTGGCTCTTCATTCATCTGTCCTTTCAACAGGTATTTCTTGAATACCTGTTACGGTGCTAGACACCATGCTAGTGTGGGGACAGAGTAGTGAGTGAATATGACTGATTTGGCCTCGTTCTTTCCAAATTTCCAAGGGTAACAGGAAATTCAGTATTCAGTTGTGACATACAGTGTCCACACAGGGGAAGGAGAGTCTATGGAAGTCACAGCAGGAAATGGCCTCACCCAGGACATCAGAGGAAGCATTTCCCAGGCAGATGTCACTTGATATCAGGTCAAAGACAGGTGAGAGTGGTGTCTGCAGACTGGGAATGGGAAGAAAGTTCTAGTTTGATGGAATAGTTTGTCAATGGCTTGGGGATAAAGAGCATACTACATTAGAGCAGAGACTTAACAAATTCTCAGATTCTGTGGGGATTCATGAAGGCTTCCAAAGGTCTGTGGTATGGGGAGTTAAGGGAATCACTTCCCAAACCTTCAGCTTTTACATGTGCTTCCTCCTCAAGCTGCTCCACTCAAGAATATCCCCAGTAGAGTTAGCCCCTCCCTGTCCTCTCATTCTTCCTTCAAAACTTGAGTAACCTCTCCAGAAACCAAAGTTGAGTTCAGTTCATTCTGGATACTTCTCCCTATAGCAATATCATGCTACTGATTGAAATCTGTCATTAGCTCTTCAATTAGTCTCCAACTTTATCTTTGACACTTACTTGCAAAGGTTTGATACTTATTATCCCAAAGATTGATACCCATTTTGCAAGCCTTTAGATGCTTATTCTTTGCAGGAGTTTCTTAAATTAAAAACAACAGTGTTAAGTGACACAGAGCATCACAACAGTTTGAAGGATGAAGTTAGGGTGCGCTGAACTCCCTGGTAAATATACTCACAGTGCGAATAAGCCAGCTGACTGGTGAGTTTTTCTGAAAAAGGGCAGCAACCATATTCTCCCACCACCAGCCTTTATCTGCAGAAATGAGGAAGGAACACTAAGTGGATACACAAATCACTGCCCAGGTGCCATTTAAAAAATTCCTTCAATTTTTTTTCTTTCCCATAGTACAAGGTGAAAGAAAGAAAGGTTAGTAGATGAAGAGTGATTTTACTATGATCCGGTTTCAAAGATTAAGTTCTAATTTCATAGCAACCATAAAAATGTTTTATATACAAGAATAAAACGTGTTATATGTAATGCATATATACATACACACATATATACAATAAGCAAATACGATCTTCCAGCTAGCAAAAATATGCAGATATTTACTTGGGTTTTGAAAGCAGAATGTTCTATGCCTGGAAACAGTATGTTAATAATTATGTTAAAGGAAATTATTGCATTAATTAATCCAGGCAATATCTCCCCCCACTGGAATGGAAGTCCCTGCCATGTAGAGAGTAGGTGTTCTTCTACATGTTCTGTTGGGTGAGTGAAGGAAGTTTTTGAATAAAACTCAATAGAGAGACTGCTTAAATATACTTAGCTCATTTTGATTACCTCGTTGGTCACCAGAAATTGTAAATTTGTGTGGACTCTGACCAGTCCATAATCCTACATAGCCAATAAAAGTGGTTCCTGTGAATGCAACCTGAAATCAAGAGAAAAAAGTGTCATTTTACCATTCCAAACAAATGCACATTGAAAGCACCTGTTTTGCCACAGCTTCATGGATGTTTTCTTCTTTGATCCAACAAAAAAGGATAAAAACTGTGAAACAGTCTTCTAGAAGGCTTAACTTTGGGGATCAGGGGATAGAATTCAGGCTTAACCTTGGGGCGGGGCGGGGGGGGGGGTCAAGGGATAGAATTCCCATCCATCTTGGACGGGAAAAAAAGGTCCCTGTTGGTGATTCCACCACCAGTGGAATTCACACTTCTATGTGATTCACATTTACATAATAGTTGTTGCAATAACCTGTTATCTGCATGGGATATACCACTCACATTTATCACTACTCTGAAATCATGGTAGTTATTAGACCCACTGGTAAATTTTACTATTAAGAAAAAGTGTAGTATTGAATGGCTTTATTTCAACAGAACTGATTTTCTCTATAAACTTGTGCATTTTTAAAAATGTATTTATAAAGCATTAGTCTGAAAAGGGAATGATAGATTTCACCAAAGGGGTCCATACACAAAGATGAGCAAGAAACCCCACTCGGGAAGTAGCAAAAAGGCTTAGATTTAAAAACTTATGTCAGCTTGGTTAAAGAAATAAACATTATGAGTCTTATAAGAGAAAACACAAGACTTTTTATTAGTAGCAATCATATTAAATCATATTAAAATTTTCAACATCTATAAATTAGTTTGCATACATCTTTCATTTAATGAAATCCTCAGAGTTATCTCATGAGTTATCTCATAAATTAAGGGAGTGAGTGCTAATGATTGCAAAACAACCACTTATCACCCTGAGGAGAAAAATTTAACTCAGAGTCAAAACAAAACTCAAAATCAAAAACAAAACAAAAACTCAAACAAAACAAAAAATCAACCAGTGCCGGGCTCATGCTGTTTGATAAAGGTTAATTAATACCTTTATATTTTGAGAAATAGACCTAAGCTAATGTTTTTCTTAGAAAACAGAATCTTAAGTCACAACCTTTTTTCATTTACTTATTTATTTCTGCCTCATGTGGTTGTACAAATAATTTAAAGTGAAAAATTTAAGGAAGAAATGTAGTGCCTTCTTTTTTTTTTTTTTACTTAACACTTTCTGTGCTATTCTCCACTGTAGTTATTTATGTTTATTGAGGTAACATTAGTTTACATCACTGTATAAGTTTCAGGTGTGTAGTTTCTCACCTCAGTGACTGCACATGTCACACCACACCTACCATCAAATGTCCAGTCCCTGTCTACCACCAAGCTACCCCCTCCTAGCTCTACCTCCCTGGTAACCACCATTTTGTTGGCAGAGTTTAAGGGTTTGTTATTGCTGTGCTTGTTTAATTGTTTTTCTGTATATTTCACAATAAGTGTAATCATACAGTATTTGTATTTCTTCTTTTGACTTATTTCACTTAGAATAATCCTCTCAAGTTCCATCCATATTGTCAAAAATGGTAAGATTTCTTTTTTTAGGCTGAATAGTATCCATTGTCTATATATACCTCAGATGTTAGGTATAAATGACCTTTCCTCCTAGACTCAAATAGGGCTTTCTATAGAAGCACCACATTTCCATTTTCTGAAATAAAATGGAAATAAATCTATCTTGCTGCAAAGGTCTTTATAAAATGTACATCGTATATTCACTTCATTTGAATGATATGCTGACCCTCATGTTACTATCACCAACATGATACTGAACAAATTCAAATTATCAAAATCAAATTCACATTATAATTTCCAAGATATAAAGCATAAGCAGAAGATATAATTTGTAAGGTATTGTATCTAGCAGCTCTGAAAAACTGTATTTCTAAATGCTTGTCCTTTGCAAGACAGTTAATACTGACAAACCCTTAGCTGTGGCAAAAGACTCTAATTTATAGCTAAGGCTACATTTTGTGGAAGAAAACTGTTATGAGCTGAAAGTCTAGGTTGTTCCCACCTCTGTCATATTTTTCCCATGTGGTTTGGAAAAGGTGGTCTCTGGAACTCTCCTTCATCTGGAAAACAAGTCTTGTACCTGCCTCATAGGGCTACCTTGAGGCTCAAATGTGGCCTTAAATTTGAAAATATTTTTTAAATTAATGAACATGACACAAAAGTAAGACAGTAGTTATTTTGTGGATAACTTGCTCTTAATTTAGCAAAACAATGTATTGGCCATGAGCCCTCAGTAGAAAAACAATACCCAAGTGCAAACTGAAATCTGGTAAAAATAACCTGAGCACTGAGAATAAAGCCACACCAATGGGCTATTTCTCACGGGAGTTCCATGATAAACAGAAACAAATGAAGCAACAACTGTTATGGTGAGTTCTAGAGAGAGAGGTGAAGTAATTAATTTTATTATATATATGTCTTTGTCCACTTATAAGAATTTTTGCTCACTGTAGACAACAGAGAAAAGCATAAAGTAGTAAATAAAAATAATCATTACCTCATTATTCAGCAATAATTGCTAACACTTTAGCAGATTTCCTGTCATAATATATTATGTGTTTATATTATGTCATTATCACCACTTGAAACCATTATTAAAGTGATACTTCTGCCGTAAACTAAATTTTTAGTAGTGGTAAAAATAAGGAATGAAATTGTAAAGGGAGAAAGCTTCACTTTAAACATTTCTGTATTGTTTAAATTTTTATAAGAAAAAGTTTTTGTTTGTAAAAGCAGATGAACAAATGAGTATTTAGTGAGCTTTTAGTTTCTGTAACTCAACCTCTGTGCAAAAAACAAACAAAATACAGTTCTTGTCCTTCAGCACTGTTCCCCAAAGTCAAAATCTGGCTTTTGCATGCTCTGTTCATTTCACAGCAACTTAATGGACATGATTAATACTATCTCTTTAAGCATTTACTGTCTAACCTGTGACAATGTACATGTTATATTATATTTTTAAAGGTACTGTGATGAAAATAAAATCATCTAAGTGTAATTTTTAAAAAAGATTTATTTTTATTTATTTATGCATATGAGAACTAGGATGTAGGCCAGAGGTGCGGGGTATGAGAGGGTTCATCAGAGACAGAGGGGGAGCAAAACAGGTGGATTGACTGAAATACACTGCTGAGGGGAACAACCAACCGGCAAGACAGGAGAGGTCTGCTGCGCCATGTGGGTTAGCTCCCTGGTTGGGGATCAAACTTTCACCCACAGTGGCTGCTGATAGCTTGATAGCACTGAGACTTTAACCCCTGCACTACAAGGGAGGCCCCCCGCCCCCCCCAAGTGTAATTTTTAAAATATCAGATATAAGAGCATGACGTGGGTCAATCAAAATAGGTTTAAGTTATTTCTCAAGTTAACAAAGAAATCAAATAATAGGGGTAGGATTCAAACCCAGGACTGGCAGACCCAAAGCTGGGTGTTACTAGCCATTTGGCAACATACCCTATTCCAGAACACGGGAGAAAAGAGAATACAGGGGGGACTACTCACTGTCATAAGTGGAGAACTGATCATAGCTCCCTCCTCCACCCCGCCCCCCTCCCCAGAATTCCCTAAGGAATACTTATTGACCTTATTAAGCAGATACTCAATAAAAATAATAAATGATGCTTCTTTCTCTAAGTATAATTGATGCAAACCTGTCTTCCGGTTTTATTTTTGAAGGAATTTGTTTTATTTATTTATTTTTTTCAGTATCTTAAACTGAGAACATACTTAAGTAACAGGACATCCAAAGGATGGGTCACTTGCATTAGCAAGTCTCTCTGATTTCTGTATCTTTTTACCATATGGACTATAATACCTGCCCATTCTTTAGGAACTGCACATCCATAGTCATCTTGCGTAAGAGAGTCCCAAAAGGATAATCCAGATTTCTGCCGTGGTAAATGTGACCATTGGAGTCCTGAGCCACAATACTAGTGCAGAACCTAAAAAGAGAAAAAGTCAAAGGTGAATGATGAAAAAATAAGAAAGAAGAAAATGAATGTTTTAGTTTTAAAATTAAGTAAAAGCTTCTCTTCCTGATAATGAACGCCTGCTTTATAATCCTTGTGCAGGAATATGGATTCAAAATTCAATATGTAAAGTACAACTGGACACAACTCTTTGGTGTTTGTCCAGTGTTACTAGGTTTTCACCCTCAGCACACATGACATCATGAATACACTGAACGAGGATTTCATCCTAAATCCAAATCTGCAATTGACCATTCTGGGTTCAGCCATATCAGTAAACTCTGCTTATTCCTCAGCTTGGTAGTATGAAGTCTCCTTAATAGATCATTCAAAGCTAGCTCAAGCTCACCTCTCCTATGAACGTCTCAGAGCAAGTACAATAGCACTAAACCATTCTGTTTCATAAATATTTCATTTTGTCTCCTTGGGAAAGTGGTCAACCTTTTAGGGTCTTTGAGGCATTTTTCCTGTCCCCCTTAGAGCTCCTCGCAGAGAACAAATAAGAGAAAGGAATATTTTCAGAACTCCCAGACAGAGAGAAGAAGTTTGAGGGGAAAAAAAAGAAGGGGCTTAATAAATTCATTTGAATGCCCATATTCTCTGAAAAATACATAATACTATGTGAAAAAATTTATAATTAGAAAATTATTTTATAATTAGGAAAATTTTATAATTAGGAGAATATGTAACTTAATTTTTTGTTGGTCTAAAAAAGGAATCTTGGCCAGGTTTTAATTTTTTCCCAAGGTTTCTGATCTGAACTTCCAAAAGTTCATGAAAAGAGAGGCACTCATAAAACATTAGGAACAGCTAAGGCCAAGTCTTCAGTCTCTCTGTTGATGGTGGTTTTTCAGTTTGACAAACAATAATCTTCTGTGTCATGCCCAAATATTTTAGCATGAGGTAACCCACAGTGTGAGCGGCAACCCGGCTTTGGGAGAAGCACTGCAATGGGGACATGAGGTTTTTTTAGAAGCAACTCTAACCACTCACCATCCACCTGGCTTTTGGCAAGTTGTGGTCTCTGAGGTTTGGTCATCACTGCAGTTAACACCATCCCCAGAGCCTCATGCCCAGAAGGCTCCAAAAAGGATAGCTAATTTTACTCTGATTCAAAAAGCTTTATCTCAGAAATGAGAGCAAACATTTCCTTTGTTAATGCTAATGACTTAAGATGGTGATTTGTATTGTCAGGTGATTCAATATATACCTTTATATCAAATTCAAAAGTTAGAACGTTCTTATTAGAACTCGTGCTTTTATCTGCTTGAATACTAGTGTCTCCAACAAAAGGTTGAAGTGAAAATAAGAACTGAGTTTTTTACTGAGAAAGTCACATGTCAGAATAGGAAAAAGGTGGGGGCAGGTGATGAGGCATGGCAAAATGAACTTGGTTCACCTGAAAAGCACTTTACTGTAACAAGGTTGTATCTTAACACATTCCTCTAAAGAGGGAGGCATGCACTGTGCTCCTTAACCTTGTTAGCTCAGAGATTCTCAGAAAGATGCCAAGAGAGAGTAAAATTCACTCTTTCATCATAGCTTGGAAGCCAGAAGCTGTCAGTATCTACCCGATGAAGCATACTAGATAAGGTTGCTGTGGTGGCAAAACAGTATGTCCTGATGGCAGGAACCAAGTCAAACCTCTCTAAATTCCAGAACCTTTTAGGAAGCCATAAAGACTTCAGGCTCTTCTAGCATTTGGCCTGGGGTCAACCACTCACTACTGCTTTCTCTTCTGTGCCCACATTTTAGGATGCCCCCTCTGTGTACCAAATACTGACCGGCCCTGTTCACAAGGATAGTGTGCCTGTGATCCCGTCTTTTAGACAGAATGGACTCAAGAGGAGTCAGAATCACCAGCCAGGACAAACATGGGGGGATAAACACAGGAGCTATGGGCTGGCAAGATGGTAGTCCCTGTCTTTGGTAGTGCTGTGAAAGCAGCATCAGGAATCTCACAGGAATCTTCTTTAGCCTAGAGAAACTGTGCCAATAATGCCTATCTTAGTTCTGCACTGTTCACCCAGCATTTAAGTCATATTCAGATACCAGCTGTTTCCTCTGCTCCTAGACTTATCACATCTGTCAGAAACCTGACACACGGGCACACAGCAACAACCCGCAACAGACTGGTCTCCTTGCTACCAAGTGTCCTGAAGCAACTAGTCTGAACTGTGACAAGGCAAGAGAAAAACTGTGAAAGCTGACATCTATAGGTTTCTTCTACTTCTCTCTGGCCTTGTGCTGAAGAGGAAACCTGGTTAAAAGAAACTATGGGAAAAGACAGCTGCAAGAAAAAGATGCTTGAGGGAATTCGTGTCCTGCAATATAACTCCAAATAAACATAGATAAAATGACATCTTTCTGGAAGAGGCAAAATTCCTATGCTCATGATCCTTATCAGAAGTATTATCAAACAAACCTAAAAGTATAGATCATTTTTATGATTAAATATATATCTTTATGTATATTGTCTTTGCAAAAATGAGTAAGTATGAAATGATATAAATTGTTCCAGTTAATATGGAAACATGGTACCTTGTTAAAATAAAGTTTTAAAACTTAATGGATTAAGGGCCTCCCCTGGTGGCACAGCGGTTGAGCACTGGGCTGTGAAGCGCCGGTTGGATCCCAGGCTGCTGGCTGGCGAGGGTCCCACATGGCGCCTGCGGACCTCTCCTGCTGCCCACTGCTCCCCTCAGCAGTGTATTTCTTGGTCAGTTTGCCTGTTCTGTTCCCCACTCTGTCTCTGGTGAATTCTCTCACCCTCCCGCGCTTCTGACTGTACCCAGTGCTTGTATAAATAAATAAATAAATCTTTTAAAAAAACCCAAAACTTAATGGATTAAATGTTCCCAGATTTGTTCAGGGGAAAAAAAAAATGAAGGGGGGTCGAATGAAGGCAAAGATCAGTCCCTGATCTAAAAGCTAGAGGTCAGTGAGTTAACTACAGGGTCCAGCTGAGAATGGGGCTTGTTTTCAAAATCCTGGAAAAGTACTTGCTGAGCAGAGATTGGAAAAGGAGGGGTGATATCTGAGGGGAGGAGGTGGTGTGCCCAAGATCAGCAGACTCAGCGAACATAGCCTCCAAGAATCCAAAGACAGCTGATGCAAATGCAAAAGGGAGTTTATTACGGGCTGGAGTCTGGGCTCAGGGCACCTACCAACGCAGTGGCAGATATCGAGAGCGCGGAACAGAGGAAGCAGGGGTCTATTATAGGGTCACGAGTGGCGCGAATTTTGAAAGAAGCTGGCAATTACTCATTGGCTACTACAAAGGCATTTTGGCGCGCACAGTTACAGTTTCAAACTGATTGGATGGTTAGAGATTCTGTCCCATTTATGGATAGGACTGCCCTGGGGTGGTCTGCTTTTTCGTCACCAAGTGGAGTGAGGGTTGTGACTGCTGAAACTATCTCCGGAATGCGGCTGGACAAGGACTAACATATCAAGGTGGAGGATATACAAAATGGCGAAACCTTGGCTAAGCTTGCTTCCACAGAGGGAGAAAAAGCGGCTTCCCATAGGGAACAGCATTGGGTCAGAGTTTTCCTTCTCTAAGCCTGTCAGTAGCTGCTCAGATTTACCAAGACGCAAAGAAGCGCTGGGTGTTTCCCGGCAGCCTGGTCACCACCCAGTTGTTACCACACAGATAGGACGTCTCCTCCCACTCAGAAGTGGCAGGAGTCCCTGGCGAGGCCCTTGCGAAGGGCGCTGGCGTGGGGCACTCACGCGGTGTACTCGTAGGCCAGGTTCACCAGGAGGCAGTCGCCCAGGCTGAGGCTCAGGAAGTTGCACATGCCCTGGATCTCATCCAAGAAGGGCTGCGGCACGAAGTGCTCCAGCTCCTTCTCCGTCGTCTTTCGGATCACCGCGTGGACCCACTTGGGGACCCTATCCCTAGAAACGACAAGGTCGTGAAGGGTTTACAGGTCGAACTGGTGCTAGGGTGTGCCTTTGGGGAGTGGTACCTAGGACTTTGGCCCCCGAGGGTGCAGCCTAGGTGCCTCCCCAAGATAATTGACAGCCATTCAATCTGCAACGTCCAGGAGGGAAAAAGAAAACCCCGAGGGTCAGAAGCAGGGCTGGCGAGGAGGGTGGTCCCCAGAGAGGTGGGCTTGGAAGCCTGCGAGCCTTGCAAGGAGTTGGGTGGGCTGCGCCCCCTTCCAGGTAGCTGGGAGCGCAGCTCCAGCTGTCACCCTGTCCGGAATGGCACCAGGACGGGCGTGCCTTTGGTGACAGCCGTTCGAAAGCCAAACCAGCCGCGTCAGATCACCCTCAAGGCCGACGCTGCAGAACAGCAGCCAACAAATACCAGGCAATCCTGGTATTTTGGTCCCAGGCAACCCCTCCCCACACCACAGGCCGGGGTTGAGGGGCTTGGCGTGCAGGGCAAGGCTGCCGCAAAGGGAGGGAAGGGGTTATGAGTCTTGGTTTGTAGCGCGTTGTGCAGTGAGCGTCTCGGCTTTCCGGCTCTCGCGCCCAGCTGCTGGTGTCTCTAAAGACCCCGCCCCGCACCCCAGTGCCAGCGCTCACCCCATAATGCTCTCCATCGCCCCGCGCAAGAAGTCCGGGTCGTACTGCCGCAGCACCGGCAGCCAGCGCAGCTTCGGGGCCTCGTCCAAGCTCACGTTGAAGAGTGGCGGGGCCGGGGGGTCGGTGGCCGCAGACACCCCCGCGCCGGCCAGCAGCAGCAGTAGCGCCAGTTCCGGACGCGCCCGCGGGCCTGCGGTTAGCATGGCTACGGCTCCCGAGGCCACAGTTAGGATGCGAGGCCCGCTCTCCGGGAAGCACGCGAGGAGGAAGTGCAGGAGGAGCTGGGGCGGTGCCGGGCGAGCTGGAGGTGGAGCCCGCACTTGGCCTGGCCTACCGGCACCCTGGTCACCCCCGTCCCGCGCCGCAACCCTGAGTCCCGCACAGCTCTCAACCCTGCCAGGGCTTGAACTACCAGCCCCTGGCTTCTCCCCGCACTTCCCACCCCGTCCCACCCACGTGGGCCTGCGGGGTAAACTGCGTTCTGCAGGGGGTTAAGGAAATGATTTTCAGTAGCAAAGAGTAACAGGATAATTCTACTATGGCAGAAAGTGACCTGTCCCTTTCCGCCTGTCTGGCTCATATTTGCATACTTCAAAGTTTTAACTGGCTTTTATGATGGGCAGGAGAGCCTTTTCTTTTCAATACTCACACCTCTTTGCAGTTAAAAAAAAAAAAAAAGCAAAAAAGTTAGCTAACAGTTAGGTGCCAAGTATTTTTGCTCAGTAGGTTCTATCAATCATTCCTGTTTTCCTGATGAGAAATGTGCCTTTTGGAGAAATTAGGTGACTGGCCTGGGTGACACTGGGGATCCTCTGCTCTACCCTCCAAGAAGCTACCAGAACCCTTACCCCACCTTCACAATCACTAACCTTAATCACTAATCTCACCACCTCTTTGCGTCTCAATGTCTGAGACAGAAAACTTTTCTTAGGCCAGTCACCTGACACAGTAAAGCTGGGAAGTGCTTAATAGATGGCAGGGTCATCTATGGGCAAAATAAAATATTTAGAGGAAACTTGAAAGTTTGTTTTAGTTTTTTCCTCTCATCACATAGAATACAAAGTTATCTTTATCTCTGATTTTCCCCATTTTTACTGGACTTAGAGTCACTATGCTAAAGTTTCAAGTCTGTTTCCACATAGGTCTTTTCGAAAAATCAAGTCTGCTCATTTGCAAAGTGTGAGTAACAGCAGTTCCAGGCTTAGGACAATGAAAGTCACCAAGGGAGCAAACAAATTAGCTAAGTTCAAAGAGGTCTACAGCTCAGGGATACCAACTGTGTACATTCTTTACAGCTGGCATCTCATTTTGTTCCCTTTAAAGGCAGTGTAGTGGTTTTCAATGCAATCCCTGCAATATTCCCCCTTCCAAGGGTGGAGGCTAATTCCCCTGACCGTGGGCTGTTCTTAGTGAATGTAGTTGAAGTCAGTGTCTGATTTCCAAGAGCAGGTCTAAATACAGTGTGGCCTCCTCCTTGCAATCTCTCTGGCATTGCTTACCAGAGTCAGTTGTCATGTTTTAAGAACATGAAGAAGTCCTATGAAAAGGTTCCTAAATAGAGGAACTGATCCTCTGGTCCATCTTCCTTCTGATTTTAAAAAAAACTTCACAAGTCTTTTTTTTTTTTTTTTTTTAACAAAGGTTTATTATTTATGTATATAGGCCAGAGGTGTGGGGGTGAGAGGATTCACCAGAGACAGAGACAGAGTGGGGAACAGAATAGGCAGACTGACTGAAATACACCGCTGAGGGGAGCAGTGGGTGTGACAGGAGAGGTCTGCTGCGACATGTGGGCAGATCCCTGGCCGGGGATTGAACTTGTGCTGCAGTGGCTGCGGAGAGCCTCATAGGTCAGGGAGGCCCTTCACAAGAGTTAAGTCTTAAGGTAACTTTATTCCCCTGGCCTCAAAGTTATTCTTTGACATAAGTAAAAACATGTATACTATAAAAGATTCAGAAAGTAAAGTAGAAAGAAAATATCATCTATGATTCCAACACCAAAGAAAAACCCATTTAATATTTGGCCTATTTCCTCTTGAGCCTTTATCATTTCCCATTTTCTTATAAGCGTAAGTGGAATCCATTTCACTTTTGAATTTTGATCTTTTCATTTATATTAAGCATTTCCTACTGCAAACATTTTAATGGCTATTTAATATTTCATCAAGTGGGCAAATCAATTTATTTAACCATTTCTCTACTGAGATCAGATTGACAAAACAATGAAAGAAGAATTTGCAAAAAAAAAAAGTAAAACCACATAACAAGTACTCTATACAAATATATACACTAAGATAGCACAGAATTTGCCATATTCTATTCTTGCTTACATTTTAAAATAAGTGCAGGCCAAGGACTCTGAAGTAGGAAAGGTTAGTCCCTTATAAAAAAGACCAAGGGTTGTTTCTTTATAAAAGAGACAAAGCCTTACCTTACTATTTATGTTTCAAATCTTTTTAAAACCTTACAAAATACATTCTAAAATATGTAAGCAATAGTTTTTAATTGCTTTTATACAAAGTATGTCACTTGGTAGAACTGTGTTATCATTTGGTAAAACATCTGAAAAATGTGTTTATTCAAACCCTAGAAATCTGATGATAGAATTGAGATGAGCAGAAAGGAAGAGTGGAGTGTAAAGGGGGCAGGGACCAATGGACAGTAAGGAGAACGGTGCCCTGGTGCTGGGTGTGGTGTGGCAACACACATCTGAAGAAGTGTCATCCTATACCTCTGTATCATATACACTGTTGTAAACCAATTTTATCTCATTAAAAAAAAGTTTATTGGGGCCTCCCCGGTGGCGCAGCGGTTGAGCGCTGGGTTGCGAAGCTGCCCGCGGCCTCTGCAGAGCCGGTTCGATCCCCGGCTGCTCCCCGGCCACCGGAGGAGGGTTCCACATGGCGCGACAGACCTCTCCTGCCGCCCGCTGCTCCCCTCAGCAGTGTACTTCGGTCCTTCTGCCTGCTCTGCTCCCGGCTCTGGCTCTGGTGAATTCTCTCACCCTCCCGTGCTTCTGACTGTACCCAGTGCATGTATAAACAAAACAAACAAACAAATAAATAAATAAAAGCATGCCTCTATTAAAAAAAAAAAAAGTTTATTGAAAATACTTTGAAGAACAGAATATTTCAACTGATCAAAAATTCTGGTTAATACAGAGTTACCACGCAACACTACAGATAGATTATAAATTTCTAGAGTCAGACTATGAATAAAACTAAAATTTATAATAAGCAATATCTTTTGAAAAATTATGCATACTTGTGTAAGCCACAATCTTTTCCTTCATAAAATCAAGAAGATATTTCCTATCGCTGTGTTCATAATAAGCATCAGTTTGTTGGCAAACAGCTATTTCACCCTACTGCACTGAACTGTCCCTTCTTTTAGATGCCCCCAGCCCTAAGCCATGGCTTTTTTGTAGCTCTGTTAATAAACAGTCTTACACTATAGTCATTTTGTAAGTCTGTTTCCTTCGGTGGCTTGAAACTTTCTATGGCATGAACATCATGTTTGCAACCTACACAGCACCTAGCAGAGTGCTTTGCGCACAGTAAGTATTCAATATACACTGAATTTACATTTATATTTCAAAATACATATTTCAAACTAGTTCACTCCAAAATGGACGCGGTGTAAACCAAATATTTCTAATGACCGTAACTATAGTTCCACTTCAAGTAAATTAAGCAAAAAATAAAATAGAACCCTGATTTTCTATGAGAAACTACTGAATGTTTACTTTGTTGCAAATACCACGCTAAGAGCTTATAGATATCAGTTCTCAAAAATCTGAAAACAATCAATGAGGTAGGTGGTATATAGAGAAACTGACTTGACAATTAAATCATGCATTAAAATATTTGCTGAGCACCTACATGCTAGGCCCTGAAGTGGCACTGGGGATACAGCAGAGAACAGACTCTGTTCTTTGTGGAGCTTTTTTTCTAGTGGAACTTGCCAAGATCGCATGCATAATATATCGGTATTCTAAATTTATACATCACTTTGTGTATATTATGAGCTTGGACAATTTGAGCTCATTCTTGAAATGGATTGGTTTTCAGTTTTAACAAAAGTTTGAAACTGAAAATCCAGAGTTTGGAACCTGGTGACTTTTTCAGGGTAAAAGTCACCCTAAAAAGTCACTCTGCCTCTACTGGTAGCATCCCACCTTGTGGGTATCAGATCTTCAAATTTATAGCAAACAGGAAATATTCTCAAGAGAAGACTTATAAAATAATAAAGGAATACAAATGATTCTATGGGTTTAAAGAAATGAGTTAAGACTACATTTTTAAGGCAGGTAACCTTCTATCTTGCACATAAGCCCCAGTTAAGAGGAAGCTGAAACCACAGTATAGAAGTAGAAGTCAGAACACAGAATGAACTCTTGGCAACTAAGTAGAATAGGAGTCTAAGGGAAGAATGAAAGTTCTGGCAGCATCACAATTTATACATCAAATCCCTCAATCCTAGCTGTTTTGGCATTTCAAATTTAATTTACCTCTTTCTGGGTTTAGACACATGAGGAGACCCGTAGATGAAAAATGCAAAAAGAGCAGTTTAGGTCTGAAACATACACAATTGTACCAGATTCTTCCTGAGAAACATTGAAGTTGCCAGGGGTGCCCCTCACAGTTTCCTCTCATCAGGCCAGTGTAACGTAATTGTTAAATCTCAAGGTCTTCACAATGAATTCCCAGCAACCCGGGATATTTTGAAGAAAGTCACAAAGTCTCATTAAAATAAAACTAGAGTTGAACTCAGACAGTAAAGAGAAGATCATAGAAAGAAGACAGGAAAATATCTTTAGAAGCTGCTTTCTAATTCTGAATGGGCAGAAAATTGCCTTTTACTCTAATTTGAAGTAACAGAGCTATTTTCTCATTTCACAATATTATGTAAGAGATCAGGTAAAAGGAATCAAACTATTTCCAAGTACAACCACTTATTAACAGAGACTGACGATGGCTCTTGTATCCCCTGAAATTGCATGTGCCTTGAGAAAGAAGACCAACTCAACACACACAAAAATACTTATTTGACATTAGAAACCTTTTACCGAGACAAGGCAAACAGCGGGTTAAAAATATTACAGGGTGAAGGAAAGCTGTTTTCTTTTCCTCTATGACAAAATGGGTAAACCAAATGATGAATCAAAGACACTTCAAAATTACTGTCTATACTTAAGGCAATTTAAAAAGCGAGGTCTTAACTTAAAAGCCTACACTTGGCATTCAAAATAATGTTTAAATCTTTTGGATAGACTAAAAGAGCTAAATTGTCTACCCAAAATCTGTACAGCAAGGACCTGTTTTCAGCAGGTAAGCCTATTTACAAGTAAGAACCTCTTACTCTTGTAACATTGTCCTGTTTTGTTTTAGGAGAATATACAACTCCCATACCCTGCAGAGTTAGTCTGTAAGGTCTTCACAACCCCACAGAAGTACGGCCCTATCTCTATTAGAGAACTATGTATACTGCACTATAAACACGTATATACACATCTGCCCCCGCCTCCCCCAAAAGGCTGTGAATGCCTTGAGTAAAGGGTTATGGCTCATTCATTTTTATATCTTTAGTGACAATTAATAGGCACTCAATAATATCTTTTACATGCTAAATGAAAGTGATTTTACAATACTTCCACTTTTCACATTTCACACAATTCAACCATTACACATCTCCAAAATAAAAATACCAAAATGCTGCAAGTTCACTGTGGTTTTCACAATATAGTGCTTCTGGACTTCTTAATGTAAACAAATATTCTTGATTTACTAATTTTCAGAGCAGTGGCTCAAAGTCAGCACTCTCCTTGGAATGGTAAACTTGCTTGGAAGTTACTTCATTCTTTTTCTCTTTTTCAAAAGTGCATCTCGTAGTGCCAACTGGAAGAGAAGAAGGAAATATCTAAACAGACTCTTAGGTACCCCATTATACTAATTTGGTTATGTAAAAGTATAACAAAATGGAATCACCAAGTCAATAAATCCTCCCAAATAACAATCCTAGCACCAAGTTTTATAAAGAAGAGATCTTGAAGAATATAGGGCTAGGAATATACACAGAAATTCTGATTGATTTCAGGTTCTAAATGGCAAGAAAACTGGACAGTAAGGCAAAAGCATTCTTGAGCCCCATAGAACACTTAATTTACTCTAAAATTAAAAATTCTTTAATTTTGAGAGCAATGTTTTATGACCCAAAAGGTTTACTTCAAAAAGCAAGTCTTCTCTATCATACCCAAAAAAGGCATGCTAAAAAGAGAAAGCATGGAGTGGAGGAACATCCTTAGCTAAATGGAGCACGGCCACAAACCTCAACAATGAAGCAAGGTCTACCACTGGAGTGGTTACTAATTCTTCAACTCTAAAATATTATGACTGGTGATTTGATAAACTAAATAGATTTAATCAACTGAACTAATTTAAATTGGCAAAAATAAATGGCATCTTTATTTTCAATTCAACTATGCTGTCACTTCATTCTCTGTATAATGTTGTTGGACACAGGTTAGAACTAGACAGATTTAATAAACAGGTTGCTTTAAATGGTACCTTAATGCAGTTAATTCCTGACTTGGTTCCCACACAGATGGAACACTGCCGTGGAGAGCAGGCCGTTACATTTAGGACTAGCAGGCTCATCCTTGGATAGCAAGTTAGGAACACTGGTTCCAATGTGGGGCTTCACCCCTACCTGATTTCCTGGAGATTCTTCAGATTGCATTTAGATACGCTCTAGTATACTCCCAGTAGAGGAAGATATAAAAATATTCGTTTTGTTTTACTACAATGAATTATAGAAGGAAACAAGCCAGCAGAGTATCAGCAAAGATCAGAAATGGATAAAATGATACCCAAATGCCTAAACCCAAAGACTTTGCAAGACTGCACATAAAGGAAGGTTTGTGCCAACAACCGAAGTGATGTTTGCACAGCTTCCCTGAAACAGAGATATTACCACATGGCTATTGCTTATTCAACTAATCTCGATATTACATTTGACAGATGCAGTGTCAGCATAGCAATGGACCTCAGAGATCATCGTGCTTGCACTCCTTTTTATTTATTATTTTTTTTTAATCTTTTTTATTTTTTTTTTTATAGAGACATGTTTTTTTTATTTATTTTGTTTGTTTGTTTGTTTTGTTTATACATGCACTGGGTACAGTCAGAAGCGCGGGAGGGTGAGAGAATTCACCAGAGCCAGAGCGGGGAGCAGAGCAGGCAGAAGGACCGAAGTACACTGCTGAGGGGAGCAGCGGGCGGCAGGAGAGGTCTGCGCGCCATGTGGGACCCTCCGCAGGTGGCCGGGAAGCAGCCGGGGATCGAACCGGCGCTGCAGAGGCCGCGGGCAGCTTCGCAACCCAGCGCTCAACCGCTGCGCCACCGGGGAGGCCCGCTTGCACTCCTTTTTAGAGGAGAATAAGGACTGAGTGAAACTCAGCCAAATCTGGCAGAGAATTTCTATACCCTGACCAATTTCCACCTTTCTATGCTCTCCAGTAACACTCCCTATTAATCCTAAATACACATAATACAAGGTGTTTAGAAGGTGCAATTCCATCTCAAATATAAAGAACTGTTAGAATGACAACACTATTCTAGTCAACCAAACTTTAAGTTGAACTCACCTGCTTTTCTCGGAAGGAACGTTTATTTTTTGACCGGATGTTATGGCTGTACCTCATCATCATAAAGTTTTTCTGTTTTTTCTTCTCTTTATTTGTGGAACTGGCATATGGATTCATTTTGGTTTTCTTCCTCACAAATTCTTTTCGATCTGTCTTTCCAGCCTATCAGCACAAAAAGATTAAAATTCTTCATACATAACACACCTAGTTACCTAAGCAACATGCATTTCTCCTCCGTGCCAGATGCACTACTGGGCTGAAAGGCCACAAGACAAACGGAACAGTCCTTGCTCCCACAACTCAGTCTAAAGGAGAGCTAGCCATGGTGAATTGCCAATGGGGCAAAGGGAACTCACAGAAGAAAAGGACTATAATTTATAATTTAGTCTGGTGAAGTCAGAGGAACTAAAGAAGGGACCCATGCACAACCTATTTTTTTAATAGAATGCTGACATCATGGGTGAAAGGAAGAGGAGAAATATGGCATTTCAGAAAGTAGGGATATATGCAAAGATGTGGAGGAGAAAGAACATTTTTTTATTTAATTTAATTTTTTTTAAAGATTTATTTATTTATACAAGCACTGGGGTACAGGCCAGAGGCGTGGGAGGGTGAGAGGATTCACCAGAGACAGAGCAGGGAACAGAACAGGCAGATTGACAGAAATACACTGCTGAGGGGAGCAGCAGGCAAGACAGGAGAGGTCTGCTGCGCCATGTGGGAATCTCCCTGTCTGGCCGACAGCTTCACAGCACTGCACTCAACCCACTGCGCCACGGGGTCAACCCTAGAAAGAACATTTTTTAATTGCTCTGAACAGGTTTCAGTATAAATGGAATGCAGATATGGAGCCGTTATGGGATGGTGCCTACAATTAAAGGCACAGAAAATGAAGCTGGAAATCACAAATAGCCACAGCACTTACTAGAGGCAGACTCCAACTGTCTCTGGCTTTTCATTAATGATTTTGAACATTCCCCTGCTTTTCTAGTAGCTTTGATACATGTCATTGAAATGGATGTTAAATTGCTATCTGGCTGGAAAAACTGATCTGAGCATTTCCTATCTGTGCATTTTATTCCATGTTAATTTTAACTTTACTTAAAAAAGCTAAAATATTACATTGCTATAAATAATAGCAGTGTATAAACTTGTGTATAAATAATACACACAAGTTCTAGGTCTTGTTTATTTTATTTGCTTTCTATTTAAAAGAACCAGAGAACAATTAAGCCTCACTCACCATTGCCGTTGCTAGTCTTGTCTCCTTGTCAGACTTTGGCTTTTTATGAAGGCGTTCAATGTCCCGAAGAGAAAGTAACTCGCCCCTGGGGTGGAGGAAAAAATACAACATGGAACAGGATAGAATTCCTTTCCCTAATACTTTCATTACCACGTGAGCTGCAAGAGCTGAAAGACCTGGTGCAGGTGCCACTTTACCTGCGCTCCTCATCACTGTCAATTTCAATATATTTCCTCTTTTGGGCTTTCCCAGGGGCAGCATCAAGTTCTTTCCTCATTTGGGCCATGCGGATTTTCTGAAAGTCTTCCTGAGTTAAAACTCGGCTAGTGCTGACAACTGCAGCTTTGGCTTTCCGCTCCTCCATGGGCATGCTGTTCAGCTTCTCAGACTTGAAGGCACACATACAACAGAGGCTTACATGGTTAGTAGTTCAAGTAAAAGCTTAGTCCCCCAACAAGGCCCAGCATAAATTAAGATTAATAAACATCAGAATGATGTACTTCAAAGGGGAAAGTTTTAGGACTTACGATTTCTTGCTGTTCTTCGTCAGAAGAGTGGTTCACATCAACCCACTCACCATCACTATCTCCCTCCTCGCTGAGACTGGTGCTTTCCCACCCATCTGTGAAAAAAGAGCACACTGTTGGTTCTATCACTTTACATTGGTAGTCACAGAAATGTTGAGATAAGTCAAGTAAGAGGAAAGCAATGAAACTCAAAACAGAGACACCACTGACGAAGCATTGGTCAATATTTACTGTTAAATAAGCCATCCTTTCAAATTAAGGAGTGGGGATAATAAAATAAGCACTGACGAGCATCCACCCTGAGCCAAGACCTTACAATCACCTTCTCTAACCCTCACAACTCAACAGAAGAGGAACAGGCTCTAAGAGTTTGGTTCTGCCCATCGCACTGAAAAGCAGCTTACAATGAAATCATGAAAATTATGTCTGACTGCAGAGTTCATGTTCTTTCTACCAAAGCAATTGTGTCCATCAAAACTGCACCTGTATATTCACCTAGACTGCACAGCAAGTATCTAACTTGTCCAAGATTACTTATTATAGATATTTTTAGAAACTGGTTAAAAATAATCATTCAGGGAAGTGAGGCAAAAGATTTTGTCTGAAAGAAATTTCACATACCTTAATAAAGAGGCACTGGAGTCTTTAATGGAGCCATTACACTAAGTTTTCAAAACCACAAATACTTGTACCTTTAGCGGTGCCACGTTCTATTACACCATGTCCCAGGTCTTGAGTATGGAAGATGCACAACCACTTATGATAACCAACTCTACCCCTAGTCTGATATTTTGCTATGTTCTACCTAGTGCCTTATACTATAATCAATTCCTGCATCCCTTAGGACCTCACTTAGTTTGCCTGGAAAGTCTACACTATTCTACTATTTCTTGTTTATCGTTCAAGATATAGCTCTGGCGTCTCCCTGAGGCTTTTTCAGGTCTTTGAAGTGGAAGTGAACTTTTTTATGCCCCGCTCTAGTAATAAAACAGCTGTTTACTGCTCAACTGTTAATGAAAAGTCCCCAGGAGCAGAAACTCTATCATTCATGTTTGTGTTGACAGTAACTGGCTCATAGCTGATGCTTAGGAAACCTTTGCTGAAACAATGAATAAAGGAACAGCAGGAAGAAGACAGGACTCTAGCAACAAATGTAACAAAGGTGAAACCTGCATATCAGGATGGAGTTCCTCAAGCAGCCTTCAACAAGTTTATCAAAGGATTTTCCTACAACAAAGAGAGTTTTGGACAATGCTAAGGACTAATCCTCATCATTATTCCTAGACAACAAACAAAGTC
The DNA here is from genome assembly GCF_014898055.3 of Talpa occidentalis. Classification (NCBI taxonomy): domain Eukaryota; kingdom Metazoa; phylum Chordata; class Mammalia; order Eulipotyphla; family Talpidae; genus Talpa; species Talpa occidentalis. Next base: position 44,300,325 of record NW_023604972.1, read on the forward strand.
ACTATCTTTCTTAAGTGCCTAGTGTGTACTTGATTAAGGGGCAGTCACCCTCAAGGACATGAAAAGACATCTCCTACACTAGGATGGAAGTTCTTTAAAAATAGGAACTAGTACATTTGAATCCGATACCTATTACAATGCTTGCCATGTAGTCAGTGCTCAATAAATACCTGCTGAATGAATGTTCAAATAGCATAAAAACTTCAAGGTCAATACAGATAGAGGAGTGATTCTTCCTAAATAATGGTGAAATAAAATGAACCTTCATCATTTTCAGCATTCTTTTCTTCTTTTTCAACTTCCAAAATTTCTGCTCCCGGAATATAATCTTTTGCATCTAATTCCCCATATTCTTGCACTCTTGCTTCTATGGAGGCCTCTGTAGGTTTACCCTAAAGGAAAGAAAATTGTTTTTAATAAGGTGCTTAGATTTTAAAACATCATACACATAAAGAATTCTCTAGGATTATGAATTCAGAAGGAAGAACTACAGGGGCTCCCTGGTGGCCAAGGGGTTAAGTCTCAGTGCTGTTACCACTATAGCCTGAGTTGGATACCTGGCCAGGGAGCTAACTCACATGGCACAGCAGACCTCTCCTGTATCATCTGCTTAGCAGTGTATTTCAGTAATCTGCCTGTTCTGCTCTTCACTCTGTCTCCAGTGAATCCTCTCAACTCACCCCCTCCCCCACCCCCAAAACCTCTGGCCTACACCCCAGTTCTACGCAAAAATAAAAATAAAGAAAGAACTACAAAAATGGAATTAAATGATGAAAATGTATTCCTTGGGTCAGCCAGCCCTCTGTCCACTGTCTTTTCTGCTCCAGATCAGGAAAAACACAGTTATTAGGATGAACTGCTCCAATTCTTTAAATCTCAAGATCACCATCTCTTTCTATTACATACAGGCACACTTTGGAGATATTGCACGTTTAGTTCCAGACCACCAAAATGAAGCAAATACTCTAACAAAGTCAGTCACAATTTTTTTTTGCTTTCCCAAGGTACATAAATGTTTATACCATATTATAGTTTATTAAAGTGCGCAACAGCCTTGTCTTAAAAAAGGTACATAACTTAATTAAAAAATAATTTATTGCTAAAAAATGTTATGTTAGCCTTCAGTGAGTCATAATCCTCTTGCTGGTGTGGGGATAGGGAATCTTGTAAAAACTTCATTATCTGTGAATTAAGTGAATTAAGCAAAATTAAGTGATAGGACCTAATCTTGTACACACACTTCTCTTCCTTCATAAAACCAGAGTGATACCTGGCTGGGAAATAGCCTGTTCAATATTGGCATGAGCTACTGAATGATCTCTGAGGTTCCAATTTGTTAATAATGCCAAAAACTTTTAAGAGCAAACAGCCTGATAGATTTATAAGACTCAGTCATCACCAAAGAGTATATGCTAACTATAAAATATTTAAAGCAATGGTATTCAATCAACATATTTTGAGTTTAAAGAATAAAACTATGCTTATCAACAATACTTGTCATGGAAGCAGTACTAATACTAAAACTCAAACTGTAGGAATTACCCTCACTTTCAGAGACTTTTAGATCAACATCTGCATGCTTCACCTACCCGGAACTTCTTTTGTAGCATCTGAGGATTCAGTGTTCGGAAGAGCTGAATCAAAGTTCTAGCAGACATCATCACATCTGTAAGATAATACCTTTAAAAAGCAGCTCTGGAGCAATGAGTCTACTGAAATAAAAGATGGGCGACTTCACATTCTTTGGTCTACAGTAAATAACACATAACTTACTCTTATCTTTGTGTGTTTTATACTGAACCAGGTCTTGGAGAAGTTCTTCAGTCATGGCTAAAGGACATCTAGCTGTTATCTCTTTTATAGCATTGATTCTAGAAAAGGAAAAATGAGTTTAAAAAAAACCCAAACAGTTCACCCTAACACAGTTTCCTAAAAAGACTAAATCAAAGGGAATATAAATTGGGTTTTCTAAAGCTTGGGTTTCAAAAACTGCAGTATGGCAGAAAATGTGAGGCTAGGTAGTCATAGAGGGCTTTTATCCCAGTCTACGCCATTACCTCTACTGGTAGAATAAGGAAGTGTCCTCTCTGTGAACTAACTCTCAAGGGAGAAGGGACTAGGGTGAAAAAGTAAAGCTGAAGGCTGCTAGGGCTGTTATGCCAGCAATATTCTCCAAGGGAGAAAAGTAGCTGCTCAGCACATCCCTCAGTTGTCTGTACATTAGAAAATCCTTAAACCACTGTTCACAGTCATTAAGTGGTTTTGAATTACTCAATAGGGCTACCAAACTGTCTTGGGATTCAAGAATGTTCAATAACAAATCACTATTCCACAGGAAGGTATGAATTCAGTGTATGAGATAAGAGGAAAAAAAATAGATTGTCACATAATCATTCCTTTGAAAAATAAAATGTTGACTAGAAGGACAATTCTGGCCTATAAAATAAAAAAACAACCCTCTTGAGAAGACAAGTATATTTTAAACTGCTTTTTTAGAGGCCACATTGCCAGCTGAAACCTTCCATCTTGGAATGTACAGCAAACCCAGTACATTAACAGCATTGCCACCTCCTACATACCCAACTGTCATGACTTCTCCAGAGTTCTTGTCCGTAACAAAATTGTTGGCCACTGTCATAAGCAATGACTGAATGATCTAAATGGGGAATAAAAGAAATGAGTGCTAGTAAAATGAACCTATTCACAATCTTGAGGATGAAGAGACAATAGTTATTCACAATGGGGAAACAGCCCCCTTCATCTTGGGTTTGGGAGTTAGAAGTGATTAAGACTAAGCAATCAAGACAGAGATAAAACTACTACTTTGAGGTTCAATCTTCCTGGCTAAACCCACATAAAATTTTGCTCTCAATGTTATTTTTTCATGTGGACTTAAAAAATTGCTTTGACCCAGATAATACAATACTGTTTTTATCAGAGAAAGGAATTATCAACTTTAAATTTACTGATGCTTTTTCTTTTTTATTAAAAAGATTTGTATTTATTTATACAAGAACCAGGGCATAGGCCAGATGTGCAGGTGGGTGAGAGGATCACCAGAGACAAAGCGGGGAACAGAACAGGCAGACTGATGAAATACACTGCTGAGGGGAGCAGCAGGAGCGGCAGGAGAGGTCTGCGTGCCATGTGGGACCCTCGCCAGCTGGCCAGGGATTGAACCAGCAGTGCAGAGGTTTCAGATAGCCTCACAGTGCTGCGCTCAACCGCCTGCACCACCAGGGGAGGCCCTACTGATGCTTTTTTAAAAATTACCTGGTATTCTTGACCTCTCCTCATAAAATGTGGCAATTAAACAAAATTAAAAACCTACAACTGAACTGTGTAACTTCTGGTTTTCTGTGTAAGTTCTTTAGAATTAGTGTCTTTACTACTCACTTAAGTAAGGGGGAGACAGTAATTCCTCTGGGAAAAACCACCATGATATACCTAATAGTGGCCCTGCAATGCACAGACTAGATTCAGACACAAGTTTTAAGAGTTCTTACCTCTGGAGGCACTAAGTGATGAGACGCTTGTGCAGCAAACAGAAGGATCTTTGTTACTTCTAAAGACAGAAAAGATCAGAAAGGTCAGGTTATTGCTCTACTTCTCAGAACTATGACAAATATGGTAAACACATTCCGGCTTTAATCCCAATGCTGCTTACTCCCCCTGGAATAAGGATCTTCTGGAGTGAAGGGAGAGAAGATACACCTCAGGTCCCTGCTCAATTGCTACATTATCAAAATGCCTTTCCTGACCACCCAATATAAAATAGAATCCAGCATTCCTTATTACCTTTAATCTGTTTCCTTTTTTATCAAAACACTTACTTCTATCTGAACAAATTGTATGTATACAACCCTGTCTAGCTCCCTCAAGAATATAAGTTCTATGATGGCAAGGATTTAACTGTGGAATTTTTATGTCTAACAGTGTCCAGCATAGAAATCATGAAGTAAATTGACAAATACAAGCATCACACTCTCCCTTTGAAGGGGCAGGATGTATAAAAGGCAAAAGTGAAGTGAATTCTAATTTGTTATTGATTGCTGAGTGAGCTCAGTCCTTTTTCTTTTTCTACACCTTACAAGATTAAAGTGAGGATTAGATGAGATAATAAATGTACGTACCGCACTTATTAATTAGCACAGTGCTTGGTTTACGTAAGATAGTCACTAAATGTTCACACCTTTTCCATCTTGGTTCAAGTTCAAAGGGAGATATAATCACTTCTTTACAGCTTTTATGTTGTTTTTAATTGAAAATACACCAAGGCAAAAGAACAGAAAAATAAAATCCTGATTCTATTACAAAATGTTCTCATAAATTTCTACAAGTATTTATGGTATTACAAAATGACTTGCATTGAGAAACTAATATTTTGGTCCTCCCCACCTCCCTCCAAATAAATGTTTCTTAAATTTGATGAGCAGAAAAATTTACCCAAGATAAATTTCAAGACGAGAACAAAAGGGCTTTTTTCCCTTTCTCATATATACAACACACTTAACTCCTAACTGTCTTTAGTAATTTCAGAACAAAACACTATGAGACACAGCATGGGGGGGCTTACCTCTTTGGTGGGGCTGCAGAAACCTTTGTACAAAGGGATAGAAGTTGAAGAGAAAAAGCTGTGGACAGAATGCACTGGCTTTAATATTAATATAACTGAAAGAGTAGAGCTTTATTTTTTTCATAATGCAATCATAGCACCAAATTCAACTATCTGGGAATCATTTTGTACTTTTGCCTTTTTCTAGGAAGTATTTATACCTCAGCATGATTCCATGTGCTGTATGAAGCCAGGAAAGGAGGGCTATGCTGCTTCCTCATGTCAAAGAGGGAGAAAATGTATGCAGAATAAACCAAGGGTTAAAAAGGCAATCCAAATGTCACATTCTCCCTCTTTAAAAGTTGGTATGGCCACAGAACTCATTTTTTTAGCCAGAGAGAAAGAGGTTTACAGGAAGACATAGCATTGATACTAAGATTCCAAAATAAGGAACAAAATAGCAATTCAATTAGATAGCCCCTCATATAATCTAATCACCAAAGACACTTTTGGTTTTATTATAGGACACATCACTCCAAACACAGTGGAGAAAGTACTGAGCTCCATGTTTGAGAGAGAACACACTAACACTCTGGCATCTACCTCGAGAATGGCAATATTACTGATTATTAAAGCAATAGTAATCTTTAACTTCAAGAAGAGAAACTTTGGAGATGGACTGGTTTTTCCATAGTTTATCAGTAACAATGAATTTTTTTCTATTTTAGCCACAAAGTAAAACAAGGACCAGAGAAGACTGTTCAGTAAAGATGGACCTAGTCCATCTTCTGTAGTCAAAACTGTGTTACCAGTTGCGACAAGTTGTGAACTCCAGTACATTTTCATCAAAGCATGCTTAATTAAATCACAAATCACTTTTACTTTCCTTTCAGTTCAAATCCAGCCTGACAATTACTGCTCAAATGTAACAAGAACTTATCTATCTAATAACTGCAGTCCATGGAAAAAATACAAAATATTCATTAGAATGTTAAGTTTTTCTAAAAAAAGAAACTTTCATTTTTGACTTGATATTTGATTTTCAGTAAAAAAAAGTCTGTTTTACTGTTTTGTTTTGTTTCCCCCCAATTTGAAAGTCATTTTATTTTTTTTTCAGCAACTATTTTATTTTATTTTTTAAAAAATATTGTATTTTAGGTCGGCGCCCCGGCGCCAGCTCCTGTTTGTGTCGGCAGCTCAGCTGGCGCAGCGGCCCGAGCGGACGCGAAGAGGAGAGTCGCCGCCGCAGCCCGCATCCTGTAATGCCAGAAGTCTTTGTGGGAAGCAGAGAAGCAAGCAACTGCATTTCTTTTGCTCACCTAAACATTACTGGAGGATAAGCCACATCAGTCTTCAAAGAGGTTTTTATTCAAGCAAAATAAGATGTAAATGGACAAAAAGTGAAGCACATTCTTGCAGTAAACACTGTTACTCTCTCAGCAACCATGCTTTACATATTGGAATTTTGAAACTTAGTACTTCTGCTCCCAAGGGACTTACAAAAGTGAGCCTTCGTATGTCCCGTATTAAAAGTACTTTGAACTCTGTTTCAAAGGCTGTTTTTGGTAATGAGAATGAAATGATCTCACGTTTAGCTCAATTTAAGCCAAATTCTCGAATACTAAGAAAAGTATCAGATAGTGGCTGGTTAAAACAGAAAAGCATTAAGCAAGCTGCCGAAACGCTTAAAAAATACAGTGACAAATCAGCAGAGAAGAATTCTTTTCCAGAAAAGAAAAGTAGCATAGATAAAGACAAAAGTAAAAAAAGCCTTTATCATTATACAAGTAGTATAACCACAAAATTTGAAGAATCATTCTATTTTTTATCAAATCATATTAATTCATACTTCAAACGTAAACAGAAGATGTCTGAGAAGAAAGAAGATAAACCTTTTCAGGACAAATTAGAAGTTGAAGATAAAAGCATTGAAGTGAAATCCAGTTCTCCAGATCCTGGTGTCCAGATTGATAAGAAGCTAGACTCAGAATCTTCTTTACCTACTGAGGACAAACCTGCAAGTCCTAGCAAGGCACCTGAGGTTCTTCCAGTTTCTACTAAACAAAGTATTGCAAATTTTCTTTCTTACCCCACTGAGGGTGTACAAGCTTTAGTAGGTGGTTATATTGGTGGACTGGTACCCAAATTAAAGTCTGATTCAAAGAGTCAGCCAGAAGAACCGGTAGAGGCTGCTAAAGCTGAGCAGCCTGTCAGCAAAGACAAAAATGCAGAGGAGAGAAACCGTTTATCTCTTCAGCGAGAAAAGATTATTGCAAGAGTGAGTATTGATAACAGAACTCGGGCATTAGTCCAGGCATTAAGAAGAACAACTGACCCAAAGCTCTGCATTAACAGGGTTGAAGAACTTACTTTGCATCTTTTAGAATTTCCTGAGGGAAAAGGAGTGGCAGTCAAGGAAAAAATTATTCCGTATTTATTACGATTGAGACAAGTTAGGGATGACACGCTTCAGGCTTCGGTTAGAGAAATTTTGGCCTTAATTGGCTATGTGGATCCAGTGAAAGGAAGAGGAATACGAATTCTTTCAATTGATGGTGGAGGAACAAGGGGTGTGGTTGCTCTCCAGACGCTACGAAAATTAGTTGAACTTACTCACAAGCCAGTGCATCAGCTCTTTGATTACATTTGTGGTGTAAGCTCAGGTGCCATATTAGCATTCATGTTGGGATTGTTTCATATGTCCTTGGATCAGTGTGAGGAACTTTATCGAAAAATAGGATCAGATGTCTTTACACAAAATATCATTGTTGGAACAGTCAAAATGAGTTGGAGCCATGCATTTTATGATAGTCACACATGGGAGAATATTCTAAAGGATAGAATGGGATCCTCACTAATGATTGAAACAGCACGAAATCCCACATGCCCTAAGGTAGCTGCTGTAAGTACTGTAGTAAACAGAGGGATAACACCTAAAGCTTTTGTGTTCAGAAACTATGGTCATTTTCCTGGAATCAGTTCTCACTATTCGGGAAGCTGTCAGTATAAAATGTGGCAGGCCATTCGAGCTTCATCTGCTGCTCCAGGCTATTTTGCAGAGTATGCATTGGGAAATGATCTTCATCAAGATGGAGGTCTGCTTCTGAATAACCCCTCAGCGTTAGCAATGCATGAATGTAAATGTCTCTGGCCAGAGGTCCCATTATAGTGCATCGTGTCCCTGGGTACTGGGCGCTATGAGAGTGATGTGAGGAACAACGTGACCTACACCAGCTTGAAAACGAAGCTTTCGAATGTCATCAACAGTGCTACAGACACAGAAGAAGTCCATGTAATGCTTGATAGCCTGTTACCGCCTGACACCTATTTTAGATTCAATCCTGTAATGTGTGAAAACATACCTCTCGATGAAAATCGAAACGAAAAGTTGGATCAGCTGCAGGTGGAAGGTATGAAGTACATAGAAAGAAATGAAGAAAAAATGGCAAAGCTTGCAAAAATCCTAAGTCAAGAAAAAACAACTCTGCAAAAATTTAATGATTGGATAAAACTGAAAACAGACATGTATGAAGGTCTTCCATTCTTTTCAAAATTGTGATGAGTGCATATAATATTGTCATAAATGAAGTACTGTTTATAAAAACCACCAAATTAAATAACGAATTGTGGGGTTCCGCATGATTAATTGTGAAATACTTGGGAATTCTGGAAAAGACAGTGCTTGGATCAGCTTGCACATCACAAAAAAAGGTATCCTGGATTATAAAATTCTTACAGGAATTGGATTTTTATGACTAGGCTTTAGGAATTTTATTGTGCTAGTTGTTTTTAGTAGATATTGGTGTTATATTGTTTGATGTTTGAAAATTTGCTAATATATGTGCCAAACAAGACCTGAAAACTATCATATTATGCTTTGTATTTTTGCTTTATTCGCCATAATCATGTTGAAATTATTTGCTCATTGATTATCTTATGAAAATCCACCAGTGGAAAAGCTAATTTATTTTCAAATTTACATTGTTTATTTTTTTCACTAACTACACACAAATGTTACCTTTTACTGCAATATCTAAACGTATACAGAAAAGTGGAATTTTCTCTATCAGAGAACTTTTACATTTAAAATATGAAAGAACCAGATACAGTTTTCTATTCAAAATTTGCTTATTTCAGCATTGTTTGATTGAAAAGACTAGGTGAATTACCAACCACATTTTCCTCCTGAAATTTCAAAATAATGTTGTATGTTAACTTTTCTAGCTCTAGCTTATCATTCACTGTTATAAAATTATTTGAATTTACTGTGAAAATACCCTATCATTAACAAAAATAAACTATTGAAATAATAATAAAAAAAAATATTGTATTTTATATAATTCTTACATCATTTTTCATCTTTGCACAATGTATGCATTTTCATTATGGTTATATTCCCCATACAATTGTACCCCACCCCCCCTTATTTTGACTCTAGTCCTTCCTCTCCCTACCAGTGTGTCTCTGGTTTACAGTTGCTTGTTGATTTTGATTTTTACTTTGTATTGATTAGCCTTTGAAAGACATTTTAAAGGAAGCAACACAGCCAATGCTGTTCAGAGCAGTACCAGTCACAAGAGTAAATAACAGGGAACAACCTTAATGATCATTTCTTTATGGCTAAAATATTTGGGAATCTCTCCTTTTCTGCAATGGCAATTAGTCTAAGTATGTGTGTTTCCATATTTATAGCAATACATATGCACTGAGGAGCTCTTGAAATCTAATTTAACATAAACAAATGAATAGAAAATTCAGACAATTTCCTAGTAGAGTGGTGTGAAAGTCAGGAAGGCAATGAAAGGTTAAGTAAACAGCAAAATGTACTAACAATTGATATATTATAGGGGTTCTACTGGCTCAAAAAGATATATATGTGAAACATAGTTGAATAAAAAGAAAAAGGAGGTAAACAGAACACAAGTCTTTCCATAAACTGAGTATGTGTCTAATTTAACATACTATTAGGAAAACAAAGTAATAAAAACAGCTATGTTCAGAAATTATATGGGTTTAAATGTTATGGAGGCATAAAACTAAGCCATAGTCTACCTTAGAGACTTTCCTTTTATACAGAATAATTCTACTTCTAAGGAAAACATAATGTATCTCATACCTCATGAATTCCCACCAATCTTGAGATGAGGTTCATGAGCATCATCTTCACTTCAAACCTCTCCTTAGAGCTCTCTAGCTGCTTTAGTAGTTTTTCTGCAAAATCTGGAAGGGAGATTATCAGAGTGTGTCTGCACACCACTGGCTAACAGGTACAGGAAAAGACAGTTGTTAGATCCTTGACTCTGGGAGAGCTGTGCCTAACGTCTGTCTGCAGAACTGGGCTGGTAAAACAGGAGATAGAAGACACACAGGAGAATACATCTTCCATGGTGCCCAGAGTTAAGTCTCAAGGAGCCCCATGATTTTTAGCATCAACCTCTAGAGTCACTGATAGTAGTATTTAATAGTTTCTAGAGCCATGCTTCTCAGGCATGCTCCATAGATAGTCAACAGCTGGTCCACCTGGAAGCTTGTTAGAAATGCAGAATTTGAGTCCCCCTCGCACCCCACATCAACTAGATCTGAGTCTCTGAGGTCAGTTTCAGGATACCCTAGGTGATTCAAATGTGTGGTCTAGATTGAAATCTTACGATCCAAAATATGGTTTCCCAAACTTCTCGACAATTTAATTAATAGTGGGGAAAGGGGCCAAACAAAAGACTATCACTTTTTTCATTTGGTCAGGTGCTGTGCTGTTAAAGACATAAATTGCAGAGAAAGCTGTATTTGCACATTTTTCTTATTTTACATGGACTGGGCACAAGTGCTTTAGAACCTAATTCCCCAGACCAAAACCAATTAGTAACAACTAAGCATTTACTGATTATCTGTTAAATGGCTGGGATCTTGTATTTCTTGGTAACCCTTAAGTTAGCAAGCCAAATAGACGAACAAGGAAACTTGGCAAGTCATAATTATAGTACCTTGAGGATCATGAATCAAGTGGATAGCTGAAAAGTTAAACACCTCCGGTTTTTTCTTCTTCTTTTGTTTCTGAAGAAAGGAAAAACACATTTCCATTTTGAGTACCAGTGACGAGGTCCTTGGGATTAAATGCACTAATGCGCTAAAGTCCACCCCACTCTGTTTAATAAAGGAAAAAAATCTTTCTTTAAAAAACCTATAAGAAGTAAATATAAGGTTATCTTTTTTTTTTTAAGATTTATTTATTTATGCATACAAGAGTTGGGTTTATCTTTTAACATTAAACCTTGAGACTGTTTCAGCTGTCAGCACCTGTGAGACTTAAAGGAACCTGGAAATATAAACATTAAAAAAGATGTAAAGGTCAAATTAGTGATCTATAGCAAAGTCATTAGAAAATATAAAATGTATTTCACTTATGTATTGTTTTGAGAAGACATATCTAGCAAAGAAAGATACTCTAATATAGCTAGCCATCTTGATCAGAACAAATGGAGTGAATTTAATCAAATTATGTCAGATTTTGCTAAATCCAAAAAAGATACTTATTTAAAAAACAAGTACTTCAGCAGAAATAATTCTTAAGACTCTGTAAAAGGAGATATTGGGTATGAGATGGGATGGAGGAAAAGGGAGGGAGAGAAGATGATAGGGCACTGGCACTGCAGCTTTGGTATAAGGTGAGTAAAGTATGTGCCCATATGGAGGTGTGAAGATGTACTTCCAAAATCACAGTTATTAAATGACTGGCAAATCAATGAAATTTGAGGGGAAAAAATATTGCTTAAAAATCTACCACATATTTCTAAGACTTTCAAAAATACTATTTCTTTATTATTTCAAAATTCTTAAAAACTTTTGCAAAAATAACATATTTTATATCAAATGATTCCATCTCATTTTCCAGATACAAGTCTCACCTTGAGGACTTTCATAGCCTTTTCCATCTTTTTCTTGTTTTTGGAGCTTTTTTTCCCTGTGGCATACTGAACTAGCAGGTCTCTTGCTGTTGGTCCTTCATCCTAAAGAAGAAACTACATTGTAAAACTGTAAACAAGAATAATCTGCATAGAAGCCAAGAGCAATCCTTTCAACCACTTCTCTGTATTTATACTCCTGGCATATAGCTATTAAAGATGAGTGGGATTTTAAGCAGATCTTTTACAATTCAACAAAAAGTATTTGCCCACATGCAAAACAGGCACATACACAGATTCTCATTTCTGGATTTTGTTCCCTTTTAATTGGATTATAATATGCAAACAGCATATAATTGTTTTTATTTTAAAAAATAAGGAAACATTTATCAGTGGGATAATGCTTAAACTATAATATAGTCACATTCTTAAATACTATATAAAGGTTAAAAGGATGAGGTAGATATATATGCATTAATAAGATCTAAATACATTGCTACAACTACATTTAACAGAAAGAAAGCAGGATGCATATATTATCTGTATAGTTTCTAAAAACCGACTACATATGTAAGACAATATGTACACATTCACATATAAACGCATAGGGAACAAAATGTTTAAATCTGAAGAAGTGGGAAGTAGGAATCACTCAGGGAGAATAATGAAAACTCATCTTATTTTTATTGTATCTGAAATTTCTTATACAAGAATATTTTGTTCATATATTATTTACTAAAATAATGACAAAACAAATTAAAAGATATTATTATATATTCCACTATTATTGTCACCAAAATGATAAAGGGAATTAAAAAAAAGTCCCCTTTTTGATAATACAAAATATTTTTATAATTATATGACATCATAAATGCCATATGACTCATCTCTGTCCCCAGTCTAAGCTTCTATGATGCTGACATGCTACCTCAAAAAGAGAGTGGCAACAATTCTCATTCTAAGTTTAAATAGTGACATATAGGTATAATAATAGCTTTAAAACCAAAATGAAGGCAGAATGAATCTAAGTTTTATTAGTTATCTGTCCAATCACACTGGATAGGTGACAAATTCTAAATAAAGTTCCAGTATGGCAAACTCACTACAGGATAAAGGTGACATACAGTTTCTTTCTAAGTTGAGCATTGATGGATTTTGCAGTTGTACAGAGAGCAATAAAGAAATCTGATAAACTGAAAAATTCAGAAGCGATTAATGTTAAAGTAACCTCAGATTCTGAGTCACTGTCCTGTTTCTCCTCTTCATCTCGACCAAGGAAGAATGTCAAAGCAGCAACTAATATCTAAAAACCAATTAGAACAAAATCAGTTAAAATTAAACCCAATTTACAATGGAGAATAAAAACTTTTGTCTATACATACAAACTAAGATCTGAAGAAAAAATGAGAGGTGGGACCTGGACTAATTTTTCTTAATTAGAGTATAATATTTTGTGTTATTTATAAGTACATATCTTTAACTAGATAAAAACAGCCAGGCTCTACATAGATGTTATCCGTAAGAAAACTGTCAAGAATTTCCACACCTCTCACAAGGAAAGTGACATTACAACCCTTCTCACTGGAAGTCAAATATAGTCCTGAAATTTCTTTCAGTTGTGCCAGAGTCCAAGAAAAGAATAAGAATTACAGGGGAAAACAAAATAAGGGTGAAAGTTACTGTTTAAAGCTCAGCATTTTAAAAAGTCAAGAGAAACTATAAGAATGGAAACTAGAATTCTGGGTATACAGACACTGAATTCTAATGTATCTAAAACTGGTATTACACTATAAACCAATGTTGTATCAATAAAATATTAAAATCTATCAATCATAAGACTTTCTTCATTTTCAGTTTTGAAAAAAGAAATCATGGTAATTTTGACTCCTCTAAAGCAGAAATGAACCAGGGAAGCACCTAAGCACAAAGAAACCATTACTAAACATTAACTGCAAATACACACATTACTTTTTCCTCACTTATCATCGCCTTCACCTTCTACCCAGTGAACGAATAATGCCTTCACACAGCCTTACAGATACTCACCTTGGTGATCTTAGAGAAACATGCAGTTGTGATCACATTGACAGTTTTGGCATCATTCCTGGGGAGAGACAATGAGTATTTTATTTATTTATTTATTTTTTATAGAGGTATGTTTTATTTATTTGTTTGTTTGTTTGTTTGTTTTTTGTTTATACATGCACTGCATACAGTCAGAAGCACGGGAGGGTGAGAGAATTCACCAGAGCCAGAGCTGGGAGCAGAGCAGGCAGAAGGACCGAAGTACACTGCTGAGGGGAGCAGCGGGCGGCAGGAAAGGTCTGCGCGCCATGTGGGACCCTCCTCTGGTGGCTGGGGAGCAACCAGGGATCAAACCAGCGCGCAGACGCCGCAGGCAGCTTCGCAACCCAGCGCTCAACCGCTGCGCCACCGGGGAGGTCCAAGACAATGAGTATTTTAAAGTAATTTTTTTTCTAGTATATTTCATAGCATAGATAATGGCCAAAATAATATTTGACAAGTTAAAGTTCACAGTTGTAATATTTTTAAGTCATGGGTTCCTACATAGTCAATCACAGGTAAACATTTAATTAAAGTTTAGCCCAGTGTAACATTAGAAAATTACATGGTCATTAAGATGGGCTTTTGGACGAATTTTTAATGGCATAAGAACATACTCAAGATAAAGTGAAGCATATAACATAAAAAAAAACAAAAAACCATAATGTAGTAAAACTGCCATCCTATTTAAAAATTTACGTTAAAGACACGCAAAAGTCAGTAGCCTTCCTATACACAAACAATAAATCTGAAGAAGAAGAAATCAAAAAGACCATCCCTTTTGTTATTGAAACAAAAAAAATCAAATATTTGGGAATAAATCTAACAAAAGAGGTAAAGGACCTATACAAAGAAAACTATAAAACACTGTTAAAAGAAATAGAAGAAGACACAAAGAAATGGAGAGACATCCCCTGCTCATGGATTGGAAGAATAAACATTATTAAAATGGCCATCCTACCAAAAGCAATATACAGATTCAATGCTATTCCAATCAAAATTTCAATGTCATTCTTCAAAGAAATAGAACAATTATTGATGAAATTCATATGGAATCACCAAAAACCCCGAATAGCCAAAGCTCTCCTGAAAAAAAAAGAAGGGAATGGAGGCATCAGACTCCCAGACTTCAAACTATACTACAAAGCCATAATCATCAAAACTGCATGGTATTGGAACAAGAACAGACATACAGACCAATGGAATCGAATAGAAAATCCAGAAATAAACCCACAGATTTATGGTCAACTAATCTTTGACAAAGGAGCAAAGAATATGCATTGGAGCAAAGAAAGTTTGTTCAATAAATGGTGCTGGGAAAACTGGGTCGCTACATGCAAAAGAATGAAGCTTGACCACCACCTCACACCATACACAAAAATCAACTCAAAATGGATTAAAGAACTAGACATAAGACCTGAAACCATAAAATATATAGAAGGAAATATAGGCGAAACACTACGTGATTTGCACATCAAAGACATCTTTACAGACACATCACCCAAAGCAGTGATAGTGAAGGCAAAGATAAACAGCTGGGACTACATCAAATTAAAGAGCTTTTGCACAGCAAAAGAGACAATAACAAAAACAAAGAGAAACCCCACCAACTGGGAGAACATTTTTGCACCCAACACTAATGATAAAGGACTGATCACAAAAATCTGCAAAGAGCTGATGAGACTCAACAACAACAAAGAAAATAATCCAGTCAAAAAATGGGCAGAAGAGCTTAAAAGAAACTTCTCTGAAGAGGAAATGCAAATGGCCAACAGGCATATGAAAAAATGTTCAACATCACTTGTCATCAGGGAAATGCAAATCAAAACTACCATGAGATACCATCTTACACCAGTGAGAATGGCACATATTAAAAAAACTAGCAACAACAAATGTTGGCGAGGGTGTGGAGAAAAAGGAACTCTTCTGCACTGTTGGTGGGAGTGCAAACTGGTCCAACCACTGTGGAAAACTGTATGGAGATTTCTGGACCTACTAAACATAGAGCTTCCATATGATCCAGCAATTCCACTCCTAGGTATTTACCCAAAGGACACAGAAACATCAATTCCAAAGAACACCTGCACCCCTATGTTTATAGCAGCACTGTTTACAATAGCTAAGCTTTGGAAACAACCCAAATGCCCAAAAATAGATGACTGGATCAAGAAGATGTGGTACATATATACCATGGAATATTACTCAGCATTCAAAAAAGATAAACACATGCAATTTGCAGCAACATGGATGGCGCTGGAAGGGATCATGCTCAGCGAAATAAGCCAAAAAGAAAAAGAAAAATACCGGATGGTCTCACTCATAGCAGGAATCTAGAAAACTTAAATAAGGGACCAGGAAAATGAATAACTATAAGAAAGTGAAAATCAAAATCAACAAAAAACTATGAACCAGAGACACTTTTAGGGGGGCGGGGGTGGGAGGGGAGGGATTGGGGTCAGAATGGGGGGGCTGCAATTGTATGGGGAATATAACAATAAAATTTATTAAAAAAAAAAAATAAAGAGGCATGTATTTTAAAAAAAAAAAAAAATTTACGTTAAAGAAAGGCAACAGGGAATATAATAAAATATTAACAGTGATCATCTCCAAGTATGGTACTATCAATGATTAAAAAGGAGAAACTTTTCTAGCTTCTCCATGAATATTACATCTACAGTTAAAAAAAAAAAGGTACTAAGAAAAACAAAAGACATGAATTAGGATACTGTACCAACAAACTAAAATTTTATGATTCTGAGTCAGATCTGGATTTCAATTTCAATTCTGTCCCTCACTAGCTACAAAACTTAAACTCTATGAACTTCAGTTTCACTACCTATAAAATGGTAATAATCCCAGAAAAGCTGCATTACATGTTCTGAAGTTTGAACAGGTAATGTAAAGTAGGTACTCAAGAATGGTAGTCAATATTGTCACCAGTCATTTGGACTGCCTCTGTATTTTTACTTCTAAGTTAATCTATGACAGAGGAATATTAAAGAGTTGATGAAAAAATATTTGGGTATGTGCTCTATAGTAATTACAAGTGAATAAAAAATTCTATTCTCAAGAGACAAACACACTCACACACACATACACAAATGTATTACCAGATGTTTCTTCTGTAGAGTTCAATCATCACATCCAAAGATATCTTGGCTGCAGTGGCATTGCTATCTCTCAACATGGTGTACATGAAATTCTGCAATACCTGAAGAAAAGGAAAAAGAAAACTTAGTATACTGATGGCACAAAGCTGCAAGCATGGAGAACAAAAGGGTACTTACTATATTCACTTTGTTGTTCTTGTGTTTTGCATTTATATTCTTGATATCAGTCACAATATGTGTGTATAAAGTCTGAGGAAAAGAAAAACATACATTTTAAGTAACATTTCTAAACTTGCTTAAATTAGAAAAAAGTACAAATGTACAGGAGGAGTTAATTTTACCTCTTTTTCATTTTATCACAAAAGAAACCCAAAGCAAACAATAAGTGACTACAGACATAATTGAAGTTGCCCTCAAAAGATTAGTAGTTACCATAGTGCTAACAATTCCACTCCTAGTTATACACCCAAAAGAAATGAAAACATTTCCACACCAATGTTCACACAAATATTCAAAGCAATATTATTCATAATGTCAAAAGGTGGAATTAACCCAAATGTCCATCAACTAATGAATGGATAAACAAAATGTGATACAACCAGTGCAATATTATTTGGCAACAAAAATAATTAAGTACTAATACATTCTGTAATATGGATGATAAATCTTGAAAACATTAAGCTTAGTAAAATAAGTCACAAATAATCATGTATTATACTACTCCATTTATATGAACTGATCACAGTAGACCAGAATTAGACTGGGCTGGTGATTCCCTGGGCTGGCACTGGGATGGAGGTGGAAGGGGTGGAGGGAAGGGATGGGGGATGACAGTTATTGGAAATGGGGTTTCTTCTGAGGGTAAAAAAATGCATTATAATTGATAGTGGTGATAATTGCAGTCTCTGTGCTAAAAAACACTGAACTACACATTTTAAATAGAGATACTTGAATAAATTGATTTCATTTCAGAGTTGCTTGTGTACTTTTCTTAGTTTCATGAATACGTTTAGAGAGCTGTTATCGTGAAATTTAGGACAACCAGTGTGTAATACATGTGGGACTCTCTCAAACTTGAACTGTTGCTTTTGTTTGTTGTGTAACGTGCTCAAATGCTTAATGGTTTTGATGGTCATCAGCACTATTGTACTGAGCAATAATAAGATTTAGTACTTATTTAAAAAGAGTTGCTATACGGCCTCCCCTGGTGGTGCAGCGGTTGAGCGCAAGGCTGTGAAGCTGCCCGCAGCCTCTGTAGGGCTGGTTCAATCCCCGGCTGCCAGCGAGGGTCCCACATGGCACGCAGACCTCTCCTGCCATGCCTGCTGCTCCCCTCAGCAGTATATTTCGTTGGTCTGCCTGTTCTGTTCCCTGCTCTGGCTCTGGTGAATTCTCTCACCCTCCTGTGCTCCTGACCGTACCCAGTGCTTGTATAAATAAATTAATAAATCTTTAAAAAAAAAAAAGTTGCTCTATTCATGAACATTTAAATAATTACATATTAGAAGCAAAGAAATATGCGCCCATGGACCACTTTTACTCTACAAGTTAGAGCAAGAAGTACAAACCTGCTTGTACATCTTATAAATTGCTGAAATCAAATGGTAGTAATCTTTCAATACTTTGGGGGAAAAACTTTTAAGTCAGTAAAATGTAAACTTAAGTTTTACATTCTTCTATTTCCTTCGTAAACTTTCAGTTTTAGTATTGCTTATGTAAGTGAGCACAAAGGTCTATGAGAATGCTAACTTTTTGTTATAAGTAGGGCCTTTCGGAGGTGAGGGCAAGGCCAATTACAGCTATGCGTGTCCAGTCTATTTTGAGTAAGGCTGTTAGTAAATGGAATAGAGCTTCGGGTCTGGAGTCTGACTCCCTGGCCTTCTGTTCCAGCCTCACCATTCAGAGGCTGTGACACCCTGAGCTCACTACTCTATCTCTCTGTGCCTCGAACTTTTTATCTGTAAAGTAATCATCATCGTCATTATCATTATCCCTATTCCATAGGGTTTGGGGGAGTAAATAACAGAATTTAAAAAAACTCTGAAAATAATGCCAAGCAAATAGTATGCAATAAATGGTGTTAGCTAACACCACCATATTGTATGCATACAAAGGTCAATTTCTTCCTCTTATAATTATCTTTAATTACATCTAATGATGTAAAGCATCAAGAACTCAAGAGACTCCAAACCCCACAAGTTCTATGTCACTACAAGGATGAATGACATGGAGGGGAAAAACATTTTGCTCTTTACCTTTCGCAGAAGCTTATCATGGCAACGCAGAAGTTCAAAGAAGAGTTCTAACAAACTTGATGGGTTGATGAGATTCTTGTTTCTCAGCAAGATCAAAGCTTTGCAAAATGTCTTAGAAAAAAGAGAAAATATACTATAAGAAAATGAATTAAAGATGAGAAACTGGAGTATATACACTCCATAAAATTATGTTCTACTAACTGAGCATTATTCTAGATACCAGAACAGAACAGTCTTGGACCTTACACTAGGAATGGAGCAGAAGAAGGGCTAGACAGACAATGAACACATAAACAGGTGTAATTCAGATAATGAAAAGTATAATGAAGGAAGTAAAACAAGGTATCATAGCTGAAAAATAGTGAGTGATGGTTACTTTACACAGGAAAACAAAAAAGTATCAATATACAACAAAATTCCAGTGATCAATGAATCCACAAAGATGATAAAATCAAAAACACAATAAGAAAGCAAGCACGCACGGATTTATGGCCATGATAATATGCTTGAGTCTTATTCTATAAGTGAGAAACCACAAAAAGATTTTTTAAATGGGGTAAAATTCTGATTTACAATTCAAAAAGATATTTAGCTGAGACACTGTTCTCATTTAACCACATATTATATGCACACATGAATACAGCACAATTTTCTAATCCAAATATTGATCCTACCATTCGAAGATCTGGATCCAAGACAGTGTGATTGTAGAAGAGAAGATCTTTCAGCTCTTGAGGAAAGTTACTTAAATGTTCTGGGTAGCAGTGACCAATCTGTAACAAAGCAAAGGTTCTTCTGAAGTTTCTCTTTCTCTCCTATATTTCATATGCACTTACTTAGGATGTTCTGGAAAGGAGAGTAAAAGACTATGTTTCACAGAAGATAGTTCTAAACCTTCTCTTTTTTTCCCCATTTGCTTATGTAGACTTGCCCCTTTTTCTGCTCTCTTTTATAGTTCCTCTAGTTTTAGTAAAATATGTGTGAGGTGTTTTAGATAAATTAGAAAACAAGTAAATTTTATGATAAATTAGAAAACAAATAACTTGAAAGTTCTGCTCTGGATGGTTCCACGAAAAGCTCTAGTGAATTCTTCTAACATAGGGAAAGAATAAAAGTTCCAAAAAGGGATTTTTATTTTAAAAAAAAAATCTGTTTTAAAAATTAAACTTCCACTTCCAAATGAAAGAAGGTTGAATACTACTAGAAAAAGAGTTTGCAAATTGTGACAACTGTCCTTTTTCTATTCAAAAATTATCTTCTTACCTGTGCCAGAAACATCACCAGTTCTGCCAGTTCTTTGCTGGGTTTATTTGGTTGTAATTTGAAAATCTCCACATTGGATTTATAGTGATTGTACTGTTGTAAAAACTGTAAAAAAAAAAAAAAAAAAAATTAAGTTGGTTACCTTCTATTATATGACTTTCTCAATTTAAAAAATCAAAAAATTACTTAGCAGTCTTTGATAGTGACAGAGAGAAAAAGATGTGGTGAAAGTATATAGACATTGGGCCTCCCCGGTGGCGCAGCGGTTGAGCGCTGGGTTGCGAGGCTGCCCGTGGCCTCTGCAGCACAGGTTCGATTCCCAGCTGCTCCCCTGCCACCGGAGGAGGGTCCCACATGGCACGCAGACCTCTCCTGCCGCCTGCTGCTCCCCTCAGCAGTGTACTTTGGTCCTTCTGCCTGCTCTGCTCCCCGCTCTGGCTCTGGTGAATTCTCTCACCCTCCCGCGCTTCTGACTGTACCCAGTGCATGTATAAACAAAACAAAACAAACAAACAAACAAATAAATAAATAAATAAATCATGCCTCTATTAAAAAAAAAAGAAAGAAAGCATATAGACATTGCCATTGCCTTATGTGCATTCAAAATGAGTTTTGAAAAATTTAAGTACATCAGAGGCAATCTAAAGAAACTTTCATTATTAAAAATTTAGGTGGTGAGGGGCCTCCCTGGTGGTGCAGGGGTTAAAGATACAGTGTTTTCAAGCTGTCGGCAGCCACTGCAGCATGAGTTCCATCCTGGCTAGTCAGGCAGTCTTGACTGCTGCTGCCCTCAGCAGTGTATTTCGGTGGATTTACCCGTTCTGATCCCCACTCTCTCTGGTGAATCCTCTCACCCCCTGCACCTCTGGTTTATACTCCACTTCTTGTATGCATAAATAAATAAATCTTTTTTAAAAAAAAAAAACATTAAAAAAAATTTAGGTGGTGAGCCTCCCTGATGGCACAGGGGTTAAAGTCTCAGCACTATCAAGCTATCACCAGCCACTGAGGCCCAAGTTCAATCCCTACCAGGGAGCTAACCCACATAGTACAGCAGACTTCTGTGTTACCTGCTGTTCCCCTCAACAGTGTATCTCAGTAGATCTAACTGTTCTGCTCCCTACTCTGTCTCTGATGAATCCTCTCACTCTCCCACCCCCATACCTCTGGCCTAGACCCCAGTTCTTATATGCATAAATAAAATAAATCTAAAGAAACCCAAAAATTTAAGTAAAGAAGAGAAGTAAGAATCAAATAACTCAGATTTTGTTCCTGTTCTGTCATTTGTTATCCAAATAACCCCCTACAATGTTGTCTATGTATGTAGAGCACTCACATCAGCAAAAAAATACTGGGTGTAAATACTGGGTGAAAATGTAAATATATTTCAAGTACATGAAGCCTTCCAATCAAAATTCCCCTCTTCTTTTAAAAACTGATTAAAACCTTATCCCAGAGTTATAGATAAACTGTGTTAACAGTCAAAAGTAATATTCAGCTTGCTATTTGCCAAGCTCATTATGTATAACTTCATTTAATTATGTTTCATTCAATTAACAAATAACAATCTAATGTTGGAACTCAACAGGTATCAGTTCTATGCCTTCCATCTACTTTTCAATCCTAAACCATGGCTTTAAATTGTGTGTGTGTGAGAGAGAGACAGAGACAGAGACACTGGCACTATGACAAAGATGATTCCTTTATATTACCAGCCTAACTGCTCAAATAAACCCCAAATTCATAAATCCAACTGCCTGACATCTCCATTATATGCCTATCAGACATCTTAACTCAGCATGGTCAAAAAACAAAAACAAAAACAAAAAACAAACTTAACTCTTGATTTCCTCAACAAAACTGCTAGGTCTCTGTTTTCTCCAAGAGTAGGAGGCAAGAAAGAAACTTGTAGCTGCTACATGCTTCAGCTAAGACCCTACCTCTCTTGAGTCTGCCTGTCTCATCCTCTTATAACCACTTGCTGACTATAGTCATTCTCCACATTCCTCAAACACTCCAGTTCTTTGTTCATTGTATTATTACCCACGAACATAATTCCCCTCATAGCTTGTGGTGATTTCACATTCCATACCCTAGCCTCTCCCCTCCTTGATCTCACCTCTAGTCATCTTGAACTCTTATTCCACCTTAGCCCTCACTCCATGATCATATTCCAAATCTTGTCATTAGCAACAACTATAACTCTTTCATAATGTCCTCTAGAGGTGTTTCTTTTCCAGTTTCCATCTACTCTTTTCCATCTCTTTCTGACAGTATCCCAATCCCAACAGCCTCACTAGAATCCAGTCCAGTGAGCCTACTTCCTGTCCTCCGCACCCACTACCCAGCTTCTCAGCCAGCTTCAATTCCATGAGCAATCACTATAATCTCCTTCATGCACACACTTCAACTCACCACGCTGTCCCATTCTCTCATTGTGCTCATATGACAAATGCCCATGCGATGCTTTCCTTTTCCACGACTACACTCTCAGAGCTAAGCACAGTTGGAGAATTGGCTAACTAATCTCCTTTTAAATTCATTACCACAAGCCCCCAAAAGGATCGTAGTGCATTCTGGCAATCTTATCATACTTTCCTCCTCTCTAGACAACCACTTTGTGCTCTGTCTTCTGTTCTCAAACTCTCTCCCTATTCTCACTTTCAACTGATGATCTTGTCTTCAGTTTCACTAAGAGACTACACACAACCTGAGGATAATTGTCATACTTTAGCGCCCTTATTTAACCATGTAGCTTCATTTGGGTCCATACACATTACCTTCCCTCCTGCTGTGATAGTAAACTATCAGGTCATCATTTGATATCAGGTAAACCCACACCCTCTATTCAATCTAGGTTTTTGTTTCAGCAGTCTCCTCTTTCATTTTTTGTCTCAACAATTTCTGCACCCATCAGTAAACACATATGATGTCATTTCTGCCATCTTAAAAGAAACCTCTTACTCACACTTTAACTCCTGTTTACACTCCATTTCTTTCTTCTTTTCAGATAAAATCTTCAATGAGTTGTCCATAATTATTGCCCAATCACTTTCCATTCTCAAAAAAATTGTTTAAATTGATATAAAGCATACCATAAATTTACTCTTTCAAAGTGTACAATTCAGTGGCCTCCATATATTCACAAAGTTGTGTGACCATTATCACAATCTAATTTCATAATATTTTCCTCACCTCAAATAGAAACCGCTATCCCTTAATAGCCATTTTCTATTTCCCCTCAACCTCAAAGACCTGGTAACTACTAATCTTTCTCTCTCTATGCAGGTGCCTATTCTGGAAAGTTCATGTAAATGAACTCATACCCTAAATGTTTTTCAACCTATTCTACAGGCTTTATGGCCTCCATTCCTTTACTTAAACTGCTCATACTAAGGTAGCCAATGATATCCAAGTTGCTAAATTTAACAGTCAATTTCCACTGTTTATGATATTTGACTCATCAGTGTGAGATGCTTGATCTTTCCCACCCTGGGAGCCCTCTATACTTGGCTTCTAGGACATTAACAGATTTTCCTCCTACCTCACTGGCTGTTTTCTCAGTCCCTTTTGCTAATTATTTAGCAACTCAATAGCCTCTGGATGTTGGTGTTCCCTAGGACTTTCTGTACCTACCAGATATAGAATCTAATCACTTCTCCCCACTGTTACCATTTTGGTCCAAGCCACCATCTCCTGCTGTGGATAACTGCAACAGTCTCCTACCTGAGGTCTCTGCTTCTACAATCTACAATGGCTATTTAATTCATAGGGGTTCCTTTTTGTGGTGATGAAAATATTATGAAATTAGGTTGTGATAATGGTTATACAACTTTGCCCTCCTACAATCTGTTCTCAAAAGAAAACAACCAGAGTAACCCTGTTTTCATATAAGGAGGTTCATGTTTTCCTGCTCAAAACCTTCCAAAGGCTTCCATCTCAAGAGTAAAATCCAATGTTCCTACTAACATCTAGGTTTTATAAAATATAAAACCTCACCTCCTATTACTCCTGCTTCCCTCATTCCCATTTTATGCCATACTTCCTTCATAGTCCTCAGAACTAGTAGGCATATTCCTGCCTTTGGTTCCTTTTATTTAGTGTTCTTTCTGCCTAGGTCATTCTGACTCTAAATTATTTATACAGCTTCCCTCAACTCCCTTCAGATTTTATGCAAAAATATTTCAAGAAGGCCTTGACTAACCCATTTAAAATA
Source organism: Talpa occidentalis (assembly GCF_014898055.3). Classification (NCBI taxonomy): domain Eukaryota; kingdom Metazoa; phylum Chordata; class Mammalia; order Eulipotyphla; family Talpidae; genus Talpa; species Talpa occidentalis. The sequence continues at coordinate 44,324,687 of NW_023604972.1, forward strand.
GCAATAGCTCACTCATTCCTAACATTTTTTTTCTCCAAGCATTTACCATCATTTGGTATATTCTGCATTACTTGCTATTTCATGTCTCTACCTACTGGCATGTAATTTAATGAGGAAAGGATTTTAATCTGTACAGTTCATTACTATAGTCCCAGGGACTAGCACATAAGAGATATTCAACACTTGTCAGATGAATGAACCTCTGAAAGTAGTTTATCTACCTATCATCTACCTATACACAGAAATAAAAAAAAAAAAGAGTCACCCTTCATTCCTTCTGTTTTCCTTATTTCCCCACATCCTACCAGGAAGCCCTACTAACTATTTCCATGTAGAGCAAGCCCAAACTGTCAACTACTGCTGAAATTCCAGTGGCATCACCATTCTTTGCCTGGACTATTCCAAGTGCTATTGTATTAGTTACTCTGCCTCCAGCAATGTTTCTCTACAATCCATTCTATATACAGCCTCCAAAGTAAACTTTTAAAAATGTGCCACTCTAAAATAGATCATGTCACTCCTCTGCTTAAAACTCTTCAATGACCCTAATGAATTAAGAATAAAATATAAATTCCTTATCATGGCCCTAAAGGCCCTTCATGATCTGACCCCTGTGTGTATTTTCCACATCATCTTCCTCTACCCGCTTTTGTGCTCATTACACTTTAGTCACACTTGTTGCCTATTTCTTCTCCAAGAGCTACTGCACTTCTTATTCCTTTTGTCTAGAATGCTCTGGACCTGTCTGGCTCAGTATCATCATAGCAGAGAAGCTTCTCATGGAATCTAAAACAACAGCCTCCAATTCTAACATATTCCCACTGTTTCATTTATAGTCCTTACTACTCTATGCCTACCATTACTAGAACATACACCCAACATAAAAAAGGCACTCATATTGTCTTACCTACTGTTGTATCCCCAGAGCCTAGAGTCTAGAAGATAGACAGTAGATAAAATATATGTGGATTTGGATATATATTTGTTCAGTGAATGAAAGAGCAATCCACTGAATTAGGTTTATCTCCTCACGCTATGTACAGGCTCAGTGATAACCCTCCTTATTTACATAACTGGTCAACAGCAGAACCCAAATTTAGAGTTTGTTCTTAAACCAATGCTCTTAAATATAGCACTCTTCAGATTCTCAACTACTACTCTGTCAATCGTTGTACAGTGCTTTACACACCTCAAAACCTCACTTAGATGACTTCCTGCATCTGTTCCTTACTCTTTATCTCCACTGCCTTGATCTTTGGAAAGTCTCTCTACTAGTGACCTAAACCACTGACACCACTACTTGTCAAAAATCATTCAGATAAATATATTTAAGTGAAAATCTGGGGGTGGGGGGGAGGAAAATGAGAAGGCCAATTGTGTTCTTCTTGACCAAATCACAATGTAGTGAGGAAGATGCACAAAAAAGTAATTGCAGCAAAAGCTCCTAGGCAGAGATACCTGCTTGGTGCCTCTTTGAAGTAAGCACTTGCCAGGTTAATAAATTAAAACCACCACAACTTTCCCTTCATCACTTTTTGGTTTAAATACCCTTAACGTTCACAGTTTGTTCAAGTCAATACACAAAATTCCTCCTAATCTGGGTCTAATCTAACTATTCATCATTTTTCCTTGAAGAAAAATTCTAACATCCGAATCTTACTAGCTTTCGGTAATAATGAATCCTGGCTTAACTGGATATAATAAATTCCCGTGTCTGGTCCTTATATTTGAAAATTGCTCTTCCTTCCCGACAGTCCAGAAGACAAAGTGGACTCTCGGAAACAAACGTCAGCCGAAAGCATACGCTTCATTAAGCACTACCTGCTAACTCAAGTGAGGGGTTTCAAAACACAGAAGAGTGAGAAACCTGCTAGAAAGCTTAGAAGATAAATCCTAAAACAAAATGAGATTTTTAAGGGTGTCTCCCTGACGGCGGAGCAGAGAAAATCAAGAGGGGGTGTTTGCAAGAGGTGTGGAACGAACCCTGAGGCTTGTCCCTTGTCCAACGCCCTCTTTTCTCCTGAAGGACCCCTGAAGTTAACATCAGAACACGCTGTGAGCCAGAATCCCAGCTCCACCCTATGCCTCCCCCACGCCGATGGCTCAACTACTGGAACCCAGGCCCCTAACGATGTGGCGCTGCATTCCCACCTCCTCGATGTAGGCAGGCGGGTCCCGTTTGATCAAATTTTGTAACTGCGGCAGGTTGCTAGGGAGCTTGTTGTTGTTTCTGTTGGACATGCTGGCTGCCGATCGCTCCGCGCACTGCTGTTTTTAAGAAAGTCCACACCACTGGCAAGCTCCCACCTCGCCAGCAGCGGCTGGGAATCGTGCTTCCGAGTACGACCGGAAACAGCACATGGGAAGCACGGTAGGCAGCGCCATCTTGACTCTTAAAGGGACCGTGTACACTACGGGAGCCTCAGAGTGCCAAACTTACTTCCAAAGGCAAAAAAAAAAAAAAAGCTTGGTAAAGATTATGAGATTTTTATTTTCCTTCGCTCTCTTTAGGCCCGCCGCTACTACTGCAACAGTGTGGTCCCCATGGAAAGGGGAGTTTTCAGTTCCCCGTTCCTCCCAAGGGAGGGTGGAGCTGAGCAGGGAGGAGGAGAAGCTGGAGAGGAGACTGGGGAAGGAAGGAAGATGGGAAGCAACAAGGAGACCTGGGGGAGGCACGTGGAGCAGAGAGACATGGGAAGAAGCTGCATTTGCTTCTTGGGCTTGGACTGGTTGAAACAGATGTGGGTGAGAGACCCGTGGGGAGGTTAACAGAGGCAGTTTTTTTCTTGATTTTGATTTTGCTCCTTCTGTCCCAGACGTTCTGGGCCCCTTCTGTCTTATTTCTGTGGGTCCCCACCAGGAGGTGCCTTGGACTTGTGGCAGGCTTTCCGACCTCAGTGAGCCTGCTTTGGGCCAACCCTGTTTGGCTGGGCATTTACCCAGGAGGAGATGGGTAACTTTGGATGCATGATTTGGAATCTTTATTCTTCCCCTTTTCTGTTTTGCACACTAATTGTATTCAAATTCCTTTCTGAAAGGTCACAGGAGGCTGGAATGCAAAAGCCCACCAGAAAGCCCACCTGTCTAGAAAATTCAGACAATGAACCCCTCCCCGCCCTACAGTCTTTTCATGCTGTGCAAACCCCTTCTCCCACCTGACCTCTCCTCACCCTATAAAAGCCTGCCTCTCTCTAGAAACGTGTGCGGCTTCACCACTCCCACCTTTGGTCCGTGAATCCCACCGGGGCGCAATAAATTTCCCCCGCCTTGAAGAAATTTAGCCTGGCTCTTTTCTTTACCTGGCTGAACCTTTCACTTTCCATTAAAGGTCTTAACCCCTGTATTATGTTTTGTCTTGATGTGGCAGGTGGCAGAACCTATTTAGAACAGGCAAGTTTAGGGTTCCTGGGCTGCCACTCTTCCTGCCCTGTAACACTACTACCAAATGTTTCTGAAATGCGAAGACTTCTTTCACACATATTAGTTCATTGCATCCTCTCAACACACCTATGAAACAGAATGACGAGGATTAATCATTTATATTTAATTCCACAATCTGAAATTAGGTGCTTAAAAAAAATCCGTGAGGAGTAGATCACTGTTCAATTTTAGAGAGGGGAGAAAAAGCAATGAGGAGCACAAGTTTTTCTGTATAATCTTAAATACCTGATTTTGTATGTTTCAACTCAAGGTAATCCAGACAAAGAATAAAGGTGTGGACTGGATAAAATGTGATCATGTTGATCAGTTAAAAAAAATGCAAATTAGGGCCTCCCCTGGTGGCGCAGCGGATGAGCGCTGGGTTGCGAAGCTGCCCGCAGCCTCTGCGGCGCCGGTTCGATCCCCGGCTGCTCCCAGGCCACAGGAGGAGGGTCCCACATGGCGCGCAGACCTCTCCTGCCGCCCGCTGCTCCCCTCAGCAGTGTACTTCGGTCCTTCTGCCTGTTCTGCTCCCTGCTCTGGCTCTGGTGAATTCTCTCACCCTCCCGCGCTTCTGACTGTACCCAGTGCTTGTATGAATAAATAAATATATCTTTAAAAAAAAAAAATGCAAATTAATTTGTGTTCGAAAGCACCCATTATTATAACCTTTGTAAGTACTCTTTAGCCATTTTTAGTTCAGATCCTGGTAATTCAAAGAGAATATTTTTCTATAATCTCATGGTGTGCAAAAATAAATATGTATTAAAGAAATGAGATAGGGTGTTGTTAATATAAAAATACATTTGATCACTCACCCTGTGACAGACACTGTTCCAAGCACTTCACTTGTATTGACTCCTTTAATCCTCAGACCAGCTCCCTAAAATAGATTCTATAATGTCTGCTCTTTACAGATCCTCATGAGGAAAGAAGCTCAGAGAAGTTGATTGCCCAAATTCATAGCTAGTGAGAAGATGGGATTTCAATCCAGGCAGCTTTGATTGTAACTACATGAGAAAGGAAAAAGTAATTTGGTAGCTGGTAGCTGGGCTTATTCATAGTTGTACAGTGTTGTTCTCCTTAACATAAATAATTTCACAGAACACCATCTTCAGCCCAGGTCATCTGTGACTGCCAGGAAATGAGCCCAAAACAAGAGAAGTCTGTAATCATACCTGAGCACAAATAAAATCAGGTATGTTGTGCCCAGTTTTTCAGTTGCATTTGGAGAATGACCTTTTATTAATCACTAAAGCAGGAACTTGTTAAGTTATTAAGCAGTTAATGTATGCAATAAATATATTTTTAAAAGATTTATTTATTTATGCATACAGGAACTGGGGTACAGACCAGAGATGGGGGGGGTGAGAGGATTGACCAGAGACAGAGTGGGGAACAGAACAGGCAGATTCACTGAAATACACTGCTGAGGGGAGCAGCGGGTGAGCCAGGAGAGGTCTGCTGTGCCATGTGAGTAGCTCCCTGGCCAGGGATGGAACTCGTGCTGCAGTGGCTGCGGAGAGCTTCATAGGTTACGTCTTTACCCCTTGTACCACCAGGGAGGCCCCTATGCAATAAATCTTTATAACTCATTCATAAATTTAAAAGTAAAAAAATTTTTGGTGAGATTGTGCTATTGAGGAAAAAATTATCAAAACATATATTGAAATTATTGAATATAATTCATCAAAACCGTAAGCTTATGTGCTATGAATATTTAAGTCATCAAAATAAATTGTGACATAAACATTCATGTCATGACACAAGCTTTTATGCGCAATGCATGTTGTCAGATACTAGAGTAAGTACTAGGAATACAAAATAAATAAGGTATGGGCATTTGCCCTCAGGAAACTCAGAGTCTCATGAGGGACACTAATAAACACACTAAATATTATAGTATCATAAACCAATCATTAATCAATACATTAAAAAAAATTTTTCACTTACAACCCAGCCTAGAGAAATCAGAAATAGACAAAGCGCTATTTGATTAAAATTCTCAGTGAAGAGTTTTTCTGGAGGAGGAAAAGGAAGCCTCTCTACCTAAAGAAAATAACCTGTAAAAAGGCACAAAGACTTGGAAAAGTCTTGTAGATTTCAAGGATGGCCAGAAGTTTGATTTGACCAAAGACTGGGAAAGGAGCAAGCTGCAAGGCAGGAATGAGAAAAAACAAGTGAGGTTATGCAGTCCTGATAGTCACAGGCATTACATGCTAATACAAGGAGGCCATGGAGGTTAGCTCTTCTTACTTCCCAGTACCCTGAAAGCAGGATTGATTGATTGATTGATTATTTTTTGTTTGATAGGTGAGAAAAAGAAGGCTGAGAGTGGCTAATTGAATACAGCAGTTGCCCCTTGGAATGGGATGCATTCCACGACCCCCAGTGGATGCCTGAAACCACATAAAGTACCGAAACCTATATTTTTCCTATACTTATATACCTATGATAAAGTCTAATTTATAAGTTAGACACACTAGGAGATTAACAACAGTAGCTAATAATAAAGTAGAGCAGTTGTAATAACACAGTGCAATGAAAGTTTTGTGAATGTGGCCGTTCTCTCTAAAAATATTTTATTGTACTAATATTTTCAGACCCCAATTAACTATGAGTAACTGAAAGTACAGAAGTGAAAATAAGTACAATATGTATTTAGAGTGGTTAACTGAATATGCATTTTTAAAATGTGAAAAAAATGATTATACTATGTGTAATGTAACATATATGTGTTAAATGTATATTGGCCAGATTATACCAAGAAAATGCTATTTCTTTATTTATTCTTGCATTGGTAAAGGGACTCTTCTTTTTCTAATTCCCAAATGATGATTAACCTCAATTGAATTATTCTAGAGAAAGAAAATCTTCTCAATGCCTTTGCAAAAGAGATCCTATTATAATTTATAAAATATATCATACTATCTAGACTCCAATATATTTTTTAAAATTTATTTATGCCTAGAACTGGGGTATAGGCCAGAGTTGCGAGAGGTGAGAGGATTCACCAGAGACAGTGGGGAGCAGAACAGGTGGATTTACTGAAACACACTGCTGAGGGGAGCAGCGGGCAAGAACGGAGAGGTCTGCTTCACCACATGTGGGTCAGCTCCTTGGCAGGATCTAATGCAGGGTGCAGCTGTGATAGTGCTGCATCTTAACCCCTAGACTACCAGGGAGACCCTGGACTCCATTATATTAAGAATTTCTTCATTGGAAGGGGTCTAGGCTACAGGTCCCTCAATAGAGATTATATTAAATTTTGATTACATGAGGAGTATACTCTTCTTACTTAGAATTTTATCTTTATTTGGGATGGTTGAAGGGCTGCTTAAGATAGTCCAGATAGCAACTCGAGCACAGTCTTTTTTTTATTTTTTAGGATTTATTTATTTATGCATACAAGACCTGGGGTACAGGCCAGAGGTGTGGGTGGTAAGAAGGTTCACCAGAGACAGAGTGGGTAGCAGAACAGTGGATCTACTGAAATACACTGCTGAGGGGAACAGCGGGAGAGAGGAGAGGTCTGCTGCGCCATGTGGGTAACTCCCTGGCCAGGATCAAACTTGTGCTGCTGTGGCTCAGGATAGCTTCATAGTGCTGAGGCTTAACCCTTTGCGACACCAGAGAGGCCCTGGAGCACAGTCTTGACCCATTAAGTGAATGACCAAAAGTACTGCCTTTATGGAAAGTAATGGGAAGGAGGAAGTTGGGGAATCACAAAAAGATGCATCTTCCAGCTGAATTAGCCCTACAAGAGTTTCAAATATTGTAACACCTTTGAATGTATCTCATTAGTCAGGACTTAGTGAAATGGACAGTCCAACAAGGGATATGTGAGATTCCATCCTTATGATAATATATTTATTTTACAGTTTTATTATGATATAATTAACACACAAGAAACTGGCCATAAAGTGTAGAATTTGATGAGATTTGAGAAATGTATGCACACATGAAATCATTATCACAATCAAGATAATGAGTATATCCATTACCCCTAAGTTTCCCTGTTCTCCACCATTCCCAGACAGTTTTCTGTCACTGTAGTTAAGTTTGCATTGCAGGAATTTTATATAAATGGAATCATACAATATCTACTCTTTTGTGTCAAGCCTCTTTCACTTACATACTTATTTTGAAGTTTATCCATAGTATTGTGTGTATCGATATCTCTGTCCTTTTCTTCTTATGTAGTATTCCACCATATGGATATACTACATTTATTTATCCATTTACTTGTTAAGTATTTGGTTTGTTTCCACTTTGGGACTATGAATATTTACATTCTAGTCTTTATGTGGACCTGTTTTCATTTCTTTTGGGAAGTGCCTTGGAGTGGAGTGGCTGGATAATAGGATAGGTTTATATTTAACTTTCCGAGAACCTGCTAATTTGTATTTTGGTTACACTATTTTACTAAAACGTTTTATCAAGATTACCAATTGCCTTCTTGTTGCTAGGTTCTATGGTCATTTTTTTTTTTAATTTACATGCAGCATTGGATACAGTTGGCCTCTATCTTCATCTGGAAACGTAATTGATAATTGACTTTTAGCTGGTGTCTGTTTCTGCTCCTGCCCTCCACCCCCCCCCCCCAGTGTATTTTGTTGTAATGGTGCTGGGGATCTTCACATAGATCAGGTTACTCTTCCAGCTCCTCAGTCAGATTTAAAGCTAAAGTTCTTCAGTAGCACAGAGGCCATGTATATTCCAACCTCACTTCATCTCTCTGGACTCACTTCCTCACACTCCCCTTTGCCCACTCTGCCCCTTGCAACATGGCCTCCTAGCTGCCTCAGGTGTGTCAATCCTCAGAGATAACCTGCTGTTTCCTCTCACTGAAGTATCACAGATCAGCTCCCTCACTTTCCTCAGGTCTCCCCTCAAACTACGTCTTATTAAGGATGCCTTTTCTGACCTTCTATCCTTCCTCCCATCCCACACTTCCTTCTTTTGCTTTATTTTCTCCCGCAAATCCCTAAAAACCTCTGGGAATATAGGCATTCACCAGCTTAATTATTTATTGTCTTTTTGCACTAGAATTTGAGCTCAATGAAGATTTTTTTTGTTGTGTTCATACTCTTTCCTCAATACTTGGAGCAATGCTTGGCACATAGTGGTTACTCAATATTTGTTGAATTAATGAATGGATAATCTCTAGTCCCTTCCAGTTTCTCAGTTGTGTGATTTGTAATATTAGCCACTAGAGGAAGCTCTTGCTTTTCTTTTTTAACACCAATAGTCTACTACTTGACAAAGTGACCACACACAAGAACTCAGGCTAGTTTAATTTTTCCTTATTCTTTATTTATTTTCCCCTTCCCAGCTTTATTGTGAGTTTTGCCCACAATTACGCCTACCTTGTTCTCTGTGTGGACGTTGGGAACTTTTGAGGTGACCTTGGGACAAATCTATCAGCACTGGGCGCTATAGAGACTAGTTTTACCCCTGCCCAGTTCTTGTTTCTCAAGAACCATCGAATGGTTTTTCTGTGTATTTACATTTGACACCTCAAAGGATGATGCATTTTAGTTACTTTTGAAAATCCTTAGTGATTTTGTGAATTGTGAGGGGGAATACTAGTTCCTTTGCTGATAGACCCCTGCACATTATATCAATATTTAATTTCATACTGGGTAACAGAAACAAAGCCTTGCCCTTATCCTTTTGTCAGATTGATCTGGGTGATGACCAGACTCTACTAGCTCTTTTATCTTGAGTCACTGACCAGTAAGGGTGTGACCTCAGTTTGAAATCTGAGGTGAGTCCAAGGTACTGCAATTCGAGGCTCTCAGCTGTGCTCCTTCAGGCTGAACAAGTTCTTTGTGGAAGGAAGATCCAGGCGGTGCACCTCTGTGGCTGCCACATAACCCAAGTGGCCCTAAAGTACTGGAGCGTTCAGTGGTTATCTTCAATATGTAAATAAAAGTACTTAAGTTCTTATTCCAACAATTTTAAGAAATTCAAAACTTTTCTCAATATTTCCAGAGTCCCAGTAAAGCTTACAGGAAAGCTTCATTTAAACGTCAATGCCGGGCCTCCCCCGGTGGTGCAGTGATTGAGCGCTGGGCTGCGAGGCTGCCCGCAGGGTCGCACCGGCACCGGCCAGGGTCCTACAAGGCCTGCAGATCTCTCCTGCCGCCCGCTGCTCCCCTCAGCAGTGTATTTCAGTCCATCTGCCTGTTCTGTTCCCTGCTCTGGCTCTGGTGAATTCTCTCACCTCCCCCACGCTTCTAACTGTACCCAGTGCTTGTATAAATAAATCTTTAAAAAAAAAAAATTCATTCTTTCTTTAAAAAAAAAAAAAGTGAATGCCATCCAGCAGTATTTTTTTAATTTTATTTTTAAATTTTATTTATTTATTTTTTTAATATTATATTTTATAGAATTCTTACATCATTTTCCATTTTTGCACAATGTATGCATTTTCATCTTGGTTATATTCCCCATACAATTCCCACCCCCCTTATTCTGACCCTAATCCCTCTTCTTCTCCGCCCCCTCCCACCCCCCATAGTGTGTCTCTGGTCTATAGTTGCTTGTTGATTTTGATTTGTACTTGATTGCAATTAGTCTTTTTCCTGGTCCCTTATTTAGGTTTTCTAAATTCCTGCTATGAGTGAGACCATCCGGTTTTTTGTTGTTGTTGTTTTTTAAGTTTTTTTTTTTTTTTAATACAAGAACCGGAGTACAGTCCAGATGCATGGAAGGGTGAGAGGTGTCACCAGAGACACAGCTGGGAACAGACCAGGCCGACTGACTGAAACACACTGCTGAGGGGAGCAGCGGGAGCGACAGGAGAGGTCTGTCAAGCCATGTGGGACCCTCGCCGACCGGTCAGGATCCAACCGAAGCTGCAGAAGCTGCGGACTGCTTCAGAGCACTGCGCTCAACAGCCTGAGCCACCAGGGGAGGCCCATCCGGTATTTTTTTAGACAATATTTTCTTCCCCCCACCCCCTCAGGTGTAGTCCCCATAGGGTTTCCTTCCCCAAGGCACCAGTGCACCATCACCTCAGCCCCCTCTGCTCCTCCCTCCCTCCCTCTGATCCCTCTCCCTCCTCCTCCCCTGCAGGATGTCTCTGATTTATAATAGTCTGGTTTTGCTTTGTTGTGTTTTGTACTGTTTTATTTTTTTTTACACTGATGTCTTATTTGATTCCCCTGTATTCCTGTTATAAGTGAAACCATCCGATATTTTTCTTTTTCCTTCGGTTTTATTTCACTGAACATAATTCCTTCCAGCTCCATCCAAGTTGCTGCGAATGGCATGCCTTTATCTTTTTTGATTGCTGAATAATATTCCATTGTGTCTATATGCCATATCTTCCTGATCCAGTCATCTATTTTGGGGCATTTGGGTTGTTTCCAGGTTTTACCTATTGTAAGTATTTTAAAGCTGGTCATTCCACCACAGGAAATTTCTCCCTGGTCTTCTTGACCTTTACTCCAGCCAGTGCTGTTTTGGTTTTTTTTTTTTTTTAAGATTTATTTATTTATTCATACAAGCACTGGGTACAGTCAGAAGCGCGGGAAGGTGAGAGGATTCACCAGAGCCTGAGCCGGGAACAGAACAGGCAGACTGACGAAATACAATGCTGTTTTTTATAGTCTCTCTTCCATCTTCCTCTGCTGTCTCTCTGCTGGTCCAGGGCCCCTAGTCCCCTCCTTTGCTACCAGGGATAATTCCTGTTACCTATTTTTCGAGAAATTTAACTTGCTTTTGCTTTCACTCCCATTCCATAAAAATTCTTACTTAGTCTAAACCTAATTTAAGGACTCCAAACAAAAGACATCTGTTCTGAGGTAAATTCTGCTGTTTGTAATATTGTAGAAGCAATTGTTAGCATTTCTTTTTTAAATAATGAATTTTTTTTCTTTTGGTTTATTTTGACCTTTTCCTCTCATAGACTTTGATTTTCAGTTCTTCCTTCCTCAGGAAGTTCAGGTTATCTACTCTGGTGTTAAGGAAAGCTGATGGTAGGTGACTAGACCTACAGGGTCCTTTGTTCTACAAAGAAGCCAGAGGCCAAGACCTTTTTCCTTAGAGATAGAGATACCAGTAACTCTTTGTGATGAAATGCTATTTGTAAAGCATGTGATTTCTTTATTTGTAGAGCTTAAAGTCTAAAGAAAGCAAATAGTTGCATGTAATTTGACACATTTCCCACTGATCTTTTATCAGTTTGCCCAGGTCATAATCTGCTTCCCCCCTACCCCCCCCCCCAACCAGTTCATACTTTTTATACTTTTATTCACAGACTTGATTATTCCTTTGTGATTTATTTATTTCCCTAAAACTCAAGGTCAAAACCCTCTTAGGAGGGTTCCCTAAAATGCAAGGTCAAAACCCTCTTAGGAGCTTTAAACTAACTTGGTGTAAAAAGTGTATCTTGGATACCCAGGAGAAAATTACTTATCAGTCAGTAAGGTTGTTTGTTTTTTCTTCTCATTACCCACTTAATGTTATCTTTATATAGACCAAAAAAAAAAGTGACAGTAGTCTAAATTACTCTAAACATCTGTGGTTGCAATGTTTCTGTTTATCTTCATTCCTAATAAGAAAGGAACTTTCCATTTTCCCAAAAGGGAACAAGAAACCTCAAATATTCTCTCAAGCAATCACTGGAATTTAAATTCAAAATTACAGTTTATAGATTAAGTATTTTCACTGATTTTTCCTCTAGTATATCAATTTTGTTCAGATACAAACTTCTTTCTGGTTTAGCAAACTGCTTTCTGATTTAAAATTTAAATCAGAGAACAATTCTTAATAGTTAAAATCACTTTCTGAAATGACAGTCGCAGAGGAGGATTTCTGTGTGACCAGGAGCATTTTGGGATGGAAACATGGAAAAGGCAAGCCTTGGGTCATGTATATAAGGGAACAAAATAGATGTGGGGTTGGGGAATTGAGGGGAGCAGATGAATAAAAGAACAAGAGCAAAGGTGAAGGCAGAAGGAGGCAGAAGGGAGCAGATATTTAGCTGATCATAGTGAGAGTAGTTGAGATTGATTTGGAAAAGGCCTGGAAGAAAACAGGTGAAACAAATGTGAATCAACTGAAAAATACATATTAATTGCTTCCTAAGCACCAGGCACTGTTCTAGGCACTATGGATGCTGTGGTAAGGCAGACAAAGATGCTACAGTCAAGAAACTCAATGTTTGTGGTGAGGTTGGGAGCAGGAAATAACTGCATTCCTATTTTAAAAGATCATTTTAGATTATGATTGAGTTTGATTGCATTATGATAAAAGAGAATGAAAACAGACTATAACCACCAGATTTTTAAAATTTCATGCACTTCTAGATAAAATTGGAACAAGTGTCTCCTCTATTATGTTGTATTCCTTTGTTAGTTCATATTTGCATTATTAGTATAGTCTTCCCATGTGAATTTCTGTATGGATCTTTTAAAACCCTCTGCCCATTTTGTGAAGGGTGATTCGTTAGCACTCTATTTTATAATTCTCATAATCCTGGTTCTAGTTTAAAATTGGCCAAAGGAACTATGCCCACAAAACTGACAACATGTCTCAATGTGCAGAAAGTGCCAGACTAAATGAGGGTACATGTCAATTCTTCCCTTTCGTCTAACTTACTTTTTCCTCAGGACATCAGGATGTGATGGACACACAACTTCGCCTGACAAATGCATTGTGTGAATCTTCCAGGATCAATTGCTGGCAGTTAATCTTTTACAGTAACTCTTCAGTTATTTATTTTTTTCACAGAAAATTGTTATAAATATTCTCATTTCTTCCACCCTATTGGGTGTACACATCCTACTTTGGAAAGGACTATAAAAGAGAGGGTTTGAAAGAGGATGGTTATTTCACTAAAGGGTGATAAAGAAGGAAACTCTATGAAGTGAAATTTAAACAGGAACTTAAATAATGAGGTAGAACAACCATACAAAAAAGTGCTTCAAACATATCAGTTAGGGAAGCAGAGCCATTCAGAATACAGTTGTGGATGAATCATTTCCTACACAGATGCAGGACAATCTTGGGAAGTGAAAGTCTAGAGAGAGTTAGGGGATCACAGAAGGATTCACTGAACAATATTTCAGAAGCACTGGTACAATTGGACAAGTCAGGGTTTGTGAGAAAAGTCCAAGAAGGCAAACCTGCCCAGCTACCCTATTGGGAGTGTCAGGGGGTCTATGGGAAGCTATTGCCTCTGTGTGTTTACTTCCAAATATCTGGTGGCGGGCCTGGGATTGTTAGGGGGAAAGGATGTCCTGAGCTAATCCCATACAGGCTTTGTGGACCCCACCCCCACTCCAGACTAAAGCCATCAAGACATTGGGAAAGACAAATCACCAAAGGGAAGGTGGCTGGGACCTGAGGGTGGAGTTGGGCAATCAGGTTGGATATAAAAACCAAACACGTGGGCCTTGGGGCGCTCGCTATCGCTTGCCTCCTGGCTTCACCGCTCCTGGCTGGCGGCCAGCTCTCAGAGTGCCATTTTGGGATTCCTGATTGGCGGATTGGGTAGGACTCATTTAAAAGTTTGTCTCCCACTTTTCTCCCTGAGCTGTACATTTCCTCATTTCCCCCTCCCTTGTAAATAAACCTTTTATTAACCTTTCGCGTGTGCCTGCAGTAGAGCATTGATAAGTCCTTTTAAGCGCGCGGGTGAGGACCCACAGTCAGGCACCCCGTTTTGTATCGGGGTTACTCTACAACAGGACCATTGTGGGTCACAAGGTCAGCAGTTGTGAAGATGAAGTGAACTTGGAGGAGAGATCCACCGGATACCATGGTATCTGTCATTTTATTTATTTACTTGCTTACTTTTTAAAATTAAGGGTAATGGCCATTTCTTTACTTCTGACTTCCAAGTCTTACCCAAGAGCCTCTTTGACTAACTCTAACCTTGAACTAAAGTCAGAGAGCTAACAAGTGGTATCCTCCTTATCTGAACCCAGATAGCATATAATCAGAATCTTAGTTCTTTTTATAGTACCCCCTATCTCTCAGATGAAGCCTCTCATCAGTAGTCATGTCCAGCACTAGCAGCTGCTCCCTGCCCAAACATCATAGTGTCTGGCCTCTGAAGTATACTTCAAATGTATAAGGCTGGTATCTCTGTCTATCCTGAACCGACTTAAAGATGTCACACAGTGTAATACTTCCAGTCTGAGTTTTCCTATACTCTTAACTAACTTATTCTTAGTTGCTATCATAACTACTTGAGACTTTATAATATTTAAACATACATAATTTTAGAATATAGAAAAAAAGACATTTTGGCTTCCTGAGTGTTTATCTCACTCAGATAACATTACCCTTGAGGATTAGGAAAGAAATCACAGAACTCTTATAATCAATGTTGTTACAAGGTAAAACGGTCATATTTTCCCACAGAGATTTTTTTCTTTTTCTGTCCTCAAGGAACCCTCAAAGGGATTACGTGTCTTTATCTCAATTACACCTTATCTGAAATGAGAATCACTGTTCAGGTTGAGGTACATGTTGCAGACGTTTGAAAAAACAATCAATATTTGCTTTCTGATCAATGGTCCATTTATTGATACCACTGGCTTTTAACAAAGAAAATATTTCAAAGTATAAGATATATGCTGATGCTGCTTTGAACTTAACAGTTATTTGTTTATAGAATATACATGTTTATTATATAAAAGATGACTGATTATATGTGTGTGTCATAGCTACTTCATCAAAATATGTGATCTTTGCTTACTAGGTATACACTGTCCTTTGAGATGCCTGGTAACTGGATCATATACTCTCAAATTATGGAACATTCAGATTTTTTGGAGTTACATGGAAGGAGCTAAAAAGTTTCATGATAGAATGACACTGTTTGGGTGGAATCACCACTGGGAAGCACCACTGAAAATCATCTATTGTGTGAGGAATGACAAAATTTGGGGAAGTGGATACAAGTTTTAATTCTGACCCAAGACAACCTCTCCTATACAATCCATCAAACTTGCATTTTAAGTGGATCCCAAGCCCTGCAGAGGCCAAGTGGGCACCAAGGATGCCTCCACTAACAGGATTTGATGCTCCTTTTAGCTCTTAGTATCTTTGGTGTGGTAATCAATAATCACAAAAGTTTACAAACTCTGAAACAAATTAAACTGACAAGTTCAAAAGGATCTGGGTGGCTTTCTCATCAGAGCATAAAGAACTGTCAGAATATAGAGGTGCATCAGGAATGGTATTGAAGGAATTTTTACGTTGGGTGAGGAAAACCTGGACATTGTTTGACCTTTAAAGCCCCTTTCCATTGTAAAGTTCTATGATTCCAGGTATCTTGTATATCTTATGAAAAAAGTTCAGAATGTTCACAATATTTTAAACATTTCCTTCTTGTTTGTTGACAAGGTCAAGTTAACTTCTCGTTACAATAAAACAAGGATATTGCAACACTGCCAGTTCCTGCATTGTCCATGTCCTGAAGATAATAAGTAAATGATAAACTCCTAAACTAGGAGTTGCCAATATGCTCTCAGGAGGTGACCTGTTTTTCCTCTTACATGTGACAACTGCAACTAGGAAATTATCTAAAACCTTGTTCTATGGTATATTAGGCCTGGTGGCAGTGAGAAAAATTAACTGTGGCCCCTGCCTTCAAGAAGCTGACAATCTGGTTGGGAAGATGGCATAAACACACAAAATATAATTAGATAACAAATAAGTGCTTGTCTATGTGAATACATATGAAAAAAGGGTTTTAAGATAATCTGAAGGTCTATCAGATTTCATTTAAGAGGGAGAATTGAAGCGAGCTCTAAGGACTACATCAAGGGAGGAGGAGTAGGAGAAAGAAGGCAGCCCTGCAGGGTGTTGGAGAAAGAGTAAGAAAGGAGTAGACGCAGGTGGGTGAGAGCATAACCTCATAGGAAAAAGGAGATGGGCACTGAGAGGTGGTAGGCAGTGAGGAGCTGACTTGATTTAAACCAAGGGGATTAATAAGGAATAAACTGGTGGCCTGGGAAGGCAAGATTGTGTCACAGGGCTTCAAAAAGTCAGATAGAAGGTTCTGAAAACCAAGTGCTACTGTTCTGCAGTGGTAGTTCCCTAAATCAACTACTAAGGATCCTCCAGATACATTGTGTGTAAGGCCTGCAGGCTGATTCAAATAAAGATGCTGATGGCCATGGCAGCTTGGTGAGGTCCAGCTCGATTCCAAACTGTGCTCATCAGGAAGTTGACAGGCTGATGCTTGCTGACTGGTGACTCAGAGTACTGTTCAGTATTTGTGACCTGAAAAGCCTCCGGCTGCTTTCCCAGGCAGCTGTTGTGTGTGGGATGTAGTTGTACGGACATTTGTCCAGAGATGGGTGTTATTAAGATGGTGGTCTTAAGCACAATGAAATTCAGTTGGGTGGAGGTGGAAGAACAAAGACAAGCATTAGTTTCTAACAATTTTTAACACTTGGACTTTAAAAACAACTTTCTAGTTCTAATTATAGCTTCATAATAAGGATTTATGTTTTCTAGTCAAAACACTAATGCCTTTTGGAATTATTTTACTACAATTAGAAGAAACATTTTGAACACAAAACACGTTTTGGGAGTCACTTATGCAGTCTTCTTTTGCTGAGAATGTTGAGACTTCTTATGGTTTAAACCTTTCTTAATTTTTGGATATTTTCTCCCTTCCTTTTGTTTTTTCTTAAAGTCAGCCTGTGAGGAGAGAGAAAAAAGGGTGATGTTTCTTAATCTCACTACTTTTCCTTCTTTGTATTTGGACTCTCCAGATTATGAGCTTTCTTCATCCCCCAAATTGATGTAAAGTTACTTCTTCACTTTCTAATGGGCTCCTTTTGAGATTACTTTGCTCACTTTGAGGAGGAAGCAATAAGCTTCTAACTGGTATGTTTTGTCCCTTCTCTTGGCTAATACTAACTTGACCTTCACCTTGCTTTTGACTCACCTGTCCCAGTTACAACCATCTGAGGTTGGTACTAATGTCATTCAATCGTTACATGTCCAAAGACCGAGTCTTGCCTATGGTGACTTGCCCAAAGTTCCACAGCTGGCATATGGCAGAATCACTAGTCTGTCAGGCTTCAGAGCTCAAGCTCTCAACTGTAAATTCTGTGGCCTTCTTGAAACTTAACCCCAAAGTAAGTCATAGAGACCACTTTGTCCTGGTCTGCTTTCTTTTTTTTTTTTTTTTTTTTTTTTTTTTAAAGATTTATTTATTTATTTATACAAGCACTGGGTACGGTCAGAAGCGTTGGAGGGTGAGAGAATTCACCGGAGCCAGAGCGGGGAGCAGAGCAGGCAGAAGGACCGAAGGACACTGCTGAGGGGAGCAGCGGGCGGCAGGAGAGGTCTGCGCGCCATGTGGGACCCTCCTCCGGTGGCCGGGGAGCAGCCGGGGATCGAACCGGCGCTGCAGAGGCCGCGGGCAGCTTCGCAAGCCAGCGCTCAACCGCTGCGCCACCGGGGAGGCCCTGTCCTGGTCTGCTTTCTACCTCAACCTCTTCACTTCTTCCACATGAGCTTCAATCATATTACTTGAAACACCCTGAACACAGCAAGCTCTCTCTTGATTTTATTTTTCATGTTGTCTTTTCACTCCTGGTGAACTACTTATCCTTTAAGATCCTAATAAGATGTCACCTGAAGTGAGAAGTCTCCCTTAACACTTTCTTCCTGCCCCCATCCCCTACCCCAGCAAAGTTAATTGCTCCTTCTTCTGTAATCTTCAAGATTCTTGTACCTATCTTTAACTTATATATCTCACATTGTACATAATTGCTAGTATATATGCTATAGAAGGAACTATATCTTTTTACTTTTCTAATCTCAGTGTCTATCATTTATATCAGCACATATTTATTATATTGAGTAAGAAAGATGAGCTCTCTACCCTCATGGAACACATATTCTAATGGGGGAGATACACTAATGATAGTATTTATAGGGATACAGTTATACCTCAGATGGCTGAAAGCATTCTAGGAACAAGGTAGGAGCATAATGATATGAAAGAAAGATATAACCTTAAAGTAACCACATAGTCTTTGTCTTCCAGAATAAGTTCTAAAATAAAGATAATTTTGTTTCCCCTTTCACCAACCTGTTTTTTCCAACGTTTAATCAAATTCTGCGCATCTTTTGAATCTGGGTTTAGACATGTTTGATGTCCATTCTTCATTATAGCACTGCCAAGGATATAATAATGGGATTTTTTTCATCATTTTTAACAATTTAAATGCTTCATGTGACTCCAGAATCCAACTCCCCAATCTCTCATTTGGATCAGAAGAATTAATATCTTCAAAATGCCCATACTATCCAAAGTAATCTATAGATTCAATACTATCCCTATTAAAACCCCAATGGCATTTTTTACAGAAATGGAAAAACCAAGAGGATGCATTAGTATCATTACTATAAATATTTGAAACTTCTAGTCTTTCCCCTGCCTTCTCATTTTCTCAGTGAGTGAGGGGACTTAGATAAATTTCAAGGAGAGCACATAACCCTAAATTTAAAAAAAAAAAAATTAGGTATGTACAATGGGAGAAACTTATAATATTGGTTCTTGTGCCACAAATAGCTTTGTATGTTTAAGTGAAGGAGCACAATACTAAGTTGTCAAAATATCGACTTTTTTATACAAAACAATTAAATATCATGAATTTTTCTAAATTTGTTTTTGTTTTTGTTTTTTGAATTTTTCTAAATTTTAATGAAACAAAAACATGATAAAATGTATTCCTAAGACAAGATTAACAGACTGACTTTTGAAATTACAGCAGATTTTCCAGGAATAATTTAAATATTTTTTTAAAATTCTCTGTATAGTCTGAGAATAAGAGCAGTCATCCTACATATCATCCTTGATTTAGGTCTCAAAGATTTAAAATATGAATGTTCTTTAATTTAGCAATTCTAATCTCTAGAAAGGTATTATGAATAAGAAAGAATTAAAGACACAATGTTGCTACAATAAGTTTGTTTTTAATAGCAAAAAATTAGAAATAGCCTTCATTGATCATATAGATTATGGTACATCCATAGCTAGAATACAGTTTTATCATTAAAAATGACATTATTAGAGGGCCTCCCTGGTGGCACAGGGGTAAAAGAGTGCTATCAAGCTATCATCAGCAACTGAGGCCTGGGTTCCATCCCTGGCCCGGGAGCTAACCCACATGGCACAGCAGACCTTTTCTGCTTGTCTGCTGCTCCCCACAGCAGTGTATTTCAGTAGATCTCCCTTTTCTGCTCCCCACTCTGTCTCTGGTGAATCTTCTCAACCCCCCCATACGTCTGGCCAAGACCCCAGTTCTTGTATGCATGAAAATAAAAATAAATCTTAAAAAAAAATGACATTATTAGAGATTTACTGACATAAAGAAATGTCCGTGTTGTGATGTTAATGAAAAAGCAGGTTATCAAACAGTATGTAATACATAATTTTATTTTTGTGAATACGTATTATGTATGTATACATACAAATACACACACATACATTTATGCTGTCTATATATCTACACACAAAGCAAATGAGAGAAATTTGGGGGACTATAGACCAAGGAATTAACAATATTTGTCACTGGAGGGCAGGGGTATAAGTGATTTTTTTTCTTCTTTTGGTATATCTGCATTAAACATTTTCTACTGTGAACATACATAACTTTTTAAAAATATTATATTTTATTTTATGTAATTCTTACATCATTTTTCATTTTTGCACAATGTATGCATTTTCATTTTGGTTATATTCTCCATACAATTCCCACCCCTCTTATTTTGGCCCGAATCCCTCCTCTCCTCCCCTCACCCCTCCCCCGCCCCATAGTGAGTCTCTGGTTTATAGTTAGTTGTTGATTTTGATTTTTGCTTTATTATAATTAGTCTTTTTCCTGGTCCCTTATTTAGGTTTTCTAAATTCCTGCTATGAGCGAGACCATCTGGTATTTTTCTTTTTCTTTCTGTCTTATTTCGTTGAGCATGATCCCTTCCAGCTCCATCCAGAACATGCATAACTTTGATAAACTATCACCTTTGGTCCCAATCTCTATCAGAAATTCTTTGTTTTTTCAAAGAAAAGAAGGTAGTAGGCCAGTTTATGGTAGTAGGTCTAACCATCTAAATTTTATTTTTTTTAAAGATTTATTTATATGCATACAAGAACTGGGGTATAGGCTAGAGGTGCGAGAGGATACACCAGAGACAGAGTGGAGAGCAGAACAGGTGGTCTGACTGAAAAAGCCTGCTGAGGGGAGCAGCGGGCGAGGCAGGAGAGGTCTGCTGTGCCATGTGGGTCACCTCTCTGGCCGGGGATCAAACTTGTGCTGCAGTGGCTGAGGATAGCTTCATAGTGCATCTTAACCCCTTGTGCCACCAGGGAGCACCCCCCATCTAAATTTTAAATGTCTGTATGGGCAAGTGCTCCCAGCTAATACTACCACTCAGTTAATGTCCCTTCCAATGTGGTATATGCATGTTAGATAAGGTTTTACTTACATGATTTCAGTTTTCTCACAAGAAGGGGTTGGATCATATTGGTTAATGTCTTTTATGGATTTTAGGTAGATATCTCCACCATTGCTGGTGGTGATACAGAGACAGCGTCCTCTTCTCCTTATTGGGGTTCCTAAGGGGAAGAGAAAGGTGGAACACATAGTTTAGAGCAATGTCTCAATGTAGATGATCCATCAAAATGACATGTTTTATTTAGTTATTACTATCATTTACTGAGTTTCTAAATCATTACCACAAAACTTTTGGAGATATATATGGAGGTAGGTATTACCTCCATTTTATAAAGAAGTTAATGTTCAGAGAAGCTAGCAAAGAACAAAGTAATTCATCTTTAGTGGGTAAAGGCAGGGTTTTGGCTCAGATCTCTTTGAATCCAAAGGCATTGTTCTTAACACTATAGACATGAGAAAAAGATTTCAAATAAATCCTTACTGCAAATTCAGACACACAGAAACTCAGTTCATGTGTGCTAAGTGGATCACAGTTTCTTAAGCAAATCCCAAAACCTTTTATTCTCTGATCCTAGTAGAACTGAGTTGGTTTTGGTTGAGTAGAAAGCAATTCTTATAAACTAATTACTACCACCATCCTCACCCTCCTCATCACCGTTTCTTCCAATTGTGTTTTAAACATTGAAAACCTTTTAAAATGCATTTTCCTCATTCATTAATTCTTTCATTCATTCAACATATATTTACTCAGTGCTTAATCTATGTCAAATATTGAGTGATAGGTAGAAAAAGTTTACCTCTAAATTCTCCATTTTACATATAAGGAAACTGAGTTCTAGAAAAGTTCACTTATTTGTCCAAGATAAAAAAAAGGTAGTTAGTAAATAGATTAGGGAAACGATTGCTGGATCCTTAATTGATTAACTGCAGGCATAGTTATCAAGAAACAGTAACAGGTGGACAAAATAATTTACGAGACGAAGTCTTTCCTTATCATCAGTTCAACAAACATTTGTCAAACACTTATTACATGCCAGGAATTCATAAAACCAGACAAAAAAGAGTGTGTTTTCCTTGGCAGGTCAAGTTTAAAGAACTGACCCTACTGCCTAGAAGCTTTTGTGAGTGACATAGCATGTTCTGATACACACAAAACAATTATCAAATCAAGATTTTTATAGCAATTAACACTTTTGATTTTACTAACCTAATACCACTCAGAACCCCATACCTTGAACTCCAATAAGAATCAGGAAGATGATATCCAAAAGGAGAAGAACAACACTTTTCTTCATAGTGACAGAATGGTCTTCTACTGAGTAACTCCTGTATTGGATTTCAAGCCTGAGAAATTCTTTAGAAAACGTGGTCTTGAGAATCATATTTATTTAGGAAATCCATTTCCCTCCTAAACTATGATTGGCTGATGTTCTTAGCTGAGGTAGCTAATTTGACCACAAACTTCATTGTTCTGGGGAAACCCTACTCTCAGATCCAAGGGAATTTCTGCATGCTTTATTTCCATTTCACATAAATGGGTGGTTTATAGTAAGGGATGTGAAGCCAGAATCACCGGGAGCCTTTGGCACATTCACAGCTGCTCACCTGGGTGTAGAACAGTTTACACAATGAATATAATAACGTCATACAACAAGAGTGTGATTTTCAGGTGGGATATATTAAAGTCCAGAAAAGTATACTTTTCAAATTTTCTTACTACTTATGGAATATTGTTCTGTATAATATATGACTAAATTTAACTTTTGTTATATTTGTTACCTAGCAATCTTTTTTCTTTTTAAGATTAATTTATTTATACATACAAGAGCTGGGGTGCAGGCCAGAGGTGCAGTGGGTGAGGGGATTCTCCAGACAGAGTGGGGAGCAGAACAGGCAGACTGAGTGAAATACACTGCTGAGGGGAGCAGTGGGTGAGACAGGAGAGGTCTGCTGCACTATGTGGGTCATCTCCCGGGCCAAGGATAGAACTTGTGCTGCAATGGCTGTGGATAGCTTCATGGTGCTGCAACTTAACCCCTTGTGCCAACAGGGAGGCCCTGTTACCTAGCAATCTTGATCAAAATACATTAAAAAGCTCTATTTCCTCAGGGTCCAGGCCATTTTCTACTATGGTAATCTCATTTTGTTAAATCATTGCTGCTTTAGTTTAATATTCTCTAAGTGATTATATTAGTTAGAATAAGGGATCAGTTGAAAATAGACAAATGGATCTCCATCAAAGTTAAAAATTTCTACACATCAGAGAAAATCAACAAGTAAAAATGGGACCTAAGGACTAGGAGAAAATATCATTTATCTGATAAGGAATTAATAACCAAAATATATAAAGAACTTCTACAATGATAGCCCCAAATAACCTAAGGAAATAGGCAAACCCTTCGTATACATTTCTCTAAAGGAAATATATGAATGGCCAATAAGTGCACTCAACATCACTAATTATTAAGGAAATGAAAATTAAAGCCACAAGGAAATATCACTTCACATCCATCAGGATGCCAATATCAAAAGATCAGAAAATGACAAGTGTTTGTAAAGATGAGGAGAAGTTGGAACCCTGTGCACAGTTGGTGGGAATGTAAAGTGGGGTAGCCCTAAAGGAAAACAACAAAGAGGTTTCTCAAAAAACTAAAGATAGAATTACCACATGATCTAGCAATCCCAGGAATATGTCCAAAGGAAGTCAAAGTAGGATCTCAGAAAGATGTTGTTCATGACAACATTTTAACAACAGCTAATAGGTAAACCAACCCAAATGTTCATTAACAGATGAATTGATAATGAAAATGTGATAAATACAGAGAATGAAATATGATGTAGCCTTTAAAAAGAAGGCAATCCTATCACATGGTACAATATGGATGAACCTAGAAAATACTCTTCTAAACAAAATAAGCCAATCACTAAAGGATAAATTTTAAGGGAAGTATCTAAATTCAAATCATAGAAACAGAAAATAGAATGATGCTTGCCAGGAGGTAGCATACGGGGGAATTAAAATTATCTTTAGGGGTATAGAGTTTGGTTTTGCCAGATGAAAACTTTCTAGAGATTTGTTGTACAACATCATGAAAATACCTAACACTACTGAACTGCATTTAGAACTAGGTACATTTAAGTTATATGTCTTTTGCTACAATAATAATTTAAGAAAAAAAAGAGCAAGAAATCATTTGCCTATAAGAAACCCAAACTAAAAGTGAGTAACTAGGATAGAGTGTACTTTCCTCTGACAGAGGTATGTGAACTAGGGCTTGGATGGCCATTCTGCTCTCTGGGTCTCCCATGCTCCTATTTTGTTGCTTTACAGTCATCTCCAGGTTGTTCTCATGCACATAGTCCAAGGGGACTTGCCACCATGTCCACTTTGCAAATAGAAGATGGTGGGGCAGCAAAAAAGGGGCACATGCCTTTTTTTTTTTTTAAAGATTTATTTATTTATGCATACAAGAGCTGGGATACAGGCCAGAGGTATAGGGGGTGTGGAGGGGGGAGGATTCACCAGAGACAGAGTGGGAAACAGAAAAGGCAGACTGACTGAAATATACTGCTGAGGGGAGCAGTGGCAAGACAGGAGAGGTCTGCTGCGCCATGTGGGTAGCTCCCCGGCCAGTGATTGAACTTGTGCTGCAGTGGCTGCGGATAGCTTCATAGGTTACATCTAAACCCATTGCGCCACCAGGGAGGCCACACATGCCTCATTTTTAGATGCATCCTAGAAGTTGCACCCATCACTTACCATCACCTCCCACAGGCCAGAACTTACATAGCTGCAAGGGAAGTTATGAAATGTGATCTTTATTCTGGTTGTCTGATAAAATTTGGAGATTCCATTACTGTAGAACAAAATCCTTAACTTTTTTCTATCATCATCTCTCCTGAGATAAAGTAAATTAAACTGAATCTAATCTAAATTTAATTTCTTCCTAAAGAGAAAAATTAAATATTAATAAATAAGATTTTGTTGGGTGCAGTTCAGCAATGGTGGACAGCCGATCACTGCAATGTCTTAGATTTTTTTAGACTCTCAAAAAACAATTTTTGTCTTTTTAAGAGCAATATCCTCCCCACCCCTCATTGAGAATGCATGCAGTAGTGGAAGGGGAGAACAAGTATCAGCATTTTCTGACACATGGTGTACATTTATGGATTGGTTTCTAGATGGATTAAAATGCTTAAATACCACATTATAGAATTCTTTTTTAAAGAAAACTTGTGCTCTTTGACACAGTCTTATTTATTCGGTGACTCTCAATTGTGGTAGTGACTGTGGCCATGCATAGGGGGGCTCTGGGTTCAAGTCCTAGTTTCCCTTCTTCATGATGGCGTGCACACTACTTAATTTCCTTAAGCCACAGTTTCCTCATTTGAGAAAAGTATTACGGACCTCACAAGTTGTTAAAATTAATGACAACAATTCCTTGTCCACTGCACTGCACCACAGAGCCAGTGACTATTCTTCCTAGCACAGAAAAGATATGGAAACTTCGTAGGATAAGGGCCCAGCATGGTATGCCCTAGTCCACCTTCGCAGCCTCTCCTTGCATAACTGCTACCTCACCCTTTTTCCCCTCAGTTTTTCAGAGACAAGTGATCCTATTCATCGCACTCGTTTTGCTCATGCCTTTTCCCTGCCTGGAATGTGGCGTCTGCTCCACCTGTCTACACTGCTGTTTAATAATTTACCCACCTTAGATTTCCAGGCAGGCATTTCCTATGGGAACACATCTCTGATCTCCAGACTTGATGATGTCCCGCACTTGCTCTTCTGGTCCCTTGTACCTGTTCTCATTCAGGATATATCCGTGTCAAAGCTACATTTATCTGCCATCCTATGGTTAACATCTCCCTCTACCCCTCAAACAAGGAGGACTTTGCGAAGTCTGAGCGCAGAGCAGATCACAGTGCCTGACACAGTAGGTGCTCAGTAAATACACGAAAAGGTGTGTGTGAAGGAACGGGGGTGGGGGTGGTGGTGGAGGAAGATTCCCAGCCTAGCTCAGTACTGCGCCAGCAACGCGCAGTCTGGCCTCGCAGGGGGCAGACCGGGATACCTCCCTGGGGGCCGAGGCGTGCACTGCGCATGCTCAGTCAGCCAGGCTTCCAGAACCTTCGGTGGGGAAGCCGCAGCCGCAGCGTGAGCAGCCCGAGCCGCTTGCCTAGCCGCTGAGTGTCCCTGCTGATTGCGCTGATCCTGCCGGAGAAGCACTTGGAGGGGAAAGGTAGTGGTTGTGCCCTGGGTCTCTCTCTCCTCAGCGCCCGGTCTGCCTCAGCCCCCGCCCCGCGGCCATCGCGCTCCCTGAGGGGACGCCGGGAGCCGGCCATTTCGCAGTTTCCACGTGAAGCTTGGCTTGAGGCCTGGAGGAAGCCAAGGCCTCAGGAAGGCCCAGTCGTTAGGGCAGAGTCCGACAGTCGAGGCTTGGCAGGTTCCTTGACTCTGGGCTGCTGAAACTGGACAAAGGCGTTTTTGGGCAAAGAAAGTCGATATTGGGGTCAGCTCGGAGACGCTCAAGGCCGATCTTGTTATCTAGAAAGGCTCGTTTCCCTAGGAGCCAACTGAGGGGGGAGGAGGGGGCCCGTCTGAGGCCCAGGTGAGTGTGGAACTGCATTAAGCACCTCCGAGCAGATTTGGGCTGTGGAAATGAAGGCTGAGTCAGCTGCCTTTGACTTAGGCCCATTAAGTAACTTGTTTCCCATGTCTTTTTTTGGAAGTTGTCCTGAAAACGACAAGAAAACATGTTCTGACCGGGCGGGGCACAAGTCCCACCGACCTGGCATTTATAAATAGATTGGGCTTTTAGGAGAAAAAGAAACCGAGCGAGAGGATATTGCTGGCATTTCTTGCAGTCCTAGGAAATGCGCCAAGGACTATCAACTCTGTTGAAATCAACAGATTATTCTCAGTTTCCTTTTGGATAGGAGTGTTAGTCTTTTGCCTTGAAAAATCCCACTTCTGTGTCCCCAAGGAACCAAATGTTGACGTAACCCTAAAGAGCCTCGCAGAGTAGGATTTTGTTTTCACATGTCCTCTCCTGACTCCTCTTGTATATTCTTTTGGTTATGGAGTCAGGCAGTCGTCTGTTTAATTATGTACACAGCGTGACTGACTCAGTCATAGTGAAAATTAGAGTCTTCCTTTTGACTTGTGAGAGGGGAACTTTTTCTCATAGTGAAGCCCCTTGAGCTCTTTGAACATCGTACAGTGTGGACTTCCCCTTTTCTTAGTGGCTATTTCATGTATTAAAAGATGCTGCCTTGAAAAGGATTCATTTCTTGAAAATCTAAGAAGCTCCTACTAAGTATTCTGAATTTTCTAATTCCCTCCTCCACCCAACAGAAAGTCAATCCTTACTTCCATAATATTATACATATGGTAAGGTGTCTGCAAACAAATCACATTGGGGAATGGTGGTGGTGGGGTTAGGGGGGAGTTCTTGAACTTTCCTCATCTTAGGTAACAGAAAGGAACAAGTTCTTCCTTTACTGATCTTGATCTCTTGCCTCCTGGTTTATAGTTCTCATTTGAAGTTTAAGGACTGGATTAAATCTGTGAATAAAATATCTTGAGAGGGAATGTTACAACATCATTGCAAGGACAGCTGTGCCTGAATGCTGGCAGTAACACAACATTGTGCTCTGTGTCTTTTGGCAAGAGCCAACATTTTGCTTATGTTATAATATCATGTACCTATTAAGCTACTGCCTAACTTGAAGACAAATTTTTATGGAGAGGGAGAAATACTTTTATATTTAAAATGCCCATGAATAAAGTGATTGATAATTGCTTACCTAAGTAACGTTACAAGAAAAAAAAAGAAAAAAAAAAGAATGTTTTTGAAACCCTTTATTTACTGTTGATTATTTATTTAGCTCATTTTTCAAACTCTTATTATGATTCTAGATTGTGAGAACATAAATATGAACAGTAATCTCCCCTCAGAGAGCTCACAGTTTATTGTGGGAAAGCAACATGTAAGTTAGCAATTATTGTAGAGGTGATATCGGAAGTCATTGGATTGTATATAACCAGTGATGTCACAGCAATCACCACTCTGGCTGATGGGCTATAACCAGCTGTTTGAAATAGGACAGGAACAGAGAGGTGATTGGAACGAGTTAGTAGAAAAAGGTGTACTGACTGGGGGAGTTCTCAATTGAAGGCTTGAGAATGTGTGCCAAATTTTGGGAATTACTAGTCCTTTGGCCAGGGTGAAGGGGAGAGTGATAATAGGGGAGTGTTGAGAAATGATTTCTAGTGAAGATGAAGGGCTTGCCAATCAGTGAGCGGTGAGAAATTGAAGGATTTTAAGGAAGGGAATGACTTGAAATTCACAAATACATAGAATTATACACCCATGTCTATATCTGACCCTTGTCACTAAACAATCTTTTAATTAATGCTATTTTATATAAACATGTCCTTATAGCTACATAGATTATATATTTTAGTAATGATTTATATTTGTAATCTGTTTAAGTGCTGGGCATTAGAGTTATTTCAGTAATACAACAAATGCTCTTATTTTCAAAGATGTTACTTCTTGGGATATTTTCCTTGTGAAGTATGAAAATTAAAAATATTGTTAAGGCTTCTGTAACGATTTTATAAATTACCTGCCAAAAAGTAAGACTAATTTCATAATTTCCCTCTCAGTGTGTAGAAATGTTGTTTCTCAGTCTTCTTGTCATTTTTATTTACTTTTTGTTCATTTAAGATGTGGAACTTGGCATCTGAGACCAGTGTTTACGTCAGTTTCTTTTCTTATCGACATTTTAGTTTGTGTTGGCTGAATATCTGCACCTTCTGCCTTATCAAGGCCACTTGTCAAGGGCAGTGAGAATATTGACTTTTTAAACATGTCGATTGTTTACATACTTGAATAGGGAACTAATCCATATTCAGTTAAAATACCTGCTTTTTCTACTTTGTTGCCTTCATTTCTAGCACAAATTTCTTGTTGAAGTAGAACACGCTATAGGCTAAATTGTCCTTTCCCCATCCCATTCATATGTTGAAGTTCTAATTGCCAGTACCGCAAAGCAAAATGTGACCAAAGCTAGAGATATGTCTTCATAAAGAGGTGATTGGGTTAAAGTGAAGTAATTGGGGGGGGGGCGGAGCAACATGGCGGCGAGGAGACGCTGCGAGTAAGATCTCCCATTAAAAAAAGGTAATAGGGAGGAAAAGCGGCAGGTCCCAGTGAGAACCGGGACACGGAAGATAAACGGACGACGCCAGCAAACTGCCCGAAGAAGAAAGTTGCCATAAAAGAGGACGAGAAGGGAGGGAAGCGCAGAACCCTGCTCCCCTCCCCCGCCCACAGAGGCGGCACTCTCCGACCGGCAGAGAGGAGGAAACAACAAACCAAAACGACCAACAAGAAAAACGGATGCAGCAAGTGGGACTGTGAGTGGAAAGGAACTATTTCAGCCACCACACCCTGTGAACGGGAGCTGAGGCGAACCCTGCAGGATCCGCCGCGGAGGTGAGCTCCAGGCGCCATTAAAGAGAGCCCCGCCCACCAGGAGGAGCCCAGCACCAGCACACAGCCCCGGCCGCCCGGTAAGCTTGCGCGAAAGCGGCGCTCGGATTGCAGCTGCCCAGGGCCCTGCGCCTGCGACCTAGGCTTGCGGGGAGACGGCGGAGGCCCTCCCTGAGTGAGCAGGAACAAGGTGCCCAGGCAGGGGAGCGGGATTCAAAAGGCGCCATTCCCGCGCCACTGATCTGGGCTACAGCCCGCGTCCTGGAACTGAGGGCTTTGGAACTGAGACCCGGGGCACGAAATTAGGGGCGTGGGTTCCCCACGATGGTGGGGCACAAGGCAGACACAGCACCCCAAAGCCGTTGAGGTGTACCCTACCATCCCCGCTCTGCTCCCTGTCCCACGGGGTGGAAAATCAGCTCCCCAAGGGCTCTAGGAGAGATCTCTGGTGCCACCTAGCGACTTGACCCCAGCACAGGCTACTGAAGGAGCTAGTGGCCAGCTGGGGAGTTAGCCCACACCGGGCCCCTTCTGAACAAGTAGTCTGAGCCCACAGGGAGAGCGAGCACCCACAGCCGGGGCAGACCAGGCGCGCAGAATAGTGTGCCTGAGACCAGAAGCGCAGGGAGTGTGTCCCACATCACCATTTTAGAACAGGGACATTTCTTCAGTAAAGACTACCTGCAGAAGGCTTCCTCAGGAGCCAGAGGTGAGCGGGGGAAGTTCGCCCACGCCAGACCCCCTCTGGCCTGCAGTCCAAGCCCAGAGGGGAGCAGGAACCCACCGCCGGGGCAGACCAGGCGCACAGGGGAGTGTGTCCCCACATCGGCATTTTAGAACAGGGACCTTTCTCCAGTAAAGGCTGCTTGAAACTGACAGATGACTCCTGGAAGAACCAGAGGGGAACAGAGAAGCCCACCCAAGATGCCGGCAAGTCCCAACAACACAGTGTCCCAACGCATACGGCAAATTAGAAAACAGACAGTAGGGAGGAGAAGAACCACACGCAACCTAGCAACTCTCCAGAGAAAAAGCACACCACAAAAAGAAAGCCAGCCCCCAGATTGCAACGACAATAACTTGGAAGAATTTCTGAGCCTTCCAGAAAGAGAATTTAAAATTGCCGTGATTAAAAAACTGACAGAAGTCATAAAGGAAAACAATGATAAGGGAAAAATAATCAACGATCAGAAGAATGCAATTGAGTCCCTAGAGAGGGAAAACAATGGTCAGAAGAAAGAAATTGAGTCCCTAAAGAGGGAAGTAAAAGAAATGCAGGAGATCAAAGAATTAATGGAAGAACTAAAGAATTCTGGGAAAAGCAATGAAAGCAGAATAGATGAAATGGAAGAACGAATAAGTAATCTTGAAGACACAGAAATAAAAAGAACCAAAACAGAGAAGGAAAGAGAAGTACGAAGGAAAAAGAACGAAGAAAGACTTCGGGAACTATCTGACTCCATGAGGAAAGGAAATATAAGAGTTATAGGAATACCAGAAGGAGAGGAGAGAGATGTAGGAACAGAGAAAATATTCAAAGAGATAATTGAAGAGAACTTCCCAAATGTGAAGAAGGAGCTGAAAATTGATATACAAGAAGCAAGAAGAACACCAAACTTCCACGACGAAAGGAAAAATACAGCAAGACACATAATAGTAAAGCTCCCAAGAATCCAGGACAAGGAAAAAATAATGAAGCTGGCAAGAGGGAAGAAACAGATAACATTCAAAGGAAAACCAATCAGGCTGACATCAGACTTCTCCGAAGAAACACTACGGGCAAGGAGAGAGTGGAGGGACATAGTCAACAGACTCCAAGAAAACAGATGCCAACCAAGAATACTCTATCCCGCAAAGCTCTCCTTCCTCTTTGAAGAAAGAATATGGACCTTCCCAGACAAACAGAAACTCCGGAATTTCATTGCAACTAAACCCCCACTCCAAAAAATATTACAAGGAGTCCTAAAGCCAGAACCTCAGAGCGACGAATAACAATGAAAGAAGGCCAAAAAAAAAAAAAAGTTATTAAAAGAATAAATAAATAAAATCAAAGGAAAGACAAACACAATGGCAAATACAGATGTTAACATATCAATATTAACTCTAAATGTAAATGGACTAAACTCTTCAATAAAAAGACACAGAGTTGCAGCCTGGATTAAGAAACAAAACCCAACCTTTTGCTGTCTCCAGGAAACACATTTAGCTACAAAAGATAAAAATAGGCTCAAAGTTAAAGGATGGAAAACAATCCTACAAGCAAATGGACCAAAAAAGAAAGCAGGAACAGCTATACTTATATCAGATAAAACAGATTTCAAACTCAAAAAGATAAAAAGAGACCCCAATGGTCACTACATTATGATCAAGGGACAATAATTCAAGAAGAAATAACACTCATTAACATATACTCACCAAACGAAGGAGCACCAAAATATATCAGACAACTGTTGTCCTCTCTGAAAACAGACATCAGAGAAAACACATACGTAGTGGGAGACTTCAACACACCACTATCAACAATGGATAGATCAACAAGACAAAAAATAAGTAAAGAAACCAAAGCTCTAAATAAGGACCTAGAGCAATTGGGCTTAACAGACATCTATAGAACACTAAACCCCCAAAAAACGGAGTACACATTTTTCTCAAGCGCACACGGATCATTCTCCAGGATCGATCACATACTGGGGCACAAGACAAACATCAACAGATACACCAAGATTGAAATCATATCAACCATCTTTTCTGACCATGAAGGCGTCAAACTAGAAATAAACCATAAAAAGAAGGCAAGGAACTTTCCTACCTCATGGAGATTAAAAACCACACTACTGGAAGACCATTGGACTAATGAGGAGATCAAAGAAGAAATTAAAAAATTTTTTGAATTGAACGACAAGGAGGACACCAATATCCTAAATGTATGGGATGCAGCAAAAGCAGTAATAAGAGGAAAATATATAGCAATAGAAGCTCACATCAAGAAACAAGAAAGAACGCAAAGAAACAACCTAATCTCGAAGCTCAAAGATCTAGAAAAAGAACAACAAGAAAACCCCAAAACCAGTAGAAGAAAAGAAATAATAAAAACCAAAGCAGAAATAAATGAAATTGAAACTAAAAAAACAATCCAAAAGATCAATGAAACCAAGAGCTGGTTCTTTGAAAAAATCAATAAAATAGACAAACCCCTAGCCAGGCTCACAAAGGAAAAAAGGGAGAAAGCACAAATAAACAGGATCATCAATGAAAGAGGAGAAATCACAACGGACACAGCAGAAATCAAAAGAATAATCAGTAACTACTATGAACAGTTATATGGAAACAAGTTTAACAATCTAGAGGAGATGGACAAATTCCTACAACTCTACAATCACCCAAAGCTAGATAAAGAAGAAATAGAACACCTAAACAGACCAATTACAATTAGCGAAATTGAAATGGTAATCAAAAACCTCCCCAAAAACAAAAGCCCAGGACCTGATGGATTTACAAATGAATTCTACCAAACATTCAGAGACGAATTAGTGCCTATCCTTCACAAACTCTTCCAAAAAATTGAGAAGGAAGGGACAATACCAAACACGTTCTATGAAGCCAACATTACACTAATACCAAAACCGAACAAGGACAACACAAAAAAGGAAAACTATAGACCAATCTCCCTAATGAACACTGATGCAAAAATCCTCAATAAAATTTTAGCTATCAGAATCCAACAATGTATCCATAAGATAATTCACCACGACCAAGTTGGATTCATTCCAGGGGCACAAGGATGGTTTAACATCCGAAAATCAATCAACGTTATCCAACACATCAACAAAAAGAAATATAAAAACCATATGATAATATCAATAGATGCTGAGAAAGCTTTCGACAAAGTGCAACACCCATTCATGATAAAAGCCCTTGAAGTTCTTGGGATACAAGGAACATACCTCAACATCATAAAGGCCATCTATGACAAGCCAACAGCCAGTATCATTCTCAATGGTGAAAAGCTGAAAGCAATTCCATTAAGATCTGGAACAAGACAAGGATGTCCACTCTCACCATTGCTTTTCAATATAATACTGGAAGTCCTAGCCAGGGCAATAAGACAAGAGAAAGACATCCAAGGAATCCAAATAGGAAAAGAAGAAGTCAAGCTATCACTATTTGCAGACGATATGATATTATACATAGAGAACCCCAAAAACTCCACAGAAAAGCTAATTCAACTCATCAATCAGTTCAGTAAAGTGGCAGGATACAAAATCAACACGCAAAAGTCAGTAGCCTTCCTATACACAAACAATAAATCTGAAGAAGAAGAAATCGAAAAGACCATCCCTTTTGTTATTGAAACAAAAAAAATCAAATATTTGGGAATAAATCTAACAAAAGAGGTAAAGGACCTATACAAAGAAAACTATAAAACACTGTTAAAAGAAATAGAAGAAGACACAAAGAAATGGAGAGACATCCCCTGCTCATGGATTGGAAGAATAAACATTATTAAAATGGCCATCCTTCCAAAAGCAATATACAGATTCAATGCTATTCCAATCAAAATTTCAATGTCATTCTTCAAAGAAATAGAACAATTATTGATGAAATTCATATGGAATCACAAAAAACCCCGAATAGCCAAAGCTCTCCTGAAAAAAAAAGAAGGGAATGGAGGCATCAGACTCCCAGACTTCAAACTATACTACAAAGCCATAATCATCAAAACTGCATGGTATTGGAACAAGAACAGACATACAGACCAATGGAATCGAATAGAAAATCCAGAAATAAACCCACAGATTTATGGTCAACTAATCTTTGACAAAGGAGCAAAGACTATGCATTGGAGCAAAGAAAGTTTGTTCAATAAATGGTGCTGGGAAAACTGGGTCGCTACATGCAAAAGAATGAAGCTTGACCACCACCTCACACCATACACAAAAATCAACTCAAAATGGATTAAAGAACTAGACATAAGACCTGAAACCATAAAATATATGGAAGGAAATATAGGCGAAACACTACGTGATTTGCACATCAAAGACATCTTTACAGACACATCACCCAAAGCAGTGATAGTGAAGGCAAAGATAAACAGCTGGGACTATATCAAATTAAAGAGCTTTTGCACAGCAAAAGAGACAATAACAAAAACAAAGAGAAACCCCACCAACTGGGAGAACATTTTTGCACCCAACACTAATGATAAAGGACTGATCACAAAAATCTGCAAAGAGCTGATGAGACTCAACAACAACAAAGAAAATAATCCAGTCAAAAAATGGGCAGAAGAGCTTAAAAGAAACTTCTCTGAAGAGGAAATGCAAATGGCCAACAGGCATATGAAAAAATGTTCAACATCACTTGTCATCAGGGAAATGCAAATCAAAACTACCATGAGATACCATCTTACACCAGTGAGAATGGCACATATTAAAAAAACTAGCAACAACAAATGTTGGCGAGGGTGTGGAGAAAAAGGAACTCTTCTGCACTGTTGGTGGGAGTGCAAACTGGTCCAACCACTGTGGAAAGCTGTGTGGAGATTTCTGGACCTACTAAACATAGAGCTTCCATATGACCCAGCAATTCCACTCCTAGGTATTTACCCAAAGGACACAGAAACATCAATTCCAAAGAACACCTGCACCCCTATGTTTATAGCAGCACTGTTTACAATAGCTAAGCTTTGGAAACAACCCAAATGCCCAAAAATAGATGACTGGATCAAGAAGATGTGGTACATATATACCATGGAATATTACTCAGCATTCAAAAAAGATAAACACATGCAATTTGCTGCAACATGGATGGCACTGGAAGGGATCATGCTCAGCGAAATAAGCCAAAAAGAAAAAGAAAAATACCGGATGGTCTCACTCATAGCAGGAATCTAGAAAACTTAAATAATGGACCAGGAAAATGAATAACTATAAGAAAGTGAAAATCAAAATCAACAAAAAACTATGAACCAGAGACACTTTTAGGGGGGCGGGGGCGGGAGGGGAGGGATTGGGGTCAGAATGGGGGGCTGCAATTGTATGGGGAATATAACAATAAAATTTATAAAAAAAAAAAAAAAATAAAGTGAAGTAATTGGGATTGGCCTTAATCCATTATGACTCCTCCTTATAAGAAGGCATTTTTTACATGAATGAACAGAATGAACAAAGAAAAGATCACATTATGACAGAGGAAAGATGACCATCAGTAAGTTGTCGAGAGAGGTTTCAGAGCAAACAGAGAATCTCTGACTCCTTGATCTTGGACTTCAGGTCTCCAGAATTGTGGTAAAATTTGTTGCTTAAGCCACCCAGTATTTTGGTATTTTGTTATGACAACCCTAGCTAAGTAACATAACCCATATACAGGAAAAGATGTACATATACACCTGTATATAAATAAATAAAACTGCAACAGTATGACCTGGTACATTTTCACCAGTCGCTCAGTGGCATGGCATACCCTTTCCTTCTTCCTCAAAGATAACTCTTATCATAGGTGAGTTCACTTATTTTTGAACTAACTAAATGACACTATATGATGTGTCCTATTTAGTACCTCATTCCTTTCACTAAATATTTTATTTGTGAGATTCGTTCTGTCATGCATGGAGGAATGGTCTGCTTTATTGTTCTATAGAATTCTGTTGTATTCATAGACCACAGATATATACACATATCTATCTCCAGTCAATAGACATTTTGGACTATAATGAGTATTGCTATTATAAATGTTCTTCTGCATATTTTTGGTACATATATATGCGTTTTTGTTCAATAAATTATAAGAAATGGAATTTCTAATTCATAGAATATGTGTATATTATAAGAAGTCGTCACATTTATGCTTCCATCACTAATACATGAGTTTCATTTGTCCTACAATCTCACCTGTATTTAATACTGTTAGGCTCACTGCCTTCCTTTTATTTTAATTTTTTACATTTAATTGTTTAGAAGTTTTTCTTCTTTAAAAGACATCTGTTTAAAAAAAAATACGTCTGTTTACTCCATAAATATGTAGTTCTATAGTTGATTATTTCAAGCACTGAATTATTGCCTAATATTATGTAGATTGTGGATTTAAGTTACTGGAGCCCCAAAGTAATATCTAATTCTCCCACCCAAATTTGTTAAATAGTGTTTTTTCTCCAGCAGCAATTAGATAGTTCCTGGGCCTAGAGTCATCTGAATGCTTGACCAGAGTTGGGTGTCCAACATGGCATCACAGGTCTCCATGTGCCTTTTTCTCTAGCATTATAATGCAGGATTTTAAATGGCCCCTGAAAACTCTTTCATGTGGCCTCTAGCCTGCAGTATGGCTTGGGTAGTGGCAGCTTCTGACATTGTCACTACTGGTGCTGCTGCTTTTCCTTCTCCGTTCTCTACCTCTTCTTTCCTTCTTCCTCTGCCTTCTCCCTCCATCCTTCCACGTTCGTTCTTCCTTCCTTTTCCTCCTTCACTGTGTAGTATTTTCAAATACTTGAAATCAAAAAGGACTTACATTTATAGCAAACAAATGTTAATATATAACAAAATCCCACTTAAAACCATTTTCATTTCCAGTTTGTATTCATAGTTATTGAGCTCTAAAAACCATACATCCCAGATAAAAAATCTTCTGTTCTGAGGGTGATGGCATTGCAAAGCTAGTTTGCCTAAAGCTTTAACCTTCCCAAAGCTAGTTTGATGTTGAACTTACTCAGTTTCTTTCTCCCCCTTTCCTATTTGAAATTTAACTGGGGAAAAGTTTCTGTCTTACATCTGAGCCTAGTAAATGAAATGGTCCTGCTGTTTTGCTCTAATTAGATTTGGGTGTCCTGGGAAAATGTTGCACAATAAGTAAACAACATGCTTGTCACTATCACAAATTAAAATAAGACAAGTTATTTTTTATTTTGAAAGCAGTTCCCCTCCTCTTAACAGTTATTGCTGCTATTAAAGCATTCAACTTAGTTTTGAAACACTTTTTTTTTTTAAAGTTATAGAAAAACCTGTTGAAAACCTTAATTTTCTCACCACTTAGGTGCTTTCATAGTCTAGTAAACATTTTGTCAGCACATGCCTGGACATCCTGAACTATGTGTCATCACAAGTCTGGACATTGTAATGGGAGAAGGTCATCTTTCTTTGCCTATCTAGTGCTGCAACTTGTAAACTCATCCTTATTTCAAAGATTGGTTTCTCATCAGGTTTAAAAACTAAGGTCTTTGAAAAGTCATCCTATCCTTGTAGAGAACAAGGGTTCTTGTTCTAAAGGGTTCTGGCTATGGTAAATGTCAGTAATTCATTTATTCAGTCAGTCAGCAAGTATTTACTGAGCGGACTGTGACATAGTGGTATTTATGACAGACAGAGTCCCGGTGTTATAAAACTTTGTGGGAATACAAAGCAGTGATAGTGAAGGCAAAGATAAACAGCTGGGACTACATCAAATTAAAGAGCTTCTGTACAGCAAAAGAGACAATAACCAAAACAAAGAGAAACCCTACAGACTGGGAGAAAATTTTTGCACATAACACTAATGATAAAGGACTGATCACAAAAATCTACAAAGAGCTGAAGAGACTCAACAAAAACAAAGTATATAATCCAGTTAAAAAATGGGCAGAAGAGCTAAAAAGAAACTTCTCCAAAGAGGAAATGCATATGGCCAACAGGCATATGAAAAAAAGTTCAACATCACTTGTAATCAGGGAAATGCAAATGAAAACTACAATGAGATACCATCTCACACCAGTGAGAATGGCACATATTAAAAAAACTAGCAACAACAAATGTTGGCGAGGATGTGGAGAAAAAGGTACTCTCCTACATTGCTGGTGGGAGTGCAAAATGGTCCAACCACTATGGAAAGCTGTGTGGAGATTCCTTAATTTACTAAAGATAGAGCTTCCATATGCTCCAGCAATCCCACTCCTAAGTATTTACCCAAAGGACACAGAAACATCAATTCCAAAGGGCACTTGTACCTCTATGTTTATAGCAGCACTATTTACAATAGCTAAGCTATGGAAACAACCCAAATGCCCAAAGATAGATGACTGGATCAAGAAGATGTGGTACATATACACAATGGAATATTACTTAGCTATCATAAAAGATAAACTCATGCAATTTGCAGCAACATGGATGGAGCTGGAAGGGATCATGCTCAGTGAAATAAGCCAGAAAGAAAAAGAAAAATACCAGATGGTCTCACTCATAGCAGGAATTTAGAAAACCTAAATAAGGGACCAGGAAAAAGACTAATTGTAATCAAGTAAAAATCAAAATCAACAAGCAACTATAGACCAGAGACACACTATGGGGGGGGGGGAAGGAAGGGGCAGAGAAGAAGAGGGATTAGGGTCAGAATAAGGTGGGTGGGAATTGTATGGGGAATATAACCGAAATGAAAATGCATACATTGTGCAAAAATGGAAAATGATGTAAGAATTATATAAAATAAAATATTTTAAAAAAAACTGTGGGGATAGACTATAAATTGTGTGTGTGTTTAAATATATCACTATATATGTAGCAATAAAGGATAAAAACAAAATTAAAGGAGGGTAATGAGACTGAGAGTCATATATCAATAAATGGTGTGACTTTCAACAGAGTGCTCAAGAAAAACTCCTCTGAAAAGGTGATAGTTGAGCAGAGACCTGATAAAGTGAAGGCATGAATGATGGGAATACGTTTGCTGTGCTTGAGAAGCAGGAGGCTTGTGTGACCAGAGTGGAAAGGTGGAGGGGATATGTTTATAGCAGCACTATTCACAATAGCTAAGATTTGGAAACAACCCAAATGCCCAAAGATAGATGACTGGATCAAGAAGATGTGGTACATATACACCATGGAATATTACTCAGCATTCAAAAAAGATAAACACATGCAATTTGCAGCAACATGGATGGCGCTGGAAGGGCTCATGCTCAGTGAAATAAGCCAAAAAGAAAAAGAAAAATACCAGATGGTCTCACTCATAGCAGGAATCTAGAATACTTAAATAAGGGACCAGGAAAATGAATAACTATAAGAAAGAAAATATCAAAATCAACAAACAACTATGAACCAGAGACACTCTATGGGGGGTGGGGGGCGGGGAAAGGAGGGATTGGGGTCAAAATAAGGGGGTTGTAATTGTATGGGGAATATAAAAATAAAATTTAAATAAAAAAAGAAAATTATAAAAAATAAAATGCAAAGGAGATTCATGTGTAACAAAGGCAAAAAAAAAAAAAAGAAAAAGAAAGGTGGAGGGGAGAATGGTAGGAATGAAATGGGCTGCACTAAGATTACATCTGAAGGGGGAGAGCATGGATTTTATGGGAATCATTCTTTTATTTTCATCATATATGACTTCACTCCTAAATACAAATGCAAATTTGCCTGTTCAAACTTTATGGTAAATGAAATCAGGCTGCATGAACTTTCCTGTGACTTGTTTCCTTTGTGCAAAGATTAGTTTTGAGATTCATATTGATATATATAGTTGTACTTTATTTCCATAGCTATGTAATAGTCCATTGAACTTATATACCCTGTTTTACATTTTCTTTTTTTTTGATTGTGTCCAGAGTTTTGCTATTATTAATAATGCTTTTATAACTCTTTTATGTGTGTCCTATGGAAGAATTATCTGCAGAATATAGGTAGTAGAATTACATTTATTACAACATGGTAGTAGACTTGTTAGGAAATAGAGTGTGCACATGTTAAATTTTATAAGACAGTGCCATATGGTTTTCTTTTTCCATGTAGTCACAGCTATTTTCTCTTTCACCAGCAGGGGAAGACATTCCTTATTACTCTGCACACCCCCTAACCAATGGTATTATCCAACTCAAAAAATTTTGTTAGTCTGAGCTTCAAAACTAACCCTTGAAAGTTGGCCACAGATTTGAGGCAACCAAGAGGGAGATGGAAGGGAAGGGATGAGAAGGTGGGGGGAGGGAGAACACAAGGAACTATGGCAGAGGACTATATTGTCAAAATATCAACAAGGATGTAAAACAATGGTACTGCATTAATAATAAAATTTTTTTAAAGGCTACCCACAGAATTATTCAAGGAAGAGTACAATATATCATTTTAAGTACTAAATACTGACTTTTTATAAAAAAGTACAGAGTTCAAAAAAATAAATAAAAATATCAGGTTTCCTTAAAAAAAATTTTTTTTATCAGTCTGATAGTATGAAATGGTATCCTGTAATGATTTAAATGCATATTTCCCTGATTACTAATAAGGTTGAACGTCTTTTTCAAAAAGCTTGTGCTTTTTAATTTGAAATTCCTATTTAATACGAATTAATATCTAGATTTAAACATTTCTTCTATGGGTCATTCCTGTGTAGTACTTAACTATACAAGTTAATTCATAAACACTGGAAACTTTATAAAAATATATATAATCTAAGAATTCTGTTTTGTATACTCTTTCATTTTCTGATTTTCCTATATATATACAATTAGTATTTGGAATTTATGTATATTAAGCTAGTTGTCTATATTTTATTTAGGGAACTTCTTTATACTTCATATACTTTATCCACTAAATGCATTGTGGCTATCTTCTTAGTGACTAATTGGATGTGGGCGGTAAGGGAGAAGTATAGAATTACTCCCAGGTTTAAGTTTCACTGGGATATGCAGGTGGAGATGTCTTGTAGAGAGTTGGCTCTAAGGGGCTGGAACTCAGGCCAAGTTCTGCTGTTTCAGGGCAGCAGATGTTGCCCCATCATTGTAGTGATCTTGCATGGTGGACCTTTCAGGAGACTAAAATTGGAAGGAGTATGGTAGTTCTCAAACTCATTTGCCTTCTACACACCCCAAATTCTTCTTTTGGCTATAGATTTTCCAGCATAATCTACTTAAATAGTAATATTCCCAGTCAATTGACTCACCAGACACTTCATATTAGCTTTAA
Source organism: Talpa occidentalis (assembly GCF_014898055.3). NCBI lineage: Eukaryota > Metazoa > Chordata > Mammalia > Eulipotyphla > Talpidae > Talpa > Talpa occidentalis. The sequence goes on from NW_023604972.1 coordinate 44,365,973, forward strand.
TTACTTTATTAATTTTTTGTTCACTCAGCAGTTCAATATTCTGTCTTAAGATGTTCCAGAGCACATTATTTTCATTATTAAAAACATTGAACGCATTTGTTTTATAAAAAACATACAGAGTTATATCTAGATTTAAACATTTCTCCTGTGGGTCAGCATGTGTAGTACTTACACAGGTTACTTCCTAAACACTAAAAACATTACAAAAATATATATAACCTAAGAATGCTATTTTGTATAAACTTTCTGTTAAAAATAATTTCACATTTTCTAAAATTTCTACATACATACAAAACATATTTGGAATTATGTATATAAAATCACTGGGAAAATGTGGGCGCCTTGGGAGTGTGGCAGTAGAAGCCCATAGAGTAAAGACCTTTCTTTAAAAAGCTTTTGCTTCTGTTGCATACCTTTGAATTACTTGAGATTCTAAGAACTCTGATAAGCATAGTGGTAGCAGATCCCTAAATAACCTTTAGAAGTAGGAGAAGCAAGAAAAGTACCAGTAGTAAGGCTAGGCCTTGGTATGTTCACAAAGATTGTAGCACCTCAGCATAGCTTATGCTATCATGTCAGGACAGTTACTGCTGAACAGCTCAGGATAATGAACCATCTACCTCCTTGCAGGAGCAGTAGAAGCTAATTTGATGACTGTGGTTGGCCACCTTTTAGGAGAACTGCATTCCAGAGAAGCTAGGGCATGACATATATGTGTATAGGGAAATGACCGCAGAGGCATCTCAGGTCCATTCTTCCTGGTGCCATAATGCTTCTCTTTGTGATCAGTGAGATCACTGAGACCTGTAAAAGAGAAAGAGAGTGTCAAAGTGTGGTATTCTCAACTCTGGCTTCACTCTGGTTTCTGCTTGGAGCTTACCTAGTTAATAGATAATCCAAAATCCTTAGTGAAGGGTGTGGTGCCATTCTGGCTGCTAAGCAATCCTTGTGGATGAAGAACAGGAAAAGGGTGGGGCAGTTTGGCAGCTTTACTTTGGTTTTTATAGCTCTGCCCAGTGACCTACTAACACTCCTAGACAGGTAATTGGGGTAACTTTTGATACCACACACCAGGGCACCTCAGTATATAAATAAGTGGAGATAGAAGATGGTGTGGTGGTTAACACTTTAAGGAATCCATAGGAAAATCTGATATAAATGTTCCTAATTTCATTAGATTAAATTTCTGAAATAAGTTCTTCTGCAAGTAAGGACACACTTACTTTTTCATCCTAAATGCATTCAGTAAATTCTTGACTTGCTTAGAACGTGGATTCAGACATCTCTTCTCCCCGGTCTTTTTCATTGTGACACTACAAAAGTAAAAGTGAAAAAAATTGAAACAATGTTGGGCTGATAAAACAGATGGAATATATAATCTTTAAATCAAACATTTAAATTTCATGCTAGACATTTTCCTTTTGCTATACAGAAGCCCTAGAATCATCTCAAACCCTGTACTGATCTCTTTTGATCACGACTTATTTAATACATGATTACAACCAGGGAAGTGAACATTTACTTACATGATCTCAACATCTGGACAGGATTGACTTGCAGGAATCATTTCAAGTTTTTCTAACAACCTTAGAGGAACAGGTCCATCACTGCTCTTGATGCAGGAACAACGTATAGTTCTAGACAGAGGTATTCCTGTGGGGAAAAAAGCATAGCATGAGCAGTTAGCACGGTTTTAATTTAGGCATTCAGTCTGTATTGATTAACACTCTAGCAGAACCTATAGTCTTTGTTATCATGTAGCCATGTAATCGGAGAAGGGGTGAGGTGACTTATAACACGGCTCTAACTGATTAATTAGTTCATTGTCTGCAAGAAAGGCATTACAATTTGTTAATTACAAGATCTTACTCTTGAGCATAGTTCATGTGGTTAAAATGTCTCACCCTATCTTTCCACACATTTTCTCTGTCCTTCCTTTCGTCTTTTCTGTTCTCATTCTACAACTACCCTCTTTCATTTCACCTGCTTCTCTGACTTGTAAACTCTAGCCAGAGGAACTATGTGCTCATTTGCCCTTCATAGACAGGCTGTAAAACTTCTGCAAATACACTATTTCTGTATTTATAGAATTTATACCCAATCCTGACCTTTATATCTGACCTTACAAATTAAATATCCCTTGATATTCCTTACCTTGAGTTCCATTCAGAGTCAGAAAGATAAGGCAGAGAATAAGAAGAGCACGTGGACTCATGGTGCTACAACTGGAGCTACCTCTTGCACTTGGCTTAGGTGGCTTAGCACTTGAAGAATATCTCAGAAAGCCTGGGGTAGGATACTGTATTTATCTGCAGCGGTCCTTGGCCTGCTAACTCTGATTGGATAATAATATATTGACTTGGCAAAACCTGCCTTTCACTTTTGGGGAAACCCCGTGTTGCAAAATGAAAGGTGTTATTTATATTTACTGTGACTTTAGAGTTTCGGAATTTCCCTCCCCCCCGCCCCCCCACCATAAGGAGAATTAGGTTTCACTTTCCAAAACATGAGCTGTTTCTTGAAAAACAGACCTTTATTGCATATGGCAATAGCTCTTAAAAATGGAACTTTAATTATCATCTTCCACCTGCAAAATAGAAATCTCAGCTTAATACTCAAGTTAGATTTCCAAGTAGCTTTTTTAATGAGTATCCCTTAATACTGTATCAGGCATGAATAAGAATGTCTTATATTTATTCACATTCTGGATTTCAGAATATCATATACTTTCTAATTTTAGCCCTACAATAACACTGTAAGAAAAGAGGAAGTTACTGTGTGTGTAGTCACTGAACTCTTTGTTCAGTTAGCATAATCATCAACTAATGATTGGATGAAAATTTCCTTAACTGCACTGAACCAATGTTTCCCCAGCCTTTACTTAGAGGTTCTGTGTATGTGTTAAGCTATTGATATATCTTCAATGCTAGGGTCAGCAGTTTATCATTTTGCCTTTTCCTGTGGGTAAAGAGCCTCACTGTCAACTTGAAGTAAGAAATTAAGACCTTCTCCGATCTTTTTTGAGTATAAATACAACCCTATACATCTAGGTGGACCTGTAGATTTTTAGGAATAAGTTGGAGCTTTTCAAAATTCCTTGTTTTTCCTTTAAAATTTTTAGTCAGCTGCTGATTTGAAGCAGCAGGTATAGTCATCTCAGGTAGTTAAAACTTGTTAAACAATTGTTACTGATTATTTTCAGTAAAAGTCTTAGGGTTTAGCACCAAGTGACCTCAAAGCAGGTCAAATAAGGACCATTCCTGGTCTCAGATACCCTTTTCATGATAATGGCACCAAAAGCAAAGAAGGAACCTCTGCCCCTTCCAAAGCAGAAGCCAAATCAGAAGCTTTGGAGACTACGACTCCATCCACAGCTGCAGAAAAAGGTTGTGCATCACCACCTTCCAACAGCCCAAGACACGGCCGAAGTGAAGAACACTCCAAAGAGAAACAAGCTTAACCACTATGACCAGTTATGAAGGTGGTAGAAGGCAATAGTGCACTTGTGTTCATGATAGATGCCCAGGCCCATAAGCACAGGTCACACTGGCTGTGAAGAAGCTCTGTGACACTTGACGTGGGCAGACCTAGTCAGCCCTAGTCAGACCTGATGGAGGGAAGAAGGCATATTTTGACTGGCTCCTGACTGCGATCCTTTGGATGTTGCCAACAAAATTGTGATCACCTAAACTGAATGCAGCCAACACATTCTAAGTACATTTTTTTTAAAACCATAAAAAAAAAAATACAAGCTCTGTGAGTCATTAAGGAGGTTTCCAGAAAAGTCAATAATGATAATACTCTAGGGATGAGTTGGGGAGCTCCAAACCCATCCTGTCTCTCCATTGTGTTCTAGGCAGTTTTTCAAAGCTACTTCGTTGTGAAGCTGTTCTTTTTCTTTTACAAGCTTAACCTTTCATTTGTTTATCCAATACATCATGTCTTTCCGAGTTTAAAAATAGATTGAACACTATTGGTCTATGTTTATAATGCAGATTGCCAGTTTTTAAAAAAATCAACTTCTGTGTTTTTTGTAGCACTCTTTAATTAAGTGAACCCATATCAGTATTCCTAAACTGTAAGCAATGGAGAACTGAAGTGTCAACACATTAGGGATCATATATAATGGCTAAAAAGCCCATAAGATGTCATATTGCCTGTGTATGATCAATGTATACATTTAAGCAAGCTGAATTCCTTATTATACAAATATTTTTGATTATGGTGCCTCTCTTTATCTTTCTGTGCCTTTATCTTTAGTTTGACTTTCTGCAATTCTGCTTAGGCCTGGATAGCCTTATCTTGTGGGGCTACATTCTGAGCTTTCTCATGGTCATCCAGTGCTTGTTTTAGTGTCTGCTGTCTTTGAGCTCTTTGGTACAGTGCTTTGGTACTCTATGGGTCTATTTCAAGAGCCTCCAAACAACTAGCTCCTTGCCAATTTGACATCTTCTGTTGACAGGCCCCAGTATTAAGCACAAGGTTAAAACTACATGTTGCAGCCTGGATCTGTCTGCTCTCTCAGTAACAGTCTTTGAACTGTCACATATCTTACAACTTTTGTATATTTTTTAATGGCCATCTCCCAATTTTGGGATTTGAAAAAGAGTATTTACAGTTTTTTATTTTAAGTCTTCCACTGTTAATAAAATTTTACTTACATCTTTTAGATCTTTATCTGCATCCTGAGGAAAATCTGGATGAATGTCATCAGAACAATCTTTTGGGAGTATATCCTCATTCACCTCCTTCCTTCAGTTCTTCACATTCTGCAGCAGTGCACAATTTGGAAGGTTTTTCAGCTCTCTCTGTTGCATTTTCCAGTATTCTTGTTACACCCATTTCTTTAATTACTTGACCAGATATCATGTGTCCTATCCAAATGAGGAGTTGATACTTGTGGTAAAGAACTGAGAACCATTTGTATGGCAGCCTGCATTTGCCATGCGCAGTAAACCCTCCTGATCAGTATAGAAATTTTCACCTGCAAGTTTTTGTTTTTGCCATCCGTACTTTCTCTCCTCTCCTATTCTGATTTGATAAGTCTCCTCCCTGAATGATAAATTCATAATAATTTGACAGAAAGGGTATCACTTGAAGTGGAGAGGTTTCCCATTGGTTGGTCTAGTGCTTTTTTTCTCCAGCACATAGTGCAAGAAAATTTTCTGCAGTTTTGAGTACAATATCTTCAAACAATTCTAAGATAATTCAACCAGCGTGCTGCCCTCTCATGTCTACTCAGAGACCACTGTTGCTGAGGCTTAGCCTGGCGGGTGGGAGGACATTTTTACTCACAAAAGCCTTAGGAAGCTGGAAGCTGGCAGGTGGTCCTGGGGCAGCTTTAGAGGCTGTTATTTTTCAAGGCTACTGCACAGCAGAGGAGAGATTGATGATAAAAGACAAGGAAGAGTGTCACCAAGTTCTCTCTTGTTACTGAGATTCAGCTGTTCTGAAAATTTTTTTTTTCCAGTGCTCTTTTTGCATTTATAGAGGAACAGATTTGCAGGGGTCCTTATTCCACAATTCTAGAAGTGCTTCTGTATTTTTTTATAGTTCTTTTTGTGAGGTAAAATTTACATGTATTGAAATCTTCAGATCTTAGATGTACCGTTGGATGCATTTCACAAATATATGGTTTGCATAAGCCAAACTCCTATCAAGTTATAGGACATTATTATCACTACAGAAAGTTGCTTCATGCCACTTGCTAGATAGTTCTTACCCCATCTCCTCTACTCCTGACAATACTCTTCCAGTCTTTTCACCAAAGGTGCTCCTGCCTATTCTAGATCTATATAAATGCAACCATTTCAGTTTGTACTGTTTTGTGCAAGGTTTCTTTTGCTCAGTAAATTTTTTTTTAAGATTTATTTATTTATGCATGCAATAGCTGGGGTGTGGGCCAGAGCTGTGGGGGAGTGAGAGGATCCACTAGCGACAGAGTGGGAAACAGAACAGGTGATCCTACTGAAATACACTGCTGAGGGGAGCAGTGGGTGAGACAGGAGAGGTCTGCTGTGCCATGTGGGTAGCTCCCTGACCGGGGATTGAACTCGTGCTGCAGTGGCTGCTGATAGCTTCATAGTGCTGAGACTTAATCCCTTGTACCACCAGGGAGGCCCTAAAATGTCTTTTAGACAACTCTATGTAGCTGCATGAATCAGGAGTTTGTTGTTTCTTATTTCTGAGTAATATTTTGTAATACAAATAAATACACATTCTCTGGTTGATGGACACTTGGGCTGTTTCTAGCTTTTAATTATATATATAGCTGCTAAGAACATTTTGTATACATCTTTGGTCATATGCTTTCATTTCTATTTCTGTAGTATGATGGAGTAATAGTTTCAAAACATAAATCATTCACTCCTTAACACCATCCAACAACTTCTAATTATGCTTGGAATTAATTCCAACTTTGTAACTAACTTGTGTAACTAAGTCCTCTGTGATCTGGCTGTTGTCTTTCTCTCTGACTTCATCTTGCATTGTTTCCTCTCAGCCACTACACTCCGGTCGCAGTGGCCTTTACACTACCTGTTTTGTTTTGTTTTGTTTTTTTTTTTTTCTATCTGGAATGCTTTCTTCTCTGTTATTTGCATTGGTAGTTTGACATTTGGGTTTCAGTACCTTCTCTTAGCATATAGTTTAAAGCATCCATGACATTATTTTAGTTCTCTGCATGGCATTTTTCACTATCTGATATTTGCTTAGTTTATTTTCTTTCATTTAATATCTATTTCTCCACATCAGAATGCAAGTCCCAAAAGAAGAGGGACTTTTACCTTATGTGTAGCTATATCCCCAGCAACTGGAACATCACCAGGCATATGGAATATGTTAACAAAATATTGGATGGCTGGAAGTGTAGTCAAATTAATGAATTTTCCCAGACTTTAAGAAACTGTGTATATAAGAATTATGTATCTTCAAAAAGAATTCTCATTGTCTTACCAGATTTCTACATTAAGACATGGGTATTATTATTTTCTCTAGTTTTCAAAACCAAGCTTAACTGAAGATGATAATTTCTTAAGATAGCATACATTCAGGTCGGTTGACTCAATACAACTAACCATAGGCCAGATTGTTCACTTTCAGGACAGTGAAATAAATATATAAAGGGTATTGCCCATAAAAGCTTCTTAATTACTTATTGAAGGTTCTCTGTAATTACACACCAAATGAATTAAAACCTTTTCAGTGCACATCACACAAGACCATGAATGCTGTTGAAGAATTTTGCTTGTTCTCATTATCTTGAGTATTTTGTGTAGGGAACCAAACTCATATTAGGGGGTACAGGTAGGGTAAGATCCAAGGTCTGACCTTGATGGACTTGTATTCCTTTTTTTTTTTTAAGACTTTATTTTATTTATACAAGAACTGGGGCACAGGCCAGATGTGCAGGAGGGTGAGAGGATTCCCCAGAAACAGAGCGGGGAACAGAACAAACAGACTGACGAAATACACTGCTGAGGGGAGCAGCGGGCGAGACGGGAGATGTCTTCTCGCCATATGGGTTGCTCTGAGACTGGTGGGGATCGAACCGGCAATGCAAATGTTGCTGACAGCTTCATAGCGCTGCGCTCAACTGCCTGGGCCACCAGGGAGGCCCCAGACTTGTATTCTAATTTAAAAGACCAACAAGCATGGAACAATAAAATATAAATAAACTGCTATCAGTACTAAATGAGTGGTATAAACAGTAAATAATATGGGACTTTATAGAAGTGTGTATTCATTATGCCCAGAAGTGCTCATATAAACCTTAAAGTGTGACTTGTACTTAGATAAGGGAAAGCATATATAATAAGAGGGAAGGCATATGTAATAAGAGAAACATTACAAAAAATGTTATAGGGCGAAGCCAGCCAACCAGTCAGTCAGGCTTGGAGGTAGCTTATAAAACTGTAGATTCTATAGGATATGATCCTCAATTTTACCGAGTCCCATTTGTGCTAACCTTCCAGTGTAACTATGTTCTCAAAGAGTTAATTCTGACAATTAAATCTGCAAGAGACTAAGATGCAAATTGATAAGACCATTAATTTGTAAGGAGGACCTTTAAGTGGTCTGGTATGGTTGGATCTAGTCTTCTTGTCACCAACTTTCCAGTATCAGAATACTGGGAAGATCGGTTCATAATCAGAATGTTGTTTTTGTGAGCATAGACTCAAAGAACCTTTCTGTTTTTGTTTTGAATGGGGATATCCTAGGGGAGAAATAATTTAAGTGCGATTAATGGGGTGTAGAATTCAGAAAAAATCAAACTTAGCAAGTCAACTATTGTTTCATCCACAGCCAGCTGAACATGAACCACTTGAATAAAAATCTAAATTAGGGCCTCCCTGGTGGTGCAAGGAGTTAAGCACTGCACTATGAAGCAATCCGCAGCCTCTGCAGCACGAGTTCTATCCCTGGCCAGCCAGGGAGCAACCCCCATGGCGCAGCAGACCTCTCCTGTCTCGCCTGCTGTTCCTCTCAGCTGTGTATTTCACTCAGTCTGCCTATTCTGTTCCCCATTCTGTCTCTTGTGAATCCTCTTACCCCCGGCGTTTCTGTGGCCTGTACCCAGCTCTTGTATGCATAAATAAATAAATCTTTTTAAAAAATCTAAATTAGGGGGGCGGGGCGGGAGGGGAGGGATTGGGGTCAGAATGGGGGGGCTGCAATTGTATGGGGAATATAACAATAAAATTTATATAAAAAATCTAAATTATATCTCTTTTTAAATTTGTATTTCTCTTAAATTTTACAAGTCGTTTGCTTTATTTATTTATGTATTCACCCACTGAGCCTAGTTTTAAAGAAAATGAAAGGTAAGGAAAATATGCCCTCTTTAGTTTCAGTTTCAAAAGCTATTGGTTTATTGTTAAAGCTTTAATAAGGGCATCAGGCCAGAAAAAACAGCCTGTCCTTGTTGCAGGCATAGTAAAATGCTTTCCGAGAAACTAATGTGCTTAGAAGAAATTTCCTAAAAAGTGATTAGGAGGAGTTTAGTTATTTCTGTGGGCTGGGGATCCCCTCAACTGAAACTGGGAGAGAAGGGCAAAGCTTCCTCTTCATAGTTTTGACTCTGAGCTCCTACAGGACACTTTTTTTTTTTTTTTTTTTAAGATTTATTTTTTTTCATAAATTCGTCTACTTTATTTTTAAAATATTTTTAATTTTTGCTTTTTTTAATATTTTATTTTATGAAATTCTTACATCATTTTTCATCTTTGCACAATGTATGCATTTTCATTTTGGTTATATTCCCCATACAATTGCACCCCTCCCCCCCTTATTTTGACTCTAGTCCTTCCTTTCCCAGCCCCTCCCTCCCCACCTTATAGTGTGTCTCTGGTTTATAGTTGCTTGTTGATTTTGATTTTTACTTTGTATTGATTAGTCTTTTTCCTGGTCCCTTATTTAGGTTTTCTAAATTCCTGCTATGATTGAGACCATCTGGTATTTTTCTTTTTCTTTCTGGCTTATTTCGCTGAGCATGATCCCTTCCAGCTCCATCCATGTTGCTGCAAATGGCATGAGTTTATTTTTTTTGATTGATGAGTAATATTCCATGGTGTATATGTACCACATCTTCTTGATCCAGTCATCTATTTTTGGGCATTTGGGTTGTTTCCAAAGCTTAGCTATTGTAAATAGTGCTGCTATAAACATAGAGGTGCAGATGCCCTTTGGAATTAATGTTTCTGTGTCCTTTGGATAAATATCTAGGAGTGGAATTGCTGGATCATATGGAAGCTCTATCTTTAGTATATCAAGAACTCTCCACACAGATTTCCATAGTGGTTGGACCAGTTTGCACTCCCACCAGCAGTGCAGGAGAGTTCCTTTTTCTCCACAACCTCACCAACATTTGTCGTTGCTAGTTTTTTTTAATATGTGCCATTCTCACTGGTGTGAGATGGTATCTCATTGTAGTTTTGATTTGCATTTCCCTGATTACAAGTGATGTTGAACATTTTTCATATGCCTGTTGGCCATTTGCATTTCCTCTTTGGAGAAGTTTCTTTTTAGCTCTTCTGCCCATTTTTTGACTGGATTATTTTCTTTGTTTTTGTTGAGTCTCATCAGCTCTTTGTAGATTTTTGTGATTAGTCCTTTATCATTATTTATTTATACAAGCACTGGGTACAGTCAGAAGCAGCGGGTGCGGCAGGAGAGGTCTGTCGTGCCATGTGGGACCCTCGCCGGTGGCGGGGGATTGAACCAGCACTGCAGAGGCTGTGGGCAGCTTCGCAGCCCAGTGCTCAACCGCTGCAGCACCAGGGGAGGCCCTCCTATAGGACACTTTCCCTGGCAGTGTCTGAGAATACTGGTTACATATTTTATAATTCTGATGTTTCCTCATTCATGTCCTGTCTGAGCAGTAGGCAATCAATTTTCATGCTTGGCAGGGCTGAGAATAGTTTCTGTTTGCATGCAATTTACATTGTGTAGTGTTTTGATTTCTTCACACTTGATGGGATGATGAAATGGGCTGAGAATCTGGAGATGCAGTATATAGTTCTGTTTTTTACTTGCTATGTGATATTGCAATGCTAATCTGTCTAGGCTTCAGTTTTCTTCAAATGAATATTATGATATCTAATGCATCTTACCTTTCAGGTTGTTCTAAAGATGACAGAGTATTGAAAAGGTATTTTAACAAGTGTAAATGAATTGTTCACCAGTCAATATTTCAGAAATGTAGCCAGCTCTGTGGCCAAATTTCAGTTTTTCTGGTAGATGCAACAAATAGTACAGATCTCCTCAACTTTATGATGGGATAACCCCAAATAAATCCATCATACGTTAAAAATACTAAGGGAAAAATGTACTGAATATACCTAACGTTTACTCCATCCTAAACGTGCTCAGAGCACTTACATTAGCAAAATCACCAGAGCCTAACTTATACTAACATACTGAATATCTCATATTATTTGTTCATTACTGTACAAAATGGAGAAACAATTTATAGCATATCAGTCATTGACCCTCTTGATCATGTGGCTTCTGGGAACTGCAGCTCCTGCTGCTGCCCAATGTCATGAGAGAATATGGTAGCATGTACTGCTAGCCAGAAGGTCAAAATAAAACATTTGAAGTACATTTTCTACTGAAGATATACTCTTTTCATGCTATCATAAAGTGAAAAATCATAAATTGACCCACTTTTTAAAAAGTGAGTGAATGGTTACATAACAATGTGAATGTTACTTAAAATGTCACTGTCTTTATTTTCCCTCTGGATGATGAAAGTTATTTGTGAGGTTAGATGTGTCTGTTACTGAGTTAGTAACCATAGATATGACTACACATACTGCATTCATTAACCATGGGTAGAAATAAGGGTTGGAATTTTGCGTCATTTACTCTTAGGAAAAGGCTTATTTAGGAAGCCTGGCTTACCTACAATAAATAAAAGTATATTTTGAATTTATAAATTAGACAAGGTGCCCATGTACTACTTCTTTTCATTATCTTATAGGTCCCAGCCTGGAAAATGAAACAAAAAGAGAAATTAAAGCCATAAGAACTGGGAAGGGAAATTTTTTTTCCCCACAGAGACAATTGCATAGATAACCACAAAGTATTTACTAAATTTTGGAAATAATAGAATTTATCAAAGGAGAGGGCTAGAAGATCAACATATTACACTTCTTAAATTTAAAATGTTGTTTTAAAAGAATAACTTACAGTAGCAGCCATATATACTTAGAAACATAAATTCTTGCCATTTGCAACAACATGACTGGAAATGGAGGGAAGATTATGCTAAGTGAAGTAAGCCAGAAGGAGAAAGACAAACACCAAATGAATTTACACATGGAATGTAGAGAAACAAAACAAAGGAGCGAACAAAAATAAACAAAAACAAACACTAGAAATATTGTTAGGGGGAAATGATGTCCTGAGATAATCCCATACAGGCTTTGTGGACCCCACCCCCACTCCAGACTAAAGCCATCAAGACTCTGGGAAAGACAAATCCCATCACCACCAAGGGAGGGTGGCTGGGACCTAAGGGTGGAGTTGGGCAGCCAGGTTGGATATAAAAAACCAAACACGTGGGCCTTGGGCTCTCTCTCTGGCTCGCGATCGCTCGCCTCCTGGCTTCACCGCTCCTGGCTGGCGACGAACTCTGAGAGCGCCATTTTGGGATTCCTGATCGGCAGATTGGGTAGGACTCATTTAAAAGTTTGTCTCCCACTTTTCTCCCAGAGCTGTACATTTCCTCATTTCCCCTTCCCTTGTAAATAAACCTTTTATTAACCTTTCACGTGTGCCTGCAGTAGAGCATTGATAAGTCCTTTTAATCGCGCGGATGAGGACCCACAGTCAGGCACCCCGTTTTGTATCGGGGTTGCTCTACAACAATATGACTGTAGAAGTGAGGTTACTAGGGTGAGAGCACGACAGTGTGGTCTAGGGTAAAGGACTGTGTAATTTGGTAGTGGGTATGGTGGTGTGATGTATATCTGAAGAGGCGTGAACCTATTCTAAACAAATGTTACTGCAATAAAAGAAAAATAAAGTGTTATGTATATTCCCCCCCCCACACACACACAAAAAGGCAAGGGAATAATAAACACAGAATTCAGGGTAGTGATTATCTTGGGGTTGGAGGAGGCAAGGGAGTGGGGTAGGGAAGGAACACATCCTTATATTTTAAATTATTGTATCTTAAATATTGGGAAGTTTCTAAGACAGTCTGTTGATATGTAGCAATATTTTGACTGACCCAACTATTGAGGCGTGGGTTAATCCAGAGATTGACAGAGCAGAAGGAAGTAGAAAGATAATAGTTAATTAAGTGGACTAGATAAGAATAGAGGAACTATAACTTTAGGAGGTGGGCGTTAGTTTCCTTTTTCCCTTTGCTCTCTAACCCCACAAAAAATTTGTATGCTACTCAGTGATTTCATTTATTAGAGCCTTAATTCCAAGTAAAAGAAAAACCCAGAGGTGACAAAATGAACTAGTGAAATATATAAATGATTCACAAGAGTGATATATATTAGAAAATCACAAGTATTCAGTGTAACTATTAGTGTCCAAGAACATTAATCAGTGTAACACATGCCAAATATATAAACATGAAGGTCATTTGCCATACAACTTGAAGACTATTTCATGGACAAACCCTTTGGTTTCTGATGCTCTAAGCATCTAGCGTCTTAGTTTACTGTCAAATATTGAGTACCTGCCAATTTTAGCATATGAGCTGCCAAAGCAAGCACTGTTGAGTACCTGCCAATGTACTGCTGGCCCATGGATACTACAGGAACACAATTACGACATGATCTCAGTCCTGAAAGGAACAAGCATTGGAAGGTAACCATTGGCTGATAACCAGCCATGGAAGCTCAGAGACTGTCAAAGGGATCACATGATTGCTGAAAGGAATTTTTGAATGTCCAAGAAGTAGACATTGTAAGCAGAGTAGAAGAACGATGTGTTACAGTAGGGTAGTGAGGGGAGAGTAATAAACTCATACATTTTGGAAAGACTTTTACAGATACAGCACACTTACTCATTCAGGGGAAGAGATAACATTTGAGAGCATTATAACAGTGTTGCAAGTGGGTTTTGGAAAGAATGGTGCATTTCTCCTTCCCATTATTCAGAGATTTAAATACAATAAACATGAATTTAATTATATTTTCTTCTGTTTTTCATCAAAAGCTTTAGAAAAAGTCTAATTTTATCTTCTAGTAAAATTTTGATTTGCCTTTGTTTTATAACACTAAATTTTAAATTTAATGGACTTACTGTCTGTTTTAGGAGGAGGAATGTTACATAGTTCAATATGATGTAGTTCAATAGTGCATGTTATTCCATATTTTAGCTCACCATTTAGTTTTTCTCAAGCTCTTAACAAAGTCATGATTTATAGGAAATTGTGCAATGTCTGTAATTCGCCTTAGGGCATTTACAACATATAGTAGTTCATTGAGCAGCCGGAAACAGCTACCTCTGCATTTATGGGGCTAGGATTTCCGGGAAATGTAGTACCGTCTTTGGTATTTCAGTGAAAATATCCTTACAATGTACATAATGATTTCAGGTTTATTTGATTTCATTATAAATGGCTGGCAAGTAAACATTGGATATGAGTCAAGGAATAGTTGTTCACATTTCCTTGCAGCCACAGAACACTCTCCCCCTTCCCCAAAATAGCCCAAACGGTTGTGTGTATGAGAGTATACTATTTATAATGTGTTGATTATATCATAAAGATTTATATTTGTTGGTTCTGGAAATCTTTAAGAAACAGATCATAGAGGGATGTTCTACATGCGTATATTAAGTACCATTCTGAATAGCCCAGACTAAACAAAACAAAACGAACAAAAAATCTTACTTCTTGAACAGTAGTATCTAAAATTACCCCATCCATTTAAAAGCTCCTCTTGGATATTTAAAGGAAATAATTCTGAATTTCTACATATTTAGCACCTGAGGTTCCATATGTTTAAAATTCACCACAGTCTACTCTGTTAAACCACATCTTCTCCCAATCTCCCTATTTCTATTAGTGGTAGCTGTTAAAACCTCAAAACATTACCTTTTCTTTATTCCTTTCTCTATCTCTACTTCAAATCCAAATCCTTAACATTTTCCTTGAAACCTCAATTTCATCCGTCACATCCAATTTATCACTAAGCTATATTCTCTTTTTGCACGTAATCTCATATTTCTATTTTCACAGTTACCACCTCAGTTTAGACATTTTTATATTGTGGTAAAATACACATGACATAAAAGTTACCAAATTAACCATTGAAAGCATAGAATTCAGGGATGTGAAGTACATTTACGAAGTTGAATTATCGTCCCCATTAAATAGTTCCAGAGCTTTATCATCATCCCAAACAGAAACTCAGTTCCCATTAAACAGTCACACCTCATTCTCTCCTTCCCCCAGGCCAGGACAACCACTAACTTGCTTTCTTTTTCTATGAATATGCTTACTGTCGACCTTTCATCTAAATGATCATGTATTGTTGCCTTTTGTGCCTGGCTTCTTTTACTTAGTATAGTGTTTTTGTTATAGGGCAGCACCGATACAAAACGGGGTGCCTGACTGTGGGTCCTCACCCGCGCTTAAAAGAACTTATCAATGCTCTACTGCAGGCACACGTGAAAGGTTAATAAAAGGTTTATTTACAAGGGAGGGGGAAATGAGGAAATGTACAGCTCAGGGAGAAAAGTGGGAGACAAAGTTTTAAATGAGTCCTACCCAATCCGCCAATCAGGAATCCCAAAATAGCACTCTGAGAGCTGGCCGCCAGCCAGGAGCCGTGAAGCCAGGAGGCGAGCAACAGAGCCAGAGAGCCCAAGGCCCACGTGTCTGGTTTTTATACCAACCCTGGCTGCTTAACTCCACCCTCAGGTCCCAGCCACCTTCCCTTTGGTGGTGATGGGATTTGTCTTTCCCAATGTCCTGATGGCTTTGGTCTGGAGTGGGGGTGGAGTCCACAAAACCTGCATAGGATTAGCGCAGAACATCCTTTCCCCCTAAGATTTTCAGAGTTCATTCACTCTACAGCATGTATCAGTGTTTCTTTCGTGTTGTTTTTTTTTTTGTGACTGAATAGTATTCCATTATGTATATACACCACATTTTCTTTATTCATCTTTTGTTGGATAGTTGGGCATTTCTGCCTTGGGCTTTGTGAAAATTACTGTATGAACATTTATGTACACCTGTTTGCTTGAAAAATTGTTTTGAAATTTAAAATTTTAAATTGTTGTTTGTTTTTCTTAAATCAATGGGAAGGATACACAAAAGATATGTTAAAATTGTTCCTTTGTTTGCAAAGAAACAGAAATACCTGATTATTTCTTTGGCAATTCTTTATTATTTTCTTTTTTCATTGTATAGGTGGCTACATAAAGAGTGTTGTGGCACCTTAGGTTTTTGCTTATATGCTGAGAAACTAACTGGCTAACTTCAGCAGAAAGGAAATTTAATTGATTGTTGAAGAAGCCACAGGAAGACTGAAGAATTAGGCTTGGGGAATGAACAAAAACTAGGTGACAGGAAGGACTAGCCACAATCATGCTACAGGGACATATTGGGGAGTCACTCCCTGCGACTTTCATTGCTGCTGCTACTGCCTCTTTAAATCATTTTCTTTCTAATGGTATCTTCGTGGTGCTAGCTAGAGTTCAAAGTCTAGGTAAGGAGTGGCTTGGCATAGACCTTGTTTCTGGCTGCTAGGGAGGATCTACTTCGGCTGCTTCTTTTTGGCCTCTCACAAAAACTAACATAAAGGATTTCCCGTAAGTAGGAGGGAGGTTCCGAGCTAGGAAAACCCTGGTTTAAAAAAAAAAAAGAGAGAGAGAGAGAGAGACAGCTGTCCTTCACAACTAGCCATTAAAATCTGTTTCTAAATAATTCTGTATGAGGATAGGTAGCCATAAGCTTCTTGAAATACAAGGTGAGTTTATTAAAGACATCTCAGATTTCTGGAAAACATATGCATGTTTCTGTTTTAAAACAGGTTATGGTAGTTTAGATATTCCTAAATTTGATACCGTAGGCATGACTAAAAAATGGACTAGATGGTTATTTTCTATGAAAAAGAATTACAGAAAGTAAAGATGATCACCAGAAACGCACGTATATTTATTTTTCAACATTTTGCTTTGGTTAACAAAACACATTTTGACTTAAAGTGTTTCTAACATACGGTTATAGTTTATAGGGGTGCGTAAAACCAAAAGAGATGTTAAACACATATTCTTACTGCTTCAAAGCATCTCAATAGAAAAACAGACCAAGTTGCTTAAAAAAAATTAAATTTATAGCAGAATTACTCATTCAGTTACAAAATACATTTTCACCTGTTTCTCTTAGCTTATAATTTTTCTTAGTGCATTTCATGAATTACAGATGACATAAAACGCCTTTCCTAGATAACATATATATAATGATTTTTGAGAAAAGAAATGTGTTTTTTGCATGAAAAATTCTTTGGGGAATATTTCATGACACAAATGGATGCTTTTCACTCTTAAGGTCTTAACACCAGTAATAAATTTTCATCATAACTGTAGATTATAATCTGGAATGTAGATGAAGTATAGAAGGTAGCTTCTAGAGACAGAAAAGTTCTTCTCATCAGCACAACAGAATAGTTATAAGCATCAAATCTCTGGAAGGTTCACAAGGTAGGAATGCATGAATGTACATTGCACCAGGCAGGAGAAAGTCAGATTCCTATAGCTGAATTCCTAGCATTTTGCTCTTCATAGTTAAATTTGTTCTAGCTTTTCAAATCCTCATTTCTAGGATGACTTGCGTTTTGATATTTTAAAAGTTTGATTCTTTTGAGCTCTCTGTAATGAGAAAATGAGAGTTTTATAAATTTAGACTGTTCCTGTTTCCCAGTGATAGAGTTAATGTATAAAAACATATAAGCAGAAAGAGAAGATAATTATAACCAAGGCCCCTTATTAAAACACTTCACACAGAATCTGCATTTGTCAGGTTTTTTTTTTTTCCAAAAAATCTATCTTGTATGAAACAGATTTTAAAAAATGGAAATAATCTGGTAACCTACCTTGATTATCTCTTTTGCTAGTTTTGATGTTGGATTTAGGCATCTTTTACCTTTACCAAATTTCAGGGTGATGCTGTGAAGGGAAGATCCACAAGTCTTAAATTTTGGATGGAAAAGCATAAGCAAACAAATAGCCTCCACTGTTTTCATTTTCAGATTCTATTACTTACATCACTTCTGTCTTGTCACAGCTGTTGCTTGGGTAAAGTATGGTGGCTTCCTTAATAGATGCCACTTTCACTGCTCTTACTCCAGGGCCTAAGCAGAGACAGCGTCCTCCTCTGAACATGGGAAAGCCTAGAATAGATCAGAGCATCAGGTAGGGAAGCCTCTAATTGCAGTAGATAGCTGTGATTATCTTCCTGATGAAGAATGTGATTTCATTAAAGAAAGAGAGAGTAATTTGTCAACCAACACTTCATAGTGCTGTTGCTTAGAACTTAGGCAAGATGCTGACATTTAAATTTCTCTTTAAATTTGCAACAAACTATTTAAGAATAAAGGGAAGCATCAAAGCTTATTGGAGATTAAGTTTGCATCTTGCTTTTATGCTGAAGAATTTTTCCAGGAAGCTAATATTATTTCATATTAAATCTCTTTAGTAGATATTAAAACTATTGCTAAAGGCTCTTGCCAGATTTTGTAGCCTAATAAAAAAATTCCATGGTCTATTATCTCTACTTTTAATAATCACCTCTAGTGTCTTAAACATTTCCAACATTGTCTGCCACAGCTGTAGTAACTTCTAATGTGTAAGGTAAAATAAAAAAATTTAATATCTTTTACAATAAAAGTGGAAGACAGTTGAAGCAAAAAAAGAGATAAGTTGAGAAGTATATAAATACATACCTTGAACAGTTGTAGCACATAGTATCACAGCCAAGACTATAGTCATGCCTGTCACATTCATGTTTGTCTATTGCTGCTATTGCTGCTGGTTCAGCTTTGAAAGTTTTCTTGGAAGATGTAGAAATCTTGAACATGAAATGAAGTCCATCTTCGGCATTTATAGGGCACTTTATACACCATTAGCCCTTTTATGACAACTGGAATTTCCCTCTTTGAGTCATGCTTCCATATTCCCAGAGTTTCTTGTTTTCATTTAAATACCCTTCTTATATGTTACAGCTTGAGAGTAACATGAATGTGAAAGCACTTTGTAAAGAGTGAAAAGCTGTATGAATATTAGATTTGTTATCTTTGATAGGATGCAGCCCTCTTCCTTAGGTAACATTTCCTAGAAATAGTTTAATTATTGGATTATGCTGAGCAGTGGAATTCTGAAAGTTGTTCATTCTTTCATCAAGAAAGATTGGCTGCCTATTTTCAGTGCTTTCACTCCCTGTCCTTTTCATGTAACTATATAAAATAGAATTTTAAAGAAAAATTTTTTACCATCTTTTAAGTACAAACTCATCATATATAAAGCCTACATTATTTGACATCTCAAGTGAGCTTTACCTAGTTAATATTTTTGCCAACTGTTATTGTATATCTAGAGAATTGTCCTTATACTTCTAAATTTATATACATTTCCTTTCATATGTTTAAAAAATTTACTTTATATGTTAACATTATTATTTAGTACATAAAATTTTATGACCTATGAATTTTAAAAACTGATTTTTTTATGTGCTATTTTTATTTCTTGAATTCTCTTTTGATATCACTCCTGTATGCTTTCATTTATCTTCACCTTTTTCAGTTAAACTGTCTAAATCTGTTTATTTTATTTTTATTTATTTTTTAAAGATTTATTTACTTATGCATATAAGAACTGGGGTGTAAGCCAGAGGGGGGGGTGGGGAGTGGTGAGAGGATTCACCAGAGAGAGTGGGGAGCAAAACAGGCAGATCTACTGAAATACACAGCTGCGGGGAGCAGAACTTGAGACTGGAGAAGTCCACTATGCCATGTGGGTAGCTCCCTGGCCAGGGATTGAACTCATGCAGCAGTGGCTGGCGATAGCTTAATAGCCCTGTGTCTTTAACCCCTGCACTACCAGGTAGGCCCTAAATCTGTTTATTTTAAATCTGTCTTTTGTGGACACTTAAAAAAATAATTTCCAAGGGACTGTTTAATGGGTTAATTGAATTATTTACTGAATAACCGGTAACTTGTAATCTTTTAAAAATGCCTCCTTGCTATATCTTTGCTTTCTCTAATTTCTTTCTTGGTTTAAATAGATGTTAAGCTTTTTTCTTATGTGATTTGCAAGGGACACATTGTTTTATGTTTTGCTATTGATTATTAAAATTTTTTTTTTTTTTTTTTTTAGAGGCATGTTTTATTTATTTATTTGTTTTGTTTATACATGCACTGGGTACAGTCAGAAGCGCGGGAGGGTGAGAGAATTCACCAGAGCCAGAGCAGGGAGAAGAGCAGGCAGAAGGACTGAGGTACACTGCTGAGGGGAGCAGCGGGCGGCAGGAGAGGTCTGCGCGCCATGTGGGACCCTCCTCCGGTGGCCAGGGAGCAGCTGGGGATCGAACCAGCGCCGCAGAGGCCGCGGGCAGCTTCGCAACCCAGCGCTCAACCGCTGCGCCACCTGGGAGGCCCTAAAATTTTTTTGCCTGAATTTGCTAATTATTTACATCAACAATAAAGAGTATCTTCTCAGTCCTTCCTTTTTAAGATGAGAAAATTGTTGTTTTCAAACATTTATTCCTTTTTCTTAGTTTTTTTGGTATAATCTGGAATTTACAACTAATATATTATTTTCAGATGATTATTTTGCATTATTCAACTTCTCTTTGAGAGTTATCATTTGCATTTAATACTGAAATTATACACTTATGTAGATAATATTCATATTTTGATTCTGCTACCTCTTGGTGACCACCATCACCATACTGCTCGCCCCATGCTTGAGAGTCACTGCCTTCCTTCTTTTGTCAGAATATCAGAAGGAATGGAATCAGAACTTTGACAAAGTTTATCTGAAAGATTACTGAACTCCACCCCACATTTCTAATATTAAAGGAGAAACAGAGAAAGATGAGCACAGAGAGAAGAAATAAGCTTGTAACTTCCAATGATTAAAGATTTGAAAAATAACTGATAGTTCAGTTTGTTTTGCTATTTAACTATGCCTGTTGGTGCTGGTCAGATACAGATTTATCTGTATCTTATTTGTGGAGTTGAATGATTTTAATTATTGAGTTAGGTTGTTTCAGCAGCTGGGTTACAGCTTAAGTGTTATAGTTGTGGCTGGAGTATTACAGCAAACTTTTATCCAGGGCTTCAAGCACTGCTGGGAGGGAAGGGGAAGGTGGGCCTTGTTGGGGAAGTGAGGTGGGAGGGGTGGTGGGTGGGAATACAGAGTATACAGAGTCAAAGAATGGAAAGGCCAAGGAAGACTGGGGGAGGGAGCTTATATTGACAAAAGGGGTGGGGCTAGGGCCACTTCATGCAAATGATGTTTTCAGTCAATGCAGTTCTGACTGGTTTGTTAAAAGGTGATTGGCAGAATTTCTGTACTGAGCGTGGCTTTGCCAGTATGGTTTCATTTCTTTTCATCTGTGGACATGTCTGTGCATGCCTGGATCCTGGGACATATCTAAACCATCTGACCCTCAACAGCCTCCGGGGCTCTATTGTTCCCCAGACTCACATTGGCTTCATGTACATTTTTCTTTATTTATCACCATTGGCTTAATTAAATTTATTGCAAAGGAGAGAGTTTTCTGGAACAGCTAAATAAGCTACAGGTGATTTATTGAAGTATGACTTTTCATTTTCTTGGAAATCAGTTGATTAAGATTTCAATCTACCATTCCTTTTCTGAAAAGGGAATTTAATGTTTACCTTTTTAGAAGAAGAATTATCAAGTAACAATCATTTGATTTTCTTGTAATGGAGGTAGAACTGACATAGTCTGTTAGTTTCAGGTATAGACATAATGTTTCAATATTTGTATAGATTGAAATTGTTAATGGGCAAAATGAGGGGCACCAAGATCCCCCAACCTGTGTTCTAAAGGGCATGGTTCTGCCAGTCTCTGAGTGCGTAAGAACTTTAATGAATGGATGTGCATAGAGAGGGAAGAAGGGAATGGATGTAGTTTCCCAATAAAACACCCAAAGTTACCTATCCCCCCACGGGTAAATGCTCAGTCAAACAAGATTGGCTCCAAGTGGGGCCCCTTTTGAGGCCAAAGGTCTAAGGTACCTTCTGGCAGGGAACTATAGGAAAGGGAAAGAAGGGGCCAGCCAAGTCTAGGATGAAAGTAGCAAACTTAAAGTACAAATCAAGATAAAGGCTGTCATTGTCAGCCTCCCCATGTGTCTCACACCCATGTATTTCTCCTATGTCCGGAAGTCACTGGTGCAAGTCCAAAACTGAGATGCAAGCACCTCCTCCTTCACATGTCTGCTCCTCCTGTCTCTGCCTGTGTCTCCCCCGAAACTTTTTTAGCTTCCCTTGCTGCTCAGCTCCAACCTTCATTAAGTGGGGCAGGAAACATGGAACCTCCCCTTTCCATGGAGAGTCCTGTCACAAAATGATCACCACAGTAAGTCTAGTTGGTGGCTGTTACCATACATGTTATAATTTTTTTCTTGTGATGAGAAGTTTTAAGATCTCTATAAACAACTATTAAATATGCAATATAGTATTATTAACTATAGTCACCATGCTTACATACTTCCCCATGACTTATTTTATAATTGAAAGTTTGTATATTTTGAGCCCCATCACCCATTTGCCTATCCTCCGTTATACCACCCCATCCCCAAAGTGACCACTGTTTTCTGTATCTTTAAGCTTGATGTTGTTGCTTTTTTACATTTCAATATAAGTGAGCTAATGCAGTATTTGTCTTTCCCTGTCTTGACTTATTTCACTGAGTCTAATGTCCTCAAGGTATGGCCATGTTGTTACAAATAGCAAGATTTATTTTTTAACAGCTGAATAATAGCTTACTGTGTGTATGTGTCCATGTCTTGGCAATTGTAGTGATGCCACAGTGAATGTGTGAAGGTTGCACATATCTTTTAAAGTTAGTGTTTTTGTTTTTTTCAGATATGTATGTCTTCTTTGAAAAAAAAAATCTTTCAGCTCTTTTGCCTATTTTTTTTTTTTTTTAAGATTTATTTATTTATTTATACAAGCACTGGGTACAGTCAGAAGCATGGGAGGGTGAGAGAATTCACCAGAGCCAGAGGGGAGAGCAGAGCAGGCAGACTAATGAAGTACACTGCTGAGGGGAGCAGCGGGCGGCATGAGAGTTCTGCGCACCATGTGGGACTCTCGCCCAGCGGCTGGGGATCGAACCGGCACTGCAGAGGCTGCGGGCAGCTTCGCAACACAGCGCTCAACCGCTGCGCCACTGGGGAGGCCCCATCTTTTGCCTATTTTTAAATTGAGTTCTTTATATATTTTGGACATTGACCTTTTATCAAACATAATTTGCAAATATTTTCTACCATACTGTAGATTGCTTTTTTATTTTGTTAAAGGTTTTGCTGTGCAGAAGATTTTTGGTTTGATGTAATCCCACTTTTTACTCTTAATGCCATTAGTATTAATTTACCTAGTAACTTACAATATCTAAGTATTCTTTGTTTTATCTAGAACCAAATTTGCTTGCCTTGGAATGTCACTTTTTGCAAATTCACTTTCAAGGTGATTTTTATTAGAGTCTAATTAACAAATGTCAAAGAGATGCCACTTGATTTATTTTCATAATAATTCATATGGGAAAAACAAGGGTTTGAAAGGAATTCCCTTCTTGTCAAATTTGGGGTAAAATCTTAAACCCCTAAATTAAAATTTAGAACACAAAGGAAGAAACAATCAAGTTCTGTTATCTCATTGAATAGATTAACTATCCTTTTCCATGTCCTTTATACTTCTCACAGAATGTTTGCTGCTATTTGCTGGCATTTGAGCCAGGAGCAGTGGGTTGTACAAAACAGCTTCAGCATAACCGTAAACTTCAGAAATGTCATTTTTTTCCACAACAAAGGCATCTTTGTTCATGGCCTTATGTTGGTTGCCCGGAAAATGACTGCAGTTGACAACTGCGAGGTCAACGTGGATGTTCATGTTAATTTTCCAAGTTAGGACACAACATGCCTATTGTTAGGCGATAGAAACATGTGAGAACTGGCAATGAGAAACTTTGCAAACAACTAATTGGAAGAAGCTTGATTCCAAGAGAAAAGGGAAATTGTGCAATAACTTCATTTACCATTATTACCTCTGGTACTCAGAGAAGCTGAAGGAGAGGGGAAAATAGACCTGCACTAGCTGGAAAGATAATAATGCACAAAAGAATCTTGCCTGGAGACATGAGACCTGAGTGTGAATGTTAAGGAGCTATGTGCATAAGGTATGAAGCTGCTTGGATTTATTCCTGTGTTTTCAAATAGAATAAGTAAAACGGCCCATTATATGGAACACTGCAGTACACATGATTTGCCAGTTTGAACTAAAGATTAACTAAATGTTCTATTTTAAATAAGATTTACAGTCAGGAATATAAAAATGACTGGAAGGACATTTTTTGTTAAACATATTTTATTTCTTATATTATCTTGAGACTTAGAATAAGTAACTTTCTTTTAGCTTCAAAACAAGAACTACTGTCTTAAATATTTAGGTAAGCTATGTATTATTTTTATTATGTGCATTATGCTGACTTTTGTTTTCCTTTTTAATAAAAAATGTTCTCATTTCCTATTTCTAAGACTTTCCTAACATCCTGATTCTACCGTAGAAACATACGCAACCTAACTTACTATGTTTCTTTCTCCCCTACTCTTTCTCTTAATGTGCGAGTAGGTGAGCAGAAAGAGGTGTCCTCAGAGAAGCGTCACTCCTCACCTTGCATGGGATCTGGTTGGGGGCTGGGTATGTGGTGGTAGCAGGAGGAGTCCTGGGAGACAGTAGTGGTTGCCACTGTTTGTTGATGCCTGCTTTATGCCAGGTATTATAATCAAGTCTCTTACTCATCCTCCTCATTATTCTCTAAGAAAGGGCACCATGCTCTTTCTAAAGAGAAGAAAATGAGGCTTCAAGAGATTATATGCCTCCACAAATCATTTCACATACTTAGTAGTGGCAATTAGGAAACAGCAGCAATGAAAAAGCACACTGTTTCCCATTTTCTGTGATGAAACAAGGGAATGGAAGGCACCCTCAGAGTTCTGACTATATAACTTCCAGATCTGAGGCTCCCTGGAAAATGGGGAACTCAAAAGGATATTGCAGTAGAAGACTAAGTGTGGAAAAATTTGGATTAAATAATGAGAGTGTCCTGGTAATAAAGCAATTAGGAAATCTCTTGAACAAGTCTAGAGTCCCATTTATTTTACATTTCCTTGAATACCTGGAGAACAATTTTTGTGACTCCTCTTAAAACTAGCCCTTTATTAGTAATGTTTATCTTCTATTTCCCCAATTGTTATCTGTGAAAAACTCAAAACAACTGACGTTTTTCTAGGGACAGAAAAAAGGGGGAAGTCTGTGTTCATTTTTCAGTTAGTTGAGGAGAACAGAAATTTTGGTCCAAGGCAGTAGCAGCTGGTGCCAGTGCAAGAGCAGGTCAATCCTTGTCCCTGGGAATTTATACCAGATGAAGGTCTTAGGTCCATCGGGGGAACCGGGATAAGCAGGTTGCCAAGGGGGACTTTAAGACGGCAGTGCTGCTCCCTTACTCCCAGCACCTCTCTCCTTTTTCTCTAGCCTACAGTCTAAATCCTCTTTCTTCTACCTTTGAAGTCTTCCCAAAATCTGCGACTGTGCAGAGTCAGGGCTGAACCTGGAAGACCAGAGAGGCATGTAAAGATTTTGCCAACACTTAGCAATCCAGAAAGGTCTCGGATTGCCAGTAATCTAAGCTAGAGATAAAGAAAAGAGAAGCCATTTTAGAACGAGGGGGGAGCAGGCCTGGGAATTGTCAAGAAAGAACATCATTTAACAGCAGCAGAATAAAATGGGGGTGTTAGATATAATCAGAGAGACCAGGAAAGAGGTAGAGTCCCTATTGCCTGTCAGATTGGTAAGAGAGTAAGAGAAGGGAGAGGTATTCCTGACATTTCAACTGGAGACTCATACTACATGACTCCCTGGAAAAACAATATATATATTTGGCATTCTGAATCCAGAAATGCATTACAAATTACTGCCTTTCAGTGTGCTGTATACACACATGGTTTAAAAACAAGTTAAGCCCACCATAATCAGGTCTAGCCTTCCCTAAAGTAAGCTCTGCTTTTTTTTTTTTTAATTCTTACAAGAAGAATTTACTCTTCAACATTGATAATAACCCACTTTGATTTTTATTCTTATTTATTTATTTTTGTGTAGAAGGACTGGGTTGCAGGCCAAAGGTGTGGGAGGTGAGAGGATTCACCAGAGACAGTGGGGAGCAGAACAGGCAGATTTTACTGAAATACACTGCTGAGGGGAGTAGTGGGTGAGACAGGAGAGGTCTGCTGAGCCATATGTGGGTCACCTCCCTGGCCAGGGATTGAACTCAGGTCATAGGGGTGATAGTGCTGAGACTTAACCCCTAGGCACAAGGGGGTTTATTCTTAATATCAGAGCTGAACTATTTTGATTTCTCTTCAGAAGCTTCCCACGGCATGGTGACTGTTACAGATAGCAGCTATGTTGGAAACAAGGGAATTGCTCACTGCTACTAGGTGCAGTCTCTACAGATTAAGTGGAATCAGATGTCACTCAGAATTTAGCCAAGAAATTCTGTTGCTTTTCCCACGAATGCTTTGATTAGTATGAATGCTTTTTATTCTTAGCATTGAGATGACCTATTTATTTACTTAAAAAAAAATTTGGTAGCCATTTCAGCAGTGACATTATAGCTTTTAAAACTGAATAAAGATTTTGATGTGTAGACTACTATAAATAGGACCTTTGGGAATCTGAATGAATTACTTGAGTCTGATTACCAGATAATTTAAAGGCTGAGTTTGACCTTATACCTGCCAGAGATGGAAGGTTCCACAAGGTACATAATGATCTGCAGAAAGATTCTTTGAGTGAAATAGAAAGTTTATTGAATGCATATATTAGCAGTTACTGACTCAGTAAGCTTCCTAAATCTAGAAATCAATCACTGCTTATCTGTTTAGAGAATTCATTTCTATCTTTCTGTCATCTTGGACCAAAAAAGAGAGAGAAAGAAACTCATTATATAAAAGGTGAGAAAATTAACAGGAATTTCCTACCTATTTATATATATACAGAAACACAGCACGCATGAAGTCTTAACTGCAGACGAAACTTGTGTTTGACTTTCTTTTCATACTTAGAACATTTTATATCATATTTTTAATTAAAATTTGTGAATAGTGGCAGTAGTGACTTCTTTTTTCTTGCTTGTGGATTTATGGTATAGGGGAAGAGTCTCTTAGCAGAGGCTCGCTTTGAAAGGCCAAAGGCCAAAGGTCTTTG
The DNA here is from genome assembly GCF_014898055.3 of Talpa occidentalis. Taxonomy (NCBI): domain Eukaryota; kingdom Metazoa; phylum Chordata; class Mammalia; order Eulipotyphla; family Talpidae; genus Talpa; species Talpa occidentalis. Next base: position 44,392,960 of record NW_023604972.1, read on the forward strand.
AGTTTTTGTGTTGTCTTCCCTTCCATTTTCTTTTTTCCCCCCACCATCCTTCCTTTTTATAGTTGATTATAATGTGTAGTTAAATTTTAAAAAAATAGCTGTAATATTTATTTTTATTTTTAAAAGTTTTTCTTGGCCTTAAATTTAAAAGATTGTGAGTTGAACCTTTGAACCTTTCTTGTTTTCTAAGCAAAAACTTGCATTAAGTGACTTTTTGCTTACATTAGCAATTATTCTCGAAATTATTTTTCCCTGGTATTTTTCCTCAAAGGAAAAATTGAGAGTACTGGTATTCAGTACCTTCATTATACATTCAGGCAATCCCAAATTGTGTGGACAATTAAGTTTCCAAGCAACTTTGACAATTTAGAGAAAAGAGTAATACTCAGTAGCATTAAGGACAGGGGAATTTTTTTATAGGAAAAATAAGCTATCCAAACATGAGTTGGAAAACTAATACATTTGTAAAGAGACATAAGAGATAACAGAATAAACCATTAGCTAGATAAGAGTTAGAAATGCAGTATTAACACTTATAAATTAACAAAAGTATGTTTGTTAGTGGGATGATCTTTAAGAAATCTGTAAGTTATTGGTTAGGAAATAAGAACCTACTTTTCTATAGATGTTAAAAATGGTGATTATTAAGTTCAAGAAGTCCCTCCAGAGCAGGAAACCTTGTCTAATTTATCTTCTGTTTCCCCCACTTGCTTCACATAGAATCTTTATAAATATATGTATTCAAATATATGTATTTATATTGGTTTATGAACTTTTAAGGTGTTACAATGCCAGGGTCTTTGAGAAATTTTGTCAGGTATTGCTGCAGTTTCTTCGTTTCTTTCCTTCCTCTTTTTTGGCCACTAGCCACTGCAGACCTGTACCTGCATCTATCATAGGCAAGGAAGAATAAACAGGGACATCTATGATCTAGGAAAACCTGATATTTACAGTGGGGAAATAAGAGGAGGCATGAAGAATTGGAAGATCCCAGTATTCCATTTAAGTGCTTTGGGATTGAAAAGGGTTAATTAGCCTTTGGTTAGTGAACCATTTGACTGGTGTTGAGATGGTATGTAAAGAATATATAATAATCAGTTATGCTAAGTAGTGCATTGGGATTAAACTATGGAGGAACCCTAAGATACAGAGTTTGACATCTACTTCCAGTTTCCTTTAGCATTGTTATATGTATTACTTAAGACTTTGATGGATTCTAATCCACAAAAATTTAGGCAGGAAGTCTCTTAAATAAAAAAATCTTCATTTAACCATCTGCCCAGAAACTGGTGTAGACAGTTTGAAGTGACTAAGGTATCTATAAAGGCAAAACAACAAAAACAGAGCACCTTTGCTGAGACATGCATCACTTTGAAGGGTGATGTTATTCCTTGGGAGGGAGGAGCAGGATTTGGGACAGACTCTACAGAGATCTTACAAGTCTATCTTGAGATATGTTTGGGCGATTTTTTATTTTAATGTATTATGTTTTCCTAGATTGTCCACCATTAAGCACATGATGATATTAAGATTATTTTAAAAACACTACTATTACCTGAACAACTAAATTGTATTTCCAGAACAAATGAAATTTGAATTATCCATCATTGGATTGATTATCTACAGAATAAATTTCCTTCTGTTCAAAAGATAATTGGAAATTGACTGTGGGGTACTCGTGATAATTATTCTAATTCCCTCTATCATATAAAATCACTGAATGAGAAGAGAAAGAGACAGTGTCCCCTGTTGCTGCCGTCCTACCACCTCTCCATTCCTTCCTTTATTTCTCTCTCCCTTCATCTCCGTCTGGAGTTGAACTTTTAAATTTACCCTGCTAAGTATGGATGATTGCATATGTCTGCGTGACACAGTTATATTCTAGATATCTTTTCCATTTGTTTTAAGCAATATTTCATTGGAATACAGAGTGTAGGATGTTATTTTGACAGTGTGACGTGTAATAGCTTTGGTTGGGGGTGTGGGAGTAGTTAAGGAGTGAGTGGCAAATTATTTTCTGGCTACATCTCCAGATCAATCAGTAAATTAATTTAGAATTTGGTAAAGGATTATCTTAAGAGTGGATTATGATCTAAGAAGTTGGAGAAGCTTTCAGAAATAGAGCATTAAAATAGCCAATGGTTTTATGAAGTGTTATGTAAGACTCAGGGAGTAGAAGTGATTTATAAAGGAAAAGCTGAGTCGATACTAGTCATCAGGCAAATTAATGTATTGGCCTATGTTTTAAGGATTATGGGCTCAATCTGGATTCTACTATCTAGGTATTCTTTATGCTATAATTTGGGAAGGGGGCACTGGATCAGATGAACTTCCAATGTCCCTTAAACTCTGTGTCCTTCCAATGTCCCTTAAATAATCTATACATTGATATCTGTCAGTAGCATTTGATACTGTGAAACCCTCCTTGAAATTATCTTCTTTTAGTTCTTCCTTTAGGATGTATTCTTGGTTTTCCTTCTTTCTTTGCAGGTCCATTTTCCTCTCCTGGTTACTAAATGTTGAATGTGCGTGTATATTCTTATAGATGTATGTATATCTGTAGTTACATCTACCTATGTATCTGTGTCTCTGTCTCTCAGACTTATGCAGTCTTTTATCACTTTCTATCTTACATTACTATTTCTTAGGCTGTTGGTGATTATGCTACAGTAATTATATATAAATCAGTGGTTTCCAAATTATATTTCTAATCCTGATCTCATTTTTGATCCTGAGGACCTGTATATACAACTACTACTCAGCAGCCCTATTTGTGAATTTAAGAGGCACCTCAAGCTTAACATATTAAACAATAAACTCATAAACTCTTTTCCCCTACATACAGCATGTCTTATCTGAGTGTATGCCACCATCACTAATTACAAACAGTTGTGCACACTGGAAACTTAGGTGTCTACAGTAGTTTATCTGTTGACCCTGTAGTCAGTTTTCTCTGTTATCTAGCTTTCACAGTGGAGCCATGGGGATCTTTTTTATTTATTTATTTATTTTTTTAATAATAAATTTTATTTTTATATTCCCCATACAATCGCAACCCCCTTATTTTGACCCAAATCCCTCCCCCCCATCCCCTACCCCCCATAGAATGTCTCTGGCTCATAGTTTTTTGTTGATTTTGATTTTCACTTTCTTGTAGTTATTCATTTTCCTGGTCCCTTATCTAAGTTTTCTAGATTCCTGCTATGAGTGAGACCATCCGGTATTTTTCTTTTTCTTTCTGGCTTATTTCGCTGAGCATGATCCCTTCCAGCTCCATCCATGTTGCTACAAATTGCATGTGTTTATCTTTTTTGAATGCTGAGTAATATTCCATGGTGTATATGTACCACATCTTCTTGATCCAGTCATCTATTTTGGGGCATTTGGGTTGTTTCCAAAGCTTAGCTATTGTAAACAGTGCTGCTCTAAACATAGGGGTGCAGGTGCTCTTTGGAATTGATGTTTCTGTGTCCTTTGGGTAAATACCTAGGAGTGGAATTGCTGGATCATATGGAAGCTCTATGTTTAGTAGGTCCAGAAATCTCCACACAGCTCTCCATAGTGGTTGGGCCAGTTTGCACTCCCACCAACAGTGCAGGAGAGTTCCTTTTTCTCCACACCCTCGCCAACATTTGTTGTTGCTAGTTTTTTTAGTATGTGCCATTCTCACTGGTGTAAGATGGTATCTCATGGTAGTTTTGATTTGCATTTCCCTGATTACAAGTGATGTTGAACATTTTTTCATATGCCTGTTGGCCATTTGCATTTCCTCTTCAGAGAAGTTTCTTTTTAGCTCTTCTGCCCATTTTTTGACTGGATTATTTTCTTTGTTGTTGTTGAGTCTCATCAGCTCTGTAGATTTTTGTGATCAGTCCTTTATCATTAGTGTTGTGTGCAAAAATGTTCTCCCAGTTGGTGGGGTTTCTCTTTGTTTTTGTTATTGTCTCTTTTGCTGTGCAGAAGCTCTTTAATTTGATGTAGTCCCAGCTGTTTATCTTTACCTTCACTATCACTGCTTTGGGTGATGTGTCTGTAAAGATGTCTTTGATGTGAATATCATGTAGTGTTTCACCTATATTTCCTTCTATCACGGGGATCTTTTTTAAATGGCACATCCAACCTTGTGTCTCTGTGGCACTTTCCATGACAACATGCCAGCAGCCTTTAGGATTAAGGCTATAAATTCATTGTCATGGTCCTGCCTGCCTCCCATAGCTTTATCTTTCACCACTCTCTTCCTTGTTGTCTGAACTAAATTGTATTTCCAGAACAAATGAAATTTGAATTATCCATCATTGGATTGATTATCTACAGAATAAATTTCCTTCTATTCAAAAGATAATTTGGAATTGACTATGGGGTACTCGTGATAATTATTCTAATTATTCTATTCTAATTATTATCTATTCTATTCTATTATCTATTATCTATATCTGTTCTATTCTAATTACCTATCTAATTATCTATTCTAATTCTAATTACCAACCATACTAACCTTCCTTCAGTTCCTCAACTGCACCATTGTTCATCCCACAGGGCGTTTGCCTTGCTGTTCCCTATGCCCAGAACATTTCCTATTCTTTTCCCATTGTGAGGACCTTCTGTTTTGAGCTCAATGCTAACTTTTTTTTTTTTTTTACAATAGTGTTCCCTGATCCCTTCCACTTTAGACCAGGTTCCTTCTAAACGTTTCTATAGCAGTTTGTTCTTTCTCCTTTTCTTTTTCCTTTTCTTTTCCCCTCCCCCGCCTCTTTATTTTTCTCTTTCTTTCCTTCTTTCTTTCTATTTATCTCACATTATTATATACTTCATGATTTCATTAGTAACTGCCTCCCCCACTAGACTGTATTATAAGGGCAAGGGCAGTTTTTGATTTTTGCTCACTGTCGTATTATACGATTCTTGTAAAATCCTTTCACAAATAGGTAGTTAGATTATTTTTAGAGAGAATGAGTTAAATAGTTATGCAAAGCAACCATCTTTTTCAGCTTTCTTCAAGATCAGAGCAAAAACTAAAAGAGAAAAAATAGAATTAACCTGCAGCCTCTCCCTTTCTGTGAACTCTTTTCCATTTAGGGTATTACCTGGTTCAAGCCACTCCTAGCTTTGAACTTACAGGAATAAAACTAAAACAAAGCAAGAAGCAAAAACCTTCCTCATCTCCATATTCTCACCTGGTTGCTGTCTTATTTGTATCCTTCCCATTATAGCTGGTGAAAAAGTAGAGCAAGAACACAGAGTTTGAAAATATTAATCAAACTTAAACACCATCAATCATGCTTACACTCTGCTGCTTCTGGATATGTGGCCTACTTTTAATTCTAAAAATGAAGAAGACAAGTAATAGTTGCTTTGAGGATCAAATGACAATTCATATGAAGTGCTTAACATTGTGCCTGGCACATATTTAGTGACTGTAACTGTTAGCAGCAGTCATTGTTGTCCTTGTCATTATTAGGAACTGAACTACAATATGTCCCCCAATCAGCTATTGCTTGAAATCCTAACTCCCAGTGTGGCTGTGTTTGGACATAGGGCCTTTAAGGAGATAATTTCTGTTGGTTAAGCCACTCAATCTGTAGTATTTGTGGTGTCAGTCCTAGCAGACAAACAGGATGATGATTATGGTCATCATCATTGTGTTCATAGTCATCACCTTCATCCTGCACTTTCAGTAATCTTTTTTCATATTTTCTCCTTAACCTAATGACGTCAGATTTTTTCCTATTATGAAATTATCATATGTTACTGGTTATTTTTATATAACTAAGTTCGGAAGACTGGTTCTTCTCTAGTTTGACTTCTTTGTGGTCCTTGACAATCGTTTTCTCCCTCAGGAAAATCTCTCATCTTGAAATTCCTGCTTGGGCTCCTTCCTAATTTTCCTTCTTGAACTCATCTTCATCTGTACCTAAATGCCACTATCCTGTGCATCCAGCCCACCATACTCATTGGCTAATATACTAACAGAATACTGCTCAGCCTGCCAAGCATGTCCATTCCCTAATCTGTGGAACCTGTGACTATGTTATGTTACATGACAAAAGGAAACTTACAAATGGAGTTAAGATTATAGATCTTAAAATATGTGTATACATCGAGTGGAACCAAAGTAATCATAAAGGCACTTAACAGTAAAAGAGGACAAAGAACAGTTAGAAAGCTCTAACAACAACAACAAAAATAAGCAAGGGGGGTTTGTGTGTGAGAGGTACTCCCCCCTTGCCATTGTTAACTTTGAAGATTAAGGATGGGGGCCACAAACCAAGGAATGTGGTAGTTTCTACAATCTGGATATAGCTCTCAGCTGGATGACCAGCAGTGAAATAAGGAAATCAATCCTACATCTTTAAGTAACTGAATCCTGCCAATAACTTTAATGAGAACAGAAATGGATTCTCCCCTAGAACCTTTAGAAAGAAGTTCTACTAACACCTTGATTTTAGCCTATGGAGACCTATGATGGACTTCTGACATAGGAACTCTAATAGAGTTTTGTTATTTTAAGCCACTAAGTCTGTGATAATTTGTTATAGCAAAAATAGAAAACTAGTCTAGCTAATGACTCAAATTTGAATTGCCATCTCAGATTTCTCTCTGAATCATAAATTCAACTGCCTACTTTTCTGTGATATCTGTAGGTACCTCAGATCCACTATGTTGAAGTGAGACTTCTTCCTATGACCTACTCTTGTTTCTTGTCTTGATTGATATTGCGCCTATCCATTCAGATGCCTTAGTCAAAACTCTAGGGGGGCCTCCCTGGTGGCACGAGGGGTTAAGCACCGCACTATGAAGCAATCCTCATCCTCTGCAGCACGAGTTCGATCCCTGGCCAGCCAGGAGAAACCGTATGGCGAAGCAGACCTCTCCTGTCTTGCCCACTGCTTCCCTCAGCAGTGTATTTCAGTCAGTCCGCCTGTTCTGTTCCCCACTCTGTCTCTGGTGAATCTTCTCACCCCCCACATCTCTGGCCTGTACCCCAGCTCTTGTATGCATAAATAAATAAATCTTTTTTCAAAAAAATCTAGGGGTCAGCTTAAACTCCTTCCTCTCTTATACTACTCCTCTATATATACATCCCTATTTCAGTAATTTGTTATCAAACCTTTTTGATTTTAGGTCCATTACACTGATTTAGGTTATGATCCTACCACTTCTCACTTGAATTTCTCACTAGTCTGTGGACATATTTTTTTGACTCTACTTAAAACTTCCTCCTACTTCATTTCCTTGTTCTATGAAGGAACAGGGCCTGTTTGAAATTAAATCATGTTTCTCCCCTCTTTATGGCTGTGCATTGCCATATCAGAAAATTCCCAATATCTAAACATTATACACAAGACTTTTTTATGATCTTGGCCCCTGCTTTCCTTTCCAGCCTGGAACCTCTTTGTTCTTTAACACATATTACACTGTCCAGCTGTCTTAGATTTTCTTGACTATGTACTACCCTTTCATGTCATCAGTATCTTGTACATACTTTAAGTCTTTTAAATCTGTCTCAAATCCTGTCTTCTTTCTTTTCCTAACTCCCATTTCTTCTCTAATCTTCAACTAAATTGTCCCTTTCCACATCTCTTTCCATCCCAAACTGAAGTAGTTGCCCATCTTTGTGGACCCAAAGCATCCCATCTTTATAACACTTACCTTTATACTAAAATTTTTATTTACAAGGGATCCTTTCCCTTTAAACTCTAAGTTCTTTGAGTTCAGAGGACTGTTTTTTTGTTCTGTCTTTTTTTAATTTTTGTGTCTTAAGCACCTATTATAGTATCCGATGCTCAGGGACTTAGTAACTGATGGTTTAAAGCATAAATATGAGGAATAACCGAAGCCTGAGGATTGTGAGTCTAACAAGTGGGTTTCCACATGAATTTTTAGAGTCACCTTTCCTGGACATCCTAAGATCAATATTAAATGTTTGTGGAATAGTTTAATGGCAGCTTTTTTGTCGTTTTGTATAAAAGCTAATGAGAGCATTTGAATTTGGTGCTGGGAATACGTGCAGGTAGAGCTCACCGAAAACTTACTTGAGAAGAGAAAGTCTTTAAGGATGAAGAGACACTTGTAAGACAGATACTGGACCCATTCATTTCAACCTTCATCTTTCGTCTACAAAAGGGACTGCCCCTTTTAGTTTTGCTTCCCTTTTTTAAAAAGTGAAGATTTCCTGTTCCAGAAGGGAGTAAGCATATTAAAAAGCATTAAGTTATCTTCAGTTTTCGTTTGTTTAATGTTTAGTGATAGTTACTTTATGGGGTTTTCCAGCTCTGGGAAAATTGTTATTAACTGAACTCTTGATTACAACATCAGTCATCCCCAAGGACAGAATTTTGCCCTGTTTTTCATGTTTGATAAAATGTTTATCTTTTTAATAGTGCTTTTTATGCATCTAAAAAGGAAATGTTCAGGGCTAAACGTAAAATGCTTCCCTTTTTTCCTCTCATAGGAGGAAATAACTTCCCCAGGGCTGTCCTTTAATGAATCAGATCCTGTTTATACTTGTTTTTGTGTCCTCAATCCTCAAGGTCCCTTGCAGTTTTGAACATCTTAAGCGAATAAATGAATGAAAATAGTTTCTCCCCTATTTCATTTAAAGGCTTTATCCTCCCCTTGTAAGTTTATGTTAATTAACAATTTCGTATTGTATGGAAGAAAAATGCAGGTAAAATGTAGCTATTGCTTCACCTGCTTTTCAAGGTAAGTCATAAAAGTATATTTTGCATGGGTGATGGTGATATTTATATTACCTGTGTAAAAGAAAAGAAATACAGAGCTGTTTTTTTTTTTACTACTTAAGGAGAAATATCTAGACAGAGACCTTATATTCTTCATAAAAATCAACTCAAAATGGATTATAGACTTATATGTAAAATGCAAAATTATAAAACTTCAAGAAGAAAACATATGAGAATATGTAGGTGAGTTTGGGTATAGTGATGATTTTTTAGATATAACACTATAGAGGCACCATGAAAGGAATAATTGATAGGTTCATTAAAATTAAAAACTTCTCTGTAAAAGGCACTGTTAAGAGATTAAGAAAGTATGTAACATACTGGGAGAAAATATTCAACAAAGACACATCTGACATACAACTATTATCCAAAGCATACAACGAGCTCTTAAAATTCAACAATAAGAAAACAACTTGATTAAAAAAATGGGTCAAAGACCTTAACAGACATCTCACCAAAAAAATTAATTTAAGTGACAAATAAACCACATGAAAAGATGTTCCACATCATTTGTTATCAAGGAAATGCAAATTAACAAAATGATGAAATACCACTATCCACCTATTAGAATAGTTAAACCTAGAACACCGATAACACCAAATGCTGACATGAGAATATGGAACCACAAGAACTTTCATTCATCATTGGTAAGAATGCAAAATGGTATAACCTTTTTGGAAGACAACTTGGGATTTTCTTACAAAACTAAGCATTCCTATTTTATGGTGTACTTTATTTGCATTTTTTGGTATTTACCCAGTGGAGTTGAACACTTCTGTCCACATAAAAATCTGCAGTTTTATTTAATACTGTGAAAACTTAGAAGCAAACAAGATTTCCTTCAGTAGGAGTATGATAAATAAACTGTGGTACTTTCAGACATGGAATAGTGTTCATCCCTAAAGAGAAATGCACTATTAAGCCATGAAGAGGATGCGGTAAACTTAAATGCATATCACTAAGTGAAAGAAGCCAATTTGAAAATACTGCATACAATATGATTCCAACTCTGTCCCATTCTGGATAAGACAGAACTATGATGGCAATGAAAATATCAGTCTATTGAGACGGGAGAGGGATGATAGGGTGGAGCACAAAGGATTATTAGTACAGTTGAAACTACTCTATATGACATAATGATTTGTCCAAATGCATAGTGTTCAACACCAAGAGTGACCCTAATGTAAACTATGGACATGTGTAATTGTGATGTGTCAGTGAAGCTTCATCAATTGTAACAAATGTAACACTCTGGTGGGGGATTTTGACAATAGGGGAGACAGGTGGGGTCAGAGGGTATATGGAAAATCTCTGTACTTTCCTTTCAATTTTGCTGTAAACCTAAAACTGCTGTAAAAAGCATAAAATCTTTTTTAAAAGGTGAACTTATACAAATCTTTCAGCGATTCATCTCATATAAAACTGGGAGGGAAAGTTACTTTGAATAATAGATTCATATACCCATCAAACTTAATCATACTCACATTTTAGAAATGAAAGCACTAAAATTTTTTGTCTTTTATTTAGCCTTTCTGAGAAAGTTATTTCAGAATATATTTCCACGAAACAGTGATAAACTTGAAGAAGCTGGATAACATAAACGGAAAAGTGCTCAACTGGAAACCATTTTTTAGTTGCTTGTCTAGAAAGCAGTTGATCTAGGTTAAAACTGGTCTTCAAGAACATGTACATCGCTTGGGTTCCAAGCGATTGAGTTGGAAGAAACAGAAATATGATGGAACCAAGCATCTTTTCTCCTAACTACCACTACCAACACCACCACCACCACCACCACCACCAGCACACAGGGAAGGACTCGGAAACTAAAGGGAAAAAATTATAATGATCCAAATATGAAAGATAAGTTATGATTTCAAGGGACTATCAGACATGTTCCACTGGAAAAAAGTATTCATTTGATCTTGACATAAAAATGCTTTGCTTTGAATATGATAGTGATCATGACTTTGGAAAAGCACATTTGGAAGTATAATCCTAACTTGCTTTTTGGCTTTGTACTGAAGTATATTTACATGGCTGGAATATTATATAAAAATATTTTGGTTTTTAATTTTAAAATAGACCTATAATCAAAGCATACAAACCTTTATTATGGTTATATAACCAAAAGAAATGATAATAAAATTTAACAGTATAAAGAAAAAAGAACTACTGACAGGAGTTGGAAGGTAGAAAATAGAAAGGAGATGAAGGGAAAGGTAAAAATGGTAATGCCTTTCTAATACAAAATGAATACCGGAAAGAATGCTGAATAACGATGCCTTAAAATATGGTAAAAGTACTGTTATAATTATCAATATTGGAAGGAGGAGAAACTTGCAATAGTGTAAGTAAAATGTTTGCCTGTAATAGTAAAGTGTGTAAATTTGTTCTCAAGGCGGTAGCAGTAGTATGTGCAGATACTAGTTAATGCAAAAGTAACTTAAAATAGTTAAACTTGATTATTTCTGGGGGCTACAGCAGGGTCTTATTTATCATTATGAGCCCTCTGGAATATTTGAGCTGTAAGCCTTATATGAGTATGGCATAAAATTGATGTGTTCAGAAGAAAGGATATTTATAAGCCAGTATCCTTTGGAGGAAAAGCAAATGGCATATTTATAAGACAAACAATTTGGTTATTATCAAGAATTTTCTGTTTCTAGCAATATCATGATTCCCATACTTCCTTTTGTAAATCTGTTACAATCACTAGATATCACCTTGAGACCAAGGACTGTGTCTTAAACTTTTTAATAATCCTCACATGCCACTCAGTAATATTTGTGAGATGCTTTTTATTTGTAAACATTGTATGCACTTAAGGTTCAGGGAACCCTGTTCAGAGGCAGAGTGAAGTATAGAAGTATCACATCCACTTGGCTTTAGTCTCCATCTAGCACCTAGAAGAATAATCACTGGATAACTTACTGCTTTCCACTTGCAAGTAATCCTATTACAGTGGCAAAGAAAATAATTTACAAGTATTAGAGCACTGAGATTGACCTCTGTGGTCTGGCATATAATATATCATGCAATCTTGTGGCTGAGTTTGTATGTGTAACAGGATACAATAGTACTAATTCTGAGTCATAGTGGTATATCGTTTCAAGTCATATCCTAGTTCATCTAAGAGTTTGAGGCCAGAATTCTAAGTCCAGATCACCAGAAACAGGACACCTTCGATTTTCACTGGAAAGTCCCTACGTGCAAAACTTTTTCCCAGAGGAATAATCACATTAGATCTAGTTGCAAAAGCTGAATTGTTGCCCTTAGTGTCTAAGGATACCAATACTGTTCCTGCTAATATCTCTCCTGGGAATCTTAAGTCTAGGAAGCCTGCTTTTTCCCCTCCTTCTCTCCATGCCTCTCTAATTTCATAAACATTCATGAAATGTTTGTAGTATGAAAGACATATATTAATATTCTAGAAGATGTGAAGATATGTTGACATACATCATAACGACGTAGGAGAAATTCTGAGGGGTTTCTTTTGCAGTACCATATATCCTGCACTCTAATGAATGAATGAAATGCCATACATCCCACACTTTACACATGCATATATATACTTTGAAATCATTACAATAGAGACTCATTGTGTTTGATAAGAATGTGTCTCTCACTGCAGTAGAAAAATAAAAATCAGCAAAAGCTTAGAGACTTACATTCTATAAATAGAAATATGTCAAGAAATGTAGTACTCTATTACATTATAATCATATATCAAATGTTATGTGGATGATGATATACATTATTTTGAAAATGTTAGATAATGTTTTTTGTTTCCTCTATGCAGTCTGTTCTTTTTATACGCCATTCACCTCTAAGATTAACTTAATAGTAGTATAAAGGAAGAAACAGGTAGACAATGCCAAAACAGGGATGTTCATAGGTTAGAAGAAGAGGAAGTACCACAGGGAGAGAACCACTACAGGAAGGAGAAGTAAAAGAGTTGATTCCAGAACAGAAAGAGAAGAAGGGGAAAATATTAGATTGCTCTAGACTAAAACTCTAGAAAGGGTTAATGTTATTGTTTAGAAACAATCTGATAGATATTAAGGACTCCTTAAGCAGGGGAGATTTTTTTTTCTTCTATCTGCTTGGACAAACTGGGTCATTTTCTCTTAGAAAAGTACTTTGTCTAGCATGGACCCGCCCAAGTTTTAAGCTTGAAGATAGCAGCCCATTTATACTTGTATCAGGAAGAATTAAAGAATACCTAGTTAAAGAATTAAATACTTAGAAAATTAAACTTAACAAAGGAGGATCTGTACAAAGAAAATTATAAGACATTGTTAAAAGAAATAGGAGACCCAAAGAAATGGAAAGATATTCCCTGGTCATGGATAGGAAGATCAACATTGTCAAAATGGCCATCTTATCCAAAACAGCATACAGATTCATTGTCATCCCTATCAAAGCTCCAGTGGCATTCTTCAAAGACATACAACAAACTTTACCGAAATTCATATGGAACTACAAAAATACTCCAAATAGCTAAAGCAGTCCTGACAAAAAAAGAGGAAGAATGGTAGTATCATACTCCCAGACTTCAAACTATACTACAAATTTCTCATACTACAAATTTTGTTTTGTTCCAACAAAAACAGGCCAATGGAATAGAAATGAGAGCCCCGAAATAAACCTACACCTATGTGGACAGTTAATCTATAATAAAGGAGCCAAGAATACACACTAGAGTAAAGAAAACCTTTTCAATAGTGTTGGGAAAATTGGATGGCCAAAGAATGAAACTAGACCACTCTCACATCATACACAGAAATCAGCTTAAAATGGATAAACAATCTGGATGTAAGATCTGAAACCATCAAATACACAGAAGGAAGCATAGACAAAAAACTCCATACCAAAGGTTTCAGAGATATCTTTGAAAATTCCATCAGCAAGAAAAATAAAAAATACATCAAACTAAAATAACTTTGCACAGTGAAAGAAACTGTCATTAAAACATCAAGATACCTTTTTGATTGCGGAGTAATATTCCATTGTGTATTATACCACATCTTCTTGATCCATTCATCCATTTTTGGGCATTTGGGATGTTTTCATATCTTATCTGTTGTAAATAGTGCTCCAATGAACATAGGGATGCAGGTGTCCTTTTGAATTAATGTTTTTGTGTCCTTTGGGCGAATATCTAAGAGTGGAATTGTTGAATCATATGGAAGCTTCATTTTCAGTAGTTTGAGGAACCTCCACACAGTTTTGCATAGTGGTTGGACCAGTTTGCATTCCCACCAACAGTGTAGGAGAGTTCCTTTTGTTTTACATCCCTGCCAACATTTGTTGCTGCTAGTTTTTTTCATATGTGCCATTCTCACTGGTGTAAGGATAAATTCATGCCATTCGCAGCAACGTGGATGGAGCTGGAAGGGATTATGCTTAGTGAAATAAGCCAGAAAGAAAAAGAGAGAGATCAGATGGTTTCATTTATAGGAGGAATGTAGAGGAAGCAAATAAGGGATCGGGGGGGGGGGAAGTAACTATAATAAAGTGAAAATCAAAATAATCAACAGGCAGCTATAGATCAGAGACATTTTGTAGGGGAGGAGGAGGAAGAAGGATCAGGACAGGGTGGGAAGAGCACAAGGGACTATGGTGATGGTGCACTGGTGAAATGGTGATAGGAATTTCATGGGGAACTCATTGTACCAATATGAAGAATTATGCAATAAAAAAATTAAACATTAAAAAAAGAGGAACCAAAAAACCAAACAGAAACCATCAGGATATCCTACTAACTGGGAGAAAATACTTTAATACCATACATCAGATAAGGAGTTGATACCAAAAATTATAAATAACTCATGCAATTCTACAAAAAGAAAACAAATAACCCAATCAAAAAATGGGCAGAAGAGGGCCTCCCCTGGTGGTGCAGCGGTTGAGCACTGGGCTGCGAAGCTGCTCACAGCCTCTGCAGTGCCGGTTCTATCCCCGGCCACTGGTGAGGATCCCACATGGCGCACAGACCTTTCTTGCCGCCCGTGGCTCCCCTCAGCAGTGTACTTCGTCATTCTGCCTGTTCTGCTCTCCGCTCTAGCTCTGGTGAATTCTCTCACCCTCCCACGCATCTGACTGAAAAAAAAAAAACTTTAAAAAAAAATGGGCAGAAGAGCTAAATAGACCATTATCCAAAGAAGACATGCAGATGACCAACAGACACATGACAAAATGCTCATTATCACTTATCCGAGGGAAATGCAAATCACAACCACAATGAGATACCACCTCATACCTGCAAGATGGGCCCACATCAGAAAGACCAGAAACAACAAGTGGTATGTGGATATAGAGAAAAAGGAACCTTCATACACTGTTGTAGGAATGTAGACTAGTCCAGACCTTATGGAAAACAGTATGGAGGGGTCTCACAAGATTAAAAATGTATCTACCATATATAGTTCAGCAATTCTAGTCCTAAGTATCTACATAAAGAATACAAAAACACTATTTGAAAAGGAAATATTCACACCTATGTTCATTGCAGCACTATTTATAATAGCCAAATTATGGAAATTGCCTAAGTGCCCACAGACAGATGAGAGGATCAGGAAGATGTGGTGTTATAAACATTAGAATACTACTCAGCAATCAAAGAAGACAAATTCTTGCCATTTGTGACAACATGGCTGGAACTGGAGGGGATTATGCAACATTAAATAAGTCAGAAGGAGAAAGACAAATACCAGATAGTGTCACTTAATATGTGGAATATAGAGAAACAAAACAAAGGGCAGGTAAAGCCAAACTAGTAATAAATCCTAGAAATATGACTGCAGAACTGAGGCTACCAGAAGGGGAAGGTTTGGGGGAGGTTGAGAACAGAGTGGAGAGCGGGGTGCAGTGAAGTATGGTAGTGGACCACAGCTTCTTTTGTGATGGGTGTGGTGGAGTAACAACATCTGAAGAAGGAGATCCTGTACCTCTAAACACAGACAATGTTGTAGACCAACATTACCTTAATAAAAAAAAAAAAAAAAAAGGCAAGAAATTCCAGGAAAAAGAAGGGGGAAAAAAAAAACTTGTCCAATTATTTTCAAAAGTAGCTCTACCATTGGGCCTCCCCTAGTGGCGCAGCCGTTGAGCGCTGAGCTGCGAGGCTGCCTGCAGCCTCTGCAGCGCCGGTTCATTCCCCGGCCGCCTGCGAAGTTCCCACCAAAAAAAAAAAAAAAAAAAAGTAGCTCTACCATTTTGCATTACCATTGTGAGTGTCATTTGCTGCACATTCTCATCAACATTTGATGTTACCCGTCTTTTCAATTCTACCCATTCTTTGGTACTGTAGTGGTTTTAATTCACTTGATGACTAATAATGTTGGAAATTTTTTCTTGCCTTACGTCACTTGTACATCTTTCTTGGCAAAGTGTTAATTTAAATCATTTTCCCACAGCAGTCATTAAAATTAATCTCTTCCTGGCTTGAAAAGCTGCATTGTTGGTTCCGTCCAATTTTTCCTTAATTCACATCTATTGATGGAAACTTTAAACACAATGTTTTTGGGGAGAACCATAACAGTCTTCAGTATTTTTTTTTTTTAATTAAAGTGGACCCTTAATACAGCCCAGCAATCATACTTCATTCATTCTGCTTTCTAGATGACTAATACCTTCTCAATTTTCCTGACTCCTATACCACTTCAACCTTCATTTTTTTGTTGTTTAATTTTTTGAGAAAGTTGAAACAAATAGAACATACTTTTTACCGTTACAACCACTACTTTACAGCATCTATCACTATATTGCCCCTATCCTCTTGTTTGTGTTAGTCAAACTGTTCCTGCTCTTATCTCAGCCCCTTTATTACTTGTCGGCTAGATCCCACCCCCTTTTGCCTACCCAAAGACATTGATCCAGCAATTCTCCTTTCCCTCTCCTCTATATTATCAATATTTCTCTCTCTTTACTGGATCATTAAGCGTGCTATTATTTTCTGTCTTTAATAAAATATTCTCTGCTTTATCATTTCCAACCCCCCCCCCCCATCAAGCCATTGTCTCATTTCTCTCCTTTACATAAAAGCCTTTTATTTATTTATTTTTTTGTGGGACCCTTGCCAGCGGCCGGCCGGGGGAACGAACTGGCGCCCGCAGAGGCTGCAGGCAGCCTCGCAGGCCGGCCCTCAACCGCTGCGCCACCAGGGGAGGCCCTACATAAAAGCTTTTTGAAAGAGTTGGGTAGATTGGCTTTCTCCAGTTCCTTTTCTTCCCATTCTTCCATAGAACATTCCAGCCACGCTTTCATCCACACTATTCTATAAAATTGCTCCTATTAAGGTTGTCAGTGTCCTCTATATTGCTAAGTTCAATGGTCAGTTCTCAGTCTTCATCTTACTTGATCTATCAGGAGCATTTGACACTTTACTTTCTTTTGAAAGTATTTTCTTTCCCTGACTTCAAAGATACTTACATGCAGTCTCCCTAATTTTAATCATTGATAGCCCCATTATTCCATTTATTATGCAAGCTAAACATCTTGGACTAATCTTTTACTCCTTTCTTTCTCTTGCAGTCCTTATGCAGTCTCTAGGTGCATCGTATTGCTTCAGTCTTAAGAATATATCCTGAATTTAAGTCCAAATATTTTTTATCATATAATAAATTGGTATCACTATCGATCAATCCCATTCACTTTTTAATGAGTTATTACATTTAAAGAATATATAACTTTTCCTTTTGTCTAAAATATTATGCTTAATTTAATTCTCCAAAGCAGGATATCCAGCAAGTTCAAATAGGATGGTCTAGATCTAATAACAAAACACCACCACCACACACATATCCCTCACTGCCCTTGCTATTCCTATCCTAGCATAAGCCCCCATGGTCTCTGCTTGCACTATTGTAATCTGTAAACTAGTCTTCCTATTTCATCCTACAAACTATTCCCAGCATAGTGGCCAGGGTGATCCCCTTAAAAAATAAGCCAGATTTTGTCATACCTCTGCTTAAATCTTGTGATTTGATCCTTTTGTCTTAGAGTAAAAGTTAATAGTGGCCTTCAAAAGTTATATGATCTTCCAACTGGCCTTTACTTACTTCTCTTAACTTCTGCTGCTCTTCCCTTCATTCTTAGTCCAGCCATATTGGTCTTCTTGAACTCTCTGACCACTTTCACTCCAGTTTTTGTGACCTTTAATTCTTTGCTCAGATATCACATTTCCAGGGAATCCTCCCTAACCATGCAATTTAAATTGTAAATTTTCCATGCTATCCCAACCCCTTGTACCACCTTTAAAAAACCATAACACTTAAAAAATTCTAACATAGTTACATAATTCATGTATTTATTTTAGTTGTCATTTACTGCCTCTTCCTACAAGAATATAAACTTGCAGGGACAAGATGTTTATTTTGTTAACTGATATGCCTCCATTACCTAAAAACAGAGCCTGAAGTATTATAAAGATACAAATATTTTTTGAATGAATGAAATTAAGAGTTTAAAACTGAAAGAAGGCAGGAATAGAGAAAAAGCATATAAGGGATAAATGAGACCAAACTTGCCTTGAACTTCATGAAGTGTTTTTGGTGGGCTCAGTCTTGTGTGTGGTCTGTAGATGGATCTGGAAGGCTTTGGGTGATCAAAGCATTCCCTTTGTCTTATGCTTGGGACTCAGAAGTAGATCCATGTTACCTGAAAACGTGCAGATCTTCTTTTCCCTTCCTAACTAAACTCTTTTTTAAATGATACTTTAGTTGGGAGTTTATTAAATATACTTAATCTTAATTTACTTAGCCACTGAGGTAGGAAGAGGTTCAAGGTTATAGTCTGAAGAGTAGACGTGGGTTTTGAAAAGTGGGTGTGCTTCTTCAAAAACGATAAACACATGCAATTTGCAGCAACATGGATGGAGCTGGAAGGGATCATGTTCAGCGAAATAAGCCAGAAAGAAAAAGAAAAATACCAGATGGTCTCACTTATAACAGGAATCTAGAAAACCTAAATAAGGGACCAGGGAAAAGAATAACTATAAGAAAGAAAAAAATCAAAATCAACAAACAACTATGAACCAGAGACACACTTTGGGAGGGGGGCGGGGAAAGGAGGAGTTGGGGTCAGAATCAGGGGGTTGCAATTGTATGGGGAATATAAAAATAAAAAAATAAATTAAAAAAATAAATAAAATAAAGCAGTGAAATAAAAAAAAAAGTGGGTGTGCTTCATGCTAAATGTTTCTTTGAGTAATAATATACTTATGTATGTACCTAGACACACATAGGGGAAAATATAAATATACATATCATAAGTATATAGCTTGGTGAGTTTTCACAAACGGAATACATCTTTGCAATAAATACCTAGAATAAAAAACAGAACCTACCTAGTGTCCCAGATGACAGATGACTTTCATGAGCCAGTACGTGCCAAGCAAGCGCTGAATCAGGGTTTCCTTGAACATTCTTCACTTCTGTAGTCTGACTGTAAATAAGCCAAAATGTTTACCTGTTTTTTCTGCCTTTGTACCTATTCTAGTTACTGCTTCCTGTTCAGGATATTGCTGTTTTGATGTCTAATGCTTTTTAATGCAGACATATTTTGAATGATTTTGTATGCTATGTGTATCTACTCAGACGAGAGCTATAGTTGCAAGTATACCAGATCCTTTTTTATTGGTATTCCCCATGGACTTTGTCTATACTTGAGATTTTTAGCATGTTTCCTGGTTAAGTATGCATATTCATATACTAGATTGTGCTTTTCAGTACTCTGTTTTACTTGCTTGTGTATCCCAGCACCTGGCTTAGTACCATCACCATTGTCCGTGATTAATACAGCAAATCCCTTTACTTGTGAGAGCCATGTAGCTAGAGTAAAACCCATGCTGTAGCTTGACATCTCACAGTCAAAAGGAAATGAATGGGAAGTGATTACTCTCTGAGCAGCCCAGAACTGAAGGCTCAAAACTGAGTGGCTACAGGGAATTGCCGTGGCTTTACAAGCCTTGGAGATTTAATGTGTTAACAGCAGTGATTCCAAGGGATAGTGTGGGGGCCAGATATAAATAGCAGAACACAAATGGGGTAATGTGCCACTGCCAAGCTACTGCTGGGGTATTTATAAAAAGAAAAGCATTCCCTTCTCAGCTCTCAGTGTCAACAACCTCCCATCCTGAAGACACGTTCACCACAACTGAGAAAGTGGGGACATCATTTTGAGAGCTAGCATCATTTAAATCTTCTCTACAGGCAGAAAAAACAGGTAAACATTTTGGCTTATTTACAGTCAGACTACAGAAGTGAAGAATGTTCAAGGAAACCCTGATTCAGAGCTTGCTTGGCACGTACTGGCTCCTGAGAGTCATCTGTCATCAAGTCTTGCATTTTCTATTTTAAATCTTTTTTGGAAAGAGAAGTTTAATATAAAAGTTGTGTGTTGGCACTCTATCTTAATGCCTTCAGTGAAAGAAACGGTAGTAAAGACAGAAACCTGGGGCCTGCAGGAACACTGCTTTTCGCTGTGCTGTTTATTCCTGTTTTCAGACACCACACTTTAGTGACTGGTAGGATAAAACAGAGGTTTCAGTTCCATTTCAGTAATGTCAGCTTTGTTGATAGTTTGTGGAAGGAATCAACCTTTAATTGAATCAGTTAATGGCTTTGGGACAGCTTCAACTCTTGAGGGTCTCTCACCCTTTCATTTACCCCCTTGAGTCTTGTAAACATTGTGATGAATATTGGGCACTCGGCCAATAGAGTTGTATAATCTAGTAGAGTTGCTGCCTACCCAGTTCCTTCTTATTCTCATTCCCGCCCTCAGAAAGTTGTGCAAGACATTTGTTTTCTCACTGGGCTTCTCTTTTGAGTGTGAATATTTGGGGGAAAGGAGACCCCCTTGGATAGCCTTCCTATTTGTACTGGCCTTGTTATTTCCTTCATCCTTCTCTGATGGGCATGACCTGGTTTGCAAAGAGGATACAAGAGTGGATGATGTGCATGGGCACTAACTTATACAGAATTCTTAGAGCTGGGAGTTAGGGGAGCAATTTGAAATACTTTTTTTTTTTTAAGTTTGTGTTGTTTCTGGTGTATGGTGAGAGGCAATGAAGAGATAGGGAGAAAGTATGACTACCCATGATTTGGTTAGAAAGATGACATGTCTGGGGAATAGAAAAGGATAGATTTAATCTTGAGAAGAAAGAAATCACTTGAGTTCTTTGTACTTTTGCTTCCTCATCTGTAGAATGAGGGTATTAGATAGATCCCCAGACAAAACTTAACAGCCCTTCTGACCATTGGAAATTTATGGGTAATCACTTTCTGACCCTCATGATACCCACTCTCACTCATTCTGATTTCCTTCCTGAAACATTTTTTAAAAGTCTACTAAATTGGAATTTCTTCATTTTAATTTAGAAGAGAAAAATGAAGACATTACATTTTGAAATGGTCTCCATGCTGCTGGCAGCTATGATTCTCATGGACATCGTCCAGGTAATGTTGGGAATGGGAAGTATGTGGCCTTTGGATTGGGAACTTGACATCATATTGCCTGAGTGTTTTTTTTTTGTTTTTTTTTTTTATGGATTGATTGAAATGAGAGCAGACAGAATATATAAATCAGTTTTTTTAAAGTAATGTTTATTTGCTCATGTTAAATTCCACCTGTTAATATAAAAAGCTGAAAAAATTACACAAAAAGAGAAAAGTAAAAATCATCCACAGTCCCTTCACTCAAAGGGAAAAACTTTAATCTGATAGCATATAGTTTTACCTGCTTTTATCTCTGTCTGTGTGTCTAAATTATAAAAATGGATTCACATTGTACACAGTATTTTTTTTTACTTTTTAAATTAACACTGTGCCATTAAATTTTCTGAAAATATGTACTTTTTTCTCCAAATAAGATGACTTGGTGGTGTTTGGTTACCTGTTTTTAATTACATAATGATGACTTTGATCTCTTTCTCATATTAAGTATTCTTTTTTTCCTAATAGTCTTTTATGATTTTTTTTTTTGCATTTGAACCTTTAAACATTTTATAACATTTTTATGTAAAATATGGTTCTGGTTTTTCACTTGATTCCCTCCTACCACATTGTTAGCTGTCACATCACTACTGAATATTTGTCCTCTAATTTGAAGTCCTTTCTTTAAGCTATGCTAAAGTCATAAAATTGTATCCATTTTTACTTAATTTTCTAATCCATTGTTCATAGAATCAGTGTGTATTCTACTGCCTGTACTAAAATGCAACTTTTTATTTGAGATATAATTCACTTAAAAAAATCCCCATTTTAAAGTGTGCAGTTCATTGATTTTTTTTGTATCTTCACTATGTTCTATCTAATTATATAATATCCCACCACCCTAAAAAGAAACCCTGTACCTATTAGCAGTCAGTCCCACCTCCCTTTTCCTGTTTCTCCTGGCATCTACTTACTTCTCTCTGGATTTTTCTGGACATTTCATCGGAGTGGAATCACACAGAATCTGACTTTATGTATGACTTTTTACTTAGCATAACTGTCAAGATTCATCCATGTTGTAGCATATATTGGTACTTCATTCTTTTTTTATAATGGAATACAATTCCATTGTGTAGTTATACTACATTTTATTTGTCCATTCATCAGTTGATCGACATTTGGGTTGTTGGCACTTTTAGTTCTTGTGAACAAATGGTGATGCTTTGAACTTTTGTGTACAAAATGCACAAGTGTTTATGTGAACATATGTTTTCAATTCCCTTGGATATTTACTTAGGGGTAGAATTGCTGGGTAACTTTTATGTTTAACATATTGAGTAGTGGTCAAGTTTTTTTCCTCAGTGCTTATACCATTTTATATTCCCACCGACAAGGTATGAGGGTTCAGTTTCCCCTTGCCAATATTTGTTATTTTCCCCTTATCATAATCATCCTAACGAGTTGCATCTCAGTGTATTATTGTGGTTGTAATTTGCATTTTTAATATTCTTTTGCAAAATAATTTTAATGGACTTGTTCCATAATTTGTTTAACCAATTTCTTTTGTTGAACTTTAGGTTATTTCCACAATTTTGTAATGCATTTTTGGTAGTTGAATTTCATCAGTATGAGCTTTTTTCATTTGCTGAATCATAGAAGGAAGATAAAATCAGCACATTCCCCTAGCCTTTACTCCAAGCCCCTGACTGTCCATTCAGTTATCCCTGAATGGAGGTAGCATTTGTGAGCTTAGTCATTACTCAAAGCACTCACTGTACGGAACACACAATCAACTTAGGCCTTGGGCCATAAAGACTTGATGTCTAAAATTAGACATGTGGAGACTGGTTAGTGTCATAGACAGGGAACAGATTGGATCAACTCTGATAAGATGTGAGGTGTGGGAGTGGTTTCAAAGTATGAGATTTTATATGTTGATGTCTTAAGATAAATCAAACATTGGGGCCCAAGCCATATTTTGTGGCTCTATGCAACAGAGAGAAGTGTGTTTCTTGCCTAGGGATGGCAGTCATTTCAGTTTCCTGAAGCTCAAATTTTCATTTTAAGAAATTGACCTACAAACCCAGGTGAGATGTCAGTAAATCCCCTGGCAGAATTCTTGTGGCTGGGAAAGACCATTTCTAATAGCAACACTAAGTCCTTCATTTGTAAAATGATGTTATGAACTGTTTGCCCAGCTTTTCATAAGTGTTGTTATAAGGTCAAAATTAAACTCTTAAAAATAGTACATAAATGTCAGTGGTCTTCATCATGGGAAACAATACTTTAGCTAAGAGGACAGACTCTGGAGCCAGACTGACTGATATCAAAATCCAAGTCCAGAACATTACTCATTGTCTGTGTCCTAGTTTCCTTTTACTTAAAAGAGGAACTAACAGTAGTACCTCATAGGGTTGTGATGAAAGTTAAATGAATTAATATAGACAAAGTGCTTTAGTACATGGCATAAAGAAAGCACTCTAGAGAAATTTGTTAGGTTATAGTGATGGAGTAGCCATAGAAGATGAATGAGAAGGAAATATGTAGGAACAATTCGTAAGTGAATAGGTGGTTTTCTATAATGGCTAGCCTGTTGGTGGTTCTTGTAAGCCATAAGATTATAAATTTGGTCTTAGACTATTACATTTGAAGGGTCTTTGAGCAATTCAAGTAGAGTTATTAAGAAGGCAGTTGGGGCCTCCCCGGTGGCGCAGCGGTTGAGCGCTGGGTTGCGAAGCTGCTCGCAGCCTCTGCAGCGCCAGTTCGATCCCCGGCTGCTCCCTGGCCACCGGAGGAGGGTCCCACATGGCGCGCAGACCTCTCCTGCCGCCCGCTGCTCCCCTCAGCAGTGTACCTCGGTCCTTCTGCCTGTTCTGTTCCCTGCTCTGGCTCTGGTGAATTCTCTCACCCTCCCACGCTTCTGACTGTACCCAGTGTTTGTATGAATAAATAAATAAATAAATCTTAAAAAAAAAAAAAAAAGAAGGCAGTTGATATATAGGACAGATTAGACTTATTTGGATGATCATTAAAATATATGCATGTGTAATTGCCTGAGAATAGAGTTGAAAGTTAAAAAATAAGTAGCCTTGAGAAACACCAATGTGTATAGCAAACTGGGATATGTTTGGTCTGCGAAGGAATCTAAAAAGATATAAAAAGAGAGTTGTTTGGATGGAAGAATGGGCATGGGAAGCCAGACTGATGAGGGTTGAGATGAGTGGAAATGAAATGGTGATAGCAAGAATAAATGTCCCTTTCAAGAAATCTGACTATGAGGGAAAGAAGGGAGCTAATGGGAAGGAAATAACTAGCACTGGACATGGGATCAAGTTTTATTTTGCCTCTTTAAATTGGTTCATGTACTTACACTCGTATGTGCCCACATTCACATAGACTTTTTAAGAATTATTCACATGGAGCCTGCAACTTTACCAGCTCCTGGCTAAATGTCTCTGTGAATTCTCCTACTGAGGTCCCTAAGCACCTTATGTAACACGTACTATACAAGTATAGAATAATGGAAAGAGAAAATGCTGTAGAAGGGTGTTATCCTTTTACTTGTAGAAACCCACAAATGGTTTCCCTAGGCAGATTAACTCATCTATTTTCTGATCTGTAGGCCACAGTGCATACTTCTTATTTAGTTCACATGAGTAGTTTGTCAGTTGCTATGCTATATACTTGAAATTCAAAGATAAATGTAACAGAGACCCTCCCCTTTAGAAACTTAGAGTACAGTACATATAGTCATATCATAAAATAATAATAAATAGCCAGTTAAAGACTTGATCTATGCCAGTCATGGGCTATATTCGTTATATCATTTAATCCTCAGTAATCCTGCAATTATGATATTATTTTCTTACTTTGTCTTCATTTTTCAGATGAAAAAATTGAAGCTCAGAAATGCCAAGTAATTTCCCTAAACCTAATTACTATCTAGTTAGTAACAGAAATAGAATTTGAACCCAGATTTGTCTGGCTCTAAGGTAGTATTAATTATATTATACCTCCCTTCTACATTCTTATGTGTATCATTTAGAAATGTATTAGGCTTTTTTCAGTTGTATATCACAGATACACAAATTCAAACTAGCTCAAGTAGATAGGGATTTATTGATTCTTATGACTGGGATAAAGCACAGTCCTCAGATATTGCTAGCACAAGACTTTAAGTAATGTTATCAGGGCCTCATCTCTCTCCCTCTCAGCTCGCCAAGCCTTTCTTTGACTTTATTTTCAGACAGGATTCTCCATGTGACTAAAAGAATAACTATTGGCAATAGCCCCAAGCCAATATTATCCATAGGGCCTTTAGTTTTAGAAGACCAAACAGACTTTTTTCCCTGGGAGTGCTCTGATTTGTAGGTGCTAAATGGTCCAATCAGACTTGTGGGTGAAAGAGGTTATAAGCCAGGGTTGGAGGGAGCTGAAGTGTTCATCATTTCTTTCTTTTTTTAAATAACATTTTTAATTGGGTTAATCTTGGTTTACATTGTTGTTTGTACTTGAGAAAGGTAGGCTCTCCTCTTTCTGTTGTTCCCGTAGCACACCCACCACCAAAGCAGCCACTGGCTACTACCATAGACCATTGTGCCCCCTCCCTTCTTTTCCTCACGCTTCTCCCTCCCCATCTGGGTGCCTCTGTTCTATAGTCTGCTTTAAAGGGTTAATTTTTTTTTTTAGTTTTTCTTTATCTGACCCTCTGTTTAGTTTTTCTATTCTACATACAAGTGACAGCGTCCAATATTTCTCTCTCTCCTTCTGACTTTATGCTAGTCATAATTTCGCTTAGCATAATCCCTTCCAGTTCCATCCACATTGACACAAATGGGAAGAGTTTATCTTTTTCCATAGCAGACTAGTTTTCCATTGTGTATCTATGCCTCATTCACTTAATCCATTCTTCTGTTTCAGGACATTTAGGTTTTTTCCATATCTTAAGTATTGTAAATAGTGCTGCAATAAACACAGGAGTGCAGGTTTCCTTTTGAATTAGTGTTTTTCTTTTCTTCAAGTGGATGCCTGTTATATGCCCACAGTTCTCCACCTGGAGAAGTGGGGTTGCTAGCTCATATGACATCCATTTATAATCCTTGAGAAACTCCATACTATTTTCCATAGGGGTTGGATCAAGCTACATTCACTGTGTAGGAGGGTTCCTCTTATTCCACACTCTCATTAGCACTTGTTGTTGATATGGATGGGCATTTCTCACAGGGATGATGGTATCTTGTGATTTTGATTTTCATTTTCCTGAGGGTAAGCGATGATGAGTATGTCTCATGTGCCTGTTAGCCGCCTGTATGTTTTCTTTGGAGAAGTGCCTGTTTACCTCTTCTGCCCACTTTTTGCTTAGGTTATTTGTTTTCTTTTTGTAGAGTTGCGTGAGTTCTTTCTAGATCTTTCATATCAGTCTCTTGTCAGATGTATGATATGCAAATATTTTCTGCCATTCTGTAGGGTATCTCAATGTTTTAGTGACAGTTTCTTTCACTGCATAACTTTGATATAGTTCGAACTGCTTATTTTCTCTTTGTTTTCCTTGCTGCTTGAGACAAATCTGCAAAGACATTTCTGAAGCCTATGTCATGAAGTATTTTGCTTGTGTTTTCTCCTTTGTATTTGATGGTCTCAGATCTTATACCCAAATATTTTATCTAATTGGGTTGATTTTTGTGTATGGTGTGAGATAGTGATTTAGTTTCAGTCTTTTACGTGTGTCTGTCTGGTTTTCCCAGCACCACTTATTGTAGAGATTTTCCTTGCTCCACTGTGTACTCTTGTCTTCTTTTTTTGTAGATTAATTGTCCATATAGGTGTGGGTTTATTTCTGGGGTCTCAATTCCACTCCATTGCAGGATGTCTGTTTTTGTTCTGGTGCCACTCTGTCTTAATCATTAAAACTTTGTATTAAAGTTTGAAGTCTGGAAGTGTGACACTGCCATTCTTCCTGTAGACTCTTCACGGTGGACTCTTTGGAGTATTTGTGGTTCCACATGAATTTTAGTAATATTTGTTCTATTTCTTTGAAGAACCATGCATCATTTCTTAATCTATAGGCACTGAGTTAGTTTACTAAACCACACGGACAAGAGAGGGGACATCCTCAAAGGATAAAAGGGTATTTTTTGCCATTATGTATTTATCTAGCATATATATAGTATTTCATACATGATATTTCAGATTCACTCAATAGTTTAGAGGGGCTAAGGAAACCCAGGTAAGAATGCTGTTCAAAGCTAGGACTGCCACCATTTATTTAATTTCACACATTCTTTCCTCTGCATCACAAGATTCAGATGAATGAGTTACAGATTAAATCAGGTTCATACCTCTTACCCACAGACATTTAATCTTTTATACAAAGTGGTCACAGCTAAGAAGAGTTAAATCAATCATAATGGAATATACTTTCTACATAAAAAAACATATTCAAAGTTGAGTTTAAGCAAGGCAAAAATTCTTGACAGAGCACAAAGGGGTAGGGGCAGTAATATGAGGGAAAAAATGATATGCACTTAATATTTCATTGCTGAAATGTTAATTTCCTTTTCCTTTGCAGGTAAAGGCTGAAATGCTAGACATGGCAGATAATGCATTTGATGATGAATACCTGAAATGTGCTGACAGGATGGAAATCAAATATATCCCCCAATTGCTCAAGGAGGAAAAATCAAACCAGCAGCTCTTGGTGGATGTATGGGAAGATGCAAAATCCAAATGGGAAGCGCGGAAGTCTAAGATCGTTCTCCCTGTGAATTTTAAGGATAACCACGGAATAGCCCTGATGGCATATGTTAACGAAGCTCAAAAGCAAACTGAATTTTACCATCTGTTCAACAAAGCCGTGGGGATGGCTGGCCAATCTCGAAAAGATTATATCTATGACTTCCAGTTCAAAGCTTTTCACTTTTACCTGACAAAAGCCCTGCAGTTGCTGAGAAAACCTTGTGAAGAGAGTTACAAAAATGTGGTGTATAGCTCAAGCCAGGCTTCATTTACATTAGGAGGGCTATCCCAAGCCAGGTTGGGCAATTTCACCTTGGCATATTCAACCAAGCCTCAAGCTGCTAATGACCAACATGTTCTGTTAACCATCCACACGTGCTTTGGAATTGCTGTTGAAAAATTTTTTGATGAAAAAGGTGAAAAAATTGTTTTAATACCTCTGAATGAGGTTTTTCATGTGTCACAGGATGGGACTGGCAATAATCTTATCCTTCAAAGCATAAATAAGACCTGCAGCCATTATGAATGTGCATTTCTGGGTGGTAAGTGTCTTTTCTGCCGTGCTTGTCTGGAGGGGAGGCGTGGGGTTCTTAGAGCGTGGGTGAGGTCAGGAAGGAAAGTGAGGGGTATCTGAAAGGAGAAATGGCATTGGTGGTCTCCAGTCTAGCTCTTTTTATGCCGTTAGTTTCTTTTCCTCTCATTTTATCAAAATAATATATTTGCTCGCTGGAAGGGATCATGCTCAGCGAAATAAGCCAGAAAGAAAAAGAAAAATACCGGATGGTCTCACTCATAGCAGGAATCTAGAAAACTTAAATAAGGGACCAGGAAAATGAATAACTATAAGAAAGCGAAAATCAAAATCAACAAAAAACTAGGAACCAGAGACACTCTATGGGGGGTAGAGGGCGGGAGGGGAGGGAGGGGAGGGATTGGGGTCGAAATAAGGGGGTTGCAATTGTGCTATTGTATGGGGAATATAAAAATAAAATTTATTATTAAAAAAAAATAAAGTTAAAAAACCAATATAAATCAATGGTTCTCTGCCAGGGATAATTTTGCCCCATAGGAGCATTTGACATTGACTGGAAATATTTTCTGCCCCACAGCTACTATAGATTTATGGTGAAAAATAGGAAGCCTGGCCCACCCCGTTACCTGCAGTTCTACTCCTCAGTGGCATCCATTTTAACTTTTTAAGTTATTTTCCTCAGATACTTACTTATTACATTTCTAAGTAATATGATTCAATGTATTATTTCTTGATTTTTACATTTTTAGACATCATCTGTTGACTGCCCACTATAGAGAATGAGTACTTAAAGCTCACATACTATGTATATACCATGCAGGATTAGGAATTCTTTATTGCATCCAACTATACCAGAAAACTTGACTGATAACTCTCATTTAATAAGAACAGGAGGTAGGCTGTTCAGAGTTGGCACCACGTCTCAAGTACATCATCGGTAACTCAGGTTCTTTCTTCCTGTCCCACCACGTTTAGCCTGTTGGTTTTGTTGATTTGTGTTTGCAGTATGTCTGTTTCAGCTATAGGCATTAATCCACCATGCTCCAGACAGACAGAATGGGAAGGCAGATGTCAACCAGATTTGTCTGTTTAATCAGGAAGGTAAAAGCTTTCCTAAAAATTTCTAGTAGATTTCTGATTACGTTTTTTTTTTTTTTTTTTAAGATTTATTTATTCATTTATACAAGCACTGGGTACAGTCAGAAGCGCGGGAGGGTGAGAGAATTCACCAAGGCCAGAGCAGGGAGCAGAGCAGGGAGAAGGACCGAGGTACACTGCTGAGGGGAGCAGCGGGCGGCAGGAGAGGTCTGCGCGCCATGCGGGACCCTCCTCCGGTGGCCGGAGAGTAGCCGGGAATCGAACCGGCGCCGCAGAGGCTGCAGGCAGCTCCACAACCCAGAGCTCAACCGCTGTGCCACCGGGGAGGCCCTATTACATGTTTTTGATCAGAACAGCTATTTGGTTGTCCATCGTCACAAGAAAAGCTTGGAAGAGGATGATTAGCTTTTCTATCCTCCGTGGTAGAGGGACACAGGAAATGAGAATTAGAAGTGAATGTTCGGTCAATAAACCAGAAGTATTCACTTAACCTTCCTCCTCAGTACTGGTGCATTTCGCCCTCCCCATTCTCCAAGTGTAGTAGAGACTGGTACCTTTGTAAGTACCTCTTTACCCGAGAGATTGATTTGTATAATCCCTTTTGTTCCCTTGACTTTTTATATTTTTTACACAGAAATAGACATCTCCTCTAATACTTTTG
The DNA here is from genome assembly GCF_014898055.3 of Talpa occidentalis. NCBI lineage: Eukaryota > Metazoa > Chordata > Mammalia > Eulipotyphla > Talpidae > Talpa > Talpa occidentalis. Next base: position 44,423,161 of record NW_023604972.1, read on the forward strand.
AGAAATGTTGAATAATTCTGAATCCTTCTGCACTCCCCCATCTTTCTGTTCTGTAGTGTGCTTTTAGACTTCCTGAATATGCTGGTCTCTCCTCACTGCCCTGAGTCTTTCTTTTGCTTCTCCCCTGAGAAGAACCCTCTCTGTCTTGGATTGCCTTCTCTTTCTTGAGTCACTCCTTTGTCCGGCAGGATTAAGGGTTCTCCAGAACTTTTCTGAGAAAAGGGAAATTGAAGCAAATTTTTTAAGACTTTACATGTCTGAAAAAATCTATATTGAATATGACCTGTTTTTTCTCTGGAGGATGTTTGGATATTTTCTTTATCCCTAACATTCAGAAATTTTATGGTGTTGTGTCTTGGTATATATGAGTAAAGGGTTAGCAAACCTTTTCTTCTTTCTCTTGTGAAAATAGCTGCCTGCTGATCACCCCCTAGCATTCTTTTCTGTAATCTGCTAAGGGCGGAATGACAGCTCTGTAACCTTGCCACACTTCCTAATGGTAAACGTCACCTGTGGTTGATAAGGTGGGTCTGAACTGGGAGGATTGTGAATGAACAGTAGATCCTTATAGTTTCTTTGGGCATCCCCAAATGTGGTGTGACATACTCCGGAAGTTCATTCATGAAGCATTATGAGAGATATTGTCTTCCTTAGGTGAAATGAGGCTACAAGTTAGGATGGTACCTCCATCCATCCGTGTAAACTTAGTGCCCTTTATCTGAGCTGTTATTATGGGGTGAGGAGCAGTCGTGGGCTCCTGTGGGGACTTGCATTGAAAGGATATGACCTGACGCTGTCCTGTTGCTAAACAGTGTTTTGTGTTCCCTGCCTGCATTCTTCTGTGAAACTGAGTGAAGGGGATGATGGCCTTTTTGAGTCTTTTTTTGGTAATTGGTTCAGTATGAGCCAGGGAGGGCTCAGACCTGCCTGGAGAAGCACATTATGAGCCCTGTTGTAGGATGAGGGCAAGGAAGGAGCACACCACTGTGTGCTGCCCAGCAGCAGTTGCACAGCAGGTTAAAGCAGCCACAAGGGAGGTTGTGTTGTTGAGGGGATGTTGTGAAACCTTTACACTTGTGTCAGATTTAACCCTGTCCTCTGCTGCCATCTAAAGATAACTATTGGTAATGCAGGGTCAAAAATTCCCTGAAGGGATCATTATAAAACTAGGCTATTTGGAAGAAACACTGTGAAGGAGAATAACCAGGTATTTTATTTTTATTTTTAACATTTTTAAAAGTAGTTTTATTAGTAAAAGTAGAATAAAAAAAGAGAGGCACCTGCATAGACACAGGTGGCACTGCTTTACAAAAGGAAAAGATTTGTGAAAAGAAAGACCTGTATAGTCACAGGTAGGCAGGAGAGCTGCAATAATCAGTGATTTTAGAAGCTCAAGCCCGGAGGATATAATCAGAACATTGTCCCACTGTCGCTAAATATAACTGTGCCTAGATGAAAAAAGGCAATATTTGTAAGAGGAATGAAAAAATTATAACTGTACTAAATTTATTGTGCTAACACAGTCCTGTACTACTGTCATAAACTTGTTTATGATTTAACAAAATAAAAATGTACTTTGGGACTTAAACTAGTTTAAAGAAACAATTTAATTGGTTAGGAAGTGAAGAGAACATCAATGTCCCGTTAGATAATACAGTTCCTGGTGGTCAAAGATACTAATCTGCGTAATAATCCAAAGTTATGGAAGTGAACTATGCGTAAATAGTAAGAAAATGGTTTCTCCTTCCACATGGAAAAATTACTGACTTGACCTTCCTCTATATTATTTTCCTGGAAAACCTGATAAAGGTGGCGTGTCAACTGTATGATCAGGCTACAGTTCTGATCCTTAAAAATTACCCCATTGGAAAATTGCACCCAAATTGGGAAGACTGCTGGCGAGTTACAAACATCTGCTGCAAGTCATAGCTTTGGGATTCCCTGCACTTCACAGTGCAAATACAATACAGGGTTTATTGGGAAAAAACTTACAAGCAGAGCACACACCATCCCCTAACCGAACACGATAGGCATAGATATTTGGAATTTTGGATAGTGTGTCTGTAGAGGGACAGACTGTATTTTTATAAATATGCTCCTGATATTAATTGTCTCGAGGGCAGAGAATATCAAGTTTCCCTAATTGGAAGAGTGACCTTGTTAGGAAGGCACCCCAAAGCTTCAGTGGCTGGAATGAGTCTATTTTGTTGAGTATCACTCAGACCTGTCGAGCCAGCTTTCTGGTAAGCCACCAGAACGGAGGAGGGAAACAATGATTTATTTTTTGGATTTATTTTTTGTAAATTCCCACCCCTGGTCCTTGAAGGCTCATTAGGTGTCTTCATTTGCCGGGGACCAGCCTCCGGCAAAATGTCGTGTCAGGGTTCCTGAAAGGATGAGACGCGGCGTTGGCGAATACGAATGATCTGAAACTTAGGGACTGGGGGGAAGGGAATGAGAAGACACCGACACTTGGTGAGGTGTTAGTATCTTCTGCCCAAAAGGCTCAGCAGGTTCTTTATTTATACGTTTTTTGCAAGCATTGAGATTACATTATCAAGTTCATAGAAACAAAGCAGAAACAATTAGCACATCTCTTTTTTGTGCTCTCAGCAAGAAGGCAATAAAAAACTAAGTCTTACACTAAAATTCATTGTTACAGCTAAACAATAACCTAACACAATTGATAGTCACCAGAACATTCCCATCAGCTAAAGCTTAAGCAAAGAAAGAACTTTTCTTATTCTCATGGCCTTCACACCAGGGGCCGGCTGCTACTCAGCTATCAGAACTTTCTCTACCTAGAAACTTCTTAACTCAAATAGTTTCATTTAAAAACTTTCCCAAGAAACTGCAAGGGAAGGCAAAAAAGAACCTACAATAATAGTTGTATTGTAATGCTTGTCAGGCATGTTTAATAAACCATCTCCCATTGTCAAGTGGGCCAAATTGTTTAATAATTAGTTTTTAAGAGATAATTTTCCGTGCAGTTTATTTACTGTATATTGATGTATATAATGTAGTGCCTGATGTACCTTTTGGGAAATTTTTCTCCTTTTATGACCAAGAACAAAAAGTGAAGGGATGTTAGATCTTCAGCCCCACGGTGTGAGGCACAAGGAATCTTCGGCCCCACGGTGTGAGGCCCTTTGACTTCACTGCTTGCCAGTAGTTTATCTGGCTGGGGCTACAAGGCCTCCTGCAGCATTCATTGTCTCTGCCTGACATCCTTCTTTAGCCACCTTGGAAACTGCAAATCTTCTGTGCTGTTGTCTTGGATTGGAGCATCAATAAGATCCCACAAAGATAGAACAGAACAGACTTGTTCTCTTTATTGTATCAGTCAGGGTTCAACCACAGAAGCAGAAGCAGTAGGAAATATATATTAAGTCACAACTTGCAAAGAATTTGCTTACAAATTGTGGCGGGTGGCGGGTGGCGGGGGTTGGTGACAAGGCAAATCTGAAATCCTTATGTCTGGTTCTTTGGGGCGGGCAGGCTCGAATTCTCAGGCATGAGCTACCACTGTTGTCCACAACATGTAAAATTTCTTCTTTTAGGAAGACTCAGATCTTATCTTTCAACTGATTGAATAAAGCCCATCAGATAACTGAATATAGACTATAATCACATTTGTAAAATACCTTGAAGGTAACAACTACATTAGTGTTTGATTGAATAACTCGGGAGTGTATCCTAGACAAGTTAACACATAAAACTGGTTCTCACATCTGTATTCATTATCTCATTACATAACAAATTACTTCACAGTTTCTCAGCGGCTTAAAACAACATTCACTATCTGATGGTTGCTGTGGGCCTAGAATCCAGGCATGGTATTACTGAACCTTCTAATTCTGAATCTCTCACACAATGATGGCGGCCATCATTGTAAGACTTGTTGGGAAAGATCCCAGCCCACTCACATGGTTATTAAGCAGAATTTAATTCCTTGGGAGTTGTTGACTAAGGCCTCATTCCTCATGAGCTGATGACCAGAGACCTAGTTCCTACCCATAGACCTCTCCATAGAGGCCTATTTCACAATAGAGGCCTTTTTCACAAAAAATCATGCTGCCATTTCACAATATGGCAGCATGCTTGATCAGAGAAGGCAAGACATAGTGCCAGAAAATTAAGTCTTTTGCAAGCCAAATCCATCTTTTGTTATCACTTTTGCTGTTTTCTGTTTGCTAGAAGCAAGCACAAGGTTCAGTCCACATTCAAGAGGCAATTATACAAGGGTGTGAATACAAGGAGGCATGATCGCTAACTAGGAGCTGTGTCAGAAGCTGCCTACCTAAATAACTCATTATAGTCTGTCAACAGCAAGCCAAGTCAGCATCCAATTTCATATTCTGGTATTTTTGGCTGATCAGTATGATGTCTATTTCTGAAGACATATAAAGTTTATATGCATTTACTAAAGTAAAAGCAGAACAAGCACACTGAAGAGAGGATTAATTAAATACACAGGTGAATTTTCTCCTGATGTTTACAGACTAATCATAGAATAAAATCAGGAAGTGTTAACTTTGGATGGGCCTTTAGAGGCCATTTGAAACAATCTAATTTAGTAAAAAGTAAAATTAAAGTAACTGAATTCTGAAATGATTAGACATTTTCTCAAAGAAAATGCTGCTATTTCGGTGGCAGTACTGTGATTACAAAAATGTACTTGGCAATTTACCTCCCTCTCAGTTATGGATCTGAGACTAGGAACTGGTAGATTAGACTATCAATAGGCATAGACCAGTTTGAACTCCTTACCAGGATAGATTATCTTAACTAATAAAACTTTATCTCTGTTTCAGGACTAAAAACTCCAGGCTGTGTTGAGAACATGGGTAAGATACACTTAAAATTATTATTTCTGTAATGGGCATTTAATCAGTGTTGTTTCTCGCAGGTGTGAATCGGAGCCACTCCATCATACTCTCAGTTACTATTTTTTTTTTAAAGATTTATTTATTCATGCATACAAGAACCGGGGTACAGGTCAGATGTGCGGGAGGGTGAGAGGATTCACCAGAGGCAGAGAGGGGAACAGAACAGGCAGACTGACTGAAATCCACTGCTGAGGGGAGCAGTGGGCGAGACAGGAGTGGCCTGCTGCGCCATGTGGGTATCTCCCCGGCCAGCTGGGCTGGAACCCACGCTGCAGAAGCTGCGGACAGCTTCACAGTGTTGTGCTTAAGCACCTGTGCCACCAGGGAGGCCCCATCAGTTACTATTTTCTTGATGAAGTTGTGCTACTTCTACAGCCTTTTCAGGTGGTGTACCAGGAGCTTCTGTGACTTGATCCCTGTGCCCCCTTCACCCACTCTTGCCTATGGCTACTCTAAAACACTGGATTGTCTTGGGCTTGTGGAGATCATCTATCTCTCACCTTAGCCTGTCTGAACAAGTTTGTGGACTCCTGGGTGCCGTACGAGACTCCTGAGCACAGAGATAGACGCACACCCCCTGTATTTACATCACAGGAAATGACACTGGAGAGACTAATGGAGGATTAGGGTGACTGTTGTGCCAGTGGAGAGACGGGGACAGAAAGAGGAGTCTGTCTCAGCTTCCTCAGGAGAGAATAGGAGGATGTAGCAAAAAGCCATCTTTGATACAGGAAGATAGGAAAGATTTGGGTAGGTAAAGAAAACGTCACCAATATCAGATAGGCCGTGTAGATTTGAATCAAAATTGGCAGAAAAAGCCTTGGGCTGATGCGCGCTCTCGGTGGATCCTTTTGAAGATTTCCTTATTTGAAAGTTTGAAAATAATAATCTGTTTCTAGCTGTCTTCCTGGCTAGTTTTTCTATGAATTCTAAAGTGAATTATACCTATTTGTTTTTGAGATAGAAATTTCGTATTTCTCATATTTGTATGTATCTTAAATGTAAACCAACTCATATTTTTATGTCAATAAGCATTTTATAATAGACTGATCCTGATGTTCATGTCTGAGCTCAGTAATATGAAAACATGTTTGTATTTCAGAGTATTTCCAACCCATCTATGTATACAACCCTGGTAAGTGTGCTCTAATTTTTAAAAGTAATCCTTACATAGATGTGTAGTAGCTCTTTCCAGCCTAGCCTATTCAGTCTTAGGGGAAAACAAATCTATTGGGGGAAAATTTACACCCTACAAAAGGAAGGGTTGGCTGGAGATCTGAACAACATGGAAACATGCTGGGGAATGAAGTTGTTGAGACCTGAAGAGCTGGTTGCTCTGGACCAGGTCTGGGGCCTCTTAGGTTTCGACCTTAAGATTAGCCTGTGTGACAGTGAACATCCAGATGAGGCAGGAAAGGTAGTCATTTGCATCTCTCAAATATGCTGAAGTTTGATATCATTTGACTAGATTATCTGGGTGATGAGAGGCTTTTTTTCCTCCTTAGTTTACACTTATGGTAATATAATCCAAATCACTTCTTGGCATTCAAGTGCCTCATGCATTTGGCCCATGTAGGAATACGTTTTTCTTTATTGAAAAGTATCTGGACTTTCCTTCAGTACTCAGGACTTGCTGAGGAATACTTCTGAGCCTATAGCCACCACAAATTTTATTGCTCACTTCACAGGGACCTCCGCTAACTCTCCAATACATCTTTCTAGCTCATTTTGAGATCCTCAGAGATAGACTATCTGTGGGGATAGTGATATTTTTGTGATACTTTTCCATAGTAGAAGGGGCCAGAGGAAGGTTCCATCCAATTAATCAAGGTGCATTTAGACTGGCTGTTACTTAAATTTAGTAGCATTATATTATTGGATGTACCAAGTGGTTCTCTATGGCCAAATTTCCTGAATATAGTTTTACTTAAACTATTGTAATTCCCAGTTACTTTGTTCTGTTATCAAAACTGATAAGTTTCTTTTTGTAATATAGGTGAGAAAAGCCAAAAGCTTGAAGATTCTGGTAAGACATTGTCATAAACTCTGGGCGCTTACATTTGTAAAACACTTTTTCTTAGAGGAGAGTGTAGAAGTGGATCTGGCATAGGAAAAAATGTGGAATGAAGGCAGGCCCTACTTTAGTTTACTAGTCTGGTATTATCAGAGATACTCCCGAGTTTCAGATAGAATTCTTTATAAAGATGATAGCGCAGCAGTCTCTGTATCTCCTATAGAACAATCTTCATGTCCCCCTAGCAGAGCAGATACAAACTGAAGTGAGGAACTAGGTCTAGAGAATCTTATTTTTTGTTTCATGCTCTTACATGGATCACGGAAGGTGTGATTATGCCACAAACTTTCGTCACCTAAGGTGCTGGGTGGAAAAATAAAAAATGGCATTTCCCCCCTAAATTAATGACTTTTTGTATTTATTTCTGCCTCCAGCAATCTAGCAGATATTATTAGCTATATCCATTTATTTATTTAGTACATTTCAACATACAGCTCATCTATCCTCAAGTTTTTGTTTCTGCCCTTTATTAAAAAATGATTATTATTCAAATATCCACAAGGGTACTAGTACAGGAACATAAATTACTGGTGAGATTATAAATTAGAGCAACTTTTCTGGAGGGCAATTTGATAGTATTACTAGCCTTAAAAATGTCCTATTTCTGACCCAGTTTATAACACTTTTTGATATTTGTCCTAAAGCAATTAGAGATAAACATAAATAAGGTAGAGAGTGTTTACAAAGTTTCATGGGAACAAAAATTTAAAAATAACCTTAGTGTCCAAAAGTCAAGTACTGTTATGTAAGATTATATCCATATTGAAAAAATGAAACAACTTAAAAATCATGTTTTTAACTTCGGTCACTTTACATAATTTAAAAAATTCTTATGACAAGAACTTAATCTCTAAAATCATATTTATAAACTATTTAAAGGTAAGAGAAAGTGCTTAGAATACAGTAACAAATAAGAATATATAAACAACATATAGGACATAGTATCAGCCTAATTAAAGTGTACATGTGTGCATACACACACACCACAGCAGAGATTGAGACCAAGTATTGTAAAAATGTTAAAACTGAGAATGAGTAATTTTTAATAAATTCTTGTATTTTTAAAAATGATCGCTAATTCCTTATGTAATCTAGAAACTTTACTTTTTTTTAAGATTTATTTTATTTATTTATGCATACAAGAGCTAGGGTGTAGGCCAGTGGTATGGAAGGTGAGAGGATTCACCAGAGACAGAACAGGCAGATCTACTGAAATATACTGCTGAGGGGAGCAGTGGGCGAGACAGGAGAGGTCTACTGTGCCATGGGGTCACCTCCCTGACTGGGGATCAAACTCGTGCTGCAAAGGCTGCCAGTAACTTAATGGTACTGAGTTTAATCCCTTGGGCCACCAGGGAGGCCCTAGAAATTATTTTTAAAAATGTATCATGAAAAATATAGGTCAGAGTCTTTGGATTAAATTTAAAAAATAAAAAAAAATCAACAAAAGTTGTTTTACCTACTTGAGGAGTGTTCCTGTGTCATAAATCAGAGGCATCAGTGGGTTAAGTTTTGTCTCCTTTTACTCTATCCCTGCCATATCTCAAGGCTTTTAGAGTTTTCCATTACAAATAGCTAAATGTAAGATTAAAAAAATATTTCAAGCTAAATGCATTTTTCACTAAATAGTTCCTATTCTCATCTTTAGGAATAAAAAACCAAGAGTCTACTAACTTCCCGGGTAAGTGATCTTTTTACTGGCTCCAAGGTGAGGAGGGGACATGAGGACTTCTAAGACAAGGACATTACTGGACATGGAGAGTTGAGGAAATGTTTATCCAGAACAGAGGGACTCCATTTATTGAGGGCTTATAATGTTCCACATAGTATACTAAGTATTTTCATGGTGTATTTCCTTTAATCATTACTTACTACAAATCTGCAAGTTAAGTATTTTTGCTTAATATGGGATTGAAGTTCAGAGGGATTAAGAAACCTACTCAGTCACAGAGCTAGCAGACTACAGTGACAGTGGAGCTAATAACCCAAGCTGTCTTAAACTCAGTGCTGTTCCATTTAAAATATGTGCTAGGAGTGCTTCAGGAAGATAAAGTTGGAGAGACAGCAGCCAAATCATTAAAGTTCTTAAAGTTCAGGCCCAGGAGTTTGAGGCTTTGTCCAGTCAGAGAATGAAGAGCCACTGAATGGTGGTGTTCTTGTCTGTTTTCTTTTCCTCTTCTTTAGGGTAAGAGATGAGGAGGTGTAGAAAAAAGGGAGCATTAACAATGCAAGATAATTAACACTGATACTCATTTCTGGTTTTAGGTATGAAGAGCCGTGACTCTACCCAGCTACCTGGTAAGACAGCTTTCTATTTACTCACTGTGGCTTTCAAGGGAATTATTTTCACAATACGGTTATTTGTAATTATTTAAATAATCCCTTAAAGCTGCTGCCAGTCGTCCTATTAATATTAGTACTTAGCTGGTAAAGGGGGAGTAGACGAAGTGCCTTTCTTTCCTAGCATTCATACGTTCTAGCCCACTGTGTTTGGAGCAGGACAGTTAGCTCTGCTGGAGGATAGGGTTGAAAATAAGACTTCAAGGAGCAGACGGATGCATCTTCCAGGTTCTGTCGCTAAAGTTACTCAATAAAAACTTCAAGTTCATGCAGAAACTGTTAGCTTACATCTTAGCATTTAGAATCTGCAGGCATCAGTTCTCCTGGCATAAAGACAGACTCAATGCGGCACTATGACAGAAGGTGCTTGAAGCTTGGCATGGATTTACACAAAAGATTCATGTAGCCAGAACTTTAATAAAAAGCCAAATGCTACAGTGCAGTGGGGCCTTTGGTGATTCTATCACTTGAGCTCACGAGGTAATTTGGAAATTGTACTCACTGAAGTAAAACAAGTCAATGAAAACTTCTCACCTGGTGAGCAGTGGTAGTAGGCATGCCAGAAAGGGAACTCCCATTTCACATCTCTGCTGACAAATTGGCTAATAGGTTTTGCTGGTACTGTTTTATATTGTGTAGTAATTATACATACTTGCCAGGATTGTAACAAATAAGGGTGATGATGTACATAAAGCATTTGAACAATAGGTGATACATAGTAAGCACTCAATATCAGGTTTGTATTAAAGTTGTATTGGGAATGAGTTCAACATGTAGAAAAATTACTTTTCTGTAAATAAATTTCTAACCTTTCTTTTAGTACATACATGATGAAAATACAGAGCACAAATGAGTAAAAACTGCATCCTTCCCCCCAGGTCAACACATACCTCTTAACCTAATAGCCTACCCTTCAGACCCATTCACAGATATAAACAAGTTTGCTTTTTCATTTAATCAGATAATTTCTCTTCTGGATAAATAGGTATACAATGCAATTAAACTCAAACCTGTTTATATTTTATTTTTTTTAATTTATTTACTTATTTATTTAATTTTTATAAATTTTATTTTTATATTCCCCATACAATTGCAACCCCCTTATTTTGACCCCAATCCCTCCCCTCACCACCCCCCACCCCTCATGGAGTGTCTCTGGTTCATAGTTTTTGTTGATTTTGATTTTCACTTTCTTATATTTATTAATTTTCCTGGTCCCTTATTTAAGTTTTCTAGATTCCTGCTATGAGTGAGACCATCCGGTATTTTTCTTTTTCTTTCTGGCTTATTTTGCTGAGCATGATCCCTTCCAGCTCCATCCATGTTGCTGCAAATGGCATGTGTTTATCTTTTTTGAATGCTGAGTAATATTCCATGGTATATATGTACCACATCTTCTTGATCCAGTCATCTATTTTGGGGCATTTGGGTTGTTTCCAAAGCTTAGCTATTGTAAACAGTGCTGCTATAAACATAGGGGTGCAGGTGCTCTTTGGAATTGATGTTTCTGTGTCCTTTGGGTAAATACCCAGGAGTAGAATTGCTGGATCATATGGAAGCTCTATGTTTAGTAGGTTCAGAAATCTCCATACAGCTCTCCATAGTGGTTGGACCAGTTTGCACTCCCACCAACAGTGTAGGAGAGTTCCTTTTTCTCCACATCCTCGCCAACATTTGTTGTTGCTAGTATTTTTAATATGTGCCATTCTCACTGGTATAAGATGGTATCTCATAGTAATTTTGATTTGCATTTCCCTGATTACAAGTGATGTTGAACATTTTTTCATATGCCTGTTGGCCATTTGCATTTCCTCTTCAGAGAAGTTTCTTTTTAGCTCTTCTGCCCATTTTTTGACTGGATTATTTTCTTTGTTTTTGTTGAGTCTCATCAGCCCTTTGCAGATTTTTGTGATCAGTCCTTTATCGTTAATGTTGTGTGCAAAAATGTTCTCCCAGTCGGTGGGGTTTCTCTTTGTTTTTGTTGTTGTCTCTTTTGCTGTGCAGAAGCTCTTTAATTTGATGTAGTCCCAGCTGTTGATCTTTGCCTTCACTATCACTGCTTTGGGTGATTTGTCTGTAAATATGTCTTTGATGTGCATATCACATAGTGTTTTGCCTATATTTCCTTCTATGTATTTTATAGTTTTGAGGTCTTATGTCTAGTTCTTTAATCCATTTTGAGTTGGTTTTTGTGTATGGTGTGAGGTAGTAGTCAAGCTTCATTCTTTTGCTTGTAGCGACCCAGTTTTCCCAGCACCATTTCTTGAACAAACTTTCTATGCTCCGATGCATAGTCTTTGCTCCTTTGTCAAAGATTAGTTTACCATAAATCTGTGGGTTTATTTCTGGATTTTCTATTTGATTCCAATGGTCTGTGTGTGTCTGTTCTTGTTCCAATACCATGCAGTTTTGATGATTATGGCTTTGTAGTATAGTTTGAAGTCTGGGAGTGTGATGCCTCCATTCCCTTCTTTTTTTTTCAGGAGAGCTTTGGCTTTTCAGGGTTTTTGGTGATTCCATATGAATTTCATCAATAATTGTTCTATTTCTTTGAAGAATGACATTGAAATTTTTATTGGAATAGCATTGAATCTGTATATTGCTTTTAGTAGTATGGCCATTTTAATGTTTATTCTTCCAATCCATGAGCAGGGGATGTCTTTCCATTTCTTTGTGTCTTCTTCTATTTCTTTTAACAGTGTTTTATAGTTTTCTTTGTATAGGTCCTTTACCTCTTTTGTTAGATTTATTCCCAAGTATTTGATTTTTTTTGTTTCGATAATGAAAGGCATTTTTTTTTAAATTTCTTCTTCTTCAGATTTATTGTTTGTGTATAGAAAGGCTACTGACTTTTGCGTGTTGATTTTGTATCCTGCCACTTTACTGAACTGATTGATGAGTTGAATTAGTTTTTCTGTGGAGTTTTTGGGGTTCTCTATGTATATTATCATATCATCTGCAAATAGTGACAATTTGACTTCTTCTTTTCCTATTTGGATTCCTTATATGTCTTTCTCTTGTCTTATTGCTCTGGCTAGGCCTTCCAGTATTATATTGAAAAGCAGTGGTGAGAGTGGGCATCCTTGTCTGTTCTAGATCTTAATGGAAATGCTTTCAGCTTTTCACCATTGAGAATGATACTGGCTGTTGGCTTGTCATATATGGCCTTTATGATGTTGAGGTATGTTCCTTGTATCCCAAGAATTTCAAGGGCTTTTATCATGAATGGGTGTTGCACTTTGTCGAAAGCTTTCTCAGCATCTATTGTTATTATCATATGGTTTTTATATTTCTTTTTGTTGATGTGTTGGATAACGTTGATTGATTTTCGGATGTTGAACCATCCTTGTGTCCCTGGAATGAATCCTACTTGGTCGTGGTGAATTATCTTATGGATACACTGTTGGATTCTGATAGCTAAAATTTTATTGAGGATTTTTGCATCAGTGTTCATTAGGGAGATTGGCCTGTAGTTTTCTTTTTTTGTGTTGTCCTTGTTTGGTTTTGGTATTAGTGTAATGTTGGCTTCATAGAACGTGTTTGGTATTATCCCTTCCTTCTCAATTTTTAGGAAGAGTTTGTAAAGGATAGGCACTAGTTCATTTCTGAATGTTTGGTAGAATTCATTTGTAAATCCATCAGGTCCTGGGCTTTTGTTTTGGGGGAGATTTTTGATTACCATTTCAATTTCACTGCTTGTAATTGGTCTGTTTTCCTTATTTCCAGTCAGACCCCTTACATATAGTCCATTTAAACAAAAAGAGAGCCAGCAGTTTTCTGGGTTAAGGGCTCTGTGAAACATAATCCTGAGATGGGTGAACTCTACTGTTTTTGTTGGTTCAGATTAAAGAGAAGTAGTTTTCTCCAGGGCAGTGTTTTGTGTATGTATGGAGGGGGAAAAATTATTCTTTATCAGCTTGCAAGGCATAAATGCAACTATAATTAATTTGTAGCTACATTTGTTTATTGGAAGCTATTAGAATATGCATGACATATGCACTCTTACTTGAAATAAAGAATTAAACCCAAAGTATACAGAAAGTGAAAAAAGAAAATTGGTAAGAAATTCTGGAGAACTTCAATAAAAAAACTGTCTTGTCTATATTATTTAGAAAGCTTGTGAGATCCTAGATAAAATCTAGATCACTGCACATGCACATATGCACACACACACAAACGGGAATAGTCTGAAATCAGTAATGAACTTTATTCAAAAGTTATTCCTGGTTCTAAGTATTTCAGGTAAGTTTCTAACATTAATGTTTCTCTGCATATTCTGCATATATGGTATGGTGGATGATACTTTATATTGAAAATGATGTGTCAGTGACTGTGTGTTCTCATTAACAGCTCCAGACCCAGGCCCAGATCCAGTTCCAGTTCCAGGTCCCAAAACCCATCCTTCTGCATCTTCTGGCAATATGCTCCTTCCAGCTTTTGGGAAAGTCACCATTTTTATCACTGCTTTTACTATAGGTTGCTATATAGCCTGTAGTCTGGTAGAGTCTTTATTTACTTGAATAATTACATTACAGGGATCCCTCGTAAAGTCACCAAAAAGAAAGGTCTTTTTCACTTGTTGGCCAAAGTCAGTTGACAGAATGAGAATTGAGTATTTAATGTTATTCATTTTGCAAATTCAGAAAAGTTGGTCCAGATGCCATAAAATGCATTTTTCACTTATTCCTGTATTAGGATTACAAAAAAACCTATCTGTATACTTCTGATTGAATTCAATAAAAGACTTTTAAGGTTATTAGGCATAATTTCACTAGAATTGTCAGCTATTAAGATACCCAGTGTTAGTGTTTAGCATGAATTTGATTCGTTAAATTGTAAAGATATCCTAATTATCTTTGAAGAATCAAACTTTGAGTTCAAATAGTTCACCCCTCAATTCATCTTCCCTCAGTAAATACTTTTCACAGTGTCCACTTTTCTCCAAGGAAATGTGGTAGTTGAATAGTGACCAAGTTAGGCTTTGGTAACTGATGCTTGCTTACACTTTGTTTCAAAAAGGATTTAAGATCAATTTCGAAGATAAACTGCATTAAATCTAAACTAGGTGTTAGGGGTATAATGTGCCTTATTTCTACCATTTACCTCTCCATGTACAGAATCTTGAGCAGACTGTCCATAAGAACCCTTGGCCACTTGATGACTAAACACACCTTCTGATAATCTGTGCTGGAGAACACAGCTTAGTTCTAAGTTCAAAATGGGTCTTTTTTCATCCTCCCCAGCCAAATGTAGAATTTGGTTATCACTTGCTTGGGACACACCTGGGTATAGACCGAATCTAGTTACCTAATTAGCTACATGAACTGGAACAGCAGTTCTGCCTTGCATATCAGTCACTAGTATGACACAAACCTCGGCAGCTGACTGGACTTGGACTGATCTTTAAAAGGCAAGCCCTGGGCCCTAGCCAGGTGTATGTATTTCTTGGGATTAAGAACCTAACAATATTACAACATGTAAAACGAAAGGCTAGAAGTGAGCAGAGTATGCCCCATTTATCACCTGTCCACTAGCAACTCTTCTTACTATAAAGAGGATGGAGGTGGGGTACAAAGGGATAGAAGCGCCTTCGTCCACACTTGGCTGTGTGGATGAGGATGGAACTGCCTGTTTTCTGGACCAAAAAGAAAACAGACAAGGAGAGAAAAGAAATTCCTCTCCCAACACTGCTGGAATTAGAACAGTGAGTAGGAAAGTATGATGAAGGAGAGTAATATTTAGAGTAGTATAGCAAATCTGCATGCCATAAACATGACAGAAGTGGTTGCAAACTTCTAGTAGCTAACCAGGAAAGGAAAAAAAATTAGTTTTAAACTTTTAGTCTCTTACACAACTGTTTTCTAGTGTGCAACTGCAAACAATTTCCTTCAGTGGCATCTCAGCGGAAAGCCTCTGGCTATACAGTGCATCATAGTCCTCACCCTCTCCATGGTAAACGCCGCAACAAGATTCACAGGGCACCTCTCATAAACCAAAGTATCACATAAAAGTACAAAGTTAAAGCATTCCAAGAGGGGTCAATATGATGCAATGAAGATGTACAGTATGTACTTAGAAAACCTGTTAAATTCGGGCATTCTTTATCTTACATGACATCTGAATTAAATTTTACTTACATGTGCTAGTTAAAGTATTTATCAGCATTGATAAATTTTCCCTAGGAACAAAAAAATCAGACTCAAAAACAAGGAAATTATAAAATTCTTGAATTGTGATTATGATTTAGTTCTTGTGTGGACACAAATGATTAATTCTCCCAAAGCCAAATAAACAAAGCACCAGACAGAATTATATAAAAGTAATATAATCAAGAATTTATTTATGTTTTCATCTTTAGAAATAAAGAGGTTTAAAAAACAAAAAAGTTGTAAAAATGATAAAATGTAATTTTGTTACATCCTAATTGCTTAGCTGTGTTCTGTAAATTCCAAATAAGTAAAATAATATAAAAATATATTTTCCAATCTTTATAGAACGAAAAGAAAACCACATTAATCATTAAATACTCTTGGATTTTCTTTACTGCTCCCATAAGTGAATTCACAAATATAAAAGCTGATGTACATTTACATTCTGAAGTACTAATCTCCAATAGCCACGTATTATACAGTTTATTTTGCTATGTGCAAAGTAGATAATTCATATTTACTTGCTATGGAAAGCAGAGTACAGGCTCAATAGAGAATAATCATTAAACATTGATTACTTTTAACAATGCTGTTGTAAAACTGTATGACAGTACATATTTTCTGGCAATTACGTACTTCTCTTTATAAAGTACATCTTCACACTTTCAAAAGGCTATCTTTGAAGAGCTGTAATGTGACTATGTTGTTTCAGACTTGAAAAACAAAAATTTCTCAGAAACCTTCACAAAAACCAAACCAGGAGATTTTTTGTTTTCCCTCCATGTGGTCAGCTTCATTCTTAAGGAAGGACTGATGTAGCAAGAAGATACATTTCACAAACCCTTGGCACAAGTTGTACACTGTCAACTAAAGACACCACCTCTGATGTGAATGGTCTCATTCAATCCATGTTCTACCAACTTTATATCTTCTAGGTCATCTTTTATGATGCTAATCAAGTGGCTAAGGCCTTCCTGCTGTTGTTTCAAATGCTAGAATAAAAAAAATTGGTAATTTGAAAGCTTCTCTCACAAGACTTTTCCCCACTATTTTACTAGCAATACAGTACTTAGTAACTACTCTAAATATGGTGGGAATACATATTTAAACACTTAAACTATGTCTTTAGCTAACACTTTCATATGATTATCAGTAATATATTCTCTAGAAGCAATAAAATCAAATATAATTAACAATATCTTAAACAGAAATTCTGAATGCCTATACTAACCTGATAAAAAACAAAGGTATGAGAATAAAAGATTACAAAAAAAGTACTCAACTATAGATGACTGGCAAAAAGTAAAACTTATGTTTTAAAGTACAAAGTGATAACAATGGTGATAGCTCTTGTTGCTGACAGAATCCTTCCGAGTTATTATAAGGCAGTTTTAAGAACTTGGTGGGTAGTAACTAACAACTCATTAAATCCCTTTAGCACCCTTTGGAGTGCCATTATTATCTCTGCAGATAAAAAGAAATCAAGACACAGTTAAGCAACCTGGCTCAGTCACAAAAGGGTGAATAGCTTTGGTTCAATCCTGAAAGACAGTTTTTCATCGTTTTAGATAGGTGCTTATGTTATTCCCGATTTTATGGCATACATTTTACATAATCCTTTATTTTAATATGCTAGAATCACTCAGTTATTTTCAAGTATTTACCATGAAATATAATCAAGTATATGTATACTTTCCAAAAACCTAGTTTTTAGATGTATAAAATGGCAACATCTAATCTAAGACCATAGTAAAACTGAATATACTGATTGTTTTTTTAAATAACCATCTAAAATCCTCATGGCCATGCCAGTTCTACCTGATAAATTCTACAAAGTTTACCATCTTAATATTTTTTCTCTAGACATAGTCAGTGATTGGATGTTAAATCCTTCCATTTCATTAAGCCAGTCTATTTATCCTATGAAATAAGCTAGGGGAATACCTCCCAACTTTTTCATACAAGATCAGCTTTAGACAAGTGGTTGGAGGTACTGGTCACCCTGACCTCTACCCAGGTCTGCTGAGGGCTAATTTATATGTGGCATACAGATTAAGAAAATAGGATATAGTGCAGCTATTTCTCAAAATTTAGCATGCATACAAGTCGCTCTATGATCTTGAGAAAATGGGAATAAGTAGGTTTTCTAAAGTGAGAACTTAGGTTGGTATTTCTAATGACATTCCAGGTGTGACTGCTATTGTCTGCATATTGGGTAGTGGGGTCTAAGGAATTCCAGTGCATCCACTACCAATGAATTCATCTTTTTAGGGGGGAGCTTTTTTTTTTTATTGTAGTAATGCATATATAACAATTCTCCATTTAAAGCATTTTGAAATGTACAGTTCAGCACTATTAATTACATTCATATTGTTGCTCCACAATCACTATCACCTATCTCGAGAATGTTTTTATTTTTAATTTTCTGTTCCTATTAAACACTAACTCTCCATTACCCCACCCCTCAGTCCCTGGCAACCACCATTCTACTCTCTGTCTTTGAACTGGACTACTATAGCTACCTCATATAAGTGAAATCATAAAATTTTTTTGCTTAATTTTTAAAGAACTGCCGTATTATTTCCCTCAGCAGCTGCACCATTTTACATTGCCACCAGTAATGCACAAAGGTTCTCTCCTCACCAACATTTATTTTCTGTTTTTTGGATTTGAGCCATCATAATAGATATATAGTAGTAAATTCACCCTTTTTTTTTTTTTTTAAAGAATCTTTTTTATTCTTATTTATCTTGAAGGGGCCATGATGCTTTTACTTTCAGAAAAGCAACAAGCACAAAGCATTTTGTTTCCAGAACCATTTGAATGTAAATTGCTGATACAGTACCCTATCACCCTTGCATACTTCACTGTCTTTGCTCTAAGTTAAAACACGCTACTATAATTCCCACAATGATCTATCAAAATCAGATAATGTCTTCAAAATCAGTAGATACATTTCTATTACCATCTAATTCTCAGGCCCAATGCAAAGTTTTGCCCGCTGTCCCAATATAACATGTGACATTTAGTTGTCATGTTTCTTTTGTCCCTTTCTTTTTTTTTAAATTTTAATTTTATTTTTATATTCCCCATACAATTGCAACCCCCTTATGTTGACCCGAATCCCTCCTTTCCCCGCCCCCCAGCCCCCATAGAGTGTATCTGGTTCAGGACACAGAAACATCAATTCCAAAGAGCACCTGCACCCCTATGTTTATAGCAGCACTATTTACAAATAGCTAAGCTTTGGAAACAACTCAAATGCCCAAAAATAGATGACTGGATCAAGAAGATGTGGTACATATACACCATGGAATATTACTCAGCATTCAAAAAAGATAAACACATGCAATTTGCAGCAACATGGATAGAGCTGGAAGGGATCATGCTCAGCAAAATAAGTAAATTCACCTTTTTAGAAGTGCACTCTAGTGCAACACTTACCTGTTTGATTTCTCGTAAGAGATCTGCATCTATGTAATATCTTTCTTCAGATTTGACTGCTCCAAAGTGATTCTGCATCCTGATTTGGGACATCAGTTCATTCAGTCGGCCCTAAAATAAGACAGTCAAATTACAACTGCAAACAAGAGTACCACTTCTAAAGAGAATGTTTTCTTTTAATAGGTACTATAAGCAATTTGTGCAATTCTCCCCCTGTACATTATTTGAAACAGTAATACAAGCCCAAAATAACACAATTAAGAGGCTACTTTAGAAAATTTTGTGTAAAGAGAATACTTGTATTTATTAAGTATACAAAATTCCTTTTTTGAAGACCATGTGGCATTTATCTGCAGATCCACCTGAAACAAATTCTAGCTTTATGGTTTGATATGCTTACCTTAAACTGAGTAGGTGCGTTTAGTTCACACTGAATTGTATCTAGCTGAACTCGTAACTGCTCTTCGTCAGCTTGTATGGCATAGCCACTCTTCCTTTGTATTTCCTGTTTGATCAGGACCTACACAAAGTAGACACACACACCAACACCAAAAGTCATCTGTTTTCAGTTTTGCAAGTGTTACGTAACAATCAGTTGTTGAAAGAAACCATCTGAATAATACACTAACAATACTGATCTTAACAGTTCCAGTTACCAATTATGTTTCTGTCCATTTCTGTTAGACAAGTGACATTAGATTGACGTACACTTAACATTGTTTTAAATTAGGTGCTTTACGGTTTTTTAAAAAAGTTTAGACATTTACTAAGTCTTTCTTAAATGTTACTTAAAATTTTTACTGGACGTTTTTAAAAGACTTTGTGCTTAAGAAGCAATATAACATGAGAATATGTAAGAGCAAAGCAAATTCTCTCACACTCTTGATGTCCACTTTGCTCTTGGTGATGCATGATATCAAGGAGCTTGTGTCTATGCTTGCTTCTAGTTTTATGGTTTCAGGTACTAGGTACAAACCTTTAACCCATTTTGAGTTAATTTTTATATATGTTGTAAGACAGTGGTCTAGTTAAATTTTTTTGGAAGGGGCTGTTAAGTTTTCCCAACACATATGCCTGGCTAGCTTTGCTCCCTAGAATACTTTTTGTTCGTTTTTGATATCATATACTTTTTCCTTTACTATGTAGATATAGTAAATTGTTATAATACTATAGAACCAACCCTGCATTCCTGAAATAAACCTTACTTGGTCACAATATATTCTTCTAGAATATAAGTAGATGGAGTCTCTTTGTTTATATTTCACTTAGATGTTACACATTTCTGTTTGGGGGGGTTAGATTTATTGAAATATAATCCATATACAAAATTCCCCCTTTTACGATGTACAGTTCTATGAATTTTGACAAACATACTCATGTTAACCATCACCACAATCAAGATAACACACATTTCCATCACCGCTAAAAGTTTTCTTCCGCCCCTAGAAGTACTGATCTGTTACCTGTTTCTAGTTTTGCCTGTTGCATATTACATAAATGGAATCATTCCATGTATACCCTTGAAGTTTGGCTTTTTCTCCTAGCATAATCTGCACCTCTATTAGAATTTAATCATGTTTATGGATTTTTACTTTGGGATATACTAAAAGCAGATATGTAAAATGGTACAGCTACTCTGGAAAACAATTCTCAAAAAGTTAAACACAGGCAATTCCAATCCCAGGGTTATGTTCCCAAGAGAAATGAAAGCAATGGTTACACAAACAAACTGCCCATGAGTGTTAGCAGCAGCAGTAGCCATAATATGCAAACAGTGGAAACAACCAAAATGTCTATTAATCAATAAAAATACAGTATACTTATCTAGTGGAATATTGAGCAATTAAAAGTAACGATATATTATTACATGCTACTACACAGATGAATTTTGAAAACGCACTATGCAAAAAAGGCCAGTCACAGAAGACCATGTATTACATGAGTCCATTTATACAAAATATCCAAAATTGGCAAATTTATAGAGACAGAAAGTTGCCTTGGAGTGAAATGGAGTAACTGCTAATGAGCATGGGGTTTCTTTTCAGGGTATTAAAAGTGTTCTAAAATTGACTATGGTGATGGTTGCATAAGACTGCACATATACTAAAAAACCATTTAACTGTAGGCTTTATTTAAATGGCATGGTATGTAAATCTCATCTCAAAACTGTTTAAAAATGGGAAGCTATATTTTTTTCTCTTTGTCTGGAATAATTAAAATAACACTGGCATATTAGTGATTAGATAAAGTCAACAATGAAACGATCTGACCTTGGTGCTTTTTCCACAGTTGACTTTTAATAACTTTTCCAATTGCTTCTATGGTAGAAATCCCTCCATTTAGGATTTTAATATCTCTATGGATTAGTTTTGGTAATTTTAATTTTGCTAGAAAGCCATGTTTCCAGTATCTTCCAAATGTGTTGCCTTAAATTACATGCTGTTATTTTCTTATGCTGTTGCGCATATCTGGTGATGCCTCCTTTCTCCCCAATAATTTTTCTTTTTCTTGTGTCAGACACAAGAGAGGAATCCTTTTTCCCTTGTTCAGACTCATGTCATGCTTAGCTATTTTAATGGTCTTTTCAAAGAAGCTTTACAATTTATTATTACTTTTTTTCTGTTTCACTCATTTCACATATCTTTCTCTCTTTCCTATTCGTTTCTTTTGGATTATCTTGATAGTCTTTTTCTAATTCCTTAAAATAATACTGAGTTCTACACACTTTGCATTTGTATTTTTAAAAATGAAGTTTTTTTCTTTACACTATAAATTTGCCTCTGTACAGCTTTTTGCAGCATTCTATAGAGTAATGTTTCTATTTTCTTTTTTTAAGATTTATTTATGTGTACAAGAACTGGGGTGTAAGCCAGAGGTGCAGGGGGTGACAGGATTCACCAGAGAGAGTAGGGCACAGAACAGGTAGATTTACTGAAATACACTGCTGCAGGGAGCAGCGGGTGAGGCAGGAGAGGTCTGCTGCACCATGTGGGCCCTGGCAGGCCAGGAATGGAACTCGTGCTGCAGTGGCTGGCAATAGCCAATAGCGCTGTCTTTAACCCCTATGCCACCAGGGAGGCCCAGTGTTTCTATTTTCACAACAGTTTATCATTTCCATTTTTATTGCTATTCATTCTGTTATGTCTTCTAATTTGGAAGTTCTATAAAATTGTTTTCATTCACTATTGGTTATATTCTCTTCACCAGTACTAAAAATCAACACAGTATTTTCTGTTATTTTTATGAAAACCAAATATTAATGATCAAGTTCATGCTTTCCTTGCATCAACATGATTTATTTCTTCACCGTCTTCACCCTCACCCTCTTAATAAGATCTGAATTTATTTTATTTCTGCTTTCCTCACCTAATCCTCTGACACCTCAAACATCTAGCTTTTACTAAGTAAGAGAGTTTGGTAATTTCAGTTTCAGATTATGATGCTATCATTATTTCCTTTCAGGTTTTTTTCCTATTACAAAAATCCATAGTTAGCACTTCTACCACATATATATATAGTCTTTTTTTTTTTTAAAAAAAGATTTATTTATTTATGCATACAAGAACTAGGGTACAGGCCAGAGGTGCGGGTGGTGAGAGGATTCACCAGAGACAGAGTGGGGAACAGAATGGGCGGATTGACCAAAATACACTGCTGAGGGGAGCAGCAGGTGAGTCAGGAGAGGTCTGTAGGTTGCCATGTAGGTTGCTGCTCCCTGGCTGACCAAGGATTGAACTCGTGCTGCAGTGGCTGCAGCTTCATAGTTTGCATCTTAACCCCTTGCGCCTCTAGGGAGGCCCGTATAGTCTTAATACATTTTTGAAAAAAAAAGTCCAAATTATTACCTGTAAGGTTCTATGGGAAAGATCCATGAGTTTCCTCTTGTACTGTGCTATTTTAGCCATAGTTGTAGTCTGATTCTTCTGTAATTCACTAATATCTTCAGAAATGATCTGTTCAAAAAAATTTTTAAATATAAAATCAAATATAGATGCCATGATTCATCAGATTCATTGAGATGCTAAGTCTAATTCTAAGCTCAGACTGAGACTCATTTCTTAAAATACAAACTTCCTTTTTAAATCTGCATTTATATTTCTTCTTTTTTGTACATCTAAAAATGAAAAGGTACCATTTCTTTTCAGTTCCAGGATATTTATGATGAGACTAAGTTTTTTCAGAAGGAATATATTTTTCAGAAGGAATAAAGGAATGCGAAATATTATGGAATACAGCCCATAATCATGTCATGAATGGAAAAAGATGTATGAAGTGACACCCAGGAGGGGCCATAATAAACAATTAACCCTAATCTAACTACTCCTGAAAAATATGGTATAAGCCAATCAACTATTGCAGATTGCTTGTGGAGTGATCAGAGTGGAGAGAAAGTTGTGTTAATTACACAACTGAATATACTTTTATGCCTCTGGACTATGCCTCTTATGACTTTTTGCCTGGCCTGAAACCCCACTGTTTGCCTTATGAAGTTTTAACCTTACAAACTTGAGTTGAAATCCCATTTCATTAATGTTTCCCAATAAGAATTAATCCCATAATTGTCCCTATCCATAAATCATTCTAAGGCAATGGCTTATATTGTGATATAATAAGAGGATAAGAAGACACTGTAAAACATGAAGTAGTTATCTAAAACTGTAATTGTTAATTTGCAGTAAACACTATATTGTTCTCCTGTAAGACAAAATAGTAGATCAGATGGTAAAAAGAAATGTCTACAAATCCCTTTGACAACTCTACTCCCAGGGTCAAACAAACTAAATGCTTACATCTAATCTAGTCTGATGCTGCTTAGTCATCTGATCTTGAACCTTCAGTCTTCGAAGAAGTTCTTTGAAACCCACCATTGGCACAGGAATTAACCTGAAGAAATGCAAGTAGTCAATTTTCAGACCCTAAGTCTATCATTACAAAATATAAGAAAAGTTTTCACAATAACATTCATATAAATTCACATTAATTTTCTAGGGTTCTAAGACAGTTCTGACAATGAAGTCAACATTATTACACCACAGAAATTTTATGTAACAATTACGTGTAAATATTTTACAAATAGGAAATATAGTTGAGTCAGAAATTCCATTTTTAAATGCAAATATAATTAGGGGACTGATACTGAAAAATTCAATGTTTTCACCACACTGTTGCTTTAGAGTCTTATAATGCAATAAAAATAAAAATAAACCCTCTAAATATAAAAAGTTAATTTTACTTCCCTAGTAACATTAATTTTTTTTTTTTAAAGATTTATTTATTTATTTATACAAGCACTGGGTACAGTCAGAAGCGCGGAAGGGCGAGAGAATTCACCAGAGCCAGAGCGGGGAGCAGAGCAGGCAGAAGGACCGAAGTACACTGCTGAGGGGAGCAGCGGGCGGCAGGAGGGGTCTGCGCGCCATGTGGGACCCTCCTCCGGTGGCCGGGGAGCAGCCGGGGATTGAACCGGCACTGCAGAGGCTGCGGGCAGCTACGCAACCCAGCGCTCAACTGCTGGGCCACCGGGGAGGCCCTTCCCTAGTAACGTTAATTCTTACATGAAGAGGACTATACACTTACTTTTCAGAATCAGGGTTATCCACTTTGGCTTGTTCCCAGATAATAGGATCAACACCTGTCATAAAGAAGAAATATTTCTAAAAGAAACTTTTTCATAAATTTGTCTGGGAAAGGCCTTCCTAATGCCAAGTTGTTAAGAAAAATGACTCAAATATAACTGTTATAAAATATTTCACAGGATAAGGCTTAAAAAAAGTATAGACTGAAAGGAAATACCTATATTCTACAGAATAGATTAATTCCCAGAATATAGAAAGAGCTCTTGTAATTTAAAAAGGAAAAAAAAATTAACAGAAAATGGGCAAAGGGCATGAATAGGTAATTCACAAAAAAATTAAACATGTGGCTAATAAATATACCAAAAAAAAGCTCAACTTTCAGTAATCAAGGAAATGCAAGCTATAAATATAATTGTATCTCACCACCACAGTGGCAGACTCCACTGTTGGCAAAAATATAGCAAAAGGAGAAGATAGAATAAAAATATGAGAAAAGTACCACATTCTGATTATGAATGTAAATCGTAAAATTTTCTTTGGAGAGCAATTTGGCAGTATTTAACAATATACAAAGTATATACATTCAACTCAAAAATTTCAGTATCAAAGATTTATTCTAAACAAGATACACGCCCATGTGCTTGAAGATATTATTTAGTAGAATGTCAGTTGTTGCAAAGTTTAACAGTGAAAAAGTTTGTTTACACTAGAGGTTAAGTGAAGTAAGGTGCATTCATAATGTTCTATAGTTTCTGAAACACCAAGATTTACTTTCATGTACTGTTATGGGGAAATTAAGAAATACTGTTAAGTGAAAAAGTAAGCTGCAGTAAATGTATAGTGCAGAATCCTTTTTTAAAGAGCTTAAATATACGTGTTTATGTTAAAAATCACAGATAATTATTAATAGGTACGTCAGTGGAAGGGAGGTAAAGATGATCTGTTATTTAACCTATCTAGTTATGCCATCTAGAATCTCTTATGGCAAGAACACATTCAGTTTTACTTGAATATTCAGTTAAAACGGGATAAACTAGGGAAAAAAACTATTAGGTAGAGAGATTATAGGCTATTTTTCTTGAGTCCATCATTTCTCAAAATCTAAAAAATGTATTAGCTGTATAATAAAACAAATTACATGGATGACAATAAAAATATTCAAAACTGACTCAAATAAAGTATGCATGTAATAGTGGAAACTGGCTTAATTAACATTAATAACTAATCAACTCCTCCCCAAATAGTGATCAAATATTTCTGTATCTTTCATTTTCTCAACTCTTCAACTCTAGAAACATACCAGCAGGAGGATTCTGTAAAAGCTGTTTGATCTGTGCAGGAGAAAGTTCTGTTCTAGTCATAGAAAGGGTGACCCCAAGTTGCTGCAAGTTTGTTTTTATATTGGTTTGTTCAAAATGGGCATATAGTGTTGTGGCTGGAACTCTTCTTGAAGTACCATTTGGAGAACGTTCAACAACATAAATGACAACTTCTGTCCTGAGAGAAAAATAACCAAGTTATAAAATATAGAGCTTGTAATGCATAGCCACAAGTATGAATGCAGCATGTGAATTTCAAAGGGTAGCTGAATTCAGATGTTGGGAGAATGAAATTTTTTCTTAAACCTTGGAGATTAGGAAACCTTATTTAATGTTATGTTCACTTGTAAATCACCTTAAATGATAATAGTTAAAATGTGATATGCAAGTAGTATTTGTAAAAGATTTACTCAGCTGCAAAGTCCTATGTAAATGTTGTTTATTCTTTATCCAGAATTGAGTTCTTTGGGAGATCTGTTGAAGCTTTATGGGATGATATAATTAAGAACAAGAAGCAAAATCTGATTTCAGTCACCTATCTCACGAATAGCCCTTCTAACCCAAAATATCTTCAAGGAAGTATCTTGACACTAAGTCTGACAATGATACATAGGACAAAAGAAGTTAATCGAGCAACTCATTTATGAATGTACATGAACAGTAATCAAACTTTCCAGTTGTGTCTTTGTGTCTCTTGATTTGTACACAGCTGTGATTAAGCTTTCTTTTTTGTGAATGAATACCATAAGATATAATTACCATCCAATAAGTTAAGAAACTAAGATTAAGAAAAAGCTTTAAACATGTTTAAAAGTATGTTTCTATACATACAGTATAATTACTAGCTGAGAAATGATATGCTGCTCTGAGATTTAATTTATGCTTTAGCAACAAAAACTGTTGCTCACTCTTTTTGGACCAAGGCACACATAAAGAGCACATTTAGTGTATACTTACTGATCATCTGGCAATGTTTTAATACCCTCTACATTTACAGTAAGGGTCTGGTGTCCTCCCAAAACTTTATGCAATGATTCTACCAAGTACTGTTGCTGGTTTCGAATATCTGCTTCTTTTTTATTGAAAACTAAGACCACTAGCCCATCTTCATCTTTATTATTGGGCATACAACTATAGCCTACTGCCTGTGGAATGACAAAATAAACAATATCAAAATATGCACAGATCTTAATTCAGGTGTTTAATATTAATAGCTTCATATCTGCTAAAACAGGAAAAATAGCTTAATGTTTAAAATGAAGGGAATGATTTTTCCACCACTCTGTGCCCTAGAAGGGCAAACAATTATAAAGAGAATTATAAAGAGAAACAATTATAAAGAGAAACAATTATACCCAAGTGTAACATAAACTTACAGAGAAAAATTAAATTTCCTCTTCAACAGAATAACCAAATAGCTTCCTCAACTGAAAAACTTTGATATCCATTATTGTTAGATGTTTTCTGAATATTGTTGAACAACTTGTGCATGTCATTATAAAAATGACCGCAAAAGTCATAGACCAAAATTTAATTTATTTTACTATATATCTGACTGGATTAAGATTAGATATACAGAAAAATTATTTACAAATAAATACTTTTAAAGTTACATTGTCAATCTATAAGGAATGAATACATCATTTTATGGTCTCATTAACAAAAACCTATGAAGCAGGTCCGTTTTTTACATAATATTAAATATAACTATACCTTTCTAGAGAATTATTCTTTTAAATAGTCTTTTCTGTCACCACTTATACACAACTTTTAAAAAAGAATTTAAATTCACTCTAGATGAGTATTTATAAATTTTACCATATACATGTTAGATATCAACTTTAAAAACTGTTATATTCAAACTACATCTATTATGGTATTCCTCATAGTCACTAAAGTATAATAATTTCAGCTATATATACTGAAAAGATATGCTTCATTTTTCTTAGAGTGATGCGATAAACATGTATTCTCTAAAAAGATAGGTTGGTAACTTTTGCCTGTTTGATCATGTTCAAGGATCTGATCCTTAACCTTGTAGCTCCAATTGCAGGCTTATATACACATTTATTAGAGTAACACAGGTCAACAACTCAAAAGAGGCTGGAGTATAAATTGGATTACTACATGACTTTGTGATGAAAAATACACTGCCAAGTTTACCTATATTAAATTCAAATTTCAAATGAAAAGGTAAGCACAGAAAAAAAAAGAAAATGGACTACTGACATTCAGTGACAAAAGGATTACACATTCAGTATTACACATCCTATACGCTGGGTAGAATGTACTGGCCAATGTTAGATGATGACCAATATAACTTGTAGTTTTGAATCTCACCTTTAGAGTTGCGAAGCAGACCATTCTCCTATTAACATTTTTTTCCCTAGGAATAAATTACTTAATAGCATTCCCTTCGTGATCTGGTCACTTTCAAACACACATATGTAAGAAATTACTTCAATTTTACAATTTTTTTATTTCTAAAATAAAGGTAAATGGTACTATATTCAAGAAGTACTAAAAAAACAAAAGCAATTGGCATTGTTTTAATCCAAATATTTTAACCCAAAATAGCATTTTTTTCTTATACTCTTCAAATGAAAATCAAAGGTAGTATTAATACCTTAAATCGGCAAAAGGGATTTTCTTGTGTGAATTCCACTGGTGGAATGTTATTGTTGAAATATCCTTTTCCTGTTCCCCAAAAGGCCTGCAGTTGATTCCATTTTGCCAAAATAGCATCTCTCTCATCTCCCAATAGCGTTGGAGCAGAAAGAGCACTTGCAGTATTTATCAGCTGGTTGGACTGAGTAGGAGCTTGTGTAGGTTGACTGAAGAGACCACCTAATGCTAAAAATATACCCCAAAATTAGTATTTCCAAAAAAGAATCAATTCAGATTCTAAGTGTGGTAGGCAGAATAATGGCTCTCTTTCCTCTAAGATGTCCGTATCCTAATTCCCAGAACCTGTAAATATGTTGTTTCACACAGTAAAAGGAATTCTGCAGATGTGATAGAGTAGAGGTTGTCCTGGGTTACCAGTGAGGGCTCAACAAAATCACAAGGGGCCTTAACAGGGGAGAACATCAGATTCAAAGAGATCTGAAGATGCTATGCTGGCTTTGAAAATGGAAGAAGGGGAAGCCAAAAAAGGCAGAGAAACTGCAGAAGCTGAAAAAGGCAAGGAAATGTATTCTCTAGAGTCTCCAGAAGTAACACAGCTCTATCAACACCTTGATTTTAGCCCAGTGAAACCCATTTCTTTGGCTTCCAGAATTCGGAGATAATAAATTTTTGTTATGGCAGCATCAGGAAAACTAATACACTCTGACAATTTTTACAATGTTAAATTTCTTTTTCTAATCATGTCATCTCAAAATAAGTAGTTCTATTACCAGAATACAAATCATATCTATATAAATTAGTGTGGTATCATGCCTACCTGAAAAAACAAAAATAAAAAGATGAAGAAAGAATGCATATAGGCATGGAAAAGTTGCACAAATTTTTTCTAAACAATCTGATTACTACTATATTACTACTATATTACTATATGTAATAAAAATTTAGGGAATACAAAATGAAAAAAAAATTACATGACAATTGATACACATTAATTGATCATAACCAGCTAATAAATACTTTTCCTTCTTAATATTACAAATACATAGGGAAAATAACAACAAATGGATTATAGGCTATTTATTGGTTGTGTAATGTTGGGCAAATCACTTCTCTGTACTATAAGTATTCTAAGTAAAAGAAAGGCAAAACTGTTAGATCAATATTTACAAAAGGTAAGTACATGAAATTAAACCTTCAAACAACAGTTGAGTCACTAATAATGCTTTAATCACATAACAAAAAATTCTTTAAATTACTGATTATATTTATTTTATACTTTAAAGTCTCAATTTGGTGCTCTAGTATGCCTTTATCGCCTTTTGACACTTGCTTTTTCTCACTTTTTAACAAAGCAGGGAACACATCTGGGGCTCAGAGTTTAAAGCAAGGAGTCTAGCTACAATTTATTAACAAACTTTCTTTGTACTTAATTGCAATTGTCTTTTTCTTACTACAAATAATGGTTTTCCATTTATAATACAGCACAAATTTTCCTGATCATTTTCCACATAACCAGAAATATGGGGACTAAAAAATGTCACAACAAGGAAACAAACAAATGTAGAATGTGAGACATTTCATAAGACAACTGGTTTGTTTTCTGCAACAGTTCTTAATGGGAAAAAGAGTAGGGACTTCTCTAAACTAAAAAGAAACGTAAAAGATGTAACAAAAAATGAATGTGTGGACCTTGTTTGGATCATGATTTGAACAAATCAATGAAAAGAACTTTACTATGTTAGAATTTTTCACAATTAAAGAACAGAAAATATTCACTGGGTTTAAGATGATTAATGACCTCAACTATTTGAGTAAAGACAATAGAAACTCAGGTTAATATGGGCCAAGAGGCAAAAGGAAGCAGTAGGAGATCCTCCCACTCTTCTTGAAGTATTTCAAATAGGGGGAAGGGAAGAAGAGAGTAGTGGCTGAAGTGAGATTAAAGTAGGTTTGTTTTGTTGTTAATGTTTTAAGGAAAAAGACAGGGTCCTTGAAGAGAGAAGATAAAGAATTGCGTACGTGCACATATGTGCATGAGACAGAGTAGGAATAAACAGCACAAGGGTCCCATGAAAGCAGCTGAATGAGACTGAGAGCAAAGATGAAGAGAGGAAAGGATGGGTATAGAGAAGGTAAAAAAACAGATGTGGTGGTGGGAAAGTTA
The DNA here is from genome assembly GCF_014898055.3 of Talpa occidentalis. Lineage (NCBI taxonomy): Eukaryota > Metazoa > Chordata > Mammalia > Eulipotyphla > Talpidae > Talpa > Talpa occidentalis. Next base: position 44,453,744 of record NW_023604972.1, read on the forward strand.
AGGAATTACAGTGCGGGATTCTAGTTTCTCTTTGAAGTAGAAGTTAAGGCCATCAACTAAAAATGAGAACAGAAATTTGAAGAGAACAGGTTGAAAATAACCATTAGAGAAAAGGGGCGAATAAGCTGAAATAAGTTTAGAGACGTCCCTAAACTATCTGCAGAAATACCAGGCAATGCTGAGGCCCAAAGCAAGGCTGGTGATTAAGAATTTAGAGGTACTAGTCAATCTTCTATATTTTGTGATTTTCTCAGGTAGTATCTGGATAGATAGTTGAGCTACTACAGGCTGAGGTTGGGTGTGTGTGTTTTTCAAAGAGATGTAACACAAGGACAAGGAAGTTTAGCATATTGGAAAGAGTGACTAAAATGAAAGGACATGGTATCTAATTTAACTGGTGAAAAAGGTGAAGACAGGAAGCTGCTGATGAGGAGCAGAAAGTGTAGTGGTCTAAATATCCTGATGAGATCTAAGAACAGCTATATTGGAAATAGTTAGGGAAAAAAAAAAAAAAAAAAAAAAACCAGGCAAAAAGAGCAATAGGTTGTGAGGATTTTTACATTAGTGGCTTTGGAATTAGAACAGTTTCAGGTGTTGCCAAGATCCAGGGTAAGAATATTGGCTCAAGTGGGGTAACGATGGTCTTCAGAATAAAAGGTAAAGGGTATGAAAGAAACGTTTCTTTTTGTCTAACAAATAAATGCAAATAAGCCATGCGGATACTAAAACAACCCAATTTAATAGCAGAACTTGGAAAGAAAAGCAACACTAAGAACCAGCTGCCAAAGTCTTCAATAAACAAGAGGAAGCATGCAGATATTTCAGATCAGATCTATCAGAGATGAAATAGCCAGACAGCAAGCACCTCAGAAACAGGAGTTTTTAAAATAAGGTAATGGCTCCACAACCTGCAGATTATACTCAAATTCCTCACAATAGCAGGTCTCAAATTCATTATGCTGTGCCATGCAGTCATGCATTCATCAGTGTTTCCCTTCTGCCCACAATACCCTTTTCTATCCAATTGGCTAATTCCTTCAAGATTTAGTTCTTCCTTTACATTCCATAGCATCTTACATGGATCTATTTTAGTAATTTCACTTATCTACAGGTACTATATATTAAAAGGTAGTGTACATATACATATATGGTTACTTGATGTTTGTCATTCTGTTGGCTTGGAAAGTATGAACAGGATTGTGGTTTTCAGTCTTATAAACCTGACAAAAAACACACTCAAAAACAGCTGCTACTTATTTGAATGAGCCCTTTCATTCTGAAAATGAACAGTAACAGATTCACATTTAATAAAAGTAAATGCAACTGTAATAACATAGTTGGAGAATTTATTTCAAGAAACAAAGAAAAAAAAATCACTGTCCTTCTCTATTTGGAGAAAATACAAATTTTGTATTTTTGTAGGAAGAGAGTAGAAAAGATTAATGGGACACTAGAAAGAACAATTCTGAAACTATTATCTTCAGCCTATTAGACAATTCTTAAAACCCATGTTTAACAAATTACTAATCTTCAACAACTGAGTAGAATGAATTTCAGTCTAAGAGAAATGAAATAAAAGTGATTTTAAGAAATGATGTGAAAATGATAAGGCATTAAACAGGAAGTCAAGGAACTTAATGTACTATAGTACTTTGAGACATATGGGTGGGTAAGTTACATTCTCTCACCTATAAAATGGACATTATTTCATGGGGTTCTTAAGAAAATTAAATAAATTAACCTATAGAAGATAACCCTGGAAAATACTACCTTGTCAGTTAGTAAAGAAGCCATGAAAGAGTCAGTCTAAAAAAACTACTACCAAAAATAAACCTAGCTCTACATTGTGGCAAAAGGACTTGCTTGGGAAATAATCCTAAGAGACTTAAACTGGCCCAACTTTGCAACTTAAGCATCAATAAGGATAATGTAATGGATTAAAAAATATCAAATAGTTTTGAATACTTGAGAGTTCCTAATATTAAATCAGTCACCTTTGGAGAATGATAGCAAACCAACTCTTTATTTTGAAAACTAATAATTAAGGGAAATAATCAAATAGTAGATGAAATTTTTTATTTAACAAATAAATGAAAAAGGAATTGTAGGGTTGGAATGACAGCAGTCTGCAACCCTAACAATGTAATAGATCTAAGTAATGATCAACAAAGGCTACTGCTAACATCACAACAGAGACAATCAGAAATTATGTCTCTTGATTAAAAAATACACTTACAGTAGTCTTAAAAACAAAAAAACTATCAACATAAATAAGCCCCTAGATCCAACTAATTTTGGAATATGTTAAACTAGTTAAAACTGTACCATAGAGGGCCCCCATGGTGGCACAAGGGGTTAAGCACTGCACTATGAAGTAATCCACAGCCTCTGCAGCATAAATTCAATCCCTGACCAGCCAGGGAGAAACCCACATGGTGAGGCAGACCTCTCCTGTCTCGCCCACTGCTCCCCTCAGCAGTGTATTTCAGTCAGTCTGCCTATTCTGTTACCCACTCTGTCTCTGGTGGATCCTCACACCCCCCGCATCTCTGGCCTGTACCCCAGCTCTTGTATGCATAATTAAATAAATCTTTAAAAAAAAAAAAAAAACTATACCATAGAATGGAATCAATAAAGTCTTTGCTGAAAAACTCTATAGCACAAATGATCTGATTTATTCAACAAACTGAAAAACAAGAGAGCTAAAGATTTAAGACAGGCAAAACTGAACAAAACTGTTAACACTTGAATTTCAAAACTATAAAGAAAAGTAAGGAAGTAATCATAAAAGACAGACTAAAGTTCCTCTCACAAAGCAGCAATTGGGAATAAAATGTGGCAGGGCTCCTGAAGTGGCTGGCCAGGTTTCAACTTCCCAACAGGCAGTGTTACCAGGTGTTCACCTTAGCTATAATTCATTAAACTACTTTTGTGCCATTTTCTAGATTTGTCTTATTTTTAGCAATGAAAATTTAAATGGAATGATACTAAACACAAAGGCCTTAAAGTGTCCTAATCATCCAGTCTTCTTTCCAGTTGTAATACATATAAACATGAGCAGTAGCTTTTGAAATCTTTTGGAATATACTGTTTGTAATTCTTAAAAAAAGAATAATCCACTAAAAGTATTTTGAACAGTGCACTCAATGTTAGGTATCTTATTACAGTTTTATGTTTTGTTTTTTTTTAAAGATTTATTTATTTATTTATTTATACAAGCACTGGGTACAGTCAGAAGCGCAGGAGCGTGAGAGAATTCACCAAAGCCAGAGCAAGGAGCAGAGCAGGCAGGACCGAAGTACACTGCTGAGGGGAGCAGCGGGCCGCAGGAGAGGTCTGCGCGCCATGTGGGACCCTCCTCTGGTGACCGGGGAGCAGCCGGGGATCGAACCGGCGCTGCAGAGGCTGTGTGCAGCTTCGCAACCTAGCGCTCAACTGCTACGCCACCGGGGATGCCCATACAGTTTTATGTTTTAAGTAGGGTGAAAACCTCTTATACTTACTAGTTTGCTGTTGCTGCTGCTGAGTATTAAATCCTCCAAATCCCAGTCCAGTTCCCAAACCAGTACCTAAACCAGTACTAGTTCCTGTTGTTGTGCCAAAGCTGGTACCAAATCCAAAACCTTTGTTCTGAGTACCACTGAAGAGTCCTTTGAATGAAAAATTTGAATTGCATAAGTTAGGAAATAAAAACAAAAAGTGATTTCTAGTTCATTTATGTCTGTAAGTGATGAGATGTCCTCTTACCAGTAGTGCCTGAGTTGGTGGGAGCAGAAAAGCTGAATGCAGAACCTGCTGTTGTAGATGCTGTCCCAAATCCTCCAAACCCACCTAATTAAAAAAGGATAGACAGGAAGAATCTTTTGTATACAAGAGGTAATTTCTTTTTCATATTATTTCATAACTAATTGCTAAATATAAAGACAAAATACATTGATCTAATTTTCCTTTCTCTATTTTCAATAATGAAAAAATTCTAATACTAATCAAGAAGTCAGTATGTTACAAGAAATAAGAAACTAAATATTTAAAGTAGAAATACCACAGTGAAATAGACCCTTTGACTAAAGGGTTAACTGATTAATGGTTACCTAGCTGTAAGGATATGTAAAGCCTATTGCCAAAATAGGAAAAATTTTACCTTTCAAATAGGTGCTGCAAATTCAAATGCCTACAAGACTTAACACTGAAAACATTAATGGGTCAATTAGATTGGTGATATGTTCAATGTGAACAATTTTGTAAAAAATGACAGCAGTTCCTGAATTCCAGTACAGTATTGCTATAAAAAAATGGTAGTTTTGTAGTGTTGTATATTCCCATTTTCCCCAAAGGAAATAGGAAGTCTATTTTCTACTTGAAATTTAGGGATTTTAAACACTTATTCAATACATTTTATTTTTTTGACAAATAAATGTCTTAAAAATAGTATGCCAAGCAGATCTGATGGCACACTATATTTCCAGTTTACGATGCTACCTTTAGTCAAGTTACTTATATCTATTTTAGTATACATTTCTACTTAGTGTCCTTCAGGACAAAGCAGTTTTTCAAAGGAAACATACTGCATTCTGACCTCTATCACAAGAACATTTTTTTCAAGGAAAAGGTAAGTGACAAAATGTGGAAGGAAGGGAAGGTTAGCATGGCTGTCAAGGGCCTCTGCACTACAGTTTAGAAAATCTGGCAAATATACCAATTTCATTTTTAGGTAAGTTTAGAGATGAAATTAACGGAATGGGATTCTAGTCTACCTAAAATTGTTTTACGTTTTTTTTTTCCCCATTGTCAGTTTTTACCCAATTACCAATGTGATGCTGTAGACTTAAGACAAATGTTTTGACCATCAGTACTCTCTGAGTTAAGCTATAGATTTTCTGGAGTTTTAACTTTTAATCTATTTCTGAGATTCAGCAATACTGTAATATAAAAGATATAAAAAGAAAAAACAAATTCATCATATGATTCTGAATTGGAAAATTATACAAGTATATACCACATGTTGTATGCAGGCACAACCAAATACTCCATATATGTGTAGCTTCCATTACAGTACTTCAGACTGTAAGTAAACATTTAGATTAAAAATCACCTGAAGTACTGAACATTAAATCTTTTCTATTAGTCTTCACTTCTACAGAATAATTATGATATATTCTGAATTGGTTATATGATAAAAACACTGGTATCTTAGGCTCCGTAATACCAAATACATATATTAGTAATAGTGAATCAACATAGATACAACATAGTATTTCTATCAGTTGTTTGCTGAAGGTTAAGTTAGTTTATATATACCTATGAGCAGCTAAAAGTTGTAACAACTCAAAACTTACACATAAAGTGATAATTCCAAATGAACATGAAATCAAGCATATATCAAATAGGTTTATTAACTGTTGCTGAATTAAAAGGTGGGTGGTTTTATTTAGGAAACACAAATTGCAAAATAATGATTTTGTTTTACCCAGTGCCAATTTTAAGCAAACAAGGAAAGTGAATATACCAGGTGACAAGTAACATCTGCTTACTTTAAGTATATCTTAATGATAAAAGATTATTTTATCTTTGGAATTTTCAAGTTTTCTTCAAAATGTTTTCAACGCAGATGCCATGGTGATACTCATAATGCTGTAACAACTCACTGCACAAAATACCAGACTTCCCAAATAAGTTTTAGGGAGTAAATAATCTTTGCCAAATGCATATAATTGGCATGGGCATAAAGTAAGAGAATATGGACAATGAATTCATATACGAGCAGCTGAGGAGCAAGATTTGTCTACAGGGTCACTGAATACAGAATACACATAGAACTATTTTAAATAAATAAATACACATAGATTATAGCTTGTGTTTTGCAAAATTTCCAGGGATCTTCAAACAACACATAGATACCAAAATCTTCCTAATCATGTCTTTGAATGTAAAGATGATTTATCTACCTTTTAGAATTTATTATCTCACGGTAAATTAAATCACTCTCTCCGATCATTTGTCAAAAATCCAGTAAGCTGGGGATTCTTTTATAATTGTTATTTTACAGAAATCTTAATCTGCTGAGTTGTTAAAAAATATATTCTATTACTGAGGTTAAAAAACAGTATAGTTTACTGCTGTTCGTATAAGACTTGTTTCTCTGGAGAAACACAAGGACGGTCAAATGAAATTCAATGAAAGATGCAGGAAAAATGAAAAATAACTGCAGGAGTCCAAGAATCCCAAGAAAATGGGCCTGATGAGATTATACTTTGGAAGATATACTCTACTCAAACTAATAACCCATCCAAATTCTTATCACTTGGAAAGTATCTTCTTTTCAATTAAATGCAAATTTCACAAAGGAATATTAAAATTTGCAAGGCTTCCCAAAACCAAATCTTTAATGACCGTCAAAACTTGATACAAATGTTTCTGATTCAGCAATAGGAAATGAATGCTCTTTCCTTATCAGACATAAGCTGTTTTTTCCCCAAATTCTAGGAACCATAAAATATTCTTGGACTCCTGCTCCCAACATTTGTTACACATACAACCCGCAGTATCTACCTGCACTTGCCAGACTGTTACCAAAATTGAACGGAGTCGCCGAGGTAGTAGAAACACCGAAATTCCCAATATTAAAGTTCACTGCAGGATTAGCAGTTAATCCGAAACCCCCAAAATTAAACCCACTGGCGGTGGAGTTGGCAGTCTCAAGCCCACCAAATCCTGATAGGCGTGTAGGCAAAGAAACAAAATTTTAAAAGGGAGGAGAGGGAAGAAGAAAAGGAAAAGAAAGCAAGAAAAGTATTAGAAGAATCAGCAGGTTTCACAGCAGTGAACAAAGACAGACCTTCACTTTGTTCTAAACAAGTTTAGGAAAGGAGGTGGGGACCGGAGGAAGGAGCTGGCGCGAGAAACCCCTCGGTAGGACCTACTCCGGCACCGGATCCCGCCCTTTTGCTGCGGGGGCCCACGGCGCCGCAGGGAAGCGGCTGGGCTTCCCCAGCCCTAACCTCACAGCCCCGTCCTCACCGGAGCCACGCGAGCGTTCCCGCGAGTCACGGAGGCTGAGGAGGGGAAGGGAAGACGGGTCTCGGACATGGAGAGAAAGGAGCAGTTTCCAGTCTCTCCAGACTTCCCGGCGGCGGGAAGCCAAGCCCAGGAGGGCAGGGCCCTCCGGGGACCCCTCCGTGGCGGGAGCGCGCCGGGCCGGGCCTCGATGCCCCCGCGGCCTCCCCGACCCTCTGGCGGCCCCCGCCCTTTCCCGAAGCCCCGGCGGTCTCCGCGTGGGCGGGAGACCCCACGATCTCCAAGCCCGAGCGTCACCGGCTGAGGGGTCGGACCGGAAGCCTCCCAGGTCCCCAAAATAAGGTCAGGGAGGGTCACTCACCCGCGGGGGCTGCAGTGGCTGCGGCGGTGCCCGAGGTACCCGAGGGAGCGCCAAAGTTGAAGGCCATGTCGCGGGACCGGGGGACCGAGGCTCTGCTCCCGCGACACTCGGTGCGCTTCGCTTTTTGATCCGGCGAGGAAACCGGCCCCCGGATCTCGGAGTTCCGCCTCTTTTTTGGCCTATCCTGAGAGGCCGGAACGCCTGCAGGGCGTAGGGGGTGGAGGATCCAGAGGGAACGCCCCCCGTCCGGCTAGCTCGCTCGGGCTTTGTGGTTTCACGTGGCGCGGGGCGTCACAACCGAGGGAAAACGCTGGGTGCCTTTAGTGAGGCCACCTAAAAAAGGTGTGCGGGAGAGTGACATTGTTTCTGTACGGTAGCAGCGTGCAGTAGGGAGTTGCAGGGGGCTGGAATAGGCATGCAGTAGCGCTTGAAGATGTCCTGTCAATCAGCGGTTCCGGGAGGTCGAGAAAGCGTCCCTGTGGAAGTAATGTTTGAACCTAGGCCTGAAGGTTGAGTAGGCTAAACAAAGGCTGGAAGGAGGAGTGTTGTAAGAACTGAAAAGGTGATGAGAATAGCAGCAGCCACGTGTTTGCTATGTGCCAGGCTCTGCTCCAAGCATTTTACATGTTTTAATCATCAACTGTTCTGTGAAGTAGGGGTTACTGTTATTATCCTCATCTTATGGAGGCGGAAACTAACAGAGGGATAATCAGCTTCCAGAATCTGTACTCTTAAGCACTTAGAATACTTGCTGGGGGTGGAGGGGGGAGCCTACCTTAAAAGGATTTATTGTCCTCTGTATTCATTCTGAAACTTAATATTTAAGTCAACAATGGGAGACAGCTTTTACACGGGAGGAGATATAGGGCTTCCAACAGAGCAGTTGTGACTCATGCTGAGAAGATTGTCGCAGGTGAGAAGGTTCTAATCTAGGCAAAGCCTTTATAAGGATCAACAATTTGAGAGTCAGATAACTGATAGATTTTGGGGGGAACTGGCAAGAGACACATGGGAAACTAAGCAAATGGGACAACATGTCAGAAAGGGAAAGTAGCAAAAGGTTAAGACAGGGCTCGTTTGTAGAAAGCTTCTACATAATCCCAATAACATAAACTGAATGTTGATCTAACCAAAATTATGGCATAACAATGTTGGAAAAATGGGGGGAGGGGTGGAAAGAATATCTGTGTAATGAAGACCAGGTAGGAAGGAAAGCCAGATTCTCACCCTCCATAGTGGAGAGTCAATATATTGATGTTAAAATGGAAAACTCATGAAGTGGTGTGCCATCTGGAGTCATGGGGGTACATTTTTTTCCCCAAAGACTAAAAGAGGGTAATTCTGGGAATGTTGTCTGCTTAGGTTTCTTATATATAACAAATTTTGTGGAATTATTTGATTGTTAAATCTATGTGCTTGTATAACTTTAATAATAACAATAACAAATGTAATGTCAAAATTTCAGATGTCTTTTGACCTAGCAATACTACTTCTAGAAATTTATAAGTGATTTGGCAAAATGATGGGATATAAGGTTGTTACACCACCATTTATAATAACAAATGATTGGAAACAAATAGGTTCACTTGAATGGTTTTACAAAGAATATTATCTAGCCATGAAACAGGAATAATAAAGATCTTCCTGTACTGAAACAAAAGATCTCAAGGATAAATTACAAAAAAAGAGACATAATTTAAAACACTAAGTAGTGTGTTACAATTTATGTGGGAAAAGGTATAAATATACCTACTTGTACAAAATATTCTTAGAAAGATACATTTTTTTTTAAAAAAAAAAAGAGTATCATTGGTTGCCTCTCCAAAAATGAATTCGGTGGCTATGGATAAGGATGGGTAAGACTGCACTGTATATGCTTTTTGAAAAGCTAAGTGCTGATAGTAGCTATTGTAGGAGTCCCAGTGAGAGTGCTGATATAGGAATGAGGACAGCAGACAGAGACACTGAGGGGTGGGTGGACATGGTGATTGATGAGATGTGGAGTGAGGGAAAGGAGCTTGTGAATCCCTGGTTTCTGGCTTGTACATCTGAGTAGGTGTGACACCAGTAATGGAAATTTGAGAAGACGCCAAAAAGAAATGAGTTCCTTTCTTTACTCACCATATTTGAGGACAGCCTGACTAAGGATATCCAGCAGATGTTTGGATATGTGGGGCAGAAGTTGAACCACAGACCCATGTTTCCGTTGTAATTGAAGTCAGGGAGTCAGTGAGTATCAGGGAGAAAGTATCAGGTGAAAAGAGTTGTCAGCTGAGCACCACACTCCTAAGAGAGCACATGCCCAGGGGAGCCTGAGAGAGAGGAAAAAGCTGCCTGAGGAGGAAAAGCATCAGTAAAGCATGCTCACAGAGCTCATGGAGGAACGGAGAAAATATTGAAGGACAGAGTGTTAAAGATGGGGGCATATTTCTTCCAAGGAGGCCTTCCTTGACTATAGTTTCCACAATAACATATTCTACTCCTATCAGCTTTTTTCATATCCTTATTCTTCAAGACCTCCTATTTTTATCCCTTTCTCTCCCCATATTTAATGTAAGTTCCATAATGGTGTGAAGCCTTATTTACTGATTGCACCCCTAGTGGTAGCAGAGAGTCTGCATCATGGTAGTCCCTGGGGAGTGAACAAATGTGTTCTGGACATATCCCTTTCCTTGGCTGTCCCATATTCATCTCCAAGTCCTACATAGTTTATTTTGTAAATGTTTATAAACTGCTTAATCTTCATTCCATCTCCCTGATTCAAATAGCCATAATCTCTTGACTAGACCAGGAATCAGCACTGGCCTACCACTTATTTTTGTAAATAGGTCTATTGGACCACAGACATCCTTTTGTTTATGGCTGCTTCAGCTGTGATGTGTTGTGGGTGGTTGCATCCATGCAAGAACAGTATTGAGTAGTTGTGACAGAGTGGCTAACAAAAGCAAAACTACTTTTTCCAGCACCCACCTAGACTCCCGCAGTAGCCCCTGCAGTGTAACAAGTAGGACTGTTCATTCTGGGTTGTCTGGAGAATGAGCTAGCAATGGCTGGGGTTCCATCTTCTAGGGAATGGGCTGCACTCAAGCGCAGGTCCATGAATTGGTGTATTCACCCCAGCAGTAGAGATAGATTGTAATATCCCGTGCACAGTTGACATTCCCAGACAACTTCTATAAACCACTGGCACCCTAACTCCAAACTTCCTATTGCTCAGCACTTGTACATTCCTCCATTGACAAGACTGCTTCTTCACATTTCCTTATAGAAAAGGGGGAGGAGCAGGAGGATATGTTCTTCTTATTGAGACTCAATAGTGGTCTGGCCCTTGGCTTGCCTCTCCTTGGGATGATGGAGAATGGAGGGTCTGTGCCTTCTTTTTTCCAGCTGCCCTGACTTTACACATTTTTATTTTCCTCAATAAAACCCATTACTTAACCCATGCTATATGAATTTGTGGAATTCACTCTGGAGGTTGATGCATGACATCAAGGTAAGCTCCACCTTGCATGCTAATGGGAACCCAAAAGGACCTGCCTCACTAGCAAAAGTCAGTCTCCTAACTGACCTCCCTGCATCCATATTAATTTTTTCCAATTGGTTCACCCCATGGCTGGAGTGGGTCTTCCTAAACAAACCAGTTGTGTCTCCCACTCCACCAACACAGCCCAATTTAAAAGACTTCATGTGGGCTTAAGAGCAAATAGGCAAAAAGTTAACTCAAGACTCAACATGATCTCATCATCATCTTTCTTTCCAAGCCCATCTCTCACTATTATTCCCTTTCTAAACCACAGCCAAACTACTTTTTCCCGGTCACTTGTAAACACATTCATTCTGCTCTTGGACAAGTCATGCTCCCTCTGCCTGAAATGCTTTGCTTTGCCTAATTAACATTTATTCATCAGTCTCTGTCATATGTTACTTCCTCAGGAAGCCTTTCCCCAACTGTATTCCCAGAACATCATGAAACTTAGACACTTGTGATTATTTGGTTACTGTTTCCTCAACTACACCATAAATTTTCTGTTTCTTTTTGGTCACCAGTATTTCAATTTATAGTGTATGAAACATGTGTATCCATGCTTTTAGACTTTGTCTTCTCTAACACTCATCTTACATAGCACTACTAATTATTGTTCATGGATGCATGTTTTAATATCTGGCAGTATGTGTCACCTGTTATTAGTATTCTTTTAAATATATTTTCTGGATTTTTTTCTTACTGTTTCATTTGAAATAATTAGGCTTGGTATGTTATAGAGTTCCAGGTGTGTTTATATACATTTGAATAAGCAGAAATAGTTACAAGGAGCTTCCCTTATTACGGAAGCCAACTAAAATCAGATTTGAAGCTTGTAGGAAGCACACATCCTGGGGACCTGGTGTCTTTGTTATATAAGGACATTGGTCACACAGAGATAGCTATTTTATGACTGATCTAGATTTGCTCTGATTTCAGAAAAAAGATGCACAATTACTGGGCACTGCTGTCATCTTCTTTGAAGCCTCCATGCCGTGAGAGCCAATGCACAGGTGCAAATGCACAGGCTAAAGGGCAGAAGAAGAAAGACGAGGCAGAGATCCAGGTGAACTGCTAGCTTGTATTCCATGGAAGCCACAGGAGCAGAAATAAAGAATGCCAGAAGCCAGGGTGCCAGTACAAATTGCTGGACTGTATGCTACTATCTAGAACCTTGCATCTGTGACATTCGGGACTAGTTTCTATTCTTAGTTTGGCTGAATGTTACACATGTACAATAAATCATCCCTTCTGTCTCAGCTGAAAAAAAAAATGGGATGGGAAAGGTTTTAAAAGTCATCTAAAATTTTGGATTAATAACTTTAAACCTAATGTCTCCAGAAACAAAAGTCCAGTACCTCTTCAATCACTCTCCGATGCTGCCAGGCCCTTCTAGATGGACTTGTCTGCATTTAGTTTGCTTTCAGCTGGAACCAGACATGGTAAGAATGTTGGTGCAGGTAGATTATTTGGGAGGAGGCAGGAAGTAAGACAGAGAATGGAGAAATGATAATAGGAGGCAGTTCCCAATGTGGGCAATTCTAGTTGAGGAACCATGTAAAATGAGCCTGACAACTGTTCCTTTGAGGACTGGCACTTTCATCAGCTGGCTGCTGCCCCTTTTGCTTGAGTATCAATACCTGGGGGTACAAACTACCAATTTCCCCTCATGTCCCAAGAAGTTTCTAAGGCTCTGGAGAAATTTAAGTCACAAAGAAAGGCACAGCATGGCTACTTGAAGCACAGCTTGTCAGCCTGGCTGTGAAACAGCAGAGCCAAGATCAGAGGCAGCCTGAGGGGCGAGACTCAGACCTGCTTCAGACAAGAGGGCAAAGGGCATCTTTCAGATGAAACACTCTAGACAACTAGACATCTGGGGACATAATATACAAGTTCCAGTATGATTTCATATAAAGATTTTATTACTAAAAACATGTCATTGCATTAAGCGTAGAAATAAAACATTTCCAGAACCACATGACACAAACCAAGTATATAAGCTACATGAAGAGCATTCTGCTCAGTATTCTTTTTGACAGCCTCAAGCAGTTAATTCCAGTAGTCATGCCTCGCGAGTATGCAAGTCACTTTTTAAAGAACTCATATCTTAAACAATTTAAATAAAAAATTAGCCTCCCTTATGTAAAAACCCCAATAGGGGTTAGTCATGTAGTACTTGCTCCACTTGACCATTAGTGATCTTTCTAGAACATGAGGAAATAAAGTCAAGTGGGAAAAACAGAGAGCTAAATGTGATAAAGCTCATTTCCTGTCCTGTGATTAAGCCCCAACGTCTCCTGAGAGAAGTGAGGTGACCTCTCTCTGTCTTGACTCCCCCAACTCAAAGCTGAGGCTCACAGCATAGGGTGCCCACATCCCCTGACAATGATAACCTGGTGGTCAGGCTCTGGGAGCCTTTTCAGGATAACCGCTCCAAGAGAATGAACACAAGGAATACTTAATTTTTAACCTAAAATCCATTCATTCTTCTTAATCTATAATCTTGATTGCAGTTTATGAATTTGCCACAGACTTTTCAGAGGGAAAACGCCAAATGTGATTTTAAGCCAAGTAATTATTAAGAGTCATGACACAAATATGGAAATGTTTTTGGTTTCTCCGCCTGTGTGGGATTCATTTGAAAATTGCAACTCATCAATGAATGTTATCATTCATAATATGAAAAAATTTTCTCCTCACATATGCTTATATCCTGATAATAGCATGAATCAATGAATATATACTGGCTTATCCATTTTAGGAGTGGGGATAAATGGATACATTAAAAAATAAGCTACCCCAATTATCTAGTTTATTGATACATCTAAACATCTAAATATTTGGCATTATTGAAGACAAGATATTTCGATTTAGTATTTCACTTTTGGTGACTTGGGGTTTCTGTAGGTTCTGTCTTACAGAGAAGTTGAGAGTTAAGTGAAACATCACATTGCTTCAATATAGAGACAAGGAAAACTAAAGTAAGGAAACTAAAGCTATTCATTACCATCACACAGATTTAAGAAGTATGTTAGCGAAATCCATGACTTTTTTCCATTTGATAACATTGAAATTCAGTTTTAAAAAATCCTGTAGAATGAATCAGCTGTTAAGAAAATCATTGAACATTTTTGTTATAACTATTTTTCAATAAAATAAAGAATAGTGAACTTGGAGAATTTAAAAAAACCCTTAAATATGATTGAATTCCTCAATGTTTGATGGTTCTCAATCCTCTGACTCAGATTACACTGAAAGCCTAGAGTTCTTGAGAAGAGGTGGCCCTGTTTCTGGTCCCAAGAACCTTCTTAAAGCACTTTCTGTGCAATATTTTAAAGCATTGTCATTCTGTTGGCAAAATGATTGTCACAGGACAAGTAGGGTACGCACTCCAATCAGTGACAGTGAGCCACAAAACATGGGGAGGACTTGAATCTGAGGAGAGAGGACATGTAAAACTAATTTCAAATTTACCAGCAAGACTACCCCCAAAGAAATGTCACTTTAGTGTATCAAACTCCCTGAAATTTATGTGTGACTTAGGCTGTAGATGGGTGGGTTTTCTGTATTCACAGATAATTTTACAAGTAACCATTCAATAGCATTATAATTAATACAGTCTCATACCTGGAAAGGGTGATTAGGAGGAAAGTTGTTACTATTACATTCTCCCAGATGTCCCTTTCCACACCAAGATCATTTTCACTAAAACTTAAAGTTAACTATTCATAAAATGTCATGACTAGCATTTGGTTCTATATGAAATATCCTTACTTCTCCTCACCAACATTTTTTATGCATTCAATCCATTCACAAAAGTACAAGTAAAAAATTCCTCAGGTGCTTATCACTGTCAAACTCACAGTGCTACTCCCCTGCCTACCTTGCCCCAGCCAACCCTTCCCTGCTTGTCTCCTACCCAGTATGAAAGACCAAATTATTTTCCTGCAGGAATTAAGAACTCAAAATTAGTATGATGTGCAATACGTACCTTTTATAAAAATGAAATTAGATACATTTGAGAGATGTTTTGAAAGAGGCTACCATTTTACCCTGGGTTCCGAAATCTTACTTCTTCTATTTTGGGGATGAAATGAATGGAAGAATACAACGTAAAATGGTAAGTATGTATTTGGGGTACAAAGTTTGGTGAGAGGAAGCATACTGAATAAGGTTACATTAACAAGTGGTACAGAGACATCATAACCACAACAGTGGCCACAAACTTCTGGAGCTACCAGCACCCGATAAAATTACTATACAAGAGTTTATTAAATACTTGCTAGACACATGAAAACAAAACAATTTGTCAGGAACCACAGGACTTTATAAAGCCTACTGGCCAACCATGTCAGTCTGTCCTTGAGCCTCTGGCCAGGACGTGCTCATCACTTGCAGCACCAGGTCTTCTCCCTCCCTTTGATAACAGCCAAGAAGCCTATGAGGACACGCATGGTTTCTCCACATCATGGTCTAGGGCAGAATAGCTCATGTGGTTCCTTTGCCAAGTTAAGCCAAGGTTAGGTTCGCATGAGGGGTGCTCTTTCATCTTCTGTCCCCTGAGACTCAAAAGAGAGAACAGAGTTAGGTGTCCATATAGGAAATGCCCCCAGATGTGAAAGTTTGAGGGAGGAAGGGGAGGGATAAGAGGAGAGACTCATATGAAGGTGCTCTTCTCACCTCTCTTCTCGACCTGCTTCTTGTTTTTTAAGATTTAGCCCTAACCTGAGGAGGCCTCTCTAACCATCCTGCCTGGTACTGGAGCAGCACCCTTCTCTGTGTTGACATGGTAGAATACTCATCACTATGGAATTAGCTTCCTTCCTGGAACAATGTCTCAAAGGTGGTAGGTACTCAATGATTACTTGTTGAATATGTGAAGATGGTTCATTGTAGGAGCAGTACTAACATTTACATGGGCTTTCCTCTATGCTTATGAAAAGTGCAGTGATTGTACAATGTCAGACTGGAAGTAAGAGTCTCAAACAGAAATGGCTAAATAGTTGTCTCATGGCTAATCCATACTAATGTGACTGGAAACAAGAAATATGGAAGGCAGAGGAATTGGAGCCAATATTATTCAGATGCTTGTAACCTAGTTTGTTTCTTCACATTTGCCTCAGATACTTTGCTGAGGCAATGAGGAAGAAAAACACAAAAGCTTTTGTGGCAAACAGGGAAGATGCTGAGAATTTAAGAAAAGCTTCTACAGAAAAGGCTCACTGAAGGTATTTAGCCCCCTGGGTGAGCCAGCAGCCCATATAGGGAGGCCAACCTAATGGCTTATTATCCCAACTATTTGGGTTTATCCCAGTATTTCCTCCAAGAAAGTACTCCCTTGTGCCAGTCATTTATAATGCAGTGATGCTCAGGGGCAGTTGTCTTCTGCTGTATCAGGGATTTTTTCCAAGCAGGTCGCTGGCTGCCCTGCCCTATAATCTTAGAACTGTTTTATCATATAACTAATGTTTGAGCTCTTACTAAATGCTAACACTAGGCCAAGTGTTTTATGTTTACTATATCATTTAATCCTCCTGAAAAACTCCTAAGGGGGTGCTCTTATATCCCATTTCACAGGTAAAGAGCTGAGGTACAGTTTCTAGGATCACATGGCTACTATTTGATGTGACTCTAGGCAGTCTGACACCAAAGCCCAGGTGCTTAACTGTCATATATTCTTCCAATTTTTTCAGGTTACTGTTTTCAAAGACTGTTTTTAAAGGTTACTCCCAGGAATTCCATTCCCACCAAGAGTGCCTCAAGTACCAGACAAGTACCATTTTATCAGCTCTCCTTTGACACATTTCCATTAGTCTAACCATGAAATCATTTTGCCCACTATAAAGCCACAGAATCTACCTTAAAGAGTCAGCTGACAGCCCTCAGTAAAACATAGTTGAATTTCTCAGGTAAGTTATCGGGGTGGGGGGGGAGTTCCTTTAGCCCTGCTCACCTCATCCATGGACCCCTGTCCTTTGCAAGCAAGCCAGGTGAAGACCAAGCCAAAGAACACTCC
This sequence comes from Talpa occidentalis, assembly GCF_014898055.3. Taxonomy (NCBI): domain Eukaryota; kingdom Metazoa; phylum Chordata; class Mammalia; order Eulipotyphla; family Talpidae; genus Talpa; species Talpa occidentalis. The sequence continues at coordinate 44,470,658 of NW_023604972.1, forward strand.
CAGTGCCATGACGATATAGGGTATGTTGGTGATAATCAACGTGGTGTTGACCATAGACTTCAGTCGACCTGCATTCTCTTTATCAATGAGAACACTCTAGGAAGGAAAGAAAATAGTATTCCCTTTAATAAATAATCTGGGTGTAAAGTTTTTTGTGACATCTTTTTTCTACATCTTTTTTTCAAATCATTAAACACAATTTGAATATGCTTTCCTTCTAGAAAACTATAGATGCAAAAAGAGTCCATTTATATATTAAAGACCCAGAATGGGTACTTATTCATTAACATCTTTCCTTTTCTCCTGAAGACATGTTTTATTCTTGAAATAGTGTGCAATAAAGAGAGGGGAAGTATTTAGACACACTGAGTAATAACATTTGTATTAGGCAATTCCAACTCATCTTTTAAAATCCAGTTCAGCATAACTGACTTCCAGAAATTTTCTCCAGCCACCTCAAGCCTGCTCAAAACTCTGTTATCTGTGCTTCATCTCACTGTCTTTACACTCTGCATTCTGTTTACCCACTGGTCTTCTAGTAAGGTCCCTTAAGACAAGTGTCTTATGTCAGTCACCTCAACACTGGGTATAGCACCCTGCACACAGTAGGTGCTCAGTTAACACTAATTGATTAAATGAGTAAATTAATGAAACATCCTGACAATGTGGAAAAATATCATTTCTGTCTTGACTAAATCTATACATCAGAATCAGAGGTCTCCACAGAAAGTGTTCAGGGAAGTTCATAGGCTAACCAGAATTTCAGAGGGTATATGTAAGGAAGTATTCCAGAAAAATACCACTTTCTATATGCAGAAAAAGGTATTATCATCTTAAATTGTCATGGGTGAAGTATCTGGAGAGCTTAACTCCATAAAAATTATGAGCCACAAATGAGATTTGGCTTAATTTAGGCTCAATATGCATTGGTCTGATACTGTGGGAGGGGGTCTAAGACTGGTTCTTCCAACAACTGGCCAAGGCTTATCTGGGTCAGAGTCTCTGTTGGAAAAAGCAGGTGGGAGAGCAGTCTCCAAGGTTACTTCAGGTCTAGTGGTTTCACGCCATGGTTTCCTGGACTCAACTAGTCTTTAACAAAAAATAAAAGCAAAAGTTGGGGAGGAGGGAAATTCAAATATGCCACAGCTGTAATCCTAAGAGGCAGAACAGGGCCTTTCTGCAGTTTCAAAAAGTCCTGCTTTCATAATAACCCTCTCACAAACAATAATTATGACTCAGGAGCAATCACAAATAGATCCTATAAATTAGAAATCTTGCCTGAATTTTTCCTACAAAACAATAAAAACCTTGTCTGAGAAATGTAATCACAAACTCTTCAAGAGTTTATAAATGTGGCTATCAATATAATGCAAAATGAGAAAAGAAAAAGGATATGTCTGTATCTACACTCTAAGTTCAACTATGTAATATCAAAACCAGCAAAAAAACAAGAGGCCACAGAAGCTGTGAGCTGCATTTGTTTCTGAGAGATGGCCTTATCAGTGATTCACTTTTGAAATATTTTTTTAACCTCCTAGGAATTCCATAGAGAGAACTTGTTAGTTATAAAAAACATAAAACATTACTATTTTACAAAGTTATTATTGGAAAAAAGTTTACAACACATTGTTGAGTAAAATAAAGAAAGTTAAAAGCATTGTGCCACTTAGCTCAGGTTTTGTGAAAAGTGGTTTTAATTTTTCCTTTTTCTTGTTAATCTCTATTACCAATTTTTCTACAAAAATGTACTTTTAGGAAAAAGAAAAATAACAATGATTTCTAAACATGTGACTGTTAACAACAGAAGCCAGGCAATAGAGAATCTATTGAGTAGGGAAAACCTTCATTTCCCTTTCAAAACTGGGTGAAAGAAAGGAGGCAGTTAAGGAGACAGAACTACACTAAATGTGATTCTTTTTTGTTTTGTTTAAAGATTTATTTATTTATACAAGAACCGAGGTACAGGCCAGATGCACATGAGGGTAAGAGGATTCACCAGAGACAGAGCGGGGAACAGAACAGGCAGACTGAAGAAATACACTGCAGAGGGGAGCAGCAGGAGCTACAGGAGATGTCTGCAGCGCCATGTGGGACCCTTGCCAGCCGGCCAGGATTGAACGGGTGCTGCAGAGGCTGTGGACAGCTTTACAGAATGGCGCTCAACCATCTATGCCACCAGGGGAGGCCCTAAATGTGATTCTTTTAGAAAAAGATTTATCAGAGGTGTCTTAAATAGTGGGTATTTTCTGAACTTTCAGTATATACCTTTATTTACAAAATTTCAATTTATACCTGCTATTTATTATATGCCTAATTATTATACCTAATATTTAGGAATAAAGTTTCTGTGCATACACTGTGATGTACTGCCTTAGGGAAATTCTTTGTGCTTGAACAGATAGGAACTCTTTCCTATAATCCAAAATATATGTTTGTTAACCAGAAAGTAGAAGAAAACCTTTGTATGATGGACAGGCAACCGTAACCCTGAAATTAATGGGAATATATCACATTTTATTTCATCATTTTTAAGACTCCCTTTACAAAATTATTACCCACTGTTACCAGTTACTTCAATTTTACTTTTTTACCCTCTGGAACTGATTATATAAACTAACTGCGTTTTATATACTGGCAAGGTTTTGAAGATGGAGAAGCAAAGAATTTTAAGAGGCCATCATAGTGTTGGCTCTTTATACTGTTCTACAAAGTTTGACATCTCTTCATTTCCCTTTGCATTTTGTTTCTAACATAACCTGCTTCCCAGAGGGGAGTTTCACTAAAAAATGTTCCTGAGAAGGGAAATTTCTGTCGTTTTCAAGTTTTATACACAGGCAACTTCATGTAAACATATAAACGTCCTCCTTTTCAGAGGACAAACACGTTTTTAAGAATCCATTCCCCTCTTTCCACGTTTTAAATTACGCATAGCTACATTCATAGACATAATGGAAGTTTCTCAAGTTTGGACAGAAAACACCCCTGTGATTCCCTCCCAGGACTCACCTCATTGAAATACATCACTGGAAAAACCACAGTTCTAATGTTTCCCGTTTCCCTATAAAGACAAAAGATGAGACAATTTCATAGACACCCTCATTGTGATGGCACACTGCTCCGGAGAGACAAGTTTGCATGAACATTCTAGCATACTCATTTCACTAAATGACTCAGAACTTATACAGACTTCTAGGTTATGCAGAGTTCTTTCAAATGCATATAAATCAGAAGTTAGATTTTAATCTGTCTAACAATTCCAAGTGTTGCCCATACATATAAAATCTTTTTTTAATCGAAACACAGATGGTTGCTAAAAGAAATTAATCAAAATGATTATTATTCTCCCAAAAGTTACCAGAGGGGAAGCTACAGAATAGTGCTGCCAGAATGTTTCATAATTGTCTTCAGAAGAGCCTGGAGTGATCACCTATTGGGCACATACCAGGGATGTGGTGTTTAGGGATGTTATTGTCTCTAATTCTCACATTAATCCATATGTAGGTATTACCATCCCAAATTTAAGATGAGGAAATTATGAAGCAGAGTAATCTACCCAGTAATCTTACCCAGAGTAAGTGGCAGAACCAGGATTTAATTGCATTTTGATTCTAAGGCTCTAGATTTTAACTACTAAATTATACCACCTCAGAAATATATGTGCAAGTGACAAAATATATCCTTGCAAACTGTGGTTTTGTTTCTTAGAAAGATCCATGATATGTGGGGTTAAATCTGGCAAATTCATTAGATAAATTTATAGACAGATAGATGATAATATAATTAGTTTTTCATTCAATATGAAATCATAAGCATTTTCTCATATATATATATATATATAAATCCCATTGAAAAGTCTGAGCAGGAGATTATATTTAGGAATCCTTTTAAAAAGGAGTATTATGGGGAAAAAGGACTGAACACTAGAGACTATTTTTTTTTTAAAGATTTACTTATTTATTTATATAAGCACTGGGTACAGTCAGAACTGCAGGAGGGTAAGAGAATTCACCAGAGCCAGAGCAGGGAACAGAACAGTCAGACTGATGAAGCACACTGCTGAGGGGAGCAGCGGGCGCAGCAGGAGAGGTCTGCGCGCCATGTGGGACCCTCACTGGTGGCCAGGGATCGATCCGGCGCTGTAGAGTCTGGGGCAGCTTCGCAACCCACGCTCAACTGCTGCGCCACCGGGGAGGCCCTAGAGACTATTTTAACTGACCAAGAGACAGCTTGTGGCTGGCCCTGGGAAGCAGAGGGAAAGAGGAATGGACGGCAACCAGAGTCCTGGAGAGGGAACTGCATAGTTGAGTAGGTAAGAGCAGACACTACACTAGCTGCGTGAGTTCCAGCTCATTACTTAGCCTCTCTGTGCCTCTATTTCCTTACCTATAAAATGGAGATAATACCAGTTTATTGTGAGGAATAAGTGAGCTAATAAATATACTTAGAAAAATGCCTCTGAAAGTGTTCAGTTAAATAAAATGAGTAATTTCCAAGACCAAGGCAGCCTATGAAAATGTTGATCATGACTGATCTCTGAAGGGCAAGGACAAGGGCAAGCAACGTGGCAAGTGGGCTATATTCCTCTCCAAATCAACCACACCAGAAAATCAATGTAGCAAAACTGGCCTTTGGCTCTATAGAAAGAAGCAAAACTTACATAAAATCTTCTATTTTTTTGACATACACGTTGACCTGGATCCTTTTGGCTGCTCTCAGGATAAGTCCTGTCAACTGCAATCCAGAGAAGAGGGAAGAAAACTTTAGGACTTACTAAAATCACACAGATCATCTGAGTCAATTATTAGCGTATAATTTCTGAGTGGTCATGATAAAAAGGCAGATGTTGCCATGTTCATAGGCAGCGTGGGACAAGGGAAAGCTGGCCCAGAACAGAATGAGAACTGGGGATTGTGTTATATTGATGTTTCTCAGACTTTAATATGCATGCAAATTCTTCAGGATCTTGTTAAAATACAGATTCTGACTCAGTAGGCCTGGGGCAAGACCTAAGATTAGACACTTTTAACAAGTGCCCAGGATACTGTTACTCTGAAGAACAAAGCCATAGAGGCCCTGGCAGGAGGCAGGTCCAACAGATACCCCATCAGGTCTGGATATCCACAATGCCCTGAGGAGGATGGTGGTCACAGCCAGAAAACAGTGTCCAGGTCTGGCCAGGGCCCACGCACAAAGCAGGAGAAAAGCAGCAGCAGCCCTTTCTTCAGGGCAGCTCCACCTTTGCACTCTGGTAAAGAGACTGCCCCTAGTCCTCAAACAAAAAGCAACCACTTACTCACTAACAAAATGAGGTCGTTTGAAAATAACAAAGAGGCAATTTGGAAAATAGTCTCATGGCGAGGCATATGTTTCCCATATCCAAAGCAAGCACCCACTTATATATAACCTTTAGAGGCTCTGCCTCTGTTCAAGGAGCCTCCCTCTTCCTTCCCTTGTCTCAGGGAAGCATCATTTCCCATCAGAGATGAGTGGCATGTCGGGTCCTATAATTTGATGACTGCACCTGCGTGGGAATTCTCAGGCTTCATTTAAAAGGGTTTCAGTATATTAAAGTTCACACTGCCAACCACTGGCTAACAGTTTGCCTGATGACTAAGAGAATAAAGGGAAAATCTACACCTGGTCTTATATACAAATCTGATTTCTCAGATACACATGCAGATGAGTGAAGCTAAGAGCAAAGTGCCCATAAATTGGTGTGCTAAAAGAATGCTTTCCTTTTCTTTTTCCAAATGTTCAAAAGCCCAGCAATGAAGATACCTAATGTTTAGCTCAGCTGCTATAGTGGGAGACTCACACTGTGATATTCCTGCATTTAACATGGTTTTAGTTTTTCTCCTCTATGAATACAGGATTGAAGTATATATTATCTGATGCTTTTCTGATTTAATAGTATACTTTTAAAAACATTTTTAATTTAATAATATACTCAAAAGTATCTGTAGAAAGAGATTTGCTAAAAAGTAACTGAAGCAAGTGCTTATATATACTTGTGTGTGTGTGTGTGTGTGTGTTTGTGTGTGTGTGTAAATTTCAACCAAAATACTCCTGGGTTAGTAAGCAGAGGAGTGTCTTCAACCTTGCTGATCTGTGCCTAGGGAGAGATTATACCCATGTTCAGGCCCAAGGCTGGTGACGGAAGAGTAGCCAACTTACATGGGTCTCAGTCATTTCCACTGATGGACCTTTCACTGTAGCTTTTTTGTTAAAGCAAGTTTGCTGATATTTGTGCATATTAGATCCACAGAATTCGGCCTTCCAGTTACAGGGCTGTGGATTATGCATTGCGTGGCACTGAGCTGAGCTCCTTCCACTTAAATGTATACATGAAAGGAGGACAGTATGTTTCTTAAAAGTGCTCAGGACTAAATTGGTAAATACGGTATAGACTGATTAATGCTCTTTTACCAGAAGACACGTGTACTCACAGGATTAATGTCCACAAATGTCTCATGATCATCCTTATTTGGATACATGCCTTCCACGGCAGAAACAAACTTCTTTTCTGCTTGGTAGAAGTGTGGGAATGACATAATAATAGGTGCACCTGTGTTTTAAGAAAACAGAAATGAATGATGTGGTTCTTAAAGTCTAAGATACAGAAACAAAGTTCCTGACCACCAATTTGGTTCCTAAGTGGGGAGGGGGGAAGCTATACACAAGTAAACTCAGGGGAAGAGCAGACTACAATTCCATTCTGTATCTCCTTGTTTGGGATTTATACATCATTTTTCTGACATCTTATTCACATCCATAATATTTTATCCTACAGTTTTATAGTTGAAGAGCTTACGTATCCTTCAACAAATATTTGCCAAAGCCAGAAAATATAAATGCTTTATATGCAATATTTTAATTTACATGCTTAGGAGTCCTATGAAATTAGAACTATCATCTTTATAATGCATTTGAAGAAAGAGAAGTTCACAAAACTCAGAAAATATACCCCAAAACATTGTTATCAGGTGATAGATGGAGGATGTCTCAGTCTCAAAGCACTTGTTTCAATTATGACTCCCTAATAGTAAATGGATTTTTAGGGCATGCTTTCTGTTACTGTTTATCTAAGATAGGACTTGTTCTCCTGCATATGTTAATGCAGAATTTTTAACACTTTGCCTGATCATGCTATGCACCTAGTTTCATTTAAAGAAACAAATAGGGAAACACTTTACTGTAAGCCTATTCTAGATGTTGCTATTGAAAAGGAGTGAAGGGTGCAATAATGGCAGCCAGGGAAATATGTTTTTGGAGAAATTAGCTTATTGGCACATAATTTAAATTTGCCTCCATATCCACCAGCCCACAGACCAAGATATAACATATATCATCTGTTGCATACGTAAATGCTTTGTTATTTATTCCTAAACAGTTTAAGAAAGGTATAACTTCCTTCTTCATATCTCTGAAATGTATTTTTAAAGATATGTTGAGGGCTTATTAAGGGCAAGGCACTGTCCCAAGTCTTCTACATACATTATCTCTAACCTTCACACAATCTTCTAAGGAAGATATAATCAGCCCCATTTTACAAAGGAAAAATGGATCTCTAAAACTCTCCTTAGTCAACTTGGCTAAATTACAACAAACAGAATAGGCCTCCAACCAAGATCTGCCTGGTTCTAGAACACTCTCATTCCATTATGCCAAATGTTCTCCTGGAAACAGAAAACACTTGAGGCTCATCCTGGGATGCGGAATGTTTCAGTCCATATTTTGGGATAATAAGAGGTAAAAGGAAAAGGATTGCAGTAAGAGGTTTGAGTGTTGCAAAGTAGAATCTTTCTGTTGATTCTGACATCAACTTCTGGGAAAAGCTGATGGAAACAAGATGTTCAGGAAACTATATCTACATGTGTGCCTTAGCCAAAAGCAGTAGGCTGTGTTGCAGGGCTATTTCACGACAATCCACCCAGTAAGACAGCAGGAGGGATCAGAAGCAGAAACTGTTCCCATTCACCTTTGGTCTTATTTCCAGGTGAGGGGTATTGTGTGCCCTGGGCACAGGGTTCCCCTATACCTATGCACTTCATGAGAATCACCTGGAATGAATGTTAAAAATACAGATTCTCAGGACCCTGGGATAGATATTTTTAATAATTCTCTAGGTAACTGTAATGCAAGGCCAGCTTTGGGAGCCAATGCCCATCAGACAGGAGAGGCAGGCATCCCACTGACCTCTGAGTGATCCTGGAAGGAGATTTTCAGATCAATTGGACCAGGGGAAAGAAATCAGCACACTTCAGGAGAAAGGGGAAACTTTATTCAAAGAAAGGGGTTACAAGATTTCTTAAGAGAAACTTTTAACAACTGCAGCCTAAGAAGAATCACAGTATGAAATCGTTGTAACTAGATTCTAACAGGGAGTTGCTTAGAAATAAGGATTTATTTCATAAAAATCATGTTTCCCCTCTGAGTTCTGGTTTCCACAACTATAGAAGGAGACCACTGGCTATCTATCTAGCAAGGCTATCATGAATAATTATGCTACTTGCTAAATATGAATGTATAAGATAAAGAAAATGCTGTTGTACCATTGATTATTCTTCTTCTTTGAAAGGAGCAGAGTGACTGGGAACTTTGTGGCCAGGGTTTAACACTATGTTTTAAAATCATGGGCCTCCCCGGTGGCGCAGCGGTTGAGCGCAGGGTTGCGAAGCTGCCTGCAGCCTCTGCAGCCGGTTCAATCCCCGGCTGCTCCCCGGCCACCGGAGGAGGGTCCCACATGGCGCGCAGACCTCTCCTGCCGCCCGCTGCTCCCCTCAGCAGTGTCCTTCGGTCCTTCTGCCTGCTCTGCTCCCTGCTCTGGCTCTGGTGAATTCTCTCACCCTCCCGCGCTTCTGACTGTACCCAGTGCATGTATAAACCAAGCAAACAAACAAATAATAAATAAATAAATAAGACATGCCTCTAGAAAATTAAAAATAAATAAATAAATAAATAAAATCATGAGCGTATTTACCAAGATATGTATGCTCTTTTCACTAAGTTCTTCTTGAGTGTTGTTTTGAATATGAAATCAGCTAAGGCCTTGCCTGTATTAACTACACGTAAATATGCCAACAACTTAGAAAAGTGACTAGCTGAACAGTGACAAGTGTGAGTTCTCAAGGAGCACAGACTATTATTATCATTAAGACTTCCAAACTACTGTCCAGAAAAAAAACACAACATGGCATTCTAGCAATAAAAAGCTTTATAGAAAAGTCAATACACTTTTTATTTTTCTATGAAAAAAAATTTTTTACCATTCTATAGCCAAATTATAAAGCATTATTCTTGAAAGGTCAGAATCATTTTTTCTATTAGGCTGACAACATTCTTTGTTGAAGAAACTAATCCTGCCATTTAAGACACCATTGCTCACATCCACTCTGAGTCCTTACCATTCTTGCAGATGCTGATATTCAAAACTCCTGAGCCCAGGCAGTTTCCATCAGGTATACAGAAGCCAGCATTCTCAGTGCTATTGGCTAAAGCTTCTTCAGGCACCTTGTACCGAAAGGCAGGCAGTCCCTCCACACTCTCGTATTTACTGAAAGTTAAATACACTGACCTGTTAGGAAGTAAGAATAAAATGTCAATATGGGTTCCAGGAAGCACAATCTGCTTGGAAACAGTAAATTAGCAAGGGTTTTAGGTTCAACATGGCTAAAAGTTTATAAGCAGAAAATGAAGATGCAAAAGAAAACTTGAAAGGCACTCAAGCCACTCAATATGTAATAAAGTACAAGATGAATTATAATAAAATATGTTAAGGAGGTTACAATTATGCTAGTATCCAAAAAAAGCTAAGGGAAAAAAAAAACAATAATTATGTGTAGCAGAAAATGAAGATGATGACATCCAGAGATTTATTTTTAGTTATGCATACAAGAACTGGTTGTAGGCCAGAGATTTGGGGTGAGAGGATTTACCAGAGACAGAGTGGGGAGCAGAAGAGTTGCATCTACTGAAATACACTGCTGAGGGGAACAGCAGGTGAGTCAGGAGAGGTCTGCTGCGCCACGTGGATCAGCTCCCAGGCAGGGGATCAAACGCATGCTGCAGTGGCTGCCGATAGCTTTATACTACTGAGACTTTACCCCTTGTGCCACCAGGGAGACCTGAAGATGACACTTAGAATGGGAACTCACATTGAAAGAAACAAAAGAGGGCCTCCCTGGTGGCACAGCGGTTGAGCGCACAGCGGTTGAGCGCTGGGTTGCCAGGCTGCCTGCAGCCTCGGCAGTGCCAGTTTGATCCCCAGCGGCCGGGAGAGGGTCCCACATGGTGCGCAGACCTCTCCTGCCACCCGCTGCTTCCCTCAGCAGTATATTTCATCGATCTGCCTGTTCTGTTCCCCGCTCTGGCTCTGGTGAATTCTCTCACCCTCCTGCGCTTCTGACTGTACCCAGTGCTTGTATAAATAAATAAATAAATCTTTAAAAAAAAAAAAAAAAAAGAAACAAAAGAGTCCTTTAGACAAGCAGGAAGCCATGCCAGCATGGATGAAGCAGAAGCAAGGCAAAGGGAATTGAGGGTGAGGAAGAAGCAAAGCAGCTAAGATCTGGAAACTACCTAAATGCCCCCAAACAGATGACTGAATCAAGAAGATGCGGTATATATGCACAATGGAATACTACTCAGTGATCAAAAAAGATAAACTCACACCATTTGTGGCAACATGGATGGAGCCGGAAAGGATTATGCTAAGCAAAGCTAGTCAGAAGGAAAAAGGTAAATATTGAATGGTTTCACTTATATGTGAAATATAGAGAAACCAAACAAAGGGTCAGGAAAAAGACAAAACTTGCAAGCTGACCATAGAGCTGAGACATGCAGAAAGTGAGGGGAAAAAAGTGGGGCTAAAATAGGGAAGGAAGAGCACCGTGGTGATGGGTCATGGGTTCTATGTGGTAACAGAACAACAGGGAGAAATCAAATATTGTCCCAAAATTAACAATGATATAAGAAAGTAAGTATTTTAAAAAAGAAGCAAACAGCAGCAGAAGAGGCAAAAGATTGATTTAGTTGATTCTTTAAAGATTTGAATAGTGCACACGAGATAGATATTTGGTTAGAACAGACATTTTGAAACACATTTCTCCCAATAAAAATGGCTTCCACATTTTCCCCAGTCATTGATTTCAATGAAGTTCTGTAAAATTCTGCCTTCAGTCCTTCCAGAATTTTAAGCAGTAGCTTCAGTTTGAACAAACTACCCTTATATTTGCAGAGTACCCACATAACAAGTATACAACACACATTATAACAAGTATACAACACACATTATCTTCACTGAATAGTCCTTCATTTGAAGGTTGAGATGAGTTGTTTTCCAGGCATTAGTTCGTCCTCTTTGGCCAGAGGTGGGATGCAGCTTTCACAGGACTGAAAGCTACCTTTTGCTACACATCCTACTCCTTACAACATTTTTAAGTGACATTATAGGCAAAGAAAAAAGTAGAGAAAATAATTTTACAAATAAGCTTTATAACAAATACCACTCAGGTAAATAAAAACTATACTATGGACACAGCAGAAGCTCTCTGCATAGCACTTCTGGTTCTTCTAGTCCTCTGCGTTTCCAGAGGTAACCACTATCCTCAATGCAGGGTTTATCATTTCAGTGCAGGCCTCTGCACTGTTACAAACCTTCATGTTCATAAACAATGCATGGCGTTGTTTGCTGTTTTTAAATAATGTTATGTAGTCAGTATAGCATATACTCTGTCATTTGTTTCTTTGTTCAATGTTTTTAAGATTTATTACATGTATATACACTAGTCTAGTTCTTATATATTTTAAATCCTATATGATATTCCATCATATAGTGTACCATAACTTATTTATATTCTCCTTTTTATAGGCATTTAGATAGCTTCCCATTTTTCAGTATGACAAATAATGCTGCAATGAACATTTCTATATCTCCCTGCATATATATACAGGGTCCCTCCTACCAGAGCACTTATGTGGGAGAGTGCAGACTTAGGGAGTCTGCACATACTTGTTGTCACTGAACAGTGCCCATGTTTATTCAAAGGGTGGTACTAGGTAAGAATGTGTTCCCTCTGCCAAATCTTTTTAAAGACTCCCTCCTATCTGCTAAGGTGCCTTGTTTCATTCATTGCACTCAAATGCACTTTCTCTTCCTTCAATCCTTCCACAAATATTTACTGACTAGGTCAGCCAGTTAAAAGGTGACTGTGGGGCGTCCCCTGGTGGCACAGTGGTTGAGCACTGGGCTGCGAGGCTGCCCGCAGCCTCTGCAGTACCGGTTTGTTCCCCGGCCATGGTCGAGGGTCCCACAAAAAAAAAAAAAAAAAGGTGACTGTGATGCTCTGTATGAGAGATGGAAAGGTTGAAACCATGGCACAGTTAGTGGGGATGGAGAGGTGGATACACTCAAAAGCTATTTCTGAGGAGGGATCAATGGTACCTGGTGACTGATTAAATAAATGCAGGAGAGGAAGGAGATTTACAGTGTCATCCTTTATGGCTGGCTGGGTAGGCAGCTTAATTATACGAGTTATGAAACACCAGAAGAATAGTCATTCCTGAGAATATTGAATCAATGGTGTCAAATATGACTAGGTCATCCTGACTGAGAAAAGTTTCATTAAAAGCCCTGCAGGAGTGAGTGGGTAGAACAGGAAAAGGAGGCTGCATGACTGAGTCACTCATTCAAGCAGTTAGAGGATGAAGGGCAGGGGAGTAGCAAAAGCATGATGGGGAGATGCAAATCAGGGTGCAGAGCAGGATGCCTTCTTCCCATAAGGAGACTTAGTTATGTCTGTTGTAGAGAAGGAGCAGGCGGGAGAGTGGGAGTGATCGCAGAGGTAGAGAGAGTAGATGATCACTGCAAAGGTTATAGCTAAGCAGACACCTATAAATGCTGAAACAAGAACAGCAGTATGATCTAATCTACCTTATACATAGAGGTTATTTATTGAGTGGAAGAAGGCAGATAAAAACTAAAGTTTAATATTAAATATTCATATTAACTATTAAACCAACATTTGATATTACTTACTGTGGCACAGGCTCTGTGCTAAGTATTTTGTTACCAGTAACTCATTTGTCCACATAACAACTCCACAGTAGGCAACTATTTCTATCTTTATTGCAGAAATGAGGAAAATGAGGCATAGAGTAGCTAATTAGTTTTCCCATTTTGCACAAGTGAAAGTGGTAGAGCCAGGGCCTCCCTGGTGGCACAGGGGTTAAAGTCTCAGTTCTATTAAGCTATGGCCAGCCACTGCGGCACCAGTTTGCTCCCCAGCCAGGGAGCTGACCCACATGGTGCAACAGACCACTCCTGTCTAGCCTACTGCTCCCCCTAACAGTATATTTCAGTAGATCCACCTGTTCTGCTCCCCACTCTCTCTGGTGAATCCTCTCACCCCCTCCCCCTGCACCTCTGGCCTACACCCCAGTTCTTGTATGTATAAATAAATGAAAATAAATCTTTTAAAAAAGTGATAGAACCAGTATTCAAATAGTGCAGTCAGGCTCTGGAGTTGGTGCTGTGACCCTCTCAACATGCCATCATCATTTCCCACTGATGAATCATGAATAGCCACACTTAATAAGGGTAGCTGGATATATTCCTCACATTTTTGGTGGTCTTACAGTCAAAGAACTTATAGAGTTTTCACCTGCAAAATTCAGATGGGAAGACATAAAGGATTTCGTCTTTGGTTATTAATGGGTGGAAAGAATCTCCATCTGTTCCATTAATCATGTTGCATTTGTTCGTTGCCCACCAGGTAAGTGACCTGTAATTGAGAAACACAAGAAAGAGTCAAGTCAATGAAATTTTATTTTAGATGTTTTCAAATGGTCAGTAATTTTCAGGATTTCACTGGGAGAGGTCTACCCATGGAATCTCACTGGCATGCAGCTAAAGGGTGGTGTTGGGTAGGGAATGGAAAAAGAGGAAAAATTAGGCCCCTGATCCTCAGTTTTGGTAGAGGCAGTAGCCAAAAATCACTCCTTCATCCAAAAAAAAATTTTTTTTTTACATAGAGATTTAGAAAAATGCATTTTCTTAAAGTAGGGATCCAATTTAGCAGTCACAATAGATTTGTTTACAGTCAGTTCACTGATAGGTGTACTCTGGGTAGATCTGTCTGGGTCTTTAGTATTCATGACAGATCAACAATTCTGTCTCCCTTTGGACCAGTTCTCTCTTCCAAAATTAATGACGAGATCTCTTGGATCACTAAAAAGCTTAATGTTGAATCGACTCCATACTCCCTAAAAATTGAGTTAGAGGGTTTTCTTTATTAATTTTTTGGAATATAGTACACAATGCAAAAGAAAAGAAAGGATGATTAATAAGTAGTCACTCTCAACTTCTGGGCATTAGTTGAGGGCCCCTTCAATGTAAAAACACAGAGCAGGAGTTGATAAAACACAACATTTAGAAAGTCATCTTCTCCAATGTGATTTGAGAATGTTCCTGCAATAAATGTCTTTGCTTTGTCAAAAAAAGAAAAGAAAAGAAAAGGAAGATCTACACTTCATTCAAATACAAACATCTCCCTAGACAATACAATGATGATAAATACAGTGTGAGTAGAAATGAAGTTACTGACCCACTTGGCTGCAAATGTGGAAGTAAGCAGAAAGAACTAGGAGTTCAGCTCCTAAGGTTAAGAGGGATTAAAAGAGGCTCACCAAGAGCTTGGAATCAGGACCTGGGGTGTGGGGGGGGACGGGGCTGGAAGTTCCCTGTTCACCACAAAAGGCAAAAGAAAGCAGGCTCTATCTGCTGTTGGAAGTGAGATAAATATGCAGCTGGGAGACTGGGAGGCAGGAAGACTAAGACTCAGACCCCCAGCTGGAACCTCAGTCAAGCTGCTACTGCCTCTTTGGCTGAGTCTGTGTCTACCCCAACATAACTGGGTGGGGATCCTCCAGTTATGGTTCTGGACTAGGGGCTCTAGGGTTAGGTACGTGGAGATAACTGCAAAACTGTGACACAGGGAGAAATGAGAGGAGAGAGAAAGAGAAGAGAACACAGATAAATAAGAGTGACTTCCCAATTAAAATAATTCTGCAAATCAGTATTTTTTTTTAAAAAAAGGGAACATGCTAAGAGGCAGGCAACAAAATCAACAATGAGGAGAAGAACCCAGTTCAGAAGAATTAAAATAATTAGATAACCTGATAAATAAATATGTGGTTTCGTATCTTCAAAGAGACAAGTGAAAGAATTACATTTTTAGAAAAGGATAAATTATTCAAAATAAAAAGGAAAAAACTGGAGAACAAGGAAATACAAAAGGGAAAATAGAAATTTTAGGAATAAAAATAGCTTCTTAAAAGAAAAACTCAATATAGGGACAAACTCTAGACTATACATAGTTGGGGAGGAATTGGTTAATTGGAAGGTAACACTAAATTTATATAAATATAAGCTCATAATGATTAAAGATTAAAGGACCAAGATACAGAGATTAGATCAAGGGCTCCCATATTTTACTGCAATTCAGGAGTGGGATGGCAGTGAGAATAGAGTGAAACAAAGAATCAGTAACTTAAGAAATAATTTCTGAACATTTTCCCAAATTTAAGAAAAAAGTGAGATTTTGGATTAAAAGTACGTCCAGGAGCCAACCTGAATAAATCATTTGGATTTAAACTCAATCTGTTACTTTCTTTCCAGTCTTTTACTACTTTAATGTTTTAATATACACATTGCAATTATTGATACACTTATGACATAATAATATACTGAAATTTTAAAAAGGATAAATATCCATGTACAGAAACATTTATGCTATGTTTATATACCATACGTACCATATTTATATCAGCTAGTTTCCCCTCCAAAGTTGCCAGTTTCTTACATACTTTCTCAAAGAACTTATACATTTGGGGAGGGGTGTGTGTGCATAAACATGTTTATGTATGTGGATATATAGATATTTATGTTTTTAAAATTTAAATATTCTTGGTCAAAAATAGTTTTAGCTGTATAGAAAAATTGTGACGATAATACAAAGACTTCCTGTATATTCCACTCCAGTTTTTTTGCCTGTATTTTTGGGAAGCTTAGAAGTTACTGCCAAAAAATAGAACATCTCTTACTGCAGTCCTTGAAGAATTAGCTTCCTTTTTTCTTAAAGGTTTCTAATTTCTCTTACTTAAAAAAGTTACCTTGTTTTACTTGTAGTTTTACCTCAGCTCCTTTTTGAAGTTGCTTATAAATATTAAAATAAAGATGTTTTGAGATGCTATAATACAAATTTTTAAAGAAAAATAAACAATCTACACCACAACATTAAAAAGAGAAATTCTTTCTCTAAAAAACAAGTAGCAATCTGAAAAGTATTTGTGCTGTAGACACACATCATTAAGTCATTATTAAGTGGGAGAATGGGACTTTTCACTGTCTGATAATTCATGTCTAGCCAAGATAAATTTACAAATCATTAATATTTAATTTGTAAAGAATGTTACTTCAATTTGATTTATGAAATAATGTTAAAGACATTTTACACACTTATAGATCTTTTAATCCAAAAGTGAATGTTGAAATATGTTTTAAAATAATGTAGAAGCAAACATTCATTTCAAATGAAAACTGAAAAAATAATTAGTCATAAATCATTAGACTTACGTTTTTCCATTCCATTGTACAATCTTTGTAAAGTTAAGGTAACTGTCCTCTCCAGTTAGAAAAACATAATCTCCATCATTGGTCCCGTTTTTCTGAAAACAAGTGAACATTAATCATTTAGAACAACTGTGATGATTAATTTAATTTTATTTTTATATTCCCCATACAATTGCAACCCCCCCTTATACTGACCCCACACCCTCCTTTCCCCGCCCACCCCATAGTGTGTCTCTAGTTCATAGTTGTTTGTTGATTTTGATTTTTACTTTCTTATAGTTATTCTTTTTCCTGGTCCCTTATTTAAGTTTTCTAGATTCCTGCTATGAGTGAGACCATCCGGTATTTTTCTTTTTCTTTCTGGCTTATTTCGCTGAGCATGATCCCTTCCAGCGCCATCCATGTTGCTGCAAATTGCATGTGTTTATCTTTTTTGAATGCTGAGTAATATTCCATGGTGTATATGTACCACATCTTCTTGATCCAGTCATCTATTTTGGGGCATTTGGGTTGTTTCCAAAGCTTAGCTATTTGTAAATAGTGCTGCTATAAACACAGGGGTGCAGGTGCTGTTTGGAATTGATGTTTCTGTGTCCTTTGGGTAAATATGTAGGAATGTAATTGCTGGATTTTATGGAAACTCTATGTGATGATTAATCTTGTAGGTCAACTTGACTAGGCTATGATGCTTAGTTGTCTGGTCAAACCAGTCTAGATGTTTGTGTATTCTGTACATGTGATTAGCACTTACAATCAGTTCATTTTAAGGAATAAAAAGATTTTATGAATTGCACTAGGGATGCAGGCTGAGTACAGAAACATATTACTGTGGGAAGTTGAAAATGTTCTTTCATATAGACACCTGAGAACAAGACTACATCACATTCACACCACCAGCCTCGGTAAGCATTGCCCATGGCCGGTGGGATCACTGGACCATCTGAGCTCTCCAAGGTGCTTTCCAACAGCTCTAATTTTTACATCCAAGAACCCATAGTCACTGAGCTCATTACTCTCTTATGCCAATAGAGGTACCCTAAAATCAACAGGTGGAGAGATGTTGCTTGGTGTTGTAATATGCATATAAGAGCATCTGATACTCAACTGGGCCACTTTTTTCTCAAGAGTTCTGTGCCAATACTCCTCATCCTATTCATCCTTACACGCTGCCTCCACATTGTTTGGGCCCATCTTTAAATGTTTGAGAGAAAAGTGTTCTACAGTATTAACTAAAGTGGTTTTTTTAATCCAGTATGGAATGGAGCAGACAGAACAGGCACACAGGCCACCAGGACTGAGGAAAGATTTGAGGCCAGACTTAGGTGATTGCAGAAGCAGGGGTGCTGGAGAAGATATGCACCCCCACAGACTATCCTGGTCTTTGAATAAGTGAACTTTTATCCCACAGGCCATAGTCAGTATTTAGCCAGAGCAGATGAAAAACCAAAGAAAGACTCTGTCTTTTACCAATACACTACAGGGAGTTTATTTGGCCCCAAAAGAGAAACAAACCAATCATTCATATTAATTCAGGGTCATTTTTTGAGTCAGAAAAGAACAACAGTTACTGAAATGTATATTACAATTTATAATTTTTTTTCAATTATTGATGCAGATGTAATCATTTTCCCTTTAATTTTTAACAGCAGTGAAGTTAATATATATCCTTTATTTTTCACCATTGTCAATGTTAATACAGACCTTTTAATTTTTTTTTTAATTAATAAATTTTATTTTTATATTCCCCATACAATTGCAATCCCTCCATTCTGTAAAGCCATGTCTACAGTCTTCTCACTTAGCCTTTCAAAACTGCTTAAAGTATGAGTACCTTTAGCCTCAATTACAAACAATGGAACTGAGGTTCAAAAAAAGTCTTCTAGTTATTAAATGAAATATATCAGAATGCTAATCCAGTCTCTCTGGTTCAAAGTCTCATGTTCCTTTCCTAGGTGTGAGAAATCCACTCAAGGTATTAACCTAAATGAACAATGTTATAGGACTTTTCACTCGTGGGGCCTTGTAGAGCTACAGTGGAGCTTGTAAAGAAAGGCAAAGAAGGAAAAAATTAAATAAACTCACACATCCTTGCCTTGGGAAAGTGAAAATGACAATTTGCTCACCATTCTATAAATGTGGGCTACATTTTAAAAAGATATATATATATATATATATATATATATATATATGAAAGATATTAGCTATAAGTCTGATGAGGTCAATGATGTAAAAACCCAAAAAAGCAAGATATAAGATGAAATTGATATGAGAAATACTGAAAAGTTCCTGGATTTCCTGATGTGTTGGCAGAACTGCTTGGCAGATGATCGGAAGCCACTGGATCAGAAAAGCCTTGAGGGAAGCTTTGAATCTCTCTGTTAGAAATTCTCTGAAGCTACTGCTAGAAGGGATGGCTAGTTACAGCTTAATAAAAGAGTAGTGCTTCCTGGTACTGAGGGAACTGGGTTAGGACCTTCTAGGAACATCTATTGGGTCTGCTCACCAGTGTGAAGGATTTAGAGTTGGCGGGACCCTACAACCAGAACTCTGTCTCTTGCACAGATAATGTGAAAAAATTGCTACTATTTGTTTGAACAACTCCCAGTTTTTGCATAGATTTGAAGGCACAGGGACAATATTCCCACCATTTGTTCCAGAGGAATTGAAAGGCCCAGGGATTCTATGATGAGGGTGAGACGCTTGAGTAGTTTAGAGAATAACTACATATTTAAAGATGAGGAAACTCATCATGATTTCTTCTTCAAGTTGGGCACTTACTAACCTCTCAACAATATAGATATCATGATAATGTGGATACTTGTACTGCTTTTCATTCTAATCCATTTGAAACTCAGGCAGCAAAAACCTAGGTTTAGAATAAGAATTATCTGAATACTGATATTCTGGTTTTAAGTAAAAAAAAAAATAAAATCCTCTGGAAGAGCACAAAATTCTACTTCCCAGGAATGATAGATGAGGGACGCATAGAGCTCAAATTATCACAGATGTCATGTCTGAAAATCTAACAAGTAGCTCCCACCCCTAACTAAACATCCCTGTTTAATTTCTCATTTGTCTCATCAGGTCCCCAAGTCCTTGAAATGAAACTCAGTATTAATCACTGATCTGTGATACTTTACAAAGTATCCTGCAGAGCTGATTAATGGCCATTTGAAAACACTTCACGTGTTTTCAAAGCTATGTTCATCCACAGTCAGTGCTGACAGTGTGTTGAAATTGTGGAAGTTTTTTTTTCCCTACTGAGATATTTTCATTTCCTTATTTTTCATTTACTTTACAACTCATCTAGAACTCCAAGCAACTCTGGTCTCCTAGAAGAAACCCAGAGTGAAGATGAAGTCTGGCTTGGGGTAACCACCCCCCAGTTGTTAAACTGAGGCTCTGAAAAGAAAAAACATCACTTACCCCATAGAATAGGCCAAAATAGGCTGGGATCTCAGGTTTGAAGATATTGATGAGAGACATGATCTCATCCTTGTAGCCCCACAGTAGCTCATGCACGGTGTGTGTCACGAAGAGTTTCTGCTGATAGGCCTTCAACAGGGCCTCAATGAGCTCCCGGAGAAAGTGGTTATTGAACCATTCCATGGCGGTCTGAGGAGCAAAAGCAGGTTCAGATAGCATGCCCCCATCCCCACTGGCTCCCACAGCACCCTTAGCAAATGTAACTACTGAAATTCAAGGGTGTCATTATTTGATGGAATTGCATTAGAGACAGAACCCAATGAAATTAGACTATAGCTAAGTGAAAATACTGAAATCACATAGCTGAAAATTCAGCCAGTGAGCGCCTCTCTGGCTGCACATGCAAGAATATGACTCTTCAGTTATATCCTTTCTCAGTCTTATATTTTGTTAAGTGTGAGCTTAGTATCCTTAGATGCAATTCAGTGATAGCCACAGTTCAGGAGAAAGGAAAAAGCTCTTGTAAATACATTGGCATGTTTGGCCACGAGGTGGCACCACCTTCTTCTTGATTTTGGGCCAGAGGTTGGAAACTTACTGTAAGGGCTAAATCTGGCATCTAATACTTTCTAAATCCTGGGTCCACTAAGAGTGGCCAGGGACATATGAATTGGTCAATTAAGAGTTAGAGTGGGAGCCTCAGACGGTGCTGGTATAGGTGGGTCTCAAGGGTGCCATTATTACAAGAAATTGCATTAGAGACAGAGTCCAATGAGATCAGGCTAGATTGTAATTAAGGGCTCATTTGGAAAGCTTATTTGGAAAGGGGGAAAGAGTCAACACATATTTGTGAATTTTAGAATCCAAGACAGAAATCTAAACTAATAAGTGGTATACAAATTCTATTGCTAGAGGTTCTGGACCAAAATAAGGAGCAAATAAGTATTTTTAAAATAATTAGCTACCCTCCAAAAATCTTAAGGATAAGTTTATTTGCACAAAGGCTGCCCTGAACACAAAGCAAGAAACTGGGAAACAAAACCCTAAAATTTGATTTTGTCTTAATTTCAAAAGACCTTGATTAAAAGACCGCAGAGAAAAACAATCTAAGTGACCTTTAAGGAAAGGAAGGAAATTTAAAAATTAAAAAGTAAAGAAAAAAGATTTTAAAAGGAGGGAAAAATTTATTTGTCTTATTTATGTGTATATATATTTTTTTTTTCTGTCTGCCTTTACTTTTTATTTATTTTATGCTGAATTTATTCCTGCGCTGTCAGTTTTCATTTCTTCAGTTTTTTTAGGGCAGTCTTTTTCTTTCCTTTTTTTTATTTTTAAGATTTTGTTTATTTATACAAGCACTGGGTACAGTCAGAAGTGCGGGAGGGTGAGAGAATTCACCAGAGCCAGAGCGGGGAGCAGAGCAGGCAGAAGGACCAAAGTACACTGCTGAGGGGAGCAGCGGGCGGCAGGAGAGGTCTGTGCGCCATGCGGGACCCTCCTCCGGTGGCTGGGGAGCAGCCGGGGATCGAAATGGCGCCACAGAGGCTCCTGGCAGCTTCGCAACCCAGCGCTCAACCGCTGCACCATGGGGGAGGTCCTTATTTATGTATATTTTTAATGTAGCTTAATGGATTCTAATATTAAACCATAATAGTCTTATCCTAGCTCTTTCTTTTCTCATAAAATCCACAACAATTATATTTAAAATGCTTACTTACCACTGCAGGAATATTTATTGTTCTAATTAAGTCAATTTGGGGATCTCCAACAGATTGGTTTCGTTCAAAAATATAGGCTTTGTTGCTAACAGCAGTTATTGTTGTTCCATTATCTCCAAATTGAATATCTGCTTTGTTTCTGAGTTCCCTAAAAGAAAGAAAAGGATGTTGTTTGAAAATAGGCACCATTTTTTTTAAAAAGATTTATTTTTTTTATACAAGAACCAGGGTACAGGCCAGAGGTATGGGGGGTGAGAGAATTCACCAGAGACAGAGCAGGGAACAGAACAGGCAGACTGACTGAAATACACTGCTGAGGGGAACAATGGGAGAGACAGGAAAGGTCTGCTGTGCCATGTGGGTAGCTCCCTGACCAGGTATCAAACTCCTGTGGCAGTAGCTGCTGATAGCTTCATAATGTTGAAACTCAACCCTTTGCGCCACCAGGGAGGTCCCTATCAATGTATTTTTATTTCTAACTTGAATTCAGTTGAAAATTCATTTAACAAAATGAGTGCCCATGGTGTAGTGAATTAAGAGTTCACCCTGGTTTTGATACATGGTCCAGGTACATTAGGTCTGAGACTGGTGCCAGGGTTGGGACCTTGCCTTGTGCACGGAGTTGGAGCTGAAGATGTCAAAACAGTAATTAAGATGACTAATATTTTAATGCAATTTTTAAGTCAAAATTAAAGGAAAAAATTTAAAGTGTCAAAAATTTAAATAAAAATAGAATTGATATTTTGGTTACCACCTCATGTTACTCTTGGCTCTGCCAGTCCATACCTGATAATACTCAATTCCAGGGTCTATTCATTCTCTCCCTGTTTACCTTTCCTTCTCTTGTTCCCTCTGGGCTGTGCTGTCTGACACAGTGGCCATGTCTATTGAGCCCTTCAATTGTGGTTCATTGGAACTGAGATGTATTATCATAGTAAAATACATTCCAGGTTCAAAAAGTCAAAAAAAATTATCTTCTAAACTTTTCATATTCATTATATATTGAAATATTTTAGATATAATGAGTTAAATGAAATATACCATTAAAATTAATTCTACTGGCTTTTCCTTTTTTTTTTTTAATGTGGCTACTAGAAAAATCTTAAATTACATATGTGATTTCATATTTCTGTTGGACAGAACTCATCTAAGAGTTTATAATTCCAGCACAGGCGGGAAGGCATCTGTTGACAGGGCTACTCGGCAGCTTTTCTCAAGGCCTTCTGCCACTACAGCCCCACATAGGGGCTGACCCCCTGACCCCTGTGGATATCACTATCTGTACCAGGCCTTGGGCACTATTATCAATTGCTGAGTGACACCATTTAGATTGTGAAGGAATTATCTTGAAGCCCCAGGTAGACTAAAAACAAGCTAAAGAAATCAGTGTACTTCTTAAATCCCTCTAGACTTTAAAATAAAAACAGATACCAAATAATAAATACCTACATTGAAATGCATAAAAATACATAAAAATGCATTTTATACATTGAAATGCATAAAAAGAGATGGATATTTCTTCTTAGCACCAAGCACCCAGCTCTGCAGAGCCATATGCATATCTGACACATAGCTCTTGAAAGGGTTAAACCTTTCATTTCATTTAATCCTCACAACAAGCTGTTACACAGAGAGAGCAAGTATTTTTGTCTCACTTTTACTGATGGGACATAGGGTACCAGAAAAGTCAGAATTTGGACCCAGATCTTCAAATTCATACTTAGTACCCTTTCCTCTGCATCATATAACCTTCAAATAAATTTTCTTTTTTACTGAAATTAGCCACAGGTAGTTTCTCTTCCTTGCAATCAAAGAACCCTCACATCAAAATAACTCAGTTCTGAAAAACAGAGGTTCAGATAAAATAACTGCCCAGGATGAATCAGGAAGTGTCAGAACTAGTTGTAGAATCCTGTTCTCCTGACTTCACATCCAGGATTTCCGTGATGCTACACAGACATTAAGAGGTAGATTTGTTAGGAGCTGGAGGAGGTAAAATTTTAAAGCCAAATCCCTGCCTCAGCTAGGGCTGGTGCATGTAGAGAGGGGCTTTGTCTCTACCACTTCCACTTCGGAGCTCCCTAGTGAAGATGAGGATGGCAGACTTGTTCAGGCATAATAGCTGTTCGTAAAGGGGCGCGGGATCCTAGGCTGGACAAACTGAACACTAAGGCATTTAGAAGTAGAAAAAGTGGCACCAGGGTAACACCAATTTGCACTTCAAAGAAAGCAAGCCAGGGAGCCAAGAGCTGGAACTCAATGTTGTTCCAGAAATCCAGAGTTCAACTTTGCCACATTTTCTGATGAATAATGAAAATCCATAACTTTGCTTATGCTTTTCTTGCTTTTTCATTAACCCTAGTATCCTGAATAATCCCAAGCCTACAGCCTGCTTCAATGTTTGTTTATGTTTACTGACTTTAGAAATTAATTTTAAAAGGTTTTCTTTACAGTTTACCCTCTAAGAACCTTTTTTTTTTTTTTTCCATATTCACATAACTTTTTTTTTTTTTTTTTTTTTTGTGGGACCCTCGCCGGCAGCCAGGGAATGAACCAGCGCTGCAGAGGCTGCAGGCAGTCTCTCAGCCCAGAGCTCAACTGCTGTGCCACCAGGGGAGGCCCTTCACATAACTTTTATTACAATACATTGTTAAAATATTCTATATTTTCTTATAAATTATTATTGTTACTCTCCAACTGCGTCTAATTTATTTATTTTCCTTTTTGTCATATTTTTTATTATTCTATTTTTTACATCATTTTTTATTTTTTAAACAATATTTGCATCCCCCCACCCCCTCAGGTGTAGACCCCATAAAGTTTCCTTCCCCAATGCACCCGTGCACCATCACCTCAGTCCCCTGTGCTCCTTCCTCCCTCCCTCTGATCCCTCTCCCGCCTCCTCCCCTGCAGGATGTCTCTGATTTATAATAGTCTGGTTCTGCTTTGTTGTGTTTTGTATTATTACTATTTTTAACACTGATGTCTTATTGGGTTCTCCTATATTCCTGCTATAAGTGAAACCGTCTGATATTTTTCTTTTTCCTTCTGGCTTATTTCACTGAGCATAATTCCTTCTAGAAGAATCTGTTTTTGTTTTTTGTTTTTTTTAAAGATTTATTTATTTATACAAGCGCTGGGTACAGTCAGAAGAGCGGGAGGGTGAGAGAATTCACCAGAGCCAGAGGGGAGAGCAGAGCAGGCAGACTGATGAAATACACTGCTGAGGGGAGCAGTGGGCGGCAGGAGAGGTCTGCCCGCCAGGTGGGACCCTCACCCAGTGGCTGGGTATTGAACCGGCACTGCAGAGGCTGCGGGCAGTTTTGCAACCCAGCGCTCAACCGCTGAGCCACCTGGGAGGTCCTAGAAGAATCTGTTTTAAAGGGAAGTTGAGAGTCTCGCAAGATGGTGGCAGAGTGAAGACCCTGGGCTCACCTCATGCAGACATTCAGTGTTAGATTGTAGTAAAACAAAGCCAGAATCTCCCAGAGGGGAAAACGGACTGCCATAGGACACAACCGTGAACATTGGTCTGGTGGAAAGAGATAGGGAATGGGGAGGAGTCATTTAACAGGTAAACAGTTTCAGATCAGCAAGATACAAAAGTTCTGGAGATCTGTTTCACAATGATGTGAAGATACTTAACTACTGGACTGTACACTGAAAAATGGTTAAGGTGACATATTTCATATGATTTTTTAAAATCACAATTTAAAAAATGGCCAAACTGTAAAACAAACAAACATCTAACTGTCCCTGAACACATATAAAAGTGCTTTTTTAAAATGAAGGCCCATACTTTTTTTAAGATTCCTATGTATAACAGAGCCAAATCTGGATATTGATTTATACAAAGATAATCCACTAAGACTAATAATAATAATATAGCAATCACTTGACTAGCACCAATTATGTGGTAGGCACCAATCTAAGCACTTCATAAATATTGACTCATTGACTCATTGAATCCTTGCAACAATCCTGTGGTGGAGGTCCTATTTTTATTCCCGCTTTATAGATAAGAAATCTTATCTATGCATATATATGTATATCAGTAAGTGGTAGAGGCAGGATTCGAAACAGGCAATTCAACTCTCTAGAGCCAGAGCATAAGCACCTGGGGCAGGAACCAGGATTTTATCACTGAATTCCAGTACTGAGAATAGTGGTGACTCGCTGACTCATAATAAATCCATTCGCAACCAGTTATTGAGCAATCAATTACGTTGGAATCATGATGCAATTTTACCATTTAGCAGTTTTGAAGAAGAAAGATCTTACTGCCTGCTTCCCCTATTTTTTTCCTCTACTTCTTAAAATAAGGAGATATTTTATTGCAAATAGTATTGCTGGGAGGTACGGGAACACTGCAATAGGGGAAATGCAAGTGCCTTCCTCTACTAAGCTTTTAAAATATGACTAAAGCAATTCTCCAAACTCACCAGCATTTGGAATTGGTGGCCACTAACTGCCAACGACTTTAATCCACTCTGCCACGGGTTATCTCTCAGACTCAGGAGGGGTGGGAGGAGGATTTAGAGGCAGAATTAATGGTCTAAAACTAGGTATATGGGTCAGAAAATAGGGGAAGGACCTAAAAGTCACCAAAGAAAAGAAAAACAAGAGGTCATCTTAAAAGGAAAGGGTTTGGGGAACAGCTCTACATGGCTCAATAACTATATTCTGCCAACTCAGGGGGAGCAGCTGCATTTCTAAACATAATAGAATGACTGGGCCCATCACAAAGCCATTCTTTGTTGAAGTATCACATGCATGTACCAAAGATCAGCAACATTTCAGACAGATGTAAACAAAACCCGTGCTCCCCACCAGTAGGCAGAGAGTGTTCTCAGGAAGACAGGAGGACTCAGGCCACAGTAGGGTCTCACCATATTTCTGGAAGGAGGCAGGCAGGACTTACCTGTAGGTATATGGTCCCACTTCTTCTAACCGGGGGATCTCTCCTCTGAGGATCTCCTCTGGATTTGTGACATTGAAGAAATAGAACTGCATATACACAGGCAGAGGGGGATTTTTCCAGGTGTCAAAGGTCTCAGTACCATTCCTTAGCACAACAGTCTAGGAGAGAAAACCAAAAAGAGATTTACAAAGGGCAGACAGTTGGCTCTAAACACAAAGGCAGAGAGAGAAACATGCCCTAACCTGACCTGCTATTCAATTTTCTTCACGGGCATTCGACTACAGTACCTTGAGAGCCAATACAAAGCCCACAGCCCTATTAAGCAACAGAAGGGCCTCAATAAATATCTGTGGTAAAAGGCGGATGTGGAGGCCAGAGCTTGCGGTGGGAGCATGGTGTTACTAAGGCCATAGACTGAGCACCTAAAAAGTGCGTTTGGTTTTGTGATGAAGATTCCACCTATTCTCAGGCAATTATAAGAAGCACCATATATGCCCAGCTTGCCCACATGAGAGAAGATTGGAGAGACAGACCCCAAAAGCAAGCTGGGGTCCTTCCATTTGAGACAGAATCCCATTCATCCCTGACACTGCCACTACTAGAGCTTTATATGCCTTTTGTCATTCAATCCCTAACAAACCCTTAACACAGAGATACCTGTCCCTGTTTTAAAGATGAGGGGGCTGCCGTGAAGTGCTGAGGTTATCCTTGGTCAACAATTCTTCCTTTTTTCCCTATCCCTACTAAGTATTATAAGATGAATTGTGCCTCTTCCCATTTGTATATTTAAGTCTTAATTCCTAGTATCTCAGAATGTGACTGTAAGTTTGGAACAGCGTCTTTAAAGAGATATTTAAGGTTTAGTGAGGTCATTAGGGTGGGCTGCAGTTCAATCTACTGATTCTATAAGGAGATGTTAGGACACAACTACACACAAAGGAAACATCATGGGAAGACAAAGAAAGAAACCAGCCATGGAAAGCTAAGAACAGACACCTCAGAAGAAACCAGCCTGACTGACATCTTGATCGCAGACATCAAGCCTCCAGAAGTGCTGAGACAATAGACTGCAATGGTTCCAGTCCCCAGTCGGTGGCGTCTGTCAAGGCAGCCCTAGCAAGCAAGTACACCAGGGGCCTCAGGAGAGATTTCTTCCCACCTTGCTGGCTTCAAGGCATAGCCGGGTGACTTGCCTTGGCCAACTGGATGTAGCTAGAATGGCAGTGTCCCAATTGTGAGTGAAGGCCTTAAGAGGCAGGATAAGCTTCCACCAGGGACACTCTGCCAAGAGAAGAGCGTGCTCCGGAGAGCTGTTGATCCTTCAGTCAAGGCCCTAAAATGTGATGTGTAGACCAGACACAAAGCAGAGCAAAAGCCTGCAGTCCAGCTTATTCAGCCGAGTCAGCCAAGCTCACACTGCAGCCACCTGCACACCTAGAGTGTAGTATTGCTGTGATAAGCCACTGAGGCTGAGGAGTGGCTTGTTCTCCAGCATTGCCTAGCTAATACAGGCCAATGCCAGAACGCAGAAACCCAACATCTAGCAATCTTAAAAGTCCTCCACCTGTTAATGGAAATAAACTGTATTTTTATAATAAAAATTACGAAGTACACAAAAAAGATAAAACCATAGTCTGAGAATAAACAAATCAGAGTGTGAAGAGTGATTAACTCTGGATCACTATTGTTTTATCCTTAAGGATATCTTGTGTTTTCCAAATGCTTCTAATAAAGTTTTAAAAGCTGACACTGAGAAAAAAAATTATAAAGAAAACCAAACAGAAAAATGGGATCTATTGATAAAATGTCAGGCCCCTGTGAAACAACTGGTAGCCCCTGACATCACCTGTCCCTTCTCTACCAGTGAGGTTCTAAGTGACAATAAACAGATTGGCTTCAAAACACATGAGTATTATTTATTTACTTTTAATTATTTCATATATTTTTACACCATTTTTCATTTTTGTACAATGTATTTATTTTCATCTTGGTTATAGTCCCCATAAAATTCCCACCACCCATTCACCCGTGATCGATCACCATGTTCCTTTGTGCTCTTCCCACCCCTGTTTTGATCCTACTCCCTTCTTCCCCCTGTAGTATGTCTCTGGTTTATAGCTGCCTGTTGATTTTGACTTTCATTTTATTATAATTAGTTTTTTTCCCTGATCCCTTATTTGGATCTTCTACATTCCTGGTGTTAAGTGAGACCATCCAGTATTTTCCTTTTTCCTTCTGGCTTATTTGACTGATCATGATCCCTTATATAAATAAATACATTTTTTAAAGATTTATTTATTTATACAAGAACCGCGGTACAGGCCAGATGTGCAGGAGGGTGAGAGGATTCACCAGAGACAGAGTGGGGAATAGAACAGGCAGACTGACTGAAATACACTGCTGAGGGGAGCAGTGGGTGAGATAGGCGAGGTCTGCCGTGCCATGTGGGTTGCTCCACGGCCGGTGGGGATCAAACCGGCATTGCAGAGACTGCGGAGAGCTTCACAGTGCTGTGCTCAACTGCCTGAGCCACCATATAAACAAACAAACAATTAATTAAAAAGATATCATATAAGAAAACTCTGAGCTTAAAAAATAACTGAATCCCAGGCCTAAATATAGTTCACGCTGTATGAGAAAAAAAAAATGAACAAAAACTCAAAAGCATGCAGACACACACAAATATAAATTGAAAAATTAAAAACTGTCACCTATTTAAAAAAAAAAAGCAAACACATGAGTAAATGGACGGTGACCCAGCAGCATTCAAATTTTAGTAGCCCAGGCCTCTAGTTTAATGAAAGCAATGTTGCAAGGGAACTTAATAACAGGACTGTTATTAAATAGGAAACATCCCAAGAATCTCTGTAGGGAAAAACTAAGTGGCCTTGGGATAAATTAATGCAGAGGAAAGCCTCAGCCTATCAAAGCAAGGTTGGCCTCTGGAAGACAGAAGTAGATTTGGGTTCACAAATTGTCCATTCACAGAACTGACATTACTTGTGGTCTGGTATCAGTTCAGAACATCTTATCATGCTATTTCTATCCAAATCACACATCACTGAAATATTCTTAACTTTTACTATAGTACTGCTGAATTTGAGGTCAGACTGACAAGACAGAAAAGTCAAGAGGCAAACCATGAAATCCCTTTCTCTCTCAATGGTGGGATCTGGCTCAGACTTTGATTAGTGAAGCTCTCCCACCTGTCCCCCGTCCTCTGTGAGGCCCCTCCCCGGTCATTTTAGGCTTTTTTTTTTTTTTTTTTTAAACAGAGCTTTGTGGTCTTTGATCTCATTTTCTGAATAGGAGTCTGGTATCTAGGAGGAGCTTTCTAGGAGAGCACCAAGCTCAGAGACTAAAGACAAGGCCAGAACAGGGAAGGCCCTTGGATGGGTGAGATGAAACGCAGAGGCCCTGGAGCTAAGGCACTAGGTTCGAGGTTATACTGAAGACTGGGTCTGGAATTAGGGCGGCTTTTCCCCTAGTCTCCCATCCAACCTTTGCACACAACATTTTAATAAAACAGGCATATACGTTTTAGTTAGTTTACCTATTATACAGTGGGGATCCATGGAAGGTTTTTGAGTGGAAGAATATTACCAAGAGCTAGGTACTATGTTACCACTTTATCTCATCTATTCCCCTTAATAGTCTACAAAGTAAAAAAGTATCTTCCCCATTTTTGACTTAGGAGACAAAAACACTAAGAGGTTAGGAGAATGTCTAAGGTTTGCTAGCAGAGGGTAGAGTCAGCCTCCACCCTAGGACTCACTCCAAACCTGTGCTCCTGGCAATGTTAAATTTTATTAGCACCCTGGACACCTAGTTGGTTCCAGAATATTTCAGGAATCTCTCCACACCACCCTCTGTGCTTGAGGAAACAGCTTACTGCAAAAGACACTTCCTTCTCCCTTCCCCATAAGTCTTCGAGAAGATTCACAGATGGCCCCCAGTTTACCTAAGACACAGATCACCAGCCCCCCATTTTTTGCCTCTTAATTGATTAACAGAACCAGTTATTTTCACTGATCAATAAGAAAAAAATGCTTGTTAAGGTATGGAGACTATAGTTAATAATACTGTATTATATACTTGAAAGTTGTTAGCACAGTGGAACTCACTGTTTTCTTTACATACACAGAGAGAGAGAGAGAGAGAGAGAGAGGCAACTGTATGAGGTGAAGAATTAGCTTGACTGTGATAATCACATCACAATACATCCATTATTAGAAGATGTGGTACATATACACAATGGAATACTACTCAGTGATCAAAAAAGATAAACTCATGCCATTTGCGGCAACATGGATAGAGCTGGAAGGGTTGATGCTAAGCAAATTCAGAAGGAAAAAAGTTAATACTGGATGGTTTCACTTATACATGTACAATGGACAACCCAAACAAAGGGTCAGACAAAGGAAGAGGTGCGGAAGGGTGAAAACAGGGGGAAGAGCACAAAGGACTATGGTGATGGCCTATGGGTGCTTTGGTGGTGGGAGAATCATGTGACCACGCCTGAGGGGAGAAATCATATTTTTTCCAAAAATGATCAAGGATCTAAGAAAAAAGTACTGCATTTAAAAATCTTTAAAAAGAAAAAATACCCATTATTTAAAAGATTTTTGCTTAAAGACAGACAAATTTTAGTTGTCAATGATACCTCAATAGGGCTGGAAAAAATGTGCGCTAATCAAACTTTGGTTAAGTTTCTCTCCTTCCCAGTCTTGTTCACTACTCGTTATAAAAGACTCTCTTAAGATCATACTGTTAGGCTGTTCCCTAAGTTGAGTCTTCCTACTCCTACTGCAGCAGCCTTTTCCTTTGCCATAATCCTTTCAAATTGTCTCCCTAAGTCAATTTGTTTGTTATCTGAAACATCTAACTAGTGTGTCTCACTGCCTATTTTGAATTGACAAAGGCAAAAGGTGTTTTAGAAGGTTATACAGCCAGGCATGGGAAGGCTCAGTAAATGGTGAACAATAAAGGGTCAAAAAAAAAAAAAAAAAAACCACACACACACACACAAACAAAAATAAATAAATAAATAAATAAAGGGTCCTTGGATTGGAGCTCAAGAAACAATGGAGTCAGGTCCTGCCCATACATCTGCTAAAGTACAGACACCCCAGACACTGTTAAACAGCAGAGGAAGAGAGTAATGGAAAGTCTTTAATCGTGATCAACCTTCCCCCACCGATATATAATCCAGTTTACATAGAAACAGGAATTAGCATAAAAGTGGAAATAACCAAATGTTGAATAGGAAAAGCATGATTTAGTAAATTATAATTCACATGTTGCAAGCAAACATTAAAATCTTAATGACTACAAAGAAATAAGAAAACATGCTCATGGTCTATGTTAAACAGAAAAAGCAAACAATGTAAAATATGTATATGTGTGGAAAACAGCAGCAAATCAAATACAAATATGAAAATACTAACGGGGTAAAATATAATTTTAAAATTTTAATCTCCCCATTACCCTCAAAAATCTCTCAGCCTCCACAATAATGTCTGTGGGGAACAAGATTTTAAGGTATCTTAATTTTAAGGTATTTTTTAAATTGTTTGGAAATTTTACATCAGAAATAAATTACTTTAAAAAGTTATTTATATGCTCCCTTATCATTTTTAAAGTGCAAATCTAGGAAAGAAATTGAAATTCTATAAAATCATTGAAGAGGTCCTAAAAGAAAGGAGTGGATACAGAGAACTGAGTCATTGTGGCTTTACATCTGTCCATGCAAAGAAGAGGCAAGGCTGATAATGCATCAGCTGTGGTCAGCTCTCCCACAAAAGTTCCAACAGGCCCCACGCCCACATTCAGCTTCATAGCACTTCTTTTGCTATTATTGCCATACAGTTGATTGAGCATTCTTATTCCTCACTAACTTTTCCTGACAAGTATCACAGTGTGTGGAGGATTTTAGAGTGACAAGGGAATGGCCATCTCATTTCTTTATTAAAGTAAGAATAATTGACCCAGAATTACAAACTCTGAAAGAGCCAGCAAGTGTGAATGAACAGATGGTTAACTGCCCAAGTTAATCTCTCCTGGTGTGCATCCAGCCCTAGGCAACCAGAAGTCCAAAGACAAGTGGAAGCATTTCCAGAAAGAAGGAGGGCAAAATCCTTTTCAGAAAGGAGGGTAAAGCTGGCTATTCTTAGAACAGTATGATTTGAATTCCAACCTTCAAATTTCAAGTTAAATGAGGACGTTTTCAGTATAGACATAAACATTTAGTAGAATCAGCTTTGGAACTAAATAAAGCAAATGAAAAATCTGACAATAAAAACAGTCCTTGACAGCATGCCAGAGTCACTGACAGCAGATTCTGTTATAAACTGAAGTTCTCCCCACCAGCTACCTCCACCCTTATTGTCATCCTCTCTTGGGCCATTCTTAGCAGAATGTCTCACACAAACTTCTTCTATTCCATTGAAATCCTGCTCTTAAGAATGTTGGCTTTTCCTGCACCTTTAATGTATCCTTTCCCCTCTACTCCACATAGATAGATGTTTGACAGGAACCCACCGTAAATCCCAGAGTAGACGTGCATGCGTGTGCATGTGGGGGGCGGGGTGTGTATGTGTGTAGCGGCAGCGGTAGGAGGAGGAGGAGGAGGGAGGGGGAGAGGGATGAGAAAACAGAGGAAGATTTATAAATATAGCTGCCAACATTTCTAAAAGAGTTACTTCTTTATTTTTATTTCCTTCCCCTGACATTCATCTCAGAAAAGGACAATCACCATTATTACCAGGGCTGGATGCTCCTCACTCAGTGGGTTAGGAGTTAGGTACTATGCTAAGGCCTTTATGCACATGATCTCGGAGCTTTACAAGTGACTCTTCAAAGTAGAACCTATTTTGCAGATGAGGAAGTGGTGGCACTGAGACCCAAGCACACAGTCAGGAAGACAAATTCAATCCAACCAAGTGAGATCTGTCATTTGCAAAGCCCATGCTTGGCCATTCCAGCAGCTGCCACTCCACTGTGGCCCCCAGGGTAAAGCCGTAAAGTTTAGCAAGTGAAAACAAAGGGCACCCAAATCTCCAAAATTGCATGGGTTATGTCAAAAATGCTTTCATTCTTTGAAAATACATTTTGAAAGATTTAGGGGCAAAGTGTTGTGAAATCTGTGACTTACATTCAAACAATTCCCAAAAAGTATGTCTGAGAGAGGAAGTAAATATAGCAGGATGTTACAGCTAATAAATTTATGTGAACCAAAAATACTGCATGAGACATACATTGAAATATTCACTGTTTATATGAAACATTCAAATGTAATTAGGCTTCCCTGTGTTCTATCTGGCATCCCTACCCCAGAGAGACCACAAAACTAGGAGAAGCTATCACTTGGACTTTCAGCCTTCCTGGGAGCTAGTCCTCACCTCTGGAGAAAAGGAAAGTAGGGCAGCTGTGTGAGGTCATGGTGACTCCAGGCTGGCACTGAGAAAAGGAGACCTAACGCTAGTTTCTAGGTGGCTGCTCCACCTAGCTTTCTTTGAAGCTCTGTGTTCAAAGAAAGCACTTTGACCTCCTGCACATGATAGCTAGAGGAGGTTCTGTTTTTGACCTCAAATGTTTCACTTCTGCCCCAGATCCTCAGGAGTATTCAAATGCACACTCCCAGGAGCCTACTTTGCAAAAGAAGGATTCAGAAACTAGCAAGTAATGATGCTACCCTCAAGCCCAGAGAATGTTCGACACAGGAAGTCATTCACTCTGCTGAGACGAGCCAGTTTCCCTGGTCACCAGGAGTCCTTCGCACTGTGTAAACATAACCCTGTGTCTTGGGAACAACTGATCTTCCTCACTGAGGATTCTGCTGTGGTGGTGACAGCCACCACAGAAGCCCTGTAGTCAGAAGCAATTTCAGTTACACTAAATTAAAAATCCACCTAAGGTCCTCTATCAGATTTACAATGTTAATTTGGATATCACTTGTTAGTTTTAGTCAAGCAGAACATGATGAATTTTCCCAGGGCTAATATTGGGGCACTACCAGCAAAAGAAGGAAATAATGGAAAGACGATTGAGTTATGTGGTGAACGCATAGTGTCTACAGTCAAATGAATCATTTGGACTAAAAAAGTTACTTTGAAATTAATCAGTCAATATATGTTAGTGTATATTGAGAGCTTCCTATGTGCCCAACTGGAATAGGGCCCATTCTCAAGAATAAATTTAGCTAAGAACACAAAACTGACATGCATGTAAGGGTTGGTAAACAACTATGTACCAGACTCAGTAATTTAGCTCAAAGAAGACCCATTATTTGGATCATCCTAGTTGTATTCACCCATTCTAAAATCCCATTTGGACATTTCAACAACCTCAGGTCTCCTTTTTATTTAGTCATCATGACTAAAAATGGACTCACGATTTTCTCCCCTCGTCAATCACAAATCCTTCCGATGTCATCTCCTCTCCATTTCTGTTGTGCATTCATCACTGGCTAGGACAGAGACAACACCTTGGGTCATCTAGTGGGCTTCCTCTTCTACAGGCTGCTTCCTTTCAAATTCCTTATCCACTTTTGCCTCCAGAGAGCTTTGTTAAAGTGCCTGTGGGAACAGACACTCTCCCGCTGCTCATGGGATCAAGTCAAGGTCCTTGACCTGCTGCACTAAACCCCACCATATCTGACACAGCCTGTCACCTGT
Source organism: Talpa occidentalis (assembly GCF_014898055.3). Taxonomy (NCBI): domain Eukaryota; kingdom Metazoa; phylum Chordata; class Mammalia; order Eulipotyphla; family Talpidae; genus Talpa; species Talpa occidentalis. Next base: position 44,506,028 of record NW_023604972.1, read on the forward strand.
TATTACTTGTCTCTACCTGTCATTCTCCAGTTGGCATTTTACACACCACCCACCCACTGTTCCCCACTGAGATGCTGTGATACAGCCATGAGGTACATACAACCTGACAGAGATCTTCTGGGAAGGAACACTAGGCAGGTTACTGAACCAGTTGTCCCGGTGTAAGTCACTTCCAAATGATAAAAATAAGGACCCGGGGAATTGTATTAGGCTTTAAGGGATATAAATAATTCTTTAAAGGTCACTTTCAGGCCTCAAGAGCACTACATACTTGTTCTTTCAATTCAAAAGAATGCTACTGAATAATTAAAGACAACTTCAGCATTCACATTGCCATCTACACAGTCTAAATTCGCCCAAAGATAATGTAAAGCAACTTTGTTAACCTGGCCTAGTTGTGTGTGGGTGATTCTCAGGACTCCAGATTAACAAAGCTCACCAAATACCAAAACACCAATTGGTTTTCTTTGTTTTTAAACACTTCTCCCTGAGTAAGCAAACCCAATTTAGACTCATAATCATTTAAGTTATTTATACTACTTACCTTTTAAAAATTCCCTGTTGAGGTGAAAGAAAAAGCTACCATTAAGACGCTACCCTTATTCGCTGACCTCATTTTAGGACAGGAACAAATTTATTGGCATTCTTTTTTTAAACATCACTGTTGCCTTACTTGCAAAATGTCATTTTGCCTTACCTGCAACCATAATAACTTCAGCTAATGAGATCTGACAGTTGAGGTTCAAATGTTAGTTCATGTGTAAGTTGTTGCTCTGTTTATAAATTACATACAGGATAACACAGAATAGCTATCCTGAAAAACCTCCTGCTATAAAGTATTTACTAGGGAATTTTTTTTAAGTTTCCAGGTAGTTACCAATGTAAATCCAAGGTGGAGAACCATCAGTCTAAAGAGAGAGAAAGCAGCTACCAGATGGAAACTTAATCACAAGGATCAAGTAAAAATAGAGGAAGTATATGTGTATTTGGGGATTGTGTGAGGGAGGGGATGAGCAAGGATATTAAGATGTGAATAAATAAAAAGTGTGGCCATAAAAGCAAAGCCCACTTCTGCATCTAATCTGTGCAGCCAGCCTTTTTTCATAACTTGTTTGGTTGTGATTGTATCTCTCAAAGAGGAACTAAGTGTTTTCATCACCTATTTATATATGTATGTCCTCTTCCTTATGAGAAACATGGAGTTAAAGCAAATATCCTTAAAAGGGGACTTGCAAGGGAGGTACATTGTTCTAACAATGGCGTTCTGCCTTACCTTCTCTAGACAGGTGTAGAACTCAGAGGCTAGAGGGGCCAGGTGGGTAAGATGAATGAATGTAGTGCATGGCAAGCTTGTACACTTGCGTGTCAAATTCTAGCAATAGCATTCGCTTCTACAAATAAAGATGCCTTCTCCCATTTTTGTTGAATACTTTTCATTTTCCTTCTTTAGTAAAGCGCATCAGATGGACTACTATTTCTCAACCCTAAGAAAGACAACAGAACAAGCACCATGACAAAGGGCACCTTCATGTGGGGTGAGGGAGCTTATGGAATGTGAAGAACAGTGGGATAGGGAATGGGTCCAATCTGAAGAACAGCCTTTATGCGCTCAGAGGCTGCTGCAGGGGACTGTGGTGGGGGCAGCACCATGGAGCAGCCACAGGTTTCAAGAGAAGCTGAAATCTGGATAATTGAGGGAAGTTTCTAGAATTTAAAGCTATAAAGTATTAGTGAGGCAAACACGTGACCACTAGTCTACAGAGTGGAACAAAAATGTGAATCTAAACAACAAGGCAGCGATATGCAAGCAAAATCATTCCTGAGGAAGCACATTTTCATCACTGCTTCCTTCCACTCACCCAGGCCATATTTATTGACCATCTCATTTTATATGACATTGCGCTAGGCACTATGGGAGGATGATATAAAGCTAAAACTGGCAGGACCCTTGCCTTCGAAGAGTGTTTTCAGGCTAGCTTGAAATACTAAATTATGTCACAGGGATTGAAAATTCTGGAAGGGGTCTCCCCTGGTGGCGCAGGCGGTTGAGCGCTATGCTGTGAAGCTGTCCACAGCCTCTGCAGCACTGGTTCGATCCTGGCAGGCCGGTGAGGGTCCCACATGGCGTGGGAGACCTATCCTGTCGAACCTGCTGCTCCCCTCAGCAGTGTATTTCGTCAGTCTGCCTGTTCTGTTCCCCGCTCTGTCTCTGGTGAATCCTCTCACCCTCCCACACATCTGGCCTGTAACCCAGCTCTTGTATAAATAAATCTTGAAAAAAAAAAAAATCTTAAAAAAAAAAAAGAAAATTCTGGAATAGCTGATGTTATAGAGGAATTATAAAGTAATTCAATTAAGGGGAAGCTAATGTCTGAGTCTAGTTTGATTAAAACAGAGGAAAAAACAGATTTGCTGAAGCAGCATTGCTGATGAGCCAGTCTAACTATCTCTAACACCGAACTCAAGGGGAAACCAAAAGGACATGTAAATACACAATATATTAAATACCTTATTGCTTTGAAAACAATAAGATAGTTTCCAAGATGGCCTTACAGAAATATAACAGGGATATATTATTTAAAATTTATTCTAAAATCAACATAATTAATTAAACAAAAACTAAATTAGCAACTCTTAAAGTGTGATCTGAGAACCTTTGGGAGTCCCCAGGACAGACTCAAGGGATCTACAAGGTCAAAACTATGTTCATAAAAATACTAAGGCATCCTTTGACTTTTCCACACTTATTCTCTCCTGAATGTAGAATGGAGTTTTCTAGAGGTTACATAATGTGTGATGATGCCATTGTTCTGACAGCTAATGGACTATGAGCTTGTGTAGTCTCTGTATTTTAAAAATTTATCAGTTATAATTTCTAATGTTACAAAGTTCATTTCTGTGGCTATACCCACAGAAATGCAGGTCTTGATGGGTCCTCAGCAGTTTTAAAGAGCACAAAGGGGTCTGAGGCCAAAAAGCTTGGATTAGATTACAAGTTCTATAAGGGGAGTGACTGAACCTTGTTTATGCTTATATCCTGCCTTGCAAATGGCACCCTGCCTTTCAAATGGGCCACATTTGGTAAATATTTTCTAAATAAACAAATGACTGCCAAAATATATACTTAAAAATGCTTTTAGATACAAGAGCTAACACCTAACATAGTCTTTTTTTCCTCCATTGCTTTTGACTAGATACCATGGAAAATGGCCCTTTTGTTGGTACATTGTGCATATATAACAATAGTATATATCTTGATGATTTGGGCCATAAAAGCCTGTTCACTTGGCCAACAGCCTATGTTTACATTAATGATCTTATAACCCCACCTGCTGGTTCTTCCCTGGGAAACAAGCAAATGTCTGGCAGAACAGATGGCCCCTTAGCTGCCTCCTGACAGATTGAAATCCTACACTTTATTAAACAAGGTAGTAAAAATGGTTTCCACTGGGAAGAACCTTCCCCCACTGAAAAATCTTTTCTTTAATGTAAACTTGCAGAATAATAGTAATTATTAATAGTAACATCCTCAACTAGAATTATCTCCACCTACATTAAACCTCAATAAAGCTTAAATTGAAAATAGTGTGGGAATGGAAGTAACTCATTTTACTTTTTTTTTTTTTTAAAGATTTATTTATTTTATTTATACACGCACTGGGTACAGTCAGAAGCGCGGGAGGGTGAGAGAATTCACCAGAGCCAGAGCAGGGAGCAGAGCAGGCAGAAGGACCGAAGTACACTACTGAGGGGAGCAGCGGGCAGCAGGAGAGGTCTGCGTGCCATGTGGGACCCTCCTCCAGTGGCCAGGGAGCAGCCGGGGATTGAACCAGTGCTGCAGAGGCTCCTGGCAGCTTCGCAACCCAGCGCTCAACCGCTGCGCCACTGGGGAGGCCCCAGTAACTCATTTTAAAAGCATATGTTACTATATATGCATAAATAAAAATGTGGAATAATCAACATGTTAGCAGCAGTTATTAATTTTGGTATGAAATGTTTGTTTTTTTTTAATAATGGCATATATCTCTTTTCTTATCAGAAAAATAAACAAAAATAAATAATAAAATACAAACCTCCTCCCTGCCCCAAAGAACTGCCATCTGAGGAGTGAAGATGTGTCCTAGCACACCATACACACCAATCATTAACTTTGTGGTTAGCACTTTAATCTGAAGGACAATCCGAAGGAGTCTAATTCAGCAGGGCTGGTGGGATTCTCTATTTGCAAGTCTCCTTAAGTGATTCTGAAGCAGTTCCTAATGTTTAGGGACCATACTCAGGACTACTGTCTTATTCCATTATCTTAACCATTAATAAAGACAGCACTAATTCATGGCCAACATGAATTAGTAAGATGTTGAAAAAAAAATGTAATATGATTTTGCTATCACATTTCTCTTACCCAAAGGACACAGAAACATCAATTCCAAAGAGCACCTGCACCCCTATGTTTATAGCAGCACTATTTACAATAAGCAAACTTTGGAAACAACCCAAATGCCCAAAAATAGATGACTGGATCAAGAAGATGTGGTACATATACACAATGGAATATTATTCAGCATTCAAAAAAGATAAACACATGCAATTTGCAGCAACATGAATGGCGCTGGAAGGGATCATGCTCAGCAAAATAAGCCAGAAAGAAAAAGAAAAATACCGGGTGGTCTCACTCATAGCAGGAATCTAGAAAACTTAAATAAGAGACCAGGAAAAAGAATAACTATAAGAAAGTAAAAATCAAAATCAACAAACAACTATGAACCAGAGACACTCTATGGGGGGTGGGGGGCAGGGAAAGGAGGGATTGGGGTCAAAATAAGGGGGTTGCAATTGTATGGGGAATATAAAAATAAAATTTAAATAAAAAAAAAAAGATCACATTTCTCAGAGCCAGGGAGAAATTGGATAATTTTGCTTAGGAGTTCAAGGATACTTACAAGGATACTGGGTCTGTTTATAGATCTGATTTCTGCTTATGTTGAGCCAATTTCCCAATTTGGGAAAGAGAAACTAAGAGATGAAGCATGTTCTTGGGCGGCTGGGCAGCTGAAGGGTCACACAGGGCTGGGCTGGGAAGTCCCAGGGGAGTAAACAGCCTGAGCCAGACCAGGAAATGGAGGAAGCTGGTTGGTGGGGAAAGCAGAGGAAGGAGCGGAGACGCAACGTGCTGGGTCCTGCTGACTTGCCAGTTTCTACTCTGCTCTCACGAGGCCTGACTGTGCTAAAGCTCCCAACCTTCTATTACATGAATATGATTCCAGGCACACAAAAGGAAAAAATCTTCTTTTGCAAGCTAGCTTGAATAAAGACAGCATTGCTCCTCTTGAATGCCAAGAAGGGGAAGACAGTATGGTATGTGGGGACAGAAATTATTATCTAAACCAGGAATCTTTTGAGAGGAAGAGAGTGCTAAGAATTACCCCAGGACAACAGGTATAAGTAAACCAGGACAGCCACAGGCAAGGGCATACATGATAGTTCTCAGGAAGGGAAAGTGAATCAGGAGACCCAAGTTGCATGCCTAACTCTGCCCCTACTTCTCCATATGGCCCTCAATGAGTCATTTATTTAGTGCTGTATTAATATAAAGGCTAGATTAATTATATATTAATATTAATGTAGTCTCTCAATCATCCATTTTAAAACTGCCATAGTATTAGTTTCTTGAGACTAAAGCAAAGGAAAGAAAATAATGAAATACAAAGCAGATTAAGAGATGCTAAAGGTTCTTTTTTTCTTTTTCTTTATCTTTTTCTAAGATTCTAAATCCTCTGAACTCTGAAAAGAGGCAGCTTGAGAGATAAGGTAGATATGTAAAAAGGAGCCCTTTAAGATAATGTAGTTGGCATCTCTATATAAACAACAGTGAAGATGTTTTACTGATTTGACTTTAAAAAAGAAGACTCCTGGGGCCTCCCTGGTGGCATAAGGAGTTAAGTCTCAGCACAATGAAGCTGTCCGCAGCTACCATAGCACGCAGGCGTTCATCCCCCAGTCAGGGAGGGGACCCACATGGCGCAGCAGACCTCTCCTGTCTCTCCTGCTGCTCTCCTCAGCAGTGTATTTCAGTACATCTGCCTGTTCTGTACCCCACTCTGTCTCTGGTAAATCCTCTTGCCCACCCCCCCACCTCTGGCCTGTACCCCAGTTCTTGTATGCATAAATAAATCTTTAAAAAAAATAAAAGAAGACTCCCACATATTGACCAATCAGTGTTGTTTGGTTAAATTGGCAGTGGTTACAGTTTATTTCCTGAGCATGGGTACAACAGCTCCTGGAGGAGGCCAGCTGGAACCCACTTGCCCAGAGCCTCAGGGCCCGGCAAAGGGGAAATGCATTTCTTCTGTTCATCTCATCGCTGAGACTAATGCTCTAAGTCCTTCCTTGGCCTGTGAATAGGAAATTTCCTCGTTCACTTACCAGTCCACCTCTTACCAGCGAGGGCCAACTTTGGCCAGCTCCACATCTCCATTTCTGGGAGAGGTTAAAAGCTATCAGAAAGTCGAAGGGCAAATTTAGAACTCTGAGTTGCACAGCTGCTCTCAAACAAAGGTCACATACGCCTGTGTCATACAATCTCAGAAGTCTAGAGCTAGAAGGAAGCTGATCTGCTCTATAAGCTTCAGTTCTTTGACTAAAGACAATAGCAAATGTTACAATCTAGGCATTGTGCAAGTCACTGTGCTGGAGGCATTACATCAATCATTTTATTTCATTCTTGTGACAACCCCAATATAGATTTTTATTATCCCAGTTTTCAAAGTGAGGAAGCTGAAGTTTTAAGGGGGTTAATAATTTGCTGTTGGTTTGTTCAACTTAATCCAAGTACTTGTTAATGACACAAAAAAGGAAATTTAATCAAGTTCTGCTTATTCTTGGGGCACTGTTCTCACAACTAAAATGATCAAAAGTGGGACAACAGGCATCTACTGTGAACCCAACATGTACAAACACTGGGCTAGGTGCCAGGATGATTAGCTGGGTTACCAAATGAAATATAACATGAAATCTTGCCCTTCCGGACTCTGGGGAGGAAAAGAGATTGCAGGGTAATGCAAAGCTCTGTCTTCAGGGAGGTCAAAACACTTGGTAAAGGGGCTCTTCTTAATACTCCAAATATTCCCCAGGAAGTGGGTGGTGGCTGACAGGTGGAAGGCATTACTCTCTTGCAAATGAGAAAAACGAAGCAGAAACAATCACAGAACTTGCCCACTACAAGGTAGTCACTAGTGAGGTCAAGAGTGGAACCAAATTGTCCTCGTTCCTGTCATCATATTCCCTGGCAAAATAAAAATCTCTCTTCAGTCACCTCTGGTCACTACAGGACTCAAAGACAATCACTACTTGATAGGAATGATTTTAGTAAGTTTCTCATCACTAGCCAAATCTATCCATTTGAATTTCATCCCTTGTCTTTCCTCTCTTTATGATATAGACAAGACAGGGTATGGATAATCTTCAATAAAAAACAAAGAACTGGGAATTTCATTGTGGACTTTTGTGACAACTACATTAACATCAAGTTATGAATGAAGTGGTCCAGATAATATTGCTGAAATAATGACAGTCATCACTGATTACCTGTCGCATGACTGATATTGGGCCGGGTCCCCTTCACATGGATTATCTCACTCAGTCTCAAAATAGCACGAGACAGAGCCAAGGGTTATGTGGGGCTTGAAGATTCATTTTGCCCAAGATAGCTAACCTCCTTGCCTGTCCAAGTAATGAAACTGAGGCTTAAAGAAGTTCAGTAACATATCCAAAGTCAAAATAGTATAAATTCCAAGGCTTTGAACATAGAGTGTCTGAATTCAAATCTCATATCAATTTTCTTGTAGTAGCTTCTAATACTAATTTAAAAAATTGCTGTCATTTACAAAGCACTAACTATATCACAGGAAAATTATACTCATTTTCCCTAGTAATTCACATAACCTGTTTATTTACATGAGTTGTTATTATCTCCATTTACTGATGGGGAACTAAGAATCAAGAGTTCTAGCTAGGCAGCAAGCCCAAGTCACCCAGCTAGTACACGCTGGAGCCAGGATTCATGTCCAGGGGAGTCGATCTGCAGCGTTCCCATCACTCTGCAGATGATCCAGGAGAAAAGATCAGTAATGTGAGATGTCTGGTTACAAGAGTCTTACAGGTGTCCACTGAAACTAGCCTTGTCAATTACTCTCACATACCTCAGTGTGCAGTGTTCCTTAACAGGGTTGGGCAATTCTGAAAATCCACTTATCCCATAAATTATCCAACTACAATTCTTTAGCTACATTGGCGCCCATTCCTCAGAAAAAACCCTGTGCAAAACTCAATCACAAATAGCTATGCAAACTCAGGGGCCAGGCAAGCTGCCTCACCCGAAATGGAGAGCCACAGCGTCTGAGAGCTGCTAATATCTGAGGCACTGGGAAGATCACTCACCTCAAAGGGCTCTACTGACATAGTCCTTCAAAGATACAAAAGAAAATTCAGGGACTGGCTATGATGGAACTGATATCCCTAAACACTCTTGCCATGGATTTGCAGGAGGACAGGTGCAGAGAATATTAGGTTTTTCCTTGAACATGAGTTCTCAGGAGAATGGCAGTCTATAAGAAGCTCAGACAGTGGGCTTCATCTATCCTTGGCAATGTGAACTTTTAAAAAATTAAATTAGTCTTTGCCAGGGTACTTTTTTAAAGTGGCTTTACTAGATTTCAAGTTATTGGTGACTTTTGGAAACTTTTTTTTAAAGAAACACATCTGCTGCCATTTGGATGGAGACAACTTTACTAACTGGGAGTGCAGGGGCCAAACAGGATGAGGCCCAGCTTTTTTTATCCAGTCAACAGCAAGTGCCAGCCAGTGGGAGAAATTAAGCTTGTGGTTATGGGTGCTAACCAGAAAGGTTGTGCCAGTGATTTTTTTAAAAGGAAAAAGTGATCCTAGAAACTCTCTCTTGTTCCTCTTTCATAGGGATTGGTGGATGTGGGGGAAAGGCAGAAGAAATGACCACCAGTGATTCAACTAGGGGAAAAGACAGATTCAGATTCTTTTGCCTAAACAGCTCTTTGCCTGTACCTTTTGACTGAGAAGACCAAGCATCTACAGTCAAACAGAGCAACACACACACTTTTGGTACAAGATACCAAGGTGCTAAGGAGTCTGGTAAGCACAGATGGCCTGAATTGGCACCTGGCCCCAGACTCGGCCAGGCAACCAACAACTGCCTTGCCCAGCCCAGAAGGGCAACAACATGATAAACCATACACCAGCTTCTCCCCAGCCTCACACCACTTCAAAGGCACAACCAGCAGCCAACAAACCTTCCTTGTCTGTAGTATTTTTCGGTTCGTTTTTTGTTTTTTTTTTTCCCCACAACGTGGAAAGGAAATGAGTTTGGGGCCAACAAAGATTCGGTGTAGGGAGGACGTGGGGGTAGAAGGGTGCAAAAGGTAGAATACAAGTGAATGCCTTTTTTAAAAGTCTACACTGGTAGGTAGTCTTATTAATAAAGAGGACATAGTCGTTTCCATTCCTTTCCATCCGTCTTTAACCCTTACCAACCCCAAGAAGACAAGGAAAAAAGGGAGTTAGTGGGGAGGCTGCGCCCGGGAGCAGATCTTTCCCGCACAAAGATCAACAGAGGGGGGGTGGGCTGGAAATGCTCTCCACTCCTTGCTCTACGCGCGCGCGTGCACACACACACACACACACACCCCGCGAGCGCGCGCCGGCCCCGCCTCACCTTCTCTATCTTCTGGTCCACGGCCTTCTGGAAGACCCGGGCCACCAGCAGGGTGACGCTGGTCACCAGCAGGAGCAGGGAGAGCGTCCCCACCACGTAGTAGCAGCACCTGCCCATTCTGCACGCCGCTCACCGGCCGGCGATGCCGGCGGCAGCACCCCAGGAACTGAGGGGGGCCGCCTCCGCGGAACCCGCCGTGGCCGCCGGAAGCCCCGGGATCCTCCCGCGCGGCGCCCGCTTGCTGGGGCCCGCGGCGCGGCCCGACGGGGTGCGCGGCTCCCGGCTCGGGAGTGCGCCGCGCGGCCCGGGGAGGTGCAAGGCCGGGCTTCGGTTTTGGTTTCAAGCCGAAAGCAGCGGCGGCGCCCGCCCGGCGCAGCGCAGGTCGGAGAGAGGCAGCGCGCAGGCCGAGACGCTCGCGGGCCCGGCTCGCCGCAGCCCAGGAGGCGGCTGCCAACAGCTGCGCCGCGGAGCGGGCGGGGCGGGGGCGGAGCGGTCCTGTGCCCGCGGCGGCCCGGCCCCCGCGAGCCCCCGCGAGCCGCGGCTCGCCCGGCGGACCCCGCCGAGGCTCGACCTCCGCGGGCCACGCCGCGCTCCCGCCGCTCGCTGCAGACCCCGCGGCCGCCCGGGAACGCGGCCGTGCGCCGAGGCCGCCCGCTGGCCACTCCGCAGGCGCGCGCTGCGGCCGCCGCGCCCTGGGCGCGCGCTCACGGCAATCGTAGCGCAGTGGGACAAGTTCTTGCACGACGCGTGTGCCGAGATCTGTGCCCACGAGCGCCTTCCGCCCCGGTGAGCTAGGACCCTACGAATGAAACAGGGTCTTGGGGCTTTCGTAAGTCTGTCACTTGAGGGGTATGTGCAAGGGTGGAAGGAGACCTTTTAAGAGGAAAGGGGAGTGTGATGTTGGGGGTGGAAAAGCAAGATTGTGGAAGGAAAGAGGGAAATTCTTTGTGACTGTCGGTTAGAGAATGCAGAGTGGCGGGGGGGAGGGGTGGCGCTGTCTTGGGGCCAGGCTTTGAAGGACTCTCTGTGTTCCCTAAGAGTTAAGACTTGACGCATGTAAGGGCAGGAATGACGCAGGGCAGGTTTTCTGATCCAGCAGACTGGGGTAAAGGAGGAAAGAGTCCTGGAGCCCTCAGTGGCTTTTATTGAGATTTACCAGGCACACAGCAGGCTGGGGGGGCTGGGAGGCCTCTGGTGTGGGCTCTCTGGTGATCTTTGCTGCTCTGCTCTCTCGTGGTTCTGCTTCTGCTTCTCTGCTTCTGCTCGCGTCCCCGTGATGCTGCCCTTAAAAGCCCAGTCTTAGCCCAGGTGTACCCACCATCAGGCATGCATTCAGGACCGCAGGTTCCTTCATCTATCCTAATGGCGGGAGGTCAGAAAAGTCTGATACTTTTACCTTACCCTACACCCATCAGCCGTGGGCGTCAGCATGAAGCTTCAAGCCAGCGATCCTGATGTTGCATCTGCTTTGCCCACTGACATGCCCTGGGAATCCAGACAAAAACCTGCACAAAGATCTGTAGGATCTTAATATTAGTTGAGTGAACGATCAACTCTGTCAGGCTTTCACTAGGTGCTTATACAGCGGTAGGGTAAGTAAATGGTACCAGGCTTTTCGGCCCTCCTGCCATTAAGATTAATGATGGATCCCTGCGGTCCTGAATACATGCCTGATGGCGGGCACCTGGAGTAGGGTGGATATGTAGATGGGATTCACCCAGGCTGAGAGACTGGGCTTATAAGGGCAGGCCTCCCAGCCCCCTGGCACCTCAATAAAAGCCTGAAAAGCTGTGGAGGGCTCTAGGACTTCTCATTCACAGGGTTTGATCAGGTCATAGAAAACCTGCACTGTGTCCATTCCTGCTGTTACAACACCCCTGCTTATTTAATACCCACAGCAGACTGATACCTAACATGCTGTCTCAGACCTCAAGTAGCGCTAGACAGGAGAGCTTATACTCGAAAATTCTGAGGGAACATGGACAGATAGCTGGGATGCAGTAGCTATCTTTGTGAAGTAGACAGGAAAGGAACGGAGGTTGGATGGAAGGAACTTATATGACAGAACAGCTCTAAAAAAGTGTATGGGGTGGGATTGGGGAGTATCCTTGAGCTAAATTCATCCTTCCCAGGAACCCAGCATATCCCGGGAATAGGTTCTTGTGCTCAGTCACAGGCTGGGAGCAGTGCTAGCAAAACAACCTCTGCACCAAGCTAGAGGGGAATAGAGGGGCTAGATTTCAGAATCAAGAGCTGGGGCAGGGCCAGTGATCTATTATGTTCTGCCCTGGAAGATTTGAGAAGTGGCTTTTCTTGGCTGCTGTAGTAGTAGTTTTCCCATTTACACACAAGGAAACCACAATTCTGAGAGTTCAGTAATCTACCAAGCTCAGCGAGTTGCTAACTGGTGAATCCTGCCTAGACACCAGAATGCAGGCCTGGTGGACTCCTCATTTTCCCCTACCCTGGGAATTCCTGCCTCCCAGTTGATACCAGTGAGTATCTGGGTAGGGAATTCAGCTGAGAAACTGCTCAGGGCTTGGTGAGATTGTGTATTGGATTAAAATGGTGGCGGGCCTCCCCCAGTGGTGCAGTGCTTAAGCGCTGGGCTGCGAAGCTGCCCGCAGCCTCTGCAGTGCTGGTTCAAACCCCGGCCAGGCCACTGCGAGGGTCCCACATGGCGCAATAGACCTGTCCTGCCGCACCCGCTGCTCCCCTCAGCAGTGTACTTGGGTCCTTCTGCCTGTTCTGTTCCCGCTCTGGCTCTGGTGAATTCTCTCACCCTCCCGTGCTTCTGACTGTACCCAGTGCTTGTATAAATAAATAAATAAATCTTTAAAAAAAAATGGTGGCAAACTCTTTGTTACTCCTATTGAGAGGTGGGATCTCTACCTTCTTCCTTTGAATTTAGAGTTAAAAGAATTTAGTGATTTGAATAGAATACAATGTATCCTGGAACTTTTGACACCAGCTTCTAAACGCCTTGCAACTTCTGCCTTTGACTCTGAAAATTACTGCTCTAGGAACCATGAGCCACCACCAAGTCCATTTACCTCCATGCAGGAGAAAACATGGGTGAGAAGGCAGGTGATACCCTGAGCCTGCAGGGTAAAACATGGCTTGCTGTCTGCAGCCATTTGAATCAGGGCGCCAAGCATACGGTCCAAGTGGTCTCTGCCGTGCCCTGCTTGAAATGTAAAATAAAAGATTGTTGTTCTAAGCCACTAAGTTTTAGCATACTGTGCCACTCAATTTTAGATAACTGGGGCAGATTTGGAGGACAGAACCGAGCCCAAGATTTTGGCAGTGACAGTGGCTGGCCACTCCCAGCTCTATCCAGGAGCAGCTACCAAAGGTCTTTGAGCAACAGTCCCAGAGAACCAGGCCTTTGCTTGAATTGAATATTGGTGGGATCTGGAATGGGTAGGGTCAGCTCTTCCAAACTCTGTGACGATGGTAACTGGGTGGTCCTCAGCCATCTTGCCCACTATTGGATGTTTTTCCCTATCCCCCCATTCCTGCTGCAGTCATGTGTTGTATCAGGAACATGCTGAGAGAGATGAGGTGTGAAGTAGGTTTTCAAGGCAATACTCTGCTGTTCAGTGAGCAGCCCTCTTGCTATTTATTAGCAATAACAAATGAGCATGATTGATTATGTGACAAGAGCAGGAGGAACAGGGTCCAGAGGCGACAAAGAGTAATTATTTTTGGGACCCAGAGGGGGCATGTTGACCACATATACAGAGAGGGCTTCCTGTGTAAGTAGCAGTATGTACTTGATGTAATCTCTGAGCTATTCCCGGACCCCCTCAGACGATGATCACACAATCAGTTAATGGCTACCTAGGCATCCTCAGGCTTGCCTTGTGATGTCGACCATTGTCGTGGGGCAGTTATGCAGGAGTGCTTCTTCCACACTCTACATGCACAGGTGTATCACAAGGCCACAGTCACGGGGGGTCTGCCTCCATCTCTGCCTTACATGCCAGTATCTACCTTAACTTGGCAGTAGCCAGAAGAACCTAGGATTCTCCTGTACCCCAGTTTGCTTAAAGAGTCACACTAGCCCACTAACCCTCACTAAGTCCCCTTCTTAGGTATAGTTGGGATCCTCTGCAGTCAGTGTGTACCTTTCATTAACTAGTAAAAAGATTTGGTAACCTGTGTGCATGTGCAATCCAGTGGTTCATGCATAGGTTGAACCCTACCTCGCATCTCTAAGATCAGATTTTCAGTTTGCTAAGAAGTCCATTCTTAGGAACAAACTCCACAGTTAACCACCAACTGTGGCCTGGGCCACCAGCGCAGCAACCTTTCCTCTTCCTTATTCATCGAGGTCCTGTGTTGCCTCTTGTCTGGGCCACTAGGGGAGTAACAAACTATGGGGAGGGAAAGGTGAACCCAGACTTGATAAATATATCTCAGTGTGAGGAGAGAATCTGGAAAGGGTTTCCAGCCCAGTTACCCTCCGTTTACCTGTCCTTTGAGATTCATTCTTGTATCTACTATATCAGGTGGTTGGTAAGCAGTTTCCCTTTTAAGACTCTGATTCAAACTGGACAAAAACCTCTTTCTTTGTTCCTCTTAGCACAGCTGAACAGATCACCATTTTAAAAAAATGTACTAAACACTAAGCATAAACAAAAAAGACCTAGTTGCAGAAAATATAAAGTTAAAAAAAAAAAACCTTCATGTTCCCAAAACAGCAGTGTGTGATCACACAGTCATTTTTGTCTTATCAAAAAGAGCAGACACAACTTTTTAGCACCTGGCTTGAATGTTTCTCTGTTCAAATTCATCTTTCTGTTCTTCTCCATCCCATGGTAGCTACTGATTAGGATTTTGCCCAAAGTCTCCAAATTCCTCGAAAAATTTTGCAAAGCGCCATGGGACCTCTTCACTTCTGATCTATAGGATGCGTTACTTCCTCTGCTAATTGGCATTATTAAGTCTTTTTAAAAAAAGATTTATTTATTTCTGCATACAACAACTGGGGTGTAGGCTAGAGGTGTGTGGTGGGGAGGAGGTGAGAGGCTTCACCAGAGACAGAGTGGGTAGCAGAACAGGTGGATCTACTGAAATACACTGAGTGGTGGAGACAGGAGAGGTATGCTATGCCATGTGGGTTAGCTCCCTGGCTGTCCGGAGATTGAACTGGTGCTGTAGTGGCTGGCAGTAGCTTGATAGCGCTGTCTTTAACCCTGTGCCCCAGGGAGGCCCCTGGCATTATTAAGTCTTATTTTTTTTGCCATAGGATCATCTTACCCTGCCCGTGAGACTGGGCCTCTGCATATAGGGAATGAGTGCTGCATGGCAAGGACACAAACTAACAAACCCTTTCACACTCTGGAGGGTCAGACAGTATGGGAAGTGAATGCTGCTGTTATAATTAAGTGGGGAGTCTGAATTACACCCTAGCAGGAAGACAATCAGGAATTTTCCTGGTGACCTCTCTATCCCTAAAGTCAGAATACTTCATCTGAGAAGAATAAGTGCCCTTATCACGGAATGACTGTTGGTGCCTGCTGCAAATTACACAATCATTCTGGATTCAAGAAAGAGAAACAACTTCCTGACCAGACTCTAGTCAGAGCTCTTTGAGCACCACCTTCAATTGAGAATATTGATATTATAATCACAGGAGGTTGATCATGTAGTCATGTGTACTGTTAGGCTAAACAGTATTAATGTATTAAATGCAAACATTTAAAATACCCCAGAATTTTATAACCATGTATGGTAGGCAATCTCCAATTATAACAACACTCCATCAACACTTTTGCTGTAGGCTCCTTGGTTTCTTCAGTCAAAGGTGGTTTATTTCACCTCATTGAAATCTGAGCTGGCCTTGTGTCCTGCCCACTTCACCATAGAATGGGATGAAACTGAGAGTGTGTCATTTCCAGCTCAAGGCCTCAAGAGGCCAGGGAGCTTTTTCCTTTTCCTTCTTGGGATCCAGCTGCCATGTTAGAAGCTCAGATTAGACCAGTGGGTGATGAGAGGTCACATGGGGAGAGACCCTGGAGGAGGAGGGGCGATCAGAGCTATCACAACCCATCCTATTCCTGATGATACATCATATGCCACATGGAACAGAGATGACAAACTCCTTGCAAGTTGCAGAATTGGGTACAAATGAGTGGCTATGTATTCAGCCGCTGAATTTTGGAGTGTTTTGTTACACCATAATAGACAACACCATGTTTTTTTTTATTAATTATTGTAACATTCCAGGAGCCTATAAAAGAACAGAAGTGATCCCAGGCCTCCCTCACTTTGTAGTAGGTCTGGCCCCAAGAGGTATCTAAGGCTCTCAACTTTCTTACTAGAAAATGTATCATCACACCCTAGTTATTTGATATTTGTTTTTTTTTTAAAGATTTAAAAAAAGATTTATTAAAGATATGTGGGGTCATCAGAGACAGAGCAGGGAGAACAGGTGGCTTGACTGAAATACACTGCTATGGGGAGCAGTGGGAGAGTCAGGATAGGTCTGCTGTGCCGTGTGGGTAGCTCCCTGGCCGGGATCAAAGTCATTCTGGACTGGCTACTCATAGCTTCATAGAGCTGAGACCTAGGACCCTGATACTTGTTGCTTTGAAATGTTTGTAATGCATCCTTAAGAAGGAGCCATAAGAAAATATTTCTGTCTCCTCCCTTCCGATCTTACCAATCACCCCAAACTACTTACATTTATATAACTTTATAAGACAAGTCTCAGCTCCCTGGATTAGAGCTTCTTTACTGTCTATATGCCATTGTACTCACACTTGCCCCCAGAGGGAACCCATGAAGTTGTTCATGGCTTTGTCTGTGTCTCCTCCATCTGGGAAGCCCTATGATTTCCCCTTTATCATCTTTGTACCCCAAACTAGGGAATCTTTTCCAGTTCGCTCGGGTTTGATTTTGGTTTTTTTCTGCTTGGGGTTGTGGGAAAATAAGAATTCCTCTCTTTAAACTCATATTTCCTTTTTTTTGCTCTTCTAATGATGGAGTTTTTGAGATGCAACAACTGGGGAAGGAACAACCTCTGCTTTCCAGAAGTCACAAGCATAGTCCTTCTAACTGGTAAAGCATAGTAGGGTGGGCCGTGGGGAGCAGAGAAGCAACTAGGTATAGGCAAAAAAATGGTTACCTGCTGCTCATACAGGTGCCAACCACTGTTGCTGGACACTGGCTTTGTATTTCTTCCTTTGATACAGCGCTCTGTGAAGTATCAATAGATATTCTCTATTTTAATGATGAGGAAACTAAGGCACAGAGAAGTTAACAAAGTAGTCCAAAGTCAGATAGCCCTAAATTTTGCAGTGCTTTGTTACACCATGATACAGAACACTATGTTTGGTTTTTTATTAATTATTGTAACAAGAATCGAAAACAATACTAAAAGCCTGAACTTTAAGCTGGGCTCTCAGTCACTTATTGACTTATCACTTGGGTCTTTGGCCTTGCATACATTGGGAGCCAAAGAACAGAAGTGAAAATTGATGAAAAAGCTTAGGCAGGGGCCTTCCTGGTGGCACAAGGGGATAAATCTCAGACTATGAAGCTATCTGCAGCCACTGCAGCACGAGTTTGATCCCCGACCAGGAAGCTACCCACATGGTGCAGCAGACCTCTCCTGTATTGCCCACTGTTCCCCTCAGCAGTGTATTTCAGGGGATCCTCCTGTTCTGTTTCCTACTCTGTCTCTGGTGAATCCTCTCACCCCCACACCTCTGGCCTCTACCCCTGTTCTTCTATGCATAACTAAATAAATCTTTAAAAAAAAAAAAAGCTGAGGCCATGCAAACCTCCTCAGTGACATAGGCAACCAGGAGGGGTAATGGGTTGGCATTAGTTGTTTGAGAGGGAGCATACTTCTGCCTGCCTGGACTTGTTGAACTAGTATAGTGAGCCAGGAATGAAAAGCACATTTTCCTCAGACTCAAGGGTGCTAAAATTGTGATTTCCAATGTATGTCTGATGTGAAAAGCATTCTACTCTGTTCTCACTTAAGGTGTTTGATAGCACTTTGTAGAAGCAAATGAAGCTTGATTGTGTGTTAGGTAGCCATTCAACTCCATGTGGCAGTCAGCACATTATGAAAGAGCAGAGCTGTCTGATTCCTGCACATGATGAAATCAGGGCTAAACAAACAACATAAGAGTTTAGAGCTGTTCTTTAATGATTATTCCATGGGTAGAAGTTGTGTAAAATGAGAAAGTCAAATTTACTCAGAACCCCTATGTGGGGGAGGAAAGAAAGGAGCACTAAGGAGTGAGGCAGGGGCCATCTGAGCTCAGGACTGTCCTTGTCAACCCCAAGTGGTGAGAAGTGTCCCTGGGCATGGGAGTGACGTGAGGGGGATGGGTTAAGGTATTAGAGATGATGAAAAGAGTAAAAATAAGACCTTACCTCTTATCTAGTGCTCACAGAACTCCTCACCACCACAATGACCTGAACCTCTTTGAAATTATTACCCAGAAGCCTCCAGTAGGATCCAACTTCAAAGAAGATTGGTATTCAGTTAATTTTGTCAATTGTTGATTCAGAAACATTTTCAATTCTCTGGTAAACAACAAACAATGCTTCTTTTTAGCCCCAGTAAAGAATGTTTCAGAATATTCATGACTGGCAATTGTTTCAACTGCACCACAAACTATTTTGACCAGCTCTGTTTTCCTGCATTCTGGTAAACGAGAGGAGACAAAGTTACCAATTATGGTTCTTCAAAAAGTTAAGAGAGACTTACTGTATGTTCTAGAAATTCCACTCCTAGGTATATATACCCAAGAAGATTGAAATCAGGTATTCAAACAAATATATGTGCATAAATGTTCGTAGGAATACTGTTGATAATACAGCACTATTCATGATACTATTTATAATAACCCAAATGTCTATAAGCAATTGAATGGATAAACAAAAGGTGGTATATACAAACAATGGAATATTACTGTGCCTTTGAAAGCAATGAAACAGTGAATGCCAAACAAGATGGATGAATTTTATAAATATTATGCTAAGTGAAACAAGACAGACACAAATCTTCACATATAGTATGATTCCATTTTATAAGAAGATGGGAGAGTATAAAGAGGAGACATAGATATTAAATAGGTCCCGGGATTTTTTTCTTTCCTATACACAATTTGAATGATAATTGCTCTTAGGATATGATCTTTTGGAAAGTCAGTGATGGTAAGAGTATTCGGAAAGGTTCTAATGCCTTTACTCTAGAGAGAAAAATGAAAGGCATAGCTAGCGATGGGTATATTCTTGGTGATACAGGAAACTGGATTGTTTAAGAATGTCTCTGAGTGTTCATGTGGGGTCAGTTGAACCTCAGGGGCTTCCTCATTCTTTCAACAGGGACAACACCCACACTCACCTTCTCATAAATTGGACACTTTCTTATTTCCCCAAGGGGACCTGTATATCCCACAGGCACCAAAGTTCCCAGGGACAGAACAGTTGGCATTTCTAATCTTAACTCCTATAAAGAGTTAGCACCTAAATTTAGACAACCTTGCATTGAGCAATCTGTTTATACCCTTACAAAGGATACTTTTTCCCACTTTTGCTACAGGAAGGGAGATACATTGCTGTGGGGCAGTGGGCTAGGGGAGGTAATGTTGGCAAGCTTCCTCCTTTAGAATAGAACCCACGTACTGTCTAGCAGCCTTGACCCTGGTGTTAGGAGTTAACTTTTCTCCAAGAAAACCTATTCCTTAATCTACACTGGTGATTTTGTAAAACTAGTTCTAAACTCAGTAGATGATGGTACATCCCACAAGGATCTAGCTAGCATATCTACATGTGAAATCTAAAAGAAAAAACTACATAATAAGAATAGGGATCCTTGGCCATTATTAAAGGTGACAAAATATAACAAGCTTTGATGAAAATGTAGAGAAAAGGGAATGCTTGTGCACTGTTGGTGACAATATAAATAAGTGCAAGCACTATGGAGAATAATTTGGAGGTTCCTCAAAAAGTTATAAATAGTATTGCCATATGATCCAGAATTGTTACTTCTGCATATTTATGCAAAGGAACTGAAATCAGAATCTTGTAGAGATAAAGGCACTCCTGTTGTAACTGAGGTTAAATTGCTCTCAAATCATAGAACACAATGAAAATAGTTCTCTAAACTTTTCTCTGATACTTGCCTTCACGGACACAGCAGAGTCTGGAGGTTTATCAGCAAATGATACAACCTGAGTGTGTGTGGAAGAAACTAGCTTTGAGCTGAGAGCTGGTAAATACAGCCAGATGGAGTTGGGAGACATAAATGCAGAGTAGAGGGGCTACCCAGATGTGAGGGGAAACCACAAATAGAAATTCAAAACTCCATTTATCTAGGGGGAAAAAAGCTCATTCATACTTTTCCATGTAATAACTGTCCTACTATTAGTCAATGAATTCTAGCCAAATCCACATTTCTTTGCCCATAGCACGTTCCTTAGCCAATAAAATTTAACTTCTTTGTTCTTAACTCTGGTCCCCAAAACCAATGTAACTCATTCTCTTTCTTAATCAGAGAGGCAGATTTGAGTTTTTCCCCTGCCTCCTTGCCAATCAGTTTACAATAAAAGAAATACAAGAAAAACTTTCTTTTCTCAAAATGTGGTGTCATAGTAATGAATTTCTAAGCCCATTATTTAGTGATATCACATCTATTGCAATATCATTCACAATTGCCAAGTTATGGAAACAAATTATCCTTCAATGTTTGAATGGATAAAGAAAATGTGGCATATACATGCAATAGGTTAAATTTTATTCAGTCACAAAAAGAAGGAAATCCTGACATTTGAGACAGCATGGATGGATCTGAAGGCAATAGGCTAGGTGAAATATGCTGTCACAGGACAAATACTAAATGTTCCATTTATATGAGGAATCTAAGATTGTAAAGCTCATAAAAGCAGAGAATAGCATAGTATTTTCCAAGAGCTGCAGGGAGAAAGAAACAGGGAGGTAATAATCAAATTGTTCAAAGTTCACATTTATACAAGCTGAGTAAGTCCTAGAGATATACTGTATGATGTAGAATCTATAGTTAACAATATTGTGTTGTAGAACTAAAGTCTTGCTAAGAATAGCTCTTATATTAAGCATTCTTATTACACAATACAATAATAGAGGAAAGGGAGGAAACCTTTGGAGAAGATGTAGGTGGTTATTGTTATGGCACAGATGGTTTCCTAGGTATATGAACTCATCAAGTTGTATAAAATAAATATGTACAGCTTCTTATATCTAAGTCATATCTCAGTAAAATAATTTTTAAAAATGAGGGTCCCAACAAAACACAATACCAGAATTCTGAATATAAATTAGGGAGGCTGGGCAGGCTGCATCCTTTACCTGAAATAAAATCTTAATATTAGATGGGGCAAAATATTACTTTCTAAATTGAGTCTCCAGTTCTTCCGAACAGCATCGACCTGGTGGCCTCTGGGATTGTGCCTCTGATAATCCCCAGTTTTTTCCCCTGCCTCCCCAGCCCAGTTCTGTCCTGGAAGGATCTCTCAAGTCCTGTGTAATGGGCAGATTCTCTAGGTCTACAGCATAAACCCATTCTTTTTTCGATAATGTTGCAAGCCTCTCAAATTCTCTATGCACTCTGTCTTATCAAAAGTTAAATATTACAAAGCCTGTATCAGGGTCTGTTCTGAAGATGTTATAGATAATAATAATTTTTCAGGGCCTCCCTGGTGCACAAGGGGTTAAGACGCAACCTATGAAGCTAACTGCAGCTGCTGCAGCTTGAGTTCGATCCCCAGCCAGGGAGCAACCCACATGGCGCAGCAGACCTCTCGTGGCTTGACTGCTGCTCTCCTCAGCAGTGTATTTCAGTCAATCTGCCTGTTCTGTTCCCTACTCTGTCTCTGGTGAATCCTTTCACTCCCCCCCCCCCCCCCCCCCCCCCCCCCCACCTGGCCTTACCTCCGTTCTTGTATGCATGGATAAATAACTCTTAAAAAATAATAATAATTTTTCAAAAGACTGGGCAAAGCGGGGAAACCTTTCTGGTCATGAATATACTTACCCTGAAGAACCCAAAAGACTCACCTGAGAGGACAGCGTCAGACTTAAAGAAAAGTAATCATCACCTCCATATGCAGGAAGGAGCACTTTACTTTCAGAGTCAATGGTGAGGGCTAGCTCAGAGAAAAGACAGACTTACACAAAGAAAGTCCCAAGCAACTGCTTTTCCCACCTCCCTCTCCAAGGTAGATTCCAGCTAATATACTGTCATGACAGGTGTATATTCTGAAAGGAAAAAATTTGCATACAAGTAACATATTAAGGTGACAAAACATTTATTCCCACAGGCATACAACAGTTTCTAACATCCCTGCAGAATAAGAAATGCATACTTGGGATTGCTATCTCTATGGCAGATGCAATCTACATGTGAGAAATGCAAGACTAAAAGATAAACATCTATTGTAAGGAATGTCTTTTTTCTTTGTGGATGTATGGATTTGGTTTCTTCAGACTGCAGCAAAATGGGACTGGAACGTTAGAATGTTGCTGTGCAAAACTGCTTTCGAAGTCAACATTTTATGTCTCTATGATATTCTATGGTGGACTCGAAATCTCTAATGGTTATTTTCAGCACAAATTTTCTGATTGTCTTTCACATTAACCTCCTTGGAAACACTTTGTTTTAACTCCAGCCTGGCCTTTGGGGATCTCATCCCAAACCTACAAGTGATTTGTCCAAATGTTCCCCTAAACACATACAGTGCTTTGCTTGAGAAAGACTTCTATAAGTAGAATTTTCCTTCTTGGCACATTTCCACTAAGTTTTAGGTGATTTGCATCCTGGGAACAGCTTGATAATACAGCCCAACTTTGCCAGAAGTCGAATTTAAGGAGAATTAATTAGAAATAGACTGGATTAGGCCAGAATACAGCAGAATTCTATATAGCCCAGAATTAGTACTATCAGTCCTGCTTCAAAGTAGAATATGTCAGTAGCTCCAGAGTCCCCTTGGAGGCTAGGCAATAATTTCTTATTGCTTTGAGAACATGTAGTTTTCTCCTTTGACCTTTCAACTGATTTTTCCCACTCCTAACTTGGGTATATCTTTTGCTTCCTTTTTCTCCTTACCATGTTCCTCATTCTTTCCTTCTAATCTCTTGATACTTAAAGTGTCATTTCAGGACAGATAGCATCAGAATTATCTGCAAGATCTTGGTACAAATAGAGAATCTCAGACCTACTCCGGACCAACCTAACTAAAAATTTGCGTCTGAACCACAATCAACTATGATCCATAGGCATATTAAAATGTAAGAAGCAGAGCAGTCTAGCCCGTAATCGTTTCAGGCTGGGTAATGATCATGCCTCCTATAACCTTACTTCAATGGACCTCAGAACTGGTATTTGCACCCCCCACTTTCAGTCCTGGCTCCACAGGCCAGTGTTCTTAAACAGTGATTACTCCCCACTCCCAGGTTCTCTCTGGACAACTGATGTTCAGTGTATCTGGAACATTCATGCTTGATCTTTGGACAACTGGCCCTTCCCCTAAGGGTGTGTAAGTCAGTCATGCCCTGTCTTCCCAGGTTCTGGTGGTGTTGGGGGAATTAATTTAAAATTAAATCTCCTGCCAAATCAGGAAACCTCTACATAACAGAGAAGAGACAGAATACAGTTTTATTATTGAATAAGCATTAAACCAGTATGTTGTGTGCATCATGGGCAATCCACCAGAGATGTCACAGTTATATAACCCTATTTTATACATGTTCTCAAGATAATCAATAACTATTGCTCAAGTGAGAGGACTTGACAGCACCATTTGTTACACATAGCACATTCTAAAATTCCTTGGTAATTGGGTAGCCATCTGTGTTAGCATTTGCCTTTAGCCAAAGGAAAAATAAAACTTCCTTTATCTTTAGTCTACAGGAAGTAGTTTTACAACTTGGAATCAGGCACCACCCCACAGAAAATGGTATATAGAGGTGCTATCTTTCCCATGATTAGATATCAAAGAGATGGCCCTAGGTCCTTGAGAAATGCATTTCTGGATTGTAAAGATGCCAAAAGACTTCCTTGGCTTTAAAAAAGATTTACATATATTTCAAAGCAGCAGAGGAAGAATTTATAATTACAAGTTTTCTAAAGTAAATGCTCTAAGAAAACTAGGGATAGGGAAGGGGGTTGTCTCTGTTACTATACCAGGGAGAATTCTTTTTTTCCTCCATTTGTACTCAGCCTTTTCATGAATATGGCTCTTCCCCTAGAGATACTGTGAGGCTGTATCTGCCCTTCCCAAGGTTAATCTAATAAGGCTGGTTTAGAGGCAGGAGTAAAATCCAAGGGAAAAGGCAGCAGCAGGTAGGCCTGGGAGAAAACGGATGGTGCAAATGGATCAGTATGAGCAGAACAGAGATGGGAAGAATCTGTAGAAGTCCAAGATGCTCAAGGATGCTTGCCACACGTGTTTGCTATTTTTGGCCACCTCACCTGCCTGTTATCAGTAATTATCTCTTAAGAAAAAGGAGGCAGTTTCTGATAAAAAATAACTCTTTAACTGAAGATTTTAAGCCATGATGCCAACTACCATGACTATAAAAAGGTTGAATGAAATGACAAGTGTCCTTTTTGAAATAAAGAGATGACAATTACATAGAATAGATAATTTTTTGATGACTTAAGTAACCCAATTAATGATCTTACCAATATTTGCTCTCTTCTTCCAGACATTCATTTTGCAAATTTTACTTAAATTAAGAAGTTTATTAAGGGCCTCCCCTGGTGGCGCAGCGGTTGAGCGCTGGGTTGTGAGACTGCCTGTCAGCCTCTGCAGCACCAGTTTGATCCCCGGCCACCAGCGAGGGTCCCACAAAAAAAAAAAAAAAAAAAAAAGAAGTTTATTAAGATTGCTCCAAAACACTGTAAAAAATAATTTTTTGAAAAGAATTATTTATGCATACAAGAACTGGGGTACAGACCAGGGGTGGGGTGGGGGCTGAGAGGATTCACCAGAGACCGAGTGGGGAACAGAACTGGTGGATCCACTGAAATACACTGCTGATGGGAGCAGCAGGCACGCCAGGAGAGGTCTGCTGTGCCATGTGGGTAGCTGCCTGGTTGGGGATGGAACTCATGTACAGTTGCTATTGATAGCTTCATAGTGCTGTGTCTTAACCACTTGTACCACCAGGGAGGTCCCTGTAAAAAATAATTTTCTGTGTTCACCATCTATGATAATATTAGAAGGAAAAAGACAGGTTTCCTTTGGATCATAGCAAAACAAAAAAAAAAGAGTAAAATCTTGGGTACTAGCAATACAAGGTGGGGTGGACTTATGAAAATGAGAGGGAGCTCTTTGCCATGTGTCCTCGAAATTTCCCTCTGTAGGTGCTTTGGTGGTGAGTGTGGTTTAGAGAGACTTACATCTGAGGGAGTGTGAACCTATTTCCCTAAATCGTGCACAGTGTTGTTAACCAATGTTACCTCAATAAAAAAGAAAGAAATCTCACTCCAGGAAATAGAAAGCAAGTGCTATGCAGAAGAGAATACCACACTTTGATTGTATTATGTGTGTGCCTGTCTCATGACACTTAGAAAATGGAGACACTAAGTCCCAGAAAATTCAAACTTGAGGTTATTTCTGTAGTGCCTGAAAGTGTTCCTGAAACATATTAGGATTATACTATTTGTTGAATGTTGACTGTCAAATCTTTGACTATGGTGAGAAGAATTTACAGATTCTAGTTAAGATGGGATGACATTATTTTGTCATGGCCACCTCTGCATGTGGTGTTAGTCATTGTTTTAAGTACTCATTCAGTGTGCTTTCAAGAAGCAATTCTATGGAGAGAGCGTTAGGGTAGAATACAAATAAGTTTGAGCTCTATTTCTGTGTTAACTCTGTGAGAGCAAAACATGGATTTTACTTATTCCTGCACTCTAGCAGACAGAACAGTTGCACAGGGCAGAGGACTGCAAATGATGATTGGGAATTTTGCTAAAGTTTTCTCTGAGAACCTTTGTAAACTGAAATTTTGAAAGAGAAATGGCAGGAGGGATGAGAGAGAGAGAGAGATGGATTGATTTGGGGGAAGGGGTTCTCTTTTCAAAACCTCGTATTTATCTTAGCTCTTTTTTAGCAACAATCTCAGTTTTCTATGAACTAACCTTACCCCACATCTCTCACATCTTCTCAGGGATGGGCCGTCTCTCCTTGATGGTAAAAATTTCGGAGAGGGTACATGAAATGCTTGTGGCCACTATACCTATAAAGGTGTTACTTGACAGCAGGTTATGACACACTAAATTGGATTTTTCTCCCATATTGGGGGCTTTGTCCTTAGTGGGTAAATGTGTGGTTTGGACTCAAATGCAATGGACAGTTAATGAGATGATTTTATTCCAGCTGTTTCAAGAGAGAAAATGCTCATTAAGGAGGAACGAATGTTTCAAAGAAAGAAAGAGGATCTTGTAAAGTGAACAAGAGCATCTTCAGGAAGGGTGAGGACACCACCAGTAGGCAGGGTGGTTCTCAGTTGCTTTCTGGGAGCACAGGATTCAGAAAAAGTTCAATATTGTCAGCAGACTCTGAAGCCTATGTTTGAACCCTACTTGCAATATTTAGTAGCAGTGTGACCTGAGTCAAATTACTCAACCTCTCTGATGTCTCAATTTCATCATATATAAAATGGGAATAAAAAATAGCACTTATATCTTGGAGATGTTTTGAGGAAGTCTATCAAGTATCTGGTCTATATGTTAAATAACTGTTGTTTCTATTCTTAGATATTCCGAATAGGGTAAGAATTAGGTTTATAGGGAGGAACAACATTTGCTGGTACTCTCATATCAAGTTTTACAAAAGGCAAGAAGCCTCACTTAGATAAGGCAAATTATTTTTGTATCTCCCTAAAAAATTGACAAAAAGGAATGATGAATATGTACAAAATAAAATAAATTTTCTTTTAAAAGACTAGCTTATCAAGTCACTTAAACAACATTTAACATATTGTGTGCTAAAAACAGTTTTCATGTATATGCAGTGAACCATTGACATTTATTTAAATGAATAGTTTAAAATGGTACCTCATTATTATTTCATTTCAGGAGAATGCTAGTCTTTTTAAAAAAAATGGTCTTGTGACTGGATTAAATAGTAAAAGTAAATAAAATAATTTTATTTCAGGGAACTAGTTTTTTAAACTCTAATTTCAAATTATCTCCCTTTTATAAAATTGGGAGGAGGGTAAATTTGGAAGAGGGAATCCTTCTTTGTATGTCAGGGTGGTGGGTACTTCTTCACCATAGTTACTACCCTCATTTTATATTTGAAAAGAATGGGGGCAGGGGTGCATCTCAAAGAGGTTAAATAACTTGCCCAAGATTATAAGCTAGTAACTAGGTACAGAATGGATTCCCAATTAAGGGTTCAAGTGAGATGGTCAACCTGCTGAGGGGGAAAGGGAGGTTTCATTTTTATATTAGCACCTTATTACCATGTCCTGATATTTTACAAAGCACCTTTCCTTGTGTCTCTGACATTAGTCAGAGAATCTCCTGTTTTGGGACTTTGCTGATGCATGGATTGCTAATATTCATTCAATAGTTATTTAGATTCCCCATTTGAAAATATCCTGAATTATAGTCACAATATTTACTGTGAGCTTAACTATAGGTTGTTCTAAGAACTTCACATGTGGTAACTCATGTGATTCTTCACAAACCCAATGAGGCAAGTGCTATTATTATTATTCCCAGTTTTACAGATAAGGGCACCTAAGCATAGAGAGGTTAGGTGACTTCTAAGATTGTCCAGTTAGTAAACAGTAGAGCCAGATCCTAATCTAGGTGATCTGGTACCAGCATTCACACTTTTAGCACTTTTCTACTAGCTCTGATATCAGAACAAAGTGGAATAATCAGTTTGAATTTTGTACATAGAAGAAGTGGTTTAGAGAAACTGAAGAACACTTCAACTAGTTGTCCCAAACCAACAGAAACCAGTCAGACTGGTTGTTCAGGTTTAAGACACTTTATAATTATCGCATGAATTTTAAAAGAAAATAATGAGAACAAAGAGACATTAGATGATTCATTCCATTACAACTAACTAGGTTTCTTTATTTCTGTAGTAACTGAGATGTCTTATAATCTTGACCAAATCTGGAACTTTTTCCTGTTATTTTTATTTCATGCAATGAGATGATCCAAGGAGATATGTAAAAGACAGGTTAGAAACTGTCAAAGCCTGGTAGAGTTCCCATTTAGGTAAAAGTGGGCATGACTTGGGGGAGTCCCACAAGATGGCAGCAGAGTGAAGATGCTGAGTTTCCCTCCCCCACATATTTGCAACCAAATTATACTTAAACAAAGACAATGACTCCTGAATGACAGCTGATGACTACTATATGCATCAAGAGTGACAGCAAGGCAGAAAGGGCTAGGAAAACTGTAATTAAACTGGAGCGATACTGCATAACCCATGAGAGGGAGGGGGCAGCTGACACTCAGAGTCTTTCTGCTGTTGTTGACTCAAGGGCACATGCCCACACCGGGGACTTTAAAAGACAGGTACTGGAAAACAGGGAACACAGAGTCAGCATGGAAAACCAAGGGGCACCACTGGAGAATGTAGGGGTAAGTGTGCAAAGGGATGATTATTGACTAGAGTCTGTGGCTCCCAAAATTATAAAAATTGGAGTCTGAATTGTCAGAGAGAGCTATATGGAATTATCAGTGTCTTCTTGCAGAAGAGGCTATTGTTTGCATTCTGTGGTCGTGAATACATGAAATACCTCTCTTACTGCCATACTCTCATGAAACAGAGTTTGAAGTACCCAGATCTTAATAACAGGTGCACCTGCCCTAGGCTAGGGCAAAGAGAATAATCCCTAGCCTATAATCCTGTCTTAATTATATTTCCTACCTAGCACTACAACAGCTTAGAGGTTGAGGTTGGCATGAAATATTTGAGACATTTTGATTGAGGAGTTGGCCTACGGGAGGGCATCGCTATGGATTCCCACTACAAAACTTGGGTACTCACAGCATATAGGAAGACTTAACCCTTGGTGCTTGGTCACTGGAGGCTTTCAGTGTCGTATGGACCTAATTCTATCCATCACTCCTTAACAGCACTGGTGTTCCAGCCATCTGAACAGGTCCAGAGGCATTGGTCTTTGAAGTAATAAATACCTAAGATGCCAGATTAAAAACCTAGGATTATACCTGGCTAATTGTAGATGAGGTATAAGGCTAATTTTTCAAGACAAGTAAAGGAAGCTCCCTACCACAATCCAATCCATAAAAACTAAAAGTGAAGAGACAAATACTGGAGCAAAAAAGTCCTGAAAGAAGTGTCAACCCAGCTGGTCTGTGGAATCATCTGATGAGTTTAAGTGAACAGTTAGAACCTTGCTTGTCCAAATAAGAAAAATGATAGATGATCAAAAAAAGAAAAAAAGAAAGAAATGCAATAGAGAAAATATGAGACTGCTAAAAATAGAATTAATGGATCTAAAAAATACTATAGCTGAATTTAAAAATATGATAGAGGGCCTCAACACTAGATAAACTCAAAGGGGGCAAATCAGCACAGATGGATGCACATAGGTGGAGAGAACACAAATAGAACAATAAAGAGAAAGAAGAGGTTATTGTTTGCACTATTTCATTAAAAAATGAAAATGTGTAAGAGCTTTTTGGGATAATCTAACAGAAATAATATCTATATATTGGGGGGCCTAGAAGGAGACAAAAATGAGGGGTGCATGGAACTTTATTTAAAGGAATAATTGCTGAGGGCTACCTTAATCCGGGAAATAAACAAGGCATCCTGATCCAAGAGGTGCAAAGACTTCCCAAAAAATTATACCAGACTGACACACTCTAAGACACATCATAATTAAACTATTGAAAGCTAAATAAAGAATATTTAAAGCATGGAGAGAAAGAGTAAACTATAAGGAAAAACCAATTAGACTGTCCATGGACTTCTCAAAGGAAACTTTACAGGCGAGAAGGGAAGGGAAGGAAATTTTAAAGAACTTAAGGAAAAATACTTTCACGTTAGAATATTTTATCACTCAAAACAAAAGGAAGTGTATGGAGTTTCCCTGAAAAGCAAAAATTAACAGTATAATATATCAATACCAGTCCACACTTGAAAAGGCACAAAAGGGGCTATTATGAGGCAACAGTGAAACAAACATAGAGGTAAGAGAGGCCTAAATTGTACATAATGGAGGAGGACAAGAATAAAAATGTGGCCCATCAAAATATGTTTGACATCAATCTGTCTTACAGGTCACAAATATAGATCATGAAACACAACCTCTGTATAACCTTCAAACAAAAATCAATAGAAGTAACACATAAGACAATGGAAAATGAATCTAGCAAAATGTAAAAGGAAGATAACAAAAAAGAAAAAGAAAATGATAAATTCAGTTAAAAATGGCAATAAGCATAACAGTTACCTTTAAAATAAATGACTTGAATTCACCAATTAAAAGGTACAGAGTAGCGAATGGATTTCAAAACAAAGTACAGCCTTCTTTTGTTCATAGGTAACTCATCTCACCAGCAAAGACAAGCACAAACTTAAAGGCTAAAGGACAATGCTGCAGAAAATGGCAATCAGAACAACTCAGAAATAATTATGCTTATAGCAGATAAAATAGATTTCCAATTAAAAAAGCCAATGAGGGCCTCCCCGGTGGCGCAGCGGTTGAGCGCTGGGTTGCGAAGCTGCCTGCAGCCTCTGCAGTGCCAGTTCGATCCCGCGCTGCTCCCCGGCCACCGAAGGAGGGTCCCACATGGCGCGCAGACCTCTCCTGCCGCCCGCTGCTCCCCTCAGCAGTGTACTTCGGTCCTTCTGCCTGCTCTGCTCCCTGCGCTGGCTCTGGTGAATTCTCTCACCCTCCCGCACTTCTGACTGTATAAATAAATGCTTGTATAAATAAATAAATCTTTAAAAAAAAAAAAAAAGCCAATGAGACAGAGATGGACATTACATTATGATTAAAAGCACAATACAGGGTCTCCCTGGTGGTGCAAGGGAGTATGCACAGCACTATGAAGAAGTCTGCAGCCTCTGCAGCATGAGTTAGATCCGTGGCCAGCCAGGGAGCAAACCACATGGTGCAGCAGACCTCTCCTGACTCACCCACTGCTCCCCTCAGCAGTGTACTTCAGTCAGTCTGCCTGTTCTGCTCCCCACTCTGTCTCTGGTGAATCCTCTCACCCCTCCACACCTCTGGCCTGTACCCCAGCTCTTATCTAAATAAATAAATAAATCTTTAAAAAAAAAGCACAATACAACAAGAGGAAAATATAAATATATATGCTCCATTATTTGGAGCAATTAATTAAAGCAATTAATTAGAGAACTAAAAAGAGGTGTTGACAATAACACAACATCAGGAAATTTTAATACACTACTTACAACTATTGACAGATCAACAAAAACAGAGAATAAATAAGGAAACATTAGCATAAATAGGAACTAGGCCAAGCAAGCATCTATATAACATGCCACTGAAATAAAGCTGCATACACATTTTTTCAACTGTGTGTGGGACATTTTCAAGAATTTACTATATGTTGGGACATACGGTGATTGTCAATAAAATCAGGAAGTTTAAAATCATACCAAATACTCTTTCTGACCATAACGCCATAAGGCTAAAAATCAACTATTAAAAAAAATCACCTTGGAAAAAACTTAAGTACATGAAAACTACACAACTAACTGCTTAATAATATTGGATTACAGAGGAAATTAGAGCAAGTATCAAAAAGCACCTTAAGAGGGCCTCCCCTGGTGGCGCAGTGGTTGAGCAGCCTCTGCAGCGCCAGTTCGATCCCCGGCCATCTGCAAGGGTCCCACATGGCATGCAGACCTCTCCTGCTGCGCCTGCTGCTTCCCTCAGAAGTGTATTTCATTGGTCTGCCTGTTCTGTTCCCCATTCTGTCTCTGGTGAATCCTCTCACCCTCCCACGCTTCTGACTGTACCCAGTGCTTGTATAAATAAATAAATCTTAAAAAAAAAACAACCACCTCAAGACTAATGAAACTAAGTCTGCCTGTTATTAGAACTTATGGTTTCCATTAGAAGTAGTCTTAAGAGTGAAGATAATTGCAATATAGGCCCACATTAAGAAACAAGAAAAATCCCAAACAAATGTTATACTGAAATCAACTTGAAAAAGAAGAACAAGACCCTACATTGGTAGAAGGAAGGAAATAATAAAAAGAGAGTTAGAATTTAAAAAGATCATTGAAAAGATAAATGAAATGAAGAGTTGATTTCTTTGAGAAGGAAAAAAATCAGTAAACATCTAGCTAGGCTACCAGACAAGGAGAGAAAACAGTAACAAATAGAATTAGAACTGCAAGAGAGGAAATTACCACAGCCAGCACAGATATACAAAGGATCAGATGAGATTACTATGAACAACTATCTGTAAATAAGTTTGAAAACCTTGAAGAAATGAATAAATTTCTAGAGCAATTTAGTTTACTGAGACAAAACAAAACAAACAAAAAAAAAACAGTAGAATTGAGTAAACTGAGCACTATCTTGAGAATTGAACCAGTAATAAAAAAAATTTCCCCCAAATTAAAGCCCAAGGCTAGAAGGTTTTATAAGAAAAATTTATCAAACCTTTAAAGAATGAATGCCCATCTTGCTTAAATTATTTCTAAAAATTCAAGAAGAGAATCCTCTTGAAGCCAACATTACCCTAGTATCAAAACCAACAAAGGCAGCACAACAAAAGAAAATTATACACCAGTACTCTGGATGAATGTTAATATGAAAATCTTCAACAAATATTAGCAAATTTAGTTCAACAATACATTATACAGATCATAAACAATATTTAAGCTTTAGATAAGGATGGCTTAATCTATGTCAATCTACATAATATACTATATCAACAAAAGTAAAGATTATATGAATAGATCCAAAGAAAGCATTTGATAAGATTCAGCACCCATTTATGATTTAAAAAAACAATCCCTCTTAACAAGATGGAAATAGACTGAACTTATTAGCTTCATATAATAAAAGGCCATATATCTCAAATCTAAAGCCAACATAAAACTTAACAGTGAAAACCGAGTGTTCTCCCTTTAAGATGAGTAAGGCAGGAGGAGGGTGACTACATGCTGGTGGCCATCTGCCTGCCATGTGCCTGGTGACCATCCTGCTGGTCGACAAGCATATCATTCCCTGGCATTGAATAAGTTCAGTGAATTAAATCCCTGAACTAGAAGAGGGTGGCCCTGGCATTCTTCTGCACACTGCCCAGGTGCTGGCCTGGGGAAGCAAGCATAGGTGTGGTAGACCAGGCATGGACTTCCTGACCATTGTGTGACACAGGTTCTAAGGTTCCAGGATTGGAGCACTTTATGCCTTGGTCTGCGTAACCCACCCCTCTGTACTCTGTGCTATGAAATTTCAGGCCAGCAACTAAGAACTCGCCAATAATTGCGGTTCTTGGGAAGTCTGCTGAGCTGGTGAGGATTTGAGGCCTTGTATCAGCGATGTTTGGGACTACCTGCAGGAGAGGCTGGAAGCTGAATTTTGATAAGAGGATTCATCTGAATAGCTGGTTTCCAGAGAATGAGTGACTCCCCAACACATCTAACTTTTCCATCTGAGCACCCCAACTGCAAGGCCACTTGGTGCTGGCTCAGTGAGGTAAATTGCTGGCCTGTGTGGAGCTGAGTGGAAGCCGCTGCTACTCTGCTCAGTGGATCAGCTGTCCAGGTGCTGCTGAGCTGTGGCACCCGCCCTGATGGGGCCAAGAATGACACCAGAGCTGATGTGTACCTCCTTAGGCAGGACCTGAGGAGGCCAGGCCTGGGCTGGAAAGCAAACCGGCTGCCGCAGGCACCTAATAGGGAGCCTTGGTCCAGAAACCTGGAAACTTCTCATCTCTTCTCAGAGCCACTCCAGGAAGACTCTTCTTAATATGTCTAAGTCTTTGTGTTGTCCTGGAGTGTCAGAGCTGGACTGGGGAGTGTGCTCACCTGGGTTCGTGCATGTGTGCCCATGTAAGTGCGCACTCTGGTTGCCCTCTCCTGTTACGGATCAGTGGAGACTGTCTCTGCCAGGCACACAGATCCCACTGGCCTTTAGAGGCTCAGGATGCAAAAGCTGGAGTAGGACTGCTCCCCCCAGCAGTGTATTTCAGTGCATCTACTTGTTCTGCTCCCCACTCTGTCTCTGGTGAATCCTCTCGCCCCCTGCATCTCTGGCCTACACCCCATATCTATGCATAATAAATAAAATAAATATTTATTTTTTTATTTTTATTTTTTTTTAAATATTTATTTATTTATTTATACAAGCACTGGGTACAGTCAGAAGTGCAGGAGGGTGGAGAGAATTCACCAGAGCCAGAGCAGGGAGCAGAACAGGCAGAAGGACCGAAGTACACTGCTGAGGGGAGCAGCGGGCGGCAGGAGAGGTCTGCGCGCCATGTGGGACCCTCCTCCAGTGGCCGGGGAGCAGCCAGGAATCAAACCAGCACTGCAGAGGCTGCGGACAGCTTCAGAACCCAGTGCTCAACCGCTGTGCCACCAGGGAGGCCCTAAAATAAATCTTTAAAGAAAAGATTCTATGCTTAAAAAAATTTTACACCAAAAATAAAGTATAAATAGATTAAAAAGACAGTCTAGTGAATGGGCAAAAATATTTGCACATTAAACAACTGACATGGGGTTAATATCTAAAATACACAAAAAAACATATTCAACTTATTCAACAATAAACATTCTGCTTAATTAATGGGCATCAGGTATAAACTGACAGTTCACTAAAGAGGATACTCAGAAGTCCAACAGATATATGGACAAGTGTCCAACATTGCTTTTTAATAAGGGAGATGCATGTCAAAACCTCATGAGTTATCATCTCACACCTGTAAGAATGGCATATATTAAAAAGACCCCCAATAATAAGTGCTGAAGAGGATATGGAGAAAGAAGAATGTAAACTGGTGCAGCCATTTTAGGTCTTGAGAACTTGTCCAGAGGTTCTGACAAGGGAGTGCAGCTACTCATATATTCTAGGTGAAAGAATAGTCCATCTCTACTCCAGGAAAGCCATCCTCTTTGATAGAGCACACAACTTTGGGAGAGACATTCATGGAGAGGTGAGGGAGGGAGAGGACACCCACCTATCCAGCCACATCACCAAATTAACCCTTGTGATCAGTGGGGTGACAGATGTTGGAGCCAGATCACCATTCCCCAAATGATGTGGCCACACCATATGACCCAGCAACCCCACTTTTGGGCATCAATCTGAAGAACATGAAACAATCAACTCAAAAATTACATGCTCCACAGTGTTCATTGCAGCAGGATTTACAACAGGTAGGACCTAAGTGCCCACTGATAGAAGACCAGATTAAGTCACACAGTGGAATACTATTCAGCCAAAAGGAAAGATAAAATGTTGCCATTTATAGCAAAATGTAAGGAGGTCAAGGAAATTATGAGTAGTAAAGCAAGTTGAAATGACAAACAGACATTGGGTATTTAAATAGAGGACGATTCAACAAAACAAAATACTTACAAAAACTAGTGGAGACAATGAATAAAGTGAGGTTTCTGAGGTTCAGAGGGAGGAGGGGGAGAAAAGGTCTAAGGTATGTAAAGAATGGTAATGGGAAAAATGAATATGCTTGTCTAAAATAGCTTCTAAACAAAAAATTACATAATATCATTCTGTGTTCATAAAAGAATGAAAAGCAACAACATATCAAATCAGTTACCTAGTATATGATTTATTATTAACTGTTTCAATTGAAAAAGAATCTAATAACTAGTAGCTATTACTATAATGTCGATTATTAGTAACAGCACAACAATGAATAGCAAAAAATAAATGTTGGCTTGACTTGGTGTGAAAAAGAGGGAAGGTATGTCTGACTCGGCCAAGATTAGTCATTTAGATGTCTGTCTGTCCCTGTTCTGTTTCATATATTGCCAGTATCACAGAAAGTAAAACCTAACTACTCTAAGGACCAACCCAGGAGTTTGGGCTCATGGAAGAAATTGGGCTGTGTTATCCAAATCCACAAAGGTTGAATACAAATTAAAGCACCATTTGTAAAGACCCTTCCAAACAATCATGCTAGAGGGCTAGGAAGTATGGTAAATCATTTCTTTCCCTCCAATGATAAAGTCAACCACCTCAAGTGTTTTTGGTGAATTAAAATGTTAATGGTAAATTGTAATAATAAATGTTATCGAGAGCCTAAGAAAAGTCTCCTCTTCCCCTAGCTATTGAACTGGCACTGAACACTGGCCCCATCTGAGCCAGGTCCCTAAGCATGCATGCCATGTACTAATTGATGTGTGCTGGATTGCTGGCCATACCTGAATGGGTCATGGGAGGGCTTCTGTCATAGTGGTTTATACTAATCACAGTCAATCATTAGAGTTAGGTACAGTCATTCTCCCCAAACGAGTGGGGAAAGGCAGGATAATTACTGAAGAGGCATCTGTAATTCCCACTAAAATTGCTAAATGATTGATACTTAATAGGATAACTATGAAGGGAGCTATATTGGAGGCAAAGGTGGGAAGAAAATAATTGCTTTTAACAGGGCGGGGGAGAAGGGGTGTAGTGGTGGGGGTCTCTAAACAATGCTGAGAAGATGTGGGATTAGAGTTGGGACTTCAAAAATAGTAGTGGAGATCTCAAGGATATTGTGCAAAGTATAAAACACAAAAAGGAAACAATAGAAATTAGAAAATATAGTTGGAGAAGAGAAGGAGTAGAAAATAAGGGGAATATGAAAGCAGACAAGATTTGGGAGGTTTTGAATGCTAGAGAAGGAGTTTAACTATTCTGTATGTAACAGGGAGCTGTGGGACTCTAAAGATTCTTCTGCGTCTATGTTGACCCAGGTCACCTCAGATTAACTTGATATTTCCAAGATGGTTCAGGCTTCAGGGACTAGCGACAAATTTCTTTTATCTGCACCTCCCTGTCCAATTTTGATCTGGCTCAGTGAACCTGTTTATCATTCTACAGTGAAAGTGTTCTGTCCAAGACTGTTGGATCACTACCCTGCGGGCTGGCTGAGGAATACTGCCAGGGTTCTTAGTGCCATGTAACTTTAACATAGCCACCAGAGAAGGCAGCGTCCCCAACGCACTGGTTACCAACAATCAGCCAGTGAAGGCAACTATGAGGCCAGGAATGAGCACATAAAAGAGGTAATTCAAATGAATCTAGTGTACCTGTTTAGGCCTAGATTCCGAAGGAAATCTAGGAAGGATATGTAGGGAAGAACAAAAGGAGAGTGCTTACCCATGTCAGTTTCAAAGGAGTAACATTTTATAGTATGTTTTTGACTCCAGTATACTCTACATAACAAATATCTACCCAGTCAAATATAATTTTTTTCACTAGGATCAAAATCTTGTGAGGTTCTTCCTGGAGGCAACACTTTATCTTGATTCTTGGGGAAAGTCCCTTGTCTGAACAGCTCCAGGGCTAACAACGCTCCACTCATGTCAGAAGGGAAGAAGCAACATCTTTTTCCATAGAGTAAACAGGACAAGAATACCTGGAATGGAGGACATATGTGACCTGTATGTAATTTCAGGCTTGTGTTGCTAGCTAACAAACATTTTCTATAAATAGAGTAAGGAATACAAGAAACCTAGGGGTAAGCCCAGGGAATGTTTCCAAACCAATATTCTTTGAGTGCATCCTTGGTGATAGACACTTAGCTCACTAGTTAATATTTATTGTGTCTAAGATGGTAACCACCAGCCACAGGAGCACTTGAAATGAGTCTAGTCCAAACTGAGTTGTGACTACAGTAAAATACATTCTGAATTTCAAAGATTTATCATGAAAAAATGCAAAATATCTCATTAATATTTTTATGTTGATTACAGGTCAAATCATAATATTTTTGCGAACTTTATTGAAAAATATATGATTAAAATTCATTTCTCTGTCCCTTCTTACTTTTAAAAATATGGCTTCTAGAAAAGTTTATATTACATATATGATTCACATTTGGGGCTTGCATTATATTTTTGCATTATATTCATTGGAGAACATCTCCAATTCATTGGAACATCTCCAAAACAAACTTTTAACCCTGACTTTGGTAGGTCTATTTTATTGAAGAAAAGACTTTTGAGATATGGAGCATTCAAATGACTTAGCAAGCATTATTAAGCGGAAGACTGTGACTCAAACCCAGGCTGATCTTAGTCACTATTATATTGCCTCTTCAGCTTGTTTACAACATTTTCTGGGTGACTTAAGTGGAGAGCTTTGCATTGGCATGTGGTTCCCCCACTAATTGTTTGCATGAGGTTGAGTGATTGTCCTAGCCTTCTCACATGAGTCTAACCATTTTAATAAATCAATAATACATTACTGTTTTATTTGAATTACTTCTTTGGCCTCACAATTTATGGAAACAAAGATTCAGTTCAATTTAACAAGTGTTTCTTTAGTATCACTATGTGTAATTTTGGAAAAAGTCCAAATGAACACCATCAAATATTTCATTTCCTGAGAGGGAGTTAATTATGTTTAGAGCAACACCAGAGTTAATGAAGAAAACATACTTTAACTTCTCCACTTTTAAAATGAGAAGAACAATATTCTTAACTTTTGGATAATGTAAACTTAATGGATGATAGATACTACAATATTGTTTTAAATTGATATTTAAATCGGAGGCTCAATATGTGATTAATTTTCAAGTATCCTACAATATTTACACAAAGAATCTTCCAAAACTTGAATGATTTTGACCAAAAACTCATACCAATCCTAGAAATAAAAGCAAGGGGAAGTAAAATCTGTGTCTTTGTTAAGTATTTCTTTTCTATTATTGTCATATTTTAAATTAATTATATTGGCGAGAATTCAAGTCTGCCCCTAAAATATTCCAAATGCTTCTTGTTTTGACTTCTTTTTTAGTGCATATGTAGATCATATCTGAGTCCCTCTTGAGAAAGCAGCTCACCCTTCCGGCTCACCCTTCCAAGCCCTTTGACCGTGAGAGCCTTAAGTAGGATTTTCTTGTATCACTAATATTCAATTATGAGATGCCAAATCATAACCTCATCTCATATCTAACTACAATTAACAGGAAAACCATGAATCTAGAATCCTCTTCAAGCTAGGGTCACACAAAATTGCAGTGAAATTTAACAGCACTCCTACTTTACCTAGTACTGACCACTAGCTCTAGTTCTTTGTTTCACCATCAAGTCCTGTTTTTTGTTTTCATTATTGTAAATTATCTTGGCTTTTGAGTAGGTATTGCTTCCATTCCATAGCCACATGTTCTGTCTTCAAAATGATGTCTTGGTTCCACCTATTATGTTTCTGGCAATTTTTTTCCCCACTTCAGACACAGCTCACAGGTTAATCTTTAATTTATGGGACTCCTCAACTGGGTATGTAAGATCCTTTTTTCTTATTCACTAATCCTTTCTTTTCATACTCATTCTCTACAAACATTTGTGTTTGAAGTATGTCCTTCTCTCTGTATTAGTTCTTGTAAAAAATGTACATTTTTGTTTTGTATGTATACATTTAAAATTTTTATAAATCATGTCATAGGAAAAATCTTCTATTTCTCTTCTTCACTCAGCACTACATTTTAAAAAGTCTAGTCATATTTCTAAGTATATTTTTAGACTTGCATTAAACTGATGCCTGCTCAACGATCTATTTTATCCACCCACATCACAGAAATGGACATGCATTTTGCTCTCAACTCATCATTATTAATAATGCTGTGACAAACATTCTCTTATATCTTCCCTTAGGGGTGAGAATGCCTCTGGGATCCTATACCTACCAATGGAAATGCTAGGTCATAGGTAATATATGTGTCATTCAGTGTCCTCCTAGGAAAACAAATCACTCTAAGCAAGTCCTAGGGACTTTAATGCAGGAATTGGTTACAGAAGTGAGGGAAAAGCTGAGAGCCAAATAGGGACATGCAGTAACAAAGTATCCTACAAGATTATTAAAGATCACAAAAGAAAAAAGTATCTAAAATTTGCTTTCTTAGGTGAGTACTTACAGATGCAGTATCAGCAACAACCTTGAGCTGAGCTCTAAGGTCAGCTGGTAGCTGAGAACACAGAGAAACAAGAGGCTACCTAGAGATGGGGTATCTTGAAAACAAACAAACAAAATCAAATCATGGTCCAAGATTCCTATTATGAACAAAGTCTTTTCTAATAGGTTTGAATGGATGGGATCCTTACTCGGTCCATAGTCATTGTTACTGCAATATACTTACTTCTTTTGAATTTTAACCCTTGTCTTTTATTTAATTTTTTTTTATTTTTTAAAGATTTATTTATTTATGCACACAAGAGTTGGGGCACAGGCCAGAGATTTGGAGGATGAGAGAATTCACCAAAGAAAGAGTGGGGAACAGAACAGGCAGACTGACTGAAATACACTGCTGAGGGGAGCAGCAGGTGAAACAGGAGAGATCTGCAGCGCCATGTGGGTAGCTCTCTGGCCGGTCGGGATCAAACTCATGCTGCAGAGGCTGTGGATTGCTTCATAGCATGGTGCTTAACCCCTTGTGCCACCAGGGAAGCCCTTAATCCTTGTCTTTTAAATTACTTAGTTTCACTTGTCTCCCAAAGTTTGGAGACATCAAAATTTCCAAATACATGTAATTCAAGGACATAAACAATTGGGATTACAACCCTGTGACAATCAATCTTGAGTTAACAAGGAAAGATTATGCTACCTTATGGGTCCCCAAACCTTTGCCCCTATTCATCAGGAAGTAATTCTAGCAGATGAACCTTTGCCCACTGCCCATCAGGTTTCAAAAGTAGGATTTATACAGAGAAGGGAACTGTCACCAGCCTGGTAACTATAAGTTCCTCGGCCTTTCCCTGTTTATCTTCGCTCTGCTCCTATTTATCTTTTCTTTAGACAAAACTGGAAATCTAGACAATGCTGGCTGAATCCAAGATAGAAATAAAACTAAAACAAGGATTAATCACAGCCTCATTACCATCCTAAAAAGCATGCCCACCAACACCATGACAGGTCCAGTCAAGACCAAACTTAGAAGAAAAAGGGTCTTGAATGCAGTTCCCTGAAACCTATTCCTGGAAGCCTATTCCTCTGAAATCCTGCTAATGCCAACTCTTTAGTCTCCCCCCTTCTTCAGTACTCTCCCATATAAATCACTTCTCCCCAATTCAGAAAGATAACTTTTGAGACCATAGACCATGTCCTTAGGTTTCTGGTTCCTGATTAAACCTGATTTCATTCCACAAATTCTTGTCACTTGAATTTTAGCCTAAGAGCAGAGAGTAGCCAGACCCAGACCCTGGTAACACTACCACATCAAAAACTACAGGAATCCCTTCTAATAGGAGCCCAAGTCATCTGATGGAAGTTGGAATCACATTAGACTGCCTGGTAAGAGCTGAAAAGAAGGAAGAAATATAGATATTCCCTGGGGGTAGGAGGAAAGAAAGAGGAGAGAAAGAGAGAATACTGTCTCCTACCAGATATGGGGGGTCAAATTACAACATTGAGCAATTATAAACTTAAGAGGATGCAAAGGTGATGGAAATAGGTAATTTCTCACTAATTCATGCAACAAACACTAGAAACTACTTATCAAGATAATAAGAACCAAGTCTG
Source organism: Talpa occidentalis (assembly GCF_014898055.3). Taxonomy (NCBI): domain Eukaryota; kingdom Metazoa; phylum Chordata; class Mammalia; order Eulipotyphla; family Talpidae; genus Talpa; species Talpa occidentalis. The sequence goes on from NW_023604972.1 coordinate 44,547,453, forward strand.
TTTGATTCCCCAATGCATCCCCTGTACCAAGCATGGCCATTATAGACATTCATTGACTAAATACTGACTGTGTGCCAGGAATAGCTAGGAGCACCATGGATATGCTCCTTACTCTCAGTCTCAAGGAGAAAAACTACTTCAGTGTGATAAAGGTTGGAATTTGCAATCAAACAAACTAATATCACAGATAATAAAAACAACTATGTGGGTGCACCACATCTACAAATGGAAGAAAAATCTTACTGTCATACCAATAGGGGCAGAGAAAGCATTTGTTGATATTCAAGATCCATTTATGATAAAACCCCTCAAAATAGGGATATAACACATATTGCAACATTAAATAAAGGCCCTATATGACAAACCCACAGTTAACATCATGCTCAGTGGTGAAAGATTGAAAGCTTTTCCTCTAAGATCTGGTATAAGAAGAATGTCCATTCTCACCACTTCTACTCAACAAATATTGTAAGTCTTATTTATATAGAACAATTAAGCAAGAGAAAAGATACAAAAGGAATCCAAATGGCTTGGGGGAGGGGAGGAAACAGGGGCTCCCTGGGGCCGAGGGTTCAGGAGAGAAGGAGCCAGGGCCCCGAGCCAGGCAGCCCCAGGCAGCGCGGGCTACACAGTCTCCTAGCGACTCAAGCGTCTGCGAACTCTCCCTCGAGTACGCAGTCGCTGGGGAGCCAGCGGCAGGATGGCCGGCCGCAAGCAGCCTCTCCTGCCGGGGACTCTGGCCCAGGTGCCTATGGGCAAGAACTGCAGGCCCTGGTAAGCGCACAGCGTCGGGGCGAGGGCGCATCCAGTGAGCGCCTCGCTAGGGCGCCGAGACACGGAGATGCCTGGGGCTGGGGCCTGGGGGCCTGGGGCTGGGGCCCGCGGCAGAGAGGCTGACTGCAGCTGCAAGGTCCCGCTTGCCTTTTGCCCTGAAGGAAGGAGGCACCTGCAGGGTAAAAATATAAAATAGCCAGCCCTTGACACGCCCCATCGCCAAGGAACACTTATTTCAATTATCCTCAGCCCCCACCCGTCAACCCACAGCCGCAGGGAATGTAGATTCATGGACACGCGCCAGGTGGGAAACTATTGAGCAGAGTCCGCAGTGAGACTAGTTTAGCCTAAGACCCACCTTTCTCCAGGTTTTCTACTTGGGATCCTTGCATCTAGTGAGGCGTCTACTGTGACTTTTACGGAGATCACCCAACTGGTGAATGTGGACAAGCTGAGCGCCTTTGGGGGCAGATGCCTCGGGTACTGGAGTGGTCCGCTGCCACTTTACATGAACCCTTCGTCCCTACTTCCCCTCCTCAAGTGATGGAGGCTAACCCCCCTGGCAACTTCCTTTCCCACCCTAAGTCATGTGATCCATACGACCAGCCCTGTTTTCTTTCAGGTACGAAGAGAATCCATCATCCAAGTACTTCAAGCACAGGAACAGGCTGAAGCGGCCCTGCCCCCTGAACAGCCGGCGGTGGAGATTTGTGGAAAAGGGGCTGGATGACTTCAGGAACGGTTGCCTGTCTCACCGAGGTCTCATCATTAGGGGCCCTGAGGAGGGCTCTCTCCCCCAGATTCCTCACAGAGCTCCCCAATCTACCCCAAAGAAGGGGCAAAAGGCACCTGTGAAGGAAGCAACCCTGTTTCCCAAGCTCTCACAAGCCCAGCAGGCACGGAAAGCATTCCTGGAGGACGTGGAAGCCCAGCTGACCCGGCACCCCTTGGCTCTCTACCCGAATCTGGAAGAAGATATGCCTGCAGAGGTGATGTCCTGTGGGAGGGCCTTTAGTGGGACCTCACAAATAAGTCCTTTAGGGGCTTAGGGAGTTTCGTTGAAGGTGACATATTTATGAGGGCCAGAGGACTGTTAAACAAGTAACTTGGTTCAGTTGAAACAAGAAAAGGCTTTTATTTGGGGCTTTTGTCCTGCAGCTCAGAAGACACAGATCCAAGCAACCTTTGAATTGTTTCCAGTTGCAGGGACATGGAAGCGCTTATATACACAAAGAAAACGTGGGCTTCATCCAGCTCCGTTGTGCTATGCAAATCAAACCAGAAGTTAGCTAAGTTGCGATTGGTGCAGTATGTGCAGATTGGATGGGTGAAGCCAAGCAGGGGTGCTTGGCTGAGCCCCAGTCCTTGGTGGTCTGTGGTTGTCAGCTTGGTTTCAGTTTCTCACTGGAGGTGGTTGTTTATAGCCAAGCCTGACCAGTGTGGGCTGCAGGGTCCTGCCTCAGGGGCTTCCTGATGCTGTTTTGGTTTTATCCGGATGTCTCCATTTTGTCTTCTTACTTTTTAAATATTTCTGATTAGGATTAATGAATCCTAATCAGTATGAGAGTTCTTATGGGGGCTGGAACAGTTTCCTTTCTCTGCACCAAAGATACACAATGAGCTATAACATACAAGCAGCTTTCTTGCTTTCTGTGAGTCTGTTCAATCTACAAAGGTCAGCAAACCAGAAAACATTTGACTTTTTTTTTCCCTGAGGGTCTATCAGTCTACTTTGCTTGTGACATTTTTGGGGGGAGAAAGAAGTGGGGACAATTGTTCAGTCTTGATTCTGTCACTTTAGCATTGACTTAGGGGGTGTACATAAGCACTTACTAATGGGTGTGTGGGAGGTGGAGGAAAACCTGAATGGTCAAGGGGAAAATTCACCAGATTGTCAAGGCTAAGGCCAGGCAGCAGCCCTGTGGTATCGCCAATGTCCTCAGCCTCTTTTGCCTTTCAGCTCCATTAATCCCTTTATATATGTCTCTTATTCTTGTACCTCCAAATAACTTTCACACCTCCAGTCTCTTTCAAACAAGAAGCCAAGGGTTAAAAGTTAAAGGGTGCGTGTCAGCTGACTCTGCCTTTGAATTAGGCAAACAATAGCTTTTCCATCAATATCTAATTCATTTGACCTCTCTTAGCTTCTAGGGGTCTAGACAATTGAATTCCTTGGTTGGTCATTGCACCCTTGAACAAAATCCAGACCAAAATGCTGTTAGATTTAAGGCAAAGGGGCAGGACACTGTCATCCTGCCCTGTAGTCTATTCCCTACACAATGAGTGTGGCAGTTCACAAGCTAGACTCCTCTACTCATCCTACCTCATCCCTGCTCTACTCCGTATCCGTTCCACATCTCGGCTGGCACTCACTCTGCTGCTGACACCCTGGCCTCCCTGCTGCTCTCTGAACATTCACAAGCATGTCCAGTCCAGCTGTTCCTATGCCACAAGTACTTGCCCCGGATGTCCCCTTGGTTTACCCCAATACTCCCTTCAGAGCTTTGTCCAATGTCTCCTGATTGGGAAGGCCTATATAAAATAGCACATTCCTTCTATCTTCATTCTCAATCCCTTCCTACCATCTGTTTTTCATTATAGATATCACTTGACCACTGGGCTCCTAGAATAAAAGTTCTACAAGGGCAGAAACTTGGTGTCTTTCACTGTGAACCACCAATACTTAGTGTGTGATAGACATTAAACAAATATTTGTGAATAGTGAGTAAATGACAGTTGCAGAGAAGTCTATAGAGGACAACTAGAATTCCTAACCCATGGTTTTCCACTTGAGGCTTTCCTTTCCTGTCTCCTGTAGGCCAGCGCTCCTGAGTCCAGGACAAAGAGATGGTTCCACACATTCTTGAATGACACATGGTATCGTGATCCTTATTTCCATCTGACTTTCCCAACTAAGTGTGTTGGCTTCTTGCTAAGGCAGGATTTCTTCTTATGCTGCTTACCAGCAGCAATAATACCCAATTCAGGGCCTCCCCTGGTGGCACAGCGGTTGAGTGCTGGTTCGTTCCCTGGCCGCCGGCGAGGGTCCCACCCCCACACACACACACACAAAACCAAACCAATTCAAATAATACCCAGAATAAGAGCTTCCTTTTTTTTTTTTTTTTTTTTTTTTTATAAAGCAAAGCCATACAGCTTAATTCCCATAGGTCCATTTAGGCCTAAACCTGCCACTATGGCCCTGATTGACTTGGCGTGCTCCGCCTCTGGAAGGAGTGAGGCCAGAGTCTGGCCAGTTCAGACCATGAGAGCTGCCAGTGGAAGGAAGAGGATTCACCAAGGAAAAATCTAGCTATTACTATCCACAGGAAGAAGAATGCATGCTTGGCAGTCAACAACCACAGAAATCTTAGTGGCAATGTGCTCATAGGGGCAGTTGGGAGCCAGGGTGCATCCAGAGGCACTATTCTGTACCAGGGAAGTGTTACTTCACTGCAAAATTTGTCTACCTAATGTCCAGGCGATGGGAAGTTCCTCACAGCACTCAGCACAGAGTTTGCATAGGCACTGAATTGACCTACTGGAAAGGAAAAGCAATAGGGAGCGTTGGTCTGTTCTTAGAATCTAGAGATCTCCTCTTCAGTACATTTTCCTTCTCTCCAAGGGTTTTTTTTTTTTTTTCCTGTTTGTAGCTCTTATTAAAGGTGCTGGAAGTGCTGGATCCAGACAGGAAACTGGAGGACACATGGGCTTCTTGTCAGAGCACCAAGAAAATATTGAAGGAACCCACAAAACTTTTAAAAAAATGTCCTACCCAAGTCTACCTGGGACCGTAAGTATTACTCTTAACCCCTTGCTCATTCCTGTCACCTTATTAAACATTCTAGGAGGTACCTTCTCAAGTACCACTATGTTTAGAATAGAGAAGGAGGAATAACTAAGTTCCAATTTTTAAGGCCAGCATCTTCAAACTCTCTTAGCATTGTCTTCATATCACCTTCTCCTCTGTATATGTCCAATCTTTCTTTGCTTCTCTCTGACGATGACACTTGTGATGGTACTTGGAGCCCATGCAGATAATCCAGGATAATTCCCCCATCTCAACTTAACTTAAACACATCTGTGAATAAAATAACACTTGCAGGTTTCAAGGATTAGAACCTGATCTCTTTGGGGCTGTTACCAGATTACAAAAGCATGAGATTGTATCTCCCATCTTTAAAACTATTTCCCTTGACTACAGAGTCTCTCATTTCTTATAAAGCAAAACTCCTTGGAAGGAGACATACTTTCTCTTCTGTTCTTTCTTGAACTCTACTCTTTCTTGAACTCAATCTAGTTTGACATGACTAGATTTATATTTTGAAATGACCATTTTGGCTGCGGTGCAGAGAATGGCTTAGGGATTGGAGCTTGGGGGTCCTAAGAAAAGATGCAGAGACACCAGTGAGGAATCTTTTGCAGCAGTTCAGAGAAGGAGCTAGAATTAAAGTCTATCAGTCTTATTAATAGCTGGATTTTAGGGATAAAGGAGAGAGAAGTCAAGGATGTCTCCTACTTGTCAAGATTCTTCTGAGACTTTGACCAACTCTAAGCATGATAACTTGGGCTTTTATCTTAATAAATAACACTCATGATTTAAAAAAATCAGCTTATAGGGATAAAATCCTACATAAGTTTTAACCCCTATAACTAATCATGATATTCTTGTCTTTATAATATTAATAATAGGACTGTAGTCTTTGAAAAATTAAAATATAATATGTGAGTTTGTAGGAGACTATTAGAAATACTTATTTTTGATTTCATTTCTCCCAAGATACTGTTTGAAATCAACTTGGATTCATGGTGCTTCATATCGTAATTCTTTGATGATCTCATTATCTGTAGCCCCAAGAAGACTTCTGTGCCACATCCAGGACAATGGCTTTATAAAGAGAAAAAGACCAATGAAACAGATTTGCTCCATGAAAATGGTTCTCTGCTTCATAAAAATGTACGCCAAGTTGTTCATGACTTCTGCCACTGGGCCACTGACTTTGTAAGTTAGTAGTAATAGTTACAATTTACTTTGTAAAGTCAAGTTCAAAATTATTGTTTGGATATAATCTAAGTCAAGTAATCAAAGTCATGAAGGACTCTTTATGACTTCCCTACCATTTATAATGAGTGCTTGGTTGTGGGTATGGTGTGGTAACATATATCTGAAGAGGTGGGGTTCTGTATTTCTGAATCATATACAGTGTTATAAACCAATGTTACTTTACTATAAAAATTAAGAAATTATTTAAAATAAGATTGTTTTTCAGGAAAAAGAAGAGTCCTTAGAGATGAAATATTTAGAAAGTTTACAAATCTGCAGCCAATTGGAATGTTTATTATTTATAGCTCACATCATTAATGTTGCTTCATCTTTTTCAACTTTCAGCTACATTGAGATATTATTGATATGCACTATTGTGTAAGTTTAAGATGATTTCATATATGCATATTTTGCAAAATGATTTCCACATAAGGTAACTTAACACATCCATCACCTTACACAATTAGCTTATATGTGTATGTGGGGAAGTGGTGGCGATGAGAACATCTGAGCTCTTCTTTCTGCTACTTTCTAAGCAACTTGCATGTTAACTACAATCATCATGCACATTCTCCCCTGTCTGTGTGGGCTTCCTCTGGGTACTCAGGTTTCCTCCCAGGTTCATTGGTGTGTCTACATAGTCCCAGTCTGAGTGAGTGTGGCTGTGTGTGTGAGAGTACAATGTATTTTTTTTTAAGATTTATTTATTTATACAAGAATTGGGGTACAGGGCCTCCCCTGGTGGTGCAGTGGTTGAGCGCTGGGTTGTGAGGCTGCCCGCAGCCTCTGCAGCGCCAGTTCAATCCCCGGCCACTGGCGAGGGTCCCACAAAAAAAAAGAATTGGGGTAGAGGCCAGAAGTGTGGGAGGGTAAGAGGATTCACCAGAGATGGGGCAGAGAGCAGAACAGGCAGAGGGACTGAAAACACTGCTGAGGGGAGCAGCGGGCAAGACAGGAGAGGTCTGCCGTGCCATGTGGGTATCTCCCTAGCTGATGGGGAATCGAACCTGCACTGTAGAGGCTGTGGACAGCTTCACAGCACTGTGCTCAACCTGCTGCACCACTGAGGAGACCTGAGAGTTCAGTCTTTGATGGGAGGGCATCCAGCCGGCCTTGTCCCTGAGCTACAAGGATAGTCTCTAGCCACCCAAGACCCTGAACCAAAGTAAACAGGATGTAAAATGAATGAATGAATGAATACAAATGATTGTTGAATGTTGCACATATTTTGGTCTTTAACAAATTGCCATGGCAACTTGACTCTTACTTTTACCAACTAGCCTACCGTCAAATTGGTTGTTTTGCTTAAATTCACTGTTTCCAAGAACCTACTAATGCTGTTAAGCAAGTGACTTACTGAACCCCTAGGGACACCATCTCTATGAAGTATTGGAGAAGTTTGCTTTTGTAGAACAGACTGAATTTTCTTCAATCCCTTAGTTTCTATTGACTCACTATTTCGTGTAGGTCCTAAGCTGTCTCTTATGCACACTGATAAAGCTCCTCAGGCCTCAAATATTTCACGTCTCCAATGAATGGTGACTGAGCATTTACCTCTCCTTCAAACTATCTCTTCTCTAGCCATGGTGAAATACCATCCTTAGATTAAAAAAGAGACCATTTGTCCTTGACTCATGTGGTATGATATTCTTCCAGGGTTGTTTGAATATTGATGAGGAGTTTATCCTGAAACAGTTCAACATTGACTATCAGAGCAAAACAAGCTGTGATGTGCTCCGCACGATGAGACTGAACCAGGTTCCTCTGGAGCTAAAGAAGACTGTAGGGCTAAATAAACTGCAGGAGCCAGAGATTTTCCATAAACTACACTGTGAGCAGAAACTACAGGTAATTGCAAAAGGGGAAAAGATGGAAAATCAAAGGAAGTGAAATTGCATTAAAAGCTTAAATGTTCTTTAATTCTGGAACTCAGAGGCATTTGTCTTTTTAGTAGAATTCTTGAACTTTTTAAATATTTAATATTTGGAAAAATGAATGAATATTCAATACATATAACAGAGTCAGTTAAACAAACAAGATTTGTGTTTTATTATTATCATTTGATAATTTGTTTTTATTATTATCATTTGAATAGTCATTATTTTACTTCTATGTGTTTTATAGGTGAGATAATCTCTTTATGTGTTTTATATATGCAAGTTATAATGTGAATGTCTGTTATAAAAGTACTGCAATTAATGATTATGGAAGCTGTTTATTTTATATCCTAAGAATCCTGGAATTTTTCAGGAAGTCTACTCTACTTGAGTACATGTTATTCTTGATCACATGCTTGCCCGATCACTAACAAATCACTCAATTTTCTAGTACCAATTTCCTATGAAGATAGAAGAACAAAGTAACAGAAAGGAGAAATAATACATGCTATGTCCAAAGGAAGTTACTATGGGCCCTGAGGCACTTTTTTATACAATATGTCATTGCAAATATATATCCAAGTCAAATGTGCCAATTCAACAATAGATATAAGTGTTCGAGTTGGAGTTAGTGGGGAAGGATGTTTCTTTTTCTGAAAGTGAAAAACAGTATATTATCTCTGATTAGTTAGCCCTTGACAGCATGTGTCTGAACTTCAACATTTCACTTACTCGTGAATTTATTTCAGTCCCTTCTCCTCCCCTTCCTCTTCCCTCTCCTACTCAACATGAAGCTGATGAAGATGAAGATCTTTACGTTATTTGATATACTTTTCTTAGTAACGTTTGTTCTTCTCTAGCTTACTTTATTGTAAAAACACAGTATATAATACACACGGCATACAAAATAGGTGCTAATCGATCGTGCTTTGAGAATCAGCAAGCTATTTGTAGTTAAGTTTGGGGGGAATCAAGTTTTTGATTGTGGGAAAGTGGAGGGGGGAAGGCAGTAGATGCCTGTCATCCCCATATGGCTCAAGGATCAACTGTATTCTCTACCTTTTAAACAAATTCTTTGATGCTCTATTGCCTATATTTTGGACATATTAACTTTGTCCTTTAAAACTGAACATGTGGGGCCTCCCTGGTGGCGCAGGGGTTGAGCGCTGGGTTGCAAAGCTGCCCGCAGCTTCTGCAGCGCCAGTTCGATCCCTGGCTGCTCCCCGGCCACCAGGTGAGGGTCCCACATGGCGCGCAGACCTCTCCTGCCGCCCGCTGCTCCCCTCAGCAGTGTACTTCGGTCCTTCTGCCTGCTCTGCTCCCCGCTCTGGCTCTGGTGGATTCTCTCACCCTCCCGCACTTCTGACTGTACCCAGTGCTTGTATAAATAAATAAAATAAAAAATCTTTAAAAAAAAAAAAAAACTGAACATGTGGACTGACATATTTTACATACATGCCATTTTCAAACCTTGGAAAAAGTCAACAATGCAAAAATACTTCCACTCGGTTAACAGTACAACCAGCTCAGGGACTGCTGAGGGACACGGGAAGTAATTCACTATACTTCCCCCTTCTCTCTCTCCTTGCCTTATACCAATTTGTTTCTTTCAAGAGCGGGTTCATGGGTTCATGCTGTTGAAAAAATTATTATTAATATTACTATTTTTGTAAAGTGGAGTAAAGTATATCCTGATTGAAATATGTAATGATTCAGTTGAAGATGCTCAGAGATCAGACTTTTGAAAAAGGTTAACAGCTCATTAGCAGAGACCACAAATAGCTGGCAGAAAAAAATTCAGATGATTGCTGTCTGCTAAGTAGGTAAAAAGGATAAGCTGTTAAAAATGGGTGAAAAATCCTAGATATTGCTGTGACCTAGGTAACCAAAAGCAGAGAGGTGGGGTTGGGTGAAACCCATTTACCTAAGGAGTGAGCTCTTAAGTGGCACCAAGGTAGAGCTTGATTTCCAGGATTGCCCATGCCCAAGGGCAAACTCAGAAGGTCTCCTCTCATAGAATGGGAAGTGTTTCTTTGAATAGCCTTTTGCACACATCCACCTGTAGCTCTGGTAGGGTTGACAGCTTAGCAGGGCTGGGCTTTTTGTGCTGGTAGCAGTCTTGGGTTAATCTGATATCCTTAGCCATGAGTGATGTTCTGAATCCCCCCTGAAAGTTATTAGCTGAGGGACTCCTTCCATCACCCCAGGCACAGGAGCACTAGTGTCACTTGATCAACACCATCTGGAGCTCATACTTAGAATTTTAGCCTGTAGTTTTGGGTCAAGCCCTAACCTGACTCCAGGATTCATAACTTCAGTGGTTCCTAGCTAATAGCACGTTGTTACCGATCTTTACTGCCTGCCCAGCCACAACAGCTCCACAATACACCACATGGAGGCCATGCATGCCAGCAGTTCTTGGGTGGCAGCAAACTCATCTTCTATTCCTCCCACCACAAACATGAGGTTCCAAGACCAAGTAGCTCCCACTAGAACTGGAATCTATTAATAGTGAACATTTCTTCTTTTTTTTTTTTTTTTTGGAAATCTATTTGCTCCAGAATAATCTTCTATTGCATTCTGTCACACATTGTAATAATTCTATAACTTTGTTGGCTATATCTGCTGGGGAAGACGCTAAGCACTACCTCTTCATCTGCATCTTCCAACCTTTGCAAGCATCAGGGAACACATCAGAAATAACGAGCAGGTAGCCACATGCATCATGAGAGTTTTTGCCATTGGATTCTCCATGTTGTTTAGTCCAGTGAATCCAACTGGAGTCTTAGAAGCCATTGACCTACAACACACAACTACAAGGCTAATTGCTGCCAGGTTCAAGAACTGGAGACCAGAGGTGGTTCCTCTGAGCCATAAGGAGGCTGCCATGGTACCCCAGGTTTACCTTCCTGTGGTGAGCCCCCTGTTCTCTGCTCCCCCACTTACTTCAAGGGTGCAGTGTGGGGCAGGCCCAGGTGCACAGAGCACTTGTGCTCTGGTTCTCCCCTTTCAGCTTTTGTATGTCTGAAAATACCCTTATCAGCTTCCATTTTTAAAGATTTTTTGTGGGAATAGAATTCTAGGCTCACAGTTTTTTGTTTTTTGTTTTTTCATTACTTAAATATATTATTCCAGTGTCTTATTGGTTTGGTTGTTTCTGATGAGAAATCCTATGCTATCCTTTCTGTTTTCTGGATTGTTTTTTCTTGGATATTTCTAAGACTTTCCTTTTTTCCCCACTGGACTTGAGTAGTGTGATTATTGTACACCATGGTGTATCTCTCTTCATGCCTCTTGTGTTTGGGGTTTGTTGAACCTCTTTGACCATTATTTCTTCAAAATTTTTTGTTTCCTCTCAGTCCTCTCATAGGATTGCATGTCCTTATGTTGTGTAAGGCGTCTCATAGTTCACTGGTGCTCTGTGCAGCTTCTTGATTCTTTTTTCTCTCTGTGTAACTGCGGTGTCTTAAATTCACTAATTTTTCTCCTCCAGTATCTAATCAGCTATTAATATCATTCAGTGTTTTTTCTCATCTCATGAATTATAAATATTATATCAAGAAGTTTGACTTGGGTGTTTTAAAATATCTTTCATATCTCTAATTAGTAACCTTTTTAAATGTATTGCAGTTATAACAACTGCTTTCATGTTCTTGTTTATTAATTCTAACATCTTTATCCATTCTGTGTCAGTTTCCACTAATTGATTTCTCACCTCACCATGGATTATGTTTTCTTGCTTTTCAACATGTCTGGTGATATTTGAGTCAAAGCGAGATACTGAGAATATTCCTTTATTGGGGCTGGGTACTTTTGTACTCCTATAAACTTGAGTTATATTTTGGATATAAAATGACTTTGAAATGTTTGATCCTTTTGGGGATTGCTTTTTTTTTTAAAATAGAGGCATGTTTTGTTTATTTATTTATTTATTTATTTATTTGTTTGTTTTCATTTTTTTTATACATGCACTGGGTACAGTCAGAAGCACGGGAGGGCGAGAGAATTCACCAGAGCCAGAGCAGGGAGCAGAGCAGGCAGAAGGACCGAAGTACACTGCTGAGGGGAGCAGCGGGTGGCAGGAGAGGTCTGCGCACCATGTGGGACCCTCCTCTGGTGGCCGGGGAGCAGCCAGGGATCGAACCGGTGCCGCAGAGGCCGCAGGCAGCTTTGCAACCCAGTGCTCAACCGCTGCACCACCGGGGAGGCCCTTTTGGGGATTGCTTTTAAGATTTTTTGGGAAGCCCAAAGTAATGTTTAGTCTCAAGCTAATTCCCTACTATTGAGGCAAGACCCTTCTGTCTATGAATCTTTAGGTTTCCTGGACAAAATAGACACTCTCCTGGCCCTGGGTGCGTGCTGGCCATTGCTGCCTCGAATCTTTTTGGTTGGTTCTTTCCTTGTCCTTGAGTAGTCTCCTTCCTATGCTCTTTCCTTGTCCTTGAGACTCCTTGCCAACCTCTGGAGTTCCCTCTATGTACATCTCTCTCTGTTGCTCTGCTGCAAACTTTAGCTGCCTTGGTCTCCGTGGACTCTCAGGTCTGTCTCCTCAACTCAGAGTCCAATGGGCCCCTCCTGGCCTCCTCCCTGCACTGTGACCTGGACACTCAACACAGTGAGCTGGGACAATTGTGGGACTAATTTCATATGTTTCTTATCTCTCAGTGATCACTGTTCTTTGTTACTTGATGTCCAGTATTTTGCAAGCCATTGTTTCATATAATTCCCGCCCCACAACCCATTTTTTGACTTGCAGGTGGGAGGATAAATCTGGTCAGTGTTCTAGAAGTGAAAGTCCCCATCTTGATTTTTTTTTACATTGCCTGCTCTCAGATCTGCTACACTCTGCTCTTTTGTGTTCTTTAAAACTCTGAACTTTCCCACTATCTTTTCTTTCCTCATATTATTTTCTGTGCTTGAATTACCCCTTTTTCTACATGCCAATGTCTTCATTTAGACACAGGTCATATGCTAATTTTTCATGTACTTTTTGTAGGTCCATTGGTGAACATCAATTTATTCTTCTTTCTTATCTCTCACAGCAATCTGTGCCTCTAGTGTAGCATATCTCTCTTTGTCCTATATGTAAATCCACCCACTTATTTATGCTTTAATTCAATAATGTGTCTAACAATCTATTGCTATGTGCACAAAAGTACTAGAACAAATAAAGGAAAAATTAAGGGCTCTTTCCTGTACTTAAGGAACTTATAGTGTAGAAGGGTCATCAGGTAAATTATTACTAATTAAATGATGTCATAATTCATACAGGACATAGGAAAAAGTAATCAAAATCACCAAGCATGGGGTGTGGGTTCAGTTAAGGCTCCACAAAGAAGTTATGTTTGTGTTGAATCTTGAAAGATCACCAAGATAACAAAGATCCAACAACATAATATTCCAGATCAAATTCTTCAGCGTGGAAGTAGTATAGATACTATTCTCCTTCCTCCCTCTCTTTTTTCCTCTTTCCTTCCTCCCTTTAATTTCTTTCCTTTCCTTCCTTTCATTTAATTTAATTAAGTGGCTCTCAGTGGAGGATGATTCTGCCTCTCTCTCTCTCCTCTTCTGCCCAGGGATAATTTGGCAGTTTCTGGAGATCACATTTTCGGTTGTCACAAATTGGGTGGTGCTACTGCCAGCTAGTGGGCAGAGATAAGAAATGCCACAAACTATCCTAGAGTGAACAGTACAACCTCCCACCCCCACTACAGCCCAATAAAAAAAATTATCCAGCTCAAAATGTCCAAAAAACCTACTGTTCAAAGTTAAGAAATCCAATGTTAATTCAAAAAATTTTTCAAGCATCTATTATGTCTTAAGTATTGTTCTGCATGCCAGGTGGCTAGAGAGAGGAACAATTTTGGAGCTTACATTTTAGAGAATGAGAAGAGAGGGCCTCCCCTGATGGCGCAGTGGTTGAGCGCAGGGCTGCGAAGCTGCCCACAGCCTCTGCAGAGCCGCTTCAATCCTTGGCCACTGGCGAGGGTCCCACATGGCACGCAGACCTCTCCTGCCATGCCCGCTGCTCCCCTCAGCAGTGTATTTTGTCAGTCTGCCTGTTCTGTTCCCCGCTCTGGCTCTGGTGAATTCTCTCACCCTCCTGTGCTTCTGACTGTACCCAGTGCTTGTATAAATAAATAAATAAATAAATAAATCTTAAAAAAAAAACAGATTAGTAGAGAATGAGAAGAGAGACAATCAGAAAAGTATAGAGCCGATCAAATGGTGATATGTGCTATTAAGAAAAATGAGGAAGGGAAGGCAGACAAGATAAGTAAGTCATGTGGGTATCTTGGGGAGGAGCATTACACAGTGGAAAACGTGAGTTTCCCACTGTCTAATCTGCAAAGGCCCTGAGGCAGAAATGTGAAAGACGTGCTCCAGAAATAGCAAGGAGGGCAGTGTGCTTGGAATGGAGGTATCACAATGTTGAATCCAGCTCTTAGAAATGGTAGCCCTCCCCTCTGCTTCAGGTAGCCTTATATGACTTCACTCTAGACTGTCCCACACATTCTACCTCACAGTTTACATGTGAGGAGAGAGGGGGACAGAATCTTTGTGTTTCATGTTTCTTTATGCCATTCTAGAATTAAAACCCCATTTGTGATGGGACAATATCTGGGTGTTGTATCCACAGTGCTGAACAATGAAGCAACAAGAGGTTTACATCCTTGATGCTCCACTGAGGCATGGGATTAAGAAAGGAATGATATCTATTCTTCCTCCTCTTTTTCTCTCCCAATTAAGGAGGCAGGAGATGGCACTGGGTAACATTTTTATAAAAAGTAGTATAGCATTTACATGCTGTGCAGTACTAGACTCATAATAAGGCTAAGAGCTAATTTGGGTTGACTGTTATTTAAGGACATTATTCTTCAGCAAAATATATAATTTTTACATGATTTCTAGCAGCTTTACATCTATTCTCTCCTTTATCTTTCCAACAATCCTATGGGACAAATACTATTATCTCCATTTTACAGATGAAGAATTTATGTAACTTGTCTATGGGGAGGGGGGAGGTTTGGATTTGTACCAAGGTTTGTCTAAATCTAAATGCCACACTTGACTACCTCATTATTTTTGTAATCATGAACTTTTCCTGTCAGCTCTGTAAATCAAACCACAGTGATCCTTCATAAAATACAAAAAGGAGCAACTATAAATTCAAAATAAATGCTACTGCATTCACAGGATAAATCTTAGATTTATTGAAATGAAAAGCCAAAAAAAATAATGAATTTGGAAACTATGTTATTCTTCTCTAGAATCCCTATAAGCCAAAGTGGGTGAAAATGAGATATGGAGCTTGGTATCTGAACCCCAAGTTGTGGAAAAAGCAGAGAGCAGATGAACCCTTGGTTGACCCTAAGATCTCACAGAAAGCTCAAGATGAGAATTTTAAAAAGGAGCTGCAGGAGCAGGTTTGTGTATGTGCTGAAATTTTATCATCTGAAATAGATTATCATTTTGGAGTCAAAATCTCTGTAATAATAGAAGTCTCCCGAAAAAGTCTAACAACTCAAATATTGAATTTAGCAATGAGAAAACCAAGTCATTATATGAGGAATGTGTAATAAGTAAGACTTGAAATCCAGAGGCTCCTGGTAGAAGCAATGTATCTAAATAGGAGACAATCATTCATTGTTCTCCTGACATTTTTGAAACAATTGATTCCATGGATAAATTGGCTGTTCAAAGGTTGATGTGACTTCAGAGCTCAGAATCCATGTAATGTCATGGGTTCTTTTTGAACAACTAGTGTGAAGCTCTCGCACTCTCTCTCTTTTTTCTAATCAACAATGGATGAATGTTAAAAGCAATTCAAAATTGCATTCAGGGAACTTCTTTATACAATTTAGCAGAGTTGCAGAATCTATCTGAGAGAAGGGGGACAAAGGTTAAATAGCCCTATTTGTTATTGCAACTCCACAAACACCACAAGAATGTGCTCTAATTTTACTGCAAACAAACTCTGCCTGCTCATCTCTTATGTACAAACATCTAACGGAAAAAAGATACTCATCATAGTCATGGAAATTTGGAAATACTGACACAACACTTGCATAGCACTCTGATGAGAGTATTTGTGAACCTCATCCCTTTTTCAGTAGAGCCAAAACTTCTCCCAAATAATGTGGAAACACTTTGAAAATATAAAAATTTGGTTACTTATTCAGGAATCACTTAGCAATTACCTCCTTTAGATTGCAAAGCTGAGGCAGAAAAGCTATTTTTGTCTTTTCTAGAATTAGTTATGAAATTTTTATTTTCAGATGTGAGGCATGACAAATTTATGAGCACAAGATGCTTAAATGAGCCTCAAGATAATGTAAATAATGTTTAGCAGCATGTCTTGGTGCAGTGTTTTTGGAAATGACTAAGTTATATGAATTACTATTCTTGTTCCACTTTGAAGAAAAATGACAAAAGATTCTCAATGAATTAAATAGTTAAAAACAAAAATAGGAGTTTCTTTTAAGGTGTTTAGATGTTCTCTCTTCAGAAATGTATTCTAAAATCCTTGAAAACTTAATAACTTTACAAACATTTTCACAATGAAAACTAAGAAAGACATTGGCAATAGTCAGCTCATGAAAAAAATTCATATTTACATTTTAGAAATATGGTTGATAGGACTTAGTGTACAAGATTTTCAGGCAGTTTAGACACAGAAAGGATTCAAAATGAGGGGATTGTTTATAATGATTTTATCATTCACATTTTTGCAATACCCAAAGATTGACTCACCCTCTACACTTTAGGGGGTGGCACTTGGCTATGATGTCACAACTCACAAGGACTCCCAGACACGATGTTTTGCTGGCAAGGGACAGTCCCTGTGGTGACGTGGTTGTCCACGTGGCTGTCCTATTGGGAACACACGAGTCTGAATGTTTTTATTGAGCTTGTTTGTAAGGTGAAATAATCTTTCATGAATTATAAATGACATAAACTTCTACATCCAATTTTTACATTCAAATAAGTGAAAGGACAAACCAAAGCTACGCCGGAATTCCCCAAAGATGTTGGGACTGGATCAAGGCTTTTGGGATTATCACACCCTTTCAAGTTCAGATTTAAAAATTGTGGCTATATATGAGCAGGAAAACCTGCTTCTTCTTCTATTATTCTCAATTCTCACCAAATGTGTCAGGATTTTTACACCCCACCAAACTATTCTCTGATTCTCCAGACGCCCTGGGGTGGTCTAAAATTTAACTCAATCTGACACCATCTACCTGGAGATAAGGTAGGGATCCCACATAAGTTAAGGACTCAGTCCCACAAGACTGATGACCCTCCCACCCCTTTCACCCTCCTTACCCCCTTTCATCCCCTGCCTTCAAGTCCAGGTTGCCACTTGTGCTTCTTAGCAGCCAACTCTACATCAGAGGCTCCCACAAGCCCTCCTCATGTTAGTCACCTACTAGAAGAGCTAAATCAGGAAAAGAGCTTACTTATTTGATTGCTGATTATTATAAAAGGCACCGAGGAAAAGCCAGATGGGAGAGTTTATAGGGCAAAGTTTGTGGGAAGGAAAGTGGAGCTTTCCAGCCCTCCCCTGGTGCGATACTCTTCTTGTACCTCTGCACATTCACCTACCCAGAAACTCTTTAAACATAGTCCTTCAGGGTTTTTATGGAGCTTTCATTGCACAAGCATGAGTGATAAAGTATTGGTTGTTGGTGATTGATTCAACTTCCATCTGGTCTCCCCACCCCAGAGTCTGGGGGATGGGGCTGAATGTGCCAACCCTTTAATCAGGAGAGACAGGAGAGAAAGTTGGATCTTTTGCAAACATTTATGTTCAAACCATGAACACTCTTGACACACATATTCCCAAATAAGAAGGAGGTCGTTGAAAGTGAAGTGTTTTCCAAAGAGCTACCTGCTTTTCTAAAATTAGGGCAAATATGCAACCAAACTTTTGATGCTCACTCTTCTTGTAATGTGGATCTTTTTTTTAGGAGGAGTTACTTGCGGACCTTCATGGAACAGCTGCTTTTAAAGATTTCGTTCTATGCAGGGGCTACCGGATGCCGAATGTGAGTAAAGCATGGTTTCAGAAAAGCCAACGGAGGGACCCACCAGCCGTGATGGGAGGAGTCAGCACCCCAGCAAAGTAAAACACTTCCCTTACAGGCTTATGCCAGAACTCAGCTCACTGGAAGAAGGGCGTTCTTTTCCCTAAACAGGAGCCCAGAGGTGGGATTTGGCATTTTACTCTCTTTATTTTGCCTATTTGGTTTCTGCTGTGTCAGCGGTGTTATCTTCCTGCTGACTCACCTGCCTTGGTTTTGGCTTCAGTGACACCAAAGTGAAAGGGATCTACATGTAGGAGATGTGGCCTTCAAATTGCCTACTTTTAATTCTCGAGTGAGTTTTTGATTCTCTTTTATTTTCATACTTAAGGAAAAAAAATACCTGTGGTTTGGGTCAGGTTATGGAGCTGGGAGTTGGCATATTATAATGTGGGAAAGATCTACATTAGTATCTATTTTCCATAACTAAAGAAATCCAAAGGGATTTCATTTTTTAGGACAAAAGCTGAAGTGATAAAGTGCTATGGGGTGGGCCTCCAGGGCACACAGGCTAGGGCAAAAGATCATTTCTAGGAGAGTCCACCACTATTTTCTTTTTCCCACATTCTCTTTCCCCCTTTCTAGTTCCCACTCCCTTAACTTGCCCGCTGACCAGACTGTCCCCCATATGGAGTGGTCCCCTTAGAAGGCGAAAAGTAAGGAAGGTGGTGGGGAGATTGGCTGAGAGTTCCATGAGCAAGAGGGTCTGATGCCTGCATTGCTGTGTCCAGACCAGCCTAGTCAGTACAGCAGGGAGCCAACCAGGCGTGGAGCCAAAGGCCGAGCTAATAATAAGCCATGCACTTGTCCTGCGTCCACCCTGCATACATCTCTGGGCTGATGGAGGTGGTGCAGCCAGGGTGGTCACAAGTTCTGGAAAATGGGATACAGCTGTCTCTCACTTTTTGAAAAACCGTGTTACACCATTTTGTGTTTAGGAAAGACCTACATTAGTCCCTGGTTTCAATAACTAAAGAACTTTGAAGGGATTTCATTTTTACGTCAACGGCTGAAAAGTGAAACTAGTGTTCAGTGTTTGTTTTGCAGTGAGCAAGCAGAGGCAGTGCTAGAATCTCCCACATGCCCAACACCTCCTGGAGAAATACTGTATACAGGCCATGTATTTTGTCAATTCTGCTTGGAGTATTACTTTAGATTTTGGTGTAATTTGGCAGGTTAGTTTTTACATCTGGGATGTTCAACTTTTTTTAATATAAATTGATGGTAATTGCTTCTTCCTATTATGCAATTTTTGTTTTTCAAAAGTTTTCATAGGCATGCTCTACTTTCCACTTCCTATAGTGATAGAACTAACAGTAGTTTATACTTACTGGAAAATAAAGTTATTCTCCAAGTTCAGCTCCCGACTGGTTTCAAAGGCAATATGAGAACAAATGTGAAGTGTGTGGTAGAGGTGGAGTTAAAAGACTTCATTACATAACTGCAATGAAGTCACCTCCTTTAGCTTTAAGCATCAATAACAGGCCTGCCTGATGTATTTAATCTGTTTACACATATTTATATTTATGATAACTTATAACAACTGCCTAATCTGTATATAAGGCTCACATAACCATATTTCTTTATATTTATAATCTATAAAATATGTTTATATATTTTATATATGTAATTATGATTATATTTATTTTATGTAAATGTACTTAAGTATAAATGTAATTATGAAAGATGTATGTTTATAGATATGTACATAAACACACACATATATTGCTCTTGATGTTATAATGACCTAAAGTTCTATATTAACATACTTAGCAGCAAAACACTTAATTTTTTTTTTTCTGATTTGTCCTGTCTTAATTTAATCCACTCTATTGATGAACATTTATTTCAGTTCAGGCAAAAGGCAGCATGCCTGACACACTGACTATATTTTTTCAGTATTAACCTGGGCCTACAGCAATTCCTCTGAGAATATCTACCCACTCAAACCCTTGAATATTTCTCCCTTTATTGTTATATCCTATATCCTCTATTTTATCAATAAGATTTAAACTAAAAGAAAGGAGTGAAACTATTATAGTAAAGGACACACACTACTTAACTCTATGTATAAACATTTGTTCTCTTTACTCCCATAATGTCTGTGCACCCTGTGGATATACACATTCAGATATGTGATACAGACACACATACAGCATTTCAGCATCAGCTATTGGATTATCTGCTTGTGCATTGCCTCTAGCATTATTCCATCTGCTACACTGATGAGTCTCAGGCCTGTAATAGTGGAAGGAGACACCACACTATGCTGAGCTGGGCTGGACTGGGCTGGACTTGAGCACAGAACAAGTGTGAATTAGATCTAGGTGTTTCTGATGTTGTGCAGCGACCTTCTAAAGTTCAATATCTATTATTGTCTAATTACCAATATGAGATTTTGAGTATGACAAGGTGTAAGATTGTGAGTTTGATTATGCTAGTGGTTGTGGTCAGGACTACACATTTTTGTTTGTCAGTCTAATGAAGGTCTTTCTCTTTTTTTTTTTTTTTAGTTCCTTGAGAAGATAACTATCAGGAAGGATTGTAAAATGTGTAATAATATTCCTATAAAATAATTCAAGTATAGAAGAATCATGGAAATGATCAGACAGATTTTACTTCCTGTGTACTTGGCTAGTACTCTCTCATTTTAAATATTAAACAAAACTTATGATGAATGTCCCACTGTGGATGCCCAACTTTGACTTGGCAACATCTATGAGTTTCACATCTAATACTTACAAACATTTCACAATGTCCTTCTGTTTCAGTTAATCAATATTCTATATTTTTTACCAATTATGGGATCAGTAGTAACATATTGTCTTTTTACACTTTTATAGCATTGTCGATATTATATAATTATGTAAACTCTTTGTAAAAATAAATAAAACCATAAATATAAACAGAATTATTCTACTGAATTTCCCCCAGAGTATTATTTTTTCTGGTTTTAGGTATCTCTTTTGTTCTTTCTTTAGAATATAATTTTCATTCATTTTGAATTAAGTTTATACAGGCTTTTCTCCCTTTTTCAGGTATTTGAGTCTGGATTTTTTTTTTTAAGATTTATTTATTTATTTATACAAGAACCAGGGCACAGGCCAGATGCATGGGAGGGTGAGAGAATTCACCGGAGACAGAGCGTGAACAGAACAGGCAGACTGACGAAATACACTGCTGAGGGGAGCAGCGGGCAAGACAGGAGAGGTCTGCCATGCCATGTGAGACCCTCGCAGGATGGAATGGGTGCTGGAGAGGCTGCAGACAGCTTCACAGCGTGGTGCTCAACCAACTGTGCCACCAGGGGAGGCCCTGAGTCTTGATATTACATATGTACTCAGAGCATAAGGTCATAAAGTTTTTTGGAAACTCATGATGGCATTTTTAAATTTAATTTAAAAATTAAAAAAAAAGTTAATGCTCGTGTTAGGAAAATCAGAAAATACAGATTTTCATGTAGGAAAAAACCCAAAGATTTCAATAAAGTGTACATCCCTCAAGAAAAAGAAAAGAAAAATACAAAAAATTCTTTTAGAATCAGTAATAACCATTCTTTACTTATTAGAATGTATCTTTCTGGTCTTTCTCTGTGAAACCCCACTCTGAATAATTTAATCAAATGAATTTATGAAAATGATATTGAATACCAAAGTTTTATTAGTTGCTGCATCTGTCTTCAAATATGAAATATCTGGTTGGTGGCCTTTCATCCTCTGGTTGGGTCATGATTTCATTTCAATAATCTGTATGCAGAAATGACTACATTGCAATAGGTGCTTTAAATGAGTCTTGTCTTTACTGTCTATGAATAATAATCAGACACTTTAGGAGCCCTTGATAGAAGCACTGAGCCCCAAAGAGTGAACCCAGTGCTGTAAAACTAGTTTCTTAATAAGAATGAGTATATAGTAGAATTCTATGGTGGTAAATAAGCACTCACAGTAAGTCTATGAGTGTTGGTTTGGTAGATATTTAAACGGGAAAGCAATCTAGATCCAGAATAAGTTGCTGTTCTAGTATGGACACTTTTCCCAGACTCCCTTGATGTTTCAACTCCTCAAACATGTCCACATCTTTAGTAGTGTTCACAGGAA
Source organism: Talpa occidentalis (assembly GCF_014898055.3). Lineage (NCBI taxonomy): Eukaryota > Metazoa > Chordata > Mammalia > Eulipotyphla > Talpidae > Talpa > Talpa occidentalis. Next base: position 44,569,333 of record NW_023604972.1, read on the forward strand.
CAATAAAAGGAGAGCTGTTGCTCCTGCAAGTCTGGAGGAAGAGGCATCCAGTTCTACAAGGCAAGCTGTGGCAAGACTTTGGCATTTAGTCCTGGGATCCTGACATTCAAGAGCTAAGCAGTAGGTGTTACAGGCAATGGTGGTCTGGAGACAATCTATTTCTTTTCCTGGTTGCATTGTTCCTGATTTTGTTACATTCAAACTTAATTCTTAACAGGGACTCAAATTTGGTTTTAATTGTGGGACAACTAAATTCAACAGAAGCAGACACTAGATCAGCCTAAATAAGGTGAAATCCGAGCTGCTTGCTGACATATAGCCTGCATTCCTACCTCCGTGACTACTTTGTTGGTGAGATCACTGGGTAATATTGGAGAACCTGGAGAAAGAAGCAGGCTGGCATGCAGTTGCCAGTCAACTTTTTCCCTGTTTGTTGAGTTATTCTTCTGCAGCAGAGGCCTTTTGGTGGGTATTCCCAAAGAACCAAGAACCCGCCTCCTCTGGATCCATTCTCAAGTTCCCCTGTATGGCTCTTCCCCCAACATACCAGTCACCAGTTCTACATGTTTAATCTTTCTAAGTCTCTGGCTGCTAAGCTAAACGGTTGACTACTGGCTATTAATTGGTGACATATGTACCTTAATACATTTTTCCTTTCAGACAAAGTGGTCCACAGGGTGAAGTGTTTAAAATTTTGCTCTGGGGCCTCCCCAGTGGCGCAGCGGTTGAGCGCTGGGTGTGAAGCTGCCCGCGGCCTCCGTGGCACGGGTTCGATCCCCGGCTGCTCCCCGGCCACTGGAGGAGGGTCCCACATGGCGCGCAGACCTCTCCTGCCGCCCGCTGCTCCCCTCAGCAGTGTACTTCGGTCCTTCTGCCTGCTCTGCTACCTGCTCTGGCTCTGGTGAATTCTCTCACCCTCCCGCGCTGCGCTTCTGACTGCACCCAGTGCATGTATAAACAAAAACAAACAAACAAACAAACAAATAAATAAATAAAACATGCCTCTATAAAAAAAATAATAAAATAAAATAAAATTTTGCTCTGCTGGAGAATTCCCCCTTTCAGTTGTTCTTCAGGCTACCCTTGAGTTTGGACTGCAATGTTATGCTGGTTCTCTTACAACTGGTGCCATCATTTTCTGCAGGTCTTTTGTTCAGTTTCCTGAATTTAGGAAACGCCCCAGGTCAGATTTGCAGGCCAAGAAAGAATGGTAGTATGGTAGAAGCAGACACACCATTTATTTTTTTAAGTCCTCAATTTCTGCTCAAGCCCAAGCTTATATAGAAATTTTCTGCTTCCTCCTGAGAAGCAATATGATTTTGCAATTAAACATGTGGACTTTGAAGCCTGAGCATTTAGGTTCAAACCAAGCTTTGCTACTTATTATTGATTTGACTACAGGACAAATTGTTTATTCCCTCTTTGCTTCATTTTTATCATCTATAAAATAAGGTTAATCACAATAATTACAGTATTATCTTCCAGAATTATGGAGACAATTAAAAGAAATATTACAAGAAATGTAGTTAGCATAGAGCCTGGCCCATACACTAAATATTAGCTGATTTCATGGCTTGGTGGATCAGATAACTCCCAGTTTGAGGTGAGCACCAGTCGCTTGGTTACCTAACATTTTGTGATTAGACTGCTGTATTTACCAGTGCCAAGTAACAAACCAAGTTTAGTTTCTCAAAGAGAAAACAGTTATATACCACGGAGTTCATGGCTCAACTTCAAACCCCAGGGAGCCTGTTTTCTAACTCTCTTTTCTGGACATGCCAAAACTCCATTTGACAGCCCTGTCTGCCACAGCTGCTCAAGAACACAGGATCTGCTGGATCAGATTCAGAGCTTCCTGGACCATTCTCACTTCTAGCTGTACTCAAAGTTTTTATAATCTCTCAGAGAGTTCACAGAGTAATTACCAAAGAAATGATTTGAAATAACACATATAATTCTGGCCTCCAAAATGCAAAGAAAAGTGTAAATATCATACCATTATATATTTTTCCAGCAACTAAATATAACAGATGTTGATAGTCTCAAGAACATACATACTAATAAAAAATTATTAATAACTAAGAATATTTGATATAATGAACTATATTTAATGTAAGCTTTAATAATGACTATCAGCCAGTTCACTAAATTCTTAAAAATATGACCATTGGCTTTTGTGAGCTGGTACAAACTGCCTTGAACACATCACTGATGGGAGGGTTCAATACAGGTAATAAGGGATGTGAGGGGTAAAGAATGAAAAGACTTGTCTTCCTCAACCTCCTACCTACTTCCACAAAGGTCATCATAGTCTTCATGCTCGGTGGGAAGAATCTCATCATACGGGGAGAAGAGACAAGGAAGTCTGCGTTAGCTTGGATCTGCCAAGAAGCAGATGGCAAAATGGAATTAGATGTTCAAGACGTTATTGGGGAACAGGAGAAGATAGGCAGAGCCTTTAGATTATGAGGCATGTGCGATCCCTATGGAAAGAGAGAGGGAAAGAAGGATTGGTATAGGAAAACTCTTAAACTCCGGCGCAATTCAAATAAAGGTTTGGCCAGGCCAATGGGGAATCTTCAAGTCAGAGTTGCCGAGAGGAAGAGTCTCACATCTTGCCAGAAAGGGTCTGCCTTGGTACTTCTGTGTGCTCAGTCACTGGCTGGGAGCATCCTAAGGGCGCATGGCCTCAACGTGCTAGTGGACAATCCGAGGGCCAACAGCTGGATCTCATATACTCCCTGCAATAGGAGATCTGCACAGAGTATTTCCATAGGGCAAGGAGTTAGGGGATTTTAGCCATTTGCATTTTCCCATATATTCACATTTCAGCATTCAGGCTTTTCATTCTTTCCCAATCACAGCTCTATTTCTCATGAGAGAACTGGCAAATCTGTAAATTTAAATGACATTTTGATTCAGCAAGTTAAAGATTATTCTCATTCCCAATTCAATAGTTGCAAGACATGTCATTCCTTCAGAAAATCCCAAGGAGTTCCTCATTTGGGGAGGGGAGGGGTGCATTTCTCTGTTAATGCAAAAAAAAAAAAAGGCCCATAAATTAATTGGATATGCCTCTCTTCAAAATGTGATGTCTAGTCACTTTCCTCTTGAGTTAGGCTGTACCTTAAGTTGATTTTAAGGAATAAATGCAGGAGTGATGAGGTATGACTTCTGAGACTAAATCATAAAAGACTAAATCATAAATTGTGGCTTCACTTGGATCATTTGCTCTGGGAGATACTAGCTGCTATGTTGTGAGGACTCCCAAACTGTGTCTGGGAAGGCCCGCGTGCACAGGACTAAAGCCTCTGCACCTGTACAGGACTAAAGCCTCTGCAAGGGTCCATGTGAGTGAGGTGACTCCTCCAGGCCCCATCAAGCTTTCAAATGAGAATGCAAACCCCTCTGACATCCCACTACAACATGAGAGACCCTGAGCAGAATCAGCTAAGTTGCTCTGGATTCCTGGCCCACAAAAATTAACGTTGTTTTAAACAAGAAGGTTGAGAACAAAGGAATTAACTTTTATTGACTGAAAAGTAGGTTGGGGGCAAAGGAAGGGGGATTTGACTGAAGGTCATTGGCTAGTCACAGGGAACTTCAGAAACATGAAGAATGAAAAAGCCTTTTCTTCAGATACCTGGAGTTTTGAATTTTATGTTTGTGTGACCCTCCTTCTCTGGGTTCTCAGTCCCCAGCCAGCTTGCAGCTCAGCTCAAGGTCATCTATAAGCCAGTAGCCTTTGCTGTGTCTGTGAAAGTAAAGTCTCAGACAATGGTTTTGATAAGTTCTTTTTTTTTTCTTTCTTGTACTATAGGATCTGAGACCAATTTAACTATTTAGCCTCAGTTTCAAAACCAAACAGGCATGCCAAAGACCCAGGACTGACCTTCCACCAATCACCACCTGATGAATTTTCTACCAAATAGAACTAGAAAGCTCCATTTACATAAAGCAGTACTGAATGTGGATGGTCCCACCTTTCAGTGTACCTAAGTGTCCCCCAACCCCAGGGAGCTGGAGCATAACACACAACACTAGTGCTTCTTGAGTTTGTGTTTCCCAGGCTGCAGTCCTGAAGCCTCAAATAAAAGTTCAAGCTAGACCAGACTTTGGTTTCTTGCTTAACAAAACCAAATTTGCTACCACTTTTGGATGGGTGAGACTCAAGTAAATATTGAAAAAAGAAAGAAAACAAGTACAAGGGATAAGGGGCACCCCAAACTTTGCCCTCATGATGGCTTCCCTTGTGTCTGCAGGGTTTTGGTCAAGCTCACTCTCTTCCAAGAATATACTGTTGCAGGTGTGAGGTTCTGCCCTTTTGTTGCTCCCCTGCAGAACTTTACCCCACAAGAAGCTGAAACATTTAATATTCCACAGAGCACATGATGTTCTAGTTGGTCTGTTCTTTCCTGGAGCGGAGCTGCTGCTGCTCAAAAGATCAACCCACAGAACCAGAGTCAACTTGGCACTAGAGCTAGCTGGGAAGAACTAACACTTGATCAAGAGAAGAGGCACGTGTGTGGCTGTGAGACTTGTAAAGCCAGGAGGCAGGGGTGGTAGATTCTTGCCCATACTCTGAGTATACAACTCAAAAGGGGAGAAACAACAGTAACAGGGAGAGAAAAAAGGGGAGAGACAGACAGACAGGCCTGGTAGTGGCTGATGCAGTCTGTTTTATGTAGTGTCTATGGTCCAGAATCTGGAGGCCAAGCAGTGGGTGGCATGGCAAGACAGTTGCTGGCTTGCTGAGAGACAACAGCCGGCCACACATGTGGAGGAAGAAACTGGCAGCATATGGGGAGGGCCAAACTGCTTTGAGTCTGAGGACAAATATGGGACCCGGGAGCTATATATGGGGGAGGAAGGGGTGTGAGTGGTAAAATTTGGGCATCCTGATCACTAGGAGACTGGGGAGCTGCAGGTCTGGTGTCCTCCCAGCAAGAGTTGAGAGAGCCCCGGAGGCCAGGAAGCAAAGCTGCAGCACACAGCACAGCTGATAGATAGTGAAAAGCAGGTCTGGACACGTTGCTGTGCACATGAGGAAGAGAGCCGCGGCCTGTGTTCTACTTTTAAACCCCCTTGGCCATTTTATTCAACCCAGCTTCCCGCTGCCCTTTTGATTAGGATGTCAGTGGGTGGAGTTCCAGCCAGAGCCATGGCAGGAAAGCAGCATGGGGCAGAATGTGCCACCCAGCCCAGTCACTTCAAGGCCCAGGGGCACAGGGCTTAATCACACAAGTTGCTCCAACAGCTCAATCCCAAACGACACCCTGCCCTAACAAAGCCTGCCTTTGTTCGTAACTCTGACTCCCTTGTTCACTGTAAAGTAGCTAACTCGCTTTCCCCACTGCAGTGTGAAGGTGCTTTGGAAACTGAGATACCCCTTCTCTGTTGCTTACCAAGCAGTAAGATTCTGCTCTGCTTTACCTAAGCTTCTTCTTGTATTGTCTTATAATCACAAGAAAGGCCAACCCTCCTGAGGTCTGTGGCGAAAATTGTCAATTCTTAAAAAAAACTTTTTCTAGACATTTTGGTAGCACATTCCAGTGTTTACCATTCCTGACATATATTCATTCATTAAATACATACTTTATGCCCCTGCTATAAACACTAAGAAAAAAACCTACAAATCCCCACCTCAAGCATTTACATTGTAGTGAGGGAAGTAAACTACTAAGGAGTAATCAAAGATGATAATGGGACCATAGATCTGAGTAGGGGGGGGGGGTAGAGGAAGCAAACAGGGGAGGGAAGTGCACAAGGGACCATGGGGATGGTTCTCAGGTGATAGGGTGGTGGGAGAGTTATGGGGACGACACCAGAGGGGAGAAGCCAATTACTGTACAAAAATGAACAGCGATGTAAGAGAAAAATAAAATAAAAGCACATTTTTTTTAAAAAGAGAAAAGATAATGTGGTGAGTAACTGCAACATAAAAGCAATCAGCAGGATGTGGGGATGGAGAATAACCCTTAGCAGTTTCACTCTTTTGGGGGCTAGTGTCCAACTCTGGACAGGAGGTTGGGGAAGGCCTCTCTGAGGGGAATTCTGACCTAGTTTCTTCAGTAACAGTTTGTGCCTGGAGGAAACAGGTTTGTTTTCTTTCACTCCTTGCTTCTACCTGAGTGAAGAGCAAGGCCTGGCAGGACCCACAGAAGGAGGCAGCCAGAGCCCAATGTTGCCTGCAGGCTCCTGTCCCCTGTGTGTTGTGCTTGATCCCCTGTCCCCCTCCCACCATGCCCTGGGCAGCACTTGGATGATTCCATTTCTCCTTTCCTGGCCTCTCCTTTCTTTTCTCCCTTCCTCTTTCAACCTTCCAGATCTGAGTTAGCTTCACTCCTTACTATCTTTGCTCTTTCAAGTGAGGGCCACAGACCAGCAGCATCAACATCAACTAACTAGCCTCAACTAACTAGGCTGATGGATAGTGAGCATCAGCATCAGCACCAACTTTTCTAGCCTTTTAGAAAAGCAGACTCTTTGGCCCCACTTAAGACCCACTGAACAGGAATCTGCACTTCCCAATCTCTCCAATGCACCCTCTGCACATCTAAGTTTGCGAAGCCCTGGTTCAGAGCTTATTATCTTCATTTGTATAAAGCCCTTCTCTGATTATTTCTTTTTTCATTTCCACTTCAATTTCAATGTCCATTCCTATTCTTTTGCCCACCAAAGGCACTTGCTTTAAAAATTGACCTTAAATATAAGTGGTGTTCTTTTTAGTATATATATATTTTCAATCCATATAAATGTTATTTTACTAGGGATCTCATTGTTTCTTAGCTTTTAATCACCATTATGTATTTAAGACTTAATTTTGTGGCTATATTAGATCTAGTTCATTGTTCTAACTACTTGTAGGGTAAAGAAAATATCAGGCTTTTCTGCCCTTCCGCCATCAGGATAGATGATGGATCCTTGTCCTGAATGCATGCCTGATGGCGGGCACCTGGAATAGGGTGTGGGCATAGGGAGATGGGATTCAGCTGAGTTAAGACTGTGCTTTTAAGGGCGGCGGCGCGGGGACGCCAGCAGCAGCAGCAGCACCAGTAGCAGCAGCAGCAGCAGCAGAACCTGAAGGAGAAGCCGAAGCAGAGAACGCCAGGGAGGCCAGATAGAGTGAAGACTTGCTGGGGGCTGGGAGGTCTGTCAGCCTCCCAGCCCCCCAGCCAGCACCCCTGCCTGCCATATGCCTGGTGAACCCCAAATAAAAGACCTGCAAAAACCCACTAAGGACTCTGACTCCTCCTTTACCCGGTCTGCATGGGATCAGAAAACCTGCACTGTGCCCGTTCCTGGCCCTTACACTACTGCATAGTAGTTCATTGGCATATACCATGTTTTACTTGTTCTTTCCCCATGATGGACAGCTAGGGGGCCTTGAACTTACCGTTGTCCCAAACAATACTATATATTTCCTTATTGTGCAAATTTTTCTCTGGGTCAAACATATTTAGGATTGAAGTTACTGGGTCATAGGTTACACACACACACATACTAATTGTACAAAATGCTTCCAGCTTGTTCTCCAGATTGTACCTGTCTACTCTTCCACCAAGAAGGTTAATATATTCTTTCTAACATTTGCTTTTCTGATGGATGTAAAGTGGTATAAAATGTTGCTTTAATTTGCAATTATCTGGTTGCTGGTGGGTTTGAGCAATTCTGTATCTATTTCCAAGCTATTCATTTCTCCAACCCAAAATCACTGGGGGTACCTATTGTGTTCCAGTCATTGTTGCAGGCATTGGGGAATAGCGCACCCTGTCCATTTCTTTTCTTGAATCTCATGGCTTTTTTTTTCTTGTCAATTTATAAGAATTCATTTTACACCCAAATTTCTTGGCCTCCTACATTATACATTATTAGGATGAGAGTCTCCCAGATTTTGTTTATTAATTTAGTGGTTTTATCATTTATATTTAGAACTTTACTCCATTTGGAGTTCACCATTTTATGTGGTACAAAATGGTAATCGAACTATATCTTTGTATAGTGAGCTACTTTTCCCAGCATAGATCTTCCTTTTTCTCTTTGGGTTTCATCATTTAGCCTAAGTGATCTCAGCTGTAAGTCTATTCTGGACCTGAGATGAGTCAGAGGATTGCAAAGAGTTGCAGAGCGAAAATATCTCTGTGAAATCTGAAACTGGGCAACTCCAATGTGACTGCTTAGCAGGAAGGGTTGACCTGTGGTATAGTTATATGGAGAAGCAGCGTCCAAGGCTTGACAGCCACAGACAGGTGCTGGTGGTGGAAAGCACATTTCCCTCAGGAGGCCAGGGCTTGCAGAGAGAGTTATTGTAAGTCAAGAGCGAGGCTGAAATTCACCATAAATGTTGGAGGGGTCCTCTGGTGTCACCCATCTAAACTTGCACACTCACTTCTATATTTGAACTTTGAAATTAAGACAGAGCTTAATAGCTATTAAAATTCAGTACCGTTAGTTTCAGAGCATGGATCCAGTACAGCTACAATACTGAGTTCAAATTTCAGTTCAATCACTCATCAACTGTACGACCTTGGGTGGATTACTTACTTCTCTTAGGAAATTACATGAAATATTCTTTATAAAGCATTTGGTCTAGTGCCATAGGTAATCACTAAACAAAGATGAAGAAAAGAAGGCCTAGTAAATGATAGACAGCATTCTGAAGAATACAATGATGAATCAGCTATGTCCTAAGGAAATTATATCCAATATGGGGATGAAATAGGCTACAAAAATAATTATAATGTAGGCGATCACCTCATATTGTTCTCTAAGAGAGTTATAATATGTATTCAGAGTTCAAAGAAAAGAATGGCATTGATTTGAAGGATGGGGAACAGGATGGTAGAGAGGGTGAGGCTTGGGGAAGTTTCATGGAAGGAAATGGCTTTTGGAAAAGCTCTGGAGCAATGAGTGAAGGTTCCAGTGGGATAGCCACAGTGTGACTACAGTGAGATCTTCACAGAAAAGGAGGTTCCATGGGCCTCCTTGGTGGCACAAGGGGTTAAGACACAACCTATGAAGCTATCCACAGCACTGCAGCACAAGTTTGATCCCTGGCCAGGGAGATACCCACATGGCACAGCAGACCTCTCCTGACTCGACTACTGCTCCCCTATGCAGTGTATTTCAGTCGATCTGCCTGTTCTGTTCCCCATTCTGTCTCTGGTGAATCTTCTCACGCCCACACCTCTGGCCTATACCCCAGTTCTTGTATGCATAAATAAATAAATCTTTATAAAAAAATTTAAAAAAAAGAAAGGGAGGTTCCATGACCCTGGCCCACATGAGGAAGGTGGAGCTGAGTGTCAAGGGAAAGTGAGAAGGAACTGGGTACAGAAGACTTGGAGGAAGCAGGTGGAGCAGAAAGACATTTGAAAAAGTTGTTCTTGCTTCTCGGCCTTGGACTTGCACCAGGGACTAGGGAGACTTGAATGGAGACACATGGAAGAGACGTGGGTGAGAGACCTGTGGGGAGGCTGATAGTGACAGTCTTTATTGTGACTTATACTTTGATTTTGCTCCTTTCATTACAGACTGGTCTGGCCCCTTCTGCTCCTTTCTTTTGGGTCTGTGCCAGTAGTGCCTTAGACTCGTGGAAAGTTTTTGGATCTCTCACCCTGCTTTGTGCCAACCCTGTTGGCTAGGCATTTACCCTTGAGGGAGTGAGTAACTTTGTGTGTTTCATTTGGTAACTATTATCCTTTCTCTCCTCTCTCTATTGCACACTAATTGTATTAAAGTTCTTTTCTACTGAAGGTCTTACACACTAAGAGTGTTTTATCTTTATGTGGTCAATGGCAAAACCAATTTAGAGAGTGCAAATTTTGGGGGTGTTGGGGTGCCTGTGAAAATTGCTCTAGACTTAAGCGGAACTTTAATTTCCCTCCTACCTTTTGCCTCCAAATTTTGTAAGAGAGGGTTAACTCAATGTTGGACTTTAGAACCTATAACACATCTACACCTCCCATCTCACAAACCTGGCTCCCATCTCACAAACACTGTAGTCAGCATCACCTCTTATATGTCTGATCCGGCCATTTTTTCCCTCAACTCTCTTCTTAAACTCTGCTGTACAACACCCCTGTACCTCCTTTCCCACCAATACTTTCTTTGTAATCTTTTCTTGCTGATTTTGGAAATAAGTCTCCTATTTCTCTTCCTGGTTCACCCTTCCCACCTACCTTGCCCAGTGCATAAGAGCAGCCTTGGCTTTCTCCAAAGAAAAAAGATAAATGCTCCCTCTGGTTGACAGGTTTAGTGTCTACATGAGTAGAAATCTGGCAGAGGTGTCAGGCACTGTATTTCGAGATGTATAGCGGTCCTACAGAGAAAGCATTGTCATATATTGTTGAGTTTGTCTGGAAACTGTACAAGGTTGATCCTCTGCACCCCAGACCCTCCAACAACCTTCAGCAGTTATTAGGTAAACCAGGACATATGAAGGCCAAACCAGTCCTCAGAGCACACAAGAGAAGCTAGCCCATAAGCAGCACTCCTGGGTCTTAAACAAAGGTAAATTCAACTGACCAAACTTGAGTTCCATCATGTAAATTAGGACTTTAAAATGAAAAACAAACAAACAAAAAGTCCCAAGGGTGCCAAGTAACGTGCCACCAATCATTACCCTTCCAGGTTGTATGTGTAATAGTTATGTACTCATGGGGGGGCCTCCCCTGGTGGCACAGCGGTTGAGCACCGGGTGCAAAGCTGCCTGCAGCCTCTGCAGCGCCAGTTTGATCCCCAGCCGCTGGCGAGGGTCCCACATGGCGCGACAGACCTCTCCTGCCGTGCCCTCTGCTCCCCTCAGCAGTGTATTTCGTCAGTCTGCCTATTCTGCTCCCTGCACTGGCTCTGGTGGATTCTCTCACCCTCCCGCGCTTCTGACTGTACCCAGTGCTTGTATAAATAAATAAATAAATCTTTAAAAAAAATAGTTATGTACTCATGGAGAGAATACTTCCAAGGGATCCCTAAGTGGGAGGAATTAACTAAGAAACCTCTTTCTTTGTAATTGCAAAGTAGGGCTACTTTTAATACACCCAAGAATATATATTTGCACAGGCAGTTAAAGAAAGGTGGCTCAAATGTTAAACAAATAAAAAGCTAATTTCAATTAGAATTCAATCAAGGGGTTAAATAAATTAAAACTTGCTGCCTTGCATGAAGGTAACTCTGGACTTTTTGAGACTGTGTATGATCTTTCTCAGTGATTAACCTGAAAAGCTTTCAATCCTGGTTTACCTGCTGCAGCTTCCTTCTATTTTAATGATAAAGGGATTCCTTTCATTTCTTATGTCCCTTGGATTAAAACTGAATTTCAGGCTATTATCAAGAAAATTTCTTAATTCCCTTGAAGATCCCTTAAGGTCTGCCAAGTAAAGCATAGCTGTTCTCCAAAAATAAAATGCCCTTCACATTATTACTGCCTAACAAGAAAGCACTTCTGCCACTATCCAACAAAATGTTTTATGTTAATACCTGATAAATTGGATAATGTTTTATCCTTGTTAAATCACATGAGAACAAAAAACTCAATTCTTGAATGATTCAACCCCTAACCTAGAGGAATGAATAAATCAATGGCTTGGGTCATGAGACTCATAATAAAAAAATTGTCACTGATTTTTTGTAATCATTGTCTTAACTCTTATGTGTGCCTGTATTCTGTCTCCAGTAACCAGATAATTACCAAATGAGTCACCCCACACTAATAAACCACTTCTGACTGGTCAGACATATTACAGAAGAAGGGTACTTATAAAATTGTAAGAGCCAATCAGAAGAGACTGAATATGGGAAGACAATCAAAGGAATGTGGCTACCTATTTGACCTATTCCCCTCCCTTAAAATGTGTGTTCTCAAAAGTTTCTTCAAGGATACAACCTTGAAAAAAAAAAGTATATTATGATATGTTGTTTTAACTATCTGGTCTGCATACTTGACTGACTATAGCAAAGTCTATAAAACTTCAAAATTTAATAGGAAATAATATTTTAAAAACCACTCATCTTGCAGAAAACCGAGATAAAGCCTCATAAATAAGTTTCCTTATGATAGGAAGGAAAATCACTGGCTGCCTCAATGGACTGAACTCTACTGTGGGCAATCTGAGTAACTGTTGATGCCCAATTAGAGGCTAAAGCTTGAGTTAGAAAGTTAAAGATTAGAGACCTTAGCATAGTGTTTTGCAAAGATAAAAAAATACAAGCTGATAGTTAGGGCAGGGAGGGCAATGCCTAAAGAAAATTTAATGACCAACTATACCCAGGACCCAAGGAAATCCCAGGGAGAGCCAAGAAACAGAGAGGAGAAAGGCTGTCCCCACCCCAACCTGCTGCTGGGGCTGGTAAAACTACAACCTGGGAGCACAGTAGAAGGGGACTGACTTAGAAACTGCTGCCTGGGCTGATAAACCAACACCCTGGCAGTGCTGGCAGTGCACCCTAGGAAGGGATGCAGGATGCACCCTAGGAAGGCAGTGCACCCTAGGAAGGGAGCAGCCTCCTGCACCCTATTGAAGTCTAGAATCCCCTGACTTTCCTCTCATTTGCTCTCCCTGGAACTCTGCCGCCTGGGACACGTCCCTGGGTGTACTTTCATTCTGTCTCCAAACAAACTTTGCTTTTGCTTTTGCTTCTGCTAAAGACATGGCTTTGAATTTTGACAAGGTCTTACTCAATGACCAAGGAACCCCCCAAAACTAGGGATATCTAGGAACCACAAATCTGACAACAGAACTTATAACAAAACGGTACTTATAACACTAATTGGTACAATCCCTGGAAAAGAGGGAAATTTATTTATATATTATCTTAGACTTCTCATAATGAAATCTATACCCCAAAATTCTTAGGGAAACTTAACACGTTCCCTCTGTTCCTGGAAGTTACAAAAACAGTCTTTTGGGCTGTAATCATCAAGACACTGCCCATTGAAACTAGAGAAAGAGAAGAAAAATTGAGACAGTCTTTTAAAAATACAGACTGCTACATAATTTCTCTTGATTTTCAGACTTGTTAAAAATCAAGGATTCTAAAGAATGAAAAAATAAATGTATATGGAAAAGTAAGAAGAATAACAGAACAAAAATTAAATGTGTTTTCTAGGTGAAGAAGGATAAGAGGACTTAGGTTTACTTTTGGCAAAAGAAGGAGGAAAGGTTACTTTTGTAAAGTGAAATGATTGTTTTTGAAATGAATTTTAAAATAGGAAAAAATCTGAATAAATGTAGCAAATTGGAAAAGTGTGTAGAAGTTGAGAGATTTATGAAGTGAAAAAGAAAGAATTATTTCAGACAAAGATGGTCTTGTTTGTGTAATTCCAGAATGATTAATTAGAAATTCCACCCTGGGAAAAGTGAAAACCGCTTTCTTTTTGGTACTAAATCTTGATAATTAATTTCCCTTTGAATCTGTTTCTTTTAGCATTGCCTGAGTAATTTCCCAAATCTCTTTTGAAATATAAGGGTATTTCTATTAATAAAAATGTAGTAAATATTTAAATCATTATAAAATGTTGCTTACTAAACTCCTGTTTACTTTTGAAACTGAAAAGTTTTGATCTATGAATAAAGTGTGTCTTGTGTCACCTAAAATATTGAAGTACATGTTCTAAATATATTTGTAAGTTTTTCCAATCTAAGGAATAAAGACGTAACAGTTCTTGCAACTGACTGAAATTTGAAAATTAATGTTTTGAGGCTTGAGTTATAATAAAAATAATAAGGGAGATGGCTCAAAAAAATTGTTATAAGGATTTAAATTAAACTTTAAGAGCAGTGGTATACTTATATAACACCAAACTTTACTTTCTTTCATCCACTAGAGAGACAAAAGTAGTCTTATTCTATTGTCTGCATTTCATACTGTTGTAAATTATTGAACTAGCCTATCCTAAAAGTAAGGATTAGTATCTTGTCAAAATTAACTTAATATCCTTCATGTCTTTATCAAATCCCTAATTGCTGAAGTTATACTAGCCTTCTTCATCTGGAAAGAACTAGGTTTTATTTGCATTTTAAAGTTTTGACATTTATTTTGGAATATTTGTCATTTGGAATAAAAAATAATTAAGTATTATTTATATTAATCTCTGTAAATGTTTTGACTCCCTTGGTATTTTTGACAAAACTTCCCCAAATCAAATTTATAATAAAGTCCTTTTGACTAGAAACTAACTTTGGGATATCTCCAGAAGGGCCCCTAAGACAAACTCAAGAGAATTGCTCCCTCTCTGGCAAGAGAAATATTAATCAACTTTGTTTAGTATATAAATTAAGTTAAAAACATGGTCAAATAAAAAATACTAAGTCTTCTTATTGTTAAAATTGTATAGAACTTAATTAAATGGTCTAGAATTGTATGACGCTCTCACATTTAGATATCCTGGTATAATGCTTTAATAACATTTTATTTGCAACATTCTTAAATTATTTCATTTATTCTAAAGAAACAGAGTTATAACAAAAAAGAGCAAAATGTTTAAAAATGAACAATGATGTAAAAAATATATAAATAAAAAAATAAATGTAAGGGTCAATGAACAGCTATCCTCAGAGGTGGTATCATCAGTTACTGTCCTGAACTTATTAAGACTGTCACTGTGAATACCAAAATGGTGATGATTCCTTCCACAGTGCCCCCCCCCTACCCAGAAGCTAAAGGATATTGACTAGCTAAACAACCACCTGCTAGAGACTAAACAAATATCCAGGCTAACAAATAGCTCTCTCTCAATGGGAAGATGAAGTATTAACCTCTTCTCTTTGTCCTCCAATCTGACAAGTGACCTTTTGAATCTCAGAAAGCTGGACCGGAAAAGGGAAGCTATAGATTCAAAAGGAGATCGATGACTTGGAGGAAAAAAAATATGTTTGAGGCACAGCCAATGCCCTATTCCAGCTCAGTATCCCTTTTTGGATTACATTCACAAATGTATTCCCTGGCCACCAGAAAAAATTATTCTTAGGGAAACATTAATTTTTAAAATCTTCACCATAAAGGCTCCAAGGTATACTCTAAATATATGATCTCTCCCAAATATAACCCAGGTAAACCTCTCCATAGCTCCAATGAGATTCCCACTACCACTTAAAATCTAACAAATCCATTTTATTCAGATGCCACCATTTCAAGGTTACCAATATATATTAGTCATGAATTGCATGTTTTCTAATTGAGCAGAACATTTGAATGCAGGAGGGCTACAACGCAAATTACAGGAAAAAATTTATCGGAACACATCATCCCAGTCTGCATGTTCTGCCAAATTACATAGCAAGTGAAAAACACACTTCACTGGACAAGCAATTAAGAAAATTTGTAAAATGTGGTCTATTTTCCAACATTTTCATTGTCATATCACCTCCAACCCTCAGGATTGGTAAAAAAGAAAAAAACCCAAAACTCTTTATAAGCCAAGTACAAGGGCTCTTATTTAGTGCTTTTAACAATCTCCTGTACACCCAAACTACAAGGCATTGTATTTTGGAATAGAAGAGTCCTTGTATTCTTATTTCTCAGTTAAAGAAAATTCCCCTGAAAAATAACTCCACCTCTAAAAATCAACTATGCCTTCCTAGAATTCATACCCACTGAAACAAGAAGCACATGACTCTGACAAATGAACACCTAACAACACTATTATGAAATTAGTGGACTGTTTTGTAACTACTGATTTCATTCTAAACCCAGCAGTATTTGATACAAAACTGGGACTCTTGCAACTCTAAAAATCTTTGACCTTAACAAAACTTATAAAAACACAAGCATGGATAATTATGTGTGCTACAAAGTAGTTCTCAGCCTCCCTGTCCATATAGCATCTGTGGAAACAGATTAGCCAGGAAACAAACACTTACTGACAGGAAAATGAATTCATTCAAGTTTTGGTTAAGAATAATTATAATTTTGATTATAAGGTACAAATAACTATAGATCAAGGTATAAAATGTGTTATTATGTTATTAAAATAATATGATCACATTTGTACTGGATAATTTGAATGGTTAGGATGTCTTTTTGGCTCACTTCTCTTTTCCCATATCCTTGGAAAAAATCATGACAACCGTAATGATTGTAACTCTGATTGTATTTCTCCCTATATTGACATGTAAATATTGTCATCTTCAATCACACTACAATCAAAACTGATAAAATAATTGATTACATTGATTCTATGCATAATAAACTGTAAGATGTGTTCTGGTATTGAGGTTAACATCAAGGACAAAAATAAACAGCAGGATTACAGAGCAGGTAGACAGAAATGCTGACTGACTGATTGGCAAATACTTAGATCAGTGGAGAACAAATATTATCAACAGGATTTGGCAAATCATCACCTAAATGGTCGTCAGTGCAGAAGATTTCAACCAAGAGAGGGAGATTGTAAACTAAAACCAACAATTAGAGGGGTGCCTCTCTGTTTGGTCTCAAATAAGGGGTGCAAGCTAAAGCACCAACATACAATGGACTAGCCTTGTAAAGAAGCTTTATCAGCAACAACAAAAAGTTGTGTCTGAGCAAATCAATAAATTCAAAGAAATACAGTCTTCCAGGTTCATGGTATTGCCAAAATGCCCAGTTTCCAGAAGAGAAGGTCCTAAATAGAATGAATCTTAACAACCTTTCTTGTTGTTCTCAATAGACAGACATCAAACCCATACATTAACTGGAAACCTGCCTGACTGTACTTTGTAAAAATCCTTGAAAATGTAAAATGAGAGGGTCCTCCCTGGTGGCGCAGGCAGTTGAGCGCAGCGCTGTGCCAGTTTGATCCCCACTGGCCTCGGAGCAACCCACAAGACAAGCAGATCTCTCCTGTCTCTCCCGCTGCTCCCTTCAGCAGTGTATTTTATCAGTCTGCCCGCTCTGTCTCTGATGAATCCTCTCACCCTCCCGCGCATCTGGCCTGTACCCCATTCTTATATAAATAAAGAATAAAATCTTTTCAAAAAAAAAAAAAGAGAAAATGTAAAATGAGGGCCTCTCTGGTGGCACAAGGGGATAGTCTCAGACTATGAAGCTATCCACAGTCACTGCAACACAAGTTTGATTCCAGGCCAGGGAGGTAACCCACATGGTGCCACAGACCTCTCCTGCCTCACCTGCTGCTCCCTCAGCAGTGTATTTCAGTCAGTCTGCCTGTTCTGCACCCCACTCTGTCTCGTGAATCTTCTCACCGCCCCCTCCCCTCCCCACACCCCCTCACCTCTGGCCTGTTCCCCAGTTTTTGTATGCATAAATAAATGGATCTTAAAAAAAAAGAAAAATGTAAAATGTTTGCCTTGCCAACTGTCTATAGTTCTCATTGTGAGGCTCAGAACTGAGACAGTTTCTTCCAGTGTGGAGGTTGTTCTGAGCTTCGAGTCCTCAGTCTTGATTCTTAATAAAATGACTTAATTTTTGTTTGCCTCAAATTATTTAAGTCAATGCTTTCAAATATCCATCCATATCTACATGTATCTATTTAGTATAATAATAATCAGGAAGTAGCATTATATTATGGCTCCTAAAATTGTTAAGCAGGTCAACTGGAATAAAACCAAGCATTTAAGGTGTTAATTTGGGTTTTTAGGACTGTGACCAGGAAGACACACAGCCAAGGAGTCCCTGCATTCTGTTGGGAGTTGCCTGGGGTGGGGGGGGGGGTTGTAGTTCTTACATAAAAGGAAAGCTGGGGTAGTTCACACTCAGGTCACTGTGCAAATTAGGCCAGAAGTTAGTCAAGTTCCAACAAGTGCAATATGTGCAAATTGAATAGTCAAGTGGTGATTGGTTGAGTTTCAATTCTGGGTGGTCTGTGTTGGGCTTTGTTTTATTTCTTGCCCATGCAGGGACCCCCACCCCCACTCCCACCCTTATCAGCTCCAGACTCTGTTTTGGTATTTATCAAGATTCAATGGCAATATTTTTTTCTTTTTTCACATTTCTTGTCAAAATAAAATATCAGTAAATAATAGCAATCAATGTAAGTGGCACTATAAAGGCAGTTTTCCAATCTGCTTGAAATTATGCCAAGGACACAATTTCCCTTTAGAACATCAATCTCTACGACAGATATAACTGCAAACTCTCTGAGGAATTTCCAGTATGTCTTCTTTTTTAAGAAAAATATTTATTTATTTATGCATACAAGAGCTAGGGTACAGGTCAGAGGTGTGGGAGGGTGAGAGTGTGGAGCAGAGCAGGTGGGTCTACTGAAATACACTGCTGAGGGGTGCAGTGGAAGCAGTGGGTGAGACAGGAGGGGTCTGCTGTGCAATGTGAGTCAGCTTGTTACAGGGCAGAGAGGGGCCACCCCAGACCCCGCAAACCTACCTACTCTAAATGGGTTCTACCATCCGCCACATCAACACAAACCATATGAGACTTTAATGGGAAGGAACTTTAATACAATTAGTAAAGCATTCAGGAAAGGCAAAGAATCTAGTTTCTAAATCAAGCACCCAAAGTTACCTGTTCCCTCGTGGGTAAAAGTCCACCCAAGCAGGATTGGCCCAGAGCAAGGCCCCAAAGCCTGCCACAAGTCTAAAGCATCTTCCAGTGGGGACCCACAGAAAAGGATCGAAACAACCACACAAGTCTGGAAGGAAAAGAGCAAAATCAAAGTCAAGACAAAAACCGCCATTGTCACCTCCCCACGGGTCTCTCACCCACATCTGTGTCACCCAGTCCACGACCAAAAGGCGAGCGCTGTTTCTTCATGTGTCTCTCGGCTCCATGTGCCTCCTCCAGGTCTCCTTCTGGCTCTCCATCCTGCTTCCTTCCTTCCTCAGTCTCCTCTGCAGCTTCTTCTCTCCCTGCTCAGCTCCACCCTCTTTTTTGGGTGGGGCAGGGAACCTGGAACCTCCCCCTTTCCTGGGGACCACCCTGTTACAAGCTCACTGGCCTGGGATGGAACTAGGTGCTTAGGTGGCTGGGGATAGCTTCATAGTGCTGAGATTTAACCCCTTGCGCCAACAGGGAGGCCTCTCCAGTATGTCTTCTTAAAGAGACCCCGAGTTTCAACTTACTACTAATGCCACAAAATGTAACACATTTAGCAGAATTCAACATCTCCCTCCCTTATCCCTACCCAATCTGCTTTCATTTTCACTAAATGAAATAGCAATGGAAATTATCAGTAACAGATAAAAAGCAAATGTTCGAGGATTTTCTTACTATTTTAAAAATCACTTTATTGACTATAGAGTTTATAAAATTCAAGGCTATCCTATGACAAGTTTTACTATGATAAAAGGAGATAGGATAAATGTAAAATTTTTAACAAAATTCTTATTATTACAAAATTGGTTACATAATAGTCTTATAATTTAAAAACCAATTATAAGAATGTATCAGAGAATGTAATTTTGTATAGTGACATTCTTTTTCTCAAAAAATAACTTTGCTACCATCTTTTATTGTTTTCATTCTCATCCCAAGACTGGTTTTGTTTCCTGAATTGAGATGTGAGCTATATGAGTGGTGGTCAATGGTTTTAAATTTTTTTTTTTAAGATTATTTATTTATTTATTTATACAAGCACTGGGTACAGTCAGAAGCGCAGGAGGGTGAGAGAAGTCACCAGAGCCAGAGCGGGGAGCAGAGCAGGCAGAAGGACCGAAGTACACTGCTGAGGGGAGCAGCGGGCGGCAGGAGAGGTCTGCGCGCCATGCAGGACCCTCCTCTGGTGGCCGGGGAGCAGCCGGGGATTGAACCGGTGCTGCAGAGGCTGCGGCAGCTTCGCAACCCAGTGCTCAATCGCTGCGCCACCGCCACCGGGGAGGCCCAATGGTTTTAAATTTTAGTGGTCTTTGAAAAGTCATCATTGACTCCCTAATTAGTTTAAGACATGAACCACATTTGACAAGAATTAATATCTACATTGTGTTTAAAAAAAATGCATAGAGAATCAATGTGAAAAAGATAATGATTCCAGACTGGGAATACATGGAAATTCACTCACTCAACCTTTACTTTTTGCCGGACCACTATGGGAATGTTCTGGTGCTGGGATTCCACTGAGAACAAAGGCAAACAAACCCCGCTTTGTCACATCATTTATATTCTAAAGAGAGGAAAGAAAAATTAGACAGAACAAATGTATGGATTGTATAGATAGTACAATATATTAGAAGTGCTGCCCTAAATGCTAAGGAGAAAAATTAAGTAGGGGAAGGGTATTGGAAGCAGAGGATTATTTATTTATTTAGTAAAGATTTATGTATTTATTTATTTATTTATGCGTAGAAGAACAGGAGTGTAGGTCAGAGGGAGGGGGTGAGAGGATTCACAATAGACACAGTGGGGAACAAAACAGGCAGATCTGTAACAGGGTGGGTGGTCCCCAGGAAAGGGGGAGGTTCCCTGCCCCACCCAAGGGAGGGTGGAGCTGAGCAGGAAGAGTTGAAGCTGCAGAAGAGACTGAGGAAGGAAGAATGATGGAGCCAGAAGGAGACCTGGAGGAGGGACATGGAGCCTAGAGGAAAGGGGGAGGTTCCCTGTTACAGATCTACTGAAATATACAGCTAAGGGGAGCAGTAGGTGAGAGACAGGAAAGGTCTGCTGAGCAGTGTGTGGGGTAGCTCTTGGTCTGGGATCAAACTCAGGCCTTTGTGGTAGTGCTGAGACTTAACCCTTAGGGCACCAGGGAGGTGCAGAAATAGGTGATTATAACTAAAATTTGGATATCAGGGAAGGTATTGCAGAGCAGATGACATTTGTGTGAAGACCACAAAGAGTGAGGGAGAGAGGATAACTATGTGGATGAACAGCTGAAGGAAAGATAACCTTAGGCCAGGAAGTCAGGAGCTGCAGAGGGAAAGATGGACATAAGCCAGGAGAGGTGGGGGTGGGAGACACAGATCCTATTGGGGCTTGAAAGAACCAAGGATAGACTGGTGCCAAAGTGGTGTTGATTACTTATTGAAGGCAATTGAGAAATAACATATATAAGAATGATGTATTACCCAATGATCAGTCTAAAAATGGAAATAAATCTCTCCTTGTTCCAGGAGGTGAGATACAGCCTTAACAACTCAAACTAGGGCTTGCAAGGTTTGTTTGCATATGTAAATAAACCCACAAATTTTCTTTTTAAATTGCAAAGTTTCTTTTGTTCTGCCCTTTCCTCCCAAATTTACTACTCTTAAAAAAACTATAACCTCATGGCACTGACCTATCACAGTTTGCATAGTCTATGGGCCTCCATGCACCTGTAATTAAATTGGTCTTTTCCCTTGCTAATCTTTCTTGTGTCAATTATTAGAACAGCCAAAAGAAACAAAGGGCGGTGGTGATGGGGTTAGAGCCCTACAATTTTCTCCTTCAGTTTTCAAGGTTTTGCCATGAGGTTGAGACCAATTGAAGGGGAGCAGAGATGAGGAGGCTAGAGTGTTTTTTGAAAGTAGCCTGTTAGGAACTCAAGGGTGGAAGCAAGAGGAGCATTGAGAGGTGATACAGCTATCCAGGAGAGAATGGCAGAACAGGGTGGCACTTGCTATGGAGAGAAGTGGAATTCTGACTATATGTTGAAGAAAAAGAAAGACAGAGGCAAATAGCAGATTTGCGGAGGAAATTTGGGCGTTCAGAACTGAACGAATTGGATCTGAGATGTCTATTAGCTTCCTGGAGGAGATGCCAAGTTGCAGGTCCCCACCTACCTTCCCTTCCCGCCTCCCTCTTTGTCCGTAGGCCTAATATCCTGCTGGGAGCCCGAGGTCCTCCTGTAACAGCACCCTCAGGGTTTTGCAGCCCATTAGGGGCTGCTGTTTGCTAATCGTGGGACACATTTGCAAGGCTTGTTTCCCCAATAAGGGGCGTTTTAGTAATTATTTCAAGGTGGATATTTGCTAATGTGGCCTTAGCAGTGGGATGTAGGACTAGTTCAAGGGAAAGGTTCGAACTACAGATAAAAAGGTGGAAGTCATTAGCTTCAAGTTGATGTGTAAAGCCATCAAGCAGACAGTGAATTTAGAAAGAAATTGTAGAAAGAAATGTGTAGAAAGAAATGTGTAGAAAGAAATGTGTTCTTGGCTCACAGCGTTTTTGTCGGTTTGTGAGGATCAAATTAAAAAAAAAAAATGTGTGTGTTAAACACTTGGCAGACATACAGCACAGCACTTAAAAGGTTTGCTATTTTTACTAATAAACCCATCTGTAGGAGCTTGTGCCTGGGCTACATCTAGTCCAGACAGGAGAGTGTGCATTTTGCAACAACCACACACCCTAAAAAAGAATTCGAGGAAAAAGCAACGACTGGAAGTGGGTGAGATGATTGGCATTTATAGAGGATGGGTTGCAGTCCAATTCTTTCATTTTACAGGACGGAAGAGGCTTGGAGGCAGCAACTAGGTTTTCCATCTGGCCCCGGCTGTGCTTCCAGTCCACCTTCAGCCCACCTAGGTCAGCTACCTCTCCAGCCCCCGGCCAGCCCGCGTTTCACTAATGCAGCTCGCTTGGCCTTTCCCGCATCTGAGAACCGGGAAGCTCCACGCCCCAGCTGGCCGCGCTGCAGCAGAGTTCCTAAAGGGATAAGCCGTCCAGGTACCCCGTGCAGGCCGAAGCAGGGCTGAGCCTTGCGGCCAGCTAGCAGGAGACCAAAAAAAAAAAAAAAAAAAAAAAAAAAGGCTGTGGGACAGAAGGGCTTTGCGCGCGGTAGCTGCGCGCACTTGGGCTCTTTACGCGCTTCAAGATACACGTGGAACCCGCACCTCCTGCACCTGGCTGCGGGCGGCTGTCGGAATCCAGAAAGTACTAATTGGAAAAGGAGCGCGAGTCTCCGCCGGGCGGGAGGCTGGGGCTGCAGCCCGGGGGCGGGGAGTGGGGCGGGGCTGGGAAATTGAAGCTTAGCAGCCGACCGCTCGGCCCTGCGCTGGAGAGCCCGCCGCCGGGACCGTGACAGGCTGCAGCGGGCAGAGTAGGTGTGTCGCCTCTTGAAGACCGGAGTCCGGGATCCCGGCGACCGGCCTCGCCCGCAGCTACGGCCTCTGAGCCATGGGCGCCGTCTGGTCCGCCCTGCTGGTCGGCGGGGGTCTGGCCGGGGCCCTTTTCGTTTGGCTGCTGCGGGATAAGGGAAAGGACCAGGGTGCGGAGCCAGATCAGGACGCCCGGCTCGGGGAGGCTGTGGCTGCGGGAGGCGATCGAGCTGGCGGTGGATTGAACCCTGGACCTTCCAAGCGGGAGCTGGTCACTAAACCAGGTATTCCTCCTCCGCGTGACCTGAGGCCAGATCTGCCAGGGGGCTCAAAGTTCGCCCAAAACCAACCTGGAGCTTTCCTAACAGTCCATTCCCCAAGCGCCTCCTCTAACCTGGCTCGTAGCACGTACTGTGCAGGCTTCTTGCTCTCCACTGAGGCCTGGGAGATGCCCTAGAAGGTCGTCCCGGTGCGGTCAACTTCTGGGTGTCGAGGCGCCCGCCCCTGAGGACCTTCCCAGCCCTCCAGCCGGTTGGGCTGCTCCTCCTGCAGGAGATTGGTGCAGAGCAGGTGCAGCTTCCTGGCCTTGGGAAAGGAATGCTTAGGTTTAGGGGCGCTTTTACAATCCTCTTAAAACTCTGACTGAGCAGGGACACTTTCTCAGTCCCAATCTCATAGCTTCGAGTCCTCCCAGCCCTCACCGCATGGAAAAGCTTGGTTTGGGAACACCGGCTATTTGGATGCTTTTGTCTGGAAGGCAAAGTTCAGGTTGGACTCTGTCCAGAAAGGCCTCTGCTGAAGTCCTGGAACTGTAGGCCCTTTAAGAACTTTCAGAAATTCTCCTTGCTCACCCCCAACAACAGTGCTGGGCTGTCTAACTCCTGGGGCAAGGAGCACTTAAGTAGGAGTGCTTAATAGGATACTCAATTCCGATGTGTAGAACTGACATTTAGGTTTAAGAGTCTACATTTTAAAGAGACAGTGTTAGGCAAAGTAAGAGCAGAGCAGAGACCTGACAATTCAGTGCCCCCACCCTTGGCCGACTGCCCAGGCCTGGACTCCAGTCTAATGGTGAAAATGACATATGTGAACTTTATTTTTAGTGGAGTGGTGTTTATATGTAGCCACTTGAAAATCTGCCCGTCTTCCCTATGACTCGCTTGGGATGAACAGAGGGCTCATTTCTCTTCCTTTTCTGAAAACCAGTCTCATGTTTTAGATTGCAAAACATGGGGAGTCACAGCACTGTTTCACTTCCAACTCCATCATTAGAGACAAAAATAAACAAATCTCTTCTTCCAAAAAAACTCATCTGTGCAGATTGTATGATTTAAATTTTGAAGGGAGCTGTTTGCACTAACAGTAAGGTGACCCGGAAGGAAACTGAGTCTCCAAGGAGCTTGGATTGTGTACTTTAAGAACATTTTCACAGTGTGCAATTGGGTGCATGTGTAAAAAGCTTTATTATTTGTTGAAGAAGTTTCTGATGTGCACAGCATTGGCAAGGAGAAACTACCCCTCTGCCAGTTCCAGCCCAGTGATTTATTGCTGTCCTTTGCATTCTCCCAGCGACAGCTGAGCTGATCTATGCACAGCTTCCAGTTTGACTTGATCCCTGGTCTGCATGCAGTTCTTGGAGTATACGTGTACCCTTCTGGTATGTAGGATAGCCACGTAGCCTTGCACCCCACAGGCTGGACATGTTTTGATGACAGGAGCAAAACAAGTTGACTTGGCTGCATGCCAGTGTGACCTGGCATATGGACCTAGAGGACCATGACAGGGGCACACTTCTGCCTCCTTGATTTGCCACTTCATTTACATTCTTGTACTAGAACTCTGATTCTCCTGCATGTGCCTTTTATTGTTGGATATACGCGCACATTCATAAGAGCACAGTGTTGTGAACTTACCAGGTAGCTAATACTTGATTTTAATAAAGATGAATTTTGTGAACTGCAGGTAGGTTAGTAGTAATGTCTTCAATAGCTAAACCTATTTTTTCAGCCTAATATTTTTTCTCATGTGAACTGCCTAACACCTTTAATTTTTCCTTTTTTTAAAAAGAACATCGCCAAGGAAACAATGCATCTTTGCTTTCAGCCACTAAAGGGACTGGTAGCCTGCAAGAAGCAAGGTGGAGACTACAGAGTCCTGGAAAAGATGGTAACTATGATGATTCAAGAGAGAATGTTTCTTCGGGATGGTTTCCAGATACAGAGTGTCTAGCTGCCTCTGAGGCTAGGAACTCTCGGTGTTACTCTGAAGTTTCAAGAAATCGAAGCCTTGAATCTTCTATAGGAGAATGGGGATTCCAAAAAGGACAAGAGACACCTGGTAAAGCAGCTCCAGGCTTTGCTGAGAAGTTGCCTTCTAGCAACCTGTTTATGGACAAAGTTGAAGAAGTGAGTCTGGCACGAATGGACAGCCAGGACCTGACTGATCCTGAAGACTGGGAAATGGTGTCCAGGCACTCATCTTGGGGCGATGTTGGTTTGGATGGCAGCCTTGAGTTTTCGATGTTAAGCTCAAACCAGGGACTGGACCATGGCAGAAGTAGTCTTGTGGAAGCAAGAGGTCAGGAAGTGGGTATGAAAACAAAAAGGGTTGTAAAGTTGTCTTCAGAGTCTCAGCAAGTCAGTATCAGTTTCCAGATCCATTATCTCACAAGCACTGGTGTGCAATTCATTGCAGTAACTGGCGACCATGAGAATCTAGGGAGATGGAATACTTTCGTCCCACTCCAGTGTAGCAAGGATGGACTGTGGTCTCATACTGTGTCCCTGCCAGCAGATACAGTGGTGGAGTGGAAGTTTGTGGTGGTAGAGAATGGGGAAGTTACCCGTTGGGAAGAGTGCAGCAACAGACTCTTAGAGACTGGCCATGAGGATAAAGTGGTTTGCAAGTCATGGGGGGTTCTATGATTTGGTTTACAAAGTATTAGAGAGACATTGTAGCATGTGCAAGAGGCTAAGGTTGTGGAGCACATTGAATAAAATAAAATATAGTGTAACTTCAAATGTAGCTAACAGAATTGTTTCAAATTTGCTAGTGGCTTTTGTCTAATGTACACTACACACACACACACACACAGACACACACAATTGTACATATACACATGTATATATGCAGTTACTGCCTCCCACGATCCTGGACTTTTCCCCTGGTAGCATCAATGGATGTATAAATGCAGATCCAGCATTACTTTAGGAATTGGATCTCTTAGGGAAGAACGTGGTTCAACTTCAGGTGTGGACTGATCAGGGAGTACAGAAACTAATAAGCTATACAGCATTCAGGCTTGATCCTTTGGGCCATCCTTAAACCAAGGGATTAAAACAAATCTTATTAAGAAATAACTGATTTCCTGTTGGGACAACCGGAGAAACGCCTTTTTAACCATGCACATATTTTTTATTTCAAAATAGTCAACACCAGATGGAATTGTGATCATATCTGGGCACTCAGTGTAATTAGCAAGGATATGAGGTGATATATTAAGAATTCCCAAAGCAGAAAATATTTGCACTCCATGCAACTGATAAGGCACTAATATCAAAGATCAAAGAATTCACACAACTCAACAAAAACAAAGTAAACAAAGCAGTGAAAAAAATGGGCAGGAGAGCTAAAAGGACACTTCTCTAAAGAAGAAATGCAAATGGCCAACAGATAGATGAAAAAATGCTCAACATCACTTATAATCAGGGAAATGCAAATTAAAACCACAATGACATACCACCTCACACCAGTGAGACTGGCCCATATTGAAAAGAAACTGGCAACAACAAATGCTGGTGAGGATGTGGAGAAAAAGGAATCCTCTTGCATTGCTGGTGGGAATGCAAACTAGTCCAGCCAGCTATGGAAAGCTGTGTGGAGGATGCTCAAATTACTAAAAATGGATCTACCATATGACCCAGCAATTCCACTCCTAGGAATCTACCCAAAGGAGACAAAAACATTAATTTGAAAGGAAACCTGCACTCCTATGTTTATTGCTGCACTTTTTAGAATAGGTAAGATATGGAAACAACCTAAGTGCCCAAAAATAGATGAATGGATCAAGAAGATGTGATGTATACACAAAATGGAATACTACTTGATGATCCAAAAAGATAAAAACCCATGCCATTCACAGCAACATGGATGGAGCTAGAAGGGATTATGCTCAGTAAGTCAGAAGGAAAAAGAAAAATATCAGATGGTGTCACTTATAGGAGGAATATAAGGAAACTGAACAAAAGGTCCAAAAAAGGACAAAACTTGAAAGCAAACTATAGGTCTAAGGCATACAGCAGGGGAGGGGGGATAAAAGGGGAAAGAGAGGGATCAAAACAGGGGAGTGAAGAGCACAGGAGACTATGTTGATGGTTTATGGGTGATATGGTGGTGGGAGATTTATGGGGACTGCACCTGGGGGGAGAAATCAAATACTATACAAAAATGAAGAGCAATGTAAGAAAATTAACAAATTTAATAATAATAATAAAAAGACTTCCCAAAGCTTTTGGCTTGTTTTTTCCAGGTATGGTTTGAAGGTAACAAGTATGTCTTTGATTTAATGACTGAAGGTTGGTGTAGAAACAAGGGACCTAATGAGAATCAAGCAACCTAGGAGGAAAAGAAGGTGGCCAAGTGATACCTCTTAGGGAAACGGAGGTACAAGTATGCCTGACTGCAGGGAAGAACATTCCATCATTCATGGGGTCTTTGTAAGACCCCTTCACACTCTAGCTCTAGACAGACTTTCCCCCAGCACTAGCCTCATCCTTTTCTCTCCTTTCATACCAACAGCTGTGTTGGGTAAAAATATTATAACAGGACAGTGATATAGATGCACCTCTTTGCTCTAAGAAGAAACAAACATTTAAACTTTGCTATTATACCTGAAAAAATAATACAGGCTGAGTTTTAATATCTTCAAGTGTCTGAATCATTTTTCTACATCTTAGCGCCATATTTGCTTAGATGTAAGATAAATACTAATATTTCCCTCCACTAAAAACATGCAGAAAAGAAATATCAGGAAGCACTGAAGTCTGTTTTCAATCCTCCTTTTGGAGAAAAAGTGACTATTTCACCGTTGGAGGGATATTATATATGAGTACACTAGAATTCCTGTATGTTAAAATAACTTTTAATAAGAATTACACCTTTTGGCAAAACAATATTTAATCACAATTACCAATGAGCTTTGCTGAAAAGAGCACACACTTAATTGAAAATAGGTTAGAAAGTGCTTAAAGAACTATGTTTGGCAGTTTGGGGCTCATAGAACTTTTATGTTGAATTCCCACATACTTCTTACTTCACAATGAATTCTCTACAGGGAGGCCTTCAGAAGGCATTTATTATTACTAGGCAGAATATCCAAGCATTCCTTAGGTAAAATGAAAGGTAAAACAATTTACAATAATTTAGAGTTTGATCGCTGGCCATTTTGTCATTGCTTGATAAAATAAATATTAACCTTTTAGTAAAGCTGATTGATTTATGAGCTATATGTTATACTAAACTTTATATTTCTGAAAATCATTACTTAAAATTGGATGTGTTCAGACTGCTGAGGAAGTAAGGGTTTTGTAGCTGGAGTGTGTATACCCTACATAGTTCATTATCTGCACTGCTTAGGGCTGCTGCTAGCTGCTGTCACAGAAGGCATCCATGTATAAAGGCTAGTTTCTTGCTCACTTAGCAGTCCACAGTAAATAGTCCACAGTAGCTACTGCTGTCCTTGAAGAGATTGTCACCTAGGGGCTTCTGTCCTATGGCTCTACCTTCCCCTAGGACATCACCATCCTCTCCCCAGCCCATGGAAGGAGAAATAAAGTGAGGAAAAACACAGACTTACTTAAACGTTTGGTCAGAAAGTGCCAAATATTGTTCTGTCCACATGCCATCAGAGAGAAGTGGCAAGGTGATCAGGTGAGAGGGGAGGAGGAGCTGAGAAAGAGCCTCTGGATGGACAGCTATTTCTCGGTGACATCTGCACTGTGGAACAGGAGTACAGATTCTGGACAGCTAGCGTCTGCTGCACTGTCCCTATTGTCTTTGGTACAACCGAGACATTTTTGCATTTGGTCTCCCATTATTTGCTTCACAAAATGGGGTATAACAATTGTAAGGGCAGGACATGGACACAGAGCAGGTTTTCTGATCCCATGCAGACCCGGTAAAGGAGGAGTCGGAGTGCTCAGTGGTTTTTTTGTAGGTCTTTTATTGGAGTTCACCAGGCATATGGCAGGCAGGGGTGCTGGGGGGCCGGGAGGCTGGCAGGCCTCCCAGCCCCCAGCAAGTCTTCACTCTATCTGGCCTCTCCGGCCTTCTCTCTCTCTCTCTCTCTCTCTCTCTCTCTCTCTCTCTCTCCCCCCTCCCTCTCCCCCTCCCTCTCCCTCTCTCTTCCCTTTCCCCTCCCTCTCTCTCTCCCAGCTTCTCTGCTTCTTTCTTGGCTTCTCTTTCGGCTTCTATTGGCGTCCCCGTGACGCCGCCCTTAAAAGCACAGTCTTAGCCCTGGTGAATCCCATCTACCTAGGCCCACACCCTATTCCAGGTGCCCGCCATCAGGCATGCATTCAGAACCGCAAGGATCCATCATCTATCCTGATAGCGGGAGGGCAGAAAAGCCTGACATTTTTTCCTTACCCTACAATAATATATTTGGACTTTGTTCTGGTTCCTGGAACAGAGCTCCTCTGACCCTTGGGATCTCCTGTACCATAGGAGTGGCTTTTGTTATTTAAAATGAGGCACTTTGGGGGGACTACAATGATGTAAGGGAAAAAGAACTAATTAATAAAATTTTTTTTAAAACTAGGACAATAAATAGGGCCTCCCTGGTGGCGCATTGGTTGAGTGCTGGGCTGTGAAGCTGCCCGCAGCCTCTGCAGCACCGGTTCAATCCCGGACCACCGGCGAGGGTCCCACATGGCGCATAGACCTCTCCAGCTGCCTGCTGCTCCCCTCAGCAGTGTATTTCTGCGTCAGTCTGCCTGCTTTGTTCCCCGCTCTGGCTCTGGTGAATTCTCTCACCCTCCCGCGCTTCTGACTGTACCCAGTACTTGTCTAAATAAATAAATAAATAAATAAATCTTAAAAAAAAACTAGGACAATAAATAAATGAAACACTTTAGATTGCACCTGAGTTTATACTGATGGGCTGAATTACCGTAGGCCCCTAGATATACTCAGGTCACCACAAAAACCAAGTGATTAAAAGTTTGGAATGTGCAGCCCTGATTCCAGGAATGGGATCCAGGGCTGAGGATTAAGTGCTAGAAAAACTGTGGAATAATGAAAGTTGATGAACTTCCCAGTTGGTGACATCGAGGTACTCACCCACAGAGGCATGGAAGTCTCGTGCACCGGAACCGCATACCTTCCCCTATCTATGTATCTGCTCCATTTGGTTATTTGTGAGTTTTATCCTTTACAATAAACTGGTAATAGTAAGTGAAGCAATTTCTTGAA
The DNA here is from genome assembly GCF_014898055.3 of Talpa occidentalis. Classification (NCBI taxonomy): domain Eukaryota; kingdom Metazoa; phylum Chordata; class Mammalia; order Eulipotyphla; family Talpidae; genus Talpa; species Talpa occidentalis. The sequence goes on from NW_023604972.1 coordinate 44,599,704, forward strand.
TTCTGTGATGCATTCTAGCAAATTAAAACAGATAATGGGAATGTGGGAACCCCCACTTCATAGTTGGCCAGTCAGAAGTACAAGTGACCTGGGATATGTGACTGACGTCTGGAAGTCAGGATCGGGGGATGGGGCAGCTTTGTGGGACTAAGTTCTTAAATCTATGGAATCTGACACTTAACTCCAGGTAGTGTCAGAAGTCAATTGACTTTAGTAGGCTCAGTTGGTGTCCACAGACAATTGGCTACTGGTGTTGAAAAACTCCACATAAAAACCCCTCTAATGTGTTAAATTCTTATTAAGGCAGACTAAATTCATTCAATCTGTGGAAGTCATCTATTGACTAAAGAATGAGGGTTTTTTTCTTTGTAGTCATTAACATGTGAAAGACACTGCTAAATATTTTGATTAGAGATCTCAATGTTTTGTTATTTGAGGCCTCAATGTTTTGTTACTTGATTATTTCACTGATATTGACAGAACAGTGACTTCTGGGTCACACTCAGAATCCCTGTCAGTACATTGGAATTTGTCCTTATGTTCTGGGCATTTTTCACTTTCACGTGGAAGAAATTCTCCCTGTAGGGTGAAGAAAATGTCAGGCTTTTCTGCCCTCCCGCCATCAGGTTAGATGATGGATCCTTGCGGTCCTGAATGCATGCCTGATGGCGGGCACCTGGAATAGGGTGCAGGCATAAGTAGATGGGATTCACCTGGGCTAAGACTGTGCTTTTTAAGGGCAGCGTCACGGGGATGCCAGCAGAAGCCGAGAGAGAAGCAAGAGAAGCAGAAACTGAGAGAAGGCCGGAGAGCCCGATAGAATGAAGACTTGCTGGGGGCTGGGAGGCCTGCCAGCCTCCCGGCCCCCCAGCACCCCTGCCTGCTGTGTACCTGGTAAATCCCAATAAAAGACCTGCAAAAAACCGCTGAGGACTCTGACTCCTTTACCCGGTCTGCTGGATCAGGAAACCTTCACTGTGTCATTCCTGCCCTTACATTCCCCCAGGATGATTTTTTTTTTTTTTTAAGATTTATTCATTTTTTTTTATAGAGGCATTTTTTTAATTTATTTATTTGTTTGTTTGTTTGTTTTTTGTTTATACATGCACTGGGTAAGTCAGAAGCACAGGAGGGTGAGAGAATTCACCAGAGCCAGAGCAGGGAGCAGAGCAGGCAGAAGGACCGAAGTACACTGCTGAGGGGAGCAGCGGGCGGCAGGAGAGGTCTGCACGCCATGTGGGACCCTCCTCCAGTGGCCGGGGAGCAGCCGGGGATCGAACCGGTGCCGCAGAGGCCGCGGGCAGCTTCACACCCAGCGCTCAACCGCTGCGCCACTGGGGAGGCCCCCAGGATGATTTTTTTAATGAATTATTTTATTTTATATAATTCTTACATCATTTTTCATTTTTGCATAATGTATGAGTAGGGTAAGGAAAAAATGTCAGGCTTTTCTGCCCTCCCGCCATCAGGACAGATAATGGATCCTTGCGGTCCTGAATGCATGCCTGATGGCGGGCACCTGGAGTAGGGTGTGGGCATAGGTAGATGGGATTCACCTGGGCTAAGACTCGGCTTTTAAGATCAGCGTCACGGGGATGCCAGTAGAAGCCGACAAGCCGAAGAGAAGCCAAGAGAGAAGCAGAGAAGCAGAAGCTGAAAGAAGGCCGGAGAGCCCAGATAGAATGAAGACTTGCTGGGGGCTGGGAGGCCTGCCAGCCTCCCGGCCCCCCAGCACCCTTACCTGCTGTGTACCGGGTAAATCCCAATAAAAAGACCTGCAAAAAGCCACTAAGGACTCTGATTCCTCCTTTACCCGGTCTGCTGGATCAGAAAACCTGCACTGTGGTCCAGTCCTGCCCTTTATAGTATGCATTTTCATTTTGGTTATATTCCCCATACAATTCCCACCCCCTTTTTCTGACCCTAATCCCTCTTCTCCCCTCGCCCTCCACTGTAGTGTGTGTCTCTGGTCTATAGTTGCTTGTTGATTTTGATTTTTACTTTATCGCAATTAGTCTTTTCCCAGGATGATTTTTTTAAGTTGAAGAAAACAATTGACTATTGTCTTGGACTAGTAAAAAAAAAAAATAATTATTTTAACACATTGGTATCACTGTAACAATGTAATTCCCATAGAAAGGGGACGTCCCAGGTTCCCTGCCTCACTCAAGGAAGGGTAGAGCTCAGTGTTGAGGAGAAGCTACAAAAGACTGGGAGAAGACTGGGGAGAGGACTTAGGAAGAAGGGAGAAAAAGACAGAGGAGGGATGTGGAATAGAGAGACATGTGAAGAAGCTGCACTTACTTCTCGGCCTTGGACTTTTATCAGGAACTTGAGGGACACTTGAAAGAGACAGAGATGTGGGTGAGAGACCCATGGGGAGGCTGACAATGGCAGCCTTTATATTGACTGGTATTTTAATTTTGCTCTTTTCCTTCCAGACTTTTGCCCCTTCCATATAGTTCCCCAACGGAAGGTGCCTTTGACTTGTGGCAAGTTTTTGGGCCTCAGTGGCCCTGCTTTGGGCCAACTCTGTTTGGCTGGGCATTTACCCACATGGCAGTGGGAGACTTTGGGTGTTTCATGGGGAAACTATTTTAACCATATTCTTTCTCTTTTCTCTATTATATACTAATGGTATTAAAGTTCTTTTCTACTGAAGGTATATATACTGAGTATATTTTGTTTTTTAATGGCACGTGGCAGAATCCATTTAGACCAGGCATGTTGGGGGTGCTGGGGTGCCCCTCAGTCTGCCCACTAACATCATCACAAATTAATACTCTTTATAAGGTCTGAATACTTTCAAATGTAGCTAGTACTGTTGAAGTTTTACTGTGAGACATTCAAGAATAGTTTATTTCAAAATAGTTTACAGTACAGGGCCTCTTTTATTAAATTTTCACATAAAAAGAAAAAAAGTACACAGGGTACTAATTACATAACACCACAATTAATTGGGCTTCATCCCTCTGTAAAGAATAGGCAAGCAATGCATCACTTTAGTAACATTTTTTCTTGGTCTTTCACTTTCTGTATCCTCTTTTCTTGATTTCTGATCATTGAAGACATTGCTGTAAATGTTGGTAAAAACAAAGAACATTTACTTAGATCTTAAATTCTATTCTGTATTTCTTAAAATGTCAGCTTGCTGCTATAGAATGGATAAATTCTGATTCTGAGCTCTAGAAGTTCTTAAAAATTGTAAGCTAGCATCTTTTTAAAAACATTGATGTCCTGGAATGAAGCTTTTTCAGAAGTTTTAAATGAACATGATAATTATTATTATAGAGGTAAGAAAACCTAGTTGGAAACCATGTGAACATCTCTAAAGAGCACAAAGATGAAGCAGTCATTTCTGTTCCATCAATCAGCTGAGTCCCACACCCTCAGAGGCTGATTCCAAATGATTTGGTGAATATCTTCATATATATACATATACAAATTTTCTTCTTTATACATATGGAAATACACGTGATACAAATTGTTTGGTAGCTTGCTTCATTCGCTTAACAAAATGTTAGTATTTTTCCAGTTTCGCTCATGTTGTACTACACTACATAATATTACCTTATATGAAAGCCTCATCCTGTTAGTAACTACATTTAAAACCTGCTTTTTTATTTTCATTTATATTATAATATTAAATAAGCTCATAAACAAATACTTTTGTGTATTTGTACAGCTATATCTTATAGAACAAGTTGCTAGAAGTAGAACTTCTGAGTCAAAGCAAATGTACACTCTAAATTCTGATAAATATTCTCAAAATTCTATTTAAAAATATTTGCTTCATGGGCCTCCCTGGTGGCACAGGGGTTAAAATCTCAGCACTATCAAGCTATCGCCAGCCACTGCAACAAGAGTTCAATCCCCGGCCAGGGAGTGAACCCACATGGCGCAGCAGACCTCTCCTATCTTGCCCACTGCTCCCTTCAGCAGTGTATTTCAGTAGATCTGCCTGTTCTGCTCCCCACTCTGTCTCTGGTGACTCTTCTCACCCCCTGCACCTCTGGCCTGTATCCCAGTTCTTGTATGCATAAATAAATTAAAATAAATCTTTCAACAAAACAAAACATTTGTTTCATAATTTCCAAGAGATAAGTCATCCAATAAAAAGTTCTTTCTATACGAATGACTTAAAAATAGAAAACACTGGCAGAATATGAAATCTGTCATGCTGGGCATCTACCCAAACTTAGTAGCTATTACAGTTTCAACCTCTCTTAAAAATATAATCCTAAACCAGTCAATGAGGGGACCCACTGCATTCTGCAAAGGAAGGAGACTTTACATGCTATCATATTTTCTTTTGCTAATAATCTCATTCCACTCTCTTGCTGTCTATAAATGTCCTCCATTTTGTGTGTGCTTCTGTGTGTGGGGCCTGATTCTTGAAACTCATAAGACCACTAAATTTGTGAATTTCTTTTTTTTTACAAAACAAACATAATAGGTTTTTTGCTTGGATAATTACATGGTGACATTACTCAGATAAACACAGAAATATAGGTCAAAATATGATAAAATATGCATCTGTTAAAAAACCCACAAACTTAAAATCATTTTTTCAATCTTTATATACACATTCATCTGGGGTTACCATAAAGAACTTAGTATTTTTTTAAAATAACAACTTGCTATTACTTCAATGTATTTTGGAGTCAGAAATTTCAGGTATCAAGTCCCAGCTCTATTACTCATTGTGTGACTTAGAACTTATTGGCTGTTGGTGGCCATAGTTTTGTTTCCTCATTATCAAATAATAAAATATTAGAAATCACTTCCTAGTGATTTGAAGGTCACATGAAGAAAATATAAGGAAAGCAATGAGTTTAGGGTCTGGCCCATAACTAGTAAGTGTTCAATAAATGGTAATAGCAACTACTATTATTAATAACATTTTTATTTTATTTTACAAGGCTTTATTCTTAGAAAAATATTACTTTCATCTAGCGACATATTATATTCTTAGAAGTGGAAAAATGGAGTAAGAAGAACATGTGTTCTACAAAATCAAAGCCTTTCTGACAAAAGTTTCTGGGTTTATGAATTTATGTCAGCAAAGCACAAGACCTGAACGCCTCCCATTCCCATGGGAACATACTCATACCCTCCTACATTTATGGAAATATCCAGTTAGAACTTGTGGCCTAAAAGTTATCTGTCACCTGCAAATTACAACAATTTTTCATTCAAATGGTTTTAGTATATTTATAAGTAGTTTATCTTTTTTGTTTAGTGATTCATTGGGTGACACAGTCTGTTGTAACACCACGCTAATTTAAAAATCCTGGTGTGACACTGGAATACTACTCAACAATCAAAAAGGATAAACTCATGCTCTTTGTGGCAACATGGATGGAGCTGGAAGGGATTATACTAAGCAAAATAAGTCAGAAGGAAAAGATAAATGTTGGATGGTTTACTTATACACACTATAAGAGAAACCAAAGGGTCAGGTAAAAGACAATTTTGCAAGCTGACCATAGATCTGAGGCATACAGCAGGGAGCAGGAGGGAGAGGGGTCAAAACAAGGGAGGGAAGAGCACAAGAGACTTGGTGGTGGTGGGTCAGGGGTGCTGTGGTGGTGGGAGAAATAAGGGTATTGCACCTAAGGGGAGAAATCAAATACTGTTCAAAAAATAACAATGATAAAAGAAAATAAGTATATTTTTAAAAAAAACTTCAAAGAATAATCTGTTCCAGACAGTTCTCTACAGAGACCATTAAAAAAAAATCTGTGTAAGGCTAAATACTGTTATTTTGCTTTCTAGCTATTGCCTGCAATCCTGTTCTGGCTACTACCATACAAATGTTTGTCTACAGATGTAACAAAGACAAGAAAGACAGTGTGTGAGAAAGTCCCATGTGAAAAATCACTCAGAATTCAAGTCCATAAAAAAGGAGCAACAGTATTTTCATCCTTATTAGGTGAAAGAATAAATAAAGCAGGATCGAGGTGACCCATCCAAGGTCAAACACAACTAGTCTAGGGATTAATTCTGGTTAAGACTCTCATGTTTTGACTAAGATTTCTAATTGCTAATTCGAGTGTCCTTTTCAGTGGGTCTATATAGAGAGACATAACCTGTAGGAAGGTGAGTATTCTTTGGAGCAAGGAAGACCTCTCCAAAAATATATACTATACCTTGGTTTTTCATCTGTAAATCTTCTACCAGAGTTTGCAAACTTTCCAGCCTGTTCTGAAGCTTCCGGCATGTTTTCCCTGTTGTTTCTATTGGCTGAGACTGTGAAGCTATTAGAAAATTGCTTAGATGTGATATTAAAAGTCTATTCAGTATTTTTTTTAGAAATTTTCTAATTACAGGTTAAATGACCTTTCCTTTAAAACATAGAACTTTAAAACACCACTTTAAACTATAGAAGTGTCTTATCTAAATGATATTATACTAGCTTATTTGATTTTGTTTTCAATCAATCTGATTTACTATTATTTAAGTGCATAGCATTAAGTTGGACGAGTAAAAGAAATATTTCAAGTTTAATGACAACATGCTACATTATAGATGACAGCTTTCATGCCAAACCTGAATGATTTCATTAGTTTAGGATTTGGAGAGCCAGATTTACTATAGAACTGGCAACATTTTTGAGTGTGTGTGAAGCCAAGTGCCCGTTTTAGTTGCTGTCACTGGAGGAGGGGATTATATGATGGGTGAGGGTAGTATGGATGTTGACATGGCCACAGTGAACCTAGAAGGGGCTAGAAGTGTGTAATCTATTCTCTAACATGTATGCTAAATTGTGTCAACCTCTGAAAAATATGAGATTGGCAATCTCAAGGTATTTGTTTTCATCTTTGCCCATGACTAGCTGTACAATAGTGAAAAAAAATTGACAGTTTATTTTTCCTACAAACATCTATTATAGATGTTAGTCATGAGGGTGATCATCTGAAAATACTCTTAACTTAAAAGGATGAAAACAGTTTCTCAGAGATATTTAAAGCAGATAATATAAAATACATGATGTTTGATGAGTACTCAGTAATGGGGGGAAAATACCATGCTATTATATAACCATAAATTAAAACTGAAGTGACCAACCTATTCCCCTAAAATAAGTTAGTACTAGCATCTGCTTAGATTCTGATTTTCTACTTTTTTAGGATCTAGAAATGTGTTAGGCATAGAATTTCAAAAGACTAAGAGTTGACTTAACAGTGATGCAACAACTTGCTGAATTTATCTCTTCTCAAAGGGAACTGTGCCAGGGAGTGCTGGGGCGCTCTGTCACTGTCACCTAAGATGTTTAATTCCATACACATATATATTTTAATGTCCATTTACTTATCAGACATTTATTCTAAACCAAACCATTTCCCATCTGACTTAGCAAATAATAAATGAACTTAAATTTAAAAATGAGAATACTTTGATAAGTGTGTGTGACAGATGCTTGCTTGCACTTAACAAAGGCAAAACCTGAAGAGAACCAAAAGAAGTGTAAATAAGTAAAGTCACAGTATTTAATAAAAGAACACCCAAAATCTTGGGTGAGATTTTCTCATTATAAAATGAGAAAAAAATGTCATTACTCATGTCACAGAAAGAGAAAATATTTACAAACATATATTTACTAAAGCTTGTGTATGGATACAATAACCATTCTATTCAAGTAATCCCCATTTAAGTTACACAGTATAAACAGAGCTTGCATATGAAAATACAATATCTTACATCTATTTACTTCTGATTATAGAAAAGAAACTTCAGTTCACCAAAGTATAAAATCAATTGATATCATCAGTGATAACAGGTCATTCTTACCTTTAACAGAATCAGGTGAATGAGTAGGCTTGGTAGGTCTATATTGTGATGCAGAACCTATGGACTCGTCAACAGAACTAGTTAGGAGTGAGTGAACTGGAGACTTCTTAGGAGAAGAATGGAATGAACGCGAAATTGAATTTTTCATAGATGGACTTGCTAAAATTTTGCAAGAACAAAAGAAAAAGGACAGAATTCATTAAAAATAGTTCACTGCACTTCTCAAAACATCAAATTTTAATGAGAAAATGTTCCCAATTATGGGGGTGTGGGATGTTCTGTATATATGGATAGAATTAAGAAGGCCTAGTCAGTGAAAAAAATTAAGTGTTAGGAATAAGGATAAACAGGAACTAGACCACCTCTTTGGGATCCTCAAGTCTAGCTTCAAATCATTTTAATTCCTGATTAGACTAAGTTGATCTTCAGTTGTCTAGCAGAAGTAAGCATGACTGCTCTCTGGAGGCTCACTCTAAGCCTCAAACCATCTATATAATTTTTCATATGTCTGTCATACAATAAAAATAATCAGGTATACAAAGAGACAAAAATAACATGGTAGAAAACCAAGAAAATTAACACAGATAATAGAAACAGATGTGTAAGATCTGAATAAAAAAGGCATAGACTTCTGCAGATTCAAGCAGCATTACTCCAAACCCTAAACAGGTTCTTTTTATATAAAGAAAATTACACTTGGACCCATCAATAAAAATTACTAAAATACGAAAGTAAAAACCAAAGTAAAAAAAAAGTCTTAAATCTGACAGAAGGCAAGAAGACAGATTACATTTAAATGAACAAAAATTAAATTTAGAGCTGACTCCTTAGTAGAGGAAATGAAAGCCAGTAAACAATGGAATGATATTTTCAAAGTCAAGGAAAAAAGTCAATCTAGAATTCTACACTCAGCAAAAATACTCCTCAAAAAAAAAAAAAAAAAACCAGAAAAATGAGAGAATATGTCACAAGCAGACTTACATTAAAGAAAACATTAAAGACATAAGTAAAATAATACCAGATAGAAAATAAAGTATAAATATGTGGATATATCTAAATAAATATGAACTGTACACAACATTGCAAATACTCCATTGTGTTATTTATTACATTTATAGTCAAAATATGTTACAACAATTATATGAAGCTGAAAGGACAATGAATAGAGTAACATGTTCTAAGTTACTTATAACATGAAAAAAGGTAAACGCACTCATTTATATTAATCTAATAAGGCAAGGATATGTGTCGTGTTTACTTAGGTTTATTACAATAACAATAAAAAGCACTTATGTGTGTAAATCTGAAGGAATTGTTCATATAAATGCTCTTTTCTTCAAAATATTGGTTAAGAAATTTCTCACAGCATAACAATTACTTAAAAATTAAGAAATTATACTTTTTAATATAAGAATATTATGTTTTGATGTTAGATGATAGTCTTTCATTAAAGAAAAGTACTTTTGGAAACTTATCTTTCACCTTTCTCTTTCCTTTTGCACCTCAGTTTTCTCTATTTACATTATCATTGTCCAGATTTATAGCCAACCAATTTCATGGTTCCATACGTTACCATTTATTTTATTTTATTGTCTTCCATAAGAAGACTAATTACGTGTCCGCAGGTTTGCCTTTGCCTTCCAAGTCTAACATATTCTCTGTAATTATTTTTCATCTTTCTTGATTTTAAAAATTCTTTTTACATAATTTTCTTTAAGTGGTTCATTAAGTTCCTGATGATTATTTTAGTTATGCCTATCCTATTTTTTATTTTTCTAATGCTTGCCCCTGTAATGTTTTTAATTTTCTCCTCCATTTGAGGAGTTAGGCCTGAGTTAGGCCATTTTGTTTTTCAACAGATTCTGTATCTTTCACTCCTTATCTTATTTTTATAGAGAGCATTTTGTCTATTAAGTTTTTGGCAATTACATGGAGATCTGCATTTATATCAGTTCTTCTATTCTCCTTTCATCCACTTAGTCTTTACTGAGTAACTGCTCTGTGCTAGGAAGGTTCTAAGTCCCTTGAAATATCAGGGAACCAAACAATTACAGATGTCTGCTCTTGTGCAGTTTTGTCATTGACACACAAGAAACAACACAAGTGAGCAATTTATAAAGTATATTAAAAGATGTTAAATATAATTTATAAGAAGAAAAAGATAACAGGAACTGGGAGTGTGGGAGTGTTACAATTTTTAAACAAGGTGGTGAGAGTAAATCTCACTGGGGAAGTTGACACCAGGTTAAAGGAGATGAGGGAGTTAGTAATGTGATGGGAACAGAGTATGTAAAGGTCCCAATGTAGAAGCTGCCTCAATGTTCAAAGTATAGTTCAAGGGTGGATAAAGCAGAGTGAATGAAGGGGAAGAGTAAGAAGTGAAGCCAGAGAGTTAATGGGGACTTAGATGCTCCTGTAATGACACTGGCTTTACTCTCATGGAATTGGGGAGCCCCTGCAGGGTTATAAGCAGGCCTTACTTCTGTGTTTTTGTTGAAAACTCACCTATAGATGGGAATGCGAAGCAACTAGGTGAATCTTCCAAGTCTGCTGTATGTAATGCGACGGGCTCTCTGGAAGCATAAGAATGGTCATGCAAGCATTTCATTTCACAAACACAGGCTAAGATTTATGGACAGAAGCAAGTGAATGTGGGCAAAAGTGATGGCTTAAAATTTAAATTCAAGATGGTGGTCATAATCTTAAATTGTAGAATTACTAAAAATACCCTTTGAAGGAGACCCAAAGTGGCATTATCATATGCATTCAGTCCCCATGAACATTTTGTAGATTGAAAATATTATATATAAGTTCATTTTTGTGTAATAATAACTGTGAAATTCAAATATTTCTCTCCTGGATTTTAAAAGACACCATCTTAATGACTTATTTTAAAACTAAAAAGCCAAAGGGTGGCTGGGAGAAACTTTGAGAACAGTAGTGTCACTTGATAAACACTATCACAATTATTTAAATCAGTAAGCTGTAACATACCACATGGTGCCCTGTGGTTTGGTATCACTAAAAGAATATTATGGCAGTAGTTCTCCAGATGGTACTGTTGTAGGGGGGTTGTGAGGTCAACACAATTTTTTATTTTAATACTAAGATATTCTCACTTCTTAACTCTCAATTTCTCCCAAGAAAACAGTGGGGTTTCCCAGAGGCTCTAGTATACTGATATCACAAAAGATAAAATGCAGTGCAGATAAAAGAATCTTGATATCTTTTGTAATGTCATGCATTTAATTATCAAACAATATCTTCTCAAATATTTTTTTTGCTTGAGTGTCTGGACTATATCAATTCAGCTTATATGGCAGCAGCAGTTTCTAAGTTAAGAAACATTATACTGTAAAATGTCAATTACTGCAAACTATTTTATATTGCTGTAAAAGTGTTGTAATTACAGTGAAATAGAATAAAACAGCGATTGTGATATTCTTTCTCATTCAAGTGAGTTTTAAAAATGGCCAGTTTGCCATTGTAGGGAGCATTCAAATGCATTTTTAATTTTCTAGTTTGTTTTCAATTTTCAAAATTTTTATTAAGTATTTTAAAATCTCCTTTCCCATAGGAACACAAAAGTTAGGTTCCATATTTTTCTTATCATTCTCTCCTCTTTATTAATATATCACTGCTGAAGGAAGTAGATTTCTTTAATTGTGGGAAAACTATAGTAGAGCTTTACTTCTCTCGGGGAAGTAGCCCCTCCATGTTCCATGCCTAGGATTGGGGGCTTCTTTGCAGGCAGCTGTCTGGTTACCCAGAGGCAGAGCACAGGAGTGGTTACAGGCCTGGGCTTGTAACAGGGTGGTCCCCAGGAAAGGGGGAAGTTCCAGGTTCCCTGCCCCACCCAGGGGAGGGTGGAGCTGAGCAGGAAGAGGAGAAGCTGCAGAAGAGACTGAGGAAAGAAGCAGGATGGAGCCAGGAGACCTGGAGGAGGCACATGGAGCCTAGAGACACGTGAAGAAGCTGCGCTTGTCTTTTGGTCGTGGACGGGGTGACACAGATGTGGGTGAGACCCATGGGGAGGTGACAATGGCAGCTTTTATCTTGATGTTGATTTTGCTCTTTTCCTTCCGGGCTTGTCCAGTTGTTTGTGACCCTTTTCTGTGGGTCTCCACTGGAAGATGCTTTAGACTTGTGGCAGGCCTTGGGGCCTTGCTCTGGGCCAATCCCATATGGATGGACTTTTACCCACGAGGGGATGGGTAACTTTGGGTGCTTCATTTAGAAACTAGACTCTTTGCCTTACCTGTATTGTTTCCTAGTTTTTATTAAAGTTCCTTCCCATTAAAGCGTCATGTTTTGTGTTGATGCGGCGGATGGCAGAACCCATTTAGAATAGGCAGGTTTGTGGGGGTCTGGGGTGCCCCTCTCCCTGTCCTATAACAGATTTGGCGTCCAACGTGATTTAGGACAGAGCCATCCGTGGCTAGTCAGCCCCATGGGGAAACTGGGCTTCCCTATGGCACTGGCTACCATAAGCGCAAATGTGATTTTTGGTTTCTCCGGTGTGTTTGTTTCATATGTCGATTTGCTGTTGAAAAAACTGGCTTGGGCTTTGTGAAGATCTGTGTGTCTGTATGTAATTTGTTTGTAGTGACTTGCTAAGACATTTGATTTTGTGGAAATTGTTCTGTGCCAGTTTTACTCAAAAGATTAAGCAGTACATTGGACCATGTGGCCAGATCAAAGATGGCGTCTGAGGCCACTTGGAACTTTTTTTTTCTTTCTTTTTGTAATCTCTGCTGTCTCATTAGCATTTCTAAAGGCAATAATGGTTCTTCAGTGGTATGTTGCTTTGTCTTTGGCTACTTCCTGCCCTGTGTCCCTCGGGTTTTGCAAGCCAACTGTGAAGCAGTGGTGTTTTAAATTAGCAAATGTATGCCTGGGTGTTAAGTAAAGAGTAGCCTTATCAGTAACTGGTAATTGCTGGTATCCTTGATGGATTCTTGGAGATAACTTGAATTTTTGCAAAGTCTGGATCAGAAAAATTAACAAGATTTTGTCTGAGTCTGAAAGAATTTGCTGCTGTGAATTTTGTCTACACAATTTGTTTTGGGCATGTTTGCCATTTTGAATACTGGATTTGTTCAATTGCTGGTGTAAGACAAGATTCTAAGTTTCTGCTTCCTACTGAGGAAGGTCTGTTATGGAAAGCACTCTTTAGGGTGCATCATGTAACTGTACCAAGTTTTCATACCTGTGTTGTTGTTGTCCCTCCCTAGTGTGGGGGAGGTGTAATCTGTGCTTAGATGTTTAATCTGCTCTTTCAGCTTCTGTCCCAGAGTGGCTAACAGAAGTAAGGAGATGATTCCTTTTAATTGAAAGTTAATTACTGATGTTTTGATTTTGCTTTTTCGGGTTCTGTTCCGGGAGACCCGAGGAGTGCCTGCTTGGTGGCTAACAAGAGATGACTCCTTTTGCTTAAAAGTTAACTGTTACTTTTATTCTTTCAGTTGCTGTACAGAATACCCCAGGATTGACTTCTAATAAAAAGTCTTCAACACTGAAAACCCTAAGGTGATAAACAAGGTCATGTAATTCTTGTGATTAATAAAACTTTTCCTTCCTATTTCCAAAGTCTTAGGTTTGCAGGATGACAACTGGAAATTTTTCTGCCAGCAACACTCCACATTTTTTTTGGACTTTGATATTTTTTTTCTGAGCCTATGGAGTAAAACTGCAGTTACATAACATATTCTACGTGGCATAACTAAAAAAAAAACTGTCTTTGTCTATACGTTGTATGTCTGTATGTCCTTGTGTCTAACTGTCTTGACCTCCAGTGATCGACAAATTGGTATACATGGTGCCCATAGACGTTGAAAAAAAAAAAAGTTTCCAGTTATGATAAAAACAAAAAAGTTATGGTTTGATTGTCAACATTGTGCTACTGAACTAGGCCGGTGCCTTCATGGAGATTGAATATTGTTGTTTCTGCTAATTTTCTGATATTTATGGCAAGGCTTCCCAGAAATCTAAATTCAAGTGCAAATTTGGTAGCCTGTCATTTGACTGATGCAAGGAAATTTTGTGGAGCCTCAGTAGAGCTCCTGAGACACTCCACGAAGTTTCTCCCTTTCCTCCTGGGAAGGCATTAGATAAATTTGTTCTATTTGGCTTTTACCTAATGGAGTAAAACTGGAAGGGAAGCATTGTCACTTGGGAAAATGGTAAAACTTTGGTATGTACAAAATGTTAACAGTAGTTTTCTAAAATGTGTATGAAAAAACCTCAGTATCTGGTATGTATGTAAATTGTCAATGGTGATTGTCACCTTGTAATATTGTATAATTCAATTGTTTCACATCTACAGAAATTGTTTCTGGAAATATAGGGAGAAAAAGTCTCAACAGATTCCTATTGATGGAACTGTTGAGAGTAAAAAACTTTCCTACAAAGGACTAAATAGACCTGGAAATACACCTGACATTTACAAGTTTTCTTTCACATAATGCTGGTAATTTTTTTATGCATTTTGTCCTGAATCCACAGAGTTTTGTTTTGTTTTGAGTAACCAGGATCTGCAGCAATTTTTTTCCAGTGGAGCTGACTTGTCACATTTTCTCTCCCCTTGATGCCAACGCAGCATGCAAATAGTGGTAGTAATTTTTGCTGCTTATTTCAGAGTCTGTTTTTGCATAACTTCCATGGGGATTTTGTCTGTTTTAACAAAAAATTGCACGTGAGTTTGATTGTGTGGCTTTGTGTGGAGTTCTTCCAGAAAGTTAAAAAAGAGCTGAACCAAGAAGAGAGAACCTGTTTGCCTTGTTTGTAGGGTTCCAGAGACCTCCAAAGAAGGTGAGGAAGCTTGCCTCCATTGGCAGGACTGGACAACCCGGCCAACGAAAATGCCCTGGTACCCTCAAGAAGAGGAAAGCCCAGGTGGAGTCTGATGAGACCAACTTTATACCTGAAGCCTACATCGACTGGATGCCACCGGTTCGCTCTGATCCTGTATGGAGTATTTCAACAAAGCCAGCTAAAAAATTGCTGTTAGTTATTTCTGCCCTGTGATTTTATGCAAAAATAGGAAAAATGGTTTAAAAGTACATTTAGTTTGCAAACTTTTGCTATGCTGTTAAAAGTTTGGGATCAAGGTTGAGAAAATTTGTGTTTTACATCAGTTGAACCATTTTAACATTTTTTCCCTGTGATTTTAATATATTTGCTATCTTGTTTTAGCCAATTCTCCAGATATTTTTTTCTTTTGGCTTGGATAATGGACTATTTTTAAGTAATAAAACTGTCATACTGGACATTCATGGACAATGCTGCTGACTAACTGTTGCTTCTCTTACACACATTGTAACCCTAAAAAAAAGACTGTCTCCTGGGATTACACCCTGAGATCTGTGCCACCATAGATATGGTGGAATAAAGGTTAAAAGGGGGGATTGTAACAGGGTGGTCCCCAGGAAAGGGGGAAGTTCCAGGTTCCCTGCCCCACCCAGGGGAGGGTGGAGCTGAGCAGGAAGAGGAGAAGCTGCAGAAGAGACTGAGGAAAGAAGCAGGATGGAGCCAGGAGACCTGGAGGAGGCACATGGAGCCTAGAGACACGTGAAGAAGCTGCGCTTGTCTTTTGGTCGTGGACGGGGTGACACAGATGTGGGTGAGACCCATGGGGAGGTGACAATGGCAGCTTTTATCTTGATGTTGATTTTGCTCTTTTCCTTCCGGGCTTGTCCAGTTGTTTGTGACCCTTTTCTGTGGGTCTCCACTGGAAGATGCTTTAGACTTGTAGCAGGCCTTGGGGCCTTGCTCTGGGCCAATCCCATATGGATGGACTTTTACCCACGAGGGGATGGGTAACTTTGGGTGCTTCATTTAGAAACTAGACTCTTTGCCTTACCTGTATTGTTTCCTAGTTTTTATTAAAGTTCCTTCCCATTAAAGCGTCATATGTTTTGTGTTGATGCGGCGGATGGCAGAACCCATTTAGAATAGGCAGGTTTGTGGGGGTCTGGGGTGCCCCTCTCCCTGTCCTATAACAGGCTCAGGAGCCTACTAGACTCAAGTTCAAATTTGATGCCACTGTTTACAAGCTGGATGACCTTGGCAAGTTGCTTAAGCAATCTGACTCTTCATTTCTAACCTATATTTGGGAATAATAACGTCTATGTCACTGGTTAGATACGTAAGCGAAATAGATCTAAAACACCCAGAAAACAATAAAAATAAAAACCTGTAGTAGATAGCTGCAGATATTTGTTGTAGCTACAATGCAGTGTTACACATCCACATAAGAAGAAAATCAAAACTTGCTTCTTTTAGGCTAAGTGAAAGATATATTTAGAAAGATTCAAGTTAACCATGTACAGATCATGTAGAAGGGGCAGTAAGGAAACCTCTATAATACTGTGTTAATTCAGTCACTAAATACATATTTAGCACAGGGCATTATGCTTGTTGTGCTAAAAATACAATTAATAAACCTCTGTGTAACTGGAATTTCAAGAGAAATAATTTTCATATTCTTAGGATATAAATAAGACTTTGATGTCGCTATTTTTTTTAATAAGTGGTGAGATAGAAAAGACAAAGCTTAACTATTTTTCCAGGCAATCAATCATACACAGATCTTATGATTTGCAGCAACATGGATGGCGCTGGAAGGGATCATGCTCAGCGAAATAAGCCAGAAAGAAAAAGAAAAATACCGGATGGTCTCACTCATAGCAGGAATCTAGAAAACTTAAATAAGGGACCAGGAAAATGAATAACTAAAAGAAAGTGAAAATCAAAATCAACAAAAAACTATGAACCAGAGACACTTTTTGGGGGGTGGGGGGCGGGAGGGGAGGGATTGGGGTCAGAATGGGGAGGTTGCAATTGTATGGGGAATATAAAAATAAAATTTATTATTTAAAAAAAAAAAACAATTTAGAAAACAGAACGCATGCGTCTTAGTCCCTGTTACAGTCTAAGCATCAGCACAGAGTGTGTGCACCATGGGAAGTTTTGGATTAATGGAAGAACACGGTCATTTTGAAAACAGGGAGCTGGTAAGATCATTTCTTACCTGCTAAGTGTTTCACTTGATTTGCTGCCTTCTGTGGATTCCCTTAATGAGTTGTTGCTTCTGTTGGTAGAAGAATGGGAGAAATTAAGGACTATACAGTACAATTCTACCTAATGGATAAAACCAAAATTGTTTCTCTGAACATTGCTTTTAGACAAACACAGATTCAAAACAGGGTTTGGGGCTCTGACTCTACAGGCAGAGAATAGAGTATGAAGAAAAGTTTAAAAACAAACAGAAATGAAATCCTTTTGGGAATCAGGAGTAGTGTTTGATTGTAAGATAGGGGTAAAGCAGGCTGGTGACAGGTTAGGGGAAGTGTTCAGAGTCAGGCCAAGGGGCCAAGCACTTGATGCCACAGGCAGTGGGGAGCAGGCAGTGGGGAGCAGGCAGTGGGGAATTCCTCAGGGCCTTTGGGCAATGGCTTCTGTGTCTAAATGAATAACAAATTACTATTAGCCTTTTTTCCCCCTCGCTTTGTTTTGACTGACGTCAGTTCTCAGAAAAAGTTTTTTTTTTAGGGGTTATGAATTTTACTTCATTATGCTCTTTTTTATAATTTCATATAAAAATTCAACTATTCAATTACTGAGGAAAATGGGATTGTTTTCAGTGAAGTTCTTTTAATCCTATATAGAGGTTGTAATAATTTCCTTCAGACTACCTTCCTCTCAAAAGTTATGTAAGCCCTTATAAATGTATGCAAATGTAGAATAAGTCTTCCTTTTTTGTTATGGTATACCATAAACTATCTTCATATGGGTAAACAGCAGAAAAAAATTTAAATAAGTGAAAAAAAAAAAAGGCTGATTAAGGTGATTTCTAGTTACAACTAAACAATGTAACAGCTTTCCTTCAAAGAACCTCAAAATGCCCACCAATTGCCTTGTAAACTATCCGATAAAACAAAATTTCCAACTTACCTGATCAACAAAAAAAAATTCTTGGACAGATTCTTCTTACCTATGACATAACTCTACTCTCAGGTTTGATTCGGTCATGCAATCTCTTCCTCTGTCATCTCTGAATAGAAAAGTATAATCCTCAGTTAATTCTATAAAGAGTAATTTCCAGATTCCATGTATTTTTAGAATAATCAATTGCTAATATGCATTAAACTCTAATTCAAGGCAAAGTACATTTTAGGTCTCTAAGCCCTTTTGCAACCGGCTACCACTGACACTCAACAACTTAGAAATGCTTTTGTTCCACGAACACTTAAAAACTTTAGACTGAGTTTAGGATTTAGTGAAGAGGTCATTTGTAGGATTACATCAAAAAAGCATAAACTCTCTAAAGTTGGGGCCAAATATATACAAGTCCAACAGTAATGTTTCAACATTATTGAACAAAATATATTGTTCAAGTCCAACATTAGTTATTGAAGTGATGGAACTCTGATTGGGGAAGTCAGAGTAATCTTGTGGAATGAGTAGTACTGGCAGCCAGGGGCTCTAACATTTACTTTTGGCTTTGTCTCTTTGTTTCATAAGAGAAGGCCGCTCAAACTATGTCTAAGTTCACTTGTCCACTAAATGAGCTTAATAATACTGCTCAGAAGGCACATTATAGAGTTCTGACAAAAATGCGAGTGTTTTTACACTTATAACTAATTTTTTTTAAAAGATTTATTTATTTATTTATACAAGTACTGGGTATAGTTAGAAGCACGGGAACATGAGAGAATTCACCAGAGCCAGAGCGGGGAGCAGAGCAGGCAGAAGGACCGAAGTACACTGCTGAGGGCAGCAGCGGGCAGCAGGAGAGGTCTGCGTGCCATGTGGGACCCGCCTGGCAGCCAGCGATCAAACCGGCGCTGCAGAGGCTGCAGGCAGCTTTGCAACCCAGCGCTTAACCGCTGTACAACCTGGGAGGCCCTATAACTAATTTTTGATATGGTTAAATGAATGATTTTGCCATGGGATCCAGAGAATGTGATCATATGTTATTAACTTGGCAGTAACTAATATTTTATTCTTACTTAAATATTATTAATAAAAATTAGATAAAACCAGCTAATACTCTGTTACCTTGGAATAATATAAAATTGAATACCTTAAAAAACTGAAGATTGTTGAAATGGAAAGATTATTCAGAAGTATTACTTTTACTTATTTGCTATATAACCAGAAACGAGTATTAGGACAATCCATTGTTATAATAAATACTAACATTTAGAATACAATAAGTATTATAATACTAAAAATATGGCACCATGTTAAAATTCTTTAAGTTAATCTAGTAACAATACCCTATAAAATTTTAAAACACGATTTGAAACGAATATGAGAATCTCATTGATTTCCAGACATACGCAGAGTAGGGATGAGGAACAGGTTGAATCTTTTTTGGGTCTTGGCCTATCTGTTAGCTCGATATAAGCCTTTGGTATGCACCCTAGAAAACCAAGGCCTTTCATAGTAGCTCATACCTGGAGGGTTATTTGGTTCTCAGGGTTCTAGTTCTAGCTCCACCATGAAACTGTGTGGCAGCAGGAAAGTCAATCTTTTGTAATTTGTGTATTTTTCATTTGTAGAACTGGATTTAAAAAATCCCTGTCAGTTGTAATAATCAAGTGAAGTTATAGATGGGAAATATGTTGAAATCTAAAATCACCACACAAATGTAATTTTGGGTAATGCCTTGGCCTAACTACTTTCTGAACAGAAAAATTGTATTACAGTTTTTCTCTTTCACTTTGCTTTAAATCATATTGTTTTCCCTAGTAATGTCAGACACTCTTTAAGATATTTAAACCTCGGGCCTCCCCGGTGGCGCAGCAGTTGAGCGCTGGGTTGTGAAGCTGCCCGCGGCCTCTGCGGCACCTGTTCGATCCCCTGATGCTCCCCTGCTCCCCGGCCACCGGAGGAGGGTCCTGCATGGCATGCAGACCTCTCCTGCCGCCCGCTGCTCCTCTCAGCAGTGTACTTCGGTCCTTCTGCCTGCTCTGCTCCCCGCTCTGGTGAATTCTCTCACCCTCCCGCGCTTCTGACTGTACCCAGTGCATGTATAAAACAAAACAAGCAAACAAACAAACAAACAAATAAATAAATAAATAAATAAAACATGCCTCAAAAAAAAAATTAAAAAAAAAAAAGATTTAAACCTCAATCTCCGAGGGACTAACACATAGACAACTTATGGGCAAACCAATAACAAGGGAAGCTCTTCCACTGTGAGGTACTCTCAGTCTTACACAGCCCCATAGGAGACTCCCAAAGAAGGTGTTCTTGTGTCTTCCTCAGCCTTGCCCAGAGACACAGCAGGCTCCTCGTTGATCACACTTCTCAACTCCTGGAGAAGCTGTTTCAGGTCCCTCGTTGGATCTTCCTTCAGTGTGTCAGGTTTCATAGAGTGCTGAATTAAAACAATTTACAAAAGAAAATCATGTTTTGTTTTTTTTTTTCAGATTTGTATGCTGTTTCCAATTATAAAATTAATTCACCTGGTAAATAGAAGTTTTAGAGGAGAAGGAAGAGAAAAATCACCTGTAATCGTACTACTCAGGGATAATCAGCAATAACCTATCAATAGTCAATACAATGCTGTATCTAATTTATAATGTCTGTGGATACTTACACTTATTTGTACACATATTTATAGAGTGTACACCTGGCATCAAATTATACCTGTTTTTAAACCTTTTTTATTTTAACAACGTAGTATGAATATCTTACCAAGTCATTAAATATTTACAACTATATCCAGGCCAAAATAAAAAACAAAACCAAAAAACCACTATATTTTGTTTCAGGCTGAACTAATTTTATAAAGCTACTAAACTTTGGAAGTAAAGAACTTTTTGTAGATGAGCTAATCTACAGTCCACATTTTCCTGGTGTTGAAAAGGACACCCAATATTTTCATATTATGTTATTTGCTATTTGAGAATAATATTGAAAGATTTTCAGATAAATAGTATTCCTCAGTGAATACTTGTAACGAGGAGTATAGAGGTCCCTAGCAGACACATCTAGAAGGAAAGCCAAGTGATAGTCAGAAGTTGCCTCGATGAGCAGGTGGACTTAGCTAGAGGAGAGTCATAACTAGAGGGTTGTCATCAAGCTATTTTAGCCACACCCATCTGTCCCAAAGTAGAGATGTACTTGACACACAGATTAGTTGCTGAGGGATGAACACTCCAAAATTTTTGTTGTTTGGGCTAGGTACCATGCCAACTAAGTACTGGTGTTACTAGTATAAACCTCACATCCCCCTCCACTTGCTACTCTCACTGGTACATTACATATAGTATTAAGCTTGGTCTGTGCAGTTTGTGGCTGGTCACCATACCTGGAAATCGTGATGATGAGTTTAGAGTTTCATAAATCAGATTCCATTAAATTATTAAATTTAACTCCATTAATTTAAAATATATTAAAATGTGAACCATTTTCAAAGGATTTTATTTTTTAGAGTAGTTTTAGTTTTTGCTTGTTTTATTTTAATGTTGTTTCTTTTTCCATTTGTTTCTCTCTGCTTTTTCATTTAAATGACTTTCCCTAGAGGTTCTTTCAGTTTCTTCATTTCTTTTATGTGTCTAGATTTTTGCTCTGTGGTTACTGTGAGGGTTCTATCAGACATTCTATGTCTAAAAAAGTCCTTTATGAGCTGGTATTGACTTATCATTTAACTATATTCATTCTGATACTTTCTTCTTCCCTTTTAATTATTTTTGTTGTTATTGTCTTATAGCATTCTTGTTTATACTTTTGATTCTCTATTCCTATTGCCACTTTGTTCAAGGTATTGTGTTTTATTTTTTTCTTTTGTTGTAGAACTCCTTTCAACAATTCTTGTAAAGCAGGTGGGGTGGTGGTAAACTCCATCAGTATTTGTTTTTCTGGAAAAACCTTTATTTCACCTTCATATTTGATTGATAATCAGTTAGGATGATGTATTTTAGGGCTGTGAACACTTCATTCCACTCTCTTCTAGCCTAGAGAGTAACTGCTGAGAAATTTGAGGAGATCCTTATTGAGCTCCCTATCTATGGTACACATTTTTTTTTTTCAATAGCCTTTAATATTTTTTTCTTTATCTTTGACTTTTGATAAGTTGGGAATAATGTGTCTTGGTAAAGTTCACTGCCTTTAGAAATTCGGGTGTTATTTTTCCTTTTTGGATAACCAAGTTTATTTCTTTTCTTAGATTAGGGAAGATCTTAGCTATTATTTGAATAGAGTCTCTGTTCCCTTCTCTATTCACTTTCTGGAATATCCATTACCCTTACATTATCTCTTTTAATTGAGCCTAATATATCTCATAGAATTTCGTTTTCCCTAAGTCTTATTTCTCTCATCCATTTGGGTGATTGGGACACGTGTATTTTCCATCTCTGAAATTCCCTCTTCTCCCAGCTTAATTCTATTTAAAACCTTTCCCACAGCCACCCTCATTTCATTAAGTGTCTCTTTTGTTTTCTTTTAATATCTTCAATCCCTTTAGTGAAGAACTCTTTTGATATTGGATCTCTTTTTAAGATCCTGCACCTGTTTTTCTGTTCCTGATGTCCTTCCAGTATTTCACTTAGCATTTTAAATGTTGTTATTCTGAAATCTTTGTTAAGTCCTCTATTTCTGTATCCTTTATAAATGTCTCTGGACTTCTATTCTTATTCTATTTTTCCATCTTGTATTCAGATATGCATTGCTTCTTAGGCATCTGTGTGGACTAATTTTCTTTTTTGTGTTATGGGCACTGCGGTTTACATTTTGTTTGTTTTGTTTACCTTGGCTGCAGGTGGCGGAGGGAGAGAAAGCTGGGGTTCAAGTACTTGGTCTCAGTACTGGAAGAGTACATGGAAGAGCTCCAGCCTATTCCGCACACCAGTGTCATAACCACGGTCACCTCTTCCTTCCCTGTGCAGTCCTCACAAGCCATCAACCTCAGCACAAAACCTATGTGGGAAAGTCCTCTGTCTCAATCAACAAACCTCTGATACTTTGAACAAATTTTATTCTAGTTTTATTTTCCTTTTAGGTGTTTAGGAGAGAAGATGATCCAAACCTCTTTATTCTGCCATATTGTGAGTGAAGTGCTACTTAATTATTTAAATTAGTTTTAGCTCCTCAATTGTAAACAAGAATGGACAGTCAATGATTACCAGACTGTGAAGGAAAGTTTCTAACAAGGAAGACAGACATTAAAACAAACAGAAAAAAATGAATTGAAAAAACATAATTCAGGTGATAGAAGAAATTATCAAAAAATTGAAATTAATATCCTCAGAAAGAAATGAGATAGTATCACTTCATCAAACAAGATGAAACTATGCAAAGAGATGATTTAAAGAACAAAAAAGGACTCCTAGAAATTGGGAAAAAAATATATGATATCAGGAAAAATACAATAGAATTTTGAAAAATAGAGTTGAGTAAATTTCTCAAAAGGTGGGGATAAAAGATCAAGTGTTGGAAATGGAAGTTAAAATTAAAGAAGAGAATCAGTCTAGAAGGTACAATAGGTAATTGACAGGAATTCCAGAAAGAGAAAACTGAGAAGTGAAGGATAAAATGATCAAATAAATGATGTAAGAAAAAATTTGAGAAGGTACACAGAACCCTGCTAAGTATTCAGTAAAATAAAGAAAAAAAGACCCCCAAGCAGGGACCATCCAAAATGAAATGAATACCAATAAATACAAAATGGTACAGGCACTTTGGAAGACAGTTTGACAGTTTGTTATGAAACTCTAAATATACACTTACGATATGATCCAGCAATTGCCCTTCTTGATACTTTCCCAAAGGAGCTGCTATAAAGCAGCTATAAACATGCACATAGATGTGTATAGCAGCTTTATTCAAAGCCAGAACTTGGAAACAACCAAAATGTCCTTTAATAAGTGAGTGGATAAATACACAGTGGTACATCCAGAAAACAGAATATTATTCAGTGCTAAAAAGAAACGAGCTGTTAAACCATGGAGGAATCCAAAATGTTTATCACTATGTGAATCATAAATGTATAATACTATGTGAAAGAAGCCAAAGGTATATACTGTGTGAGTCCAATTTCATGACATTCTGGAAATGGCAAAACTGTGGGAATAATAAAAAATCAGAGGTTGCTGGGGGTGGAAGATAGGTAAAGACACTGTGTCGATATTATAACTATGGATATTTGTCATTATGCATTTGTCTGGAGCCCAAAGAATGTACAACACCAAAAGTAAACCCCAAGGTAAACTATGGACTTTGGATGATTATGATGTGTCAATGTATGTTCATCCTTGGTAATAAATGTACCATTTTTGTGAGTGATGTTGATGATAGGGGAGAGGTTGTATATGTATAGGGGCATAGGGCATATAAATCTCTGAACCTTCCCTGCAATTTGGCTGTTAACCTAAAACTACTTTTTAAAAAAAAGAAGAAAAGGAAAGCAAACAGACAACAACGTGACTCAAAACCAAGAGAAACAAAGGCTCATAGTAGGGTTGAGATAATGAATATATACCAAGTATATATCTACCCAGTGAAAAAAACTTAATAGTAAAATTCCCAGAAGGAAACAAGAGAACAGGGCAGAAAAAATGATTTGATAACTTTCCAAAATAAATGGAAGATATCAAAACACATATCCAGGAAGATCAGTGAATCCCAAGAAAGATAAGTATAAAAAAAGACCACAGCTAGGAATATCGTAGTCAAACTACTATAAACCAAGAGAAAATACTGAAAGTGGTCAGAAAAAAAAAATCACTTGCAAAAGAGCAGCAGTAAGATTTAAAAGTCTCTTTATCAGTGAAAACCTGATCACAATGTTTTACAATAGATTCAATTCATTCACCCATTAGACAATTTTTTTTTAATCTACTATTTGCCAGACACTGTTGTTGTAGGTACTTGGGACACAACGAAGAAAATATGTTACTTCTATTGTGTAAAATTATACAACAAACATTTTTTTAAAAGAAGAAATAACTTATGTAAAGCATGATGACAATTATGAAAACATAGGTCATTTTTGTTGTTAGTATTATTTAATCTTTTTATTTAATGGATATATGATTAGTACTTTTTCAATGATAGATGATAGTGCTATATAAATGATACTATAGCACTTGAAACAAGAAGCAGCAGTCTCTTGCCTTTCTTCTTCCCACCTCAAAGTTCCTCCCCAGAGAAAACTATGTTTAACTTCTAATATTTATATTAATGTTATATGTTAATGTAATATGTTAATATAATATTTATTGTGTGATAGCTTGTCTCAGAGTGCATACATCTCAAGTGAAAGGGGTCCATTTCAACTTTTAGTTATTTCACAGTATATATCTTTCATTTAAGTGGTTCAGACAGAATAACTGGCAGATCACTGGTGAACCTGTTTCTATACATATGTTAGGACTGTTAACTAATGAAATTGATTTTCATTTGCGGTTTATGGAATAGATCTCACTTCTTTAGTGTGAGAACTAAAAACTTGTCACAGGGAGCTAGCAGATCTATAAATATTTTTAGAAGAGATAAAGCCGAACTTTACATTGCACGTATTTTTTCCCTGAGTTTTAAAAGCATGAAATGTCAAACTAAAAATTTTCCAAAGTCACGGTAACATTTTAACTTGAAGGAATAAAAAACATTTGATGATTAATAAAATTTTTATGATTAGTCTAAGTTCACACATAATTCAGAAAGAAACAAATATATAGCATATTATTTTCTTCCTATTAGAGTATTAAATGTGCCACTGACTTGTCTTTGGCATTTGAAGTGAGCTTATTTTAGCCTTATCAATATTTGCTTTGTTAATCTGCAAACATTTGTGATTGGATAAATTGAACATAAGGTTACTAAATAATTTACTTGAACACTTACTCTTTATATTAATCCCACATAATAGTTCATTTTATTTTCTCCAGAGAAAACACCAAATAACGAAGAAAACATTTTCATTCATCTTTATCTGTATAAATATAAAATCTAATAATTGAAAATACCATAATCATAGGAATTTTTTAAATGAGATTGTTCTCAATTTAATTATTTATATATTATGTCATTTGCATCTTATAAGACTACTACCTACATGAGACAGGAAGCTGGCTGTAGATGGGGAAGATGCTACATTAGAATGAGGACGGGCAACAGATGATGACTGAGGAAGGCGGGGTTTCACAGGATTTGAAGTGTACCCAGGGCCCTGAAGTTCCTGGAAAATAATATACGTGTGCAAAATAGTTAATCTACAACTCCACTTGTAAAATGAAAATGAATTTTTGTAAACAATTTCAGTCTTATATGAACTTCCATAAAATTATAAATCAGAGTATTATGCAAGATGACCATGAATGTCTACTCTGTGAAGACTAAGCATGTACTTAGGAGATGTCTTTACACTTGCTTGTTAAAAGCATTCCAGACAGGAAACCACACCCAGGATGATACTGTGCTACTAAACTGGTTTCTAACCTTCGCTAAAGATTCCAGGATACTTCTGACATACTACTGAGAAAGGTCCTCTACACCTATGGAGTGCTCTTGTCCTTGAAAGTATCTATCATTGAACTGTTAATATGTCTATAACTTTAAAGCATACTCAGGAAATAGGCATATTTATCAGTGGAAAATGTACTATTTTTAAAGAGCAGACCTTTTTATGTAAATTACATCATTTTGCTATTCTACTAAGAAGTCAAACCAACTTTGGCCTTTGCACATGCTTGACCTCTGTGAATGCAGAACTCTTCCCTCAAATGTCCCCAAGGCAGGCTCTTTTGTGTTTCATTTATTTGGCTCATTCAACATAGTGGTACTCCACTTTGATACTATAGGTTATGTGTATAACAAGGCACAGATTTTATAATTGCTAGTATCTTATAATGTTAAAAGGTATACCCAAATACATCTAAGGTACAGGAAGAAAATAGGAGTATACAAAGACATTATCTTTGTTTAAACTTCTACTTAGGATGGAAGTAAAAGGCCTTACTTTTACATCCAAAGTGTGCTGAAGTTTTAGTCGCACAGATTCTTGTTCCTGGCGCTGTATTATATCTTGACATTCTGCAAACTGCAAAGATGCCTACAATGAAGCAACCACATATGACTTATACTCTACTCTTCTTGATGTAATCTTGTTTCATTAACCTTAATCTGCATCATTGCCAGCTCTTCAAGGAAATTTTCTCCAATGTTAGCACACTGTATAACATTTGTCCTTTCATTTATTTTATGCAATAAACTGAGTGCAATTAGGAGCCCTCAATCCTTTGTATTCCCAGCATTTACGTAACATTTCATAAGTAGAGAGAACTCAATGAATGAACTAAAAATAAAATAGGCAGTTTTAGCAATGTAAAAAACAACTGAGTAAAAATAACCATAATTGAAATTCATTGATTCAATGTATCATGTTTTAAGATCAATTTGTGTATAATTGGAATAACATATCACTTTATCGAACCACAAAAGTTCTGATTTCTTCAGAATCCAGGACTACTTTTGGTACATTTTTAGGCTTCCAGAATTTTATTTAGAGATTTATTACTCTATAATAAATGGCAATGACAAGTATGGTATCATTGATGCTTCTCATTATTTAAATTGTGTTTTCTACATGTACTTTTTTGCACCCACAATGTGCCAGACATTAATGTTACTTTATCATTTTATTGATATTGTCAACAGACTATATTCCACCTAGTGTTCAAGTCATTTTTTGGAGGTTAGATTGGAGGCATTTTTTACTTATTCAAGCCACTAAGGATACCAGCAGTAGCAAACAACTTATATTTTACTGCTTCTGAGATTATGAAAAAGAGAATTTTGTAAAAAATACACATTATGACTATGTTCTTAAGCTCAGAAGAGCCTTCTCCATAGAATATAGTTTTTCATTATGCGAGGTGATTGGGATACAATTAGAGATTTGGTTCCTATCAACATGGATCTTTCATTCAGAATAATTGTACTTAATGAATAGGTACTTAGTTGATAACAACTTTATATATTTACTTAACCACCTTATCAAGAGCAGCTTCCATATTAGTAACTTTTTCTTTCAAACGGCGTTCCTGTGATCTCAAGACTTCTAGTTCTCCAGCCATCTTACTTTTTTCTGTAGCAACAGTATTTAATTCCTGGCTTAATTTATTCTTCTCTTCTTTCAGGAAATGTTTTTCCTATAATTATAGAGAAGAAAAAAAAAACAAAAATAATATGCTTATGTAGACTTTTTGCTGATAAGTGATGAAAATATAAAACTATTAATATTATATATAGACTTAATCTAAAGTTTACTTTTTTAAAAATGCCTTTTTTCTTGCTTCTGAGTTGGAATTGGGAGCTGCTGGAATTGTTATAAAGAACTTGTTCTAATTTATATCACTGCTAGTATTATTACTTCTTCCTAATAATATTGTCAGAAAAGGAAACAGT
Source organism: Talpa occidentalis (assembly GCF_014898055.3). Taxonomy (NCBI): domain Eukaryota; kingdom Metazoa; phylum Chordata; class Mammalia; order Eulipotyphla; family Talpidae; genus Talpa; species Talpa occidentalis. The sequence goes on from NW_023604972.1 coordinate 44,627,916, forward strand.
ATTATGGTGAATTAAGGCTGAGTAAAACATACCAAATTTTATTGAACTTGTTTAAAATGACAGAAGAGATCTAAAGAAGATGGATTTATTTGAAAGTTTTTATGGGTTTCTATTTTACTTCAAGCTTAAATATTTATTTCATAAATGTTTACTGCATGCCAGCTGACATTAAAAAAATCCCACAGTTCCTGCTGTCAAGTCATTATGGTCCAATGATAAGAATGAGCTTACTGCTATGGAGTATTCAACAAGGTTGAATGAATATTCAACAAAGTTTCAATAAAATTAGTTCAGTTCTTAAAACAGCATCATGGAATAGGTAGACAAAAGTATATGGCAGTCAAGTTAAAAAAAACCATATATACATCTCTACTACTTGAAGTGCACACATATTAAATATACAGCTTTTTTTTTTTTGAATAGAGAAAATGTTTGCTATAAGCAAGATGGGATATATAATCACTCTCCTACACTTCTTGGTTGCAATTGTTTTTCTTTTTCTGTTAAGCCAAAAAGAATTTAGAAAGATGGAAGGATTAATTTTACAAGCTGTCATCTTTTTTGTTTGCAGGAATGCAATTGAGCTTGAATGAGTAACTTTCACAGGCACAGCTGATGACAGTAGACGGTAACCTGTTAATGCCCCAAGTACCCTCAGGGAGTATAAGAGCAAACTTAGATTCCAAATAGGCCAACAGTAAAGGAAGAAAAGAAATAAATTTACAATGGGGGGGGGAGAGAAATGGAAAAGAACAATAAAAAGAAGAGATAAGGAAGTCTGATGAGCTGCATGCACAAATGAATGCACAATATTTGTTAGTATTTAGTCTCATTCTAAAAAATACTTCAGCAGCTCATTTAAGGTATAAGAAAAATAGCTATTTTAGCTGCACTTAATATCTCTTACTTATGCTTTTTACTTTCTCACCTTTTTTACAGGTTGTTCTGTTACAACTCTTCTTTTGAAAATGAAAATTTGTTCCAATGTGATTGATGTATGAGAAAACATTTGAATATGACACAAATTTTACATTTGCTGATGGACAATTTCATTTCGGAGAAATACTAGCTCAATGGCACCCAGCTAAACAGAGTTACACAGGAATATACAAATACTCACACATGCATACTCCTCTAACACAGAGCCACCAGCTACCTCAGTTTACCTTGTGCTATGAACCCCAGTCATGAACATCTGGTATTACAGAAAATAAATCACAATAACTCACAAGCTGCAATCTTTTGACACACACTTCCTCAAGCTAACTCCAGATCTTTTTTAAGATAAGGGTCATACTTATTCCCATTTATATTATATTATTTATTCATTATAATGAATTATAAATATATGTTACATTTTACTAATTTTTTATTACAGAAAATATTTTAAAAGTATCTTATAATTGTATTAAAGTATTACATTAGCTAGTAATTAAACTATATCATTTATTTATTATATTATAAAAGGCTATAATTATTCATGCAGTAGTCATGTTTTTCTTAACATGTAAAACTGTGGTACCATTTTTACTGGGTTCCTATTTTTTATGTGTCACTGATGAAATTTGTTAGCTTGGTTATCCTAATTGTTACTCCCATAAGCCCAGTGGTTTTTATTGGACAATTTTGCAGGGCATAATCATTTTAGGAACACAAATGTTGTATTATATGGGAAATGACTTTGCTTTGCTTATAATCATTCCCTGTCTGTCTCAGGAATGTTCCTTTCCTGTGCCTTGCCCACTTCCGGCATTTAAAACACTAGTTCTTTCATGATCCTGCTCAAATATTTCTTCAGAAACTTTTCCTTCATTTTCTTAGGCAGAACTAATTTGTTTTCTCCACTGTACTTTGCATCTTTGCTATGTCTTGTTTTGTTTTGTAATATATTAATAAATGAACATATTAATTTCCTTCACTTAAACAAGGACTCACCTTATTTGAATTTGTCATCGCTTCTTCCAAAAATTGTATCTTGCTCTGAAGGGCATCTATCTGACCTCTTTTAGCTGTGATTTGCTTTTGCATCCCCATTGCCACTTTCATAGCTAAGGAAAAAGAAGAAGGAAGTAAACTGTGCCTTAGTTCTAAATTCTGGGAGGCTACTCTAATTTGACAGTTAAATAAAATGAGAAGGTGACAGGATCCTCCAAGGCAGTTGGGCAGTTTCAAGTTAATGATCATGCAAAAAGGTCTTCTGAGTTGACGACAATGGGATATAACAATTTTCAACAATTATTCAGAGATTTTGAGGTTAAAAAAACACACATGGATGGAGCTGGAAGGAATCATGCTCAGCGAAATAAGCCAGAAAGAAAAAGAAAAATACCGGATGGTCTCACTCATAGCAGGAATTTAGAAAACCTAAATAAGGGACCAGGAAAAAGACTAATTATAATAAAGTAAAAATCAAAATCAACAAGCAACTATAAACCAGAGACACACGGGGCGGGGGGGGGGCAAGAATTAGGGTGGGAATTGTATGGGGAATATAACCAGGATGAAAATGCATACCTTGTGCAAAAATGAAAAATGATGTAAAAGTTATATAAAATAGAATTAAAAAAATAAAAAGAATAGATAAAACTGATATGTATCTATTCACATGTACTTTATCCTTTTCTTTTTCCTGAGGACATTCCTCTTCACTCATGTTCTCAAAAAAAAAAACAACCCACACATGATGATGTCTTGTGATTTCTGTGCTACTAGAATTAATTTTACTATTGTAATTTGTCATATCAATTGTAACAGTAATACTGACCAAATTCATACAAACACATATAGGAAATACATACATAAAAAATGCATATTCACATATGAATAAATAGAAACTCATATTTAAAATACACATAAGACATCTATTTATTAGTGGTTTTTTTAAAAAGATTCCAGTGATACCACAAATTATTCAATTTTCATTCTCTAGGTTAGTGTTAAGTGCTTGGACATCACTACTGTCTCAGTAGCTCAACTGACGAGTACAAATGTGGTTATTTTTATAAAGTTGGTGATAGGGTGAGAAAGGCACTGAATACTTAAGATACTGCAGGTCACTGAAAAGATACACAACTTCTTATTTTAAGCTGATTTTTTTAAAAGATTTTTTTATTTATTTATACAAGCACTGGGTACAGTCAGAAGCGTGGGAGGGTGAGAGAATCCACCAGAGCCAGAGTGGGGAACAGAACAGGCAGACTGACAAAACACACTACTGAGGGGAGCAGCAGGTGGGGCAGGAGAGGTCTGCCCACCATGTGAGACCCCTACCAGCAGCCCCGGAGATGGAACCAGCGCTGCAGAGGCTGCGGACAGCTTCGCAGCCCAGCGCTCAACTGCTGTGCCACCAGGGGAGGCCCTTTAAGCTGATTTTAATCAATGAAAAATAAACATTTGAATGCACATATAGGATTACTTAGTTAATGTAATGATTAACTTGACTGGGGCAGATATGGAGATGTCTAGAGGGCATTAAGAAAGGGACTGTCTGGTGAATAGAGAGAGCAAGTTCAAATGGGCCTCTTGAGCAACTTCCCCAAATCCTACCATTTTCTTGGTATTAACTAGCAATGTAAGATCTGGAGCTGGACCTCCAAGACGAAAATATGGATTGTTTCAATATTCTGCATGCCATCTTTGTGCAGGGTCCATGATAATCTTCTCTGTATTGGGACAATTTTAATATATGTGCTGCTAAAGTGAGCACAAAAAAAAATCTTTTGATATTAAAAATTATTAACAGAAGGTAGACTTTAGAAAAATAATTTTAGAGTCAGTTAATATAGCAACAATGATAGAATATGAAATTATGAAGTAGCTTCTTCTGTATGCACATGGACAACAATGTAAACAAGGATAGATCTAAGTATGAGAAGGGACTCTCATCCTAGCAGTTCAATTCTCTGGGTTCTTCCTTTTTTACCACAAGAAAGGAATCAGGAACTGCCACTTAGCTAGCTGCAGATAATTTATTGTAGATAATGAATGTTTGACAAATAAGGGGCTGAAAGTTATCTGTAATTTGCATTTATATCAACACTTCCTTAAAAAAAAAAAATTGACATTTGCAGGGCCTGACTGGTGGTGCAAGGGCTTAAGTCTCAATACTATGATGCTATTAGCAGCCACTGCAGCAAGAGTTTGATGCCCGGCCAGGAAGCTGACCCACAGGGCACAGCAGACCTCTCTTGTCTCTCCCACTGCTCCCCTCAGCAGTGTATTTCAGTAGATCTGCCTGTTCTGCTCCCCACTCTGTCTCTGGTGAATTCTCTCACCTCCTGCACCTCTGGCCTACACCCCAGTTCTTGGATGCATAAATAAAAAATCAATCTAAAAAAACCTAGCATTTGCAACATTGAAATCTTTTAGAAATTACTGAAATAGCTACAAGAAAAGAAATATTTGGACATGTTAAGGACTAAAGCATGGGACTATTTATTCTGAAAAGGTTTAGTAGAACTATTGCTGTAACACCCAGTATTGACACTACTGCTGTGTATGTCTTACATCGTGTGGCACTGGGAAGAGGTACAGGCTACGTATCTAGGTTTGTGTTTAATAAATCTAGACCAATGGGATTAAAGCAACAACAACAAAGGAATAAAGCCTACCATGACCATCAGATCCTTCCATTGATTTTAATGTATTTCTTGTTTGTTCTAGTTCAGACTGTGCAGATTTTAATTGCATTTTCAGCTTATTTGTAGTAGTTTCCATTTCTTCACTTTTGTTTCGAAAATTCCTTTTTAAAACTTCGTAGTCTTCTGTACAACGTGATAATAATAAATGGTTACTTTTCCTTCATTTGTATGAAGTATACTTCATTTATAATTAATGATCATAAAATTTTAGAGCAGGAAGAGACTTCCTTTAGTTTGAGTGTCACATGCTAAGATATTAAATGTATACAGACATTTCCAGGGATTTGACTCTCTAGTTTTAACCTGCTTGGTCAGCTCCTTCTCCTCCACCACTTATCATTCACTGCTTTCCCCTATGCTCCCCCCCAGCCAGTTGGCCCATATCTATTTCATCTTAAACTTTTTTGGATGATCACAGCCAATACAACAAATTTAACCACCTCTATACATAGATGATTCTTCATGACATGACAGGTAACCCCAGACCGCTACGCATCTTATCTTACTATTTATCTCCAGTAGTTATCAAAACACCTGGAATGAACTCACCATTTGCATACAAGAATAATACATACTTATTCAACTACTGTTTAATCATATTTATATACAATAAATAGATTTTCATATACAAAGAACCAAGACCTTGTTGCCAAGATCTAACTCTGCCTAACCAGAAATTTCCACACTATCTATATCCCATCCCCCTGCACTCAAGCCTGACTTCTCAGCTCCCCTCTCTCAAGTTGTTGATATCCTTGTTTTCCCAATACTGCAACTTAAAACCTGAAATCCAAGTCCTCCGATCACTAAGCATTATTGATTCTCAATAAATATTCTAATTCTTCTTTCTCCTCTCATTTTCCTTGCCAGTGCCTTAGCTCTGGTACTCATCATATTTCTCTAGGACCACTGCAGAATCCTAACTGGCTGGATTCTGTCCCTTTGGTCTTGCCTTTCTCTATTTACCTGCTGACACCATCCCTCTCGTACTTAATAGCTTCTGTTGGCTCCATGATGTCTGGTTCTACCTATCTATTCTGCCTTATTCCTTGGCCCTCATTCCTTTTTGCATTTTTACTCCAACCGATACTTCTGAGGTCACATTATGTTACATCCTGCCTTTATGCTTTTGTCCATAATGTTCTCTCTGCCTGGATTGCTCTTCCATATCTTTTTATGTGCTAAATTCCTTTTCCCCCTTAAAACCTAGTAGACCTGCAAACCCTGTAGAACCTCCTTCAAGCCTGCACCCAGCACATGTCACTGTGCCTCATCCACTGGTAAGTCATTCCATACAGGTCTCTCTCCCAGCTAGCTGGGAGCCTTACTGATGTGTTTGTGGGGCCTTCGTAGCATCTGCCATAGTAAATGGTCAGGATTCTGTGTTTGTGTAAAATAAATGACACTTGTACATATTAATTGTGGACTAGAAATGATTCACTTTAAAATTAAGGTCCTAAATTTTAGGTTTTTCCTTTCAATAAATTTACAAAGCCTGTTTGCATATTTTGCTTCATTATTAAACTTTCAATCAAGTATTCTCATGCAAAGGACTCAAGTTTCCACTTCTCTCACCCTTTTCTCAGAAACTCAGTAGAGGATGTGATAACTCTGAGGGATAATAAAAGATAATGGTTAATGAGTGCAATATATGAATGTTCTTCATGAAGAACTGTTGAGATTTCATTCCATAAATAGGTCCACTGGGGCAGCACGTTCTCCGTATTTGTAAAGTGGGATGAGGAACTGCTCTTTCACAACAGTTCTGGTACCCACACTGGACGACACTATCAGCACTCCTATGTTTTAGCAGAATTTGAACTGAAGCAACTTACCTGTAAGACTGTTTAATTCATTCCTACTAGCTTTCACCTCATTTAACAATTGATCTCTCTCATGCTTGATGTCCTTCACTGCACGAAGACGCTCGGAGCCTGCATTCACCAGCTTTACCTTTTCCAGTTCCAGGTCACTCACTCTGGCCTCAAGCTCCCGAATCTTTGCATCTTTTTTATCTTTTAAAATCTATAAAGTGAACAGATAGAGTAAAACATACAAATTCTGTACATAGTTATAATTAGCAATGTATTAGAATTCTCTCAATCATCAAAATCTCTCCACTATTTCCCAGATGTAGAGGTCAGGAATGGACACAGTGCAGGTTTTCTGATCCAGCAGACTGGGTAAAGGAGGAGTCAGAGTCCTCAGTGGTTTTTTGCAGGTCTTTTATTGGGATTACCAGGTACACGGCAGGCAGGGGTGCTGGGGAGCTGGGCAGCTGGCAGGCCTCCCAGCCCCCAGCAAGTCTTCACTCTATCTGGGTTCTCTGGTGTTCTCGGCTTCTGTTTGTTCTCGGCTTCTTGGCTTCTCCTGGCGTCCCCGTGACGCCGCCCTTAAAAGCCCAGTCTCAGCCCAGGTGAATCCCATCTACCTATGCCCACACCCTACTCCAGGTGCCCGCCATCAGGCATGCATTCAGGACCGCAAGGATCCATCATCTCTCCTGATGGCGGGAGGGCAGAAAAGCCTGACATTTTTCCTTACCCTACACCAGGATATTAAATATGCATTTCCTTATAAAGCATCAACCATTAGGAAGCGGGAAAACAAAAGGAATATTTTAGTTAACCTATTTTTTAAAGATTTATTTATTTATGCACACAAGGACTGGGGTACAGGTCAGAGGTGTGGGGGGTGAGAGGATTCACCAGAGATGGAGCGGGGAACAGAACAGGCAGATTGACTGAAATACACTGAGGGGAGCAGTGGGTGAGATAGGAGAGGTCTGCTTTGCCATGTGGGTGTCTCCCTGGCCGGGGATCGAACTCCATGCTTCAGTGGCTGCGATAGCTTCATAGGCTGTTCTTAACCCTTTATGCTACCAGGGAGGCCCCTTTAGTTATCTTTTAACCATAAATGTTAATCTCCAGTAGCATTTGCCACAGCCCTTTGTCATTCCTATTCTATATATCCACTTATTCAAAAAGCAGTATCTATGGAGTTCCAACTTCATATGTTGCGAACTGAGCAGCAGAGTGGGGGCTGGGCAAGTAAGCACTAGGTGGTGCCTCTTCTGCCCTGGGCACCTCACCCTTATCCTTCCCTGGCCTTATACAGCAGTAAATAATCAGTGTTTTTATTCTCATGGCGTTCACATTCTGGTGAGAGGAGACAGTTAATAAGAGAAATATTTCATAGTTACTAAGTGAGAAAAAGGAAATCAGCAAGGGGATAAAGAAAGAATGCAGGGGAGAGGCTATTACTTGAGGTAAATTGGTACGTGGGAATGAGCCTGAGCCAAATGCCACCCTTATTAAAGTCTGATAGCCAGGCTGGTCCTTGGCCGGTATCAGGGAACTTGGATCTGGGGAGAGTTCTCAAGTACTCTAACTGATAAGAGTAACCCACTGTGCTAAACTGTTTTTACAAACAAAATTATTTATGCTGAACACCTGCTTTCCCTCAGGAAGAACAGAGGATCTGCCAGGCAAGGGGAGACTACGTGAACTGCCTCCGAATAAAAGCCCTGGGTATGGAGTCTTTAATGAGCTTTCCTGGCTGACAACATTTGATGCGTATTGTCAAAATGCACCGGGCAATCCTGCATGAGGCTGTGAGGAGAGGGTTCTTGGAGATTTGTGCCTGTTTTCCTCCTTGCGCTATTTTCCTCCTTGCACTATTTCCCTTTGCTGATTTTGCTTTATATTCTTTCACTGTAATGAATCCTATCGATAAGCACGACTCTATGCTGAGTCCTGGGAGTCCTCCTAGGGAATAAGCGAACCTAGGGGTGGCTTTGGGGACCCTCACACAATTGGTCAGAAGAAGCTTCCGGTGAGCAGAAATCTTTAAGAATTGAGGGAGCAAGCAAGGTATGTGGCAATCTAGGGGACAGCTCTAGGCACAGGTCATGTGTGCAGGCACAGCAAGACCATCAGACTGGCTGGTGGAGACCCCCAAATATGACTCTTTTACATAAGGATTATTTGAGTTAATTTGAGAAACAGTAATTTGAAAACAGAGTAGAAATTACCCTTTAAGAGAAATTTACATTTATAACAGAGGTTTTCATTTTAAAAGTGTCTCCCCTTTTCTGAACCAGGAAGACCCTAAAGCACAAGACACTTATATAAATGGGGAAGGTGCCAACATAAATCTGCAAAACAAACCTCAACCTTGTTTACCATATGTAGGGTAAGGTAAAAGGTATCAGGCTTTTCTGCCCTCCCGCCATTAGGATAGATGACAGAACCCCGCGGTCCTGAATGCATGCCTGATGGCGGGCACCTGGAGTAGGGTGTGGGCATAGGTAGATGGGATTCGACTGGGCTTTTAAGGGCGGCGTCATGGGGACTTCAGCAGAAGCCAAGAGAGAAGCAGAGCCATAGGAAGAGCAGAGAGAATGTGAGAGAAGGTCGGAGAGCCCAGAGTGAAAACTTGCTGGGGGCTGGGAGGCCTGCCAGCCTCCCAGCGCCCCTGCCTGCCGTGTACCTGGTAAATCTAAATCAAAAACCTGCAAAAGCCACTGAGGACTCTGACTCCTCCTTTACCCGGTCTGCTGGATCAGAAAACCTGCACGGTGTCCTTCCTGCCTCTACACCATAGTTTTCCTGGTCACCTTCTCTTGACTTGCCCCACCCCCCACACCCTTCTTTTGCTTTAGTTGAAGATGATTTTTAAGCCTGAATTCTAAGCTACTTCTCCAAGTTACTTATTTCCCTGGGTTTCTCCCCGGTATATATGATATGCACGTTGATAAACAAGTTTGCTTTTCTCTTATTAATCAGTCTTGGTTACATGGCCCCAAGCAAGAATTTAGAAGTACTAGTAGAGTGAACTTGGTATGGAAGCAGAGGAAGATGAAGTTGAAAAGGGAGCCATGAGCAAGATTTGCCATATAGGCAAAAAAAAAAAAAAAGCATGACTAATCTGAGTGATTGCTATAAATGTGAAACACCTGATGTCAAAGATTTTGTACTAAAAAATGCAAAATATCTCAGTTGCTTAAATTTATTGCAATATAAAAAAATTACCACGTTTTAGATATATTGGTTAAATAAAATATATTCTTAATTTCACCTCTATCTTTTTACCTGAATTTTTTTAATTATGTATGTGGTTTATGTTATATCTCTAGTGGACATAACTGGCCTAGATCCTCCTAAGCAAATGCCATTTGAAAAGAAACATTTTTTGGTAAGATTTTCTCTCCCCCAAATAAGTCCTGCTGCCTTAAATAAAATACTAGCTAATCTAGTTTGATTGTATACTAGCAATTTAAATGTAGAGGTCAGTGGTGTGTTTACAAGTAAATGCATGACAAGTTTTTGGCTTCGAAAATTATCAGTGAAGAGCTTCAGGCTTATCTCATTGCCCATCTGTGATGGGCTTGTGTCAAAAAGCCTAATTCAAGGTCACCCGATCCCTGCTTGCCCAGCTAATTGCCTGCTAATTGCCACACTGGATTCAGGGCTTCTCGTGGGGTAAGTAGGGAGGCTGGTCTTCCCTGGGGTGGTCTGAAGCATCAAGAAGCATCACGTCATGTACTAGGCATATGTTTCTCCTGCTCCTCCTCATGGGACCAGCTGATGAATATTCAGCACTTTTTTGACCTTCTAAGTAAGGGTCCAGCTTTGAGGACCCACAGCACCCCTTACTTCTCTGTATTGGGGTGTGCGGGACTCAGCCGAAAACAGGTGAGAGAAATCACACCAACCAGGGCTAGGATTCCTCTCCTTTCATCCTCACTTGATGTGGGAAGGGAAGTAGATGTGATGTTAAAGCTCAAATGTTTAACTTAGATTCTTTGTGCCTGTTGCAGCTCTTCTCACTGGAAATCTTTTCTGAAATTGCTCCAACTCCATATTTGGGGATTAAAAATTAGTTTCTACTCTCTCTAATCTATCTTTGCATTCTTTATCCAAATCTTTTGTAGAGTGAGTGAACTGGTCAGGCTTTTACACAGATGGCCTCTGCGGCTATCACCTGCAGCCTTGATTGTGCTAATGCAGAAAGCGCTTGGGAGTGTGGGCACGGGGTGCCTGATGGTGGACACCTGGAGCATGGTATGCGCATGCGTAAGTGGGCACACCTGAGCCTGGATGCTGAGGCTATAATGACAGCATCACTTGGAGACAGGAGGATGGTGACAGAGGCTAAAAGGCTGAGAGGATGAGGGACGGCTCGAGAGGAAGAGGCCACAAGACCATGCCAGAGAAAGCCTAGAGGAAAGTGCATGTGGAGATTCACAGGGAGGCCCAAGATGCTGCCTACCTGTTGGCTTGCTTCCCTGCATACTATTAAAACCTGTGGGGATCATGCCAAAGGCTCCAAGGTTCTCTTTTAAGCTTCCTGAACCAATGGTGAACCTATCTAGCCTGGGATGGTTGCAAAACACCTTGACAGATGAATCACCCCAACATTGCCTTTTTCATGTCACATCCGCCTCACTTCCCAAGACTTTAACTGACTCCTATAGTATCTCTACGCTGAAGTGTTGATGGAGCGTCTTCAAAATCTCGAATCCTCGCTAGGTAAGTTCTTTCCTCCTTCTTGCCCATTTCAGGTTCCCACTTTTTTATGAAGTCTTCCTTGGCCCCTCTAGTCACAGTAATCTCCACTGCTCTGGGTACTCTAATATTAGAACTTGATGTGTGCTCTAGATCAACATCATATTGAAATGTGTATAGCAACAACGCATCTCGGGCCCCATGCTAGACCTACTGAATCAGCAGCTCAGGGGGATGGACCCACCAGTCCATGATTTAACAAGCTGTCCAGGTGACTGAGAACCTTTACTCTAATAATTTACTCATATACTGCCTCAAACCATATCCCAAGGTAGTGTCGCATTTGGGACAGCTATATTATATCTCTGTGACTCAGATGCCTCATCTATAAAGTATAAAATGGGATACTAATTGTACCCACATCTCACGAGGTTTTGTGAAGATTAAACTTCTAATTTTTAGAGTATAAGATTGAATAGGATTCTTCTATTTCTTCGTACTCTTAATCACAGAAACTATTCACAATACTAGGAAGCCCAGCTCTTTTCATTGAAAGGGGTGACCACTGAGAAAACCTCATTAAGTCTCTTACATGGTGAGTTTGACCATTAAAAAATATACAATCAAGTAAAATCTTAATCACCAGAACATTCTAGTTCTTTATGCAATGAACTTGTATATTTCCATTAGATAGGTAATGATCTATGGTCATCAGTCCTATATTTAGAATGAGGAAATGAAGGCATTTAAAGGTGATGAAATTTGTCTCAAGTGAGCAATCCAGGTGACATGAAGAATATCAAAAATCTTTTTAATTCAGTCAATTGCTTTAAATTTTGATAAATATTTATTGAGTACCTGTCAAATGCAAGGTGCAAAGACATGGAGCAGGGGTGCCAAGATGAAAAAGGTGAGTACCCTGCTCAAAGAAGTTTGTAGTCTTGTAGAATGAAGGAAACACTACTGTTTAAGTCTCCTATTCATAGAGTGCAATAAAATAAAAATGTGATCCAGGTTCTAATAGTTGCAAATAAAGTGCAATAAGATTCAATGGAGAGGGCCTCCCCGGTGGCACAGCGGTTGAGCGCTGGGTTGCGAAGCTGCCAGCAACCTCTGCGGCGCCGGTTCGATCCCCAGCTGCTCCCTGGCCACCGGAGGAGGGTCCCACAAGGCGCGCAGACCTCTCCTGCCGCCCGCTGCTCCCCTCAGCAGTGCACTTCGGTCCTTCTGCCTGCTCTGCTCCCTGCTCTGGCTCTGGTGAATTCTCTCACCCTCCCGCGCTTCTGACTGTACCCAGTGCATGTATAAACAAAACAAACAAACAAACAAACAAACAAACAAACAAATAAATAAAACATGCCTCTATAAAAAAAAATTTAAAAAAAAGATTCAATGGAGAATTAAACAGGAAGGGAATTAATATTTATTAAACATCTTCTATAGGTTAGAAGTTAGGCTAAGTCCTTGATAAAATATTTTTTCATTTAAGCCTCAAATAATCCACTAAAGTTCCTGGGATATTTTTTGTTTTGTTTTTATGTATATAAAAGCCAGGATACAGTGAATAGCACGATGCTTCAGTTACTGAGTGGTGAAAGATGGGGATCAAATTTAGGTTTATCTCAAACTATGGGATCAGTAAAGTTTTCATGAAGAAGCTTGGTTGTCTGCTCCTTTTTGGAACAGATATCTGAACCATTTTGGGGCCACCAAATCCTTTTGAATCTAAAAAAATATGGATCCTTTCTCACAAATGTACATAGACACATACTTTCAATTTCAGAGAGTCCACAGACCCTCTTTACAGAAACAAAACCACCAAAGAACCTTACAGACCTTAAATTCCTGTAGTTCCAGTCTCCTATCATTAATTTCTTTCTCCAGCTGAGCCTTTTCTACTTGCATAGCGCCGGCGGTTCGTCCATGCTGGCCAACCAACTGCGTCATATTTTCAATCTGTTGTCGCAAAATCTCGATCACCTTGTCCTTTTCTGCCATCTGTAGTTTAAGGGCCTCACATTCTGTCTGCACATTTCTGAGATGATCCCCTTCATTTTTCAAGTGCTGCAACTCCTGCAATTTCAAGTCTACCCGGGAGCGGAGCTTGGTGATCTCTGCGTTGGTAGCTTCGATGGCTCTCTCTTTTTCCTGGAGGGAAACTGTCAGGTCTGAAACAGTCCTCTCGGAGCTCTCCAGTGTCATTTTCTTGGCTGTCAACTCTTCCACTACTTTACGGAGCATCTCTTTGGTGGATTCAAGCTGAGCAGTCAGGGAGGACACTTTTTCTAGACTTTCATTCTTTCCCTGAATTGCCGCCATCTGATTTTTGAAAGAGAATTATATTGATTTGGGAAGAGCAATAACAAATTAGTTTAAAAAAAGGAAATCAGGAATTGAATAACATCTGCTTCGACTATCTCAAATCGCTGCTACAACTCCCTATCAACAGCATGTATGACATATTAATAAGACCAAGGTGGAAAGGCCTTAAACAATAATGTGCTTCTAAAATGGTTTTCTACGGTGGTGAGTTTAGGAAGTTTCCTCTGAGGATATTTTCTGGATCAACAAAAATTAAGAGAACACTGGCAACAGGGAGAAGAGTGTTCAGTGTGAATATAATTGCCCTTATATGCCCTCTCCATACTTTACACTCCCTTACCCTCCAACTTGCCTCTTTATTCTACCTTTGAGGGAAAAGTGGAAAATGGCTTTTATTCAACCTATATTCACATTCTCTGGTTCTCATTTGAAAAGATAGCATTCTAACTTCCAATTGCTCCTTTCATCTTTCTTCTTGCCCAAGTTGGGCCAAAAGATTAAAAAAAAAAAACAAAAACACTGCTTGGACCTATTCCAAGACTGGTCCCTTTGGTTGGCTTTCACATGTTAGGACGCTTACTCTTTTGGGGGATGCTTTTTATATCTCTGGCAGAAACTGGCATTACAACTACATTCTTCCAATACTGAAGGTCCACTGAGCTAACAAAGCATTGCAATGTGCCTCCTGGAGCACTGAAGTGGAGTGTACCCATCCTGGGGGGCATCAGTCTCAGTTAAAGGGAAGAAGCAGGGAAAGTCTCTTTTGTGGGTGGGGGAGGGGTTGGAGGGGAAAGCAAAAAACAAAAGCAAAACCAAAATACATCTGCTGGGAACCTTTAATCCTGCGGTTCCTCAGCTCTCCCTGTGGTTTGATGCTTTACTGAAACAAGCGATCATTAGGTTACTAATTTCTAGGTGAAAACTGACAAGGCAATCAGTGGGGATTTCATTGCTTACAAAGTATGAAAATGAGATAAATCTTAACATTTTAAATTTAACTGATAAAAATAGAACTAATGATTTTTTACAGCTTGCTCATAGACTCAAGAGCTCTACTTTAAAGCTATTTTAGGCCTATACATATTTTTGCCCTGGCAGGGGAAAAGCCACCCCTCTTGGAGAAGCCATCCCTGGTCCTGCCAACCTGTCGTTCCATCTGGCCCTGACACTCGCTCTTCATGGCCTTGAGCAGGGCTTCCAGGCGCTGCACCTCCATGTTCCTGTCGTCCAGCTCCCGCCGCAGGTGATCTATGGTGATGCTGTTACCCGTGTCTCTGTCCCACAGACGCTTATTCTGTTCCTTCTCCAGACTGAGCTCCTTCTCGCTTTTATGCAGATCAGCCTAGGAGAAGTGAGACAGGTTGTTTCCCCTGTATTAGATAATTAAAACAAAATGCATATTTTCCTTCTATCATCTATGGAGTTTTTAATGTGATTTGAGAAAGCCTTTGATTTTGGAGTCTGACTCCTTTTTAACAGCTTGATTAAGAATAGTTACTTCCTAGGAAAAGAAGTTCTCATTTTGCTTACTTGTAATTTCTATCATTACAAGTAAATCTTTGAACTAGACACCAAATAATATGTAGTAAAAAGGAAAATGCAATAGATTTTTAAAGTCATTCTGTTTTTAAGTTTTGGATTTTCTAACAAAGGCATTATGCTTCACATTGAATGTGTTCCTGTCATAGAAAATAATTGTCAAAAGCTTGAAGGAATAGCAGTAGTAATTTGGTTTGCTGCTTCAGAAATGGCAGAATTAGTGTCTAATGCTAGGACGTGAATAGAATTACCTCTTCAATCACTTAAAAAAAAAAAAGTGAAGTTTGCTCTTAGCAGAAACCAGATAGAACCAAAGGCACACAGATCCTCAAAGATCATCCAAAGAAAATAAGACATAGACACACACAAATAACTGGAAGTGGCTTTCCATTACAGAGACAGAGCGAAGGTATTGTAGAGAGAAGTCACAAAGAGGTTAAAATGCTTCACGAAGGGGTTTGAGTTGGTCCTTAAAGAATAGTTTACAGATGCAGGGATTAGGAAGGGACTGGAATGGGAAGTGTGTGGTTTTGTTGGAGCACTGGGTACAGGCAGAAAGAATAGATTGGGACCAGATGATGGGAAGTTTCTAAAGGTACTGACTTCACAAGAAAAGAAATTTTGAGTTGATATCAGAGCTATGTTTTAGAAGCATGAGTGTGGCAGCATTTTAAAGGATTGAAGAGGAGAAAGGCTGGTGTTAGAAACCCTAGTAGGGAGATGATTGCCATGATGAAGGTGGGGAGTCCTGAGGGACTCTGAACAAAAGTAGTGGGTGTCAGAATGAAAAGGAGCATGCGGGTGTGAGGATCTCTCAGATATTTAATCTTCAAGATTTTCAAATCAGCTAAGAGGACATTGGGAAACATGCAATAGGAGGGAAAGAAGTGATGAATGACCCCAGGGTTCAGAGCTTCTCGTAGGCATTGTGAGCTCTACCTGTAGCGTATGGTCATCAGGCCCTTGTCAGCCTATGCGGAAAAGAGCACTGTTTCCTGGAATGGGATTTGGTAATGAGAGAGAAATATATTTACTTTTCATACTGTGTGACATTAGTTGTCACACAAAAGGGTACGAAATATTCCTAAATTTCTCAGTCTGTGGTACCTCTTAACAGAGAGCAGAGGGTGTTTCACTATTATCAGAGTTCTATTTTCTTTCTTTCTTTTAAAAACGATTGCTATCCAACTTCCTTTAAAATTGTCCGTATACACAATTTGTTTTTTTTTATTTTATTTGGCTTAGAATGAACACTCAACACTTCAATTTAGCAGAATACAGTATCTAGTTTCGAAAGACTACATAGGCTTCACCTAACTTTTGAGCCATAACAGTTATGCTTGAGGGAAAAAAAAGGAAAATATAAATATATAGACTATTATAATAAATTTTATTTTATATAAAGTACAGAATAGGATTTTCTATAGAAAGCATACTCGTCAGCTTATGCTGATGTGACTAGTGTATAGAATATTCTATTGTGTGTGGATGCAAAAATATTTTGTGAATTTGTGATTTGTGAAACTAATTTTGTGAAATATTTTGGTGAAAAACTTCCCAGAATTAGTCTCATTCAGATTTTTGAACATAATCTTACCAACAGCTTTTGAAGTTGATCGTCCAGATTTCCAGATTCCTGACTAAACTGATCACGTTCCGTACGAGCTTCAGTTAGCTCTGAATTGGCAAGGACTAACTGCTTCTCCAGCTCTTCTATCTAAAAGATAGCACAAACAGTCTGACTATGTCAGTGGGTAATATGAAAGAATTATAGTCTTAGGAAAACAAAGGACATTATTTTGAGGACAAAGATAAAAGTTTATGGTGATGTTTTGCAAAGTTTTCTAAATTTAAGATCTATAAGAAAGAAAATATCAAAATCAACAAACTATGAACCAGAAACACTCTCTGGGGGATGGGGGGCAGGGAAAGGAGGGATTGGGGTCAAAATAAGGGGGTTGTAATTGTATGGGGAATATAAAAATAAAATTTAAATTAAAAAAAAAGATCTCTGTGGAAGTTAGCCAGGGAAATTTTCCAAAATGAAATATTTGACACTGTTAGATATGAGTGTTGTCTGTAATGCACTCACTTTCACAATGTTCAAAATTTAATATATAAAGAATATATTCTTATATTTGGTATTTAAGGAAAACATGATATGGCATAAGTAATATTCTGCAGAGACCACACAATGAACTGTATTATATTTAGAAGAGCTATTTTATTTCAGAATATCAGAGTTACAATAATAAAAGGCATTGATATAACATAATGAATAATTAATAACAATAATTTTAAATTTTAGCATTGTATAGTTTACTGTATTTAGAAAGAATGAGTAAATTTAAGTATGTATTAAATATACTTTATACATATATTCCAATCTTTATCTTCAAGCATAAAATAGAATGAGAATAGCAATATTAAAAGACTGTTATAAGTATAATTTTTATTCACAGACAGGGTAGCTGTTTGATCTGTGAGAATGTATATGCTATGATATAAACCACAAGGCCCATCACTGTTACTATCACTCCTACTGTTCTTTTTTTTTTTTTTTTTTTTTTTTGATAGAGGCATGCTTTATTTATTTGTTTGCTGGTTTGTTTGTTTGTTTTGTTTATACATGCACTGGGTACAGTCAGAAGCGCGGGAGGGTGAGAGAATTCACCAGAGCCAGAGCGGGGAGCAGAGCAGACAGAAGGACCGAAGTACACTGCTGAGGGGAGCAGCGGGCGGCAGGAGAGGTCTGCGCGCCATGTGGGACCCTCCTCCAGTGGCCGGGGAGCAGCCGGGGATCGAACCGGCACCGCAGAGGCCGCGGGCAGCTTCGCAACCCAGCGCTCAACTGCTGCGCCACCGGGGAGGCCCCACTCCTACTGTTCTTAACCTATAGATACAGTGTTAGCTGTGATGTTAAGATCTCAGACTATTGAGATTCCAAGTTTGGATTTTAGCTGAGTCATGCAAATTCTGAATTTAGATACTGAAATATTAAAATAATGATAACATATTGACAGTGAATGTTATGTGGTGGTATCTGATTTTTAATTGTAATATATATAATACTATTTTATCATCTAGTTTCTAGTAATAAGAAATCTTTCATGTCAGCATAAATGCTACATATTCCTTCTTCTAATGTTTCTAAGCCTATTCAACAGGCTTACACGTCTATGTCAAGAATAAAATATAAGTGGTTTTGATCATATGTTGCTAGAGAATATATGAAAAAGACTTTTTCTTGGTGACTTTCTGCTTTATTTTTGACTAAACTAGATTTATTTAAGATTTTCATTATTAATTCAACATAGACTTAATAATGATATACATACATACATGCAACTAGGCTTCTGATAAATGATAGGTATGACTACATAGAAGTTTATATATGTATATAATATAAATACATATAATATACTTCTATACTTCTATATTATACATATATATAAAATCTACCAACATTTATATATAAGACTTATGAAAGTACTTAAATAGGACAATCAATTTCACATTTACCTATAGAGTAATTATAACAGCCTTCATGGGTCAAAATATAAATTTTAGTATTGATACTGAATGTATCTTAAAACTGACTTTGTATTTAACTGTTTTTATATGTGTATATATACGTATATATATACACAGAGTAATTTACAAGATTTATACATAAAATACTAGTAACTGTAAGAAATGTATTTACAGACTCTAATAATCCTACAAAGAAACAATTTCACTTTTGTGCTCCTTTGTCCCACCACAATCCAAACTCTGTCAGATAGCTTCCTAAGAAAGATGAATGAATAATATCAGTTGACAGAATCTCTTCACTTATAATACTATTGAGAAAAACTAAATTAGCACACACTTGGTAGAGACATCAGGAAGACTTAGTGGGAAATCCCACAAACATTTACGGCTACACAGTTATCAGGACAAGAGTCAGATACTTCAGGTTCTCTCACATAACCTCTTTGAGTCTCAATTTTTTCCATCTATCTCTTGAAAGAGTATTCTAGATAATCTTTTGAGTTCCTTTCAATTCTGTTTCTAATACTTTTTTACATGAGAAGAACAGTATTAAATAAAACTGAAGCTCTATTGTCCACCTGTTTTTGGAAACAAAATATAGTTAAAGAAGCCACATTTTAAGTCATATCTTCACAAAAACACTTTCCATTCAAAAATTCTTATGACTAAAACAAATCTTTTCTACTCCTAGTTTGCATCAATCCATTTCTATCATGATAAAGTATTCATGTATATACTTTTAGAAGCTCAAATTAAGAGTTGCTATTTTATGTTTTAATTTTTTAAAAAAAATTAGATGATATTTGATAACATCATACTTGACGGTAAAATCTTGAGACCAAATCTTAAAAGGGAGAAAAAAAAAGAAAAAGAAAAGAACCAACTCTTTCCATCTAAGTTTATTAAGTATCAGAAATGTCTCCAGACCCCTGAAGGAACATTTGTCTTGTAGTTGTCAGTACTGACTCAACTGCTATAGCTCTGCTTTTACCTTTCACTTTTTAGAGTAAAAATATTTGTGTTAATTTATCAGTCAAAAAGATAAATGGAGAGTGAAAGGGAAAACCATTGAAGTAGCAGCTGAGCTGATACAAACAGCTGTAAAAACACTATAAAGAAAAGTCTTTTAAAATGTCCAGAATAAATACTGACATCTGAGATATGTTAAAGGTTTTTTCTTTTTCTTTTCTTTTTGAATAGCAGCACTGGTTTTCCCTTTCACCATCTATGAATCTACTTTTCATTTTGAATCACTGGACAGATAAGTGCTGGGATCCCATTTTAATCATACAGTGATTTTGGAGATATTACCAATTATACCAAACTGTATGTTTTGCTTTCAGTTGCTCAAAAAGGCACAGACACGGGATAATAAGGGATGCCGAAGATCAGCATGGAGGTGCATTGGCAGAACTATGCAAAGGTATTTGCACAGAATCTTCCTGCATAGCATATAACTCCAGCCAGTGCTACTAAATATTCACTTTTTGAGAATGAAATTCAGCCCCAAATACTTTCAAAGTAAGAAAATAAACTTAGAATCAAGATCATGAGATTTTTGTTGTCAAAAAGCGAAAGTTAAGAGTAAAGCCAAATCTGCAGAGCCAATAGTGACAGCTTCTACAGGTCCAAATTCGTAAAGGGGAATTCTGGAGGTTCTCCTAAAATGGAAAGAGAAGAATTAAAGAAAAAAGCATTACAGTAAAATACTTTTGTAAGCTACAAAAGCTACATCTAAAATTTTCTTTAAAACATAATTTGTTTCCATGAATATAAAAATACTGTTTATTTAAAGAGAAATACTGCCTTCCTGAACAAGTTTTTTCTTAGTTTAAACATTCCAACTGGAAAGTTTTGTTCATTTTTAAAATAATAAAACCTTTTCTCTAAAGGAATCTGATCTTAGGAGGAAATACTAAGACTACCTCTAAAAACATATTAATGTGTAGTATCAACACATCCTTTAAAGTTTTTTTTACACGAATCTCATTTTTTATCACAGCTTTTATGTATTACTTAGATTTTTTCCTTATTGTTATTTTATGCTAAAATTTGTACTGAAGCAGTGTAAAATAAAAAAGACTTTAAAGTTTTAAACAGGTTATTAGCAATGTAGAGTAAAGGTATGTAAGACGCTAAAGCAGAAAAATTTGTATTTTTTAGATTCTATATTCAATTCATTACAACAAAAACATAATAGAGTAATTCACGATGCCAAAAGACAATCCTTTAGTTAATTTGCTTGATCTTCCTTGCTCAGTTACACCAATTATTAAGGCCACTTCAAGCCAGAATATATTCAAATCTATGCTGAAATGGCAGAATAATTCCATATCAATGTTCCCTGACTAAAGGAGTTACTATTAAGAGAGCCTACTTAAATCAGATTTCATATGTTGTTTTATAAATCAGCAATTTGGATTAAAATTAAACTGATATGCTACCCTTATATGTTGACTGTTTAAGACAGTCAAAATTCATGGTGATCCACTGTTTACATCAAAACAAAATAAGACAATGATTCTAATATCATGTTTGTATCTATATGGCCTCAAAACAGCCCAACAAAAAGTTTGCAGCCATTCGTCTGGATGTTCACACTTCTACAATACCAAAGAAATACATGTTTATAAAAGCAAACGTAATTTTGATAATGTTTTATGGTTATTTCAGTATTTGTTCAAATGCCCATTTGATTTACCATCATGCCCAAATTGAGAGTTGACCAAGATGATGCTATGAGACCATATGCAAATAAGCAAACAATGGGTGCCACAGGAAATTAAAGTGGACCAAGATGGTGCTATGAGACCATATGCAAATAAGCAAACAATCGGTGCCACAGGAAATTAAAGTGGAGGTCTTTTGTTCTATGCTTGAACCAAAGATCAAGAGAAACAGTCTCCTCCTGTGGTCAGCACAGGGTGACAGTGGTAATTAAATGAGGGCTGCCCAAAGGAGGGCAAATGTCTACAAGACAACTAGTGCTGCAGTATTTAATTGTCTTTTCCCACATGGAGCTTTTTTCTTTTGTTACCTTGTGGATTTGGGTTATTTCATAACAGAAATTTGGCAATTTCCTTGTACTCTGTTTCTTCCCAATCAGCCAAGGAGTGAGAAATTGGCCATAAGCAGTGGTTAGAATTATAGATTCTCTTTTAGTTTTCATTACTATAGAGAATTTATCTTGGAAGCTGAGACACTTTGGAGATAAAATGTGACATTCACAAAGCAGGTGGAAAGTGGGAACATTCCAGGCAGAGAGGCAGGCAGGGCTGCCCTTCTCACAGGGAACGAGGAGCTTAGACGCCTCTGATTGGCAGCTCTTTATTTGTTTTATAGGGTCTCTGTTTTATAAATGTTTGAAATCAACAAAACCTAAGCTCTGGATAAATGGTTGATTATGCTAATGAATAACTCATTTTTAGCTATGGAAAGTAGGAGAACAAATAAGAGAATATTAAGTATTAATAAAATATCTGGTTTTAAGAGGAAGTGTGTGATGAGAGATGAAGATTTAGTTGCCTAATTATTTTTTTATTGAGACTAATTTTGAAGTTAATTCAGTTTGTTAGCCACACAATGATTAATAATTTAAAATTTAAAGTAAGAAAAGACGTGGGCCCCTAAAGTATTAAGTGGGGGACATTAGCTGGCACTGAAGCATTAGCTAAGGTTAAGTCTTGTAAAAAGAATTACAATGGCATTATTCCTAGTTTATTTTTCAGAAACTTATATGAATTATACAAAAAATTATTCTAAGAATGAATTAATTTGAGGAAACAATTTAAATAAGTTTATAATTTAACATGTAGATATTAGGCATCCATCTTATATATACTTTTAATTTGAAATGATTGATTCTCATTTTCAAATAAATATTAAATACTATATAATTGATTATGTATATAGTAGTTTCTAGAAGCAAGCAGCAAAATCTGAACTTACTTTGTCTTCATACATCCTTTTGGCTTCCCTTAATTCAGAACGTAGCTGAGAAACAGTAGATTCCAGGTCACTGAGTTGACGCATATACATTGAATTTTGGTTTCTTGCTTGTTCTCTAAAATGGGTTTAAAAAGGGAATAAAAGCAAATAACAAACTAAGAATAAGTGTAATATCTAAGGATACTTTAGCTTTTAGATACTTCCACTAGTTATTTTAAATGACATTATTAGGCTAATAGACTTCTATTTTCCTAAATTGTTTATTAAAAGCTTCAGTTTAAAAATGTATAATGTTAAGCTAGGTGATGTGTACACTGAAGTTCATTATACTATTTTCTCTCTGCTTTTGTATATGATTGAAAATGTCCATACAAAATATTTCAACAGGGCCTCCCCTGGTGGCGCAGTGGTTGAGCGCTGGGCTGAGAGGCTGCCCGCAGCCTCTGCAGCACCAGTTCGTTCCCCGGGCATATGCATATATGTTATTTATTTATACACATGTACACATATTTAACAGGATAGAACATACACACCATCTATGTGAACATACATATAAACTATATATATAATACACACATATATGCATTATATATATATACACACACTCACACAGGATAAAACATACACATGATACGTGTATGGTTGAAATAGAAATAACATGTAAAATATGCAAACCCAAGAGGCCCAAATACTTCCAATAATACTTCTGATATGGTCATATATTATCTATATGTTAAGCAATTGTTTCTGTTTATTTGAACATTAAAGTTTTATTCTTATGAAATCATTAAGCAATTTTCAAAAGATCTGAAAACAGAAAATTCATTAAATCAACATGATGAAGATAAACAACTATCAATTTCAAACCACAAGGACACACATACTGAATGATTTCTAGTTGACTTTGGATACTACTGGCATGGCTTCGAGCACTGCTTGCTTTCTCAGTAAGTCCTGTTACTTCAATTTCATGTTCATTTATTAACTGTTCAATCCTATAAAAAGAATGTGGCATGTTTTATGAGACAGTAGATTTTTACCTATAATACAGTCCAAATATAAATGATTTTCTTCACCACTCTCAAATTTAGTATTTTCTTTTAGCTCTGATATGCTATTCTTTATGACAAGTATCTAAACCTATCACAAACCAGAGAATTATCCAAATTCTCTGTACGCCAGCAAATTTTTAGAATTTAGATTTCCAATATACTTTTACAATGATAATAAATTATAAACACTAAATATTATAAAACACCCCCAGGTTGACCTTAGGATGTGCCCTCTAAGCCAAATATATAGAGGCTCTCTCCTTGTTGAAACTTGTCAGGCTCCTTGGTGCCTTCTTCATACTCCTGGATCTAGCCACCCTTTTCCACCCTCACTTTCCCCACTCGCCCGTCTTTGGCCTGCCCACTTCAAGCTTAGCAAGACTCTTGCAAGGTCAGTTCAGTGAGAATCTCCCTTCCTTAATGTCTCCTCTTAGTAACTTTCCACCCACCATCACCCTCATTCCACTCCTTGATTATAAATCCCCTCTTAGCTTCATTGTGCTGGGAGCTGAGACTGAACATTCTCCAGGAGCTTCCTTACTGTTTTAACAGTAACAGAATGATTTTTATTTTAACATGAGTTTGCAACAAATGTATGAAAAATAACTTCTGTGCCTCAGAAATTTTTAAGATTTTGGAATTGCTGATGAGAAACTCTAGAATTACTTGGTTTCAGTCAGAAACCTACCTATCTTGATGCTGTTGAAGAAGTAGTTCTATTTTGTTCTGTGATTCAGATTTTAGTGCTTCAAGCTGATCCTCTACCTGGTTATAAAAAAGAGGTGTTGATTTAGAAACTGGCAAATCTAAAACTTGGAAAATTTAGAGATTTGAGAGATCATTGTGGAAGTAATTTCTATTTTTAGAGAACAAAAATAAGAATGGATTACTTTAAAAAATTTAAAAAATTATGCATCTAATATAATTCTCTCAATGAATCTTAATGTAAAATTGAAGTAGTGTTCTCACCACTTACTGGAAATATCCTCCCTTTAAGATAAGAAATTTCTGTGTCTAATTCTTTTAGAATTTTACTAATAGCTGAGCCCATGTTGCGGAAGTGGATAGTAGACATGCTTTCGTGTTCATATATTTTCTTGCCTGAGCCTTCTTCAAAGTCAACTAGGGTTGATCTGATTTCTTGAAGCACTCCCTCGTGACTAAGCATCATTTTTCTTAGCTGCTCTATCTGTGTATTGCTATCTTTCAGCATATCCTCCTTAAGGCATTTGGCAACTTCAAGCTCATGAACTGTATTTTGAAGTTGATTTCTTAAATCCTCCTGGGACTGACTTTCCCTTCGTCTATGAAATAAATGAAAGAGAAGAAATAATATTGATAAAACTCATATTCACACAAGTACCATTATACTACAAAGAGTGTAATAGCAAAATAATTTCAGGTAACAAATCCCAACCTGATGTCAGCCATGGCATCTCTTTCCATTTGCATTTCTTGAAGTTTTGTTTGCAAATCAATGATTGACTGCCTTAAGTAAAATTTTTGTTTTTCATGCAATTCATTGCTCTGGGGGAAAAAAGCCATGCAAATTAGTCTTTATTAGAAGAGCATATTTCCTTATAATTAGTAAGTTTTTAAATACTATATTAATTTATTTTTATGTCTACTCCCCCCTTCACCCTAGTTCAGGATCTAATTAATCACTTCTCAAAAAGACTATTAAAATACATTAACTAGTCTCACTGCCTTAAAGTTTGGCCTCTTTTGATCCATTCTCCATAACCAAAAAACCATTACTAAAACAAGCCTCACTTCTGGCTCAACTAGAGATAGGATCATGTCTTGCACTGAAAACAATAGAGCTGGTTGAAATTGTGTATATAAAAAAAGTCAATTCCCTCACCTACATCCCACTTAAAACAGTTGGCAGCAGAAAACCATCACCAAGTCAAGATGTGCTCCTACAAGGACATTCACAAAAAACTCTAAAATCTGGCACTGACGAATCTCCTAGTATAACAATTGATACCTTACCTAATCATCCCAAAGCAAAGCCATCATGTTCTGCCCATGAATAGAGAGCATGCTATCAGCTCTTTTGTTGTTCAACAGATTATTCATAATAAATAAAATAAATAAATACTATTGGATACATAAAGGGAGATTATAAAATAATAGAGACTAAGATTAAACAAACTAGCAAACTCCTAGGAAAAAAAAAAATCCAAAGAAATTAAGACGATGCAGCAAAGAAAGAACAGTGTCCAAAAGTTTGTATTTCCAGAGGCATTTAAGAGACAGTACAGCTAAAAAGAATAGGATACTATGCCAAAGAAGTGAATAGGGAGAAGAAAAAGATTTTAGAAATTAAAAAGTATGACTGCAAACTAAAAAGTACAATAGAATGATGGAAGCTAAGAAATATCCCCCCAAATTAGAAAAAGTAGACATTTTTGAGGAAAAGGCGAGAGATTTAGAGGTTCAACATTAAAGATAATGTCAGCTAATATGAACTTAAGAATGAGAAAAAACTATTGAAGAAAGAACACAATTCAGTTTCTCAAAGCTGAAACCAGGTATAGATCTGTGGACCAAAAGTGTCTGATTCCTTAGCCGAATGAATGAAAAAACTAAAATCTACAACTAAGCACATTATGGTGGAATTTCAGAGATAAACAGAAGACTCTAAAGCTTTCAAAGATGAATCTCAATTAAGTAAAGACAAAAAAATTTACCAAGAAAAAAGAATTGTACACGTATTTACTTCTCAGGAGCAATTTTAAATGCAAGAGCACAATATTTTGAAAGGATTGAGGAAAATGACTTTGAACTTTGCCCAGCTAAAACAATCTCAGAATGTAAAGATTCACAAAGTATATGTGCCATATACTCTGAGGAAGTTTCTAAAAATGCTCTTCACTAAATGAAGCAGTAGATCAAGAAACAGGAAGGAAGCAGAAAATAGTGAATCCTGGAAATCATGTCTCCAACCAGGAAAGCAGAGGTAAGAGTCTCAGGAAAATAGTTACATAACAGACCAAAGGAGAAATTCATCTCCCCTAAAAAAAGGATAGAAGATTCCTGAAGAGTCCCGGTTGTTAGAGGGATTTGAGAGAAAACCTATGTGACAGTTATGTTTGTTTTTTTTTTTAAATAAGGAGATGATAAACTTAAATAGACAAGGAAAAAGAGGCAATTAGGAAATAACAAAAACAGAGAGCTACACAAGAAAAAAAAATGTAAGGGGATACTATGTGATTCTGTAGTTGATGTTTATATCGTCACCAAAAGTAAGTCCCTTCACCTTTTCTAATAGCCTGGAAGAATGAATACATTAGTCTGAACTTTGAATGCTAATGAAAGAAATGCAAACAGACTTGAGACATATATACGAGGACCACTGGATGGAGTTGGTGTTAAAGTAGATGCCAGGAAAGAGGAAAAGGTGTCAAGAATGAATACTTTTGCCTTGTGCAATTTGTAAAGATGGCACAAAATATAGTTAGAAGAGACACTGAAAGAAGATTGGGATGGGAGAAAGATCATGTATGCAATTGAAACTGTCCATTTATAGAACCTGAGAAACATTTCAAGTAGAACATCAAGTAGGTATGTGGGTATACAAATTATGGCATGGAGCCCACATAAGAGATCTTCACTAGAATAATAAAACTTAATATTCATTGGTGTATAAATAACCATAGAAGCCATGGAAATCACTATGACTATAGGGGATTTTACTGGGATAAGAAACTTATAAAGAAATGAGCTAAAGGGCAATCAAGAGCGTGTTTCTATGAGAACTAAAAGAAGAGTTCTTAAAGAGGGGGAAAAATGGTCACCTGTATTGAATAGTATAACATCAAGATAAGGAACATATTGGTTGGATTTGGAATCTTTGCTTACCTCCTCTGTAACACAGATCGCATTATTACCATCATTTTCTATTTTTTTAAAGATTTATTTATGAATATAAGAACTGGGGTACATGCCAGATGTGTGGGGGGTGAGAGGACTCACAAGAGACAGAGTGGGGAGCACAACAGGCAGACTGAGTGAAATACACTGCTGAGGAGAGCAGCGGGTGAGGCAGGAGAGGTCTGCTATGCCCTGTGGGCAGATCCCTGGCCAGGGATCAAATTCATGCTATAGTGGCTGCAGACAGCCTCATAGATTGCATCTTTACCCCTTGTGCCACCAGGGAGGCCCCATTTTCTATTTTAAATATCTCATCCATAAGACTTTAAATGTATACATAGAAAGGACCACATCTTTTTGCATCTTTAGTACCTAGTACAATATTCGTAGCATAGGAATTTCATGCTAGACATTACAAAGAGCTCTGTTATTTATTTACTAACTTAACACATTTATTTATTGAGAAGTGTCAGATACTGTTAGAAGATGGATAAGGAAAATGAATTAAAGCACTGTTTCTTTCCTTTACTGGAACTCAGTATTTCTTTCATCCATTTCTCCATCCATCTTTATTAGTACATTTATCCTAAGATATTGTCACCACTTATTATGTACCAGCTCCCTTACAAAACTTATAAACTCCTAATAAGTTCTGTCTTATTCATCTTTATATTCCCTGTATATAACACAGTACTATGTACTTTTCACCTTTCAATAAAGTAATAGTTTTTTCCTAAAAGTGTTCACAGTCTGATGAGGTAGAATAATGTGTTAATGAATACAATAAAACACACTAAATACAATAATGAACAAATGCATGAAATGCAATAGCTATATAAAGAACATACCTAGTGTTATCCAAAGGAAAGGCATCAGAAAAGGAAATGCTTGAATTGACAGATAATAAGATTTGCCAGGCAGATAAAGTAGAGAGGAGAATATGGCCTGGGCTAAGGTATGAAGGTCTGGACTAGCATGGTGCATCCAGGGAAGAATAAGTAGCTTGATATTGCTGGGATAAAGGGCACATATAGGGGCTATGAGCAGACAAGGCTAAAACTTTTAATAGGTAATTTCTATATACTGTTTAGATATCTAAAAAACCTATTCTCTACCACTGGTTCTTCAAAAAGAGAACCAGGTATCATAATAGCAGGACAGCAAGCCTGAATTAATTATTATTATAGTAGTATACCACAACACCAAAGTATTAATACTAATTACTAAAAAAAGAAAAATGGGTATGTAAACTTTTCATCAGTCCAATGTTTAACACTAAAATGGAAGGAAGTCCAAATTAACAAACTTAACCAATAAATCCATTGTTAAATTTTTCTTACAGGAAGTTTAGGTCGTGTTCCAAGGCAATGTGCCTCACAGTCTTCCCAAAATGATATTGAGTACTGGGAAAAAAGAATGTAACTCACTTCATTTAGTCTTCTCTGCAAATCTTTGACTTGATGTGAATATTCTTCCAAAACACGTTCAATGTGTTCCTTTCCAGGGTAAGGGATGACTTTTCTATGAGAATCAAGTTCCACTTCATATTTAGGAAAAAAAGGAATTTGTGTCAATGTCCCAGCTGAAGATGTGTTTTCAATTATTGTTCCACGAATAGATGGCATAAAAAATGGACTTGAAGAACCTAAATAATAAAGAAGTAATTATTATTAAAATAATTTGGTGGCAAATATCCTAGGCAATTCCTTTTTTTTTTTATAGAGGCATGTTATTTATTTGTTTGTTTGTTTATACAAGCACTGGGTACAGTCAGAAGCGCAGGAGGGTGAGAGAATCCACCAGAGCCAGAGCGGGGAGCAGAGCAGGCAGAAGGACCGAAGTACACTGCTGAGGGGAGCAGCGGGCGGCAGGAGAGGTCTGCGCGCCATGTGGGACCCTCCTCTGGTGGCCGGGGAGCAGCCGGGGATCGAACCAGCACTGCAGAGGCCGCGGGCAGCTTCGCAACCCAGTGCTCAACCGCTGTGCCACCAGGGAGGCCCAGCAATTCCTTTATTAAACCCCAAAGTTGCTCAAGTTTTTATGGGGAAATAGACAAATGAAAGGATGGTCAGACCTTTTAGAGAGATGATCACAAGGCAAAAAAGGGGGAAACTTATGAGGGAATGTTATTTAACGATGATCAATACTTAAACTATGAGTAAGAATTAACTAGTCTGGAGAACAAAAGAAGAGGAAGGACATTCCAGGCAATGCCATAATTACTGAAAAGAAGTCTTGAGACAATATGGCATATTCTGGATGAAAGGAAATTAATGACTCGATATGAAAATGAAAATTTAAGAAAGATCAGGAAGGGCCTTGTGATCATGTCAAGGAGTTTGGATTTCATCCTGAAATCTCGGAATCATTAAAGGACTTGAAAGTAGAGGAGTAATGTAATTAGATTTGTGTTTTGAAAAGATTCTCTGGCTTCTGGATGGAGATAAATCTGAAGGCAGAAAATCCAAGTAGGAGAAGGCTTTCCACTATGCAGCCAAGAAACGGCAAGGATCTGCCCTAAAGCACTGGCAGTGGTGATAGAAACCAAGCATGAATTAGGAAAACAGGAAAAAGGCAGCATCAAGGACTTGGGTTTTATGTTTCAGAAACATCCAAATAATGATAAGTTCCAGTGAATCCATGAAGTCAAAGTGATCATCTGGGGGTAGTGTATAAAGTGGGTGGGGAAGAAGAGCATCAAGAATATATGAGGAAATGCCAAAGATTTGAAGGCCAAAGATTTTAGAGAATCATATGCAAGAAACACTGTTGGCTTGGACTGAGGAGCAGAAACTATGTGAGCAGGGTAAGAAAATCACTCAGCTGAAAGGAAGGATTCAAAGTCAGACACAAGAACCCAGAGAATAGAGCCAAGAACCATGAAGAATTATTCTGGGGCTCCCCTGGTGGCGCAGCGGTTGAGCACTGGGCTGCGAAGATGCCCGCAGCCTCTGTAACTCCAGTTCGATCCCTGGCTCCCGTCGAGGGTCCCACAAGGTGCGCAGACCTCTCCTGCCACCCGCTGCTCCCCTCAGCAGTGTATTTCTTCGTCAGTCTGCCAGTTCTGTTACCCGCTCTGGCTCTGGTGAATTCTCTCACCCTCCCATGCCTCTGACTGTACCCAGTGCTTGCATAAATAAATCTTTTTAAAAAAAATAGAATTATTCCTAGACCTAAGTCCTAATCAAGGAATGATTGCCCTGTGCCCAGCTTGATTTCAGAAGTGTGATTGACTCATATGCTTCCTGTTTTCTCCATTTTGAAGAGAAGTATGGGTAGTGGTTACCATGCCCTGCCTACCACTGTGTATTGGGTGTCACAGGTCTTCAGGTTAAGAGGAAATCTACCCAATGAACTGTACTTAAGGAAATATAACTGAGGAGCTTCATTCATATGTGAATCTAATTTAGATAAAGAGATCCTGGTGTTTGAGCAGATGCTATGATAAGATTGCTGGGGACTTTTAGGAAGAGGGTAAATGCATTTTGCATATGAGAAATGAAAACAATTTGTGATCAGAGGGCAAATTGTAGTGGCTTTAAAATATGTCCACAAATTCTGATACCCCTTAATAGGTGGAGGTTAATTTCCCTACTCCTTGTAAAAATGGAGAAATAAGAATGTATACATACGTGTGTGTGCACGTCACTCTTGCCACATCATCCATTTATGGAGATGGGTAGAAATAAAGTGGGAAGGATGGGACAGAAGCAAAATCTACTGACTATACCTTTATAATTTTTTTCTTTTGAGTCATACACAAATTATACACATTCAAATAATGAAATGGAATTGAACATTAGCAGAAATAAACCTTAGTGTAGAGTAAGCTGATAACCTCACACAGGTTATGTTCCTTCAAATATCTTTAGAACACTGTGAGCATCCCCACTGTACATGACCTTAGTGAACGTTATTTACTAAGTAACTTGCTAATGGTGGTAGTAGTGATACAATTTTGAAACTATTTTTTATATGCTGTAGAAAATAGAAAATGAATTAATGAAGTTTTTGGATGCTGGTGTTTTTCACTGTAAGGGAGAGCAAGATGGAATGGAGGGATTTTGAGTGATGGGTATAAACTTATGATAAAAAAAACTATCCAACCTTTCGCTATTGAGTGCTCCTAGATACAACTGCACCTCAGTAGCAATATGCACACTAGATTTTGGTCTCTAGATACTACTTTTGACTAAATGGAACGAGGACTTATTAGTGAAATGACTGATTTCTAATCTGAGGGAACAGGCAAAGGAGAATGTGAGCTGGGAACACTCTGACTTACCAGAAAGCAATAAAGCAGAATTCATGTTTTAAAAAGACATAGGAGACCACTAAAGGAGCTGCCCAAATTTGATACAAGTGAACATCAAAAATAATAGTGACTGCAATATATTATAGCATTTGAGATAAACAACAATCTTTGACTCTGTAGTGATAATAGTTATTCTTTCCTGAAGAATGTCAGCGAATAACTATAAAATGGGAAAATCATCAATGTAATGGCTGATTCAGGCAAGAATCTTTAAGTGATGCTAAAATCATTGGATGAAGGTTATTTAGTACTAGCATATTCATTCACAAGTTCTCAAAGGACCATCCGACAGGTTATTTATCAATTACAGAGGGGATTATACAATTTTAATTAGCACTGGTATTATGCATTCCCTAACGTATGATGCAAAAAGTGTACAACGTCAACTATGTAAAATACCAGCCAAATGAGTTTAAACATGAGGACCAGAGAAACCTAAAATGTGGAATATTATAAAACTGGTCAGACTCTTAAAATGTCAATGTCATAAGGAAAAAAAAAGGAGAGAGGATGGCTATAGATTTAAAAATAAGACCAAGCAACCAAATATAATTCACGATTTTTGATTGGATTAAAAATAGCTAAATAAGACTTATTTTGGGATAATTGGGTAAATTTAAATATGAGTACAATTTATCTGGTATTCATTGACAGTAATTTTCTTAAATATGACAATGTTATATAGGAAATCATCCTTATTCTTAGTAGATATATAATCAGTTTTTGGGTAAGAATTATAATGTCTCAACTTTAGAAATGTGAAATATAAATTGTTGGAATAGAGATAAAATGTGATAAAATGTTGACAACTGATGAATCTAGTTGAAATGTATGTAAGGTATCCAATGTATTCTTTTTCAATTTCTCTACAATTTTGAGAAAATCCAAAGTAAAATATTGGGAGAAAAGTATTCACTGGATTTAACAAAGAGGGAAAAATCTAGTCTCTTTGGGCAAAGTGATTTCATTGGAATGCTGGTGTCAAAGTCATAGAAGGTGGTTTGTGGAGTGAGTAGATGGTGAAGATGTGAAGACAGAAAATACAGACTTATCTTTTCTAAATGAAGGGATGAAGGGATAAGGAAGGCTGAGGAAAGGATTTATTTTTTGTTGTTTTGATTTGTATAATTGTGGCTTTAGGTTGGGAGAGATTTTGCATGTTTACAGTGGTGGCTCAGTGCAGAGGGAGAAGAAGAGACTAAGATCAGAATGAGAGGGGATACTTCTGAAGCCAAATCTCTGAGAAAGTTAAGGTGGCAACGGTGGGGAAGGGGTCAAAGCATGAGTGGCAAATGAAGAAGCTGCCTCCTCCACTGAGCTATGAGGGAAGGAGACAGTAATTAATAGGGGCAGCATATGAGAAGGTAAGAGAGCCCAGCCTGAGGCCTTGTATTTTCCCTGGAAAGTAAGAAATGTTCCCTGAGAGTGAGAAGGAAGGTAGTAGGTATAACTATAAAATAAGCATTGTGGAATTGAAGAGAGAGATGGCTAAGGTCATGAAAGAGATTCCTTAGCAGCAACAAGAAGGTAGCTGGGAGAAGAAACTACAACTTTGAAGTGGCAAATTGGTGGAACTTCCACATTTACATCACAAAGTCTTGCAGTATCCTAGTATAAGCAGCCAACTTGATAAGGATTAGGTTTTTCTGCCAGAGTGCAACAGAAGTACAAGGGTCAAAAATGAAGTTGAAGGCCTCCCCGGTGGCGCAGTGGTTGAGCGCTGGGTTGCAAAGCTGCCTGCAGCCTCTGCAGCGCCAATTCGATCCCCGGCTGCTCCCCGGCCACCAGAGGAGGGTCCCACATGGCGCGCAGACCTCTCCTGCCGCCCGCTGCTCCCCTCAGCAATGTACTTCAGTCCTTCTGCCTGCTCTGCTCCCCGCTCTGACTCTGGTGAATTCTCTCACCCTCCCGCGCTTCTGACTGTACCCAGTGCTTGTATAAATAAATAAATAAATAAATAAATAAATAAATAAATCTTAAAAAAAAAAATGAAGTTGAGTGTATTGGCAAGTAACTGGCTGAAATAATGAATGATACAAACATGAGGACAGAAAGAGGTTGATAATTGAGGAGAAAATGCAAGCATCTAAAGCAATCGTTATTAACTTTTGCTGTGTATCAGGACCACTTTGGGAATTTAAAAACAAAACCATTAAATGTTTAATATCGCAAGTGATTTTGACAAGGGACTTGGTTGAGAATCACTATGTCCATGAGCCACAAAAAAAAGGCACTCTTGCAATGAAAGAGTGAGAGGGTTAGGGGACAGGATGCTCAAAGTTCTTGGTAATATGACCCAAGGTAAGGAAGTAGAGAGCTAGACAAAAGGTCAAAATAGAACTAAAGAGGTCAAGGAGTCTCTAGTCTAAGGTCTTAGATGAGTCATCCAGGAGGAAATTATTTTCAATATTTAGGAAGATGATACACATGAGGAGGGAGAGACAGCCCCTGTCCTAAGCTATGCCCATGATGAGTAGGAGAGATAAAGTGAATAGGGGCAGGGAGGGGAGGAAGAGCAGAAGGCAGTGGGCAGGAGAAATAGGTAGGCAGGTGTGATAGTGATGACAAAAGCCTTTATAAAATAAAGGTGTTTGCATAAAGGTCTTTTTTTTTAAAGATTTATTTAATTGTACAAGAACTGGGGTACAGGCCAGAAGTGTGGAAGGCAAAAGGATTCACCAGAGACAGAGTGGGGAACAGAACAGGCAGACTGACTGAAATACACTGCTGAGGGGAGCAGCGGGAGAGCCAGGAGAGGTCTGCTACGCCATGTGGGTATCTCGCCGGCCCGCCAGGATTGAAACAGAGCTGCAGAGGCTGCGGACAGCTTCACAGCGCTGCGTTCAACTGCCTGCGCCACCTTGAATAAGGGTTTTGAAGCATACTAGTCAACAAACCTATAACTGAGAATAAATTCTGGATGACTTCTTTAGGTGAGAGGGACAAGGTGGGGAGAGCCGTCGGGAACCGTAAGGTCATTTACCTGACTGCCAGAAAGTTCATTCTCTGTCCTTCCTGTTCTCTGCTGTGTGTTGCAGATAACTACTGTTCCCAGGCTCTCTTCCCAACTCTTTTCCTGGTAAAGTCACAGTGGGAAGTGCTGGTGAAAGACCAGAAGCAGGAGGAGAGGAGAAGCTGAGATACTGCTCCCTCTCCCCTGCCCTAGATGGGCTTCTGGCAGTTAGTGGTGGCTGTAGCTCCCTCCAAGCAGACCTCTCTGTGGTTTAAGTTCCCACTTCTCTGGCATGTCACAGCTCCTCCTTGCCCTCACGCTGGTAGCAACTTCCTCCAGTTGCTTATCTGTCTCCTCCCTACCCGCTTCTCAACTCTTTCAGTATGTGTGCTACCAATTCCCTGCTCTAAATGCCACCTATTTATTCTACCTGTTTCTCTTTTCCTTACTGCTATCTTTCCACTGAAATAATTTGGTCAGGTGATATAGTCCTGAAAGTGGACAATGGTAATGGCAAGGGAGAGGGGAAATGAATCTAGGAGACATTTCTGAGAATAGAAGGAGCGGTCCCTGACTGGATGTGGGGCAGGTAAGGGATGAGAAGTCAAAGTCCTGGCTTAGAGAGGACCAAGAAACACAGGAGGAAGAGAAGGCGTTAGGGAAACATGAAACACGTTGCAGTGCCTCAACATAGAAGCGCTCTTGATACCAAAAAAAGTAAATACATGCTAAAGAACAGATGTGCTATTTTTGAAAAACTAAGACAATTTCTGATATCATAGAGTTACAAACAATATGGTAAACATTCATGACTGTGTTCTGTGCCTTGCACAGGGTAAAAAAAAAAAAAACACTAAAAACAGTGACTAGGATAAATATCACGAAAACAGCTTAATTCTAATTTTTTTTTCCCATTTTGTTTTATAAAGAACACGTACCTACATTGGATGTGATGCCACTACTTGATAAAAGATCTTCATTATTTGGTTCACAAGCTTTTGATTCCATATTAAATATTGCTACCTCTTCTTAGAGATCTTCAAATATAAATGCTTCCCTATTTGGGTCTTCTAGTTCTTATCTAAAAAAGACAGGGATTCAATCTTTGTTAATAAGGTATCATGTGGAAAAAAAGTTCATGGAAGAGGAGCTGATTTGTTCATATTTAAAATTTAGTAGTAATTTTTCACCAAGAAAATATATTTATTATATAAAATTAATGAATAAAACCTTACTGCAAAAATTCTTGATTTTAGGGGCCAAGTAGCTTATTAAAGACAATTTGAAAATCAAAAGCTATTATTTTAATTATAATAATTAGTCCTCTGATTTGAGGCAGAGTTTTTTTTCCCTTAAGTCTCCCACATAGTTACATTGTCAAATAATAGGACAAAATATCTCCTTAGTAAAAAGTCACCCACTAGTAAAAAATATTACAAATAAGCAAATTGTAAATAATATAAGTTGAAAATAATTAATATGAGAAAATTGTAAATAATTGATATAAGTTGAAATAATTAGTATAAGTGGATATCAAATAGTGTTCATAATTTTAGATTAGACCAAGAGGTGACTTCTGGGTTTGGAGCACAATGGTGGTAGCCCCTTTCTAAATTTCCCCTTCATCCTCCAAAACAACTGTACAATCAAGATGGAGAACAAAGAAAGCCATAAGGGTCCTTGCTTTTAGCACCACTAGAAGACAGCAAATTCACACCTTCATCTTATCTGTAAGCAGTTCATCTATCAGCACTGCAAGCCTGCGGTATGAGTAATAGGACAAGAGAGGCTGAAAAGACTGAAAAGGAGCAAAGTCAGAGGGTTGAGAAGGAGCAGAGACAAACTAACCAAAAAAGTGAACAGTAAGAGTCAAGATACTAAGCACAGGTTGGAACCCACAGCCCTGACAATGGTGTAAGGGCTTCACAGTGTATGTGGACCAAAGCCTCAGGGATGCAGTGTTTCTGGGGGAGGATCAGATATGGAGAGAAGAGGTGATGTCCCCTAGAAACATGGCAGTAAAGGCAAACCATGCAATGAGGAAGGAAAATTCAGGAACTAACAGAAACAAAAACAAGATATATCAACGCTCCTTCTATCCCTGCCACTCTGACTAAACCACCATCCATTAAAAAAACTGCATAGAAGAGGGCACTCTCACACTGGGAAGCTTGACCACGAAATAAATAATGATAGCTAAAACATAAAAACCATACAAAAACTACAATGAAAATATCATAAAATGTGAATAAAATTTTTCCTGCTGATGAAAAATATCTCAGAACCCCTTTCCACTTACCTGCTCCTCCCCAATCCCCAGAAACAAGTATGAAACCTTAACACAGCACTCTAAAACTGAACTAAATATTCTCAAGCCCAAATGTGGGGATGTGAAACATCATCACACTTGAGTCAGGTGAGAAAGGAAATGGGGAAAAAAAAGTAAACAGGAAGAAATGAAATGAGAATTAACTGAAGTCAGAAAAGAAAGCAAAAAAAAAAAAAGACAAAATTTTATCTGAAATGAAAACCAAACTACAAAGTACACAGGGAGAATAGACTACATGAAAACTTAATAAAGGCACTGAAGAAAATCAGAAAAACACCCCAGAGAATGAAAACAGAAAAAACTGAGGAAGCAGTTGAAATAGAAAACAGGCAAGGAAGGTGAAACATCATTGGTGTTCCTGGAGAGAAAAATAAGAACAGTGAAACAGAACTATTATTTAAAACTATAATCCAGAAAGTTTCCTAGAAATAAAGGAAAACCTGAATCCATACATTTTTTGTACTAGGAAAAAATGACCAAATGATCAACTCTGAAACACATCCCAATAAAAAACAGTATTAAGAGACTTAAAAGACTAATTAAAAATCCCTAAAACCTCTAGGACAAAGTGAAATAATTTATAAAGGCAAGAGGATTGAATGGGCATCCAATTATCCAAAAACACACAAAGCAAGCAACAGTGGAGCAGCATTTTCAAGAAATGTAGGAAAGTACAAACCAAGGTTATTTTAGTCAACCGAGATCTGCTTCAAAAGATTGAAAGCCATGGTCTCACTCATAGCAGGAATCTAGAAAACTTAAATAAGGGACCAGGAAAATGAATAACTATAAGAAAGTGAAAATCGGGGTGGGGGCGGGGAGGGGAGGGATTGGGGTCAAAATAAGGGGGTTGCAATTGTATGGGGAATATAAAAATAAAATTTATATAAAAAAATAAAAAGATTGAAAGCCATAGCAGAAAGTGTTCTACACTGGTGCTCATCTGAGGACTCTACTAGAGGGGAAGACACTCAGGCAACCAAAAGATGACCGGCAGATGCAGCATAATGTTAAAAACTCGTGAAAATCTTCTGGCTTTTTTGTAGATTCTAAGTCTTTCCCAAAAAAATTGGGAAACGGGAAATCTGCAAAAGGACTGATGATGGACACTTAAATATTCAAATGTAGAGTTGAGGCTAAAATCTGGGTGGGCTAATGACATTGAAAAATAATCAGTAAGTATACGTGTGACAAAGGAGACCATATGTAACTAAAAAATGGGAAGAGAGGAGAGAGAAAAGAAAAGTAGGTAATAGGGGGTAGTCAAAGAACATTTGAAACTGACCAGTAATAGCTTCTCTGCTTTTTGGTTAAGATCAAGTACAAAAATAAAAAATTGGGGTTTATAGGTACACTATGAAAGTGTCAATACAAGGCTAACAACTAAAATTAAAAACAAACTTTTTTTACGTGACAAAAGAATTTTAAGAAGAAAAAGAAACACTAAATAAACATAGTAAATATTCCGTAAGTTCATTACCGTGATAATAACGTAATAATAATACGACAGAATTTTGACCAAACCTAACAGTCATGTCTCTATGAAGAAAAGGATTTTCAAATTGACTCTTGATAAGAAAAAAAACCAAAATACCCTCCTCTCTATGCTGTACACTAGAGGCACACTTAAGAGGCACTGATTAAATACAAATAAAATGGTGGACAAAGCACTGCTAGGCAAACAAACACAATAATAACGCACAGGTTAAAATCCTGACACCAGATCAAGTCAAAAAGCATTGTAAGACAAAGGGCACTTAAAGTTAAAAGCCACCTTCCACAATAGAGATACAATTCTTCTGACTATCTATGTGCCAAAAAACATAGCAATCATTTAGATAAAAGAGAAACTACTGGAGATGGCAGTTAGAACTTGAAACACTTTAATGAGAGACTTTAACAGGCTGGACAGTATGAGAAAGGTCAAAAAGACAAAAACAAATAAGCTATAAAAGATTTAAATAATCACCCAGGTAGATCTTTTGGATATAGATCTAACCAGTACACTTGATAATAATGTAACTTCCTTTCAAGCACAAATGGAATGAACATTCACAAACATCATTTTCTAGTACACAAAAGATCAGTACGTTCTATAAAGTAGAAATGTTCCAAAAAACACCCTCTGGTCACAAGGTAATAAAACTAGAAATATAAAGTGAAACCCCAAAAGATAAGACTTTTCCATCCAAAAATTAAAAGGCCTTCTATGAAACAATTCTTATGTGATAAGGAAAATACAAACAGAAGTTAAAGATTTTCTAAAAAATGTTAATGAAAACACTACCCATCAGAACACGATACATTAAAGCACCAAAAGAGGAAAATTCCTAAGTTTTAAATTTGTATTTAAACAAAATGAAAGAATAAAGATAAATGAATTAAGTGTTAAAAAGGTAGGAAAAAGTAAAGCAGAGAAGGCATATGGTAGGAAGTAATAAAGATAAAAGTAGAAATCCATAAAGTAAAAACAGGATGATAAAAGAAAATTAATGAAATTCTGAATTTTTGATAAAACCAAATAGATGTAGATAATGCCCATCGAAATTAAAGAAAAAAGATCACAATGGCATACTGTTTAGGATTTTACATTAATTATAATTGAAGCATATAATATTAAAAACTAAAAAAGAACCTGTGAGCCTAAGTTTTAATGAACAGAATTCCTTTTTATTTCACTCACAGTTTCTCCCTTTTAATTACTGAGGTGTCATCTGTCAAAAATACAATAGATAAATTCTCTCTTAATATGTTTCCTGCTATCATTTTTAGGAAATGAGCAGCAGGTAGGGAGACATTCCGTAAAGAATTATAACACACGGAATGTTATTCAAAATTGCTAGGCAATTTAAATGTTCTAAACACAAAAAAATGGCTATTTTAACAAAACCTCAAAGAAGAAAGTTTGTATAATTTGCTTACACACTAAAATGATAAATTTTGGGATTCTTTGCAATGATGAAAGACAGTATGACAATTCAAATTGCTGAGCAGTGTTATGATAAATTACAGATAACTCAAAACATGAAGGGATTTGTGGGACAGGTAGAATCATAGCCCAGTATTGGAAAATCACACACTAACCCACACTGTTTGATACCACAGACACTGGCATCAGGTAGGAAATAGTACCTAAAAGCAAGATAAGCACGTCTGGAACTAGAAGTTGGAAAAGAGAGAATATTCTTTAGAATATTCTGATATGGATACCATGTTTGTTTACTTTGGCATGAGATGATGAAGGTGACAAACTCAATTTGGTAGCCACTGGTCCTAGCACAGTGGAGAACATTAGAAAATTAATAGTTTAAAAAAGACAGCATAGATTAATTAAACAAGAATTTCAAAGCAACCACTTGTTAAGAAGATGTTTAGTACTTTTCTTTAATCAGTGCTACTAGTTATATTAAGTACCTTAGGATAATGGAATATGCATTAAAAAATTTGTAATTCAGATTTTCACTATTACAGAATGACCCTGTCATCAAATTGGTCAAATCATTCAATGCTTTTCTGCTTTCATGACACTAAGAATTAAAACAATATTCTTATATTCAGGTATAAAGGTTATTAAGTATTTCAAGGAAAAAGTTTTTTTAACCTCAATCATGAAATCATT
Organism: Talpa occidentalis; assembly: GCF_014898055.3. NCBI lineage: Eukaryota > Metazoa > Chordata > Mammalia > Eulipotyphla > Talpidae > Talpa > Talpa occidentalis. The sequence continues at coordinate 44,668,555 of NW_023604972.1, forward strand.
AAAATGTTGAACTTTGTTGATTGAGGGATCATAATATGAACTTACATGTGTTTGATTTAAGTCTCTGAATAAAGTACAGAGATGAGATCTTGGCCTTTTCTACCATGCCCAAAGCTTATTATGAACAATTCTATCTGTTTTAAAAGGATAAACAGGTTCCTTCAGGAGGCTTAAATTTCTGACAAAGAACAGCTAGGTAAATACTCTAGTCTGGTTGACTGAACCTTGCAGAAAAAGTCTTTGAAGTCACAGACCACAAAAAGAGGACTTTGGAAAAGACCAGTTTATAGATTAATTTTTGTTATACAGTTGCGCCAAAGAGCTTTTAGAAAGTATCTCCTGGTTCTCATCCCTTTCCACTTGGCACCCAAAGACCGTGGTGACTGTGCACCTATACATTCCCTGATGTGCACATTCTTCACCTTGACTTTGTTCCTTGTGGTTACTTAAGGGAGACCTCTCCCATAACAACTTTGATAGACTGTATGTCTCCACAGTAAAGGAGATTTAGCATCTGTGCTTTAATTGTGTATAGATTATTTATAATGTACATTATATTTAGATTCCTGGATTCATTATTAATAACTGAAGTCCCTACGATGCTGAACTATTCTGAGACTGGGGATTTTATAAAACAGATCCATACTTTCCTAGAACCAGTATACAGGTATGTTTTCCTTGAGGAATGCTGGGGTACCCTAGGATTGATCCAAAAACAACATACTTGTGCTGGTACAATCTCACAAACACAATGAGAATACTTTAAACTGAATAGCACTTCACTATTTTCATTAATCGAACAACTGTTAAGTGCTTATTAACTTTATATCATTCTAGGTGTCTACTTTCTCAATCACATTCTTTCTCTTTAGATAATATCACTGAAACTTAGGATTCAATTCCCGTTTGATTTTTGATCTTCAGAACCATCTTTAACCTCCATAGGACTATAAGGTAGAGATACAGAGTTTCCCTCAAAAGAGTGAGAGTTCACTGATCTAATTCATGTTCAGGTCTTACAGTATAGTTGGTACTTTCTTCAATCTATATGTATATGGTATCACCCAATAGGATAGAAAATCATGAAAAACAGTACTGATTTTGCAACTTAAGCAGTGTATACTAAGTCACCCATAATAAGTGATCATATCTTTCCTATTTATCTAGAAAGAAGATAAACATTTCATATTGGTCAACTAACAGAAAAGAGTGTTCAAAGTGCATTGAGTAAAGGGGATTGTTATAATTTGGAACTAAACTATTTATGATCATATTTTACTCACACACAGTTCCGTCTTGTAGGAAGGCAGTATGGAAGAAACTCAAAACTTAATCAAAAAAACTTAATTCTGTCAAAGGTTACTTGTGAGAGCATGGGTAATTCTTCTCATACCTTTTAACCTCAATTTCTAACATTATTAAATGAGATCATAGTTGTGGTTTTCAAACATTTTTCAAGCAGTGGAAGCCCTTCTTTAAATCTTTAGAACCCAATTATACACCCTCTTCTCTGCCCCAGAGACACCTTTAAGGAATACAGAAAGCTTCACTAAGCTTAATTTGAAAACTACAGAGATAAAGCCCTTAAGCTTTTGTATTTCAATCTAAGCATTCATCAAGTTCAAGGTTTCAGGTTCTAAAGTAAATGAAATATAGAAGTAACAGATTAATACATCAGTCGTGTATGTTCACAATTCTTAAATACAACTCAAAGTAAAACGAGATACCTTAATATCTGGGTATTCTTATTTTCACTTATCCTATTAACACCTGAAAAAAATAAAATATTTTAAAATCTGTTTATTTATATAATACTTCATTATCTGAAATTTATTTTTTCAAAAAGTTCAATTCACAAATTTATTTTCTTTATTTGAGATCATGACAGTGTGACAAGGTACACATGCAACAATGGCAATAACAAAACCTTTCCATTTTTTCCCTTTGAGTTTATCCTGTATATGAAATTATAATTAGTAGCCCATGGCACTTATCTAGGCTTTGCCTGTACTATTGTACACGTTTGATTATATGCAACTTGTTTGTCCAGTGGTAATTTTGTTGGTACAGATCTTATTGGCATTATCAAGATAATGCAGCAATCAAACCTATAAGCAAATGCTCCTTGTAGCTACTTTTCCAGACCTGACCTTTCACCAGGTCCAGTCCAAAATGACTTAAATGGACCTGCTGCATGTCTTTGGACAATTTAAATGCTTTTTACCGTGTGGATGGTTTTTATGAGGCAGCTGCTTATTCTTGTGCTTGGTTAGAAAAGAGTGGATAGGGCCTTCTCAGTGGTGCAGCGTTTGAGCACTGGGCTGCGAAGATGCCCACAGCCTCTGCAGCGCCAGATCGATCCCCTGCCCCCGGCGAGGGTCCCACATGGTGTGTAGACCTCTCCTGCTGCCCGCTGCTCCCCTCAGCAGTGCACTTCATCAGTCTGCCTATTCTGCTCCTCGCTCCTGCTCTGGTGAATTCTCTCCCCATCCCGCACTTCTGACTGTACCCAGTGCTTGTACAAATAAATATATAAATAAATAACTTAAAAAAAAAGACGAAGAAGAAAAGAGTGGATAGAGAAATTTCTGTCTGGTGATTCTGAAATAGATCTAGAAATCTGAATCAGAGGTGCTGAGATAATAATCAACTGGGATTTTGGGATTATTTTAATGGGACATAAGTGAGCAACTGTCATATTGAGAAAATGAATAATCTATGTGCAAAATTAGAACTAATGAAGGTAGATTCTAGTTCAGGCTGGAGATGGACTTTCTAAAAACTAGAACAACTTGAATGTATACATAGCAGGTTTCCTTCTGAGGTGTCCAAGCTGAGGATAAATGAGCATTTGCTGGGATGATAATTGTCACTGGGTATTCTCTCTTGGGCAGAGTGCTGGACTAGGAGATCACTAAAATCTTCTCCAACTTCAATATTATATGATTTCCCATCATCAGCAAAGATGACTTTCCACAGGTGATTTCAGTCGACAGCAAAGTCAGACAGGGACCATTGCATTGTGTCCAGCATGTTCCATACTATTTTATATAAATATTTTTTGGCTGTAGATAAATTTGAATGAATTTCTGTTCCTTGAACATCTCAGTCATCTTAAATTCATTTTATTCCTAATCTGGTCTCTTCCTATTACCACCAAAACCACTTCCTAGGGTGTTCTCCCACCCCACTTCCCAAGTTAGACATTTCTGAGTTCTCATGTAGTCTTCATCTAGTCAAACTCCATACCCAATTAGTCATCACATTCTGTTGCCTCTGATATTTCTGTAATATCCTTGAACTCTGTAAAGACAACTTAAGTGGTTATGAAGCTGTATCCCCAGGCGCAAGCAGCAGAGAGAGCTTTGCTGGTGATTCTGGCCCCAGTGCCCACAGTTCTAAAAGGTCACTTTAAAAATGGCAGAAGTGGCAGACATTCCACTGCCTCCAGTGTGAAGGGCTCCACTGGGGCTCAGGCTGCTGGCAGTGGCTGGCTGCTGCAGTGGTTCCCTCAGAAAGTCTCCCCAGGGCATGTAGCCCGACTGGGGCTGCAGTGGCAAGGGAACCCCCTGTGCCATAGCAAGCTCCAGCAGCAGAAGCAACCCTTGAGCCCCGAAGCCCATGGTTCAGGGCTGTCAGGAGGACTGTTGGGCCCCTCTGGGTCAACCATGGAGCTGTGGCTTCCTAAAGCCACAGGTAGAGAATACTGTGCCAACATGGTATGTGCCCCGCAGAGCCCACCCTGCAGCAGCTGGGACCTATGTCCAGTGCTGCTGCAGGCTCCCCTCTCTTTGTATTATTACACCATCCCCACTGAAGGGCACTGGGTGCAGTGCTGCTCTGACCCCAGTGAGGCCAACTCCAGCTGTGGCTCCTCAGAGCCCACCAGCCCATGAACATACCCAAATTTCAGGGCAGGATGAGTCTGTGCAGGCACTGGGCTTTCCCCTTTTGAAACTGGCACCTGGGTTGTAAACAAACCAAATAGGTCCGAGTTCAATGAACCAATTAAGTTCAAACTCATTTTCATTCATAGTGATGAATTAATTATTCAGATTGAAAAATGGAAGTGATTTATTGGTGCTAACCAGCACCAATCAGATGCTTAGGATTGAAAATGGTCCAATCAGGCTTGTAGGATAGGGACCCTGAAAGAGGATATAAGTCATGGAAGGAGACAGCCTTGATTCATATTCTGTTCCTGGTTTCTAAAGGAAAAAAAAGGATTCTGTTCCAGGTCTCTAAAGAAAGAAGGATTCAGCAGATGAGGTCAAAAGAAGAGAAGTATCGAGCAGATGGTTTCTGTTGGGCTTTGCAGACTCTAGATCTTCATAGATCTCTTCGACTCCAGACCTCTGTAGAACTTTTTAGAAACCTGACCACTGCACCTGCCTCCAGCCCTGCTTCTGATACTGCATGCAAGGAATGCCATCAGGTTTGTCTCAGAGAGTCATTGTGCTATTGGTTCATACCAATAGCTCACCAAGAACAGTAACACTGGTGTCTCTGACACCATGTCCTGGTGACTAGTGCTGACCAGCACCACTGACCAGTGCTAACTAGCACTGCTGACAGGTGCTAGTCACCTTTGAGAGCTGTATACCACTGCTGATCATCTGTCACCACCTCCTGGTGCTATTGCCTGTGTTGCTGTCAGGTCTGGTGTCTGGTGCTATCCAGCTCAACCTTTAGATTGTTGCTGTGAGTTGCAGCAGCATCACCTCAGAGGCCATACCTGTGAACACCTCCCAGCCACCACTGTGATTTTGATCCTGGTGCACTGCTGACCATTGTGCCACCAACTACAGTCTCTTGTTGATGGGATAGTGCCATTTTTCATGAGTGGCCTTTTGTTTGGGACCACTGGACACTGTGGACACTACCTAGGGTAAGACAGCTGGTCACTTGTGACCTTAGAAACTCTTTGTTTCCCTAATCATCTGTTTGTTAACTAAAACCCATTGTTGTTGTTCCATGAGCCTGAGTGGTCTTATAATTGTTAGCACATGGGTAAGAACCCACGGAAAGTGACCTGTCCCCCACCTTGGTACTAACCTTTGGCATTGTTTTATCACTGCTTTAGTTATAAATCATAAGAAAGGAACCTATGAGTGTACAATTAATTTTGGTCCCATTGTGTTCTTTCATGGTCTAATCAACTCTTAGACCTATAAAAATCCTCAAAAATTAGCTACCTTCAGTTTCTTACAATTTTAAGAGTTTCCTTTAAAATCAGAGACAGTGAGGCCTCCCTGGCGGGGCAAGGGGTTAAGACACAACCTATGAAGCTATCCACAGCCACTGCAGCACAAGTTCGATCCCCGGCTGGCCAGGGAGCAACCCACATGGCGCAGCAGACCTCTCCTGACTTGTCCACTGCTCCCCTCAGCAGTGTACTTCAGTCAATCTGGCTGTTCTGTTCCCCATTCTGTCTCTGGTGAATCCTCTCACCCCCTCCCCCACACTTCTGGCCTGTACTTTAGTTCTTGTATGCATAAATAAATAAATCTTTAAAAAAAATAAAAAATAAAATTAGAGACATTAAGCCACATCTTGCTCAAGGACTAAGACTTAAACTAAGACGAGCATTCAAAGCTCTTTTCACAATCTGGCCCAGCCAACCTCTAGTAATCTCCTTCACCTTTACTCCCCTGATACATACTGTGTCCCAATTGTGATCTACTATACTACTACTATTATGCATTTTCAGGGCTCTGTTCTTATTTATACCATTCTTTTTGTTCTTCCTTTCCTTCCCAGCAAAAACCTCTCTAATTCAGTTTTTAGGGATGTGGAGGAAGAGGTTCAATATGATATTGCTGGTGGCAATGTACACTGATCTAGACTTGAAAAACAGCTTTCTAATAATAAAAGAACAAAAACTGCTATTGTCTCTGAAAAAAAATTAATGTTGTGGACTCTATTTGGAGGACATACTGTCTTTACTCTTCCCACATGGAAAGTAATAAGCTTAAATTAACCATGCATATAAAGCACTTAGCACAGAGCCTGGCATACAGTAAGCATTTGATTACTATCAATTACTGTTGTTGGCATTTGATAGTTCATAGCATGCTGCTATGAACAGTGCTTCTATAAATACTAGAGACAGAGCTGTCTAAGATCAAGATTAAGTTTCTATCATCATGGATCTTATATTCTAATGGGGAAAAAAGAGACACTACTAAAAAGACAAATCAAAAATATATTTTGCCGAATGACTTAGTGCAATGAAGAGAATAACACACTGTAATAGCAGTATACAAAGAGGTGGAGTTGAGGTTCGTTTTGTTAGGGTAGGTCAAAACTAGGAAAGTATCCTAAGAGAAAATACCAAATGCACAGGCTAAACGAGAAGGGCTCAGTGTGCTCTAACAAGGAAGAAGATTAGCATGTACTCAAGGGAGGACAAAAGGCCAGCTTATGACAGTCAGCTGTACTGTGCCACAGGCATGGAGTGCTTATCTGTTCCTTTCCTGAAATGATGGTGGTGAGGTTAGTAGTAGTAGAACTTATGGAGTCTTGGAAAGGCCATACTAAGTATTTTGGGGTTTATTCTAATTGCAATAGAAAGTCATTTTAGACTTTTATTCAGGGACTACAATCCTCTAGTGGCCAGGTGGAAAATATACTGAGTAGAAGCAGAGGCCAGTGGAGTAGCCCAGAGAGGGACTAAAACCTAACTCTGAAGTAGGTTAGTGATCAAAAGTGGACTGATGATGGGAACAGGAATGGAAATTGACTGCAAGTGGGTACAAATGATCTTTTCTGGATGATAGAAATGATGTAAAACTGAATTATGATGATCGTACAGCTCTGTTGGTTTACTGAAAATCACTGGTTTTTATACTTAAAATTAGTGAGTTTTATGATGTGTAAATTATATACCTCAAAAGAAAGTTTCAAAAGAAAAAGAAAGTGATTGACTACTTTTTCTAGGTCCAATTTTGTAATACTTTGGGGGTTGGGAATAGAAGTACAAATTAACTGTCTGAGTCCCAGAAGTGAATCAATTAAAACTAACTACTGTTTTTTTCCTCTTTTGTAGACCCTGAAAACTCCCAAGTATCTTTATTTTAAGATGACTAGAGGTTATTATTTTTAGCCAGATTTTAATATCCCCTCACACGGAAGCACTTCTGCAGTACCCCTCAATCTCCAGATGTCTCTACTCTTATTTGATATAAACATGTTGAATATCCAGTAATGTCTTAGCTAAGGACCAAGACAAGTCATTTTTTTATCTTTATTCTATTAACCAGAGCAAACAGTAATAGAAGATGAAAGTTTAAGAATTATAAGTGCTAGACTACCTCTTTCCTATGCACCCAGTTTATTTTCTCTTCTTGCTGAATTCCTAATTCAAATCCTTTCCCTAGGATTTGGTTTTCAGAAAAAAATAATGAGCTCCATTATTATATTACCACAGTCCCAGCTAGAAAGCTTTATCCATATGGGCTTTATTCTATGTGATTGATGAGCATGGCCACAAGTATTAGTTTCCTGTAGTTGCTGTAACAAATTACCACAACTTGGTGGCTTAATACAATAGCCATTTATTCTCTGCTGGAAGCCAATTCTAAAAATCAGTTTTACAGCAATGAAATCAAGGTGCTGGAAGGGTTCTACTCCCTCTGATAAGGAGCTAGGAAGGGATGAAAAGGCACCATACTTAGTATAGGAATCTGCACATCACACATCTAGCATACATATATACATGATATGATTAAAGATGTTTTCTTTAAACTAAAACTATTATTGTGGGAAATGAGATTCCTGCCCTGATGATGCCCAAATGAGTGCCAGATATTGATACTATCAGAAATTAACCAGGATGTACCAGGGTCAAAATAACCAGGAGGCTGATAACAAGTTCCAGGGACTAAACATGACAAATACCAGAAACATCAACAGTGACAGGCTGTTCTTACTGGCTGTTCACTCATGACTGTCTTGTTTAACTCAATTTAAAAAGACAAGCTCAAGATGAGATGTCAGAACAGGTTCTTCAGGGTGTTTGCCAACCATTCTCTCAGATCCCTGCTTGCTTTCTGAAAAATAAAAGCTCTTATACATTCAATTCCTGTCTCTGCTCATTGGTTTTTTTGGTAGTGACAGGCAGCACCTGTCACCTGCAGAGGTTCTAGTGGAGAATCTGCTCCTTGCCTTTTCCATCTTCTTTTGCTGGGATATTCCTTGGCTTGTGGCCTCATCATGCCAATCTCTGCCTCTCTCTTAGAAGGACACTTGTGTTGGTATTTAATACCCACCCAGGTAATCAGGATAATCTCCCTATTTGAAGTTCTTTGACTTAATCATATGTGCAACAACCCTTTCTCTCTATATCAATTACAGGTTGCTGAGATTGGGGCTTGATATTTTTGGGTGACCCACATTCAGCCTACCACACAGTGTAATTTGGGCCATTTTGGGAACAGGTGGTTCACAAGAGGGCCTATTTAGTAAATAGTAGAGTTTTAAAGTGAGTGACATTAACCTACTAGGCAACACTAATCCATTTTGTAAAAGCACAATACTAAGGGCACTGCACATATCAAATGGTCAATCTCTGTCCTCAATTTATTCTGGAATATAATAAAATCTCCATGGCATAAAAATCATTTTACCCACACTACAAGTGTCTAAGATAAAAAACCTAAATGTGCAGAGGTGGGAGGGCCAGATCCCTGCCCCTACTCCCCACTCCATGACCTTACACAGTCAAGCCGAGTTGGTCTCTAGGATAAACGGAGGGCGCTGGCCCCTTCTTTCCCCAAAAGGAAGAAATGGTTGCCAAACAAACAACAACAGAAACCCTGAGAAACAGCCAACTTCATTTCTCTTCTACTTTCCCCTGATCTTAAAGTATAACCAGATGCAGGCACAAAAACCTACAACAGCCTGAGCAGGGACTTGGAGCAGAGTTTTTGGAAAAGGACGGCCTCCTTCGAGAATTCACTGTGTTTCTGATAATGGGGTGAATGCAGACTCCTAAGGTGACTTACAGGGAGGACAAAAGCTAAAAGGGCTCTTCCTTTGCACAGCACTGTGACTTCCCTCTTCCCCACACCTTCCCCTGGGCCCTCCCAAGCCTGGATAGAACAGGAGTTTGGCATGGGCCAGGATCTGCAGGGTACTCACCCCAAATTGAATACTTCGCACAGAGTCCTCCCATCGTTGAGTTACACCCACCGTCCCAGGGAGGGGGTGGGGGTAGGGTGGGGGTGGGGTGGGGGTAGGGTGGGGGTGGGTGGGGGGCTTATGATACCGGAATACAACAGCAGTCCATTCGGTAAAGAAACAATTTATTGGGCATTTACCAGGTGCAAAACAAAAAGCGCTGGAAGTTCCAGAAAAACAGACGCACGGCTCCTCCGGACAACGACCACCCCTCACCCAGTCCCCAGGCCGCGTCCCGCCCCCGTACCTGCGACCGACGCCTCATCCTAAGAGACCCACCGCATCCCCGCGGGGCGCCGACGGGCGCTGCGGCCGCACCTGCGAGACCGGGCGGCGGCGGCGGGGTGGCTCCTCCTCATCGGCAGCGCCGCGCGTCGCTGCCCCGCCCCGCGCCCACCTCCGCGCCCACCTCCGCGCCCGCTCCTCCAGGTGCTCGCGCTGCCGCCGCCCCCGTACCCCAGCCTGCCCGCCGGGTGACCGTTGCGAGCCTTCGCCCGGCGACGGGGAGCGGGAGGGGCTGTGGGAACCCCCGCCCCGACTCCGCCCCCCAGACGCCGTCGTCCGGGCAACCGAGCACTCCACGTGCCCCGCCCGCGTACCTGAGCGGGCTTCTTGCACACTTTCAGGCTGGTTCCACGATGGTTCAGGAATAAGGAATTTAGCTTCGGCACTAGCTCTGTGACCCTGAGCAAGCCATTTGGCCTTTTGGAGCATTAGTATTTTCATCTGCAAAATATTAGCCGTAGAAATTATCTCAGTGTTATTAAAATTATACTAGAAAAATCACTTCGGATTTCATATGCATGAAATGACTCTTATAAGTGACACATATAGAACCACTAAAAAATTTAATTCATGAACTGCTTAGTTAAGAAAAAATGTTTCATGTAACATTATCTGTTTTGTAAATGAATGGTAGTTTAAAAAAACTCGCGTTTTTATTTAGCATGTGATGTAGATTATATAAAATTATTTTAATCAATATATTTCCTTTAGGTTTTAGACCGTGCAGATATATTTTTACTAAAGATTTTCAAAATTTTATGTAATGTTAATCAGAATTATAGAATAGTCTGGACTTTTTGTATAGATATTTTCCCTACGGACTATGATATAAAATTTTCTATTTTAAGTCTCAACTGACCGCCGTATTTCCCCAGTGATTGTTAAAATGTGGGACACATACAAGTGATTCATTATATATTGTAGAGGAAATAAATAGCAAAACATCCCCATTAATTTATGCAAGCAGAAAAGGTGTAAAAATATTAAAGTTCAAAGTAGTTAAAGTAGCTCATGTTTGACATTCTCTTCTCCATCAACAACATAAGAAAAGAAATATATTTAATAAGAAAAAATGTAATTCATTCAACAAATATTTATTGAACACCAACTATAAATCAAGAACTTCAGTGAACAAAGCAGACCAAATCCTGCCTTCATGGAATTTAGATTCTAGTTCAGAAAGACAGATCATAAATGAACACCTAACTATAATAAAGACCTAATCAATATATTATGAAGGTAGTATGTGCTGTGGGACAAATGAAGTAGGGAAGAGTAGGGAGTCGGGGGAATGAAAGGAAATGTATATATTCTTAGAGATTTATTTATGCATACAAGAGCTGGGGTGTAGGTCAGAGATGGGGGTGTTGGGGGTGGTGGTGAGAGGGTTCAGCAGAGACAGAGTGGGGAGCAGAACAGGTAGACCTACTAAAATACACTGCTGAGGTGAGCAGCAGAGGCAAGGCAGAAAAGGTCTGCTGTGCCATGTGAGTCAACTCCCTGGCCAGGGATAGAACTTGTGCTGCAGTGGCTGGGGATAGCATGATAGCGCTGACTTTAACCCCTATGCCACCAGGGAATTTGAATAAAGCAGGGATATACCCATCTGCTTCACAAGAGCGTAGTGATTAGAATTCTAGGAACAATTTTCTGGCAGAAACCTCTAACAAGATGAGCAATTTCCAGTTTGGGGTTACTTTCAAAACTGGCTTTAAGAGAAGACCTTTGGCTACCATCCTAAATGCAACGATATTTCTGCTCGTTTAGAGTTGATTGAAGTTTTTAAAAAATCAACTTTATTGAAGAAACATTTACTTATAATAAACTTATTCATTTTAAATGTACAGATTGATGACTTTAGAGAAATGTGTATACCCAGTACCATATACCCCATCAAGATGTGAACATTCCAGGCTATCTAGAAAGTTCCTTTTGTAGTAAGTCTCTTCCCCAACACTGAGTTTTTAAAAAATACAAGTCTCCTTACTTTGCTTATTTGTTTGAGAATATACACTTTATTTCACAGAAGAATGAAAAAAGTGATAGAAATAGGAGGTAGAATGTAGAGAGGCAGGTTTCCTGTTTTCCTGTAGGCTGTGTTTCTGCCATTGAAGTTAGTCGCCAATGCAATTAGTGCCTTTGAAGTCAGCTCTGTTTCTTCCCAAAGAAAGAAAAATTAGACCCTTTATCATAACCATCCTTTGTTTAAAATTTTAACACTGTTGCTTCTGTTTAGCTATGTTTTTGTTACTTATCTTCTAGGAAATAAGTTTATAGATATATCTATACCAACTTTTGCAATGATTTACTACAATAATTCTTCTGTCAGTTATATCTGTCAGGTATTAATATATGCTGTCAAGTATTATTTATTTCTTTATGCTTCTGGCAGTTTTGTGACATCCACCTCAAGCAAATTTAGTATGGTGAAGTGATGAATAATGAGCTGATTAATTATAATGCCTAATTGTACAATGTTCTGTTGTTGCCTTTTACAAGTACATTTTAAAACCTGTTTATTATGGTAAAATATATATAACATACAATTTACCTTTTTAACCATTTTTCAGCATACAATTTAGTAACATTGAGAATTTTTACAATGTTTTACAATCATCACCACCCTCTGTCACCAGAACTTTTTAATCTTCCCAAACTGAAACTTTGTATTATTAAACACCAACTTCCCATCCTCCCCACCCCCAGGCCCTTTCAACTATCATTTACTATCTCTATGAATTTAACTACTCTTCCTGCCTCCCATAAAGTGGAATTACACTGTATTTGTCCCTCCATGACTGACTTATTTTATTTAACACAATGTCTCCTCAAGGTTCATTCATGTTATAGCATGTGTCAGGATTGCCCTCCTTTTAAAGGCTGATTAACATCTCATTGTATCTATCGACTACGTTTTGTTCATCTACTCACCTTGTCAGAGTCCTGAATTTTTTTCCAAAGCAATATTATTGAGGTATAGTTTCTGTTTTGCTTTGGTGGTGGGCATGGTGTGGTAACATACATCTGAAGAGTGTGAATCCCTAAATCATATAGTGTTGTAAACAAGCATGATATCATAAAAAATAGTGCAGTTTAAAAAAATGAAGTATACCATTTGATGGGTTTTGACAATCATTACTGTGAAACTGATACAGAGTGTTAGGCCTCCCTGGTGGCCCAGGGATTAAAGTCTCAGCACTATCAAGCTATCCGCAGCCACTGCAACATGAATTCCATCCCAGGCCAGGGAGTTATCCATGTGGCTCAGCAGATCTCTCCTGTCCCGCCTGCTGCTCCCCTCAGCAGTGTAAATCTGCCTGTTCTGCTCCCCACTCTGTCTCTAGGGAAGCCTCTCATCCCCTCACCCTCACCCCTGCACCTCTGGCCTATGCCCCAGCTCTTGTATGCATAAATAAATAAAAATAAATCACAGACAGTTTTGGCCATTCCCAGGAGATTTGAGTTGAACATGCTTTGATAGATTTGTGATCACCCTTATGGTAGTTGTTGAAGCAGATTCTGGAAATTGAATACCCAAGATGCATTTTCCCTTGCTCCTTTCTCAGAGAATCCTGGTTTGCTTGAGTATTCAACATACCATGCTATAGAGCTAGCACATTGCTTCAAGGGATGCTAGAAGGTAGATAGTGATTAATTGAAACTAATTTTGGTGACTGTTTTCAGGGGAGGTTTCTTGGCATTTAGAGGTGAGGGAAGCACTGCTGAGAAAGCTTTCCTCTATCTTGAGGAGACACAGTGAAGTAATGTTCCTTTTCTGCCTTTGAAAGTTTGCTTAGAGAGATTGTGCAAACTTTAATTTTGACTTTTGTCCACCTTGGATGGTTCTGAGACTTTTTCTCTAAGAAAGAAAGACTAAATAATCTTCCAAACCCACAACAATTTATTACGTGCAGTTATTGTAAGGATTACTTAGTAATCCAGAGGAGCCACTAGATGTCACTCTAACTTTATTTTCATTTTTCTTTCATTTTTCTTTATTTTCATTTTTCTTTAATTCCTATTTCTTTAGTTGATGTGATGCATGATTTCTAAGAACAAGCCAGTGATTAAACAAATAACACTTAAAATAGTGTTGGGTTCAAGAATGCCAGACAAATGGGAAAGTGTAGGGGCAGGACCTGGAGCACAGTGCAGGTTTTCTGATCCCATGCAGACCGGGTAAAGGAGGAGTCAGAGTCCTCAGTAGTTTTGCAGGTTTTTTATTTGGGGTTCACCAGGCATATGGCAGGCAGGGGTGCTGGCTGGGGGGTGGGAGGCTGGTAGGCCTCCCAGCCCCCAGCAAGTCTTCACTCTATCTGGGCGTTCTCTGCTTCTGCTTCGGCTTCTCCTTCAGGTTCTGCTGCTGCTGGCTGGGGCTGCTGGCGTCCCCCCGTGACGCCGCCCTTAAAAGCACAGTCTTAGCTCAGCTGAATCCTATCTACCTATGCCCACACCCTACTCCAGGTGCCCGCCATCAGGCATGCATTCAGGACAAGGATCCATCATCTATCCTGATGGCGGAAGGGCAGAAAAGCCTGATATTTTCTTTACCCTACAGTCCACCCCTCAGGGTTTTCTGCCACACAGTCTATACATACATATACAATTTTCTAAGCAAACAAACAATGCAGCCATGGCCCACAAAAGCAAATACATCAAATAACAAAATACAACATAACAAATACAACAGAACACAAATAAGTCCAGGCAGGGCACCAACCAAGTGCAAAAGACAATTATTGGTACCAGCAGATGAGCCACCAAATCTGCTGCCGAAGGCACTGCTCATACGAGGGAGGGGAAATCACACACGGCATCTGCTATAACACACCAGGAGCCGTCAGGCTTCCTGGCCTTCTCTGGCTGTAGTCTCGGCTACAAGGCACACACAGCATCCACCAGGATGCACTAGCTCTGGGATTGGCAATTTTTCTGTTGGGGGTAATCGCCAACCCTCAGGGTTTCTGTCTGCAGTCGCTCCAACACTCGGCCTTCATGGCCACCATGCGACTCACAGACCCCTGCACTCAGGCCAACCCACTGCACAAGCACATGGGTCGGGGATCCAAACTCTACATTCGGCCTCTTTTGGGTCCCTCTTCGGCTTGGCCTCCACCCCAAGCCACGTTCCCCACCCGTCCCCCAAGGACAGGTTCCTCAGCTCCTCACCCTCACTCAAGAATGAGCAGGGCATCACCCACAGGTGATTTTACGAGACTCACAGTTCTTCAGCATACCCAGGCTGCTTAACAGCCACTCAGGGCTTCTCAACTTATCATTAGTACCAGCTTTTGCTTTCTTAGTTGGCTTTTCTCCTCCACCTGGCTGCTGGCATGCACAGGCTGCTTTTGGCCATCTAGGCCCACTGGCCACCCCCAGATTCTCAAAAAAAAAAAAAATAACCTGCCAAGGTCCTCCGCCTGCTGGCGGGATTGTCAGTCCAAGTTTATCAGTCACGTCCATCAGTTGAAGTCCATTGGCCTCTCCTTGCGTCAGCAACGGCCTGCTGCCTCAGGGTCATTGGCTGGTCTTTCCAGTGTCGTTGGCTGGTCCTCTCGGACGTCTCCTTCACGCCAGGTCTCATCCTGCAGCTCGTGGACGTGTCCATCTTCTGTACTGCCATGGCGCCTCCAGCGTCGTTACAGGCAGTCTTTTACTCCTTAGTCCCTCCAGGTCTTCGGAGGGCTCCAATACCCGTCTGCATGGATCTTGCCAACTTACGCCAATTTGTAAAGGCAGGACAGGGCACACTGCAGGTTTTCTGATCCCATGCAGACCGGGTAAAGGAGGAGTCAGAGTCCTCAGTAGTTTTGCAGGTTTTTTATTTGGGGTTCACCAGGCATATGGCAGGCAGGGGTGCTGGCTGGGGGGCTGGGAGGCTGGTAGGCCTCCCAGCCCCCAGCAAGTCTTCACTCTATCTGGGCGTTCTCTGCTTCTGCTTCGGCTTCTCCTTCAGGTTCTGCTGCTGCTGGCTGGGGCTGCTGGCGTCCCCCCCGTGACGCCGCCCTTAAAAGCACAGTCTTAGCTCAGCTGAATCCTATCTACCTATGCCCACACCCTACTCCAGGTGCCCGCCATCAGGCATGCATTCAGGACAAGGATCCATCATCTATCCTGATGGCGGAAGGGCAGAAAAGCCTGATATTTCTTTAC
The DNA here is from genome assembly GCF_014898055.3 of Talpa occidentalis. NCBI lineage: Eukaryota > Metazoa > Chordata > Mammalia > Eulipotyphla > Talpidae > Talpa > Talpa occidentalis. The sequence continues at coordinate 44,684,173 of NW_023604972.1, forward strand.
CCTACAGAAAGTCAACACGTTTGAAATATTTTTTCTTCCCTGGAGCCATAATCACAGTAACAGTAATATCAGCACAATTACTAACAGGTGGAAATTTTCACAGCGAGACAGAAAGTTATGAGCTGTATTGGATCTATTTGTTACGAAGGGAAAGAACTTGATTGGGAAAGTAGGAGTAATTCTAAATTAGAGGTAAAAAAGAGGGATGGAAGAAGTACAAAGAAAAAATAAGATATGAGGCTGCATCTGTGAGACTATACAAAGACATTTCCATAACTTTTTCCTAAACTAGAAGAGCTATGAAAGGTTTCATTGTGTATTGCTCAGGATTCTTTCATTTGCAAGTGGGAGAAACTCAGCTCTAGCTGAGAACAAACAGGTAATTACGCACTAGCACTCACAAAACTTGTGCTGAATCTTGCTGAATCAAAGATTCTCAAAGTGTGTCCTGGGGACTTCAGGGAGTCTCTGAGGCCCTCTTGGGTGTTTCAGGTTATAAACATTTTCATACTAACACTAAGACATTGTTTCTTTATTCTTTCCCACTTGTTGCCTCACAAGTGTGTAGTGGAGGTTTTAGAGGTTACATAATATAATATCAAATAGAATACAGAAGTAGAGAATAGAATCCAACTGTCTTTCTACTTAATTGGGCATGAAGGGCATTTGCAAATATGTGCAACAATGCCCAGCTGCTCAGCAATTTAGTTAGAGAAAATAGAATTATTTTTCATAAAAATATGTTAGTTATTTGAACATGCTATGAATTTATTATTTTCTTAAAACAAATGCATGTTTTGCTTTTATTGTATAATGCAGTAAATATGGATAGATATGCCTAAACAAAATTTCTTTGGCTTTCTGTTATTTTGGAGCATATACAGTGTTCTGAAATCAAAAAGTTTGGGAATTGCTGATGTAAGTAAGCTACTCAAAAGGGGTATCACCAGAGCACTGTCTCCATACTTCAGACTTCAGACTGATTTCCTAGGAGTTGGCTTCCTTCCCTGGTTTCTGATGGCAAAGATAGCCCCATAGGAGAGAATATCCCTTTTTGATAGTGATTACATTGGCCAGGCTTGGGTCACTTGCCAAATCTATATGTCAATCATTTGAATCAAAGGGTACTTAATGCCTGCACCATATCATATGTCCAGTAAGGGGCAGAGAGGGTCAGCCCACCTCTCTGCATGGGTAAGGGAAGGAGTGGTTCCCCAGAGATATACTGAATGGGCAAAAAATAAGTCCACCAGAAATCCCAAATCCTATGGCAAGAATTTAGAAATTCAATCAGCCCTGTTCTCTGCTAAAATCCTGTCTTCTCCACTGTCAGCATCTTGAGACATCTCTCCCTGGGAAGGAGAGAGGGTGCAATTTCATTTTCTAATTGAGAGTCTGGGTCCAAATCACATGCCCTATACAAGTTCTCCTTATGAATTAGCAAGACTAGCCATGTAGAAAGTTGGGTTTTTGTCATAAATTATGGAAAAAGACTAATTTCAGCTCAGAGTCCATTCCTAAATTTCTGAAAATTTTATTTTATGCTGCTTGCCAGAAGACTATAGGCAAATTATTTAAACTTTCATGGTCTCTAATTCCTTACCTCTAAAAAGAAGGGTACACAGAGACACACTATGGGGGGAGTGGGGAAAGGAGAAATTGGGGTCAAAATAAGGGGGTTGCAATTGTATGGAGAATATAAAAATAAAATTAAAAAAATAAAAACAAGGGTACATACTTTGAATCTGAGCAATGGAAAAGGGGAGGGCGGGGCAGTTATTCTAATTCTGATCTTTACTGAATATCCACCAAACGAGATTTTGAAACTGGTGCCCTGCACTACAAGCCATGGGGCAAAATTGGCTCTTTTCCACCATTGGCGAAGTGGCAGAAGCTACTGGAAAAGCAGTGACAGTTTTGTGTTCACTCCAGAAGCTGCTTGTGGGCAGTGCAAGTGGCAGTGGGTGGTAGGCATTTTACTCCTTGCCATAAGCGGTCCCACTGGGGCTTAGGCTGTTGTCAGAGACCAGCAGTGATGGCGGGCACAGTGGTTCCCCTACCACCAACCCTAGGGCATGCAGCCCTACTTCAGGGCTGTAGGGAGGATCATGGAGTTCCATGGTGCGAGCCTTAGTGCTGTGGCTTCTCCAGCTGCAGGCAGTAGAAATGCTTGTGAATTTGGTGCCTGGATCATAGAAAGGACCCATCAGGTGCAAGCTATGAACTGATTGGTGCTACAGTCCAATCAGCTATAGGATTGATAACAGTTTATACTAATAGGTGAGGGACCTTAAGAGAGGAAATAAGGCAGGGCAGGAGCCAGCTGGGGCCTCCCACACTCTCTGAGACACTTATGCTGTGATGCACTCTGTTCCTGAGAAAGGCTGCTCCTGACCTCTGAAAAAGAAAGAAGAATTCATCAGCCGGCTTCCAAAGGAAGAAGAGAAGCTGAAGAGCTTTGCAGAGTCTGGGGTTGCTGCACCTGCCTCTGACACTGCCTGGAAAAAAAAGCACCAAAGGCCCCAGGACTGGTGTCCCAAGTTGCTATTTGTTGTTGGTGTGGGCCAACAACTTACAAAGAGCTGCTAACATGGTGTTTCTGACACTTACCTCCTAGTGACTGGTACTGACTGGCACTACTGACCAGTCCTATCTAGCATTGTTGATGGGTGACCAGCACTGTGTCCAGTTCACCTTTGAGAGCTGTTAGTCATCCAGAACCACCTCCGGTGCTGCTGCTTTTGTTACTGTCTGGTCCCTTGCTGTGCTTCCCGACCTTTAGACTGTGGCCATGGGCTACTATGCATCATCTCAGCAGCCCTACCTGTGAGCACCTCTAGTAGCAGTCAGTTGGATCCTGGCCTGCTGCCACAAGTTCCAGGCCCTTGTTGATGGGACAGCGCCATCTTGGATGAGTGGCATTGTGCTTGGGACTTCTGTACACTGTGGACATTATCTGGGGTGAGATAGCTGGTCACCTGTGGCCTTAGAGAATCTTTGTTTCCCCCGTTTGTTTAATAAATTCCATTATTGTTCCCTAAACCTGCGTGGTCTTGCAATTTTGGGTATAGATGAAGAACCCACATATTGTTCTCTATTAGCCACTGTCCTTTTGGATGGCTATAACCATACTATAGCCCTGCTTTGGCACTGTTTCAATTCTTAATATTTTTTCAGATTCTATATAAATTTCCACATCAAATATTTTTGGTGATACTATGAATAGAGCTTTTTAGCTGCATCTACAGCTCTGAGTTCTTGTCTCTACTATTTACCTTCCCCTAGACCCTTCACTGCTTACCTTTTATTTCCTTTGCCTTTTGTTTTCAGCTTCATTATTTTTAATAGTAAATGTTACTTCTGTAAAATCCCACTTTTTCCAAAGTGTGCTAGGGGCAAGATCATAAAAATTAATTTTCAGAAAAAAACTTCATTTGCTTAGGACCTATATTTTAAAAAATGTATGTGTATGTATATATATAGAGAGAGACACATATATAGATGGAAAATAGAGTGAGGGAAACCAATGTTTTCCTCTTATTCTTGATTTATAAATTCAGTTGAAAAAGGAAACACCAATAAAAATTTCATAAATTATCCTTAAGAATAAAATACTCTACCATATACTTTCATTTGGTATACTTCATGTTTCCAGTAAAAGATTATCATTATATTAAAAAAAGATTTTTTTTCTTTCAGCCCTTTACAGTTACCACTGAAAATGAACAGTCAGATTGTACATTAGCGTATTGCAATATCACCTAGTCTTGTTTGCATATAATGTCTGCATCTCTGTCACATTAACTTTTACTTAATTATAAGTACAAACCCCAAAACTAACTGGTACCAAAGTCCACAGTAATTTTAACCTCATAGTCCAATATCACATTATCACATACTTTTAAATGGAAAAAGCTTTAGCAAATCTATTCCTTGGAAATTTTTCCCCCAAAATTAATAGCTGAAATTTTTTTGAGGAGAAGATATAGTTTTCTGTTATTGTTTAAATTTTTAATAAAAAACAGTGTAGGGTAAGTGAAAAAGCATCAGGCTTTTCTGCCCTCCCACCATTAGGATTGATGCTGGATCTTTGAGGTCCTGAATGCATGCCTGATGGCGGGCACCTGGAGTAGGGTGTGGGCATGCATAAGTGGATACACCTAGGCTGAGAGACTGAGCTTATAAGGGAGGCGTCACGGAGACAACAGCAGAAGCAGAACCACGAAGGAGAGTGAAAGGGAAGCAGAGACCACCAGAGAAGCCTGGAAAGAGTGAAGACTTGCTGGAGGCTGGGAGGCTTGCCAGCCTACCGGCCCCCCAGTACCCCTGCCTGCTGTGTACCTGGTAAATCTCAATAAAAGCTTGCAAAAGCCACTGAGGGCTCTAGGATTCTCTCCTCCTTTACCCCGTGTAGGGTAAGGTAAAAAGTATCAGGCTTTTCTGTCCTCCCGCCATCAGAATAGATGACAGAACCCTGTGGTCCCGAATGCATGCCTGATGGGGGACACCTGGAATAAGGTGTGGGCCTATGTTGATGGGATTCACCTGGGCTAAGACTGGACTTTTAAGGGCGGCATCACAGGGACACCAGCAGAAGCAGAGAAGAGACGCAGAGAAGCAGAAGCAGAAGGAATGAGAGAGCAGAGCAGCAGAGACCACCAGAGAACGCCAGAGAGCCCAGAAAGAATGAAGACTTGCTGGGGGCTGGGAGCCCCCCAGCACCCCTGCCTGCTGTGTACCTGGTAAATCCCAATTAAAGCCTGCAAGAGCCACTGAGGGCTCCAGTTCTCTCTCCTCCTTTACCCCGTCTGCATGGGGTGATAGTAAACCTGCTCAGTGTCCATTCCTGCCCCCTACACCCATTTGCTCGTATCACAGAAAACCTGCCCTGTGGCCATCCTGCAGCTACAAACAGTAATGTTTAATTTTATGTAATATTATTACAAAATTCCACTGATAATCTTAAACCAGAATAACATTCAATCTTGAGTGCATGTTACTTGCCAGGCATTAGTTGTTTTGTTGGTTTTTTTTTTTTTTTTTTTCCATTTAAAGAATGTATAACAAACTATCTGGGAGTAGATGACAAATTACAGAAGAAAGTCTGCCTCCTATTTGTATTGAGCCAAACAAACAGAAATTTGATTGGTGAATCTCAGTTCAAGATGAGAGTCTGGTCAGATATTTCATTTAGTATTTCCTTCTAATGAAAAAAAAAGTAATAAAGTGCTAATGCTACCAACTTGACTTATTTAAATGTTAACCAAAACTGCTTATTGTACTCCTTCTTAAACTTGGCTATATGACAGAATTGCCCAGAGTTTTAAAAAAAGAAAGAAACCAATGGCTGTGTCACACCCCCAGGAATTCTGCTTTAATTGGTACAAGGTGGGGCATTCTAGAAACTATTTGCTACTCCTTAATAATTAGCCATCTGTATGGTATTTTTAACTTTCCACAATCTATCAACTGTAAGACTGTTTTGATTGGTCAGGTCTTTGTGTTGACTGAATTCTACGTAGTACGCTTACTGTGCAGAAAAGTTGCCGTGTCTCTATTTGCCTTAATCCATTTTCCTCTTACTTCTTTACTTTCTTTCAGAGGAAGCAAGTTGCGGCTGCCTCGGTTGCAGTGGTGACTGATCATCCCTGAAAATACCAAAGAAAGAACTGTGTGCCTCCTGGATATTTTTTTCTACTGAGGATTAATGCATCATACTTTTGCAAATTTTTCTCTACAGTTGCAAAAACTTTTTTTTTTTTTTTTTTGCAAGAAACAAATTGTGAACTTATGACTGGAAAACAAAAGCAAAAAATGTTAGCACAGCTTCTCTGTCTCTTGGGGACAAGTTAGAAAATTCTGAAGTGAGCAGAAGCATAGTAAGTGCTTTCTTTCTTTTAAAGCTACTTCTGGGGAGAGGGGAGGCTATTGTAATGGTAAATTTCACTCCAAGAGGAAGAAAGGGTTGATTGATAATCAATCAAAAACGAGGTATTCATTTGAGTTTTGCATTTTTTCTTACTATATTGTAAGATTTTAAAATTTCTCTGTAAAATATACAGAAAAGTTTTAGCGGTATGTGTACGTGTGAAATAAATGCAATCGTGAGTGACATGGAAAGATTTTTCCAATGGAGGGGAGAGAGATGTACCACTGGGGGCTTCAGTGAGCACCGGGAATTCCAGGAGGAGAATTTACATTCAGAAATGTTGAAGTGAAAAATCCTCCCAGTTCAGGATTTTGAAGTTAAGCTGGGAAGAACACATTTTTACACCTGAAAGAATTCTTTGCTCAAAACCTCTTTTGGACGTGGCGAGTCTCCTAAAGGATGGGATAATTTGTGCTACAGAAGCTTCACTTTCCTGAGTCCACTCCAGGCATTTAAAATTTAACTGATATGTTTGGCATGATGAGGGCCACAGAGAACTTGGATAAGACTAGTGCCACCATAAACCATAACACGACCCCTGAAGGAAGATACGTTTATCTGGAAGCATTCCTGCAGGGAGGAGCTCCCTGGGGTTTTACTTTGAAAGGTGGTCTGGAGCACGGAGAGCCATTAATCATCTCTAAGGTATGTTTCTTTTTCCAATATTGTCTATATTCAAATTGCTCTTTCAGCTTTTGTCAGGTCCATCAAAATGCAAAAATAATGCTGAGAAGTGCCTGAATATTGCTTACTTTGCTATTTTATATCTTTTTGACTATTTGGGGATATTGGGTATAGCTTGGTGTTTGAAAGAAAAATGCGTCTGGTCATTTACTCTGAAATCCTTGGAAAAAATGTGTTTGTTTGATGGATAATCTCCTTTATTTAATGAATGAAATAGGATAAAAAAACAGCTACCACATGATCATTTCAGTTTATAAGTCAGATTAAAGATTAACCACATAGTTAAGGTGGTGATAATTAAATGTATGTAGTTCTCTATTTGGCGATGGTTAGATCTTTTCCCCTTCTATTGCAAATATCTAGCATTCTGAAATATTTTAGAATTTGTAATTCTAGATAATTGATTTCATAATTACTATTTATTGCTTTTGACACATTCAGCAAGGAGATTGAACCAATTTTTTTTTTTGGTATAATTCAAAGCAAAACACCATTTCTTTTTATGTACATATCTAAATCAAATCTTAAACCTCAGTCATCCTGCAACTGCCTCAACTCTTCTTTAGTCTTGGGGCGGATATGTATAGCCAGTGAATTAATATATATTATGTATTAGTTTAGTATTTCTGCTTTTCTCTGGAACTCCAGACATAAAGATTACAGAGATTTCTTTAAAATTTCAGAATATTAAGTCTAAAACAATAGCATATGAATGTTTTCATACCTATACATTACTCAAGAAATTGAGAGGAACCTTTTTTTCAGTTTGAGGGTGGGAAAGGGAAAACTGCATTTTATCTGAGCTCTGTTACCTATTTAAAGTTAGTTTTCATAAATCCCCAAATATGTGTTTTGAAAGAGACTGAAATGATTCTTACTATGGATGAGCAAGTGGGAATTGGTGTCTAGCAATAGTCAATATTACAGGGAACCAATGTAAATGATGGGGCTTTTCCTTATTTTTGCCAAGAAAACAAGATAAGTGTATCAGTTAAAATGACTTCCAGCTAGAGGTAAGAAACAGATTTCTATTGGCCTAAGTAAAGTGAGGTTGTTTTCCTCATATTACAAGAAGCTTAGGGATAGCTGTCTAGACAAGGAGCAGCAGTTCAATAATATCAGCAAGGACTTCATTTATTTCTCTACTGTCATTCTTATGATGTCTTCATGGTTGCATGATAGAGGCCATGTCTCCTGCATCGCATCTTCATTCCGGGCAGGATTGTGACTTTTTACATGGAAAAATACATTCTTCCTATCAGATTTGCTTATATGCCATTGATCAGAACTGTGCTACATACCTATCCATAGACCAGTTAATGGCCAGGGGAATGAGATTACCATGACTAGTTTAGACCAGCCAGGATTTCTAGCCTGTGTTCTTGCAATAGCAATCGATCCTTACCCAATGTCAAGGAATCTCTGCCCACTCTTTGAACACATTAGAGTTCTGTTCTCAGGAATAAGGAGGGAATGGGTGCTGGGTTGGTAACAGAATATCTATCAGAAATATAAATATTAGCTCTGCATTTTAAAACATAGTTGTACATTCAATCCACCTTTAATGATAAGATCTTATATCCATACACTAGAACATGATTTCCTGTCAGATAGGCCTAATCCTAACCACTAATTAGCCACTCCTATAAGACTTTTTCCTGCAAAATGGGGGTATATTGGCACATAGAAGGACGCTCAGAAAAAATCTTAGCAAAGATTGAGTATTGCTTTTGATTATTCTAGCTGACATGTATTAGAATACAAATTCTTATACAATACAAATAGCAATAGCTTGAACAATATTGGAGTTTATATTTCTCTCATATAACAGTCTAAGCATAAGTCAGATTGAAAGATGGTTGCATGGTGTCAGGGACCCAAGTCTCTTCTATTTCCTTGCTGCCCTCCCTGAGGTGAGCCCATCTGAATGATTCCCGATAATTTGCCGCATTTGCCTTCCAGTCAATGAGAAGTGGAAAAAGGAGAAAGAGGTAGTCACCTTCTTTTAAGGACACAATCTGGTACAATCCTCTCCATCAATATGGCAGTCACCAGTCACATGTGGCTCTTTCTGTATCAATTAGAATGAAATAAAATTTAAAATGTTCCCTCATTTGCAATAACCACATTTTAGGTGCCACATTGCTTCAAACTTCTTGAACAATTCTCCCCATCTCGGTTTGGCAAACATCTCTTGATCCAAGTCCCATTTCTTCTTCTTTCCACAGTTTTCCTGATTTCATCAGGCCAAGATAGGTATCTCTCTTCTATATTCCCATAACATGCACTTATTATATTACATTATATTTTTAAACTTATGGTGATTGTTTTCTCAGAAATTTGTAAGTCTTTTTAGGGCAGAGCTATTTCCTTTCATTTTTACTGCATTTAACTCTGAGCCCAGGTACATAAATATTTGTTGAGGAATTGAAAAGCATAGCATACATCTTATTTTGCGTTTCCAGGATCTAACAGCATGCCTGGCGCAGAGTAGGTACTCACTAACTTCTATTGAATCGATGAGCAAAGACAAAGTTGAGAAGGGGGCAGTTTAAGCTGGGAGATAGAGTCCCAGAGATGCCCAGGACCATCTTCAGAGATGGAGTGTGTATTAGTTTCTCATTGCTGCTGTAACAAATTGCCACAAACTTAGTGGTTTAAAACAAATGTGTTATCTTAGAGGTCTGTAGTTCAGAAATCTAACAGATCTCACTGTGCTAAATTCCAGGTGTCAGCAAAGTTGTGGTCCTTTCTAGATACTCTACGGAAAATCTATTTCCTTGCCCTTTCGGGCTTCTAGAGGCCACCCACACTCCCTGGCTCATGAACCCCTCCCTTTACGAAACCAGCAACAGCAGGTTAAGTTCTTGAACCCCTGCCTCCCACTTCCACTTTGAAGTATTCTTGAGATTATATTGAGTCCACAAGGATAATCTCCCTATTTTAAGATCATCTGATTAACCACTTCAGTTCTAGCTGCAACCTTGATTCACTTTTATCATAAAGCCTAATATTTTCACAGGTTCAAGGGATTAGAATGTGAATATCTTTGGTAAGGGAGGGCATTATTTTGCCTACCACATGGCATTTGTGCATTGATGAGAGTGTATGTAATTAAGACAGTACCTGGGATGAGACTAAAGTGAAATTTAGCGGTTGATCATTTGTATCGCAGATCTTCTTTCTTGGGCCATGAAAAAGTGCACTTTATCTTCTAGACTGCTACCCAAATGTTTACTATTCTCCTAATGTAGGGTGATCCCCACTGTAGGGAAATGGCAGGGATAATACACATCGAGTCATACATATGAAAGGCACGTACACTTATTCAAAGCGGTTATAAGCCTCCAGGTATGGATGACAATATAATGGACGAAGTATCATTTTTCTTTAAGTACAAATGAGGCAGGACAATGTATAGGGAAAAAGGAACTACAAAAGGGTGGCCTTAAAAGAAATCATTTTCGAATTGCTTTCTTTGGGATTTAATGTCCTTGAAAAGGGAAGGTGGGGTTGAGCAGAGGGCCTCTATAATCTGTGTACTTCAAAAAGAAAGGGTAACTTTTTTTAAATAGCAATTCTATGTGGAAGCTCAAGTAATTCAATAGTTCAGGAAGTTGGCAGCCTGATTTTATTATGACTCACTAGGTATTGTGGCTGAGAAAAGCAGTTCCACCTGCATTGGGGATGCACCTGCCCTGGGGTTAACAAATCAAGTAGTGAGTTAACAACAGAAAAAAATTGCTGGCACTTACCTAGTGCTCCTATGCGCCAGGCTTGGGTCCAAAAAATCACATGAGTGGGTCATTTAATTTCCACAACTTTGTGAGGTGATAGTCTCATTTTACACTGGAGAAATGGAGACAAAGAATTTGAGTGACTTTCTGAAACTCTCCTAGCTAGCAAATAACAGAGTTGGAATTTGAAAGCAGGCATTCTGGTTCCCCAAAGTCCATGTCCTTAACACACCATGCTATTCAACCATAAATGCCTACCACATATTTGGCTCTGTATACATTCCAGAGTTATTACCTGGATAAAACATTGGGCTGATCTTTTTCTCTATGTTTTTAAGTTTATTAGAGAAACACAATTTAAAAATCAGTCCTATGAGGTCCCGTAAACTAGGTATGCTGTTCAAGCACCTCCTTTAAGTAATTAAAGAGCAGGGCCACTTAACAGTTCTCACTAAATATCTTTGTGGTGTCTTCATCTGGAGAGTCACCTTTTTGTCCACTGCAAACACGGGCTTCTGAATTTAAGGTTAAGCCAATGTCTCAATCTCTTACTTTTTTTTTATAAAGGTTTATTTATTTATGCTTACAAGAACAGGGGTATAGGCCAGAGGTGAGGGAGGTGAGAGGATTCACCAGAGACAGTGAGAAACAGAACAGGCACATCTATCAAAGCACACTGCTGAGGGGAGCAGTGGGCGAGTTAGGAGAGGTCTGCTGCGCCATGTGGGTCACCTTCCTGGCCGGCCGGGGAATTGAACTCTTGCTGTGGTGGCTGTGGATAGGTTCATAGTGCTGCGTCTTAACCCCTTTCACCACCAGGGAGACCCAATCTCTTATTTTTCTTATGTCATCAACCCTTAGAACACATATTTCTGATCCCTACTCTTCTGGGAGGTATCTATGCTTTAGCTGTGCTCTCTTCTGTGCCATCTCATGCATGTCTTCTTGTTTCCATCTTCTGCACCTTCATCCCTCCTTATTTGAAATTCCTTCTATGTATAACAGTGTTATCCTCTTCCTGTCAGTCTAAATCACCATCTTTCTTTAGGCCTTCTCTACCAAGACTTAGATCACTAACCCTACCCCAGTCCCACCTTCCCATTCTTTGTGTAACAGGATGTATTTGCTATGTGAAGTCAGAAAGTCACTCAAACACATGTGCCCAGGCTTCCTGTTGGCCATCACTACCCAGATTTTATAATAGAGTCTTTCTACCATTAGTGATATGATCTAATCCCTGAGTCCTCTTTATATTTCCTTCTTTGGAGATAGAGAAACATCCACAACATCCCAATAAACCTGCCATTTTGAAATGAAATGAATAGCTTTACTGGATCTATACATAGTCCTTAGATTAGGAAATTATGTGTTTGGAACATAATGGAAATGTCTGGATGACCATGTTGAAAATGTACTCATTTCTCGATTTTCTACATTCATCTGTCCAAAATTTGCACTTTTCAGCCTTGTAGCTTCCTTGGTGTCTCTCGATTTCTCTTAGCCCATTTCTTCTGCACTTAAACAAGGTTTATTTTTACAAATTCTTCAGCTATGGTCCCTCAGTTCATTTTGAAATTGATTATAGGCAGTCCCTCAAGACTTTGGACTGTTTGGCTTAATTCACCCCCAAAGTCATGTTTTTTGTTGTTGTTTATGTCTCATTCCAAGTGCCAAGCTAGATCAGCTTGTTATTGACATTTTAAAATAAACAATTCTTTCTGAGTTTCTCACCTTATTTTACCTTTCTTGCCTTCTCCTTTTGCTAGGAAAAGCATCCTTTGCCTTTTATACAAAGGTAGCCTCATCTCTGTGTTGTCCTTAAACTAATTTGGTTGTTCCCTCATTGTTCCATCCACCTCTACCCTTCATTTGCTTTAATTCTTTAATCTCCCCAGCATACCTATTCATGCCACCTTCTAAAACAGGTAGTTGTTTGCATGTGGCATTCTGCCAATAAATTGTAATCTCTTTAAAAATCAAATGAGTTTGGCTTTGTTGTATCCTGCATCTCCCAGCAAAATACTTTTTATTTCACACACACAAGAGTTCAATAAATGCTCATAAATGACTTACAGAATTTTAAAGCTATAAATAATTTAACAATCATCTAATCCAATTTCTTCAACAGTCAGAAAACCGAGACACAATAAAATTCATTTATTTGCCAAGATGGTTTCTGCCTTAGCAAATTATGTATGTATATTTGAGCAAGTGTCTGTGTATGTGTGTGTATGTGTGTGTGTGTGTGTATGTATGTATGTGTGTGTAAAACAAGTAGTTTAGTTGCTTTCTGGTTGTGCCATTCAGACTTTTTAATGAACGCTCATCCCCTATTAAGCTGTACCCCTACACGCAAAGGACCTTTCCATTTCCCATCCCTCCATTCTTTACTTACTGTCCCCCACCATGCTTAAACTATGCACAACACTGATGAACATGGAAATGTGTTAATGAATGGGGAAGATAAATGAATATTTAAAAGGATTTTCTTAAATATCTTTGTGAGAAAGATGTTGAAGCTAATATGCAAATACAATACTGGAAAAACCTGTTTAAAAAAAATAAGGCAAGTTGGTTGAGTTTGACTCTCAATGATGTTGCATATATTGAATGTTTGGTAAATATCTTTTGAATTAGGCTGGGGGGAAAAAAAGGAATGTTATGATTTCTTTAAAACATTTTAAAAATTACCTAAACTTGGCTTTAAGTGTTATGTTTTCAGACAGAAGCTAAACATGTGATCTTATTAATATTTTTAGATATAACTTTTATTCGTATGGCATGCTGAGGTGGTGTGCCAAATGGATCTTAGCATTAATAAGATCTTTGCTTTCATTTAAACGAATAGGGGGCCTCCCTGGTGGCGCAAGGGGTTAATGTATTCACAGCTGAGTTTGATCCCCGGCCAGGGAGCTACCCACATGGCGCAGCAGATCTCTCCTGACTTGCCTGCTGCTCCCCTCAGCAGTGTATTTCAGTCAGTCTGCCTGTTTTGTTCCCCACTCTATCTCTGGTGAATGCTTTTACTACCACCCTCAACCTCTGGCCTATACCCCAATCTTGTATGCATAAATAAATAAATCTTTTAAAAAATAAAATAAGTTCCCAAGGCAATGCCTCCTACACAATTCAAGAAATATTTATGCCTCATTTTAGTGAACCTGTGATGGGAACGAAGACAAAGAGAGACTTCCTCTCAATCTTGGAAAAGTGTAACCTCAGAGGACATTTTGGGTCTTAACTAACAAATAGACAATTTCTTCCATATCTTCCCTTTGATGTGCTTCCAAGCAGCGAGCATCTAGATCCAAAGAGCAGCAGAGTGGGTGCCCCCCACTGCCCGGGTCCATCCCGGGGTCCATCCACATCCATTTCTCACACTCTGACATCCCTGCACTTCTCAATGAAGCAAAATGAGCAAAGATTCTTTGCTCCATGTAAGCACTGTTTCTCATTCTCTTTTAATGACTTTTCCCAAGAAAGCTACCTTGTGTCTCCCAAGGTGTAGAGTGAAGTCACAGTTCTTGCCTGCTTCACAGGAGGACTTCCCACTTGGTAGGCTCAAATGCAGAACATTCTATCCTGGGCCTCTGAGCCTGAATTTGCTCTTATGTCAACTGCATTTTTTCATTCCTCAGCTATTCACACATCTATTCATTATATCTCTTCCCCATTTTGAGCTGCATTTTATCTTAACAGATTTATGAGATTTACCTAACATCTTTGTTTTCTGATGCCCTCTGGTAAGTTTGCATTACTTTAGGGTTTTAATTTCTGTGTTATTGTTGGGGAGGGAAAGAAAGTTCTCCCTTCTCTAAGTTCTTCTTGGGCTTATCATATAGTCAAATTAACAACACACAGATGAATAGGAGAAAAATGCCTTTTCATTGCATACTTATGAGGAATCTACATGTATGTGGAATCTGATTCTGGTAAGGGAAATATGATTACACATCTTGAGCTAATGAATGGAGCTTCAAAGGCAGAGGATGGGAAGAGGGAGACTCATAGGATGAAGACCAGATTCTCTGCAGTTAGATGTTTCTGTAAATAGGATTCTTCAATAGAAAGGTTATTTCTGGTTTAAAAAAGAATGCAATCCTGGAGAATATCTCCCTTTTTCATTCTCCTAGGAAATTAAGAAGTGATAAAAGTTTCTCATGATCCCAAATGAACTGCACTGACATCAGCTCAAAATAATCCACATGCCAAAGCAACATTCTTGGAAAGACCCCTCTGGACAGCTTGCGTGTGTGTGTCCTGATGGGGAGAGCTAGCCTCTGTTGTTTTTCCTTTTAATTTTAGGCAAGTTGGTACAGTGTAGAGTAACATACTTCCCAGTCAAATATTGAGCTTGGAGTGAAAATAAGTTAAGTTTTATAAGTATGGTATAAGCAAATTTATACCATGGTTCTTACTGGCTCTGTAATCTTCTGGAAGTAACCTAGCTTCCCTGAACCTCAGTTTCCTTGTCTTTAAAAATAAAACACTTTCATTAGATGGAGTTGTTACAAGTAACTGGTGTATTAAACTATACAACAGTGCTTTGAAATGACAGAAAAATAATCTAGAGTTTGGTTATGATATGATGATATGGACTAGTGGCAGAATAGGAGGGACCAAACAGAATTTATCATTCATATAACAAAGATGGCTGATTTTCTATAATATGGCCAACAGATACTGCCTCTCAGTGAAATGTTGGACAAATAATTCCCTGTCTTCATGGAACTTACATTCCAGTAGGATAAGGTTGGCAATTAATATGTTTCTACATGACAATTTCAGGTTTGGTAAATGTTTTTAAGAAAAATATTCCAAAATGATGGGTTGCTGAGGGGTAGTGTCTATGGATTGGATATTTGAAGAATTGGGTTTACTTTAAATAGGGTGATTAGGGCCTCCCCGGTGGCGCAGCAGTTGAGCGCTGGGTTGCGAAGCTGCCCGAAGCCTCCATGGCACCAGTTCAATCCCTGGCTGCTTTCCAGCCTCCGGAGGAGGGACCCACATGGCGCACAGACCTCTCCTGCCACCCGCTGCTCCCCTCAGCAGTGTACTTCAGTCCTTCTGCCTGCTCTGCTCCCCGCTCTGTCTCTGGTGAATTCTCTCACCCTCCCACGCTTCTGACTGTACCCAGTGCTTGTATAAATAAATAAATAAATCTTTTAAAAAAATTTAAAAAATAAATAGGGTGATTAAAGAAAATTTTCCAATAAGATGCTATCTGAGTTAAAACCTGATGGTTGAGAAATAAGAAATCAGTTAAGCAAAGAGATTTGTAAGTTAGGCTGAGGCAGGAATTTTCTGGAATATTCCAGAAGCAAAAAGAAAGTCAGTGTTATTGAAGCTTAATAGTGTCTAAATCTATTCAGGCTACTACAACAAAATACATAGACAAAGTTGACTCATAAATTGCATAAATTTATTACTCATAGTTCTGGAGGCTGGGGAAAGTCCAACATTAAGGCATGAACAGATTCAGTGGCTGGTGAGGACCTAATTCTGGTGGATAGATGGTTTCTTCTCCCTGTGTGCTCATATGGCAAAAGGGATAAGGGAGATCCTGAGGTAGGTCTCTAAGAACAAATCTCATTCGTTGGGGTTCCACCATGACTTGTTCACCTTCCAGCAGCTTTCTCCTAATAATGTCATTATATAGAAGAATAGGTATTAACCTGTGAATTTGGGGAGACACTCAATTTCTGTATATAAGCAAGAAAGACATGAGATATGGAAATGAAAAGACAGGCAGGGGTCAGGTCCTATATGACTTTGTAGATTTCAGAATGGACCTTGGACTGGATATAAACATAGGGCAGATCTACTGAAATACACTGCTGAGGGGAGTAGCGGGTGAGATGGGAGTGGTCTGCTGTGCCATGTGTATCTGCTCCCTGGCCAGGGATCAAACTCCTGCTGCAGTGGCTGCCAATAACTTCATAGTGCTGAGACTTAACCTCTTGCACCACCAGGGAGACCCCTTAATGACATCTTCAACATACCTTCATCATGACTTGAAACATCAACTTTGAAAATTAAATTGGACAGTCCACATCTTCTCAGACTCTGCTTCTTCCTACCTCTTACTTCAGCAAGATTCGCGCTTTTTTTTTTTTTTTAAAGATTGATTTATTTATACAAGCACTGGGTACAGTCAGAAGCGCGGGAGGGTGAGAGAATTCACCAGAGCGGGGAAGAACAGGCAGACTGACGAAGTACACTGCTGTGGGGAACAGTGGGCAGCAGGTGGGGTCTGCATGCCATGTGGGACCCTCGCCGGGTGGCCAGGGTTCAAACCGATGCTGCAGAGGCTGCAGGCAGCTTCGCAGCCCAGTGCTCAACCGCTGGGCCACCGGGGAGGCCTACTCTCTGTTGTTTTCTAACGGAGACCTTGTTTCATCTTCAGGCATTCACTCACCTTGTCTTTGTTTTTCTGTCATGGCCTTGTCTCCTCAATTGACTTAAATTCTCCCTTTCCATCCAGTCTACACTCTACGGCTGATACATTCCATCACATGGATAGACCACAATAAGAGTTTAACCTTAAAATCAAAATTTTCATGAATTTTGACGGTTGTCTTTATAAGAGAAGGCAAAATGAAGAAGGAAGAACTACATGGTAGAAAAAAGGAAATAGATACCTAATAACAGTGTTGCTATATGTTCCCAGTGTGGGTCAGGCTTTGCAGTAGATTTATTTTGTAGAAAGATTTGTTTTTGTAGAGGAGAAAAGAGATGTTTCATAAATGTAGGAGCCAGGATTGAAAGTTAACTTACTTCATGAGCTCCCTAACACATTTAGTCAACTCGTTGTTTACTGAATGCCTAAAATATGAGAGCAGTGGGGAAACAGTAACAAACAAGGTCCCTGCATCCAAAGAGTATTGGTTCCTGTAGAAACTGACCAGTTGCTGCCACACCCACATTCCCTCCCCTTTTACTTTTGCACACATTCTCATGACTTCCAACTGTCAGCACCTGTGTTTCTTTGCTTAAGGACTTTCATTTGCCATCAGGTAAATGGCTCTGAGAGCAAGCTTCAAGGGCTGTTGGAGGGGTGGATGAGCAGCCCAGCTCTCATGCCTTAGGTGGGAGAGCTCAGGGTGTTTTCTGATGGCTCTGAGTTGCCCCAGCAGAAGTAAGCTGCCTTTGTACCTGGTTTGGTAATAATAATGCACGTACATGGGCTGTCTTGCTTTCCCTTACCTCCTCTCCCTTTCCTTTACTTCCCAGATAAACTACTTGCTTTATAATTTTGTCTCAGACTGTTTCTGGGGAAACCCAAACCAAATAACCACTATTTAGGGAGTGCTCACTGAGTGAAAGGCAGAACGAAAGGTCTAATGTACATCTGTTTCCAAAGTCTGTGATCTTTCTACTCCGCTATGCAATTCAAGCAGGAGGGCCCTCATAGTATCCTAGACTCCAGTGATTTCTCGAGCTGAGAAAGGGAGAGATTAATTTCTAGATGCAAAATCTTGCAATAGTCTTTCTCCCCTTCCACCCTCTCATGGCAGGGGTTGATGAACCACATTGCTTTCATCGCCATTTCTCTCTTTCTGTATCAATCAGGCACCAAGAGATGTCAGCCTCTCCTCTGAAGGAGAATCCAGTCTCTCTTTGTCCTATCGGTTCTTCTATTAGGTTCTATAGGTGTATGGTTAGGGAAAACGTGGCCCCTATGAGCAGAATGGACTAAACAAAATAACTGATTCTTTTGGTGGGTCTCTGAAAATACTTTCTTTTCTAGCATTTTATTTATCTTGCTTCTTTTCTTTCTCAAAACATATTATAAACATAAGAAAAGCAGACAATATATTATTTTTCAGTCTAGAATATTTGACAGTATAACATGTGGCTATGAAATCTGGCATCTAAGCAAGCAATAAAATAGAACTTCCAACCCATCTGAACCCCAAAATAACAGAGTAACGTTTCAACACTAAATGCAGTTTCCTTGCATAATTTGTATCACTGCCAAATTCAATACAAGAAGCTTCTTTTCTTTTGGAGCTGTTTACCCATAATGCAAATATTCTTTGACCCACTCTATTGTGCTTTCCTTGTTTTTTTTTGCTTGAGTTCACTGAAGACTGCCAAACAGTAGCTTCATGTGACAGCTGTTAGTTTGCCTTAAACTTCAACTTAGTGTTGAATAGATGGACTAATGAATAGATTTTTATGTAATATAATTCAGATTGTCAGTATATGAAATTGGCAGTTCAAGAGAAATTAAATATGCTCTTTTCTAAATTTTAATTTGAACCATAATGATGCTAATGACATCATTTTTTTCAGTTAAAGCAGTTTTGTAGTAGTCTGAACTCTGACTAATAGAACAATAAACATTTACTGTATTAAAAAAAGGAAAGTAAGGAAGATAAGTATTTGTTTGTCTTAGTGGGAATTAACAAGTTTTTTAAAAAATGTATTTGTGGGGCCTCCCCAGTGGTGCAGCAGGTTAAGTGCCGCACTGTGAAGCCGTCCACAGCCGCTGAGTCGTAGGTTCAATTCCCGGCCGGCCAGGGAGCTACCCACGTGGTGCAGCAGACCTCTCCTGCCTTGCCCACTGCTCCCCTCAGCAGTGTATTTCAGTCTGCCTGTTCTGCTCCTTGCTCTGTCTGGTGAATCCTCTCATCCTCTCGTGCCTCTGGCCTGTACCTCAGTTCTTGTAAAAAAAATTATTTGTGTATTTGTGGGCATATGGTGGGTAATTTCATAACAATAAGGGCATCTTGGCAAGGCAGTGTTCATTTTAATCTCATGGCATTGATTACTGAACACAGTCATGCCTACTCTAGCTCCGGGAGCCTGTGGAAAAGAAAGAAGACTCAGAAAATTTTACAGAAGAAAATCATCTCCAATCTCTCAGGGAGGGAAAAAGACATATTCCTCTTAGTCAAAAATACTTAACTATGCTTATACTGTCATTTCATGGAGATTAAAAATAAACCTCTCCATAAAATGATGGTGGGAATCTAAGATGGTGTAGCCACTTTGGAAAAAGGTGACAGTTTCTTAAAATGTTAAAAATAAGTTATCACATCACCCAACAGTTGTGCTCCTATGTATATACCTGGGAGAAATGAAAACATATGTCTATTCAAAGACATACTCAAATGGTTGTAGTCCTATTGCTCATAATAACCACAAGCTGGGGGCCTCCCCGGTGGTGCAGCGGTAGAGCGCTGGGTTACAAAGCTGCCCGCGGCCTCTGCGGTGCCAGTTCAATCCCCGGCTGCTCCCCGGCCACTGGAGGAGGGTCCCACATGGCGCGCAGACCTCTCCTGCCGCCCGCTGCTCCCCTCAGCAGTATACTTCGGTCCTTCTGCCTGCTCTGCTCTCCGCTCTGGCTCTGGTGAATTCTCTCACCCTCCCGCGCTTCTGACTGTGCCCAGTGCATGTATAAACAAAACAAACAAACAAATAAATAAATAAAAACATGCCTCTATTTAAAAAAAAAATAAATAACCACAAGCTGGAAAAAAATCTAAATTCTCATCAACTGGGTAAAGAAAATTTGGTATCACCTTTAATAAGAACTGAGTACTGATTTCATGTCACCGTATGGGTGAAACTCAAAAATATTATACTTGGTTAAAGAAGCCAGACACACACACACCCCTACCCCACATATTATATAATTCCATTTATATGAGAGCCACAAGAGGCAAACTTATAGAGATAGAAAGGGTATTAACAGTTGCCTAAGGCTAGCCATGGAAATGAAGAGTGATCACCTTGGGGTACAAAGTTTCTTTCTGAGATGATGGAGATGTTCTGAAAGTAGATCAGAGTGATGACTGCCTAATGCTATAACTGCCTTAAAAATCATTGAGGTGTAGGGCCTCCCCCGGTGGTAAGGCGGTTGAGCGCAGTGCTGTGAGATTGTCTGCAGCCTCTGCAGTGCTGGTTCAATACACCCGCCGGCCTCAGAGCAACCCACATGGCGAGCAGACCTCTCCTGTCTTGCCTGTTGCTCCCCTCAGCAGTGTATTTCGTCAGTCTGCCTGTTCTGTTTCCCACTCTGTCTCTGGTGAGAGACACCCTCCTGCACATCTGGCCTATACCCCAGTTCTTGTATAAATAAATAAATCTTTGAAAAAATAAAATAAAAATAATTGAGGTGTAAAGAAAAAACCACCTTCATTCTGAGAATAAAAACTAGAAAAACAAGAGTAAGAAAACAAATAAGATTCTCAAAGTAGATTATAACTTGCAATGTTAAGCATTCAGTGTTGACATAATTAACTGAAATTTAAAGTAGAGGAAGATCACCAAAATGAAATCCCAAAAAACATTGCAGAGTCCTAATTATTTAAGGAGTTAGGAAAATCTAAAGGTTGTTTATAAGACAATTAGGAGCTTAAATCTTTATGGTTAATTCAGTCTACATTTTGTGTACCATATGCCTTTGGAGAAATTAAGATTCAATGTCCTGCAAAAACGGAACTATTCAAAATATAGAAGTTTTGGCTAAATGGTTAAGGATAGAAGTTCATTCTTCAATGGAGTTTGAGTTCGCAAAGGCATTTAACATTGTAATTAAAAAAAAAAAAACAATGATGTGGTAGAAGAGCAAGAGTGCTGGCAATTCAAGTTTGAGAAATTTTTTGTTCTTTGAAATTGTGGTAATTCAGAGATACTCCACCACGTTAGGAGTTATAAAGGTGAATAATTGTTAAACTAGTTAGATTATGAAGAAGGCAAGGAGCATTTCAGAGTAAGAGGTGGGAAGCACTTTACGAGGACCTTCACTCAGTGAAGCCAGGTGTTAGCATGGGCCTGAGGGCAGAGCCTCTTGACCTCTGTGGTTGCTCTCCTGCCCTGGTCTCTGTCCTGGCTGCCCACTCTACTTCTACTGAGGAAACCTGACATGTGGGAGAAGAGGGGGCGAAGGGGAGAAGGAATCTCTCAAGCATCCACAAAATCCCTTGCCATCCTCCATTCAGAACCTGCTCACCTAACTCTATCAGATCCAAGGGATATAAAGTGAATGTTTGCATGCTTGCATGCAAATGTGTAGTGGTTGTTTCTTCATAGAAAGAGATGGTGGTTACCTGTGCAGCAATTTAATCATTAGTGACAAGCTATTTTCTCTATTATTTTATAGCCCTCATATACACTAGACCTAATCCAAAGTGTGATCTTGAATAGTATAAATCACATTTTCCTATGACAACTGACTTTCTCTAAAGGTTTATAATTGACATACAAAAAAGAGGATGTTAGTGATGCAAATCACTGATTAAAAGGAAGTGTGGTAATGAGCACAGGATTGAGACTTGTGAAAAATAAAAATTGCTTGCCATTTTATTCTGGGAAAATAAATCCTCCCCAAAGTAAATGTTTAAAATAGTTTGTAGTAGAGTGACTAGAGAAATAGTCAATAAGTGACTGGATAGATTAAAAAAATAAACTGTCTCCCCTTTAGAAAAACAATACTAAGGAAAAAATAATGGGGGAGGTACCAATTTTTAATAAGAAGAAATTAAAATTCCCTAGAGATTAACTTAGTAAAATATAAGGTGCTTTTTGACTAAAAAATTTTTTGAGGGACAAGCAGAAGACCTGGCCAACTAGAAGAACATAATATATATTGGCATGGGAAGACTAAATATTATCAGGATTTTAGTTCTTCTCAAAATAATCTATCAAGTTCCAAAAATTCCCCAAAGTATATTTTGGTGGAATAATGTAAAAACTTAGCCAATTTAAAAAAATACATATGTAAAAATGAGTGAAGAATTTCTTTTGATAAATATTAATAATTATTACAAAGCCATAGTAATGAAAAACAATGGTTTTCCAAGGGAAGTAGGAATAATATGTTCACAAAGAGACTGTTCAAGAATGTTGTAGTTTGTTTTCAGAATGATCCCAAACTGGAAACAATCCAAGTGTCTGACAAAGAGAAATGGGAAAAGAAATTGTGGTGCATTCACACAATGGACACGGCTCAGTCATAAAAAGGAATAAATTACTGGAACATGGAATAACACGGGTAAACTGCAAAAACATTCTGCTGAGTGAAAGAAGGTGGAACACAACAAAGCACAAACTGAATTATTCCACTTATCTGAATTTTTAGAACATTGGCGAAGGAAATTAGAACAGTGGTTGCCTTGCTGTGAGGGGCGGTGAGGGTAGCTGGGGACTGATTGAGGCACACACAGAACATCTCTCCGGGACATGAAATCGTTGTATATCTTCATAGTGATAGGTACTATCTGGATATATGCTTTCATCAAAACCAATTGAGTTGTACGTTTAAGACCTGTGTATTTTACTTCAGATAAATTACACCTTAAATAAATTGTAAGGCAGAAACAAATTCACAAATGGCACCATGGAATGAAATAGGAAATTTAGGTATGAATCCACTTTGTAATAAGAATTAGTATATGATGAAAGAGGAATTTTTTTTTTTTTGAGGTAACATTGGCTTACAACACTGAATATGATTTAGGGGAATAAGTTTACTCTTCCTCAGATATATGTTACCACACCAGGTCCCCTTGGACCTCCTACCCCCTTTGTTCCCTGTATCATGCCCCTCACCCCCAGGCTAGTAGCCTCAATTTTTCAGTTATATCTCCAGGTTTTGTTTTGGTTTAGTTGGTCAAGTTCCTTCACTTCGTTTCTCTCTAGTCTACATACAAGTGAAATCGTACTATATTTGTCTTTCTCCTTCTGATTTGTTTCATTTAACACAATTCCCACCATTTCCATCCAGATTGTCACAAATGGCAAGAATTCATCTTATTTTTTTTTTTTTTGTAGCTGAGTAGTATTCATTCTTGTATATATATCATATCACTCCTCTGTCACTGGGTGCTTAGGTTGTTTCCATAACTTGACTACTGTAAATAGAGCTCCAGTGAAGTCATATATCTCTTTTAATTGGTGTTTTTGCATTCTTTGGGCATATACCTAGGTGTGAAATTGCTGGGTCATATGGTATATCTGTTTTCAGATATACCTCCATACTGTTTTCTGTAGGGGCTGGACCAATCTACATTCTCAGCGATGGTATACAAGGGTTCCTTTTCCTCTTGGTATACAAGGGATCCCTAAAATAGGAATTTTAAAATAGCAGGAGTGGTGAGAGGATTATTTAATTATAATATAGGGGCCAGGAAAAATAAAAGCTGAATCCACTTCAATCCTAACACCAAAATAAGACCAGATGAATTAAAGATTTATCAGTAACAGTGAAAAATATATATATTTCTGTATTATTTGAATTCTTTTATCAAGCACACTTTTCAAATTATTTTTAAACATTTTTATTATGGTCTGATATACACAGTATAAAATTTATCATTTAAATCATTTAAAATGTGTTAAGTATATTCACATTATTGTGCAATCTTCACCACTATCCATCTCCAGAATATTTTCATCTTCCCAAACTTGTACCCTTTAAATGACTCTGAATTCTCTTCTCCCCTCATCCTTGGCCACCTCTTTCTACAATTCTTCTTTTTGTCTTTGTAAATTTGACTGTTCAAGGTATATAAGTGGAATCATAGCATATGTTCATCTGTGACTGACTTATTTCACTTAGCATAATATACTTAAGGTCCATTCATGTTGTATAGGATGTGTTCAATTTACTTCCTTTCAAGGCTGAGTAATATTCCACTGTACCTTGTTCATTCATCTGTTGATGGACATAGGATTGTCTGACTTTTGGCTATTGTGAATAATACTATTATGAGCACAGTATAAAAATATCATTGGGAACCTTCTGTTTTAGTTTGCTTGGACTGTTATAGAAAATACTGTTTTCTCACAGTTCTTGGAGACTAGAAGCCTAAGATCAAGATTCTGCCTGTTTGGTTTCTGGTGAGAACTCTCTTCCTAGATTAGAGACAGGAATGGGGTAGCATACAAGTTAAAAGGAACCTCTTCTTATAAAGATACTAATCCTATTGGACTTGGCTCCTACCCTTATAACCTCACTTAACCTTAATTATTTCCTTATTCCAAACAGGAATGTTTGGGCCACACATTCACTCTGTTACACCTTTCTCTGATTTTTTTGGATATATATGGAGAAATGGAATTGCTGTCTCAACATGGTAATTCTATGTTTAATTGTTTGAAGAATTACTGCATTGTTTTCCACACTGGCTGAACCAGTGTACTTGAGTGTATACTCAAGAATTCCAATTTCTCCACATCCTTGCCAAGACTTGTTATTTTCCTTTTTATCTTTCTCAATAATAGCTATTCTAATGGGTGTACAGTGGTATTTGATTTTAATTGCATTTCTCTAATGATTATTGATCTTGAGTATCTTTTCATGTGCTTATTGGCCATCTGTATATTATCTTTTGAAAAATGTCTATTCAAATCCTTTGTACATTTTAATTTGGTTTATTGTTTTGTTTAATTGTTTATAGATTATGGATATTATTCTATTATCAGATATATAATTTGCAAATATTTCCTTTTATTCTTTGGGATGCAGTTTTACTCTTGATAGTTTCCTTTGAAGCCTAAAAGTTATTTATTTCAATGAAACACACTACTTGTTTTGTTTCCTGCATTTCTGGCATCATATAAAAAAGACCACTTAATGTCATGAGGTTTTCCTTTGTATTTTCTTTTAAGAGTTTTGTGGTTTTAACTCTTACATTTAGGTCTTTAATCCATTTTGAATTAATTTTTGCATATGATGTAAATTAAGAGTCAAACTGCATTCTTTTGCGTGTGGATATCCAGTTCCCCCATTACTATATATTGAAAAGTCTTTTGGTCAACAGAATTGTTTTCTTAATTTCCTTTGCAGTTTGTTTATTCTTGATACATATAAACACAATTAATCTCTGTGTTTTGATTTTATATCCTGCAGCTTCAATGAATTTGTTGATTAGTTCTAATCGTGTGTGTGTAAACTTTTCAATTTTCTATATATAAGAGCAAATTATTTGCAAACAGATAATTTTACTTTTGCCTTTTCAATTTGTATGCCTTTTGTTTCCTTCTGTTGCCTAATTGCTGTGGCAATATTTGTGCCACCTGGAGGAAGGGAAGCATGATAGTCAAAGGTACAAATTGTAAGAGAAAGAAAAGGGTTACTACCTTAAAAATTGAAAATATCAATTCGACAAGTTGATAGCAAAGGCTCCATAGACAAAATGATATGATAAATAGGGATTAGATTCTTATCATAAAAGAGCACTTATATATAAATAAGAAAAAAAAACACCACACAAATGCTAAATTGTCAAAGTACATGACGGTGCAATTCACAAATGAAGAGTGATAAGGAATGAGTCAAGAGATCTCTAAGAAAGGTGTTATTCTCCCTTGTAATTACAGGAAAAAAACTTGAAGTGAGATAAAATTTTGAATTAAAATATTTTATACCTTATTTAAAATCTATAAAACTGGCAAAGATATGAATGTTATCATGTACTTGGTGATAGTAATTTCACACATTTTGCATTGAAGTACAAATGGTTCAGTCTTTTTTTAGATGGCACCAAGTATTAACTCTTAAAAATGTGCGTTCTCAACCATTATATACCTCTACAGTTATCTTAAAGAAATAATTCTGCAAGATTTCTGTATAGTAACATTGGCAATAGGTTCTTGGAAACTGCAACTTTAAACAATGTATTCCAAAATCAGTTTTTCCATACGCTATTTGACATAACAAGAATTAAGTTCCTACAACCATAGCCAAATTCCTAAATAAAGACCTAAAACACTTCTAACATTAAATAATCATTTGTATTCATTCATTCATTCATTCATTGTCCAACCTGCTTATTCCAGTCTACACTCTGAAGTTATGGGAGCCTATCCTGGCAGCCCAGCATAAAAGAGGGGACCAAAACCTGAACAGGACAGGGCGCCCTTTCATCACAGAACCTCTTTTCATCACAGGATGCACTCACACACCCATCCACACTTAACCAGGGAGAATTTAGATATGCCAATGAACCTGATGTGCACATCTTTGTGATGTGGGAGGAAACTGGCATACACAGAGAAAAACCACATAGATAATGGCCTTGTTATAACAAAAAGGACTTTGAATGAAAAGTTATTGAAGGACCTGTTATACATGGATGTTCACTGATACAGTACATAAAAGAGCAAAAAGTTGTAAAGAATCTAATTGTCTAACAACTATGGAGGCACTAAAAATAATGATATAGTGTCTATGTGCATGTATATACATATGTGTCTATATAGTTATACATAGTATATATACATAGTGTGTATATGCAGATATATATACACAAATATGTGTATATGATCTATATGTATGGAAAGATATGTTTATATTTTTGATTGTGAAGTATATTATAAATAACATATCTAGTACAATCCTGATTTTATTTACCTATATGTTTTTGACAAAATGTGGAAGAATACATATTTATGTATTAAAAATAATTGATAGAATGAAGCTTGACCACTACCTCACACCATACACAAAAATCAACTCAAAATGGATTAAAGAACTAGACATAAGGCCTGAAACCATAAAATATATAGAAGGAAATATAGGCGAAACACTACGTGATTTGCACATCAAAGACATCTTTACAGACACATCACCCAAAGCAGTGATAGTGAAGGTAAAGATAAACAGCTGGGACTACATCAAATTAAAGAGCTTCTGCACAGCAAAAGAGACAATAACAAAAACAAAGAGAAACCCCACCAACTGGGAGAACATTTTTGCACCCAACACTAATGATAAAGGACTGATCACAAAAATCTGCAAAGAGCTGATGAGACTCAACAACAACAAAGAAAATAATCCAGTCCAAAAATGGGCAGAAGAGCTAAAAAGAAACTTCTCTGAAGAGGAAATGCAAATGGCCAACAGGCATATGAAAAAATGTTCAACATCACTTGTCATCAGGGAAATGCAAATCAAAACTACCATGAGATACCATCTTACACCAGTGAGAATGGCACATATTAAAAAAACTAGCAACAACAAATGCTGGCGAGGGTGTAGAGAAAAAGGAACTCTTCTGCACTGTTGGTGGGAGTGCAAACTGGTCCAACCACTGTGGAGAGCTGTGTGGAGATTTCTGGACCTACTAAACATAGAGCTTCCATATGATCCAGCAATTCCACTCCTAGGTATTTACCCAAAGGACACAGAAACATCAATTCCAAAGAACACCTGCACCCCTATGTTTATAGCAGCACTGTTTACAATAGCTAAGCTTTGGAAACAACCCAAATGCCCAAAAATAGATGACTGGATCAAGAAGATGTGGTACATATATACCATGGAATATTACTCAGCATTCAAAAAAGATAAACACATGCAATTTGCAGCAACATGGATGGCGCTGGAAGGGATCATGCTCAGCGAAATAAGCCAAAAAGAAAAAGAAAAATACCAGATGGTCTCACTCATAGCAGGAATCTAGAAAACTTAAATAAGGGACCAGGAAAATGAATAACTATAAGAAAGTGAAAATCAAAATCAACAAAAAACTATGAACCAGAGACACTTTTAGGGGTGCGGGGGCGGGAGGGGAGGGATTGGGGTCAGAATGGGGAGGCTGCAATTGTATGGGGAATATAAAAATAAAATTTATTATTTAAAAAAAATAAAAAATAGATTCTTTGGTATTTGCAAAAAATAAATAAATAAATAATTGATAAAAAACAACTTGATTTAAAAAATGGGTAGAGGATCTGAATAGACTCTTCAACAAAGAAGACACAGAGATGATTAAAAGGCACATGGGAAAATGC
Organism: Talpa occidentalis; assembly: GCF_014898055.3. Lineage (NCBI taxonomy): Eukaryota > Metazoa > Chordata > Mammalia > Eulipotyphla > Talpidae > Talpa > Talpa occidentalis. Next base: position 44,712,271 of record NW_023604972.1, read on the forward strand.
CCATATTTTTATTAGAGAAATTCACATCAAAGCAACAATGACAGATAACTTGTGAGAAAGACTGTTGTTGCCAACAGGAACTTTGTTGCCGCTTTGCATTGGGAACATGAATAGAAACACAACAGTCATGGAGCAGGTTTGCAAGGCACTACTCTGCTATTTGAGCTGAAATTCTTGTGCCATTTATTGAAATCATACAGGCTAGTAAAAGCTGATCATGCAACAATGGTATAAGGAATAGGGTCTGGAGGCTGGGATAGGAATGGGGGACAAAGTTTTGCTAGGCACAGGGAAGAGGACGACGTGACCGTATGTCAAGAGACATTTGCGTCAGCAAAGTGTGATGTTATCACAGGCAGAGTTATACTGAGACCGCCACAGAGATAGTCACCTAATCAGATCAATAGCAGCCTAGGCGTCCTGGGCCTGCCTGGTGATACGGGCTATACTCTGTAGGTAGTCAAGGAATGTTCTGCTGTGATTTGTACATAGCAAAAGCTCACAGTTGCCCATGAGTGGCCAGCTCATAAGAACCCACAACTATTGTCTAAACTAGAGTTTTGGAGAGAACGTAGAGAGAAGAGACTCCTTAGACACTATTGGTGGGAAGGTCAATTGGTGTGGCCACTATGAAAAGCAGTATGGATATTCCCCCCAAAATGAAAAATATAAGTTCCATAAAATCCAGTTTTCCCATTTCTGGGTATTTATCCCAGAATACAAATACCCTAATTAGAAGAGATTTCTGTACCCCCATGTTTATTGTAGTAATACTTTTAATAGCCAAGAACTGGAAACAACCAGAGTTTCCACTGATGGTCTAATGGCTAAAAAAGAATTGGCATGTATACACAGTGGAATAATACTCAACTATAAGAAAGGATGAAATCTGACTATTTGCAACAACATGGATGGACTTAAAGGGAATTAAGCTTAGTGAAATAAGCCAGACAGAGAAAGACAAACATCATATAATTTCACTCATATAGGTATATATAGACTAAATAAACAGATGAACTAAATAAAACAACAATAAACTTTTTGGACTATAACACCAGTTAGTGGTTATCAGAAGAGGAGGATAGAGCAATGAGTTAATCAGGAAAAAGGAGACAATGGTGTGGTGAAGGATGGATTTGGACTTTTAGGGGTGACCATAATGTAGTAATACACAAGCCGATTCTCAATAAAGAACACCTGAAACTTCCATAACACTATAATAGAATGTTATTTCATTACAAAGAAAATAATTGTCTAGGTAGTGGGATTTTAAGTGATTTATATTTTCTTATTTTTCTAAAGTTTCTATAATGAGCATATAACACTGTTGTAGTAATGGGTTTAAGAACTGGGGTGAGTTTTTATTGTGGTAAAATATACAACACATAATAATGAGCAATTTTAGCATTTTTAAGTGCACAATTTAGCTGCATTAAGTGCATTCATATTATTGTGCAACCATCACCAGTACCCATCTCCAGAACTTCTGTACCCATTAAGCAATAACTTCCTATTACTCCCCAAAATCAGTGATGACTTTTTAAAAAATTTTTTATTTGGCATGTAATATTACATTAGCAATATTACAGTAACAATAGTTCATTATCTTTATGTATTGCAAAATGATTCTAGTTAAATAATAAGTCTAGTTAAATAAGTCTAGTTAAAGTCCATCACCATACATATTTACAATTTTTTGATGATTTTTTAAAATTAGGAAAATTCTATATTCAATCATATTTATCCATTCTTTTCCTTTCTCAATTACACATACACTTTTTAAAAGGCATCATTTTAGTGAGCTGTAATTCACATAACATACAATTATCCTATCACACATACACTTTTGAAGCACTGTAACCCTCTTATTGGTTTTTAATTGTGGGCCTTTTAACTGTGCATGAAATATGAGTCAGAGGTGAATGCTTTTGAGTTTCTTTGGGAGAAATTAATAGAGGAATAATTATAAGTGAATTATACTTGACAGAAACCCCAGTCTTGTGTTCGGCAAAGAGCACTGGGTAACTTCAAAAACCGTTTCAAACTGGTTTTACATCCAGCTCCCTTCAGAAAGTTGAGTTAGCCTCAAGAGAAGGAATCCATTAGTGGGTCAACAGCAGGAGAGGGAGGGGGGACAGAAGGGCCTAGAGCTGCAGCGCTTCATTTGGTAGTTTAAAATTGGCTTTTATTCTCTTATTCCCACTACTTCCATAGAATCCTCAAAGAATAGAGACGTTTTCTCCTGCACATTTGATTATAATAACACGCCAAGATCTCTTTGACTGTAACCGGTGAGGAAAAGAATCATCCGTGAACACGAAACTGGGTAAAATAGTAACATAATCTCTGGTGTATGGTTTGAATCCTATTAATTATAATCCTGTAGAATTGTACAGTGAGAATGCTTTGGAGTTTTTAAAGCTGGATTTTTCAAAGACTACATTCCTCATTAAACCTTCCCCATTAAGGCATGCTTGAATGATGCTACACAGATGAATAGTTGAGATTTTTTTCCACTCTTGTCATAGTCAGAACACAAAGGATTCTTCCGCTTGCCAAAGTTCCCCCAGCCTAGACTTAGCCACTGTGACAGCGGTTCAGCAGGGAGCTTTTTATGCAGGCTTCCATGTGCGGGCAGCCCTCATTCACCACACACGACCAAGCTGTAGCAGCCTATGGAGAAAAAAATCAATGGAGGAAAATCCCACACAGCCAGACGTGGTGTCATGGATCTATCTACCTTTTCCTCTCACTGATGCTGAGTCATGATGCAGTCTAGACTGAGGCACAGAAAACTGTAGAATTCTTCTTAACTGTGCATCTCAACGCTGTGGCTGAAGCAAGGTCACAATTGAGTAAAGGCAAATGTTAGTACTGGAGCTGACATCACTTCTCTAAGCAGCAGCAAGAGTATCCTGAAAGAGTGGGCACCCTTCGGCGGACAGCAAATGTATCTCCTAGTGGCCTTGCCACCTGGCTCCTCTGTCAGTCTCTCCAAGTCTCAATTCTTCCGTCAAGTATGGATACTGCCTTCCCTTTCTCATTCACAAGGTTCTTGTGAGAATCAAATGTTTGTTACGATATCAAGGAATGATTCTTTTTCATTATTATTAGAATTTTTGTATTTGAATGCAGAAGTTGTATGCCAAAAATTGCTTCTGGATTAGGTGTGTAAGAACTTCAGTCATTACCAAAATAGACAACTTGTTAATATTAATTGTACAATGAAAAGCGTTGAGGGCTATATAAGTTTAAAAGTGGCTTTACCTTTGGTAAAAGATATAAAATGCTGCTTCCATTGTCCTTCAATTCAGTAAAAATAGCTTATACATGAATGGACATATACACAGGTGTTCTTTCCTTTATGTAAAATCTTGTCTAGCATAGAGACTAAGAGCACAAACCCTACTCTCATGATTTCTGGGCTCAAATCTGAGCTCTGTTACTTGCTAACAGTGTGCCTTGGGCAAGTTATTTAACCACTATTTCCCCATTTATAAAATTGGGATAAAAGGTAATAATTATTTCATAAGATCATTGTGGGTTGTTAATAAGTTAATAGAAATAAAACTCTTACAACAATGGTTAACACATAATATTAGTATATCTAGTTAATTGAAAGAGTTTTGAGGAAGGAAAGAAAAGGACGTTAAATAAAACCTTCTCCCTCTCAGCCCTCCAAACAAATCGAGACAGAAGAGAATCATTAAGAGGGAGAAAGACAGTGGGGAAGGTAAGAACCCAAGTGGAGAAAGATGCACAAACACACCAAAACAGATAAAGACACAACAACCTTCACCCTTTTTTTGTGATCTTATGTCTCTCACCATTGAAGGTTTTAATAGCCATATTGCATCTTTACACCACAGGCTGTGTATGAGCTTGCTTGGGTTACTGTAACACAATACTACACATGGACTGAATGGCTTAAACATCAGAAATTTTTCTCATAATTCTGGAGGCCAGAAGTCCAAAATGAAGGTGTTGGCAGATTTGGCTGCTTCTGAGCCTCTGTCCTTGGTTTGCAGTTGGCACCTTTTCTTTGAGTCCTCAGTGGTCTTTTCTCTGTGTCTCTTTGTAGGTCTGAACTGCCTCTTTATAAGGCACAGTCACATTGGATTAAGTTCCACTCTAACAGCATCATTTAACTTAATCACTCCTTTAAAGACACCACTTCCAAATTCAGTTGTACTTCTAGGTACTGGGGGTTGGAGGTAGTGATACATTTCACCCTATAACTATAGGGTGAACTATAAATATTTTTGTTCTATAGACAATGACCAACTAGTGAATGGACTAGAATTTACTCCACTTGTGAAGTTGTCAAGGCAATTGTGAGTCCAGTAGTAAAATGTGCTTGAATAGCTCATGTGATGTTTATGTCAATCACATGAAGGATTTCTGACTTTCACAGAAAAATAATAGATACTTGACAATACTTTTTTGGTTCAATCCATAATAAATTTAGAAAGTGGAGTTTGGAGTTGTGTCAGATAGGAAAACAGAATCTACACTAGTTATTTCAGTAAAGGAAACTTAATATAAGGAATAACCATATTTACTACAACCTGTGCACAAAGAGCAATTTAGCATGCTATCATCAATGAAGGGGACACAGTGTTGTCCTGCGGAATGTCATGATGACCAAAATCTCTGGGAACTAGACTAGGGCAGAGAGCAGGAGAGGTGAGGTGAGGTAAAGAGAGGTAAGCAGAATTGCCCTGAGGAAAGAGTGAAGATGTGCTGTTGTTTTCCCCATTAGTTGAAAGAGAAAAGACTTGTGATCATGCACAAGGGGTTAAGCACAGCTCTGTGTAGCTATCCACAGCCTCTGCAGCATGCATTTGATCCCTGGCCAGCTCGGGAGCTACCCACATGGGGCAGCAGACCTCTCCTGTCTTGCCTGCTGCTCCCCTCAGCAGTGCATTTCAGTCAGTCTGCCTATTCTGCTCCCCACTCTGTCTCTGGTAAATCCTCTCACCCCTGGCACCTCTGGCCTGTACCCCAGTTCTTGTATGCATAAAATAAATCTTTAAAAAAAAGAATTGGCTTGAAGGGAAAAATTAGATCAATGATACTAGTGTTAATTTTTTCAAATAAAGTTATCACATCTGGAACAGAAGCTATAATTGTCTGATTAAATTGACTGTAATCCATAATCATTATCCAAGATGACTACATCTTCTGCACAAGCCAAACAGGCAAGTCAAATGGAAGTGTGAGGAATCATCACACCTGCACCTTTTAAAACTTTGATGGTGAAATTAATCTTGGCAGTTCTCCTAAGGGTTGTGAAATTGGTTTCAGTTTACTGTTTATGGGAGGGGGTAGGGAGTACCAGGAGTTTCCATGCAGCCCACCAATAGTATTAATTCTTTTGCCAGATTCCAGTGTGGAGATTAGACCAGTTTCTAAACATATCCACATGCAACGTATAGTCAAGAAGAATGGAAATTACCAGAGCGTGTCATCACATATCAGCTTGAGCCTAAACTACATTTGTCCCTGAGCACCATAGTCCTAACTAGGAAAAAAAACCTGAAGGAAGTTCATAGGTTATTGATAAATATAAGATCATTAGGCTTTGGGGAACAGACTTTTACTTTTTTCCTCCAATGATTTGATTAAAAATTTTTTCAATTATAAATGGAACATACACAAAAGGCCTGTGAGTAGTGTTATTTTTTTTCCACCCCAGAAAAACATGTACGGCCTAAGTGGGAAAGTGTCACTTTTGCAAATAAAATTTTAAGTGAATCTTTGGAAGAAACTAAATTCCTGGTATTGGGAGCAGAAACTGAGAACTTGAGCAGGATTTACATGTTTGTCTGTCTCTGCTCTATTTTACAATCTTTATTTTACTTCTGCTTTATATCCTAAAGTATTAACACAAATTCTAACATGTCAAAAATGAAAAATGTGGGGTCTATGTGGTACTTTTCATAGGTTCCTTAAAGAATATTTTTTCCTTCTTATAAGGATCAGCTAAAATTGAATTTAGCATTGTTTGCCCTTTGTCGCCAGGGCATTCAGTCAGACTCTTGTCTGACCTAAGTGAGGCGGTGATGGACAGGTCTGTAGAGGGCATTATCACAGCCTAATCAGATAAACTGAAAGCAAAATTGTTTTTCTCTTCTCCCACGGCTTCTGCTCCTTCATGTTCTTCCTCTTTTATGTTCTCTTTTAATTTGCATTTGTGAATTTTCAAGATAGTACAATTTATTGTTACCAGGGAGAGAGATTTTGGTAACAGAAGCTGCTGTGTGAATCAAGACTCTTCTGCTCTTCTTTAATAAATGGTGCTGGGAAAATTTGAAATCCACACAGAAAAGAATGAAGTTGGATTACTTGCTACATCATACACAAGAATAATTTCCACGTGGATTAAATATTTAAATATAAGGCCTACAACAATAATACACATAGAAGAAAACATTGGTGATATGTTCCATGATATTAATAATAAAGGTATTTTTGGTGACTCAACCCCTCTGGTAAGAGAATTAAGAACAAAATTAAACAATTGGGATTACCTCAAGTTAAAAGTTTCTGTAGAGCAAAAGAAAATACAAGATGTTTAAATAGATAACCTATTGAAAGGGAGAAAATATTTATACAATATATAACCAATAAGGGACTGATACCCAAAATATATTATAAAAAACTCATACAAGTAAACAATAAAAAACCAAATAACCCGATTAACAAATAGACAGTATTTATGAATAGACAAGTCACCAAGGAGGATATCCAGAAGGCCAAAAGATATATGAAAAAAATGTTCATCATTTCTAATAAGAAATATGTAGATTAAAACTACTAAGAGATACCACCTGATCACACCCATGAGAATGGCACATATTATAAAGATTCCCACAGGAAATGCTAGAAAGGATAGCATTTTTTAGTGGAACACTAAAAGAACAAAAAAAATCCTCATTTAATTCATTAGTGGTATGAGCAATTTCTTTACTAAATCCAATAATTTTCACATGCTGGAAAAATATTTCAAAAAAACATTTTTAGTTCCTATGAATATCATAAGTCATAGACCTTATCTCTCCATAGTTTGGTTCTCAAAAATTAAAGATTAATATGTCCATAATTAGCATTCTTAGAGAACATTGTCTTTTTAGTATAATTGATAATGTATACAAAGAATAAATATTTGAAGAACATTTTTAAAAAACAGCGGGGCCTCCCCAGTGGCGCCTCCCCAGTGGCGCAGCAGGTTGAGTGCAGCGCTGTGAAGCTGTCCACAGCCTCTGCAGTGCTGGTTCGATTCCCGGCCAGCCACGGAGATGCCCACATGGAGTGGCAGACCTCTCCTGTCTCGCCATGCTGCTCCCCTCAGTAGTGTATTTCAGTCCTTTTCTGCCTGTTCTGCTCCTTGCTCTGTCTCTGGTGAATTCTCTCACCCTCCCGTGCCTCTGGCTTGTATCCCAGTGCTTGTATAAATAAATAAATCTTTAAAAAAATAAAATAAATTTTTAAAAAATGGCTTCTGCTCTGTAGACAGACTTCCTCAGGAACTAAGAGCGGTTGGTAACCTGGGACTCTCAGGCACAACCAACACTTTAATATTTTTTACCTAATGCAGAAATAGGGGTCCCTGCTGGCTCCTGAATGCTTTCGCCTTTCAGTGAATAATAACCATGCATTTAATCATGGGAGAATCTAAAACATTCACCTGCCAATGGTAGTAATAAGTCTAATTCCAGGATCAGCAGAAACCTTGCAAAAATTAATCAAACTAAACAAAACTAACAGTAACAAAACCAAGTCCTACAGGCAATAGAAGAATTTTTGTTAATTGAACTTTACATTTTAGCATTGGTAAGAGACAAGAAAGGACTAGGGCTGGATTTGGGGCTGAAGAGGAAATGACAATGTAGACTTAGGAGAAAGTAAAATACTGATAAAATTGTGTTAAACTTCTCTAACAAGGAAGTAACAGAAGGGAATTATTATTTGTCACATTTGTACTGTGAGCCAACCCTTGCCTGAGTGTTTTTTTTCTTTGTTATTTTGATCTTCCCCAGAACCAGAAGACCCTTCCCTTCCCAGAAAGGGAATCTGGTCATTTTCATTTTATTGGTAAGTAAGACATGGCTTAGAGAAGTTAAATAAGCTGCTTAAGATCACATGGCAAGTTCATGGTCCCTCGGGGCTTCAAATCCATCCCTGTCTGACTTTATGGTACAAGTCTTCCATTGCTGTAAGAAGCATTCTTCTCTTAGCTATTCCTGAAAACATCTGAAACTTTTTCAAGTGTTCCAAGTTATTTTTTTCAATAACTATGGGAATTTTAATTTATAAATAAGATAGTCTTTTCCCCAAAAATCTTGGCAGCTGCTCCAATTTCCACAAAGATAGTACTTAGAGACTGCTTATCATATTCCATCTGCTCTGCCTCTTCACCACCATTTTGGGTCTTACAAAAACTCACTTCCACCTGTCTCTCACATGATTTTCAGGCATTTCATCAGCAATTTCAGTAATGTTGATCTTTATTTTAGAAACTTCAGCATGAATCTATAATCTGACTCCTGAATTTAATGGAAAAGGGTTGGCTGTTACCTCTACATCTACATTTTCTGTCTGTATGTTTCCCATTCTGATCACACTTTTGGGCAACTTCTTTTCAAAAGTATTAAGTTCTTGTCCTTTGTGCAGCTTATAAGGAAATTTTGATCTCACTTGAAATGACCAGGAATATTTAAAAGCTGGTAATTATTGTCAGGGTTTTCTGCAGTTGTGTTTTTCATCTTTGTTTCAGGAATATCCTCTTTAATCTGGGAGTTTCTGGTGATCTCTTGTAACTCAGCTTCAACCCTTTGGCTATCCATCTTTTGCAGAATATCTTCCTTGGCAATATCACCAATTAATCTCTCATTTAGTTCATCTTTCATAAATTTTACATCTGGCCAATGCTCCTTAAGAACTAGTTTTCTAAACTTAAATAAGGGACCAGGAAAATGAATAACTATAAGAAAGTGAAAATCAAAATCAACAAAAAACTATGAACCAGAGACACTTTTTGGGGGGTGGGGGGTGGGAGGGGAGGGATTGGGGTCAGAATGGGGGGGTTGCAATTGTATGGGGAATATAAAAATAAAATTTATTATTAAAAAAAAAAAGAACTAGTTTTCTATTATCGTCACCAGCTTCCACAATTCCCATTTTAATTATAATATGTCTTGATGTGAAAGTCTTTGTGCACTTTTTTTTTTTTTTTTTTTTGGAAGCTTCTGGGCTTTTTTTTCTACCTGGATGTCTGTTTCCTTTCCCAGATTAGGGAAAATTTTAGCCATTATTTCCTCAAATGATTTTTTCCCTCTTTCCCCCTTTCCTCTTAGGACCCTGTAATGCAAATATTATTGCCTTCTATGCTGTCTCAGAAGTCTCTTATGGTATTTTCACTTTTTAAAATTCTTTTTTCATTTTGCAGCTCTCTCTGGGTAAGTTCCATTGCTCTGTCTTACAGATAAGTTCCTCTGCTCGTTACATCTACCATTGGATCCCACTATTGTATTTATTAGTTCTATCATTGTATTCTCAAGTTCTGTAACTTTAAATCTTTCTTAAATTTTCTAGTTCATCGATTTTTTTTTTCAAGTTCAGTGATTATCTTTGTAACCATTACTTTGAATTCTTTATCAAGTACCTTGCTTATCCTGTTTCTTAAGGTCTTTTTCTAGGATTTTGTCTTGCTCTTGTTTGGGACTTGTTCCTCTGTCTCCCAGTTTTTCCTGATTCTCTGTGTTTGTTTCTATGCATTAGGCAACTCTACCACCTCTCCTAGTCTTGAAGGATTGCCTTGGGCGGGTGATACCCCACGGAGTCCAAGAACACAGACTCTGTTGACCACCCAAGATTGGCATTCAAGTTGTGTCCTTGTGTGGACAACATCTACCCACTCACCTGCTATATTGAGTGGTACAGTGGATGGGCCTGTCAACTTGGCCTCAGTATAGGTAGGTGGATGGAGCTCCCAGTGACTGAGGTTAGGAATGTTAAGGTTGAATCACAGAAGTGGGTGGGACTCTTAGTGAAGCTTACCCTAAAACTCTAGTAAGCTGGAGGGAGTGTTACAAGATGGTACCTACCAGTGCTGGGATTAGCAAGATTCCATGAGGTTGCTAAAATGGTGCTGGTGTTTCCAACCTGCCTCTCACACAGATATTTTGAGATTCTTCCTGACTATGAGCCACTGCACTATTAGGTTTCTTCTTCAGCGGGAGTGTATCTCTGTCTCACCTCCCATCTCAGTGTTTCCTTTTAGTCATTATTGTGGAAGCTCTGCTTGTTAAATCAGGTCCATTGAGTAAGTTGTTCCATATGCAGTTATAGCTTGGTTATGTCCACAGAACACAGAAGATGAGTTCAGAATCTTCCTTTGTGGCCATCTTGAACTGAAACTCCAGAGGAAAAAAAACTAGAATGACTGTCACCTTGGTCCACTGAATGCAGCATCTGGAAGCATTTTGAAAAACCAGAATTATAGTTCTCTTAATTAGTACTTAATATGTGCCCAAATTTAATGTGCTATATCCATTAACTCATTTTTTTCTTTACAGCACTTCTATGAAATGCGTTCTCTCATAAATCTCTTTTTACAGTTGAGGAAAAAGACTTAATGATTGAGTAATTTGATCCCAGACTCAGAAATGCTCACTGTGCTATGTCTCACTGTCTATCTCATTGGGTTTCTGTGAGAATAAGTGAGTTTTTGTGTGTGAAAATACTTTGAAAGCCACAAAGCTTTAGATACTTGAAAGCGAGTTCTCAAGAGATAGAAAATGGTATTTACTCTGTGGAACAATCCTTTTAATACTGCACTTGGAAAAGAAAATATTATTGTAGCTAAAATAAAGTTAGCCATGGATGAGAGAAACACTTTGGATAGCAAAATAAATATTTAAAAAAACAAGGATAAAAAAATACAATCAAGATAAGTTATATTTTTTTAAATGGTGTTTTTTGACAGTTTTTATTTTTAAGATTGAAAACTGTTGCATTCCACATTTTATAGAACAGTCTCTGGAACAGGACCGACCTGGCTATAAAAGGATAATTGTATGGTCTAATAGATTGTTCCCACCTTCAACTGCTAATAAAGCTCTTGGAAAATGTATCCCCACTTAACAAATGAGGCTGATATTGCCAAGAAGCCCTTTGCCAAGGTTGTGTTCTCTAAGCTGAAGCTGAATTCATTATTTTGTTCAAGGATCTGCCACCAAGGCAGCCATGGGCAATTTAGCACCCCACATTTAAAGCAGAACTTGATTCAGCTAATATGTTCACTCTGTGTGCTGTGAATGTGACAGCCTATCAGTAATTCAATAAGCAGAAGTAGTGATGTTAATGGAGAGTTCTTCCAGTCAAGTCCTGGTGATAACTTGTATTAAAGGCTGGGCCAAAGTTGTCATGAATATCAAGTTTCTATCTTATGCTGTGTCTGTGCTTATTAAGGAGAAGAGGTAGAAATGATGTATGGGTGTGTGTGCTACCTTATACTACCTAACTCCACTTGCTAGGAAAAAATCACTCATCTTCTTCATACCAAAAAAAAAAAAAAAAAAGAGAGAGAGAGAGAAAGAAAATTTCTTGACCAAAGAAAGTAATTCTGAGTGACTGCTATTTTGGATATTTTTTATGGACTCACACAGCTCTAAGTTAACCTGAAGATAGTCATCTCATATAAGTACTAGTTCGTCCCTTAGGTAGCAAATTTAAAAGCAGGGACAGTTGGAAACTGCTTCCCAAAGTCTGAGTGGCGTTACTCAGCCCTAATACCAATGGAGCCTGAAATTCCATTTAGAAAGGGGCACATAAATGCCTCAAGATTCTGTCTAAAATCCAACAAGAAGAAACTGTGTTATAATATACCATTCACTAAGTACTTCCTGTCCCCAGATTTTACTTCTACAAGAACATCTGAGAGGGATACCAGGGATCCAATAAACAGCTTTTTTTTCCTAAACAGATTTAAGGGTGACTCTCGGGGACTTTGGGCACCAGAGTTACCTGGGAACAGTTAAAGGTTTATCAGGTAGGCTCTGGAGTCAGACAGCCTGGTTTTGCATCCTGTCTCTGCTGCTTGTTAAGTGTGTGACCTGGGGCTCAGTACTCAGTCTTGGGGAGCCTTTATGTTTCTGAGGGCAAACATAAATGTGGAGGAGAACAGAGAGAAAATAAACAGTGCTGTAAGGATCAATTGAGGTAAAGTTTGACACAGTTTCAGGCATATGTAAGCTATTTTATTTATTATTTTTTCTCCCCCTACTTAGAGTTAGCCATTAATTGATCAAGATGTGTCATATACCTCAGGTAGATTGGGGCAAAACAAGCAAAAAACCAAAAACAGATGAGAAACAGAGCTTTGTGCAATACTTTAAATCTCTTCAGCAATCAAAAATTTATAGGAGATGCTATTAGGAAGTAAAATGAACTCACTACCATTCTTTGTTAATTCACTCAATGTTACTTACTATCAAGTACTGTAATAAATATGGCTTGAACACAAAGATGAATCTAATTTGGTACTTGTCTTCAAGAATCATAAACTTGGGGTCTCCCTGGTGGCGCAAGGGGTTAAGTACCACACTATGAAGCTGTCCACAGCCTCTGCAGCAACAGTTTGATCCCTGGCCGGCCAGGGAGAAACTCACATGGTGCAGCAGACCTCTCCTGGCTTGCCCGCTGCTCCCCTCAGCCGTGTAGGTCAGTCAGTCTGCCTGTTCTGTTCCCCACTCTGTCTCTGGTAAATCCTCTCACCCCCTGCATCACTGGCCTGTACCCCAGCTCTTGTATGCACAAATAAATAAATCTTAAAAAAAAAAAAGAATCACAAACTTGTCATGGAGATGAGAGGGTGCTATTATTGGAAAGTGGTAGGGTATGGAAGGGAGCCTTCTGGGCATTTAGAAGTATGCTATTTCTTGGTCTGGGGGATGGTTCTAATAATTAAGTTATGCATTTATGTTGTGTATACTTTTTGTTGTATGTTATATTCACAACAACAACAACAAAGTCTTTAAATGATATGCAAATTATATCTCAGTAAGAAAATCATGGGATAGGACTGACCTTGGACTAAAAAATGTTGGCCTAAATATGGCATGGAAAGCACAAGCAATCAAAGGGAAAAAAATAGATGAATTCATTAAAATTAAAAAATATCTGGGCCTCCCTGTTGGTGCTAGAGGTTAAGTCATAGCACTATGAAGCTATTCACAGCCACTGTAGCACAACACGAGTTCCATCCTCAGGTGGCCAGGGAACTAATTCACATAGTGCAGCAAACTTCTCCTGTCTCACCCACTGCTCCCCTCAGCAGTGTATTTCAGTCAATCCGCCTGTTGTGTTCCCTACTCTGTCTCTGGTAAACCCTCTCACCGGCCCCCTCCCTGCACCTCTGACCTGTACCCCAGTTCTTGTATGCATAAATAAATCTTTTAAGAAAAATTAAAAATATCACAACAAAGAACATTATCAAGAAATTGCAAAAAAAACAGCCCAAAGAATTGAAACATGTACAAATCATATATGTGATAAGGGCCTAGTACCTAGAAAATATAAGAACTATAATCCACTTGATTATATATCAATAAAACTGAAATAAAAGAAATGAATGAAAAAAAAACCACTATAACTTATCAATAAAAAGGTACACATAACCCCATTAAAATGAGTAAAAGATTTGAATAGACATCTCCCAAAAATACATCCCACACTCACTGGGATAGTGATAATGAAAAGTCAGATAATAACAGGTGTTGGCAAGGATATGGACAAATTGGAGTCCTCATAGTTATTTTGGAAAGGGGAATTAGTGATTACTAATGAGTACAAAATTTCTTTGTGAAGAAAAATAAGAAATGTTATAGAATTGTTAAAATGGTTGCAAACTGTGACTATACTAAAAATCAAATGCTTAAATTCTATAATAAGGGAATATTATGGCTGGTAAATTTTATCTCAATAAAACAAAGTATAAAGTATGGGCAGTTTCATGCTTCGCAATAAATATATTTGACTGAATTGTAAAGTTTATAAAGAAAGTAATAGTAATGGAAAAGTACTTGAGGAGAATTAAATTTGAAAATACAAATTAGAAACAAATTACAGAGGATTTCCATTGCTGGGAAACTGGCAGTAGAAAACTATTGAAGGTTATTGAGAAAGTAAGTAATATGATCAGTGTGTGGGTCAGGAAATTTAGTCTAGCATCATTTTCATCATCATCACTTCATCTTTCCTATGTTTTGCACTAGAGAATACAAGTGATTTTGTTCTTGGCAGTTTGATTTTGTGCTAGGGAATATACCTGATTTTAGAATTTTAGAATTTAGAATTTTCCAAAGGGCTTGATCATATTAGTCTGGTAATTTGCATTACGTAAATCTTCACCATAATATGAAACATTATGGCTATATATAGGCATGACTTTCTTTCATAGGAAATACATACTGGTAAAATCAGAAGATAAAAGATTTTTGTCATATTCACTAAAACATATACCTTCCTTGGAGAACAGGACAGGGTAAACTTATTACTGAATAAGTACTGGTCACAATAGGACACTTACATAAATTCAATGAATTTATGAAGCACTCTGAAGGATTTGAGAATTTGCCCTGCTGGCAAGCTAAGAAGTTAGCCAACAACATTTTCATGGATGCTGGTGTAAGACTCAAGACACCTGGGCCAGAGACAAAGAACTTTTTAATCTATATTTTACCATTGTCAATTTCTACTTTAGTGGGAGAGTTAACTACAGAATTTTTAGAAATATGATTTAAGAATGAATATTTGGTAGTTTAATAAATATAAAATATTAAATGCATAGGATACATAAGATCTCTTTCCCATATTGCTCTTGAAGTAGATGCTTACAAGACCATTGGAAAGTTTATAAAGCAATTGTTAGCTTTTAAGATTGAAAACTATAGGCTGAAATAGAATTAAGAAATCCAAAGCAAATCACTTGAACTTATATGCAGATCTAACTTTTTCAAAGCAATTCCTCAGAAGGACAGTTTCAAAATTATTTTAACTTGATAATTTGTTGTTCATATCAGCCTTCTTAAATTTATTTCACAGGGAAGAAAAATTCACAGTGAATGAGAAAACATTCTGTAGTGAATTCTTCTAGTGTTTCCTACAATATTCCCTGGTCCCCATGTGGTTTAATCAATACAATACACTTATTAAAAAACAAAACAAAAAAACCTCTTTCTAGAAATTGCATGAAACAGTCTTGCCTATATTTAAAGTTTTATTTCATTTAAACCTGATAAACTGCATGGGCATGCACAAATAATCTCAGAGCAGCAGTGTCAGCAGAATTTTCTTGGAGTCAGACAGTATACTGAGTACTAGTATATGAGGGAAAAGGAGACTATGGTGGGGTTTCTGGGGTCTGAGGCTGCAGGCAGCAATTTTTTTAGAGTAATTGGAAATGCTTTGTTGTGAAGGAATCAGTTACCAAATTAGGTTAGAGATGCATGTGTGATTCATACACATGGAGAGATGATCTCTTCACTATTTTCCTAGCCTCCCAAAGCCATTTGCTTCAATTTTGTGACCTCCACTCTAAAGACTGAAAGTCTAGCCTAGGATCTGTTTTCTATAGTTTTCTAAATGCTGATCCATCCATTATTAAAGAGATTTGGCTGTAAGCATCAGATTACTGCATTTCTTGTAAACCAGCTTAGTGGCAACAAAATCCAATTCATCTCTAGACATTCAGTATTTTAGCTGAACCCTTCTATTTTTTCCTCTTCTTGGTTAAAGAAGAGCAGCAAATAAATCCATGCACCTATTTGGCTATTTACTTTCAAAAGAGCTGAATGTATAACCTTTTGTCCTGTCTCAGATATTTGCTGAATTTGCACAAAAATGTGTGTGTGTTTCTAGTCTTTTTCTTTTTTCCTTGGGTGGGGGGGATACTTCTGCTGAAGTATTTTCTTTTTCTTGAACAGAAAAGCAGAAGTGGCAGATTAAGAACCAGGATATGTAGCCTCTCCTTTCATCTCTTAATCCCCTATGTATAACCTATTGCATTAAGATAATGCTTCTGGGAATGTGCTAGAGGTTTCTAGGATGTGTGTGACTGCTGGTGAGCTGGGATAGGCTAGGTTACAATTTCTATGAGTCTGGAGTTGTAAATTAAGAGAAATAAGTAAGGATTAAATACACAGAGAATGTTTGTCAAACACAGCTAGTTCTTATGGCTGAAAAAAGACAGTCTGGGAGCAGCATTTCCTAAACTAAGTAGGATTTGATTTAATTTGATGTGTGGCAGATTAAGAGGACAGTCCCTTAAGGAAACCCAGACCACAGTCCCTTGTTACAAGACTATACATAACTTGTCATTTTTGTTTTTGCCTGAGTTGATTGGATGCTCAAAACCATTTAAAATTTTTAAATTTTAAATCTTCTCATGATGTCTTCTTTCTACTTCATCATATAATGTGCATATGTACATATAATGTATCTGTGGGTGTTTATGTGTGTGTGTCTTTGTCTTTCATATAAAGTATTTATAGTTGTTTTGGGAAAGACCTAAGATAATAAATATCCTCTGCCCATAATCTTTAGTTAGCACTTTCTTTTATATGAAGGGAACACTAAAGCTCATTTTGAACAGGGAATATACAGAAAGATGACACAAAACAAAAAGCAAAAAAACCCAAACACCAAAATCCACTCAGATCTTGAGTTGATTATGGTTGAGCAGGAGCAGACTTTCAACTTCCCTTTCTTACTAATGCCAGGATTTTACTCAGATTGCAAAAACGTGGTTGAGATGTAGTGACTGGAGGACACAACATCTGTGAACAAAAAGCAAGAGGGCTGTGATTACAATCCAAGTTCCAGGGCCTGGGCCTGACATTTGAGAAGGGGGGGGTGGGCAGGCCAGCTCCTTTGTCTCCCTAGTTCCGCTCCCTTCCCGCTTGCCCCCTTCTGCTGCCCAGCCAGGCCTGTCAAATCCAGGAGCACCGAATCTCTCCACCCTTTCTACTCTACTCTGCAGACAGTTTCTGTCCTGTTCCCTCAGGATTATTAGGAGACAGAATCCAATTCGATAAGCAAATTCACGGAAAAGATTAGTGTAGGGGCAGGATAGGCACAGTGCAGGTTTTCTATGATCCAAGCAGACCGGGGTAAAGGAGAGTCTTGGAGCCCTCGGTGTGTTTCTCAGGCTCTTATTTCATGTAGTGTGGCAAACAGGTACAAGGGGCAGGGGCAGGGGGCCAACAGGCCTTCAAGCTCCTGGCAAGTCTTCACTCTGGGTTTCTCTGGCCTTCTTTCTCCCCTTCTCTGTCCTGCCTTTCTCCTGCTTCTGCTTCTCCTGGTGACTCTCTCAATCCTCCTCCCATGGCCCACAGAAGTAAACAAGATAGTTTGCAACAATGTAACAACTGCATGTGCCCCATCAGGCAGGGCAATCCTAATGGTGGGAGGACAGAAAAGCCTGAAAACCATTTATCCCACAATAAGATAATACAAAAACTCATCCCTTTCTCAGACCAGTAAGAGAGGCATTGCAGTCACCTTTACATATTGTTTCCATGTCCTGTGGATCCCTAGAATCAGGACTTGGAAATACCGAAGGGTCCACCCTCTCTTGCCTTCTCTTTTCACCTTCCTGCCTCTCACCCATCCCTGCTTCCAGCAAAGAACCTGAGCTCTGGGAGTTTTTTCTCCCCACATGAAAACGAGAATTTAAATCTCTTTGGGGCCAGAGTTGGGAAGAAGAATTGGAAAGTATATAAGCTCCTAATTCAATGTTTTCCCTAATATAAATAGAAAGTTGATACAACATATTTGAAAGAAGAGTTTGAAATCATTTGAAACTTTGTTTCAGAAGCAAATATTCAGAGAATTAGCCATTGATGGTGTTTACATGAAACCTGTCCTTTTAGAATGAGTAAGGTATGTTTGTTCACCTATCTGGAGAGGCTTTGATGCTTCAGCATAAAAGAGGAATTAGGAGCGAGAATTTGAGACATCCTGACCGTATGATTTGGGGAGTGGAGTTGGCTTTGGCCAGGTAATCCCTTTATATCATATAGAAAAGTATTTTTGAAGAATGTTGCCTGTGACCCACGTTTTGACCTGCAGTTCCTGAAAAGTCTTTATGCATCACCTTTAGTCCTTTCCCAAGTCATTTGAAAATAAATAGAAGAGAATAATGTGACCAGGGGCTCTATTGTATTTACAGCTTAGGCAGGATGGCAGTAGACATAGGGCTGGTTCATTGTTCTTTATTTCTTATGTCCGTAATTTATCATAATTAAATGCTTTTTAAAAACAACTAAATAGAGTCAATGGTTGAGGAAATTAGTCCCAGATAGTCATAGGATTCGTTTGCATAGATACTAATTTGGTTTTGTTATTGGTTTTTTTTTTTCTGCGTTCTTCTCCTTTGAACAAACATAACTGGAATTTACAGATATAAGTAGGTTGCTTCCCACTCTGACATACAGAAGAAAATACTTGTATAAGAAAATACTGCCATTTGCTTAAATATCAGCAGCTTTCATCTCTGTAGATTGGGGTGTAAGTGAGCATAAATATGTTTGATCAATAAGCATAAATATTTGTGTTGTTAACTTTATCTTCCTAAAAAGGACTAAGAAAATTGTATATTTAATTGGCAGTTCACAAAGTCCACAGAAGACTGTGAATAGCAATCAGTACATTTTGAAAAGGATGTTTGAAATATGCAGAAAAAGATTATTTGCCTAAAATAAGAGCAACAGTTTGTAACCATATAATGAATAGGATAAGATCAAGGTAGTAGGATTAATCATGGAACTTTCCTTGTATAATCTCATGAGTGCAGGCAAAGCCTGTTGGGAACAAGCCGTGTGGTCTGGCTGACCATCTACTTTCATGTCCCAATCCACTGGCATATATTCAATAGTTTTTATAAAGTGGGGGGGAAAGTTGCTTCTTTGGCTGTGATAGGGAGAGGGAGTAATAGGGAAAAAAGCCTCACACTAGGGTTTTTAGTGGTAACTAGAACCACCGTGTATGACCATGCAAATTTTGCTCTGCAGGACTTCTGGGGACACCATTCACACAGATTCCAAAACGAATGACACCCCCTGTAGTTGTGCAATGTCTCAGCTCTAGTGGTAATCATTTATTTGGTGATTTGGAAATGTTTCCAGAAGTGCCCTTGTGAAGGACAAAGGTCTACTGTGTATCTTATATACTTCACTATTAACCCTGTAACTTGTACAGAGTAATTAATAAGTATCTAGTCGTGACGAAATGAGAGAAAGCAATTTAAAAGAATAGGTACATAGAAATATAATTCACATGTCATAAAATTCACCTACCTATAGTGTACGATTCAATGATTTTTAGTGTATTTGTGGAGTAGTGCATTGCCACAATCAAGTTTAAAGTGTTTTATTACTCTCCCCAAAAAACTCAGACTGATTAATAGTCACACCCTGTTCCCTCCTCCCCTCAGCTTTTGGCAATCACTAACCTACTTTCTGCCCCTATAGGTCAACCCATCCTTGACATTTCATATAAATGGAAACGCAACATCAAGTGGGCTTTTGTGATTGACTTCTTCCATGTAGCATGTTCTAAAGATACGTCTGTTTTGAGCATTGAATTGCTATTTCTTTTTATTGTCAGGTTATATTTCATTGTATGGATATGCCACATTTTACTTATCAATTCATCACTTCGTGGGCATCTGAGTGATTTCCCCTTTTTGACTATTAGGAATAAGGCTGCTGTAAACATTCATATACCAATTGTGTATACGTCGGCTTTCAATTCTCTGGGATACATACCTCAGGAGCAGACTTTCTGGGGAGAAAGGCAAACTTTAATTTAGAAATCTCTTCATTATTAGCTGTTACATTAAAAGTCATCTTAATGGTTTGTGTCTGCCTGGCTGGTACTTCTTGGGCCTGTACCAATCTTCTTGCACCCCTCCCACCCCTGTTGTGAACCAGTAGCTGAACCACAGAAAATTGAATTGTACTAAATGTTTAGTCTCTTCTAACAGGGTCATACTTACATTGAATTCACTCTGATTTATTATTTTGCTACTGCACTTGGAACACAGACAGTATTCACTAAGAGTTGGAACTATAGAGTGGAAACAGAGCTTCCCTGTTTCTATTCGTCAACTCTCAAAGGATGGATGGAGCTGATTTCAGATTATTCTAGGGCCTTTGCTCTCTTAGTTTCTTGCCATCCTTCTTTCTTTTGGTCTTTTTGCTTTTCATTAGTCCCATTTATTGAGCTAAGGGACCTGAAACACAGATAATTCAGCCAAAGCATTTTGATGGCCTTTATGTAAAAAGAATTTTTGATATGTATATCATCATGGTTTTTCTGTGCCTTATAAAATTGTGCAGTTTATCCTGAAACTAGAACATTGCAGGTTGCCTCTTTCAACCTATTCTTAGTTTCTAGCATTGTTCTATTTGAGTTATTAAGGATGGTAAAATGAAATTACACTAGAGGGAAACTGGTTAAATGTACAAAATACAGAGTTTTCTTTTAAAGGAAATATCTAAGTGGAAAGATTTTTAAATCATCATAATAGTAACTTTACACTTGGTTATGCCGGTTAGGACTTTGCAAAATGAATTTTACCTTGGAGTTAAGCATTAATGGACTTGTCAAGTCTGATTTTTAATGAGCCATTTCTATTTCAACTGTGCACATACTAACAATTTTCTTCGGTAGCATGTATATTTAAGTAGGTGGCTGTAAAGAATAAGCAGTGAGAGGAATGCTGTTTGACTTTTAAGAGGAACATTGTTTCAGTGAAAAGGAATAAAATATGGACTCCCCTTGAAGCAAAGCAGTTTGCACTTCTGTTGTCCAGATTTCTTAAGAACCTGATAAAGCATTAGCCCGACCGTATCCAGCATTCCCCATTTAATTCTCTTGGACTCTTTTCCACAGAATGAAATTGGTTGATTCATAGGCTGGCCTGAGGTTTTCAATAGAGAGCTTTTGGGGAATGTTTAGGAAGTGTTCCAGCCAGCCATCAAGTCTGTTGACAGGTGGTCCAGCCAAGAGAAAGAGTATTAGTAATAACAATGGCTCACACTTCCATAGCTCAATCACACTTTGGGCAGTTTGCTAAGCACCTTGCATATATTCGCCCACTTGATTCTCATAGCAATTCTAGGAGGTCGGCCAGTTTTTACTCTCAATTTAGATGAGGGAACTCAGGTACAGTAAATTAAGGAACTGGACTTACATCACACCACCACTTGAACACTGGTGGTCCAGATGCAGAGGCAGTGCCCTTAACCACTTAATATTCTTGCACAGACGGAAACGTGGAGAAACACATACCTGTCTCTGGCCAGAGTGCTGGAGGAAGAAGATCGCAATGAACCGGGGAACTGAGGCATTTTGTTGGGTTGTCCTGGTCTTTCACTGCTTGGATAATTTCAGAGGGTGAAAGAATCCTAAATTATAAGGAATTCAGGCCACCAAACTAGCTTATCTTTAAAAATGTATCCTTAACAACCCAAATGCCCAAAAATAGATGACTGGATCAAGAAGATGTGGTACATATATACCATGGAATATTACTCAGCATTCAAAAAAGATAAACACATGCAATTTGCAGCAACATGGATGGCACTGGAAGGGATCATGCTCAGCGAAATAAGCCAAAAAGAAAAAGAAAAATACCGGATGGTCTCACTCATAGCAGGAATCTAGAAAACTTAAATAAGGGACCAGGAAAATGAATATAAGAAAGTGAAAATCAAAATCAACAAAAAACTATGAACCAGAGACACTTTTTGGGGGGTGGGGGGCGGGAGGGGAAGGATTGGGGTCAGAATGGGGCGTTTGCAATTGTATGGGGGAATATAAAAATAAAATTTAATATTTAAAAAAAATAAATAAATAAAAAAAAAAAATAAAAAATAAAAATGTATCCTTTTCTTCTTCAAGATGAGTGCTCTGGAATACAATGTTGTCCACTATGGTGGTAAGGATGAGGAAAATGGCAAAAGAGTCTAATTAAAACAAGTCAAAATTTAAGATGAAAAAGCTAAATCACAAGACTAACAAAGTGAGAAGGTTGTAATTCCTGTGTTCATGTAATCCTGGTGTGACTTTAATCTTCCATACTTAAAATTTATGGAAACAATCTAACTGTGGCATAATGAAACAAAGAGTTACCATCTCTTTTCACTTGTGCTTAAATACTGTTAACAGTTTATGGAAGCATAATGTGCTTTGAAAGAATGAGTCAGGGTTTATGGCCTCAGCAACTGAAGGTCTTTTGAGGACAAAATAAAGTTAGGGTATTTGGGGGGAAACTCTTGAAGAATGAACAGAGTCAAAAATAATGCTCCCTTTGGGATTCCCCACTGTCTAGTAAAAAAGGATAAAGAATTGGCTTATAAAATGGAATCCAGCCAATGAATGAGTTGGATTTTATTTTCATGATTACTGTCAACTCACTGAGGCAAAGACCTTCATTTGCTGAGGCCATAAACCCTGACTCCCTCTTTCCAATGAACATATTACCCACTTATATATCCTGACACACAGTAGGGTATCTATACTTAATAGCAACAGCAAACATTAAAATTAAAAAAGCAACTTACCACATGGGGGAAGATATTTGCAAATCATCTATCAGACAAAGGGTTAATATCCACACCTATATAAACAACTCATACAATTCAACAACAATAACCAAACAACCTGATTTTAAAATGGGCAAAGGAGCTAAACGGACCAATATGTAATCAAAGACATATAGATGATTACCAGACACATGGACAGATGTTCTTGATAGCTTATCACTAAGGAAATGCAACTGAAAACCACAGTAAGATTTCATACCATACTTGTTAAAATAGCTTTTATTAAAAAGATTAAAAATAGGGGCCTCCCCGGTGGCACAGCTGGGTTGTGAAGCTGCCGGCAGCCTCTGCAGCACCGGTTCGTTTCCCGGCCACCGGGTGAGAGTCCCATATGGCGCGCAGACCTCTCCTGCCGCCCGCTGCTCCCCTCGGCAGTGTACTTTGTCAGTCTGCCTGCTCTGCTCCCCGCTCTGACTCTGGTGAATTCTCTCGCCCTTCCATACTTCTGACTGTACCCAGTGCTTGTATAAATAAATAAATAAATCTTTTAAAAAAGATTAAAAATAGTAAATTTGGTGAGGCTGTAGAGGAAGGGAAACCTCATAAACTGTTGGTCAGAAGGTAAATTGGTGCAGCCACTGTGGAAAACAATATGGAGAATCCTCAAAAATTGAAAATGGAATGACCACAAAATCCAGCAATTCCCTTTCTATTTATTTGTCTGAAGAATATGAAAACACTAATTTAAAAAGATATATGCACCCCTATGTCCTTTGCAGTATTATTCAGAATAACCAAGATATGGAAACAACCTAAATAGTCACTGATAGATGAGTGGATAAAGATGATGTGGTATATGTGCATAGTGGAATACTACTCAGCTATAAAAAAGATGAAATCTTGCTACTTGCAACAACATGGATGGATCTGGAATGTCTCATGCTAAGTGAAATAAGTAAGAATGACAAGTAGTGTGTGATTTCACTTATATGTGAAAGATAAAGCATCAAAACAAATGAACAAGCAAAACAAACCAAAACAAACTCTTAGATTCTGACAGTAGAATTGTGGTTACCAGAGGGGTATAAAGGGTGTGTGGTGGATAAAACTAGTCGAAAGGATCTGGTTGATAGGATGGCAATGGATGGAAACCAGATCTTTGGTGATGGTATGGTATATGGTGTGGTATGGTATATACAGATGTTGAGGTGTGAAGCTGTATATCCCAAATGCACATAGTGTTAAAAACCAGTGTTACCTCTAAAAACAAAAGCCAAATGCATAATTACCATTTATCAACATTTTCCATGTATACTATGTATTTCATAACCTCCATTCTATGAATGAATAAACTGAGTCTTGGAGAGTTAAGTCAGTAGCCAAATATCACATAGGTCATTTGACTAAAAGGTTCGATTTCTTAACCACTGCTGCACATAATGGCTGGCCTTAAGGTTGAGGCTGAAGTTTTTGGAATATCTCTTGTGGTTAGTGGGGTAATCCTTGAAAGTTTTCTGAATAAGAAACTTAAAAAAGTAATACCTGGGGTGACGGCAGAATGGTTTGGTGGCTTTTGCATTTTAGTCTGGCTATGAAGTGACAAGGGTCTGAATTAATATGCCAGGTTAGACCTGAAAGGACAGGAGAGATGGAGGACTACCTGAGAAGGGATGGACGATCCTTGAAGCATGGATACTGACTGGCTATGTTACATTGTACTGGAGAGAGAAAGGAGTGGAAGATGAATGTGAGGTCTCCAGAAAAGTGACAGAAAAATTGTTGGTGTTTTGAGGAGAAATAGGAGAGCAGGAGATAAATCTAGTTAGGAAGGGATTTTAGGCCCGTGGTAAAGTGTTGGGCTGTGTTAATGGCAGGGCACTGATGTACAGTGGATGCCAGTTACTGAGAAGTATGGCACCCCTTTCCTTGCTGCTAGAGTCTTTTTCTTACTGTATAGAAGCTGAAATTCCTGGTGTCTCACTTTCCCAGTCTCCTTTGCATGTGACCGAACTCTGGTCATGGACACAAATGGATACTTGCTGAGGGTTTCAAGGAAAGATTTTTCTTTCTGATGCTATAAAGCAAGAAAAATCTCTTTCTGCTTTGGTTTTCCAGTGGAAGTCCAACTCCAGTGGAGTTGCAGCAGCCATCTTATTATCTTGAAGCATAGCCAATAAAACAGTTGGGGACCTGTTTCACTCAGAACCCTGATACTGGGGAACTCCTGATGCAGGGTAAATGATTTTCAGGCTTTTCTGCCCTCCTGCCATTAGGATTGCCCTGCCTGAGATGGGGGGGGGGGGACCTGCATTTTGTTACATTGTTATTTTCAGTTGTGTTGTTTACTCTTGTGGGCCATGGCTGCAGTGTTGATATATATTGGCCAGGAGAAGCAGAGGCAGGAGAGCAAACAGGACAGAGAAGGGAAGAATGCCAAAGAAGCCCAGTGTGAAGACTTGCTGGGGGCATGGAGGCCTATTGGCCTCCTGGCTCCCCAGCACCCCTGCTCTGCTCTAATAATACAGATCCTGCTCTGTGCTCATCCTGGCATGACACATGATAAGCACTGAGACCATCATCTCTTGATTACCATGTGATAAAAAGCAACCTTCCCTTTATCCAAGCCATTATTAGTGGGTATTCTGTTGCTTAAAGCTAGAGCATCCATGTTGGTGTAGGCTTTATGCAGGTCCCAGATAATGTTAGGATCCAAATCTTGCTTTATTTTCTTTTTTGAACATTAATTTTTAAAAACACCAAATGGGAGAAATCACCAGAATTGCTCACTGCAAATAGTTCCTAAAAAGAGGGGGGAATGCACTTGGAATACCACTTCTAGAAAGCAAGGGCTTTTGAACAAAAGTTTCTAAAGGTTAATAACAGCCTGGCCCAGAAGGTAGAGCAGCCTGCTGGTAGGTGAGCTTCCATGTTTAGGTTTCAGAGTTGCAAAGTGCTTCTTAAATGGCAACAGGGCTCATTAGTAAATTGAAGCATTCCCCCAGCCCCTAGATACAAACTAGGCAAAGGAAGTATTTTCTGCTTTTAGAACTCCTGCTCTTTTTCATTTGCTTACTCCCACCTTCCTTGCATTTGCTGATGTCTGCTGGCAGGGAGGCTTGCTTCAGCCCAGTGATGGATGGGCACTAACCAGAATCAGCTTGCTTTGTGAAGCTTTTGAATTGCAGCAAGTGTGCATTCTGAAGGTCTGAATGACTGATGGAAAAGTAATTGATTGCAAAATTTCAAAATGAGACTCAAAAGGTAATTTACAATTTATATTTCACAAGAGCCAACACTTTTTTTACACGTTTTATGTCTCAAAATTATTTTAGGCCATCTGACTCCTGAAGCTTTGTGTGTTACATACGAAGTTGATGATAAGAAAATTCTAGTGAGAGAGAAAAAAAATATGCTACATTGATTCTAATCTGATTAATAACTGTCACCCAGGGAAAATCATTTAAAATATCCAAACTTCCATATTTGCCAATGAAAATATTTGACTGGATCATGTATAAAAGCCTGTCCAAATGACCTAGATTGTCTATTAATGTAGGCACAGATTGCCCTGTTCCACATGGCAGGTAGGTGGGATATGAGGTTTCCCTGCATTCCTCTCTGGGGAAAGACACCTGAGGAAAATAAATGAGAATTTTTTTGAGGTATAATCTCAACAAAATTTGGTTTTGATAATGGGATTCTGGGTGAGATGACAGATAAATACAGAGCACCTAATTAAATTTGGATAGCAGATAAACAGAAGTTTATTTTATTCTTCAGTATTTTATTCTTTAGAATTTTATTTTTTTCTTTAGGATTTTATTCTTTAGAATTTAATTTTATTCTATCCTGATTATTACATGAGACATTGTTCTCCTAAAAATTA
The DNA here is from genome assembly GCF_014898055.3 of Talpa occidentalis. Taxonomy (NCBI): domain Eukaryota; kingdom Metazoa; phylum Chordata; class Mammalia; order Eulipotyphla; family Talpidae; genus Talpa; species Talpa occidentalis. Next base: position 44,738,773 of record NW_023604972.1, read on the forward strand.
TTCATTATCTATTTGAAATTCATATTTAATTGGGAGTCCTGGATTTGTATTTGCAAAATCTGGCAATTCTAATTCAGGGTAGAGTAGTTGATGGCAGTAGTGTCGGCCAAAGTGCTCAAGAAAGGGTAAAGGGAGAACTGTTGGAAGATTCTGTATGTTTCATAGATTCTGTCTGATAGATCTGATGGGCCTGCAAGGACCCACCAGCCAAAGGTGAGGAGAGTGAAAACAGGGATATGTCAGAAGTGGCATATGAAGAGCGCTTTGTCTGCCTGTTCTTCTCTATTTATCCTTGAGTATCTTTTCTAATCCTTCCCCCTTCTCATCCTTAATTGATGTTAACATAAAATGAAAATATTACTCTTTTATTATAGGCTGTAGTGTGACATTTATTTGTCCTTGTTCTGAATTTTGAAATGAGTGGGTTGGCTCTTATTTATTTTTTCTCATTCTCCATGCTTACTGCCCCCTCCCTAATTAAATTGATTTCTGCTGGTATGTGCTCCAAATTGATTTCCCCACCCCATGGACTAGCTATTTCTTAACAGAAAAGCAATTGCCAAATTCCTCAAATTCTTTTCTAAATTTCTGTTTATTTTCAGATTTTATTTATGTTCATCATTTTATTCATGTTTATCCGTTGCCTCTATACTCTTTATCCACCTAATATGTCTCTAAGGAAGTAAAAAGTTTGAGTCTTTACAACAAACAGAGGGACAGAGTTGCTCTTGGATTTCCACCGAGGTATGTAGCTAGCTGCTCGGAGTGCTTCAAAGATAGAATCGACATTGTCCACAAGTCACTAAGTTTGTTCCTGTTTGTCAAACAAGATCACTTAACACCTCTGAGTTGGGTAACTTCTTTCCCATGAAATAAGAGGACTGCTGAGCTGGAGACATGGAGGAGACCTCTTCCAGATGGCAAGCACTTCAGGCCACAAGGCCCTTACATTAAAAGTAGCAAGAGAATGACCTGGAAAAAGACAGAACATGCTGATACCAACATACACTTGGCAGGAGAAGTGGCTGAGGTAGGTGCCTGCTCATAGGAGGCTCCCACTTCCAAACATTGGCAACTCAGAGAAACCACAAGCCCCGGCTTTTAAATTATTTACCCCAGGGGTAAGTAGCAGGATGGGCTTTCTGTGGTGCTGGCTGTGTGGTGTGGTGTTCCCAGGGGTCCTTGTTTGTGGCCTTTGGTGACCCACAAGCAAGATATGAAATTTGGTGAATTGAGGTCATGGTCAAGGCCATTTCTAGAGGGGCTGCTTAAGTTTGTCACTTATGCAACCTGATCTGAAGTGTGAAAGGCTTTCCTCTTTTAAGAAATTCTTACCTACTTTTCTTGAAATTCTTGCTATGAGAACTGCTAGTTAGACCAAAACATGCATTCAAAACAGCATTTTTTCTATGTGCTAAGGCTTTTGGGATACTGAGGACAAAATGAACGGCCCCCAATGTCTGGGAGCTTATAAAATAAAGGAAAGTAAAAAAGGAATATACAGTTTGGGAGCAAATGGATATATCAATGAATCAGAGATATTGCTATGATTAAAAAGTATGTGTGATGGGAATACATACAAGATTGGAGGTGAAGCGGGTATGTTGAGAGCTTGGAATGTAAGAATTTAAGATTTGAGGGCTAGAGCATTTTGCCTAAGGACAAATTCAGGATAGGTCATGGACACAGATGTCTGAATCAAGTGGAGGGAGGGTCTGTAGTGAGGTGGTCAACGGCCTGCAGTACTAGGGAGTGGAATGGGCAGCCTTGTGGACATTGTCAGCACTGAGCTTGCAGCTGTGACGCATTGTACCCGCAGCGATGCTCTCACTTCCTGCATCTGAGCCTGTGTACAGTGTGTGTCCCCGATGATAACAGTGGGCAAGGTCAGGTAATTGGAGGTACAGGTTCTCCTAGTTAGACCTAATTTACTTGGTGGCTTATAACCTACACTTTTGTCAGCAACTTAAATATTCCCATCCTTCAGTTTTCATGGTGTCACAGGTTTTCTTGGACCAGTTAACCTTTCTATTACATTGCTCAGTCTGAACTACGTTCTGATCTGATCTTGATCTCTCTCTCTCTCTCTCTCTCTCTGTCTCTCTCTTCCCCCCTCCCCCTCTAATTATCTTGCTGACCCAGGCGCTAAAAAGTAAGGAACACCATGATATTATATGAGACACAATTGGTGTGATAGAAAGGATACATGACTTTTATCTGCCTAGAATGTTCCTCATTCTCTTCTCCATTCATTTAAGTCTTACTTAAATCCTTTGGATTTAACTGTCTCTGTTCTCCCTAGACTATTTCAAAACATCCTGCCCCCATTATATACTCTTCTCTCTCTTTTAAAGATTTTATTTTTATTTATGCACATAAAAACTGGGGTACAAGCCAGAGGTGTGGGGGGGGGTATAGTGGTGAGAGGATTCACTAGAGACAGAGTAGGGAGCAGAATAGGTGGATCTACTGAAATACACTGCTGAGGGGAGCAGTGGGTGAGGCAGGAAAGGTCTGGTGCACCGTGGGGGTTAACTCCTGGCTGGGGATCGAACTCATGCCACAGTGGCTGACGATAGCATGATAGTACTGAGACTTTAACTCCTGTGCCACCAGGGAGACCCCCATTATACACTCTTTTTTTAAGATTTATTTATTTATTATTTATACAAGCACTGGGTACAGTCAGAAGTGCGGGAGGATGAGAGAATTCACCAGAGCCAGAGCGGGGAGCAGAGCAGGCAGAAGGACCGAAGTACACTGCTGAGGGGAGCAGCGGGCGGCAGGAGAGGTCTGCGTTCCATGTGGGACCCTCCTCCGGTGGCCGGAGAGCAGGGGGGGGGGGGGGGGGGGGGGGTGGGGGGGGGGTGTCGCGCCACCGGGGAGACCCTCCCATTATACACTCTTAAAGTACCCTATTCCCCTTCTTGACTCTTACCACAGTTGTATTTAAAGACACCAAAAAATTAAATAATTCATTGCTTGAAGTCTATCTCACTTGTGGTATAACATCTTTAAGGACAAGGGCCACCTCTGTATTCCTAGCTCCCAAAAGAATGTCTTACCTAGAGTGTGCTCAATAAATATTTATAGAACAAATAAATGAATGTGTAGTGAGAGTTAGGAAAGCCCCAGTTCTAGTCCTTGACCTGATCCTACTTAGCTGTGCGATCTTAGACAAGTCACTTCAACTCTCTGAGTAGAATATATTTTTCATCATTTTAGCATTGCAGGATTTCTGACTCCACAGCATTATCAGTTAAACACTTTAACGTCTTTTAACCCTAACAGTATGTGAGGATTAATTAAAACTATTCTGGAATTAAAAAAAAAAAAAGCTTATCTGTAGACAAACTAATATTTTTTTTTGTTTCAGTCATCTGATGCTAAATAATTCCCCCATTTTGTAGCTTAAACAATACTTTATTACTTAAGGTAAGTAGAAAAGATGTTAAAATAAAGATCAAAGAGAAAATCAATTAAATAGAAATAGACAAGAAGAAGGCAAGGCAGCAGTTCCTGGGGAAGTTTCAGGAAAGTGTATTCAGGGCAGAGGGCACTGCTTGTCCTGGATCCTGCAGCAGGGCAGGCCTGGCATGTTAGAGCCCAAGGGAAGAGGCCTGAGTGGCTGGAGCAAACAAGCATGCAGGACAGAATTGGGCAGCAGGTCCTGGCGGGGCCCTTGGCTAACCAGGACTTGGATTTTTTCCTCTGAGTGAGGTGGGAAAACACTGGAGGGTTTTGAGCAGAGTGGTATGACTTGACATGTTCAGTCCTTTTCTTTGGATGCTTTCTAGTTTATTCTCTTGATCCTAGTCATTCAAGTTGGTAGTTTTCTGGGTTATGAGACAGAACAATCCAATTTAACATGATTTGAAATAGGTTGCTTCTTTGGGCAGGCATTTATTTCATGTTTGTAGATTTGGGAGTTTGCACTTTTGATTCCCAGAGCGTTTGCAAAAATGGGGTTGTCCTAGTTGAAATTTTCATGTTGCTTACCTGCCTTCCTCGAACTGGACTGAGGTTCATGTAGATTGACAGTTCAAGGAAAACAGATAAATAGATGCCTGGATGGTTAGATGGATGGATGGATGGATCTAGAGATAGAGCAAGCTCGCTGGATAGCTAAGCAGGTGGGTGGAGGGAGGGAGGGATCTTCCTCTTTTAGGCAGTTTATTGGGACTGATTAACTTTTCCTTTTTTTCTAATCATAAATATAGAATTCAGAAATTGCATGGTTGAATTAATGCTAACTTAATTTCTCCCCGTTAATCATCAAATATATTCTGTTTTAACAAAATAGCAAGCTGCTTTCTGTTTATCTACCAAAAGCAGTAGGAAAGCTGGAGAGATTTGACCTGGGATATTACCAGTGGATAAGAGGCTTATTTGCTGAATAACCAGAGTAGTTAACAAAACTGAACTTTGCCCTTTCAGGATGGGAATACTCAATAATGCCTGGATCTCTTCTTTTGTGTTCTGGTTTTATGCAAACACAAATTACATTCTTGTTGACTTCACTGCAACCCATGAAACTGAAGAAGGGGAAATTTGAGTCCCATAGAAGGCAGTTTCACCAAACCTGCCCCCTACATTTGTTGGATGGAAACTGAGAACACCTGTATTTTCTAACCAATTTCTTGAAGGAGCAAATGTCCCCAGCACTCATCAGCACAGGCACCTAATAGGAGCAGACAAAGCTACTTCTTTAGAATCATAGATTTTAGAACTAGAAGCATCTGAGAGGGCATCCAGTCCTCATTGTGCAAATGAAGAAAGTAAGTAAAGTTCACAACTGACATCGTTGATACTAACTGTGGGTCCTGATAGCATCACAGGAGTAACGGGCTGTGTGGAAGTCTGGGTGGGAATTGTTGCTCTGCTGCTTACTAGCGGCCATGGCCTTGGGCAAATGACACTACTTTGCTGAACTTTTCTCCTCTCATCTGTCCCTACCTCATGGTTAGACTTATGTGACATTATATGTAAAGTCCAGGCACAGAGTAGATGATCAATAAATAGTGGCTGTGATTAGCTCTCATTTGTGCCAGTGGTGAGAGAGAATAAAAAGTCTCCATAAACAATCAGTATAATGGCAGGATTTTAACATGTAACCAGTGGTGAACTTGGGTCAAGCACTGTTCAATATTCTAAAATTCTGGGGTAACAAATCTTCCTATATAAAGCATTGTGATAGGCATTCTAACGTCTCAAAAATAGGAACAAGATGTGGTTCCTGCTTTTAAGGAAATAAGAATAAACACATGTTCACTGGGCTGCATTTTGGTGAGGACTTTGGTAGCTGTTACTGGGGAGGCACGACTTGGGTCTCTGGGGGCCAGAAGAGTTTCCCTCAGGGAAAACTTCATGGGGAAGGTCACACCTGAGAGACAATCTGGAAAGTTCTAAAACAGAGATTGGGCAACATTCCTGTTGAAAGGGTTCCCATAAACATAGACTAGACACAAACACAAGGTATTTTTAAGATACATTTCCCTGTTTTAAATGAGCATGAACTATGTGAAGGGAATACTTAAACTAATAATAATAGCTACCTCTTATGGAACACCTGTGACATGCTAATAAATACTTTCTCATATTTACAGCTCTATAGGATGGATTATATTATTATCTCCATTTTGCAGATGAGGAAACCAAGGCATAGAGAGATTAAGTATATTTATTGCTAAAGGCCTCCCAGCTGGTATATATGTGGCAGAGCTAAATTTGGACCCAGACCAACTGACTTGGGTCCATGTTTGACATTAGACATTAGTCTTGACATCAGACAGTGAGCTCCACTTTCTCCCTTTGCTCCTCACATCACGTGCGGTCCTTCACCCTGCTCTGGACTCTTATCAACCAACTCCCTTGGCCTCTGGTTTCCAGTTGGAGTTATGGAAAGAAATTAGAGTGTGGGTCCCAGGTTTTCTGGGGCTTGTTCCCCTGTTAAAGGCCCTATAGCTCATGGTGGCTGGTCACTCCTGCAGCTGCATGCCTCACTGTATTTCAAAAACATTTCCTTTCTTTGTACCTGGGCCGTTACTGCAGACCCCAGGTTGCTTCATCATCCTTTGTTAGTTTCTTTAACTCTGACCCAATCTTTAAGCAGACTGGAATTTGGGGGACAGAGATTAATCATATGTTTAGCTTTTTTTGTTGTTGTTAGAATAAATTGTGGGTTTTTTTTCCCCTTTGTTATACCAAAGGCCCTTTTGTTTGCATTTGTGGCAGTAGGTGGCCAGATCCAAAACCAGTGAGAGAGGTTCTGACCTTGTAACGTTTTTTTTTTCTTTTTTTTTTAAGATTTTTTTTTATATTCCCCATACAATTCGCACCCCCCTTATTTTGACCCCAATCCCTCCTCTCCCCCCCACATAAGTGTAGCTCTGGTTTATAGTTGTTTGTTGATTTTGATTTTTTCTTTATTATAGATATTATTTTTCCTGGTCCCTTATTTAGGTTTTCTAGATTCCTGCTATGAGTGAGACCATCCGGTATTTTTCTTTTTCTTTCTGGCTTATTTCGCTGAGCTATATCCATGCTCAGCTCCATCCATGTTGCTACAAATTGCATGAGTTTATCTTTTTTGCTTGCTGAGTAATATTCCATTGTCTATATATACCACATCTTCTTGATCCAGTCATCTATTTTTGGGCATTTGGGTTGTTTCCAAAGCTTAGCTATTGTAAATAGTGCTGCTATAAACATAGGGGTGCAGGTGCTCTTTGGAATTGATGTTTCTATGTCCTTTGGGTAAATACCTAGGAGTGGAATTGCTGGATTATATGGAATCTCTATCTTTAGTAGGTTGAGGAATCTCCACACAGCTCTCCATAGTGGTTGGACCATTTTACACTCCCACCAGCAGTGCAGGAGAATTCCTTTTTCTCCACATCCTCGCCAACATTTGTTGTTGCTAGTTTTTTTTAATATGTTCAGCTTTTAACAGGCGTTGTAAAATACTTTCCAAAGTAGTTAGACCAATGTAGATTTCCAGTGGTATATGACAGTTGTTCTATACCTTTATCAATTCTTTGCATTTTTTATTATTTTCACTTTAGCCATTATAGTGGATATATAGCTGTGTCTTACTGTGGTTTTAATTTGCATTCTTTTGATAACTAAGGAAGTTGGAAACCTTTTTCTTTTCCTGTGTTTATAGGCCATCTTGATACTTTCTCTGGCTAACCGTCCAAGTCTTTTTCCATTTTTTTTTTTAAAGATTATTTATTTATACAAGAACTGGGGTACAGTCAGAGGCACAGGAGAATGAGAGAATTCACCAGAGACAGAGTGGGGAGTAGAACAGGCAGATGGACGGAAGACACTGCTGAGGGGAGCAGCGGGCAAGAGGTCTGCTGCTCCATGTGGATTTCTCCCTGGCTGGCCCAGAATCAAACATGAACTGCTGAGGCTGTGGACAGCTTCGCAGCGCGGTACTCAACCTGCTGTGCCACTGGGTAGGACCAAGTCTTTTTCCATTTTTTTAACTTTGGTTGTCTGTCTTTTTCTTACTGATTCATGAAAATTATTTATGTATTATAGGTACGTATCTTTTGTCAGAGACATGTATTTGCAAACATCTTCCACTCTGAGACTTGCATTTTCATTTTCCTGTTGGTATCTTGTGATGAACATATAATGTATATAAATTTTAACATTTTTAATATTTATGATTTTTTCCCCCCAAAGATCCATTTATTTATTTATTTATTTATTTAATTATTTATACACACACTGGGCAACAATCAGAAGCGGGGAGGGTGAGAGAACCCACCAGAGCCAGAGCGGGGAGCAGAACAGGCAGAAGGACGGAAGCACACTGCTGAGCGAAGCAGCTGGCTGCAGGAGAGGTCTGCGCAGCCAGGGATAGAACCGGCGCTGCAGAGGCCGCGGGCAGCCTTGCAACCCAGTGCTCAACCGCTGCGCCACCAGGAAGGCCCTTTACGCTTACTTTTTTTTTTTTAAGATGTATTTAATTATTTATTTATTTATACAAGCACTGGGTACAGTCAGAAGCCAGGGAGGGTGAGAGGACTCACCAGAGCCAGGGCAGGGAACAGAACAGGCAGACTGACGAAACACACTGCTGAGGGGAGCAGTGGGCTCAACAGGAGAGGTCTGCATGCCATGCGGCCGCAGGTGGCTGGGGATTGAACCGGCTTTTTATAGTTTTTTATAGAAATGTTGCTACTCCAGTTGCTACTCCAGTGTTCTCCAGTGCTTTCTTTTGAAAACATTATGTTTTTATTTTTCGCATTTGGAATTGTTTTATCTAGAATTGATATTTGTGTGTGGTGTAGAATTAGAATTCTGATATAGATAGAATTCTATGTATAGATGTAATTCTATGTATAGATAGAATTCTATCCAGGGGATCCATCATCTTTCCCCTTAGTTCACTACAATGTCACCTTCTCACAAATCAAGTGAATGAATATGTGTGGCTCAGTTTTGAATTTTCTGTTCTCCACTGGTCAGCTTGTCTTTGTGCCAGCATTTACACAATCTTGATTATTACAGCTTTACAATGAAACTTGACATCTGGAAGTGGAAGTTTTCCAGGTTTGCTCTTCTTTAAGATCACTTCAGCTATTCTTGGTCCTTTGCATTTTCATATATATATACATGTATATATATATATGTGTATGTGTGTATATATATATATATATACACATATATATATATGAACTAGCTTGTCAGTTTCCACCAAAAAAAAAAAAAAATCTTTACCTTGATGGATGGAATTCATCCTTGACCTTATGGAATTCATGGATAAATTTATGGAAAATTAACATCTTATTATTGGGTCTTTCAATCCATGAAAATTGTATTTGTTTCCATTTCATTTATTTTTTAAAAAAGATTTATTTTTATTTATTTATGAATACAGGAACTGGGGTGTAGGCCAGACATGTGGGGTATGGGAGGATTCACCAGAGACAGAGTGGGGAGCAGAATATGTGGATCTACTGAAACACACTGCTGATGGGAGCAGTGGCTGGGGGATCAAACTCTTGCTGCAGTGGCTGGTGTTAGCTTGATAGTGCTGAGACTTTAACCCCTGTGCCACCAGAGAGGCCCAGACCTCTCATTTTTTTTAACTCCTGTCTCCTCTTGGTATACTTTTGAAAAATCACTTATCTTTGTTTAACAAAGATGAACAATAGTGGTTTTTCCAAAATATAAATACAATGTTAAAGTGTTTTTCAAATTACACATCCCTAAACTCTGATCCCTAGGTAAGTACTCTTCTTCACTACTCCCTTCAGTTAAAAATCAATGAAATAGCATCCATACAATACCACTGGGGGAGGGGAGGCCGGTCAGCTGGTGTGCAGTCTATCCTTAATAATGCCTGGGTGGTTGGGGTAGGGAGACGTGCATGAAAACTCTGCCTAGTATTGGGATTTTTTCGTTGAAAGATATAGGGCTGATCAATTCTGACTATTGTTACAGATGAGCCCTGAAGAAAACACACTCAGTGGTTTTCTAAATTTACTGATATTAAATAGCTTGATATTATACCATTATTTCTCTGTTGACCTGAATTTAAATGAGCCCTACTGCCCTCTTGTGGACTTGAGAGAAGGTACTGAGAGGATTGCTTTGCGCTTTCTTTTAATTCCAAGTACTATTTTTGTGCACCTGGTCCTGCTAATTTAAGGTGACCTGATGGTAGAAAAACCTTAAGTCATAGATCAGGCAAGGCATTGCCACTTACAAGCCCTGTGAACTTAAGATTCCTCATCTGATAATTTGCAATGCCAACAGAGTTTTCACATTACTGTAGGCAACAGTGGTCATAAAGAATGAAAGGAGATGCTTTTTTGGTCACGTCTTTAGTCCATATCTGATCCATGGAGAAGAGTGCATGGAAGATGTAAATAATGTCATGAAGATAAATCCTAATGTGCCTCCAAAGAGAATCATGTGACCACCTATGAGCAACATGTGCAAAAAGTGACCTTACATCAGGTTGCCAAAGAAACCTGTTTTCTAAAGTGTTTGCATCATTTCACATTCCTAACAGTAGGGTGCAAGGGTTCCAATTTCTCCACATCCTCATCAACACTTGTTATTGTCTGTCATTTTTTTAAAAGATTTATTTATATATACAAGAACTGGAGTGCAGGCCAGAAGTGGAGGGAGTTGGTGAGAGGATTCACCAGGGACAGAGTGGGGAACAGAACAGGCAGACTGACTGAAACACACTGCTGAGGGGAGCAGGGGGGCAAGTCAGGAGAGGTCTGCTGCACCATGTGGGTCATCTCCCTGGCCGGGGATCAAACTCATCCTGCAGTAGCTGCAGATAGCTTCACAGTGCTGTGCCTAACCCCTTGCGCCACCAGGGAGACTCCCATTATCTATCTTTTTGATTATATTGAATATGAGGTGTTATGGCATTGTGATTTTAATCTTCATTTCCTTGATGGTTAATGATGTTACTCATCTTTTCATGCTTATTGACCATTTATGTATTCTTCAGAGAAATGTTTATGTAAATCCTTTACCCATTTAAAACTTTGGGTTGTTTGTCTTATTGTTCAGTTCTGAAAGTTCTGTATAAGCTCTCAGTTATAAAATGAAATAAATAAGTCCTGGGGAGATAAGTTACAGCATGGTGACCGGAGTTTGATAATACTCCACAATGTGTTTGAAAGTCACTAAGAGTAAATATTAAAAGGTCTCTCCACAAGAAAAAAGTTTGTGTGGAGGGGGCCCGTTGAACTGTGGTGAAGGACTATAAATACCTGCTGGTGATAGAGAAGGAGGATGGAATCATGTTATTTTCATCTTCCAAATTCTTGAATATAGCCAAAATTCAAGTTACCCTCTCTCATTAGAGTTGAACAAATTTAAGGATTTCCAGAGTTGAAGAAAGTTTAAAATGGGTGTGTCTATATACTATTAAAGGGACTGTAACATGGTACACAGGCTTCCTAAAAATCAGATTCCTGATAGCAGCCTCGGCAAGGGTTATAGCCTTGAACCCTATTATTTTCCTTCTAGAAATCTATAAAAATTTTAATATTCAAAGATTCATATATAAAGACCTTATTAGTATTATTTTATAATACAAGAATGTTTTACTCAATTTAAATGTGCCATAAAAATTTTATCTGTGCAGAAAAAAAGACTGATAGGAAATATATCAAACTATTAATAATGCCATCTCTGAGGGATAGCAGAAAGGGTGATTTAACATTCTGTATAGTTTTCTTGTTTTTCTATAGTTTTAACATAAACTACTCTTTATCACCAGAAAAAAAAAATGATATTAAAAGTGGTTTGAACATCCTAACACTGTCCAAATAGCTTTACTGACATAGCATTTGGGGGTATCCCTCCTGCCCGCCCCCCCACACACACACACACAACTCCCCCACCTCCATAGAGGTCTCACAAGGGCAGTGCTGAATGTCAACACCAGGACAGGACAGGGTTTGTCCCTTATTGTTTCCATATGTGCCCGGAGGCAGTTTTTCTTTTTCTGTTTTTCTTGGTGGATGTTGGACCCTTATTTCCCAAGGTCAAAAGGTAAGGGGTGAAGTGGGATTTGGAAGAAACTGAAAAGTCCAGGAGCTTTTTCCTCTAGCAAGATTGGAATTTGGCCATTCCTAAATTAAATCTATCCCATTTTCTGTTTTTAGATGATTCCTAAATCACTGTGACCATTCTATAACTCCAAAGCATTGCTGACATACCTAGATGTTCTATAACTGTGCGTCACATACGTGAGGGGCATCAGAGCATAGTAATCCCTCACTTAAGAATAGGTTCTTGGAGGCCTTGACATACATGGGAAACTTCTTGGTACTGATGGAGGAAAGGAGATACAAGGTCAAGAACCTAACTTCCACAAGGAGGTAGGGGTAGAAGGGTTAGCATTATCCATTAACCCAGTTATAGAAACCAAAACCCTTAGGCAACAACGCCCCATCAGGAGGCACAACACCAAGAAACTATCAGACTGCTACAGGGAGAGTCAGGGGCACAAACCATCCACCCAGAGATGAGCCCCTCCCTGAAGATGATAAAACCTAACACAGCCTTCACAACAGGGCAGCACTCTGCCCACCTGTGACTATGCAGGTGCTTCCTTTCACCAACTCTCTCCTGCAGGGCAGCAGCTTCCTGCCTGCCCATGACCTGTACCATGCTGGAACTTCTCTTCACTGACCTCCCTCAGTGGAGGCCGCTCTCCTCAAGGCTGCCTGCCTGCGATCATGCAGGCCTCTCTCATCAAACCTGTCCCTTCTAGGGCACCTCTTCCTGCCCGCTTGTGTCTATGCAAGTGTCTTTTACTATGCTATCCCTTTTCTAATAAAGCTGCTCTTTAAATATAAAAAAAGCCAGGCACGATTATTTTCTTTCTTGTCAAACTTCTAGTAAAACGAAGTCAAATGAAATTACTTTATTCAAGCACCTGTTGTTCCTGAGGGTTTGTTAAAGCACAGATTGACTGATCCAATCACTAATGTCCCTGATTCAGTAGATCTGGGATGCTGGCCAAGAATTCACATTTCTAACAAGTATGTGGGTGATGGTGAAGTTGCTGGTCTGAGATCCGAACTTTGGGAACTGCCAAGAGTACTCAGGCCAGTACAGAAGAGCAAATAGTAGGGCGATCACCAGATGTAGGCAAAGGAAGGGGCCCTGAAGGCATCTGTCCTAGTTTGAACCTTTCTTGTGAAATGAAAGGAAATGGGATAAAGTCAGTATAATGAGAGTTAGTGGAGCTAAGAGTACAGACTGTACAGATCTGAGTTTGAATTCCTCCCTGCCAGTTGGAGCTGAATGACTTTGGGCAAGCAAGTTACTTAACTTCTCCTAACCTCAGTTTTCTTAAGTATAAGGTGAAGATCAGAATAGTTGTTGCCTCAAATTAAGAATTAAAATAAGAATTTAGTGAGATAATAAACATAGCGCTTAGCATAGTACTGACCCAGAGTGAGGGCCCTATAAATGTTAGCTCACATTATCACTTACTTTGCCCTGTCACTCATAATTGCAATCCCTTGAAAATGTTTTACTGGCTAAGACTCATACAGATTTGGACACCCCGTTTTTTGCTGCCCTGTTCCTCAGTAGACTAACTTGCTGAGTCATCAACCCAAGTGCAAGTGCTGTGCAATTTGCAGAGATGTGATGTGGTACAGAGGAAGGAGCAGGGAGCTCTTGGTTCCAGTTCTGCGTCTCAGTTTCCTTACCTCTCAATGGAGGGCAATTAGATTTTCTGACCATTTCTAAGATTTCTTCCAGGTAAAATGCTGTTTTCTTATTGCCAAAGCAACTCCATCAATTTAGACTTTCTTCTCTTAAACACAAGGTGGCAGCAGAAGACAAGACTTTAGGCTGTCATTTGCTCCAATCAGTTGGACGCACAATTTCCCAACTTACATGTGTTATGAAATAAAGAACATAATGGCTTAAGATCATCACCTGCTTTTAGTGGTTTCTATGAGACCAAGGTGTATTGTCTTCAGAATGATGCTTATATCACTGTAATCAGGATTTTCCTCATCTCCCAGTATGCAACTCCCACCCCCCCCCACCCCTATCCCACACATACTAACCACCCTTCCCCAAGGCCTTTTCTATCACTGCTGCTGCTTCTCAGAAAAATACCTGCCTGACTCTGACTGCCAGGTTCTCACCAGTGAGAAACTGGGGAGACTGAGTGGGGAGGGGAAGAGGGGTGTCACATGGTAGGATAGCAGCTGTATGATTTACAAGGTGAAAATAACTTCTTTCTTCCAGGATCTGGGAGAATTTGAGATATGAGGGCTTTCACCCAAGGAAATACATTTTATATATCATACCCTTATGTTGACATTCTATTCAAATGTGTCCCAGCTACAAATGGTTATAGGAGATGCCCTGCTGGGGTTCAGGACTCTGATCCTTGTTTGGCTGGTAACCCCAGCCAGGAGAACTGGGGAGGTATCTGAGAAGAAAAGGGGCCGGCCATGAAATGAGATGGGTAATGCTGTTGCAGAAGCAGAGTTAGGGACCATCCTCAGAATCTAGAAAAGTGCTTCTGAGTGTCCCTAACGGACAGAGGCCAGGGTTCTGGGTTCAGTGGGGAAACCCTTGGGAGAGGATTTTCAACCTGAAGGCACAAGGGGTAGGTGGGAGGCCTAAGTCAAAAGATGGCCTTTCTCAAGGTACTTGGAGGACTTCAAGACAGAAGCTAGCCAAACTATACAGGTAGAAGTAGAATAGAAGGGCTGGAAGACAGGGTCCTTGGAGTCAAGTTAAATAGTTGGCAGGTGGACCAGAAGGAAATTGACACAAATACCAGGAAGAATGTTTTTATGGTTTAGATTGGTGCTGTGACTCAGTGACTTGAAGCATTGCTTGTAACCCCCCTCAGTGGCACTCAGCTCATCTCCTGACATTCATGCCAGGGATGCTAAAGAATGATTGGTTATGAACTTAATCAGATTCTTGGGATATGCCAGGCCTTACTGAGGAGGTTCATTTCCAGAGGACAAAAAGGAGGGCAGTCCATGAGCTGAGTTTTGATTTTCCGAGAAAATCCTCTTCCTCTTCTCTTTCTGTACTTCTTCTTCTCTGTACTGGGGTACAGGCCAGAGATTGGGGCGGGGGGTGGGGTGAGAGGATTCACCAGAGACAGAGTAGGGAACAGAACAGGTAGACTGACTGAAATACACTGCTGAGGGGAGCAGTGGGCGAGACAGGAGAGGTCTGCTGTGCCATGTGGGTAGCTCCCTGGCCAGGATTGAACTCGTGCTGCAGTGGCTGTGGATAGCTTCACAGTACTGTGCTTAACCCCTTGTGCCACCAAGGAGGCCCTCTCTTCTTCTTCTTTCTGTTAAGAGGTAAAACAGATATAATCAAGGAAAATAGCTGTAGGACACTGATAGATTTGCCATGTAACTCATTTTTTCAAAATTCCCTTGCTTCTCCATCTTCATGTGTCTGATTAAAGAAATTACCCTTTGCAGGGTACTTGGGAGCTTAACGACAAAGAGGAAAAAATGCTTAACCTCTGAATTGTGGCCACATTATCTCCAAAATGAGTTGGGTGAGAGTGAGAAAGAAAACTTAATGTGACCCTAAGGGGCTAAGAGCATTGCAATGAAGGCTGAATCACACATTTCTATTACTACTTGATCAAGTGTTCCCAAGGAGGGAGAAGTAACAGGAAACTCAGTAAAAGTATTTTCACAGACCTGAGTTATTACTAACTGGGGGGAGTTTTATGGAGTGGCTAGGGTGGAAAATGGTTAATATTTTGCTAAAATACAAGGAAGAGAGAAAGTGGTTTGGCACGTAGTGGACTTCCTTGGCAATTTCAGAAAGTACCTAAACCTTGGCATGCACCACATCTGTGTGAACAAGTTCTGTAAAAATGCTGTGATGCTTCATACCTGCCACCGACCTCAGCCAACCTGTGTTAAGTTACTTTTGCTGATACTGGGTTCCCCAACACCAGTCAAGGAGCTGACACAGGTGGCTGATTTTGTGTCAAAGACTCCTGAATTTTCATTGACTTAAGAGAACTTTCCATGGTATTGTTGTAGTGTCAGTTCTTTACTAATTCCCTAGCAGACATTTGCCTGTATGCTTTAGCCTCTGAAAGGGAGAGAACTGCAGCTAAACACAAGAAGCTGTTCAGGCTGACCAGAGAAGAGGAAGCTGATTGTTGATTCCAATTCCAAGGTTTAGGGGAAAGATAATACTTCTATCTCATTAATCACAGTTATAGGTAGTTACATGGGGGAGTAGTGGGGGGAAGGAGTTCTGGGTAATTGCAGAAGTAAAGGCTTTAAAGGAAAATGACTTCATTGTCTTTTGGCAACACCTACAGAGATAAAATCTCTTTACCTGAGAAAAGGTGAGGATAAGGGGGAAATGGGGAGGACTTTGGACTTTGACTTTTCTTATCTGGGGCAGGCACTAATCTTTTAAGAAAAGATACACTATTGTAGAGTCATTAACTGATCATTTAAAATGTTCTGGCTGGCGCAAGGGGTTAAGCACCACACTGTGAAGCAAACCAAAGCCTCTACAGCATGAGTTTGATCCCCAGCCGGCCAGAGAGAAACCCACATGGCACAGCAGACTTCTCCTGTCTCGCCCGCTGCTCCCCTCAACAGTGTATTTCAGTCAGTCTGCCTGTTCTGTTCCCCACTCTATCTCTGGTGAATCCTCTCACCCCCACCCCACCCCCGCATCTCTGGCCTGTACCCCAGCTCTTGTATGAATGAATAAATAAATCTTTAAAAAAAAATAAAATGTTTTACTGCTACAGTTTTAGGAGTAGGGGTAGAACCTTGAGCTAATTCAGGATAAATGACCCATATTAAAAATCAATCAGAGGCTAAAGGGAAGCACAAAACAACTTAATCGGCTTAAAAAAATTCTAATAGTCATTTATTGGCTGATATTTTAAGTGAAGAGATAGACACAGTAACATTTTGAATCCACTTTGGAAAACAGTTTGGAAATGCCTCAAAAAGTTAACCATGGAGATCTCATACAGGAATCATGTGCTTACATATATACCAAAGAGAAATGAAAACAATTGTTCACTCAAATATTCATATGAATGTTCATAGCAGCATTATTTATAATGTTCAACAGGTAGGGGAAACAAATGTCCACTTGTTACAGGGCAACCGTGATATGAAATGGGTTGCCTTCCCCCAACACACGCACTGATGACAGTTAACTTAAAGTGTTATATTCAACCTATGGAATATTATTTGGTCGTAACAAGGAGGGAAACTTGAGATCATTAGTCTTAAGTGAAAGAAGCCAACACAAAAGGCCCATGTTGTATGTGGTTCAATTTATATGAATGTCCAAAATAGGCACATCCATAGAGTTAGAGAACACACTAGTTTTTGCTAAGGCTGGTTTCAGGAGAATGGGAAGTAACTGCTCATGGTTGGGGATGCTCCTTTTGGGGTGATGGAAAATGTTCTGAAATTAGGTCAAGGAATGGTTGTAGAACAATGTGAACATCATTAAAAAACACTGAATTGTACAACTAAAAAGACAATGATATGTGAATTATGTTATAGTTAAATATAAAGCATGAAACTTTATTCCAGAAATATACCAAACATTTTAAATATAACCTGCTTAAACAATAAAATAAAATAAAAATGAAAAGATAAGTCACAGACTGGGAGAAAATATTTGTAAGACATACATAAAGGACTTGTATCCAAAAAGCATAAAAGAACTCCTGTAACTCAACAGTAAGAAAACAACCCAATTTAAAAAGAACACAACATAGGTTTTACTATTATTTAGAAAACATAAGGTCAATAGATCAGGAGATCACAGTCACTGAACATGTAATTTGAAAAGTTAAACATATATAACCCACTTACGATTAAAAGGGAAGTATTGGGAAGGAGAAAAAAAAAGTGGAGATAGATGGAAGAGCAAACACTTGGTATAAGAAAGAAAATGAGAACAAAAGAAGCAAAAGGGGGCTGATAATTTTTTACATAACAGAAAATTCCTCTCATTCTCTATGGTCCTTAGATTATTATCTATTTTGTGTTGCCTTTTAAGCTGCTATTACCAAATTGACCATTATTTCCAGGTCTTGTAATTGTCCCTTGCCCTTTAAACTCTAGTGACTTGTTTTCTATTTCCGTGGAATTAATGAAATGAAGATATGAGATTTCTCTTAATTTGTGCGATCAGCAGTGACCTGAATAGAATATTATATCAAAAAACCATGTAAACTCAACTAAGACTTTTCTGGATAAAGGTTTTCCATTGCCAAATTTAATTCCATTATTTATGGTCATATTGAGAAGCCCAAGGGGAATAATTATTTCCAGGTCTTGGACATGAATGGTTCTTGACCTGTCATCATATGCCAGATGGGTGAAAGTTCAGCTTACTGGCATAGGGCCGGGCATGAATATGATTACATGTAAGTCACTTCTAATAATCAGAAGTAATACTTATAATGAAATAAAGAAAACAAGAAAGGTTGCAAGAGTCAGGTTAGTGGGAAGTCATGAAAACTAGCAGTAGACTAACAAAAGATGAGGGTTCTTGTCCTTCCTAGAAGTCACCACCTTTCCTTCACCCTAAGTAACCAAGGCTGCTGATTTTAACCTTCTACTATTGTTCAACTTTATTCCTTTTCTTTATCCTTTTTCTTACTTAGTCCCTCTTCATCTCTAGCCTGATTAATTGCAATAGCTTTGTAACAAATTTTCTAGTCTCTAATCTTGTCCCACTAAAATCCATCATTCAACATTGTAAAAGGTGATGTTTATTTATTTATTAAGATTTATTTTTTATTTATACAAGAGCCGGGGTATAGGCCAGATGTGCGGGAGGGTGAGAGGATTCACCAGAGACAGAGCGGGGAACAGAACGGGCAGACTGACAAAATACACTGCTGAGGGAAGCAGCGGGTGAGACAGGAGAGGTCTGCTCGCCATGTGGGTTGCTCTGAGGCCAGCGGGGATCGAACCGGCACTGCAGAGGCTGCTGACAGCTTCACAGTGCTGCGCTCAACTGCCTGCGCCACCAAGGAGGCCCAAAAGATGATGTTTATAAAGTTCAAATCCTACCAGGTGCCTGCCCCATTAGTTGTACTAAAAGCAGATGAAGCTGTAAGCTGAGATGCTTATGGCATGAAGGACTGGGGTTCTCTTGCAAGGACATCAGATTTGACCTTACTGAGCTCCTACCAACACCAACACTGAGTAGCCTGAGTCAGTTGACACTCTCTGGTAATAGCAGAGACTTTGGTCCAGTATATGAAAAAGGAGCTTGCAAAAATTTCATGCATTAATCAAATCACAGAAATGCAAAGTCCTCGTGTATATTCTCAGTATCAGTCCCTCGGAAAATTCAGTCAATAGAGCACTTGAGTTCGGTCTCTAGTCCTAGTTTTCTAAGTTTCTGGTTCTGGTTCTTCCATCAGTTCTGCATTTACCTCCAATTCCAGCCCCAGTCCCACAAAAACAGGGGTAATCTGTGGAAAAGAAATTTTACAGGGAGGCTTGGGAACTCCTTCTGATTTAGCCAAGCAGAGAGTTTTGCCTCTAGCCAATCTTTCATTGGTCTCCAGAATTCAATGATGGTTCTGGCTTGAGGAAGTCCTTCCCTGCCCTGTGACACTTCTGTTCATTATCATTAAAGCTCTCATCAAATATGTTCCCTGGTGCTACACAATAGACTTAGTGACTTTCTCCAATCTTACAAGAGGATTCCATCTCTAGAGCCCAAGGAACCATTCAGGAGTAGCAAGAAGTTTTCTTCCAAGTAAGAACAGCCTGGTCTTCTGCTAATGAAAAAAAGTCTTTACTTTGGTAAGTGGGAAATGCTGCCACGTGCAGGTGGGGAAGCGTCCATGTATTTGTGCATCCTGGACCACACCCACATTGTCCAGGAACTGACGAGTCACCTCGTTTACTTGCAGTGGGCATTGAATGGGTGTAGGTAAATTGCTGGACTATTAAAGACAGAATGTCCAGGGAGGGTCCCTCCCTTTCTGGCCCCTTCCCAAGCTGTAAAGCTGCATCCCCAATACAGAACATTCCCAACTCTGCCCACCTGGAGGCCTGTCTTAGTCTAAACTCTACTAGGTGCTTCTCAGAGGTCCTGTTTGGCTTACTTAATTTTTCAGATGATGTGCTAGCTAGAGAGAGAAGATTTAGGATTCTGGCCCATGTAAATGAAATGTAGAGCATTCTTAGGGCTTTTTGGGGGCTGAGGGATCATAAATCTTTGTTCAGTACCCGAGATCATCTTGGAAATTTCTTAAACATCATGGAATCTTCTCTGCTAATTCTGCCTGTCAAGGAGGGTTTATGTGAGCTAGCAAAGGGAGGAAAAGACCAGATTATTGCAGAGTAGAACCCTGAGGCAGCATTTTTCTCTGTGTGACCTTGGACCACCCATTGATGCAAGGCTCCCAGCCACACCCTCAGTAATGGGAGTGCATGGAATGATCCGCCAGCTGCCTCACTGGGACACTGTAGCTACAACAGAACAAATGGTGCATGTAGAAATGGGACATGAAAGCTTTTCTCCTTCCAAAGCAAATGCTACGAATTGTTTCTGATAAGTTTCCTTCATTCAGTTTTTTTTTTTTAATCTATAGGGATGGCTTTTTGATGAGAGATTTATTTAAGTTATAAGAAAATATATACACAAATAATGCTTAGAAATTGTAAGGTGATAATTTGGAGAGAGAGTGTGTGTGTGCTAGCAAAGAGTGAGAGCTAGACTCTTAAAATCATATCAAATTATCTCAGTCTCTGATAAATAGTGGAAAACTATATCTTGGGGGGGGGGTACAAACTCAAGAATCCTTTAGGTGCCGAGTCCCTTGGGACAGGGACTATATAATCTATATAATCATCTATATAATCACCTTCACTCCACATCAGTGTCTGTCGCCTAACAGGCGCTCAATAATTTTGGTTAAATGAGAGCCTTCCCTATGACTTTGAAAGACAGAAGAAAAGGTGGAGTGCGTTCTCATTAAGACAAAGAGGTTTGTTGTTGTTTTCATTGTCTCTCTTCTCTATTTCTTCTCCCCCCCCCCTTTACTTTCTGTGTTAGATAATCTGAATGATTTGAAAGGATTTTAAATGGCTCTTCACATCTTGTAGAGTTCTACCGAGCCTGTCTGAAAATGAACACACTTCCAAACATGAGCTGTAGGGAGATCAGAGCCAGGCATCCGAGTCTATTTTTGTGTACCCTTTAACTTGCCTGACAATATTGACATTGGTACAACGCAGGTAATTAAACTCTTGAGGGCTAAAGTGCCTTTTATTGGCAGTCATGTAAACCCAAATAAGCATAAAGAAGGTATTTATTGCATCACCATCACCGCAGGAAAAACAGAAGGCTGACGGGTAGAGAGTATAGGAACCAGGACAAGAATGGAGGTAGGAACCCTTTTTCCATCTTTCACCATTGTCTCTCTGCTTGTTGTCTTCCTTCAACCCACAGGCCAAAAACTGCTCACTGGTTGCACATGCAGAAGTCCCAGGGGAAGCTTCTGAGGGGCCCTGCATAGGTCACCTGCTCCCACACGTGGCCAGTGAGGCGCTGTGTTTTGGAGATGCCTTGGAATCACTGCATTGGGGAAGGGACAGTTCCTTGAAGAAGGGGCACCTTTCTGGAAGAAAAGAGGGTGCCTAATAAACAATCAAGTGCATCTCCATGGGCCAGTGAGTAGTCATAGAAACCAAGGACTGAAAGAGAGCAATTACTAACTCAAGAAGCCCTGGTTTGCTCCTAAATGTTCAGAGAAGTGCATTTAATTTTAGTGACTTCAACTCTGTGTGCTTGGATAAATAGAAAAAAGAAAGAAAAAGACAAAATAGAGAAATGGCAAGACAGATGGGGCAATCAATTCAGCCAGATGTTCCATTTACTGAGTATATGTCCTAAAGTGAGAGTGAATCTCATAGATCTCATCTCGCCACAGAGCAAATATCTCTTTCTCCTGACTGGGTGTACTGTTTAAACATATATTTTTCACAATACTTGGCACTTCAATTCAAACCAATTTATTCATTATTTAGTGCTGAACCAGAAAAGCAACTTCCAATGCAGGAGGGAAACTGCTACGTTCACTGCAGCTGAGAGGGGCGGTGTCTCCCTGGGGTCTTCAGGGGAATTTTGACAGAAGGTGATTTTTACCACATACAGTGACTGTAGAAAGTCAACAGCTAAAAGTAGAGGTGCCTCTTCTACTTTTTATATGTGTGTCTGACAGCATTATTCGGATGAAATCTCTTTCCAGCACCTCCTTCCTGTCAGTGTGGACAGTGAGTGGAAATGAGAAGGATAATAATGAGCAGGTTTGTAAGATGTGGGTTGTCACAGGGTTACAACACAGTTTTCATCTGTGCTGAGCTTCTAATATTTTAATCATTATTTAAAATTCTCCTTGATGCTTTAATAAGTTGTATTTGCGTATAGATGCATAGGCTGGTTCTTTTGGGTCAACTAGTTCAGTCTCCCAGCTAATTCTTAAAATCCCATGGGATCATCCAGGGTGGGACTTAATACTCGGGTAATTTAGACACCTCTCATTCAAAGCAAGCCTCTGATCTTCAGATAACTTACCATTCAAACAATGTTCCCTATATATTAAACCCAGATTTGAATTCCTTCATTTATACCCTTTGATATTATATCTGCTCCCAGGGTCATATAGAAATCATCTAATCCCTCTTTCTCTTGGCAGCATTCCAGCCCTTTGAAGAGACCAAGTCATGTCCCTACAAGTTTCCTTTTTATAGTCCCTTGTTTTATTTTCACTTCACTTGCTTTACTTTTCATTGTTCCTGTTGCTACTGCTGCTGAGGACACTTAGTAACAATCATCAACATTTATTGGTCCATAGTAATGTGCCAAGTATCATTCTAAGCATTATGTACATATTAATTCATATAATCTCATAACAAACCTATGAGGTAAGAACGATCAGCATCTATAAATGGTGGAAAGGAAATTGAGGCCCAGGGAGATCAGATAATGTGCCAAAGTTATATAGTTAGTTTGTAACATTTGAAGACAGGTGGTTGGCTCCTAGGATGTCCCTCTTAACACCATTGCTGGAGGACCCTCCTTGAAGTAATCCAGGTTGTTCCCATCTCTTGGAAGTGGATACAGTGCTACCTCTGGTGCTGTCTGTCCATGGAATGCATTTTCTACTTAGTGAGTTTTTGTTAACACTATTTAGTTTCCATGAGCAGCATGCTGTACCTCCTAAACACAAAGGGGAGCTCGTCAACTTTCCTTGTCAATGTAAGCATGCCTTTGCCGTACTCAGTGTGTGGAGTTCACTCAGACCAAAGCAATTAGAATGATCACCACAGCTCTCCCCCAATAGCTGGCCAGTTAAAACCAGGTACAACAGATTATAGAAGAGAATTCTCACTGTGTGAGATTTAACATCTTCCATTGTAGCAATCAGGGCCCATTATCTCCATCTTTGGATCTGGGGCACCTTTTTTGTAGCTGCTGTTGAACTCATGAAAATTAGCTAAATCATATGACCTCAGTATTTGGTTCTATAATAAGGGTTTTTTAAAAAAAAAAATCATTCATATATCTAACATCCCCTTTGAGGGTTTGATTAAATTGAGTATCTGCAAAAATATTGACAAGTGATTAAATATGGACCGATAGAAATGGATTTGTAGGCAAAAGCCCAGTGCTTTATTCAACAGGGGTAGGAGCCCACATTTGAAAATATCCTGCTTTGCCCTCCTCTCTCCTGGGACAACCTCTGACCCGCCTCCGTGCTGCTTCCAGAGCAGCCTGGACTTTTGCCTCAGACTTCCCCTGACCTCATTGCCGTTTATGAGCTGAAGCCCAGCCTTGGGATCCATGTGTCTCTGGGTACAAGAAAATAAATGCTAGTCAGCTGCCCTCCTGAGCAGTAGCCAGTTGGGGATTTGTCTGCTACCCTGGAAGACAAGTGTCTACCCAGGGCAGACACTTACAAACTGACAGGCTAAAGTTAGTGGCCCACTGAGAACATTGTCAGTTTGCAGCCAAAGGAAGGAAATAAAGGAATGTGAGGAGAGGGCTCTGGGAGGAAGTCTTGGGTACAGTGTATACCACAAGGGACAATGGCCTCTCTGACGCACTCAGACTCTCTGCAGGTTATTTTTAACTGCCACATTGTAAAGTCAATGTTTGCACTTTGATAAGAGTCCCGTCCAATGGTTTGTTCTAAAGTCTGGCCCGGGAGGTGGCCATAAGTGCCTCAGAGTGGCATGTGAGAGAGAAACTGGAAGAACGAAATAGAATAATCCTGTAGCTGCCGGCTGTGATATCCGTGACAGATCAAACAATCAACGAGTTTTGTGTTCCACTTCTTGCATCACCTGGTCATGCGTTGTCAGTGGAATTTATGGAATGGATTGTTCTCTTGGAGTCACTCAATATCCCTGAACAATGGGGCACACAGTCTCGGTTTTATATAAGAGTTAATAAGGAATGTTGTTCTGCCCGCTCAGAAGCAGGGAGCCCTTGTTGATGCCTTCCTGTCTACCTGCCCTCCTTCTCTCTGTCTCCTCCTTGTCCTCCCCTCTTCTCTTTAAGGAAGAGAAGAGGGGAGGGAGAGAAAGAGGAAGGGAAGGAAAAGAAAGATCCTTTGTGCAGAGGTCACTAGAAGAATGAAACTGTAGGTTGAAGGGAAGATAAAAAAAGAAAGAGGGAAAATAAGGGTTACTGTGGGCTTTTCACTTCATAGTATTTTTCTTTATTATTTATTATATGTCTTTATTTTTATCATCATCATCGTCATTATTATTATTGGCTTTTCTTATCAAACATTCTCCTAGAGAAAAGGGCATTAAAAAGTGAGGTAGGGGCCTCCCTGGTGGTGCAAGAGATTGAGCACAGCTCTGTGAAGCTATCTGCAGCCACTGCAGCACGAGTTCGATCCCCGGCCAGCCCGGGAGCTACCCACGTGGTACAGCAGACCTCTCCTGTCTCGCCCACTGCTCCCCTCAGCAGTGTGTTTCAGTAGATCCACTTGTTCTGTTCCCCACTCTGTCTCTGGTGAATCCTCTCACCCCCCCACACCTCTGGCCTGTTCCCCAGTTCTTGTATGCATAAATAAATATCTTTTTTAAAAAGTGAGGTAACTATTGTGAGGCCTTACCTTGTTCATACATGTTGTGAGAAAGCCACTTTCCCACTGTAACATTTCAGGGTTTGGGTTGCAAGTAAAAGAAAGCTCAACTCCAACTGGGTTCAGCAGAAAAGACACTGACTTACTCAGCTCTGAAGTTCAGAAACAGTGGTTTCAGGGTCAATTTGATTCAGAAACTCGCCAGAGGGCTTTTTTTTCTTCCTTTCTTGGTGTTAGTCTCAAGCTAAGTCATGGTCATTGTTTCAGTGTTCAAGATGCCAGGCCCTCTCTGTGGCTCCCAGAGTTTAGAAAGTCTTTCCTCCGTGCAGGCTGGATTGCCCACGGCCCAGCCCTCTGGCTGGGGAAGTGCAGTGGGCTGATTGGCTGAGGCTTGATTTTCCTGAACTCGTCCTGAAGCAGCGGAAGGGGCCTCATCCTGGAGATGGAGAAGACACAGATGCTTCACAAGGGAGGAAGGGTAGAGAGGATACTGGGGAGACAGCCACAATGCCCCCTGCAACAACTCCAAGAAACTTGTCTAATTCCTGCACTGACGACTGGCACTCACTCCTTTAAGGGGACATCAAGTCTCACATTCTAAAATTTGAGATAAAATTAAAATAGTAGGGGCCTTGCTGGTGGCACAGGGGGTTAAGGCACAGCACTAAGAAGCTATTGGCAGTCACTGCAGCACAGGTTTGATCCCCTGCCAGGGAGCTACCCACATGGCACAGCAGACCTCTCCTGCCTCCCCCGCTGCTCCCCTCAGCAGTACATTTCAGTCAATCTGCCTGTTCTGTTTCCCACTCTGTCTCTGGTGAATCCTCTCAACTCCTCCTCCCACCCCCGCACCTCTGGGCCTGTACCCCACTATCATAAATGTCAAGTGAGCTAAGAAGTCAATTGATTTTTCTATAATTTCACTAAGTAACTCATGGAACCTAATTTCTCTTGGTGAGAGAAAACTAAATCTTTCCAACTCAAGATAAATTCACTTACTTCTGATTTAAAACTCAGCTTTTTAATTTTATTTTTTATTTATATATATTTTATATCATTGTTCATTTTTAAACAAAATTTGCTTCCTCCAACCCCCTCAGGTGTAGTCCCCATAGAATTTATTTCATCAGTGCACCCGTGCACCATCACCACAGTCCTCTGTGCTCCCCACTCCTTTCCTCTGATCCCTCTTCTTCCTCCTCCCCTGCAGGATGTCTCTGGTTTATAATTGTCTGTTTGTTTTTGTTGTGTTGTGTTTTATATTGTCATTATTTTCCCCCCTGATGTCTTATTTGGTTGCCCTGTATTCCTCCTATAAGGGAAACCATCCAATAGTTTTCTTTTTCCTTCTGACTTATTTCACTCCATCCATGTTGCTATGAATGGCATTAGTTTACCTTTTTTGATGAGCAGGATATATCTTTCCATTTCTTTGTGTCTTCTTCTATTTCTCTTTTTTATTTCTTCCTGAAAAACGTGTGTTAGCTTTTAGTGAAGCTCCATCCATGTGACTAGAAGCCACCAGAACACGGCACCCCTGGCTCTACATATGCACCCTCCATCTTCACCTCAGCTCTTTTGCTGAAGAATTAGGCTTTCAAGATGACAAATTACTCTGGGAGCTTCCCTTTCCTAGCGCTTTGTAGTTGCCCTAGAAGAGCAGAGAAAAGGGTTTATAACACACCATAGCAAGGGATCAGCTCCTCAGTAGATATGAGGAAGCGGCCTGCCAACCTGCTCCCTAGGAGGCAGCGAGGGCAGATCCTAGTCTGGACACAGAATACTCTTGCCAGCCAGTGAGGCCTGTTCAGAAGCTCTTTCCAAAGGCCCCAGTGCCTCAGGACAAGAGCTGTGTCAGGATATGTCTCCAATCTCAGGAAAGCCAGTCTATTTTTAAATTTTATCTTTATCTTTAAAATTATAGATTTTACTGATATAACATTGGTTTAGACTGCCGTATGTGTTTTAGAGATGTAGGTTCACTCTTCCTCAAGTGTATGTCACCATACCACACCCACCACCGAAGCACCAATAACCCTTTACCATAGTCTACCCATTGGGCTCCTGCCCTTCTTGGCTGCCCCCTCCCCCAGCCTCATATATGTAGTCAGGTTTCTGTGGTTTGCTCTGAGGGTAGCAAGTTTGTCGTTGATCTATCCCTGTCAATTCCAGCTCTCCTCCCACTCTTTTTTTTTTTTTTAACTCTTCCTAAGGATGACCTCAGTTCTTGCATCCTTATATATGCCCCTGGCATTAGAAGGATGGGAAATTGAGGTCCTCCTTGTAAAGAGGCCTCTTCTGCGACGGCTTTGACTTTTGCCATCTGTTCTCACTCCCCAGCCACTGCTAATGCCCACCGTCTACCCTACCCACTGACCTCCCAGGAATGCTGAATAAGGGCATTCCCAGGGCACTGACTTTCTCTCTGCCAATTTTTTGAGGGGTCTCAAAGGGGAAGGGTGTGAGGGGAGCCACCCACAGCTCCTCTGTGCTGCTGAGGTGACAGGAGACATGCACGAAGGAAGGTTCTGTATCTTAGATGGTCTCTGACTGTCCTGCCCTGTGGCCAGCGCTGCTCTGCTGTAGCCTCTCCTGTTGGCGCAAGCTCTCTGGGAGATACATCCTCGCGGCATATGTCCTCTTGCTCTGAGAGCTGAAACCCACCTGAGGATTTCTATCACTGCCACTCCCAGGAGCTGAACTTTCTATGAGCTCTCCTGACCAATGACTTCCTCTCTTGTTCCCTTTCATGCTTTTCTTCCCACCCAGCAGAGATTTTCTCAGAACTTCCCTCTGTCTAGTTTGGAGGAATTACATACCTTTTAGTCTTTTGAATATCATAGTAATGGTATAAACCCTACCACACTGGCTACAGTCATGTGATTTGGAACTGTCTTCTCAGCTTTAGCAACACCACAGAACTGTCTCGCAAATAGAATAGCATCGTATGCTCAAGTTCTATTCCTTAATGATTTTGTTCCTGGACACACACGCGCCACAATTTCCCCTTTACCGGGGCTCTCAGTTTAATTCTCTTGAGGTGCACAGTGATATAGGGAGGTGTGATACTCACTTTTTTCTTCAAAGATTCTCATTTTTAGTGTTGAAAAATTGCCCTCGTCTGTAAAAGTCATTGCTTACAATGGGAGGCATGTAGGGCAAATGACAATTGTTTCTGTTGTTTCAGCAATAGGTTAGTTTTTTAAAGTTGGATAAACATTGGGTAAAGTCTGGTTGGATATTTTTCAGTGTGTGGTGTTGCCATTTCATATTTTTTCCCCATTTCCTGTGGGGAATGTGCTTCATGAAGAGGCCCTGCAACTTCTAGGCCCATAGAGCCTCCCTGGTGGCCTAGCGGTTAAATCTCAGCACTATCACCCTACAGCCTGCGTCTGATTCCCCAGCCAGGGAACTAACCCACATGGCACAGCAGACCTCTCCTGTCTTTCCCCTTAGCAGTGTATTTCAGATCTGCCTGTTCTGCTCCCCACTATGTCTCTGGTGAATCCTCTCACCCCCCACACCTCTGGCCTACACCCCAGTTCTTATAGACACACACACACACACAGAGCTCTAGGCACATGGAACAAGGCCTAGATCTGCTGCTGTGATTACTGACTCACAGTCACAGCCAGGGTCTTTTTTAATAGTGATTAATAACCACTGAGTCCCTCAGCACTTCACTGAGAGCAAATTCCATTGAAATGGGTGGGTGCTTCCTTAAGATTAAAATTTGTGTCTAGTTCCATTATTGAATCTAATGTTCTAGAGAGCAAGCAATAAACTCTCACAAGAGTTGAAAGATAATTTGGAGGAAATGATAAGTAAAATAAAGAAAAATGAACACAGAGCCCTCTTGAGTCAGTAACAGCCAAACAGAGCAGGAAGGGTATTAAAGGTCTGGTCCCAGGTGAGTCCAAGTGCCCAGGCATGGTGTGGCATGTATAGACCTGCAGTTGAGAAGAAATGAAACCACACTTGCACACCACGTCTAGGATTGAAATTCAACCAATCATTGCTTGATAAACTTTCCATCAACCAAAACTGCACTGACTGAAAACTTCATTTGAGTAAACTAGCCCCACACTTTTGGCCTATAAAAGCATGCTCCGCAGTGCTCTTCGGTCATTCATCTCAGGCACTCCTTCAGTGTGTATCACCATGGACTGAAGCATAAAGACTTGCTGTATTACTAGAGGTATAAAGCAAGAGCTGTAACATCACTGCTAAGACACAAGAGCTTTCAGTGACAACATATACCATTGGGTTTCTCTGAAAGGTCACAAAACCTCCCTTTAGGTTTTTAAGTGTCCATTTCAATTTAATTATGCTTCTACTTTTTAGAAGTTTTGCCCCCTCTCTGATCCTAATATGTGTGTCCCTAAGGAAGAACAGAATAATGAAGCAAACTGTTAATAAGGATGTCATTAGGTAAAACAAAACAAGATAGCTCATCAAGACCTGCTATATGAAGCAGGTGTCTGCTGTGACACCTGAGCTATATAACCTTGTTGCTGGAAATGACCAGAATTAAGGTCAACAGAAGAGAATTCCAGAAAAAAAAATTTGTCTCTGAGTAGAGGAAAGAGCACATGAGATCTCTTACACTCACATAAGTGCCCAGTTAAATGAGCATGGAACAGATTAACAGTAATTCTCAGATGAGAAGCCTTCTCTGAGCCAGTAACCTGTGGACAGTTGTGGCCACACATGGGAGACAGGACACTGACTTTCTGCTCTCTGGGGGAAATATCCTCCTAATAATCTTCTCAGTGGATTCATACATATAAAAATGAAAAATGTGCAAGGAATGTAGTTGCTTTCCAGATTGTCCTGGGGTCTATTAAATTAGCCTGAAACATTGATTCTGGATCTTTGCTATGTAGTAATAGCTGCGTTGTTTCCTTGACTTTGCAATTTCATCCTCTAACACTCTCCTAACCAAAGTAGAAACTTTTTACAATGTAGCTAATGAGATGATAGATTTCCATGAAAATATTAGTCAAATGGTGAGCCTAAAAGCACAGAACACAACCAAATAGGAAAACTCAATAAAGAGGATTGGTCCTGTGTCTGACTACCAGTATCACAGAGGGACTCAGCTATACTCACTCTTCAAACAAAAACAAATATAATTCATCCTTTGGAGATGTTTATGAGAATTTTACACCATCACACTAATAATGTTATTGTACATTTCATATATGCTACTTTTTTAACCTTACAGGATACTTCACATTGTTCAAGCCCCAGCTTTTGAATGATGGATAGATATGCTGAGAGACTGATCCTCTCAACCCTTGAGGAAGTGCTGTGATGGGGATAAGATTGGAACCACACCATAATCTGAATTTCCATATCTACCAATCCTGAGTTATTTTCTTCATGGAGTTGTTTTAAGAATTAATGCAGATCCCCCCCACCCTCAAGTGCTTAGGACAACACTTAGTAAGCAATTATCAAATAACTGTGTGACTGGTTCACATAGTCCCCATCAGCCATCCAGGTTAGCCTGAATTTGTAAAATGTCTAAAAAAGTAATTACCTCCAAGTCATTAAGCAAAGAGGATCCTGAAAATCATGAACAAGGCTCTCAAACAATTCCTTTCCAGAGAAGTCAATGATGATGGCCGTTGGAACCAACCCTGACTTCCTCTGCCAACTTGTTCTTGAAGGCTTCCTTCTTTTGCAGTAAGTAACTGAAAAACTTAAACCCGTTAATCTTCTTTTCTGCTGGGAATAAAGCAATATCCTCAAATTGGAGAGCCTGCTGGAGTTCATTGATAACACAGGAGGAACCAGGCCAATGATTTGCTTTTCTTAATAAAGCAGGTCTTGATGAGCTATCTTGTTTTGTTTTACCTAATGACATCCTTATAAGTTTGCTTCACTATTCTGTTCTTCATTAGGGACATACATATTAGGGTCAGAGAGGTGGCAAGACCTCTAAAAAGTAGAAGCATAATTACATCGAATGGACATGGAAAAAGCTAAAGGGAGGTTTTGTGATCTTTCAGAGAAACCCAACGGTATATGTTGTCACTGAAAGCCACCCAAGTATTCACTGATAGAGGATTGAATCAAGAAGATGTTGTATAGGGCCTCCCCGGTGGCACAGCGGTTGAGCGCTGGGTTGCAAAGCTGCCCGCAGCCTCTGCAGCGCCAGTTCGATCCCCGGCCACCAGGTGAGGGTCCCACATGGCGTGCAGACCTCTCCTGTTGCCCGCTGCTCCCCTCAGCAGTGTACTTCAGTCTGCCTGTTCTGTTTCCCACTCTGGCTCTGGTGAATTCTCTCACCCTCCTGCACTTCTGACTGTACCCAGTGCTTGTATAAATAAATAAATAAATAAATAAATAAATAAATAAATAAATCTTTAAAAAAAAAGTTTAATTAAAAAAAAAAAAAGATGTGGTATAGCCAAACAGTGGAGTACTATTCACCTATAAGGAAAGATTCCCATGAAGAAAACTGCCCCAGTGTGTGGGCTACAAGAGGTGTGCCACGTGGTGGCCTCCTGGTGTGCATGCAGAGGAGAGTCCCAGGAAGTCAGAGCTGGGAGGAGGCTGGGAGCAACTCCATTAAATTTGCCTTTGCTTGTCTCCACTTTGACTCATTGTGTATTGATTTTGCAGTTAAACTGTCATAAAATAATCTTATTTCCTGTATTGCCAAGCAATTGGGGAGTGGGTGAGACCCTTATGGAGCTCCCAAGTTCAAAAACACTTGTTTATCAAAGTCACAGCACTTACCACATGGCACTAGACAGATAAATCATCCGTTTCTCTTAACTGAGAATTCCTTGACATGCAAGGCCTCTCACTTTTTGACCTCTATATTTCCCATGATGCAAAGCAAATAATCAATAAGTGTGTGTTGTTATCAGTGTCTGCTTCCAACATTTGTAATCTGTATGACCAGAAACAAGTGAATTTTTTTACTTCATTATGTTTCATTGTCCTTCTTTGCCAAATTTGATTAATAATAGTAACTTACTATAGTGTTATATGAGTGTTTATTAAAGATTTTTTTTGTAGAAAAACTGGGGTGTAGGCCAGAACTGGGGGATGAAAGGAGTCACCAGAGACAGAGTAGGGAGCAGAGCAGACAGATTTTATTGAAATACACTGCAAGGAGAGCAGCAGGTGAGACAGGAGAGGTTGCTGCTCCGTATGTGAGTTAGTTCGCTGGCCGGGGATCGAACTCAGGCTGAGGTGATGACAGTGCTGAGACTTAACTCCTAGGCCACCACAGAAGTAAAATATTTAATATAATCCAGTGCTCAAAAAGTTAACTATGATTATGATTATTATTTGAACAGCAAGAGGAGTAAAGGTGTTTGGCATCTAATTCTGTATCTGGAATATTTTATGTGCTCAACAGATTCAATAAATG
Source organism: Talpa occidentalis (assembly GCF_014898055.3). Classification (NCBI taxonomy): domain Eukaryota; kingdom Metazoa; phylum Chordata; class Mammalia; order Eulipotyphla; family Talpidae; genus Talpa; species Talpa occidentalis. The sequence continues at coordinate 44,770,800 of NW_023604972.1, forward strand.
AATACACTAAATCAATAAATGAATGAATGAGGTTACCAAGCAAAGTGTGAGGGATAGAAGAAGGGCATTACAGGTTCTGGGCAAAAGCATGGTGGTTTGGAACACCACCAGTCTGGTGGTTTGAATATATGTGTCCGTCTCTTACCAGTGTGATTCGTGTGAGTTTCTCCCCTGAACTCACATTTGGCTACAATGATGAAATTAAACCTGTAGCCTGGAACTTCCTTCCCCTTTCTAAAGGATCTTCTTTTCAAGTGAATAAACAAAATTCCAGAGAGGCAGGCCAAAATGGGATGTGGTGATGAGAGTAGGATTGTCAGATTTAGCAAATAAAAATACTGGTCATTGAATTAAATTTGAATTTCACATAAAAAACAAAGAATGTCTGGACACTCTAACAGTTGTTTTAAAGTCTTGCGATGTAGTCCACAACCCATCAGCATTTTTCTTAAAGGGTATTGGTTCTTAATATGCACTTGCTCCACTGTCTTTATTTTCCTTTCCTTTGGGGGTCCATGGAAAGATTTACTCTCCAACTCAATTTTTATGTGATAATTCAAGATCCCTTTTAGCAAATGTCCAAGAGCTTTGCATTTGCAGTTCCTTCCAAAAGGCCATCCTAGTCCTGCCTGGCTCCAGTGGTTACTTTCTGGTGGAAAAACACAGAGCACTTGTTTCTAATTCATATCTGACACTCAGGATATGCTACCTTGCATTGCTAGTCTCTCTCTCCCTCCCCCCTTCTCTCTCTCTCTCCCCCCTTCTCTCTCTCTCTCTCTCTCTCTCATTTTCAACTAGATTACAAGGAAGTAGAGTGGATAACTACATGTTTTGTATCTTCTGGGCCCAGCACATAGCAGGGGTGTGTGTGTGTGTGTGTGTGTGTGTGTGTGTGTGTGTGTACACGTACCATTACATGGAGAAAATAAATATATCCATCCATTAGTTGTTGCCAGCCACTGGGAGATGTGTAACTTAATGGACTTTGAGTTAAACTGAGTCTAAATTGTGGTGTCTCCCCCCCCATATTAACTTTGGTTTGAGGGCAAATTACTTCATACTGCTCTTTGCAAATGGGTTCAATACTAACCTCTCAGGATTGTTATTTGGATTAAATTGATTAACTTTAATTAGTACCTGTGAAACATTTCCAACTGAAAGTTTAAGTTACACTGATGGAATTAACAAGACTTCAGGGACTGCTCCCTAATATCTGACCACCATCTCAACCCCACATTTCATCTATAAGAAGCAAACATTTCAAATTTGCTATTTGCTAATTTGTTGAGCTGATTTAATGTTTGCAGGAAACCAGCCTACCATAGAAACCAGCCCCTCGCTGGTGGTTCATGGTCGCTTAATGAATAACTTATCACCATAAAATAAGCAGGGGGGAGATTTACCCTCCAGTTCCATCTGAGCTACTTGGTTGTCACTGCTCCTCCACATCCATCTCCCTCCTTTCAGCACAGAGTTTTTGAGTGATTAAAGTTAGTTTGGGTAAGGATTCCAGACAGGCAAAAGCAAATACATAAGTCAGAGGTCAGAGGAGAAGAATAAGACAGAGGGCAAGGAAGAAATACCAAGCTGATAATTGAAAGATAATGAATGTGGGGGTGGGTTACAGCCGCATAATAACAGGGGGAGCCAGACACCCCGAGCTTTCTCAGGCATCTGGGGAAGGCCCAGTTACAACTCATCTTAAAGAGAAGGTCTATGGAGCAGGGGTTTCTAAATATTTGGGCCACCCACTGTGGAATTTTGGGAGATGACACTGTTGCGAAAAGCCATTAACAAATTGCTTTCCTTTCCTTCCCCAGCAGGACCTTCTGTTTATACTCCCTCAGTAGCAACTGGAAGGAGTAAAATTGCTTACAAGCGCCCGATTGCAGTGGGCCACTTGATGGAATTTTTATCATACAAAAATGATCCCTGTTGATTAGTTCAGAGTTCCAGGAATCTGAGGAATCTCATTAACACTCTGATAAGCATTTGCAAATCTTATTTTAGGGGAGAGTCAAGGTGATGAACTTATAAATAACAAGAAACCACATATTGATTTCTTTGCTCCTGCCAATATTTGCAAATATTTGAATTTCGTAATAGGCATCCATTCCCAGGTTGCTCTGAACTAAATGGAAGCTAGAAACCGTAATCTAGTAGATCAAGTGTAGGTTTTAATGTTAGATTTTTTTATTGGTTCCACCATATACTGGAGATTTATTAGAGATCATAACTTAATCCCTCATTGCTCGTCTTACCTTGTCTATAAAATGAATCTAATTATCCTTATTCCATAGTTTATAAGGATTAAACCAAATAGTAAAGCAACTCAAGGTTTAAATGTCCCTTTTCTTTTTCTTATTCCAACCTTCCCTTCACTCTGCCCCAGCAATTTTCTGATTTGGAATAGTCTTTGCTAAATTTATGAATAATGCAGAGACCTGAAGGAAGAAAGGGCATGTGTGATGGGGCTCTCTAGGGGACGGTGTTCTAAGTAAAGCACCACCAAGCACAAAGACCATGACATAGGGGTGTACTTGGAGGGTCCAGGCAATCTTAGGGAAGCCAGGGTGGCAGAGTAGAGCAATAGACCAGTAACCCTAAGGGGAGAGTGACAGAAGAAAAGTTCAGGGAGATATGGAAATGCAGACTATGTGATGTGTAGCATCTGTAGCATCTGGTAGTCAGAGAATGGTGTAGCGACAGGATGAGTGAAAGAGGAGTCCTGGAGCCCTTGTGGCTTTTGCAGGCTTTTATTGGGATTTACCAGGTACATGGCAGGCAGGGGTGCTGGGAGGCTGGGAAGCTGGCAGGCCACCCAGCCCCTGGCGAGTCTTCACTCTTTCTGGGCTCGCCGGCATTCTCTCGTGGCCTCTACTTCTCTGCTGGTTCCATTCTGCTCTCGTGGTTCTGCTCCTGTAGCGCCCTGTGATGCTGCCCTTATGAGCTCAGTCTCTCAGCCCAGGTGAATCCCATCTATGCACGCCCACACCCTACACCAGGTGCCCGTGCCCGCCATCAGGCCTGCATTTAAGACCGCAGGGATCCATCATCAGTTCTAATGGCGGGAGGGCAGAAAAGCCTGCCAATTATTTCAATCATTTTCCCTATAAGTGGGATGTTTGAAATTGGATTATGGGGAGTTTGTGTATTAGTAAGAACAAGAGCTAAGAAGCAAGTAGCAAAGATGGCTTCCAGGAGACAGTCAGGGAAGTCAGAGGCCGAGTACTGGAGGAACGTCTGTGAGCTTCTGGTATAAGCATGAAATGTTGGTGAGAGGTCTGACAGTGAGCCAGGAGGCAGACATCTTCAGGGAATGAGGACATGTGACCTGAGGGTTTGTAGATAACTACAAGAAACATCCCAGCATATGAGAACAAGTGAGGGTGGGGTTAGAGAGAATGTTCTAGTGTCTGGGTATTTGTGAAGGATTTAAAATATCCTTAAGTATTAAAGAGCTTACAATACTTTCCCCTTGTTTACTCAACACACTTATTGCAACACAGAATATGCAACCTGTTTCTTCTTTTTCTCACATCATTATTTACTCAGTGGGCCGTCTCTGCAGCTGCTGGTGGCGTGAAAGAGCTGACCCTTGAGAAGCTGCAGTGCCCGGCTGCTGGAGAAAGATCCTTTCAAAGAGTTTCCCCAGAACCTCTTGTCTGCTGAGGGTCAGGATGATCAGTATGGAACCTTTCCCTCATCGTTGTCATCACTTTGGCCCTCACCACACTTTCCTTATAGTAACATAGTAGTGATTGACTTTATTTTTTATGGGGGGGTGGGTGCTATTTTACAGTTGTTTGGACAGATCTTTGTTTTGGACAGATCTGGATTTGGATTTTGACTTTTTGTTTAGAACTTTGTGACCTGGGCAACTTACTTAAGACCCTGAGTCCTAGTCTTACTGTCCACTAAATACCTACCCATAGGTATTGGTGAGAATTAAATGACAATATACACATCAAGTTCCTAAAATAGTAAGCATGACCAGAGAAGTTCTTCCCGCCCCCCCCCCCCTTTCCTTCCCTCACCTTTAAGCTGATGTTGCTTCTACTGTTTTATTTCCAGCTTCCAGTAGTTCCAGCATCTGGCTTCTAATCAGAAGCCTTCTTCTAGAGATCGTTGAAATTAACAAACTAACTCCCAGATTGGCGCAGAATCACTGGAATAGTTTGTCTTAGTGCACCATGTAATGCTTCTCAGTGTTTTATCAAAATTTTCTAATCTGAACTTTTAAAATAAACTGTGAAGTATATAAAAGACGTTACTTAAGTATAATTTATGGAAGAGACTATAAATTACTGATAGTAACCAGCATTTGCTGGGTGTTTACTAAATGTAATATTCTAACCACTTTATGTGCATTAGTTTAATGTACCCAACAACCTAGGAAGGGTATTATTAACTTTCTCTTACAGAAACAGAAACAGGTACAGAGAGGTCAAATAACTTGTTGAAGGGCACATAGCTTCGAAGCTTGCGGGCAGGATTTGAACCTGGGCAATCTGGTTCCAAAGCTTACCCATCATATGGCCCTGATATAAGATAAGTAAACAAATCATTATTCAGAACTCCTGAGTGAAGAAATCCTTTTGCCAGTTACTGCTCAGGTGTCTTTCTGGCCTCTGGAATGTCACGCAGCTTGAAAATGTTGGGAGCTCACAATGGTGACGAATAGAATACTATTGTTATCTTGTACGGGAGGGGAGGCTGCATGAGGTTTATCACCCAGTTTCCTTGTAGCTCAGCCACCCCTGAGAATTATTTTGAAGAGACAAAGAAGTCAGGCCCTCTGAAATAATAGCAATAAGAATAGCACCCTCGTCACATTACAGCTCTGCTTGCTATAAGCCCAAACATTTCAGCATCATAAACCCCAAACCATAGGAAACAAATAGTTCATGAGGATATAAACAGATCTCACAATGATTCTCTAGCTCAAGTGGATTTGACCTCGGGAAGCAAAGAAATACCTGACATAGGCTGAGCCATTGGACTCCAAGACACTCGTCTTAGAACAATAGAGCTAGTGTAACTTTCCACAAGTGCTCGAGATCTGATAGCTAAATCACTTTTTTAGGAGAGGATCATTAATTATTCAAAACATGTAGAGATGTCTCATTTTCCTTCTTGCTGCCTCTGATTTTTGCTTTTGATCACTAGAATTTCTCCAGGCCAGGAGTAGGGAAAAAAAGAGATGATGAAACTAAAGCCTGATCATTTTTGTATGCTAGTAACTTTGATATAAAATTTGACAATGGAAGAGTTGGCAATTGTTAGTAAATATATGATTAAGTATGTTTTTTTTAATGTGTGTATGTGCATATATTTCACCATTGTCCTAGGATTCCTATTTCTATTTGATTTCTGTTGGTAATAAGAAGTTTGACTTTATATACTTATAAAATGTAGGCATAACTTGTAGATTTTATTTATTTTTCAAAGAGCCAGGTTTTCTTTTCTTATTTATATTTACATTTATGTTTATTTATATTTATATTCTCTGTATATATACATTATCCTAGATGTTCTATATATGAATACACAATATACTATATTTGACATGCATATTTTATATAATATGCATATTATATGGTATGCATTATGTATAATCTGTATCTATATTATAGAATATGCATATCCCACTATAATTATGTATACATGTGTATATTATGCATAAAATATGCATATAATACTGTCTATATTTTATAATACAACATACTTCCATGAATACTATACTTCCATGAATAAATAAAGCATAATCAGACTAACGAATATATCTAGTGTAAGAAGGACTCCATTGAGATGAAGAAGGTAAATAAATGGGCAATTAAAAGGCTCTTTCTGGGCCTCCCCGGTGGCGCAGCGGTTGAGCGCTGGGTTGCGAAGCTGCCCGCAGCCTCTGCGGCGCCGGTTCGATCCCTGGCTGCTCCCCGGCCACCGGAGGAGGGTCCCACATGGCGTGCAGACCTCTCCTGCCGCCCGCTGCTCCCCTCAGCAGTGTACTTCGGTCCTTCTGCCTGCTCTGCTCCCCGATCTGGCTCTGGTGAATTCTCTCGCCCTCCCGTGCTTCTGACTGTACCCAGTGCATGTATAAACAAAACAAACAAACAAAACAAATAAATAAATAAATAAAACATGCCTCTATAAAAAAAAAAATAAATAAAAAAAAATAAAAGGCTCTTTCTTAGGAATATGGAATAACCATGATTACTAATAGGCATGAAATTATCTGGGGTGAAATATAAATATATCTCCTCAAATTTAAAGAAAGTGCTTTGATCTGAATGGAGCAGAAAGAGGGGATATGAGCTCTAGTTGGGGTCCAGGTAGCTTCAGCCTTTTGCTCTGAACAAAAAAACAGGCCATTTCTTTGAAGTTCTCAAAATACTGGACCCTTGAGACACTGGGATTTCCCTACTGAACACACTTATTCTTCAAACACATATTGAACATCTACCAAAAGTCAGGCACTGTATTAGGTACAAAGGACATCAAAACAAGGGAGTCATGTTTGGTTCTTCAAGGAGGTAGCTCTCCGTTGCGGATGCAGTCAGGTGAGCAGACAGTTACCCCCTGGGGTGGTGCTGTAAAGGAGAATATGGGACAGCACAGGAAAGCCATGCAGCCACCTCTGGGGTGCAGGGAAGGTTACTTAGAGACAGTGATCACTGAACTGAGTCTTGAGAAATGTTTGAGGGTTGTGGAGAGGGGCTGAGAATTACAGAGGGGACAGCTGCTTGTGAAAAGTTCTGGAGGCCTCTGAGAATGGGGCTTAGCCACAAGATGCGCACAGATTAGACATAGCTGAAGTGGTGAGAGTGGAGGGAAATGGAGCAGGAGAGGTGGGTAGGGACCAAAAAGTGAAGAGCTTAAGATGCTAAACTCAGGAATTTGGGCCATCCTAAACACGTGGAGACATAAAAGGGTTTTACACCTGGAAGTGCTATTGTCAGAGTTGCTGCTGTCAGGCGTCCCTGGTGCCTGTAGGGGACAAAAAGGGAGGCTGGGGGTGGGGGGACAGGGAGTAGACAGCTATTAGGAGGGCACCTGAGGTGTTGTTGCAATAGGTGCCCAATATGCAGCTGCATCTAGTGTAAAAAGGACCCCATTGAGATGAAGAAGCCTCACTGACCAGTGACCACGAATCTCTACGTGAATTAACCTAAGGAAGTGTAAATAATAAGACTCCTTAGAAACCGGCATCTGTATATTTCTTTCAGCTTGACTTCCTTCCCTACCCCTAATCCTCTGGAGGCCTAGTAAGACCTGATTCACCCCAGCAACCTGGCTACCGAGGAAACCCTTGCCTGAAGTTGAGGCTTCCTATCTTTCAACTCCAAATTATGGTTCACATCTTAATTAAAAAATGAGGGGACTCTGTTTTTGCAATTCCTACCTGAGGTCTCTCCCTGGATTCAGAATTGCTGTACCCCTGATCTTTTGTGATCAATGTACACACTTCCTGTGTTAGGGTTCCCTACCTTTATTTTCAGGGTTGCATAGTTTTCTAGAATCCATTCTTTGCAGCCATTCTTACCTTTGTCAGTTGCAGTTTCTCTAAAACAGACCCACTTTTACCTCTGCTTCTATGTTCCCTTTTATGAGGCTTAAACTTTGCCCAGAGTTGTCTATCCACTCTTTGATAACCTTTCAGTCTATCCCAACTCATGTTTCTGCTGCCCAGTGCACATTGACTGGAAATGACATGTGGCTCCACTCAACTGCAAGGGTCTGAGCCAACCCTCAGAGGAAGGGGAACACTTCTTTACAGCCAAGGTGGAAGTGGGAATACATGATGAATAACATTCATAACCACCACTGGATTCATTAGGCCTTTGGCATGCCACACTGTTAAGCCTAACAAAACAATTTAGAAAGGTTGGTCTTTCCCTTCTTAGATCTTTATCTGCTACTGTGGGTATTAAGATATTCTCTATCTCCAATAGTAGATTTCACACCATCATTCTCAATATTGTACCAATGTCCTGTTTTTATATTATGCACTTATGTGCACCTATGACTTTTGTAAGCTTTTTCTTTTTTTTCTTTTGCCACCAAGAAGCTGAGAGCCAAATTTACACTACACTATGCTCGAGGTAGCTCTTATCTATAGACAATTACACTAGAAAAAGTCTGCTTAAGCTTAGAGACTCACTTTAAAACAGGGACCAAAAAAAGATCTTGACTATGAAAGTCAGTTTATTCAACCTTAAAAAAATTTCAGTTCTAATTGTAACCATGTGCTAATTCTCAGAATAAAAAGTTAATGATGCTGAATTTTTGGTTCTAATTTTCTTTTTTTTTTTAAATTTTTTTTTTAATAGAGGCATGTTTATTTATTTATTTGTTTGTTTGTTTGTTTGTTTTGTTTATAAATGCACTGGGTACAGTCAGAAGCGCGGGAGGGTGAGAGAATTCACCAGAGCCAGAGCGGGGAGCAGAGCAGGCAGAAGGACCGAAGTACACGCTGAGGGGAGCAGCGGGCGGCAGGAGAGGTCTGCGCGCCATGTGGGACCCTCCTCTTGTGGCCGGGGAGCAGCTGGGGATCGAACCGGCACTGCAGAGGCCGCGGGCAGCTTCGCAACCGAGCGCTCAACCGCTGCGCCACCGGGGAGGCCCTGGTTCTAATTTTCTCACAAAATTTTAAGATAGCTCAATGCATTATCCTTTATAGTTTGCGTCCTTTAAAAGATATCTAAGTTAGCTATGTAGTTGTTTTGCATCTTGTTTGTTTATTTTATGGGTGGCTTGCCACCCCATGTCCCACCACTGCAGCAAAGACAGGAGATAAGGGCTAGTGCTGAACTGTTTAAGGGGCTGTTTCATTATAACTGATGTCTTCACGAGTGAATATTTGTGTGTTATAGAGACTTTGCCTCCCTAAGAAACCTTGTAACTGTGGAGACCTGGATAATGAATACCCAGATGAGAATCCCCAGTATGGAATGCTTTCTTCCAGTTAATCTTATCCTGGGTTTTTATTACTTTTTTCCTTTAGCTCAGATTCCCTCAACTATTTCTCTTATTTTTTTATATGGAATCGCCCCATGTCTTTTGTAAGATGACGCAGGGTATATATAAACAAATAGAAATAAATACTGACTACTCAACTTTTTAATTATCCCCAAACTTGTTTTTGTTTTTTCTGGAAACAACCATCTTGGGGAAGCTGGAATCTGGGTATTTTCTTTAGGCAGTGAGGGAGATTGAATGGCTGAGGCTGCTTCAGTGAACTTTCGTCTTTTATGCTGCCTTTGTAATCATTCTCTCCCTCCCAGGGAGCAGTAAATTAAGATTGTGGGTCTATCTTGATTTTCTGGAGCTGTTGCTCACTTGATGGTCCATAGAGTGTCCCTGGGTAACTTTAGCCCCTGGGACCTCTCTCAAGGACAGATGGTCTCCCATCTCACTTATAAATCAAGTTAACTCTTTTTCTTTGACTTTAAGAAAAACTCCTCTCCTCCAGCAAATTTCTTCCCCTTTCTCTCTATAGCTGTTGAAACATCTATTCTGGTGGTGGAAACAGAAAGACAATTATTAAACATATTCAATTAAACCATAACCTCCCACAATTCATGAAAGACACCTTTATGGAGCCCATGTGATGTGTAAGGAAGCTTGTGTGTATTAGTTCATGTCATCCTCACATCAGAATTGTGCGCCCGTGTGCTAGCCTTCTTGTGCCCTTCTTTAGGATTAAAAAAAAAAAATGGATGCCCAGAGATGGTGCATATTTTACCCAAGACCCCCCCCCCGCCCCAGTGCTGGAAGTGAGATCCATACCCATGTTGGTCTGACCAGAGCCCAGTCTTTACACACCCATCCTCTCCTCTTGTCTATGCATCCAAGTCATGAATCTTGAAAAATAAGTAATACACTTCCTATTTAGAAAATAACAACATGATTCTATAAATTTTAATAATAACTGTTATAAATGAATTCTGATTTAAACTTAAACTATAAAGTTTTCTCCTTTGGTCATTTGAAGTTTGAGAAACACACTTTCCATTTGTAAGTGACTGTCACATCATAATGCACAGCAGACAATGTAACCCATATTTTATAGCTGAGAGATTCATCCAGGACCCTGCAGGTAGGGTCAGGGTTAGGATTCGAGCACAGGACTCCTTTCTCCTAACCTCATATTCTTTCTTCTACCACAATACACACCATTTTATGATGAGAAGTGGATGGGAGCAAGGGGTGTATCATATCTGTAACGTCACGTCACTTAGTGCAACTCATGGGAATGATTCTTAGTTTTGTTAGAAATCTGACAGTTCTGGGCCTCCCTGGTGGCTCAGCGGGTTGAGCGCAGTGCTGTGAAGCTGTTCACAGCCTCTGCAGCGAGGGTTCGATTCCCAGCTGGCAGGGGAGATTCCCACATGGCGTGGCAAACCTCTCCTGCCTCGCCCGCTGCTCCCCTCAGCAGTGTATTTCGGTCCGTCTGCCTGTTGTGCTCCCTGCTCTCTCTGGTGAATCCTTTTACCCTCCTGCACCTTTGGCCTGTACCCCAGCTCTTGTATAAAAATAAATAAACAAACAAAAAGAAATCTGACAGTTCTGGATCCAAAATATAACTTCAAAAATAACTTCTAAGGACCTAAGAATTAGGGAGGGGAGGAGGAAGAAATTTTTATTTATATTTCATAGTTCCCACTTGATCTACAATTTAAAACCTACCAGGTTGTAATGATAATCCCCAGTGAATAAAATGCAGTACTCTAACAACTTTGTTTGAGAGATTCTCGATATATTTCCTTAGCTACCTATATTTTTATCTTTGTGTTTTAATTATTGCCTTAATACAATTATTCCACTTACAGAAAGTATATTTCTCCTCAAATCATCAACTGCACCAATCAGTAAGCAAATTGCACATTAAGTTGCACTGACTGTGAGTTATGGACCTACCTCTTCCTCCCCATAATGCTACCTTGGCATCATCCAGAACAAAAATAGTCAAGAAAGGAATAGGAATCACTCAAGAATTTGGTCATGAGAATGCAGGTGAAAATCAATTGTAGTAAACTTCTATAGGATGAGTTCGTGTTTAATTAAAACTCCAGGCAGAAGAGTATGTAAATTCAAGTCATTACATATGCAGTTCCCCAAGGCACTGCCATTTTCCTGTCCCCATGGCAGCGATGCTGACTTTCTCATGTGTGAACTGTCAACCTGTGAACCCACATGACTTCAGGGTTCTTAGAGCCCCTGAAAGAGAAGGGTCAGAACTCCGAAGTGGTGGGTGTCAGGTTTCCCCTGGGCACTTGCAGAATTAAGCAGACAAGGAAAAAGCGATGAAGGAAGGAAGGGATGAAGACTGGGGGATTCTCCAGAACAGTAGACTGCAGAGTCTGGTCTCTGAAGTCAGTGTGTTGAATTTCTTTCCCACTCTGTTGTGTTAACTCTGCAACCTTGGGTCATTTGACTCTTTTGAGCCTTAGTGTTTGTGTTTATACAAAAAGGAAGCCTTTGTGACTTTTTAAAATGATGTAATAGGGCCTCCCTGGTGGTGCATGGGGTTAAGCAATCCACAGCCTCTGCAGCACGAGTTTGATCCCCAGCTGGCCAGGGAGCAACCCACACGGCGAAGCAGACCTCTTCTGCCTCGCCTGCTGCTCCCTTCAGCAGTGTATTCCGCTAGATCTGCTTGTTCTGCTCTGCGCTCTGTCTCTGGTGAATCCTCTTACCCCCCTTGTGTCTCTGGCCAGCTCTTGTATGCACAAATAAATAAATCTTAAAAAAATGATGTGATAAAGTTATTGGAACACAGGAGACACTCAACCACTGGTAGCAATGATGATGATGAGCAGGAGGAGGAGGAAGACAATAATACATATTCACATAATAAATATTGAGCCCTTCTACCTACGCAACCCTGGTCTTGTCTATGGGATTACAGTAGTGAAGAGAATAGACCTATATCCCTGCCCTCCTGGGCTGATGGGAGACAGCCAATAAACAAAATATGTAAGTAAAAAATATATTAGATCATGATTTAAGGAATAAAGAAAAATATAAAGATGGGGAAGAGGAAAAGTAGTATGGGGGGAGGGCTAAAATTTTAGAGGGAGGTTAGGAAGGCCTTTCTCCAGAAGTTAAATTTGTGTGAAGATCTGGAGGAGAGGAGGAAGAAAGCAGAATAGTTACCTGAGAGAAAATGATTCCCCCAAGCCATCCAGAGGCTGGAGACAGGGACTGAGTAAGCAAGGGGAAGAGCCATAGGAAGGGGATAAGGGGAGGGAACCAAATCCAGCAGGATCCTTAGTGCATAGAGAGGGTTTTGTTTTGTACTCTGTGATGAAGAGCGTCATTTGAAGGAACATGACCTAATCTACTGGAAATTGCAAAAGGACCATAGGTTGCCACCAATGGCGTTACTTATAATCACAGTAATGTTGCCTCTGATGACATAGAAGAACATGACTGGGGGGGCAGAGAGTCAAGGCATTTGGGTTTGGAAGGCATAAAATTTAAAGAGGAACAAAGGACCAAACCCCAAATGGCAGTTTCATGTCTCTTTCTTCAGGTTGAACAACAGAGATTAATCGAGAAGGAGGGAGAAGAACATGGTTTTTCTGACCCTTCACACACCACATGCAGCTGCTGACAGGGGCACATACAACCCTGCTCTGTGTGTGTGTGTGTGTGTGTCTATGTATGTATATATGTACATATATGTGTATGTATGTATATACTCTTGTTTCTATTGACTGAGATGACATTTGTTTACAACACTGCATGTGATTTAGGGGTACAGGTTCACACCACTTAGGATGTATGTTACCATAGCACATCCACCACCAAGGCACCCATAGTCTTCCACCTTAGGCCATTCGGTTTCCACCCCCCACCCCACTCCTCTGGTAACCTCAATTCTATAGTCAGATTTCTGGGGGTTGCTTTGGTTTAATTTTGTGTATTCCTTTGTTTTGTTTCTCTATATTCCACATGTGAGTGAAATCATCTAGTATTTGTCTTTCTCCTTCTGAGTTAGTCCATTAATCACAATTCCTCCTGTTCCATCCATGTTGTTGCAAGAACACATCCATGTTGTCATCTTTTTTTATAGCTGGATACTATTCCACTGAGTATATATACCATATATTCCTAATCTACTCTTCTGTCATTGAGCACTTAGGTTGTTTCCATAACTTGGCTGTTGTAAATAGTGCTTCAGTGAACATAGAAGTGGATATATACTTCTTTTTTTTTTTTTTTAATAGAGGCATGTTCCATTTTATTTATTTGTCTGCTTGTTTGTTTTGTTCATACATGCACTGGGTACAGTCAGAAGCGCGGGAGGGTGAGAGAATTCACCAGAGCCAGAGTGGGGAGCAGAGCAGGCAGAAGGACCGAAGTACACTGCTGAGGGGAGCAGCGGGCGGCAGGAGAGGTCTGCGCGCCATGTGGGACCCTCCTCCGGTGACCGGGGAGCAGCCGGGGATCGAACCGGCGCCGCAAAGGCCGCGGGCAGCTTCGCAACCCAGCGCTCAACCGCTGCGCCACCGGGGAGGCCCCGGATATATACTTCTTCAAATGAATACTTTTGCATTCTTTGGGTAGATATCTAGGAGTAGAATTGCTGGATCATATGATAGCTCTATTTTGCTATTTCGAGAAACTGCCACTATATTTTCCCTAAAGACTGGACCAGTTTACGTTCCCACCAACAGTGTAAGAGGGTTCCTTTTTCTCCACATCCTCACCAGCACTTCTTGTTTCTGTTTTTTTGATATGAGCCATTCTCGCAGATGTGAGGTGGAATTTCGGTGTGGCTTTGATTTGCTTTTCCCTGATGATATGTGATGTTGAGCATTTTTTTTGTGTTGACCACCTGTATGTCTTCTTTTTAGCTTTCCTTTTTAGCTTTCCTTCTTTTTAGCTTTCCTTCTTTTTAGCTTTGATTTGCATTTCCCTGATGATATGTGATGTTGAGCATTTTTTTGTGTTGACCACCTGTATGTCTTCTTTTTAGCTTTCCTGTCCAGTTTTTGATTGGGTCACTTTCTTTTTTAGATTGTATTTCTATCATAGCATGAACTAGCCAGAGCTGTTTCTTAGCTTTAAAATCACCTTTTCCAAGGAAGCCAAAGAGAAGGGTACTTGGGTTCAGCTGAAGCGTACTTGGTACTTGGGTTCTCCACCTAGAGAAGCACACTTTGTGAGAACCAATGGGAAGGAGCCTGAGCTGCTAGAACCTATTCCCTGTGAATTCATGGCATGATAGGTGTGCAAAAAGAAATAAAAGAGCTCTGGACTATAAAAATGTTTCACCTAATTGAGTAGAAGTGTGGTGTCCCCTCTCTAAAAAATATTTAAAGCAAACTTTTAATTATATCATAATTCATTGGATGGTGTCTTTATTAAAATTTAGTGGGTTTTAAAATATATATATATATAATCACCTTTTCCAGATTTGTTCAAAAGTTCATTCATCATTTATGTGTAGGTACTATGATAGGTGCTAAATTTATAGCAATGTAAAAGACTAAATGATTAAAAAGTCAACCCCGCACACAGTCATCAAAGCAAAATCACTTAATCCTATAGATGTGGATACATTTGGGATGTGAAAAGGATTTGCTAATTTTCCAGGTGTGTACAAACCTTTTCTCTAGTTTGTTAGCTTAGGGACTTTGCACCTTGCCATACATATGTATTATCTAAAGTCATTTAACCTCCTGAAAATCACATTCTTGGAATAAGTAAATTCTATGCAGGTGAAACTGGGCAAACAATGCCAGTGACCTCTTCAGATGCTCAAGTATTAGTCCAAAGGTTTAAAATAATAAGCTCCATTTTTCACTAAGTCTTGTTGACAGTGTTAGCAAGACTTGGAGTTAGAAGTATAATTCTCTTTAATGAATAGTTCAAGAAAATTATTATTAAATCTTCTGTTAAATATTATTAAATAATAATAATATTAGATAAACTGTAAATAGTTGACATAAGATTTGTGCATGTAGTTAGCCTCAGCATATTGAAATTGCATTAGCAAATGTGCCTTAATATATCAATTTATCATTTATGCAATCAACAATATAGAATAAGTTCATTCACAACTTTGTTTTAGTCAATAGCTTCAACTTTTCTAGGCAACTAGATTTATTAACCAACAAATTGAGATACTGAGAGTGGCCAACAGATAAGATACTCACTAACACTGATGTTAACAAATAGAAAGGTGGTAAAGTAACCAACAAAGCAGACAGGGCATGTAGGGTTCCCGAGAAATCCACAAACTGATACTGCAGCTTTTTTTTTTTTTTTAAAGATTTATTTATACAAGAACTGGGATATAGGTCAGAGGCGCAGGAGAGTAAGAGAATTCACCAGAGAATTCACCAGAGACAGGCAGAACAGACAGATGGACCAAAGACACTGCTGGGGAGCAGAGGGCGAGGCAGTAGAGGTCTGCTGCGCCATGTGGGTTGGTCCCTGGCTGGCTGGGAATCGAACCCATGCTGCAGAAGCTGCAGACAGCTTCACAGTGTGGCCCTCAATGGGCTGCGCCATTGGGGAGGCCCTGATACTGCAGCTCTTAATTCAGTTAGCTAAGACCACTTAGAGCACTTCAGGCCCAACTGGCTCAATTCAGACCTCACTTAGGCCTCTTGGGACTCTGTCTTTTGGAGTAGAGCCCCTGGGTGAATCCCTGTCCAGAGCAAACCTCCCACAAATATGAATCCCAGGACTTCTTTGATTCATTACTAATTGCTTACCCTCCCAGGGTGATATTTGCGTAGTTTCTAACCTCATAGAATTTAAAACCTAGCAGAGGGGTTAGGGCATCATCAGAAGTAGCCACAATAAAAGTAGTGATTGTGGCTGGTCTCAAGAGAGAAATCATTTGGAGAAGAGAGAGATTAAGTCTGGGTTAACATAGAGAAGTTTCATGACAGAGGAGGTATATTTGGAGGGAAAACCCCTGAAAATATAGGATAGGGGTTTATACAAAAAGGTCAGTGTTGGAAAAAATATTTGTGAGTTATCTCAGGTAATATTTAAAATCCCAAGGCAGCATGAATCACAAATAGAGAGTATGGAGAAATTTGAGAATCAAAATATATAGTAGGTGCCCGGCTAGTGTTTGATAAATAAATACTGTTTTTAAAAAATCATCCAGCCACTATTCTTCTCAATTTCATAAGTAATTATATTGCCTTTTTGAAAGTAATCATTTTTAATATAAAAGTTTTATACAAAGTGGAGAAACTGTAAATACAAAGGATTATAGAAATAGTTTATGAAAACAGTGAAACTTTGACATAAATATTTTCACATTACATCAGTCACAAGAGGGATATGATAGGAATTACACAAATGAGCTTTCTTGACTTTCTTTTTTAACATAAGAAATTGATCATTCTGGGCCCCCTGGTGGTGCAAGGGGTTAAGATGTAGCACTATGAATCTATCTGCAGGCACTGCAGCACAAGTTCAGTCTCCAGGCAGAGAGCTACCCACATGGTGCAGCAGACCTCTCCTGACTTGCCCGCTGCTCCCCTCAGCAGTTTATCTCAGTCAATCTGCCTATTCTGTTCCCCACTCTGTCTCTGGTGAATCCTCTCACTCCCCCATTCCCCCGCCACACCTCTGGCCTATATCCCAGTTCTTGTATGTATAAATAAATAAATCTTTTAAAAAAAAAAAGAAATTGATCATTCCCAGGTCTCATATTATTGCAAATGCTGGCAAATAATAGAGGGGATTCAATTCTACAAACTGCAACTTGAGCAGGGAAACATCAGTGATGCTGATCACTGTACCCCCAGTTTTCAGCTTCATACCTGGCACATAGTAGATGCTCAGTGAATATTTGTTGAGTGAATGACCCAGCATTTTCTGAGGAGGTCCTATGTGAAAGCCCTGGGGAGGCATTCTGGGCAAGAAAATGTTCAGTCATGATTTCTAGTGTCAAAGAGTTCCAGCCCAGTCTGGGGATGGTGTGGGATGTGGGCTGAGAACAAGCAGACATAAATAGTTCTGTTGAAAGATAGAATGTGATAACCACAAGCAGCATGTTAAAGCAGCATGAAAATAAGAAACTACTGACATGTCATTATCATCTAAAGTCTACCCTTTATATTAGGGTTCACTCTTACTGCTACATTCTGCACTATGATATGTATCCACTCTTATAGTATCATTATATTATAGTATCAGAGTAGTTTCACTGCCCTAAACATCCTACGTGCTTTGCTTTTGCATGCCCCCCTCCACTCTAACCCTAGCAAACCCTGATCTTTCTACTGTCTCCATAGTTTTGCCTTTTCAGGGCTGTTTTATAGCAGGAATTATGTAGTCTGCACCTTCTCAGATTGGTTTCTTTCACTTAGTAATAGGCATGCAAGGGTCTTCCATGCCTTTTCATTACCTGACAGCTCCTTTTCTTTTTTAGTGCTGAATAAAATTCTGTTGTCTGGGTGGACCCCAGTTTATTTATCCACTGAATTATAATTTTAGACCAAAAAATAAGTATGAAGAACTCAGCTTCTAAAGGAATGAAACTGTTGCTTTGAGTGGACTTTGGAACTTGATGATGTTAAGGGGTAGAAATGGGGGGTTTGTGAACACCAGGACATGGTGACTTTGGATGAAAACCCAGTCCATTCATCTACTCAGCTAGCCTTTTGAGTGCCCTCTCTGGGCAGGTAGGATGTGGGTCCTATACATATGGGGAAACAGGAGGCAGGCCTTACCTTCTGGAAGTTTACCCATAGATGGGTGCCAGTGAGATGGGGGGGTCAAAGCCTCTAAGTCAGGGACCTCTGCCAGGGACTAGGCAGGACCCACCTGTCTCACTCATGTCTCCCTCCTCTCTCTTCTCCCTGGAGCAGATCGAAGAAGGGGGCAAAGCAGACTTGGTGAGCACCAAACTGCGGGCAGGGGACGAGGTTGTGCACATCAATGAGGTTGCACTGAGCAGCTCCAGAAGGGAGGCCGTGTCCCTGGTGAAAGGATCCTACAAGACCCTCAGGCTGGTGGTACGCAGGTAAGTTAGAGAGGCACCCCAATCCCATTCCTCCTACCACCTCACCAGCCTGGCTCACCTCCAGGAAGGAGCTCCTCTTGGTAGCTTGTTCTTTAACCCTTGTTGTGTGGATCCCTATGTCCGCCCTTCCTTTCTTTTTGCTTTTTTCTTGTTCATCTGCAGCATGTAAGGAGGAAATTGGGCGAAGACATTTCAGACACTACTTGTCTTTTTAAAGCACTGACCAGCAGGTATTGGCTTGACAGTGTCTGCCTCACTATACTTGCTAAATTTCTGGACTTGCTGAAAAGTAACTGATCCCGGCTCTGGCCAGAGCTCAAGGTGTGCTGTCTCATTGTGGGATTAGAGAAAGTAGTTGACTTGGAGCTTCAGGTGGCATTCCTCTAGCCTCACCTGCAGCAGTCATCAAAACAAGCAAATTCCTTCTTTTGTTTGTTTTCCTGGTTGTGAAAGTGATGTGTTTCTTTGGATGTCATTGGCATAATGCCTTAAAGTAAGAAGTTCCCTACTCCCAGGAAACCAGCTCTGGATAGAGAGAATTCTAGAATGGGGAATGGATTTAATTAATCTCTCTTTCAAATCCAGCGCTGCTTGAGGGGTTTTATCAATGTTAGGTCTCTTAATCTACACAAGAACACAGAAAGATAGCTATCCCCCTCCCCGTTTTAAAGGCAAGAAGGTACATAAGCTGCTGAAGGTAGCAGAGCTAATAAGAGAAAAGAGCCTGAAAGTGTCTTGAGGCCTCTGGTTCTGCTTCCGCAGACCATGTGAGCATCACTCCCTTTTATACACGAGGCCGTAGACCTACATACTTTGTTTATTTGAAAATTTCTTCCTTAATCAAATTTTGGTTGCCTCATGTGGCAATTAAATGTTATTTTTTTTAATTAATTAATTATTTATTTATTTATACAAGCACTGGGCACAGTCACAAGCATGGGAGGGTGAGAGAATTCACCAGGGCCAGAGAGGAGAGCAGAACAGGCAGACTGATGAAGTACACTGCAGAGGGGAGCAGCGGGTGGCAGGAGAGGTCTGTCGCACCATGTGGGACCCTCGCCCGGTGGCCGGGGATCGAACCAGCGCTGCAGAGGCTGCCGGCAGCTTTGCAAGCCAGCACTCAAGCGCTGCGCCACCGGGGAGGCCCTAAATGTTATTTTTGAGACTGTTTAAGTTAGCTAGCTGGAACTTGGGAAGTTGTTAATCAAGCTACACCATTTTCAAGCTGTGATAAGCAAGCTGGTCTTCTGATCATGACACAGTCTCTTATGGGACATTTGCTCCTGCATTCATTTAAAATTTACCTAGTGAGCCCTGGCTTGGGGGGACAGCAGCTCTTTCTCACCAAAATAAGATGGTCATGGATTGGTCCCTCGGTGTCCCAGACTCTAGTGACTCCTTCCTGTGCTGAGCTGTGTCTGGTCTAACCAGGGTCATCTAACCAGATACTGCTTTTCTGGTGGCCAGTGAAGCTGAGAGTCTCAGTGAAGCTGAGAGTCTGGCTTAGTTGCCAGAGTCAGATCAGACTTGGGTTCAAATTCCAGGGCTATTATCTTATAGCCACATCACCTTGGGCAAACCTCTTAACCTCACTGAATATTCAGTATCCTCATCTTTTAAAATGGGGGTTAAAATCCTATTTTACAAGGAAATAGTAAATGAAATATTCTACAAGGGAACTCACAGTAACAACAGATACTGCTCCTTTGATTTTATTGTTATTGGCAACTCAGGCCCATTCCTTGCTTAGAGTGAAGCAAGCAGTCATTCCAAACATGGTGGCTGATTTCTTTAACAGATGGGCAGGAAGGCTCAGAAGCTTTAGGCTGCTCCATATATCCTGAAGAATGTGGAAGGTTTTGAACTCACCTTGGTTTTGAAACCAAAGCCAGTTTTAGAATTCTGGCATTTCTCTGTTGAGGTTTGCTTATAGAGTCCACACTCCTGATATGTTTTTATTTTGATGGGACTCTGGTGCTGGATTAACTTCTGGAGAGAGATGCCCTGTTTCTGCTATGAGAAGTATTCACGCTAGCTTCTGGTTATGCCTTCTAGGATGGTAACCAGAGATTTGGATTACTATAGATGAGGAGACAGACCCAGGGATGGTATCTGGTCGGTCATTTGCAAATTGTGTGATTTTAGGTCTCTCTAAGCCTTAATTTTCTCATTTATAAAATGGAAACAATAATTGCTGCCTCAAAAGGCCATTTTGAAGACTTACTGAATGACGTATAAGTACACAGGAGATTGTAATATTTGATCATTATTCTTGATTGGGTTAGAGAGAAGCATATGGTGATATGCGGGAGTATTGCCATACTACCAAATATGCTCGCCACCTGGTGATTGAGAAGCCCCCTTTTATTTCCTTGGTGAATTTCCACCATTAAGGTCACCAACCTTGCAAGTCTAGAACTGACCATGACAGTGCGTGGAGTTCATGGAATTTAGGATGTTATTCCACATTATCTAAAGTCACGGGAAACTGAAATAATAAACCAGAATGCCAATACAGTAACCCATTTGAAAAAGAAATTCTTGTCCTAGTGGGCAAGAATCAGTACATTTTTCTCTCTAAGGAGAACTAAGTAGGAAGTCTTACCATAGAGAGATCAGGAGGTTGTCTGATCTAGTCTGAGAGTGAAGAGAGCAGGTCTGGGCCCCAGTGAGGCTGGCATCTACCCTGAAGGCCTGCTGGCCCCTCTTCCCGCTGGGGGCACATCTGGAAGGTGGCGTGGTTGCTCTCACCAGTGAGTCCAGGCTCTCTCTCCTCTGGATGGCAGGGATTAAGTTGCCAAAGGGCTCCTCTCCCACCTCATCTCTTCTCTGCCAGTCAACACCAAATCCCCTTCTGATTGACACATTCTTTCTATAGATATGCTAATGTGATCGATAAGGTTACTGAGAGTCCTTGCACCCTCTGCTTCTGGTGTGGGAAACATTTTGTCTCTGAGATACAATTTGAATATGTCTTATCTCATCTATTATGTGTTGATTTTTTGTAGTTGAACTCTCAGAGTCTGAGCAAAAGGAGGCTCTCTTCTCACACATATCAGAGATGGGGATTATGAGCATGCCATGGTGGGCATGGATGGACATTCCTCCCCTTCCTTTCAGAGAACTGGGTAGAAACCCCTTTGCTCTGGGTTAATCAGGTTTTGTATTTAGTAGAACTGTCTTACCTCTATGCTTTAGCACATGTTTTGTCCTCGAGATTTTATTTCCTTCACTATGCCATGATGGTGACTTGTGATAGTGCATTTCTTAGCTTTCCTCTTTTCCTAAGTGATCCCTGTTTTTTAAAGAAAAGTCTGAGGTGGCTTCCTGAAGACATAATGGGGAGTGGGGAGGGAGGAATCTGTTTCATAGAAAAGTCATTTTCATAGTGAACATTTATGTATTAGCAGCTCCATCTGTACCTGCTTGTTCTTTTAAAGTTTATTGGGGTGTGTGAGGGTAACACCTCATATCAGAGGTCTCCTCATGTATCATAGAAATGCCAAGAATGCAGGGCAGCATACTGGTATTTATGTAAGTTTTGAGGGTATCTCACCTAGCGACCAAAAACAGAAGTACAAACACCTTCTTAAAAGACTATAGTGACAAGAGAAACGCTAAGTCTCAAGTGAGTTGTGGGTCAAAGACCTGAGAAGATCTGCTGACCCATAAGGAAGGCAGCATTTAGGGAGGGAAGAGGATGGTGTGGAGACTTGGAACAGAGGATGCTCGTGAGTCTGGGATACCCAGAGAAAAGAAGCAAGTCTGCAGCTGGTGGTGGATACAAGGAGAAGAAATGATAGAATAAGAAGTGGACTCAAGAAAAGAACTTCCAAAAGAAAAACAGACATCTCCCAGTCAAAGGAATATTGTAGAAGAAAAGCCTTCTTGGAATGCAAAGCAGGACACAAAGGATGCAAATCAGCAAAGCAGATACATGCAAACAAAACTCAATGTTGCAAACCTCTCCAAAAGCAACAGAGACTTTATTTGGCAGATATGTCTAAAACACATGTAATATTTTTTAAAGATTTATTTATGCATACAAGAACAGGGGTACAGGCCAGAGGTGCGGGGGGTGAGAGGATTCGCCAGAGATAGAATGGGGAGCAGAACAGGCAGACTGACTGAAATACATTGCTGAGGGGAGCAGCGAGTGAGACAGGAGACATCTGCTGTGCTGTGTGGGTAGCTCCCTGGCCAGCTGAGGGATCAAACTCATGTTGCAGAGGCTGCGGATAGCTTCATAGTGCTGTGCTTAACCCCTTGCACCACCAGTGAGGCCCAATGCACTTAATATTTAGAATGGAAACCAGTAAACAAAGCAATGGGTCTTCGGGTTTAACTGATCATCCCTCAGGGATGTAAGGTGCTTTTTGTAAAGGGAATACTCATGGCTGTTCATGATAACCTAAAATTTACACTTGATCTTAACCAAAAGGCCGAGAAGCGATAAACCTAAAATTTAAATGAAAAAATATCAGAGGCTACATTTCCCCTTTGGAACAGGCTGTTGGGGTTAATTGCTGTGTATTCATCTAAACTCATTTATTTATCTGAGTTCAAACTCAGTCTTCTGACCTGAATTGGATAATATAATAGAATGACATTGCAACCAATGGATCTGGAATCTTAATTCTAATTGCCTGCTCCCTCCATTTTTCTTGGTAAATTCAACCTCCCAACCTTCTGTGTCAAGGTGCTCTTTTTCCTAAAAATGATCTGACTTGATATCAATGATTTCTTTGTGTGGCAGATAAAAGTTCGCATGTTTTATAGTAAATGTTTGGTAGGTTTTCTTGTAATGCTATATAAGCCATTTGAAAGTCAGGCTCATTCTCTCTAGGAAAAAGAATGCTTGAGTGGGTAGTGCAGGTTTGGTGCTGCCTGCATTTGGAGTGTAATGGCATCCGGTGCTGGCTCTGTGACCCTGGGCAGGTCACAGAACCCATCAGATTTCTTGCCTCATAGGATTGTTATGAGGATTGAAGGGGAAATATGCACATTATGCACATAAAGTACTTAGTGTGGTGATGAAAACATGACATTTCGTGAAAATAAAATACCTAGTTGCTAGCAAAAAAATGCATCATATAAATATATAGTTTGTAATTTATATACAGATTATTACATTTATTCTAGTAATAGTATTAATGCATACATTATATTGTCTCTATAAATAACATAAACTCTATAAATTATAATAAAATACAGGCAATAAGTTTAGTTACCCTAAACATACTAGAATTTTCATTTATGTCTGAAATCTTATATCTCCAAGGTGAGCTTGTGAAATTCAAGACATTTCAAAAAAAGGAAGTTCAATTTTATGATTATTTTTGTTATTAATAAATAATATTTCATTAACAAAAAAAATGCCTAGTTGCTAAGTAAATGACCTCTTATGAAAAGTCCGCTTTAATCTCTAGAACATATGACATATGATGGGCGGTGGGGAGATGGTTTCTCTGGGCATAAGAGGCAGTGTTCTTGCTTCAGAACAATAAGCAGAGCAGGGAGCATGAGTCCCTTTCACAAAGGACTCTGACTCCTAAACTTCCCACCACCTCTGCAAAGTTGTCATCGTTTCCTCTTCCTATTCATTTATTCTATGTTGAATAATGTTGGGAGGACATTTATGGGAGGGAGGACATGTGAGGAGGAAATGTTTATTTTTTATTTACTGACTGTGTCTGTGTGTGTGTGTGTGTGTGTGTGTGAGAGAGAGAGAGAGAGAGAGAGAGAGAGAGAGAGAGAGAGAGAGAGGGGAGAATGAGGAGCAGAAGGAAGGAGGAAGAGCAGGAAGAAGCTATCACATTTTACTGGAAAAAAAGAGAGATTGAGGAGAAAGGTGAGTTGAATTAGTAAGAAGCAATAAGCATCTTCCTAAAACAACACATGCCTGTAGGCTTCATGGCTTGCCCTGCGTGGTGGAACCAGTGAGAATCTAGGTCCCGTGTCTTTTAGCCCTTGACTCTGCCTGGAGGTTAGGAAAAATGTCAGGAGGTGCAAATTCAGGGTCCACATTTGGAGATACGCAGTGACTTGCCCACAGGCCACATCCTAGTAGCCCTAATGAGAATCTAGGTCTCTGGGCACATGTATCTTGGGGCCTCTTGGTTCCTCCAGCGGTGAACATGTGCTTTCCTCCCCACTGCCTCCTCCATTTAGAAATATCTGTGGCAAACAAACAAAAAGCAAAACCAAGAAAAAACAAACCAATCTTTTTATTCCGAAGAGGTGATTCCCACTGACTTTGAGCATCTCTTGGGAATTTAGAGGCCATGCACTTCACTGCTTTGTGCATCCAGTTGACTTGAGTTTCTCCATCAGCCTCTGGAAATAAAACTATTTGTGGCTTTACAGCTGCTTCCTCCTTCTCATCAAAAATAGTGATGAAATTCAGCTCATCACAACCATTAGGCCCAACACTCCCCTGAATGAACCACCCCACATTTCCAAGGCTTAGCAGAATTGTTCTTTTAATAAACGGGTGAGATGACATTATTGGAATGGAATGGGGTGGGTGAGGTACACACTTGTCCCTCTGTGACAGACTTCTGGGTCCTTTTTCTGTCCAGATTGAGTTGTGAGGCTGTAACTCAGGATGTGCAAGGCAGTGATCTTGAAAGGACTATTTGGCGATGAACCAAATGCTTTTTAAGCCTCCCTTAAAGGATGCAAAATCAATGCTATCAGTTATTGATAAAAAAAGAATTTTGCAAAGCCATTCCTTTTCCAGTTCATAGTTATAGTTTTTCAAAGAAAATAATTTCTTTTATACTTTATACTTTTTTGTTATTCCCCTCCCCTTAATTCTATTGCTTTAAAAAAAAAAATCTATTGTCAAAGGATCTTGCTCTGATTACCCATCTAATATTTGATTTTAACAATTTTAAAGCCTTTTGAAGAACAGAATTCCTATTCTATTTTTATTGTAATTTTTGAGTTTAGGGGGAAAGGATGCCCTGAGCAAACTCCATACAGGCTTTGTGGACTCCACCCCACGACACTGGGAACCACAAATCCCATGATCACCAAAGGGAAAGCTGCCAGGACCCGAGGGCGAAGTTAAGCGGCTAGGCTCTGGGTTTGCGTATTTAACTGACCATGTGGCCACGCAGTGTGCTGGTATTTTGCAAGCTCAGCGGGTCATTGGGATTCCAGTAGAACAGGTAGGACTCATTTATGAACTTATCTCCCTCTTTTTCTCCCTGAGTTATTCATTTCCCATTTCCCCTTCCCTTGCAAATAAACCTTTTATCAACCTTTTGTGTGTGTCTGCAGTTTAGCATTAATAGGTCCCCTTCCACAGTCAGGCAACCCTGTATTATATCGGGGTTTGCCCTGTAACAAGGTGACTTTGGTTTGAAACACTATATATGATTCAGAGATACAGGCTCACCCCTCTTCAGATGTGTGTTACCACACCCACTACCAAAGCACCCATAGTCCTCCACCATAATCCACTGGGCCCTCACCTGCTTGCTCCCTATCCCCTGCTCTCCTCTAGAAACAGTGAACTTTTGCCATTAGGGGCAACAGGGATGGAACTGGAAGATATTATGAAATAAGTCATAGGGAGAAGGTCAAATATTGGAATATTTCACTCGTGGAATGAATATAAAGAAACAAAGCAGAAAAATAGACACAATCCAGTCTGACTTCCCATTTTTTAAATTATGTTTATTGAAGTAATGTTGATTTACAACATAGTATATGTTTTCATATATGTGAACATACCCTGCTACAAATGTATGTCCTCATGCTACACCACCACCAAAGCACCATAACCCTTCTCCATCAGGTCCCCAAACCCTTTGACTCCATATTCTTAAAGCAACAGAGTTTGAAGGGAGGGGTGAAGCTTTTCAAAAACAGCATCTGTTTTTTGTTTTTTGTTTTCCCTTGTAAATTAACAATCTCCCAGCAACACCAGGTTGCTGGGACTCAGATGTGAAGTAGCCAACAGCATGTGGGGGAGAAAAGCCCATGGCTCCTGGATTCCCACCTCGGCTCTGCTGTGTTCTGACCAAGGTGTCATGGACACAATTTAATCTCTCTGGGGCTAAGTTTCCTGATAAAATGGGGAAGAGTAAAAGAAATACCTTCCCTACTCTGTGGCCATAGCATGAAATAAGATAGTATATATAAAAATGCTTCATTGTAATATAATATTAAGCCATGATTCCCTGAGGAGCTCCTGCTGGACAGTCTCAGCTCACAGAAATTTACCTAAAATTGTATTCTGTCATGATTGTTCTCCTTAATGCGCTGATTTGATTTACTCATGAGATTTGCAAATGAGAATGTGCAGGTTTTAAAGGTTTGTTGTTTTTTTTGTTTTGTTTTGTTTTGTTTTTTGGCTAACCTTTGTGCTAAGAGGAAATGTTTTATTTTTTAAATATTTTTAAAGATTTATTTCATTTATTTATGCATACAACAACTAGGGTGAAGGCTAGATGTGTGGGGGGAGAGAGGAGTGAGAGGATTCACAAGAGACAGAGTGGGGAGCAGAGTAGGCAGATCAACTGAAATACACTGCTGAGGGGAGCAGCAGGTGAGTCAGGAGAGGTCTGCTGTGCCATGTGGGTAGCTCACTGGCCGGGGATGGAGCTCATGCCACAGTGCTTGGCAATAGCTTGATAGTGCTGAGACTTCATCCCTGCGCCATCAGGGAGGCCCCAGGAAATGTAGTTTTAAAGGACAGTACTAACTTGGCCCAAGTTCTCAATGGCGATATTGGAAACAAATAAAGAAAAATCACAATCATGTGCTCTGGAGAACTTAAGAAGAAAGAGTTTTGATTCTGAAACAATGTGAAGCTCCTTGGTAGGAGGCTGAAGTGCAGAAAAGGACATGTAGGCTGCAAAAGGGGACTCTTTGGGCGAGTGTCTTTCACCTTCTGTGCATCTTTGTCCACTGATTAATTGGTGAGGTTACATAGACAACGTGTGGTGCAGGCCTAAGGAATTGAAAATGTGTTGTTCTTTAGATAGCACAATATATGGCATTGAGGAAGGCTCTGTTGCCAAAAGACAACTCATAAGAAGTTGGGAAAAACAGAAAAAGAGCAATGATCTTTTTATAGGCAATTGCAGAATTGCTCTGGAAGCTTCTATGTGCACAGTTCAGGTGTCACCTCCCGATCACAGGGATACAGAAGCCATATGAGAACGATTTTTGCCTCATTAAGTTCCAAGAATTGCCTCTCAAGATCTAAAATAGGACCCTGTGCTGTCTGTGACTAAAAGTCTTCTGTGGAGGTTCAGGCAGGGGGTGTGTTAGCACCAGCGTCCTCTGAAGAGAGCTCGAGGGAGCTATAGTGCAACCAGCATTGCTGGTCACTCGTGTGACTTCTGTGTGGAAAACTTTTCAAGTCTCCCCTCCACATGCCTCCCTGACACTTATGATGAACTCTCACCCCCTTGTAAATCCCCATCTTTACTCCATTCGTCTTCTTCTTTTGCTCTTTGCAATTCTTAATTTGAGCAAAGTGCTGGCTAATACCTGGGACATAAATACAAATCCCAAACTACAGTATAGTTTGCATCCCATTTTAGGGCCTAGGATTAGACTCCCCCAGAGGGGAAATCAGTATAACTGAGAACTGTGGTAACTTACCCTTTCAACATTTTTTCCACTTGAGCAAGTGGTTGAGAGGAGGAGGGGAAAGAGGCAGCTGGAGTGGCCTTCAACCCCCAGGAACTTTTCCAAGAGGCCTGGCATCATGGGAATTTGCTCAGTATGCTTTGAGGAGGTATTTCAATCCTGCTGGTACCATACTCAGAGCAGTTTTCAGCTTCCCTGGAGTCCAAGGTTTGAATGTCGCTGTCTAGAAATATAGTATTTGATTTCCTAACCAGTTGTTCCTTCCCATGGAAAATTCATGTAACACATTATTAAATTTCCTGAGAGCTATGCAAAAAGGCTCCCTTACTGTAATGAGAAAGGGAACATTTTCCCCCTGTATCACATAATGATAAATGCTATTTTTATTCAGTGGGTTACATGTGCTCATGGGCTAGGCCCTGAACACCCATCGCATACAAAGGAATGCCTTATTGTTTCTCAGCGAAGGAGGTTTGACGATAAAACACCTGGTTTCATTCCTGGGATAACTTGGTTTTACTTGAGACAAATGTATTCGAAAGAGCAGCCACCACTCCATGCCCACCCCTGAAAGAATGGCACTCACACATCCATCTGCGCCTTTAGGATATGACGTCTGAGTCCTGAGATCACACAGTAGTCATGGTGCGAAACTTTCCCCCAGTTCTAAATGTGGGGACATCAGCTATAACAAATACATTCAGGTGATTTTATATAAAATGTGAACCAAACACTTGGAAATTTATATCCCTGAATTAAAATGGCCGAGAGCTGTTCTTTCTCACTTGGCTACATATTTGAATTATCTAGGGAATTAATGAACAATAAACAAGTTGATGTTTATGTACCAACCACCCCAAAATTCTAATTTTTTTTAAAGATTTATTTATGCATATAAGAACTGGGGTGAAGGCCAGATGTGTGGGGGGGAGGGGTGAGAGGATTCACCAGAGACATAGTGGGGTGCAGAATAGGCGGGTCAACTGAACTACATCTAATATGTGACAGTTTGAGAACCACTGGTTTCAGCTGTAAGTTCAAGTGATAAAGAGAAAAGGTGGGCAGGTGGAAACTAAACAGTAAAAGAAAGACATAGCTGAGCAGAAGGTGACCTAAGGATGGTAGCAGGAGGCAAACCAAGAGAGGCAGGAAGTAAAGCAGAGCCTTGTTCATGATGGGGAACTAAAGTGCAGAAACCAGACCCCTGCCTCTGACATTCCAGGGCTGTCTGGAGTTCAGAGAGGCTTCCCAGGGCGGGGCTTCCCCACAGTGGCTCCTGAGGTTCCCTGCTGTCCTATAAGCTCTTATTACTGCTCTATGAAGGTGTAACTTCTTTATTTATGTATATATTTTTTAAAGTGAGGCAATTTTTTTAAAAAAGATTTATTTTTTCTTTTTTATTTATACAATAGCTGGGGTACAGGCCAGAAGTGCAGGAGGGTGAGGGGATTCACCAGAGACAGACTGGGGAGCAGGATAGACAGACGGACCGAAAACACTGCTGAGGGGAGCAGCAGGGGAGACAGGAGAGGTCTGCTGCGCCATGTGGGAATCTCCCTGGCTGGCTGAGACTCAAACCTGAGCTGCAGAGGCTGTGGACAGCTTCACAGTGCTGCGCTCAACCTGCTGTGCCACCAGGGAGGCCAAGGTGTAACTGCTTTAAAAGCTCAGTAAGTGATGTTACTACTGGAGAATGGGCATTGTGAGGGGAGGGGTGGCCCTTGTTCTGGCCTCCCTTGTGAACATCTGTACACGAGCTGTTATCACATGCACTTGCTTACTTACCACGAGCTGTCCAGTGTTGGGGCCATGCAGCAGTTTGGGTAAAACCATACCCATCATCACCCATTGCCATGTTCATGCTACATGTCACTTCTGGATGGTGCCCCCATGAATGGAACCATGAGAGAAAGGTGGCCTGATGCCACTGGACTTGGGCACTTTATGGAGACCTACCCATGAAGACGATGTCAGGGTGTCTGTCTATCCTTAGGGAATTTTCATTCACGTTGTTGTACCCAACTCCTAAAAATCAACGTTGTATAGCCTTAGCACAAGTGCCCCATTTTTGGGAGTCAGGAGTAGAGAATGGTTTCAGAAAGTGTTAAATACTGCCCACTGCAGGTATCCTTAATAGGAAATCAACTTCGAAGGTCCCGACATTTCATCCTGTGCTACTGTCCCCCTTTCTTCAGGAGTATATGTTTTTATGTCTTGTTCAATTATAAAGGCTTCAATTTCAGGTGGGGAAGAGGCTTCAAGTATAGGTTTGGGAGCTCTGAGAATCCTACACAGGCCCTCAGCTTGCAAAGGCAGCCTTAGCCCTGGTCGGCCTGGCTTCAGATGACACGAAGTTTCTTTCTCCTTTGACCATAGCTTATTAGAGTGGCGACTTCAAATACATATTTGCTAGCACCTGGCTCCTCTTGGTTCTGCTGCCATTGGCGTCCTGGCATGTGGCAGCTTTGGTTAGTCTTAGTAAAATTATATCTCTAAGACCCAACTACCTCTTTTACTAAGATGTTTGTTCAACATTCACTAATCCAGAGGCCCACGTCACTCTTTCTCCACTAGGTACCGGATCTCTTAGTACAGTTTGTCAGTGCATTTGAAAAATGCGATTTTTCCTCTCCCCTTCATTCTGCTGTCAAACTCCTGCCCATGCTGTGTTTGCTTAGCGGGTGGGAGCTACAAAATTACCGTTGGGGGGGATGGTTGCTTGGTTAGTGTGTTTATGTAGGAAGGTTGCTGTGTTGTTTTCATGAAAACTGTGATTCTAAGGCACATTTAAAAAGGATTCTTTGGAATGTTTCTTTAAAGGTGTCTCTTAGGAATTAGCCATTGTTAGGGAGTAATTGTAAATAAACAGGCAAATCTTGGACACCTAAGATAGTCTTTCACGAAATTGTTACCAGAGTGAGACATTTTCATAAACTTCCTCCTTCACCCTTATAACTTAGAGGTGCAAACTATGAAAGTGAATAGTATTTCCACTAGTGGCCGTGTAAGGGCAGGAAGGCCACAGGGCAGGTTTTCTGATCCAGCAGATCGGATAAAGGAGAAGAGAGTCCTGGAGCCCTCAGTGGCTTTTGCAGGTTTTTTATTGGGATTTACCAGGCACATGGCAGACAGGAGTGCTGGGGGGCCGGGAGGCTGGCAGGCCTCCCAGCCCCCAGCAAGTCTTCACTCTTTCTGGGCTCTCCGGCCTTCTCTCGCTTTCTTTCTGCTCCCCTCGTAGTTCTTCCATTCGTGCTTTCTCTGCTGGCGTCTCCGTGATGCTGCCCTTATAAGCCCAGTCTTAACCCAGGTGAATCCCCTCTATATATGCCCACACCCTACTCCAGGTGCCCGCCGTCAGGCATGCATTCCGGACCACAAGGTTCCGTCATCTATCCTGATGGCAGGAGGGCAGAAAAGCCTGATACTTTTTACCTTACCCTACAGACTGCTTGTTACTTAAGTTTAAAAAATAAAATACTTATAAAAAATAAAGGTTTAATCAACTATACCCTTTTGACTTGCTCTCACTTCCTTAAGACATTGGCTCAAATGTCAGTCTCCCTTGTCCAACCAGTTAAAAAATGCTGTTCCATCACTGTCTTGCCTCCCCAACACTCATTTTTTCATTTGACCTATAAGTAGCAGTCAAAGTCACTCATTCAGTTTCCTCCCATTTGAATAGAAATTCCTTAATGGCAGAAATTTCGGTCAGGGTGTTGTGTCCCTTGCCCCTGGAATGGTTCCTGGCACATACTGTGTGCTCACTGAATATTTGTGAAATGAAAACAAAATATCCCCAATAGCAGATGTGTGGTCTGGGCGAAGGAGCACACCTGTGTGTCAGGTGGCCTGGTTCTCAATCCCGGTTTCAGCCTTTACTAGTCATGTACCTTGTAGCCCTCTGCCAGACTCTCATCATCCACAAAATGGGTATAATCACAATATGTCCCTCACTGGTGCAGAAAGGTGCTTTGTCAGTGTCAAAGAACTATGTGCGCGTGGGGGGTAGGTGGGGTCAGAGATCACTGGAGAAGCCCCTCTCCTGACTCTGAGGGGTGCGTCATGGTGGAGAAACTCATGTCTGCTCTGTGGAAGTTGATGCCCCCAGAAATAAAGGACTCAGCCTTAGGTCACGGGACCAGCAATTGCAAAATTAGGAGAAAAGCAGGTGCCCTGATGCCAAGGGGCTTTGCTCAGGCCATGCAGAGCACCTCCAAGGCCAGTGCTCTTCGTGGCTTTCTTTCATCTATAGCTTTTCAGGAACAGATAATTTGGTGTGTTCATGTTTATTTAATGATCCTGCCTTCTCTTCAACCTCTTTGCTGTTTTCCTATCTTCTTCCTGTTGCAGTTTTTCCTCTAAGTGTAAGCTTTAGACAGCTTGATTCAGAATCAGCTGTGGTGCCTGTTTAACATGCAGATCCCTATACTCTTCCCTGAATCAGACTCTGGGGGGAAGACTACTTTTTAACCAACTTGCCCAGTGATTCTAATGCCCACTGAGACATGCAGCCAGCCAGGGACCTGAGCTCGGGCCTTCCCCTGGTAGCACAGGTCATTCCTAGGGTCTTCCCCATGTCCTTGGCTCACAGGAGACCCAAGCAGGTGGGATCTGTCACATTGGGCACTCCATAGTTCTACCTCTCAGTGGAAGACTAACTTTCCACCATGGTGCATGAATTAAAGTCCAAAATGCATACTTTCAACATTAGAGACTGGGGGTGCTTCTTTTCCAAATTCCTTCACGTTTTTGAACACAATCCAAATGCACAGAAATGTGCAAAAATAGCCAGAGTATGGGGCCTCACTTTCCAAGGGCATAACAGCTTGCAGCAGTTTCTAAAAATAGACCTTTCTGATACAGGTCACTAAGCAGAAATGGCCTCTGTGTCACACTATTTACACAGTTTCACATCTGACACCTTCATAACAACAGTGCTGACTTGATGAGGCATGAGGAACACGTCAATCTGTGGGAACTCTTGGTAAAGTGCAACCTTGGACTGCAGCCCCCTAACATTTAGCAGCACCCCTACGGAGCCCCCCTATGTTTGGATGAAGGCCCCTTTCAACCTTTGCTTCGTGATTTGCCCTTGCCTTTCCATCACTGTCTCAAAGTCAGGGGCAAAGGTCAAAAACTCCAAATCACTCCATGAGATAGTAGCAAACAGAAAAGTAAGCTCATGCTCAGGAATTTGAGACCACAATGTTTGATTCAGTTTTGTACCATCGGTCTGACAGTTTTCTCTTTGCACACTTGTGAGTTTACAAGGCATCATGTGGTTGCAAGTTTACCATGGGGACCTTTCAATAAAATGTTATAGGTTTGTCTTTGCTATTTTCAGAACAACCTTGCAATGGTCATTTCTATCTTTTTGTGCAATAATTCGTGTACACTCTCTTCTGCCTTCTAAATGCAGATGTGTGTGGCATTAGAATTAAAATTTCTTGAGATTAACATTCTAAAATGAAGGAACTGGATTAACAGATTGGGAGCACTTGACACTAAATAAACATAAGGGGATTGAACTGAATCATCGGGTACACTAGATCAATGGCAGTGTCTGAAGAAGTGGATTAATTTAAATCAAATGTACATTATCTCTAGGAATCAATTTTTGATTTATGAGTTAGCCTGCTGCCTTTAAATAATACTAGTAAACTCTCAAAATGCTAACTTTGGTGTTCTAACCATTTTATCCCTCTCATTTGTTGCTGACAACAACCCCTTGAAATAGGTATTATTATTATTACTCTATTTCACAGAAGCGGAAGCAGCTTTCAATAGGACAGGGGACTTGCCAGGGAGACATGCCTATGAAGTGTGGATTTTAACTCCAGTCTGTCTGACAAAATACTCAAGCTTTTAAGTCAGTAGGTGTTCAAAGGAACTGTTCTGTGATTGCTCAGACTCCCTCACCACCATGGGTCCTTCAGCCTCTGGGTGACCAGAGTTTGAGTTCCATCTATGCTTTATTTGTTTTGCATTAAACATACTACACACTGGTGCCCTTTGTTTTCCTAGCTATGGTGATTCACACTCCCTTAAATAAACTAACCTGCCCATCTTGTCTAACTCATTTGATGGGAGCGAGTCCACATGCCAATGAAAATAGAAATGGAAGAAACAACACAACGAGAAGGGAGAGGTGACAGAGGGTTTTAGGGTTATTGGGCTATGAACATAGCTCATCTCTTTCAACCCTCCCTCCTCCAACAAAACAACACAACTCTGTAGCTTTATTCTACTCACAGTTTGTTCTGTAATTTTTAAATTGGTGAAATACCCAACTAGTATTGAAATGTTGGAGCCCTCATTGTTTTGTAAGAGAATTTGTGTAAGAGAAAATTTGAAATTTTATCACCATTCTCCCATATAGTAGACACTTGATAAATAATGTTGAGTTTATGTGCTAGAATGATGAAGTCCTGGAAGACTGTCCACAGCAGGCTGGCTCAACTGAGTTCTATTCCTGCTTCTGCAGAAGAGGAAATTTGTCTCTGTGCTCTGTTCTGGCCGAGCTCTGATGGAGCTACCTGGCTTCTTCCCACCCCATCTCGATCAAGTCTTTCCTCCTGTCACAATTGTCTCTCCACACCTGTCTCTTTCCTGGTTCTTGTTCAAACTTGCCTTTCCATTTCCTGCTCCCTCAAAACCTGACTGGGGGATAACTTGCTAAACTCCAAAGACATGACCAAGAATAGTTAAAGTCCAGGGGCCTCCCTGGGGGTGCAAGGGATTAAGACAACCTATGACGTGATCCACAGCTACCGCAGCACGAGTTCAATCCCCGGCCAGGGAGCTACCCATGTGGTGCAGCAGACCTCTCCTGACTCGCCCGCTGCTCCCCTCAGCAGTGTATTTCAGTCATTCTGCCTGTTCTGTTACCCACTCCGTCTCTGGTGACTCCTCACCCCCCCCACCTTGGCCTGTACCCCAGTTCTCGTATGCACAAATAAATAAATCTTTAAAAAAAATAGTTAAAGTTCTTTGAGAACAGTATCACCTTACACTAATATAAAATAGTGGTGGTAATAAAGCTCTTACTCATATTTTAAAAGATTTTATAGGTTATCAATATCATAACATGAATGAGCTCTCAGTGTTGTAAGCCCTACTAATGAGGGATAGAAGTTA
The DNA here is from genome assembly GCF_014898055.3 of Talpa occidentalis. Lineage (NCBI taxonomy): Eukaryota > Metazoa > Chordata > Mammalia > Eulipotyphla > Talpidae > Talpa > Talpa occidentalis. The sequence goes on from NW_023604972.1 coordinate 44,805,559, forward strand.
CTTGAAACCTCCCCATAGTATAGTTTAAAATCTCATTTCACAATTTTGGAAATCATCTTATAGGTGTATTGTGATCATTCGAATGTGAGTTTCCACATTGTGAACTTACTAAAAAGAAAGTGACCAGTGTTTCATGTAGTACAGCTATCAGTGCATAGACTTGTCTCTTTGCAGCCTAGAGGGTGACTTTTATCCCAACCTAGTTTTCAACTGTTTCTGGAATATTAACACAAGCTTGAAAGCCAAGATGCACAAATTGGGGTTTAACTCTATCAGTTGTTCCCATTGGACACAACAGTGAGAGTGTATAGTGATTGAAATATGTGAGGTGAATTGGGCAGTGCAGTTGAATGGACACTCTTAACAACCTGATCACCACATGTACACACCACACGTAAGTCACACATGTAGGGTGGCTGGATTTAGCAAATTAAAATATAGGAGGCCCAATTTTAAATTTTAGCTAAACAACAAATAATTTTTTAGTAAGTGTTTTGTCCCTACTTCTATGTAACTTGTTACATGAAAACAGATGTAAAAAATAAATAAATAAATAAAATATGGGTCTAAATTCTCTCTAAACTTAATTTGGTCTACCTTACAAACCCCACTTGCTGATTAACAAGAAAACAAAAGTTTTAGTGCCAGCTAAGTTAAAAACTATCCTGGTCTAATCCTTTGAATGTTCCATTAGGTAATGCCCAGTCTTAAAATAATGCTCCCCTTCTGAGATGTCATCTATCTCTACTGCCCAGCTGCTTTGCCAAAATAATATCTCAAAGTGGTGAGTACAGGGCCCAGGGCACAGTGCCCCTGGCTGCTGGCTCTGATCATGGTCTTCTCAGTCTATGCCAGCCTCCCCCACTGACTTCTGCAGCTCCTGAATCTATGGTCAGCTTTGGCTGGAGTGATACTCGGGGATCCTGGCAACCTCCCACTTGCAGATTCAGCCTCTACTCACTCCCATTAGCTTTAGACAATTTAGTGTCTTCCAGGGTCTCCATACCAAACTTCAGCCCAGGGGTCCTCCACAGGGTTACCCCAACACATTGTAGCTGCTTCATTTCAAGTCTACTGGCAGCCATCAGTGTCTGGCCAAACTGAGCTAGGCCAGGTCCTCCCCACAGTCACCTTTTCCTGGCTTCTCACTTGGAAAGATGGAGCCAAGAGCTCCTGTGCCTTGGGCATTGTTCTCACTTGCCTCACCTTCTTCTCCATGAAGTTAGAGGGCTGGAATCAGAACAGTGAGTGTGCATTAGCACCATTCTTTCCCTCATTCCCATAATATTCTGGGAGTAGATACTGGGCTGGCTTCTTGTTATGTCTTACTCAACTCTATGCTGCTTTTTCTGTAACTGTAAGACTCCTGTCTTAGGTAGAAGGGGTATCTTCTTTGCACTACAGGGGAAATTGTGTGATTGGATTAGGCTTAATGGATTAGGCATAATCCTGTATAATTTACAGTGCTTTTAAAAATGTGATCACTGCCCAGGAACTCCTGTGGCTTGCAAATTCTCAAACCCTACTGTAGACCTACTGAATCAGAAACTCGAGGGTTTCGGTCTAGCAAATGGTTTACTAAGCTTTCCAGGTGATAATGATACTGATGCCTAAGGAACTAAAACTTTAACAATTTCAGCAAATTCTCTCACTCCTCTCTTATGGTTTTCAAGCCTAAAGTTTTGTTAAACAGACCAAATACTCCTTCCAGTTGGTTGACTCATTTGCTGGGTAACCAGGGAGTTAATTGCTTAATGGGTATAGAGTTCCAGTTTTACAAGGTGAAGAGCTCTTGCCATGGGTGGTGGTGATGGTTACACAATAATCTTGAATGTACTTAATACCACTGCATTGTACACATAATAATTAAGTCGACAAAATTTATGTTATATGTATTTTTTCACAATTTCAAACATTTGGAAATGAAACAAAATTTGAAAAAAGGATTTGGTGGTTAAAGCAAATATTAAAGTTGTGAGTTAAAAATGGCTTAAATCCTTAAGCAACAATATTGATTTGAGGAAAGCTTGCATGGCTAACTCAAATTAACCCATGGAACATAATCTGAGAGGTCAGAGTTCATATCTGAAGCAGATGCTCCTGATAAATTTGGGCATTTTACGCCAGATTTTAGTAGAGTTTCAAGCTACCTAAAGTGTAAGAAGTAGCTGGTCAAGTAGATCTGATTCTAGAATTCAAATAGGATAGTTGACTATGATAAAAAAAAAACCTTTGGTGTAAATTGACTCCTAGTGGTCTATAGATGTCTACACAAATAGTATTGACAGGCCCCTCCCAGCTTCTATCAGCCGCAAGAATGAGCCTCTAGGAAGTGGCTGGGAGTTTACCTGTCCATTGGTTTGAATAGGAAGTTCTCTAGGTCCCTTTATTGCTGGACTCTTCCAGTCATTTGAAAATGTGTTAACAAGCCCATCCTCCCTTGAGGCAGCAATGGGAGTGAGGGACCCCCTTCTACTTGTCAATAATATATTAGTTGTCCACCCACTAAAATAAAATTCTTTAATATAAACAAGTCATCATTTCTCAATCCTGTTAAAGAATGAATGAAAACTTCTTTAGAAAACTGCTCTTGTCTAAGTAAAATAGTGAACTCAGTAAACATCACAGTTTCAAGTTAATATCTTGCAATGCCGTCATAATCCAGTGGCCACCAGGAAACCCCTCTCAAAGAAAATATGTAACCATCATGTTATAATACCACTTCCATGCTGCACAAATTTCCCAAGAAAGAGAAAAATCTTTAAACATCTAAATGTGATTCCTGTCTTGTATTTGTTCAAGGAGTATTCTCATAGACCTCAGAAATTAGCTGAGGTAAATAAGATAGGTGAGACTTATGCTAATAAAAGATAGTGAGATATGCAGTTGGTGAGGTGAGGGGAGAGGGTTAGGGGAGTTGACCCCTGAACAGTCTATCAAAGTACAACTTAAAGACAGTCAATCCTTCATCTCTGCTTCAATAGATTTTGCATCCAGGAATTTAACCAAATGGATATTGGCTGGTTGGCTGGTTGACTCTGTGACTGCATAACTGTGGCTAGGAATAAACCTGGGCACCAGTGGACCCATGCCATTCAAACCTGTGTTGTTCAAGGGTCAACTATGTATAGTCTCTCTCTCTCACACACACACACACTCACACGTAGGTATATGTGTGTATATGTGTATGTGTATCTATTTTCTACTGTTTTAAGAATAGAAGTACCTACATAATAACCATCAGCTTTCATCACCTTCAAAAGGAAGGTGAAGCACAAACTCCTATAATAATATAGGAGTTATATAATGTGAAGTATATAATCTGACCTAGTCAAATTCTACATTGAATAAGGTTTATTATGTTCCTGGTTAAGAATAGAAGTTTATCATATTCTGTGGGAGAGTTATAAAAACACACATCCACTAGTTTTATTGGGAGGCTATATAGAAAAAAGTGTCAGGCTTTGTAATAGCCCTTACTTGAACCCCAGCTCTTCACATATTGTCTGTGTGGATCCAGTCATGTAACCTGCCACTTGTCCACTTTTCTTTAGCTGGGTGGTTGAAATAAATTTTATCTAAATTTGTACCTCCGGGGATTTCTGTGATGCTTAACTGAGATACTCTATGCAGAGTGACAAGTATCTACTGGCATCTGGTAATTTGCACAGAAATAATTGTTCATGGAAGTGTTTGGTTAAATTTGTGACTCCATCGTGTTGGAGTCGGTCTTTTTGGTTGTGTGTTTAATTATTTAAACCCAGTTCTTTCTTTCAGATCTGAAGCAACTAAATCTATTATCAGTTTTTTGTGATTAAAATTTGAACTACAGGTGTGAACCCAGTAGTCCTAAAACACATACAGTGTTGTGAACCAGTTACCTCAATAAATAAAAAGAAATAAAATAAAATTTGAATTAGGCAGCAACAGGTAAAGCCAATTGATGATGGAGGTCAAAATTGGGAGGTGAGGAGTCTGGAACATGCTGGAAAAGTATGGAAAGGACCTCGTGCAGATGTTGGAAATATTCTATATCATTCCCTGTTAATGTGAGATTAGTGCACTCTACACACTATGTGTATATTGTGGCTTACTGAAAATTTTAAAATGATTTGAACTAGACATACATAAGGATCAGAAGGCCGAATTCATTATTATTTTTAAAGATTTATTTTTTACTTATTTGTGCATACAAGAACTGGGGTGTAGGCCAGAGATGCGGGTGTGAGAAGATTTATCAGAGACAGACTGGGGAGCAGAACAGGCAGATCTACTGAAATACACTGCTGAGGGGAGCAGTGGGTGAGATAGGAGAGGTCTGCTGCACCATGTGGGTTAGCTCCATGGCAGGGGATGGAACTCAGGCCGCAGTGGCTGGCAATAGCTTAATAGTGCTGAGACTTTAACCCCTGCGTCACCAGGGAGACCACCAAATTCATTATTAAATTTAGTCACCTTTATTTGTCAAAGGACAAGTGAGTGAATTTTTTTATATATTTTTAAAATATTTTATTACTTAAATTCGTGAAACTAAGTTGCATGACATTATCCAATATTAGTACTTTGAGAAATTTGAAGAGGCGGCATCTTTAAAGAGATTGTGTCTTTAAAGGCCTTAAAAATGTTTGAGGATATTTTTGAGAGCATTAAGCAAATTTCCAGGAAAACTGATTACACTCCATTTCCTTTTCACCGTTTTTTTCCAGCATACTTACTACAAAAAAATAAATTAAACTAAGAAAGGTATACTAACTTTTTTTGTTCTTGGAAAAGTAATTTTCTATAGTTACACTACTTAGAATATTTTTTCCTTTTCAAGCAGGGTAAAAGTAGAATGGACTTTTTTTTAAATTTAATTTAATTTTTAATTAATTAATTTAATTTAATTTTTTAATTTAAAGTTTATTTTTATATTCCCCATACAAAATTACAACCCCCTTATTTTGACCCCAATCCCTCCTTTCCCCGCCCCCCATCCCCATAGAGTGTCTCTGGTTCATAGTTGTTTGTTGATTTTGATATTTTCTTTCTTATAGTTATTCTTTTTCCTGGTCCCTTATTTAAGTTTTCTAGATTCCTGCTATGAGTGAGACCATCCGGTATTTTTCTTTTTCTTTCTGGCTTACTTCACTGAGCATGATCCCTTCAAGCTCCATCCATGTTGCTGCAAATTGCATGTGTTTATCTTTTTTGAATGCTGAGTAATATTCCATGGTGTATATGTACCACATCTTCTTGATCCAGTCATCTATTTTTGGGCATTTGGGTTGTTTCCAAGGCTTAGCTATTGTAAATAGTGCTACTATAAACATAGGGGTGCAGGTGCTCTTTGGAATTACTGTTTCTGTGTCCTTTGGGTAAATACCTAGGAGTGGAATTGCTGGATCATATGGAAGCTCTATGTTTAGTAGGTCCAGAAATCTCCACACAGCTCTCCATAGTGGTTGGACTAGTTTGCACTCCCACCAAAAGTGCAGGAGAGCTCCTTTTTCTCTACACCCTCGCCAACATTTGTTGTTGCTAGTTTTTTTAATATGTGCCATTCTCACTGGTGTAAGGTGGTATCACATTGTAGTTTTGATTTGCATTTCCCTGATTACAAGTGATGTTGAACATTTTTTCATATGCCTGTTGAGTGAATTTTTAAAATCACTTCAATTGGCAGAACCTGATAACAACCTCTTACAGAAGTATCTGGCCTACAGAAAATGTTTGCTCTAGACATATTTGAACTGCAAACATTTAGCTTGCATTAAAAATATGAAATTCTTACATGAGAGTCTGGATTTTTGATTCCTGAAAAACAGATACCTGGCAGCATTGCCCTAGAACTGTGTGCACCCATGTCAGTGTGACATACCCTCTCCTGCTGGCTTTGGGGGCCCCCACTTCCTACCAAGATACACCTACCACTGTGCCTCTTCACTCTGCCTGCCTGACCCAGCAGGCATTTGAGTTTGCCAGCCTCCACACTGGCTGGCCAGTAATCTTTTTTCATCTCCAGCCAATGGTCCAGACTGAGTCTTCCAGTAGAGGCATGGTTGACAATTTCTAACACTGAACTGGGGCAGGGAATCACTGTCTTACTTCATTTGATCTATTTATGGGTGATGTAACTCACTATAGCACAAACTCATGAAATGTTTGCTGAATGAATGGAAAAACCCTACACGATGTGCTGTCTGCTGACTTGTGCATGTCTCCCATCACGTTTCATGTCAAAGCTCGTTATTTGGTCAGCTCTACTATGATTCAACCTGCCTTTTTCTTTCCTTTTTTTTTTTTTTAAAGATTGATTTATTTATGCATACAAGAGCTGGGGTACAGGCCAGAGATGAGGGAGGTGAGAGGATTCACCAGAGACAGAGTGGAGAACAGAACAGGCAGATTGACTGAAACACTGCTGAGGGGAGCAGCGGGCGAGTCAGGAGAGGTCTGCTGCGACATGTAGGTTGCTCCCTGGCTGGCCAGGGATCGAACTCATGCTGCAGAGGCTGCGGATTGCTTCATAGTGTGCTGCTTAACCCCTTGCGCCACCAGGGAGGCCCCATACCTGCCTTTTTCTAATACAGCACCAGATGGAGGGTTAGGGAAACGAAAGAAAGACTCTCCACCCCACTGTTCCTTTAAACTATGATTCGAAGCAGGTTTTATTATACCAAATTATCATCAGGCTAATTGCGTGGCAGCCTCTCTCGTTACTGCTGGCTGGCGCCATTCAGCTGATCCTTTCTGCTGATACTATGCCTGCAGGTGATGTGACATTTTCTTTCGGAGGAGAAATCTGCTAGCCGGGAAGAAAACCCCAAACTCCTAAACATTGGGCATGCCATACATGTCCCGTTTCTAAGTCACAAATCAAACATATATAATGGGTGGGGTTCAAGAGCACATGCTTTGAAATCAGCCTGCCTTGGTTCAAATCCTATTCCCCCCACTTGTTAATTTTGTGATCTTGGGCAAGTTTGAAGTGTCTCTGAGCCTGAGGTTCTGCTTTAAAGTGGGTGTAATAATGGTAACTCCCTAGTAGATTTGTTGGAAGAGTTAAAACAAAATATGTAAAGAACTTAGTATGCTACCTGATACAGTAGGCACCCTGCTAGCTAATTCAGTACATTTAGGTATGTAAATGTAGCCTATAGTTGATTTATTATTACACCTTCTTCATTTTTTTAATAGAGATGGATTTTCCTTCAGATTGAACCATTAGTAATGCTGTGATTTGTTTTCCACAATGTGCTTTCTCTAGAGTTTTCTTTTCATCCCCAAAGATAAAATGTGAATCTGAATGTAATTACTCTACCTGTTGTTCTTAGCACAAATGGTAAGGGGGTTCCCTATCTGGGATGTTCGGAATTTGAAGGGATGACCGAATCCATGCTTTTATTTACTGCCTTCTGGCCACAGACATTCTTGTGTAGAAATACCTGATTCCCCCCCCCAAAAAAAAAAAATTAGAGTATGCAAAGTGTAGAAAAAGAACTGAGTGATATGATAGCTATAGGCCTGTTAGACTCTCGGGTCAGAGGTAATGAAATCAGAACTGAACTTGAAAACTTATAGGAAACATCATCATTGAAAAACTCACATGCCTTCTGCTATCTGTATCATAAGTGGTTTCTGTCCTACAATGTTATACAACAGAGATATTGCATAATAATACTTTGGACTTAACCGACATCTTTTATGACACTAAGAGGCCCATAGGCATTATCTCATCAACCTTGATGTCAGTGTGTGGTCACGTTGGAGTAAAAAATGTTCACTAAGTACAAAGTGAACATGGGCTCAGTTGCAGTGTGTCCATTTTCCTTAGAAGACCCTCACGGATCTGACTCTTCAGATGCACTTGGAGTTCTCCCACAGATACATCGTGCCATGAAATAAGATGGAAAAGGACTAGAAAAGAAAAACAACCTGTTAAGTTTCTCTGCAGGCTCACTGTCTAGTTCTCCTTCAGTCAGGAACGTCTAAGTAGGAGATGGCAAGAATTGGATTAAACTTACTCTGAACTGCACACACATTTATTTATATTTTTCAACTTATTTATACATCATCATCACCTGGGGTGATGTGGAGAAAGCACAGTGGCCTGAAACTCCTAGCTGTTGTCATCTGTTCTACCGTGCTTCTTCTGTTGACACTGTGATTTCTAAAAGTGAGATATGCATGATGCCAATTCCATCGGAGTCATTTACATGTTTTTATAACGTTTTATTTATTGGAAGTTCCACTACATGCTCATTGCTTTAGATGCTTGGGACTCAACTATGATCAAAACAAACATTTCTATCCTCAAGAATTTGATGTTCTTATGAGCAGAGAACGTGAATAAGTGTAGGGTAAAGAAAATATCAGGCTTTTCTGCCCTCCTGCCATCAGGATAGATGATGGATCCTTGTCCTGAATGCATGCCTGATGGCGGGCACCTGGAGTAGGGTGTGGGCATAGGTAGATGGGATTCAGCTGAGCTAAGACTGTGTTTTTAACACTGTTAAAAGAAATAGAAGAAGACACAAAGAAATGGAAAGACATCCCCTGCTCATGGATTGGAAGAATAAACATTATTAAAATGGCCATCCTACCAAAAGCAATCTACAGATTCAATGCTATTCCAATCAAAATTTCAATGTCATTCTTCAAAGAAATAGAACAATTATTGATGAAATTCATATGGAATCACAAAAAACCCCGAATAGCCAAAGCTCTACTGAAAAAAAAAGAAGGGAATGGAGGCATCACACTCCCAGACTTCAAACTATACTACAAAGCCATAATCATCAAAACTGCATGGTATTGGAACAAGAACAGACATACAGACCAATGGAATCGAATAGAAAATCCAGAAATAAACCCACAGATTTATGGTCAACTAATCTTTGACAAAGGAGCAAAGAATATGCATTGGAGCAAAGAAAGTTTGTTCAATAAATGGTGCTGGGAAAATTGGGTCGCTACATGCAAAAGAATGAAGCTTGACCACCACCTCACACCATACACAAAAATCAACTCAAAATGGATTAAAGAACTAGACATAAGACCTGAAACCATAAAATATATAGAAGGAAATATAGGCGAAACACTACGTGATTTGCACATCAAAGACATCTTTACAGACACATCACCCAAAGCAGTGATAGTGAAGGCAAAGATAAACAGCTGGGACTACATCAAATTAAAGAGCTTTTGCACAGCAAAAGAGACAATAACAAAAACAAAGAGAAACCCCACCAACTGGGAGAACATTTTTGCACCCAACACTAATGATAAAGGACTGATCACAAAAATCTGTAAAGAGCTGATGAGACTCAACAACAACAAAGAAAATAATCCAGTCAAAAAATGGGCAGAAGAGCTTAAAAGAAACTTCTCTGAAGAGGAAATGCAAATGGCCAACAGGCATATGAAAAAATGTTCAACATCACTTGTCATCAGGGAAATGCAAATCAAAACTACCATGAGATACCATCTTACACCAGTGAGAATGGCACATATTAAAAAAACTAGCAACAACAAATGTTGGCGAGGGTGTGGAGAAAAAGGAACTCTTCTGCACTGTTGGTGGGAGTGCAAACTGGTCCAACCACTGTGGAAAGCTGTATGGAGATTTCTGGACCTACTAAACATAGAGCTTCCATATGATCCAGCAATTCCACTCCTAGGTATTTACCCAAAGGACACAGAAACATCAATTCCAAAGAACACCTGCACCCCTATGTTTATAGCAGCACTGTTTACAATAGCTAAGCTTTGGAAACAACCCAAATGCCCAAAAGTAGATGACTGGATCAAGAAGATGTGGTACATATATACCATGGAATATTTCTCAGCATTCAAAAAAGATAAACACATGCAATTTGCAGCAACATGGATGGCGCTGGAAGGGATCATGCTCAGCGAAATAAGCCAAAAAGAAAAAGAAAAATACCGGATGGTCTCACTCATAGCAGGAATCTAGAAAACTTAAATAAGGGACCAGGAAAATGAATAACTATAAGAAAGTGAAAATCAAAATCAACAAAAAACTATGAACCAGAGACACTTTTAGGGGGGCGGGGGTGGGAGGGGAGGGATTGGGGTCAGAATGGGGGGCTGCAATTGTATGGGGAATATAACAATAAAATTTATTAAAAAAAAAAAAAAAAAAAAGACTATTCATTGGAGCAAAGAAAGTTTGTTCAATAAATGGTGCTGGGAAAACTGGGTCGCTACATGCAAAAGAATGAAGCTTGACCACTACCTCACACCATACACAAAAAATCAACTCAAAATGGATTAAAGAACTAGACATAAGGCCTGAAACCATAAAATATATAGAAGGAAATATAGGCGAAACACTATGTGATTTGCACATCAAAGACATCTTTACAGACACATCACCCAAAGCAGTGATAGTGAAGGGGAAGATAAACAGCTGGGACTACATCAAATTAAAGAGCTTCTGCACAGCAAAAGAGACAATAACAAAAACAAAGAGAAACCCCACCAACTGGGAGAACATTTTTGCACCCAACACTAATGATAAAGGACTGATCACAAAAATCTGCAAAGAGCTGATGAGACTCAGCAACAACAAAGAAAATAATCCAGTCAAAAAATGGGCAGAAGAGCTAAAAAGAAACTTCTCTGAAGAGGAAATGCAAATGGCCAACAGGCATATGAAAAAATGTTCAACATCACTTGTCATCAGGGAAATGCAAATCAAAACTACCATGAGATACCATCTTACACCAGTGAGAATGGCACATATTAAAAAAACTAGCAACAACAAATGTTGGCGAGGGTGTGGAGAAAAAGGAACTCTTCTGCACTGTTGGTGGGAGTGCAAACTGGTCCAGCCACTATGGAGAGCTGTGTGGAGATTTCTGGACCTACTAAACATAGAGCTTCCATATGATCCAGCAATTCCACTCCTAGATATTTACCCAAAGGACACAGAAACATCAATTCCAAAGAACACCTGCACCCGTATGTTTATAGCAGCACTGTTTACAATAGCTAAGCTTTGGAAACAGCCCAAATGCCCAAAAATAGATGACTGGATCAAGAAGATGTGGTACATATACACCATGGAATATTACTCAGCATTCAAAAAAGATAAACACATGCAATTTGCAGCAACATGGATGGCGCTGGAAGGGATCATGCTCAGCGAAATAAGCCAAAAAGAAAAAGAAAAATACCGGATGGTCTCACTCATAGCAGGAATCTAGAAAACTTAAATAAGGGACCAGGAAAATGAGTAACTATAAGAAAGTGAAAATCAAAATCAACAAAAAACTATGAACCAGAGACACTTTTTGGGGTGGTGGGGGGCGGGAGGGGAGGGATTAGGGTCAGAATGGGGGGGTTGCAATTGCATGGGGAATATAAAAATAAAATTTATTATTAAAAAAAATAAATGAAGTGTGTGGCCATATATTTAAATGAATTATGTATTAAATTGTTATGTTTTAAATCTAATTATTGTACTGTATTTATGATAACAGAAAGTCACGACTTACGCAGTGAAAATTTTCACCAGTGCTAATGAATATCAATAAATAAACAAACTTGAATTTAGGCATTGGTTAAAAAAAAAAAAAAAAAGACTGTTTTTAAGGGCGGCGTCACGGGGAGGCCAGCAGCAGCAGTAGAAGCCAAAGCCCAAGCCGAAGCCGAAAGAGAAGCCGAGAAGCAGCAGAACCAACGCCAGAGAGCCCAGATAGAGTGAGGATTTGCTGGGGGCTGGGAGGCCTGCCAGCCTCCCAGCCAGCACCCCTGCCTGCCATATGCCTGGTGAACCCCAATAAAAGACCTGCAAAAAAAAACCACTGAGGACTCTGACTCCTCCTTTACCCGGTCTGCATGGGATCAAGAGAACCTGCACTGTGCCCGTTCCTGTCTTTACAATAAGAAACATAATACATACGGAAATTATAGTTTGTTAGACAGTGGCAAGTGCTTTAAGAATAGGAAAACAGACCAAAGGCCCTAAATTGTTTGTCTCCTCCATTCATAAAATTCTCCAATTCTACCTGGGAGTATTAAGGACAAACTTTTAATATTTAAAAATACTTGATGAAAATACTTAAGAGTTTTTGGAGCATACCGTAAAAAGACATGTCCTGACAGGCATATGCCCTACGGGCATCCAAATCTGCCATACCTGGTGGATGAGTCTACCTGAAACTGCTGGAGAACACTGTAACTGTTAGGGACTGTAGGGTAAGGTAAAAAGTATCAGGCTTTTCTGCCCCTCCTGCCATTAGGATAGATGAGGGAACCCTGTGGTCCTGAATGCATGCCTGATGGCGGGCACCTGGAGTGGGTACACCTGGGCTGAGAGCCTGAGTTTATAAGGGCGGCATCACAGGGACACCAGCAGAAGCCGAGAGAAGAGAAGCAGAGAGAACGCCAGAAAGAGCCCAGTTAGAGTGAGGATTTTGGGGGGCTGGGAGGACTGCCAGCCTCCCGGTTCCCCAGCACCCCTGCCTGCCGTATGCTTGGTAAATCTAAATAAAAGACATGCAAAAAAAAAAAAAAAAACCCACTGAGGACTCTGATTCCTCCTTTACCTGGTCTGCTAGATCAGAAGACCTGCTCTGTGGCCATGTCCTGCCTCTACAGGGACATACATGGGTACAAAGAAATTGAAAATGAGTAAGGAAACCACATTTTCTTCATTATCGTGTGCAGCTTCCTTTCCATCGACCCCCATCTCTAACCACAAACAAGCACCCTTCAGGACATGTGCAAATCATTAAGGAAAAATACCAGTGGAAATCTGGTGTTCTGAAATCAAGGCTATCTATCTTGGTCTGTATTTTATCAACAGAGAAACATAAAACCCTCCTGCCTGTGGGTTTGGTTTTTTTAAAGGTAATCAGAAAAAACCAGGTTGTGCCTGAGAAATGAGCTACTAACTTTTAGAGAAAAGGAAAACTAAGACCCTATTTCTTAAAAAAAACAAACCAACGAAAACCCTCTAGTATCAGTATATCTTTTTTTTCTTCACCATGGATATTAGGTCTAAGAAGAAATTTCGTGATGTTCTGGATTATCCAGAGGCCATAAGTGACTTGTTCATAAGTGACTTGTTCAAGGTCGCTTAGCAGGTCGGTAACAGACTCAGAAGGAAAGCCAGCCCCTCTCTGGGTGCACTGTGGGTTCCAAGACACTGCTTTCAGATTAGATCATCAGACTTAGATTGCCTAACTCTCTACAGCTGATTGCCAGAGGTGCTTGGCAGGTAGTAAACAAGAAGTCTAAGATGTTTGTGAAGGTCATCCAAGTTCTCAATAGAAACCTGAAGTAAAGAAAAAGCAGGAATTTACCTGGGCCTAAGGGCAGGGTTTACCTCGGGGGAGGGGGCCAACCTTAGTGTGGATGTCTCACTTCTAGATGAGGGGGAGGGAGGTGCTGCCTTCGCCAGGTTGAAGAACTTCCTAGGTACCAAAGCACTGACTGTGAAGGGCATTGCTTCCAGACTTGAAGGCCCCAGATTCATGGTCCTTCTGCCCATGTGGAGACACACCTTGCACTGTCTCACCTCAGGTCCCGGGGAAGGTGGGAGAGGGGTGACCCTGCCCACACCAGTGCTATAAGGTAACATTTGTGCTCTTCCCTCGAGCAGCCACTGCACATCATGTTTGGAGCTACATCAGAGAGGGTCTCTTATCAGTCCCATTTCAGAGGAAAGAAAACTGAGATCTGGAGAAATTTAGTTATTAGCCCAAGGTCACAAGGCTAGTGAATGTCAAAGTCAGAGCTCAAAATCTTCTTTGTAAAGGGTGGTGGTTTAAAGGGTGGTGGTTCAAAGTGTGGGCACTGGAGTGGGATGTGAATCCCTGCTCTGCTGCTGGCTGCTTGTCAAGTGTGTAACACATTACTTAGCCCCCCAAAGCCTCCTTTTGCTCATATGTAAACTTGGAACCATCACCACAGTATTTACCATATAGAATTGCAATGATAGTTTTAAAGAATGTAACATAGTATATGGACATAGAACATATAGTTAACTAGTGGCAGTGTGGTCTTAGCTAGAGTTCAAGTACAGGTTGAATCACATGAGATTACTTTGTAGTAGACTAAAAATTGTCAGATAGTGACAATTTCTTATAGTTTAGTAGGACACAAGCATCCATTCTTTGCAAATATAACAATAGTTCTCTTATTCATCTCATAACTTGTGAAAGGACAGGTGATTTAATTGCTTCACTATAATTGCTTTTCTTTACTTGCCTGTTTGTTTTCTCTAAAGAATCTCAGATAATCCTTTCTTCTAAAGTCACATGACACCCCTGAGGACATCCACAATGTACTCAGTTCCTGAAGCCAACAAACTGTTGAGAATGTTGTCATAGGGAAGGTGGAGGAGGGTAGATTTGAAGTGAGCTTAGATTGGACAGACCTGGACAATGAGGAAATTACTGGTGAAATGAGCAGGAAGCAGAATCCTGACTCCCCTTAAGCCCCGGTGAATGTTCTGCTGTTTGAGGGAATGGCGTTCCCATAGGAGATGACTGATGGTCAGCAGCAGGGGGCTGTCTGATTTGACACATTGAAAATAAATGAATTTCGTGGCCTCACGCCTCTTGCACTCTGGTTTGATGGGAGTCTATGATGGGAGGACATGCCGCTCAAGTTGTGGTATTTGGAGGGTAGAGAAGGAAAACAGAAAACCTGAGATAAGAGTTTTGCCTTCCTAGAAGGAAAGAGGGCTGCATTTGAAAGAATGCATCCACGGTGCAAGAGCTAGTGGGCGGTTTCTCTTCTGAAAGATGATTATCTGCCCCACCCCAACCACTGTTCCCATCCCACACTTGCTTCAACCCTGTTTCCTTAGATTTCACATTATAGGAATATAAATAGCTCTGGAATTCAAGTGGAACGTTCTGGACATATAGGCTCTCTAGTTACTACAGGCGCAGCCTTTATATAAAATTAGTCTCACCTTTGAAATGCAATGACAACTTTGAGGATGCTTTAGACTTTCTTGGTGTCTAGAATAGAGATTACTACTGTAACAATTTAGATTATAATGCCTGTGTGGTTTCAGAATACTGTGTGTGTGTGTATGTTCCTTTCCCTCTTTGTTCCACACCTAAAAATCATCTGCAAGTCTTTTGAAGATTCTTTAGTAAGGAAGTTTACAGATTATCTCTGGGTCTTATGATTTTCTTTTTCCCACCAAGGCAGCTGTAAACTAATGAAAATACACTCCATGCCCACAAACTCAGACACACTTGGAGCCCAGTTTTCTCTGTGTGTACTGTTCTTTGCTCTCTTTGTGTCTATGGTTACTGTTAAGCTGACCCCTACAGTCTGGGGCAAATACCAACACTTGAATCGACCACTACTTATCCGTACAGCTGCAGAGGATTGCAGTTGCAGGGACTTTGCTGATAGATTCAAATAACATTCCTTGAACTGGTTGCAGTTTGGGAAACCCGCTATGATTCCATCCACAAAGCTGAGCAGCACTGCACTGCACCGTGCTGAATTTTAAAGTGCAGTGTATTATTCTTGTTTTGTTTTCTGTAAGTACCATCCTTATCAATTTTTATGTCTGCGAGCATTTTTACAATATTGAATTTTACTGTTGGAAACAATTGACAGCAGAGAAATTTTTCTTTTTATTTGACTCTCCCTCCCCTTCCAGTTTCTGTGAGAAGCTATGGCTTGCAAAAACTGTAACGAATTGAAAACTGAACTTATTCAGCTGCAAAGAAGTCTGAGTGGAGACTGGCAAGTGCAGGGGGAGAGGCACTCAACAGTCAAAGCTGCCAGGGAGCAAGATTCCTCCTTCCTTACCTTTTTGTTAATTGTCATCCCTGTGCATTGCGTTGTTCAGGAAGCAAAGGACCCTAGAGTGATACTCTTGGGGGAAGGGCAGGAGATGATTTAGCCATTAACACAGCCCAGCAGACGCTTCCCTGGGGTGCTGGGCAGGAGTGCATGGCCCGGTCCGGTGTGTCAGTACTAGCACCCACAGTAGAGCCGGTTCTCGGGTTCTGGCCGCTTGTACTTCCCCTTCCATCAGGGGGCCTGCTGCTGTCAGGCAGCCGCTGACGATTGGTTGGGAGGAGGGCAGTAATCCGAACTGCCTTTTGTGCTTAGCTAATCAGGGCAGCCCTTTGATTGCAGGCTCGAGCAGAGGTGCCTCGCTGGTGTCAGACACCTGTGTCTTAGCTCTTGCCTTCCTGGAGCTGGCTCCAGTGGATTCTTTCTAGGCTGGCCTCGAGGCCACCTCTCCAAACCACTGAGCCCCCTTGGTGGGCCAGATTGGTCTCTGTCACTCTGGACAGAGATGTCTGACAGACAACAGAGGACAGTGGAAATACCTGGCTTGGACTTCCATAAGGTAAGTACACTTTAAACCAGATTATTTCTTGATGACGTTATTTCTACATTTATCTTGACAGAAAAGACAGTGTTGGGAAGATAAACTAAAAAGAGATAGAGAAGTTGTTCACTTTAGGCCTGTGTGATGACATCACTAAGTTATTCAACTGTCAGACGTGCTGGTAAAATAACACCAAGGAATAAATGAAGATGTAAATGGGGACTGGGGTAATTGACAAGTTACTGTAACATTTGCTGGCAATTGGCACCTCGTTGTATACTTCTTCCTCTTTGATAAGAAGCTCAAGTGGTTATAGAATAAAGTGACAATTAAGTCCCTCCCCCCCCCAAAAAAAAATACATACTAGCATATACAATAATATAAAGTCAGGGGCAATATCTTGACTCCCTCCAATCATACAACCCCAGAATTTACAGTCTAACTCTAATTATTACTACTAATTTTTAAAGCTATCTTTAACTTTTCTATTGTAATGTAAAAGCAGTTTTTCTTTGTAAGGTTTGTTCACCATAACGGAGCTAGTGAATTTCATTTCAGCAGGAGGGTTTTATTGTTTTGGATGATCCACTTCCCTCATCCTTATCTTAGGGAGAAAGTCATATTCTAAATGCAAGCATCTCAATTTAAACAATAGTTGAGACGCTTGGAAATATTAAATCATAATTCTGATTAAACTTAAGCTCTATGTTGATTTCATTTTACTTGTAAGTTGATTGACAAATACTTCAGGCATCATCCTGTCTTGAATTGCTGTCAGAACAGGTGATTGGAGGATTTCGTATCCAAGTTGGTGAAAAAACTAGTGGTTTGGGACTCATGGTTACACCCCCCTGCTGGCTTTGTCATGATAGGAAGGAAGGGGTTTTCCCTTCAATTTTTATTTCTTTAGTGAAAACTTTCTGTAAGCGGGTAAAAGTGCTCTTATCAATCCAAAGAGGTCCTGAGACTACTTTTTCTACCTCGTTAATTCTAAAGGTGTTCACCAATTCTGAATGATTCAGTTCAAGTAGTAAACAGGAATAGGGAGAACAGAAAGCAGTGGTAAAAAAGGATAAGCATTCAGAAACCATTCCCTCATAATCTTTGTTAATCATCCTGAAATATGTCTTTTTATGCCAATGTGTATAACCAGTTGGAGATGTCCATCTTTCTCAGTTGTTAACTTGTCTTTTATTAAAATATGTTAATTTAAGAAGATGAACATATTGGTAACACTAAATACAGTTACTAAAGAAGACTGCTTTGATAAATAAAAGCATCAGAAATGACATTGTCCTGTGGGTGAAATATGATCACACCCATCTTCAGCAATCATTTAAAATATAATGTGTGTGCA
This sequence comes from Talpa occidentalis, assembly GCF_014898055.3. Classification (NCBI taxonomy): domain Eukaryota; kingdom Metazoa; phylum Chordata; class Mammalia; order Eulipotyphla; family Talpidae; genus Talpa; species Talpa occidentalis. The sequence continues at coordinate 44,823,243 of NW_023604972.1, forward strand.
AATAGTACAAATGGCAGGTGATAACTGAAAAATTAGATCAGTTGATAAGTAGACAGGTAGATAGATACTCCGTGAGTTTATAAATGTTGAGAGCATTAAAGGAGAAATGAACATTGGAAGGCTAAATAATGAATATTTAGCATCTGCTTATATTTCAAAATTAGCTTCGCTTATAAATTACATCCTTCTGTATAGAAATCAAAGATATTTCCTGGTTAAAGACAAGTTATTTTTGTATGGGAAGGATAAATGTCATGTAAGTCCTAATCTCTATCTTTAAAAAGAATCCCTATTCATAAAAACAAGTGTCCTAAAAAGGTACAGAAAGGAAGAAACAGCTAGTTGAAAAACTCTCTCTCATTGAAAAGTGAATAAAGTCATAAAAGGTCCCACATTTTAAATTAAGAGCATAGAGTTCCAAGGGACTTCCAAATATGTAATTTAACACAATTGTTCATTAACTAAAACAGTATGAGGATATGCATAGTATGTGCATATATAGTATGCATATATATATACATTATTTTATACACACACACACACACACACAAAAAAAAACAAAATATACACATTTTTCATCCCAAGAGCAATATCATTCAAGAGTTAGATTTGGTGGGTGAGTAAGCATGTGAAATACATTTTTTTCCCCTGTGACTTTTTTTTTTTAACTCTCTTTTCTGGGGCTCTGGAATGCCTGCAGGCTCCCTCCACTGCTGCGTGGTGAGGGTCCCCTCTGGTGTCCGGGATAGCACACAATGGGGCACAATAGAGCATGCTTTGCCGCCTCCTCCCAGACACATATTGTGTGCCCCACTGGCTCTGCTTGAAAGGTTCAGCTATGCAAATGAAAAGCTGCCTACCTCGGACACCTCCCTGCCCCCACTTCTCCCTCTCACTCCTACTTTCCTCAGAACAGCTCCAGATCTTAGCCTTTGCCCTCAACTTTTCTGATGGGGGGAGAGGACTGTGAGCTCAGAAGCTGAAGATCTCAGTGACGCCTCCCTTCCTTTCTTGTGCTGTGACCATCAGGATGAAACCTGGGGTTTCGAGGCCTTAGACACGTGGATAAAACCCAGCTTCCTCATAGCCACTCCTCATAGATGGCCTCAGTGTCACTGCTTAATAGGGAAAAGTTGGCACGCTATATGAGGCCAAACCTCTGTAGGGAAATCAAAGACAAGCGCAAAACTCCCAGCCATCCTAATGTTCACGTTTTAGGGAGGGATGCTACTTCTCAGGACACATGGAGGGTGTTGGAAGGCAGGAACCTGAGCAGATTCTCAAGTCATTTTAATTCTTCATTGTGCTGGATTCCAAAAATGAATGACAGATGGTGGTGGCTGTATTTGTGGCTTATCATCTGTTATCACTGGGAGAAAAGCTCTTAAACTTCTGGAAACTGAAACTGATAGGATTGCTCTGATGTCTCGACCAACGATCAAAAGAGCATTGGATGAGACAGTTAACTAGGACTTTGCTTGTACACAGTAGGCCTGGTAGGGAAGAGAAAGCTCTGGAGATAGAATTTACTTATTTATTTATTTTTAATTGATATGATTTTTAATTTTTTTAATTTATTTATATCTTACATCATTGTTCATTTTTAAACAACATTTGGTCATTCCCTCCAGGTGTTGTCCCCATAGAATTTCCTTCACCAGTTCACCAGTGCACCATCATCATAGTGCCCTTTGCTCATCCTGCCCTCTCTCTGATCCCTCTCCCTTCTCCTCCCCTGCAGGATGTCTCTGGTTAATAATTGTCTGTTTGTTTTTATTGTGTTGTGTTGTGTTTTGTATTGTTGTTATTTTTCCCCCTGATGTCTTATTTGGTTCTCCTATAAGTGAAGCCATCCAATATTTTTCTTTTCTCTTTTGACTTATTTCATTGAGCATAATTCCTTCTAGCTCCATCCATGTTGCTGTGAATGGCATTAGTTTGTCATTTTCATGACTGAATAGTATTCCATTTTGTATACATACCACATCTTCTTGATCCAGGCATGGAGATGTAATTTAAATGAGCCCTACCCTGAGAAGCGATGGCTGTCTTTTTTTCAAGTACCAAAGCTTCTTAGTGACCAATAAAGCTACCAGGAGACCCTTCCTACCAAAACGTGTGGCCAGCACTCCAGGCCAGCTCTCCAGGGATGGTGGTCCCAGCAATTAGACCCCAAGGTGCTGGTCTCCAAGTTCCTTGCTGATCTTTTCCCTGATAGCAGTGGTGGAGGCTTGTCTTACTGACCTGCTCTTTATGCCCTGATTTTGAAGTTGTTTATTAATGATGGCTCATTAATTCCTTTATCTGATTTGTGTAGGTCACTCAGTATCATTATCCCCATTTGGAAGACAGAGAAAGGTGATGAAATAATGATTTATCCAACAGCACCAAGAATTTAGTAAGAAAGTAGGATCTCGAATACCGTACAATTCTCCTTCTCTGTATGTTCTTTCAGGAACCCTGAGACTTCTCCGTCAGCAGTTCTGTTTGGGCTCTCTATGTGCTTCAGTGGGAAAACATACTGTTCTTTCTTCACTGGGTCACTGTGACCACGAGGGGTCGCACGCTCAGGAACAATGAGGTGAATTAGGTGTAGAGTGCAGTGCACACACATGGACTCAGGCCTGCACACACATGTGCTCACCTGAACAGCTCAAACCCAGCTGGCTTTACCAGCTGGCTGGTAAAATTGTTCTAAACCTAAACTGAGAGGCCAGCCACCTCTGAGGGGAAGCCTTTTTCTAGAGAGGCCTGATTGTTCGTTTATAACAAATTTCAACTCAGACCCCTTGACAAGGGAGGCCAGCCAAGGAGCCATGGGTGAGCTGGTCTGAGGCACAGGCCTGCATTGCCTCTGAAGGCATTTCAGGAATGTTAATGGTATGCCTGAGTGGAGGGCTTCAGAGCCCAGAGCTCAGGCTGAAGCCGTTCTGTGGCCATCTGTTGAGGCCCAGGAAGTCTCATAGCAACAGCTTCCCAAGAATGGTGCTTTTTTTTTTTTTTAATTAAAATTAACTAACACAAAACCCAAAACTGCTCCACTGCTCAAGAAGAATCAGGACAGGATTCGGATTCTTTCTACAGAGTGATGAGCTTTTAAAGAAGAAAAGCCCCCGCATCCTTAATTCCTGTTCTTTAAATGAGCAATTTGTACTTGGTTTTGAGGTCTTCATTTTTTTCTCCCATGGTAGAATTCTTTTGGAAAAGGGTGGAGGTGAAAACAAATTTCCAAAGCTGTGGAGAAATAATTGGCAAAAATATGGTTAAGAAGTGGATGGAGTTTAGAGATTTTCCTGGCATTTGCTGCTCTTCGTTATTCTGTCAGCAGCTACATTTTTTTCTCTGTAATAATGGGAGCTTTACAACCCTGGCTGTTTAGTTAGTGAAATGAACTTCAGACAAAGACATAATTTTACTGTGACAATGAAATATGGCTCTCTTGAAGCTGTGTAGTAGCAGATCTTAAAAGAGAAAGGAGTAATATTTGTAGTTTTTTTTTTCTTTTTCAATTGATAAGACATTGTTAGTTATTTACAAAACTGAGTTTGTTGTGCAGGATAGAAGACACTGTAAAATGATAAGCACCTGAAGCCCTATCAGCAGCTGTGTGTACAAGGGGAGGCACTCTAGGCAGACAAAGAGTTATGTTTTATTCCAAATTCTGCCCCTTGCTGGGCTATTTTGGGAAGGTACACAGCCTCTTAGAGCACAGTTCTTCATCTGCAAATTGGATTTCTGCATTGTTCCAAACATCAAATGTAATCACATAAAAAGAACTTGGGAAATAATCCTTGAATATTAATGTTTATAAAGGGGTGTTATATGTTCTTGCCTGAGTACAATCCTGAGGAAATCTTTTCATGAGAAACTTTATACCCCCTTCATTTTCAAGTTTGGCATTTTTCAGTTTCCCTTAAGTCATCAAATAAAAATTTCCAGTAGAGTCACAAAATATTCCAAGTGATTTTGCCTAATACTCTGTAAGTCTTGAATGTGGCACACACAGAAAATACGTCTTTTTGTTCTTAATCACTAGTAGCTATATGTACGCATGAGGTTCTATTCTGGTCAAACATATTGTCTCTGATGTTCAAAGTTAATGCCACTAACACTCAGGAAAAGATACATGGCCTGGGTTTGACTTCTGGAACGTGGGTTCCAGTGAAGCCTGTCTTTCCTATAAAAGCACAACCACTTACCCACTCTGTGCATATTGTATGTATAAAATTTAACCCACAAATATTTATTGCCAGCTACTATGTGCCAGCTCTGTTTCTCAGTGTTGGATTTAGGGTCATGAACTAATGTAGACAAAATTCTTTACACACTTTCTTGTTAGGAGAGACAGGTAACGAACACTTTAAGTCCATTGTGTTGAAGGCTATAAAATGATAACTGCTATGGAAAAGCATAAAGCTGGGGAAAATGGTCTATATGCTGCCAGAGCGGACTTTCTAAAAGGTGGTTGGCGAAGACTCCAACAAGAAAGTGATGTTTGAAGGAAGGCTTGAAGGGGGTTAAGAAACCTGAGTCTTGGGGAGAAGAATTCTAAACATAGAGAACAGCAAGTGCAAAGGCCCTGAGGGATGTAAATGATGGGTGTGAGCAAGAGCAAAGGTGTGTAAAGCAGGACAGGGGTCAGGACAGGCTGGCTACAAAGGACCTTCTGGACATGTGCTCTGAATGAACCCTCTGAGAGCATATTTCACAGAGCTGTTATGAAATTTAAATGAAGTAACTTGTGTAAAGCACAGTGCCTACCACATAGAAAGTCTTCCATAATTGTTAGCTATTACCCATTTGCTTCTTATTACCATTACCTAGGATTTAAAGAAAGAGCCAGGCAAGCACACAGAAAAGAGCTTTGTTTAGGTCAAAGCTAATTATTCTTAAGAGAATTAAACTCCCAACCTTGGCCTCTTAACTATTCAATTCTATCACCTAAGAAGGTTCCAAAGCTGTATCTTCACACATACAGAGGGAAAAACTTAAAAGGGGCCTTGTTTTTAGCCACCCCATTGTTTCTGTTATGCCAGTACAAAGCCCACACTCTCTAGGGACAGGTGTATTTTGAGATATTTGGTTTAAATGTCAGCTACAATAGTTCTGTTGAATTCCACTGAACTCACATGACTCTACAATGTACTCATGTTTGGGTTTTGATATGGATACCTCTTTCTAGCCACAGAGTTTGAGGTGGGAGGAGCCTGTTATAGATATATTGAAAACAAAGAATCAATATGTTTTCTTTCTCTTCAGAGGCCAGAAGCAAGATTGACTTTCTAGGGCTCTCTTTCAACATGATCTTTGTGGACACTCCTCTGAGTGCCTAGATTTTATGGATGTCCTTTGAACTTGAACAGTTTTGATCATAATTCATGTCAAATGATGACTAGTTAAAAAACTAGCCAAGAGGGAATTTTTTTCTCCAAGTATTTGAAGACCACCATTTAGAATTGGGGTTTTCCTTGATCAAGAACCAGGGTGAGTGGTTTGGAAATAATAGGAAGTGCTTGATGATAACTAAAAATGATCAGTACAGGAAAAGGTCATCTTCCATGGACATGTTCCAGGAGGCTGGGTTGATTGTTGAATCAGAGAGATTATTAAACCTTTGGATGACAGTTTCAGCTTGACTTCTGAGATCTCTTACAAAGTTGTGGGTCTGCTTTCCTCCAGGATCTGCTTATTAAAAACAAAATTCTCCAGAACAAGTCACCTTAAGTTATCTTTAACCCACATTTTAGTTTGGGGATTCCATGAACAAGAAACACCTGATTTTGGAGGCTGAATTTCTCTTAGGGATGATGATCAGGAATCATCTTCCTGCAGTCGTGGCTCCAGTCCCAGAGCCCTAATCCTCCCCAACACTGAAAATACTGTGCTCCTGTTAGCACATTCCAAAGTTGGCCAATTGTCCCATTATAACTGCTTGGCGCAAAGGTACTTAGTTATGATCAGTGGGTTGAATAGGTTGTAATTTGTTTATCTTTTGAATAAACACTAGCATGTACTACTATGTTCTAAATTATTTATAAAAATGCTAATTCTCATCATAAGCCTATCACAAAGGTACAATTTTAATCCCCATTTAACAGGCTAAACTAATATTAATATTAATTTAATAACTTACTCAAAGTCATACCATGACAGATAGGGGATTTGAACCCAGGAGCTTCATTCTTCCCTGCTACATTAGATTTGCCCACAAATGGTTGGTCTAGTCATATAAACCTTTTTCACTTGTTGTGGCACTCTGTAAGACAAAGAAAAAAAAAGAAGTGATGCAGCATATCATTATACTTTATTGCACTCTGTGAAAGAAGAGAACATAACCTGTTGATCCCCAGTACCTCGCATAGTGCCTGGGGCATGGCAGATAATCAAATATTTGTTGAATGAGAGAGGGAGTAAGGGTGTGATGTGAATAAACAGTAGTAAAGTCATAAAAATGCCTTCCTGACCACACAGAGTCACAAAGACATGTGTGATTGTAGTGTATCATTTAGTGTAAAAACTTGAAAAAGTTAAAAAAAAGATGAAATTAGAGATGAGGATTTAATAGGACAATTATTTGTATGTCAGCAATTTCATCCCTTGTTAGGGTCTTGTAGATATTTAATTTTTTTAAACATTTATATATTTATGCATGCGAGAGCTGGGGTACAGGCCAGAGATGCAGGGGTGGAGGTGGGGTAAGAGGATTCACCAGAGACAGAGTGGGGAACAGAGCAGGCAGACTGACTGAAATACATTGCTGAGGGGAACAGCGGGCAAGTCAGGAGAGGTCTGCTGCGCCTTGTGGGTTGCTCCCTGGCCGGCTGGGGATTGAACTCATGCTTCAGAGGCCGTGGATTGCTTCATAGTGCGGTGCTTAACCCCTTGTGCCACCAGGGAGGCCCTGCTTGTAGATACTTTAATTAACAAGTCACATCACACTGGATAGTGCCTCCCAAAACACCCCAAACTTTTACCTACCATGTGATAATTGGAGAAGACATAAAACAGGGAAACATTAGAATGTTATGAATTCCACTAAATTAGGGTTTTAATGTGTGATATGGACTCAATGATCTGACAAGTGCACATTGAGACTCGCGGATTTACTGTGGGCTAAAGAAAGAAAGCCCATCCAGTGCCAATGTCTGAGGGAACATTCAGGTGCAGAAACCACAAACCCACTTAGACCATCTCACATAGAAAGAGGAAAAGACAAGACAAAGACAAGAGGAAAACTTGTGGAATCTGAAGCAGGAAGCCAGGATCACTTCAAAGTTTAACCTGTTGGTTAATTCAGAAGATGTGAGAAGCCTGAGAGTGAGTCCCCATCTTGCTATTGCTGAGTTTGTGATTTTGGGTAAATTACTCATTTCTCTACCTTGTTCACCCAGCAGGGATTAATGAAAAATCTGTTGGCTGGTTGTGCAAATAAGGTGATACATTTAAAGAATAAAGAACTTAGTGATGACTGCAAGGCTCCAGGTGTATCTGTTTCCATTCTACCATGGTTAGCACAATGCTATTCATCCTCAGATTTGGTGCTCATGATTACAAGATGGCCACTGTAGTTCCAGTATCATGTCCTCATCAGCTTTGTCCAAAGGCAAGAAGGACTCCCAGGTTTGAGTATTTTGTCAAGAATGGGGAATACTGTTCCATAACCCCTCCAGCATACTTTCCTTTGAGTCAGATCTCATTAGTTATCTATAAACTCTCTAGGTAAAAGTCTTATGCCCAGGCCTGGTAACTGTCAGGGGAGTCAGAGTGCCATGATTGATTGAATGAGTTCTCTCTTGGGCCTATGGAAGGATTCACCTTCTTGAGCACATTGTCATCTGATACTGCAATAAAACTGAAGTATTTTTATAAGGAATCAAGGGACAGTGATCACTGAGTAAACCACAGTAAGGATCAGTCTTTAATGAAGATGTATCCATGCCATGCAAATCAGAGTCCTCTGCTGAGGTTTTAGATACATATTTCACATATAAAGGTAGGCCTTTCTTTTGAAGTGACCAGTATGGGATTAAGTAAACCTAAAGTTCTCTGCTCTGTGTGGTTATTTTCTGAATATCCTATACCTCCCCTCCCCCAAACACACGCACACACACCACTGAAGAGGAATACTATTAGTTATAGTAAAAGAGAGATACACATGCAGGGGCTGGGCAAAGACAGACACTCATATCAAAAGAGATGGTGCCTAATAGGATGGGAGTGAGGGAGAATGTAATATCTTTCTAATCCCTGAGGCCATCTCTATCCTTGATCTTCAAAAGAAATTCTCAATTTTTGCTTAAATTTCTTTGTGAGTCCAGGGTAACTTGTGTCATTTGCAACAACAGCAAGATCCTGTCCCCAAGCTTCTAGGTTCCTATTCTCGCATATCCACTTGAGTGTGGCTATGGGCCACTCCAGATGCCCTCAGGACCTTTCATCTCCTGATTAACTCCACCTCCAAGTTCCAGGCAGCCACCTGAAGGGTTCTGCTTGTAGCCCAGGAAGAGCTGTTCCAGCCTCACCTGTTCAGCAACGACTTGGTCTGGGCCAAGTTCTAGGGTAGCAGGGAGACAATAACATCTATCTCTGATTGAAAACATGTAATATCTGCCCAGTCCTTCCCAAAATGACTCTACATAAGAGCTCACCAATTGAAAAGTACATTTTTCATAAGGAAACTACTACATTTCACATATACATGTGCCTTTGATAGGGAGTTAAAGTTGGTGTCTTTTCTCCCTTCGGCCTTCCTTAAATAGAAGAGAATTGTGGATTCTCATGAGGAGGGAACTGGTGAGGGATTTGAAGAGGAAGTGACTGAGAGCTGAGTGAAGTCATAAATGATGCCAATATGGCCATCATGGACAGGTCAGTTGGGAAAACCTACTAGGTTTAATGAGGAAAATTCCACAGAAGGTAGAACTATAAGAAATCAAGGCTGTTTTTCAGTAAAAATAATTTTTTAATGTTTATTTTTACTTTTTATTGTGAAAATAGAGAATACCACAAATTCTACTCTACCACCATCCAGCTGAATGGCTCTTGTTAAACTAGCAAGTCTGGGAGGAGGGGAAGATAAAAGCAGAGAGCAGGATTCAGTGAAGAACGAAATAGTCAATGACAGCTGTATTAATGAACCTGTTAGAAAAGGATAGGAAGTTGAAATCCAAGATGTTTGATCTTATTCATCACACCTTAATAAAATAATTGCTAAATGAGATCTGGCTTCTTGCTATTATGTAATTTGAGGAAGCAGACCCCATGGCCTAATCTCCAAAATGCTAGGACATGGGGTAGGGGTGGGCTGGGAGGGCAGGGGAGTGGGGGCTTTTCTTAGCCTTGTCATCAGGCTTACAGTGACAAGGCTGAGAAAGTAAGAGGCATCAGTTTGACACTCAGCAACCATGGATCTGCACTCCCCCAGTCACTGCCCTAGACTTTATAGGCACAGACAGGCTATGAGGAAGTTTTCCTGGAGCATAGAGTAGGTGAAAGCTGCTTGTAAGAGGATGATTGCCTTGATTTTCAGAAGGATGAATAGGCATTAGGCAGATGATTTTAGTGGCAAAGGCATTCTAGACCAAAGAAACAAAGAAGTGCTTGAACAAAACCTCAAGTAGGGGCTGCAGGATCGATTTCCCACTTTCACCTGCTAATGGATGGGTGGAACTGGGGTGGGGCAGGGGCTGAATCTTTCCCAGACTTTGCTCCCTCGAGCACCTGCACCCACCTGGAGAAGGAGGTATCTGTCTAAATTGCACAAGATACTTTGTGGCTGGGGGCTCGCCCTTTCTGAATATATTTGGTATTCTTTGGAAAGCCTGTGTGGGATGCTCATGAGTTTTGAAGAGCACCCTGAAGGTGATAGAGGTGCAAATGAATTTATTTATTTTTAAAGATTTATTTTATTTATTTATGCGTACAAAAGCTGGGGTGTAGGCCAGAGGTATGGGGTGGTAAGAGGATTCACCAGAGACAGAGTGGGGAGCAGAACAGGCAGATCTACTGAAATACACTGCTGAGGGGGCAGCGGGCAAGACAGGAGAGGTCTGCTGTGCCATATGGGTAGCTCCCTGGCCAGGGAGCAAACTTTTGCTGCAGTGGCTGGGGATAGCTTCATAGTTCTGTGCTTAACCCCTTGTGCCACCAGGGAGGCCCCATTCTAATGAACTTAAATGGCAGAGTCATGACAAAATGTGATCGATGTTTGAGAGAGACCATTCAGGCTACATTCTAGAAGGTGGTTTGAAGAGGAAATCTGGAGTAAAAGTGCTCTTGAGAGAGGTGTGACCCAGGTGAGAATGAACAGGGCCTGGCAGGTAGAAGGTAGGACAGGTGGACTTGATGACCGCTGGGTGAAGGAGAGGGCAGTGATGAGGAGGACTCCCGGGGTTCTAACCTCCGAAGCCCAGTGGAAGGTTAGAGCGTCCCAGTGAAGACTGATAAACCCAAGAACTCTGATGTAGTATGTGATAAGGTGTTAACCATTGAGTAACAATAAAAAGTTCCTTATGTAAGTATTGTGGTTAATGACTAAAAGGAAGGTTTCAGTTGGTAGCTTTTGAGAGAAGAGAAAACATCCGATTAGGAGCTGTGCTGCTTCTGAGAAGAACCAATTAATATTAAAGGAAATTAGTACACTTTCAAGCATAAGCATATCTTATTGTGCTGCGCTTTGCTGCATTCTTTTTCACAAACTGGTTTGTGACGATCGCGCATAGAGCAAGTTGACTGCACTGTTTTCTCCACCTGCACGTGCTTGCTTTGTGTCACTATGTCACATTTTCTTAAGGCATACACTCTGTTTATTTAGACATCGTGCTATTGCACACTTAATAGACTATAGTAAACAAAACTTTTGTATGCACTGGGAAACAGAAAAATTAGTGTGACTCACTTTATTGTGATGTTCTGGAACCTAATCGGCCACATCTCCGAGGTGTGTCTGTACAGCAAAGGTTCCTACCACGGATGATTAGTCTTTTCAAGCTAAGTCACAGGGTAGTGCCCAGCACTGCCAGCTAGTTCCTCACCCTTGTCCTTACTTTCAGGAGTAAAATGATAGAAACCTAGACTATCCCAGACCCTTTCCCATTCTTTAGAAGAAAGCAGTTTTTTTTTTTTTTTAGAAGAACTGGGGTATAGGCCAGAGGTGCAGGAGGTAAGAGGATTCACCAGAGACAGAGTGGGGAGCAGAACAGGTAGATCTACTGAAATACACTGCTGAGGGGAGCAGCGGGAAGACAGGAGAGGTCTGCTGCCATGTGTGGGTAAGCTCCCTGGGCGGGGACTGAACTCAGGCCTTTGTGGTGATTAGTACTAAAACTTAACCCCTATGCCACCAGGGAGGCCCAAAAGCAGGTTTTTGTTTGGTTTGCCTCTAAGAGTGTGCATGCCAGCAGCGTTCTCTCTGTCCCCTGTGCTTGTCAGGTGGCATAGCAGCTCGGGCCTTAGCACCGAACGGTCCTGGGTTTGAATTCCTACTTTTCTAGTGCTTTGGGCAGTGTACTTATCTCTAAGAACTTTCTGGAAAATGGGGTGAATATACCTCACAGAGCTCACAAGAGGGTTAAGGGATAATGAAAGTGAAGTGCTTGGCACAAGGCCTGGCAGGGCACATGCTGGTCTTGGTGGTGGAGGAGGTGGTCCTTGCTGCATCCATCCTTGTTGGTCATGTAGTATTCAGACATTAAGAAAGGATACCATTTGCTTTTGCAGACCTTAATGATTCCTTGTGCCTGCGTCCATCTACCAAAGGTCCATGGCACCTTTATGGGTTGGCCCAGGAGAAAGGTGCATGCCACATGAGTCAGAGGGCGGGTTCTAGACATTCCTGTTCCTTCCTGACATGCCTTGGTATGTTTATGTTTCAGCTAGAGAAACATATTCTTAGACATATAAACCACTGGAAAGAAGGCAGAGGACTGTAGTGCTCTTGGTTTTCACATGATCAAGATGTTTTTCTAGGATACAATAGACCAGCAAAGCTATGCTTGACATTACATTTAATAAGTCAACAAAGAACATTTATTGTTAACTGCCAGCATATGGTTTCATCAGCTAGTTGTACCCAAAGAAAGTGTGCTTAACTTTCTTATCAAGAAACGGACTTGATAAGATACCAGGTGGCTGTAATTCTGGTCATTGCTTTGGAATGTCCCAAATGGTTCTTCCAGTTCTCATTGCCGGCAGGTGTCATATTTTTATAATGCCTCCATTTTATGCTTTTACAAAATGAAAATATCTTTATGCTGCACTGTAACTGAACACAAACCATTAATGAGCTTTATTCTCACCTAAAAAGTAGAGTGGTGGGAATTTAGAAATTAATTTGGTTAAAGAACCCAGGATAAAAAAAGCTTCAAGCATTGTATTATTGTTCACGGTTGCTCTGAATCCTCATGAAGCAACCTTGAGAATCGGAATCAGAGACCAGGAAAAGTGGAAAGTCTGTTTTTCATACTGCTCTGAAGTCTATGATGCCTTTGAAAATTTTTAAAAACTTGCAAAATGTTTAAAATTAGCCATCCATAATTTGTTTGCTACAGAAGAGAAAGAAAATTCAGAGTAGTTAAAAATGTAAATCAGCAGTTCTCAACCGAGGTGATTTTGCCTTCAGGGGACATTAAACAATGTCTAGAGACATTTTGGTCTTTACATAGGAGAGGTTGTGGTACCAGCACCAAGTGGAGACAGGTCGGGTGTGCTGGTTAACAACCTACAATGCACAGGACAGTTTCCCCAAACAAAGAATTATCTGGCAAGGCTGAGAAACTCCAAGTTTAATAATGGCTATTGAGGGCCACAGGTGGTTGTTATTCCAATACTGGACTGTCTCTCTCAGCAAGAAATTAATTTTCCATTTGTTTTCTGGGAACTGAAGTTATTTTCCTCCGTCTCTATAGGGAAAAACCCACTATACCTTCTTATAGGTTTATTGTCGACTATCTTCTTCCTGTAGAATTCTCAAATGACCAGATAATTCAGTCCAAACACTCCAGCCAGTTGTTTGGGTGGTTGTGGGTGGGAATAAAGAACAACTGGAGACCGAAGTGTTCAGTTTTCAACTAGTTGCTTTAGCATTCTGTGGACAGACAACTGGTTTGTGGTGACAAAGGGAAGACTAGAAGAGAGAGGTTGTGTGAAGAAATGTCTTCATATTTCAACATTCTCCTCAAGGAAAGGGAAAGTTGACTTTTCCAATACTTGTTAGGCGTGAAGCCATCCAGGAGTAATCACAGAACTGTGCTTTTGTTCTTTCTTCTCTGTTCTCCTTGACTGACTTTATTTCACAAACTATTTATTGAGTACTTTCCAACCCCACCCCTATGATAAATGCTGCTCATAGTATGAAAAATTCAATGATTCTAAGAATAACTGAAAAAATTACAAAGTCCAAAAGTGATCACATTATCTCAAAAAGGACAAGCTGGACTAAGAGCTTCTCCCCTGACTTTAGGTATTTACATCTTGCAAGGTATAAAATTAACCCACATTTTGCTGTTCTGCTAATTAAGTGTATTTATAGAAAACTGTAAATATATACAAATTTGTATCAAATTACTGCTGTAGTCATATGTCAATTTTCTTGACTTTGTTCTCTGTAGAAAGCTTTTTGCTTAATCATTAAAAGATTACCCAGGTTTGGGGCATAGTAGCAGGGGTGTATTGGTAAATAGTAGGCAAAATTAAATTAATTCTAGTAAATGAATGTAATCAGTTATATCAAATGGTTTTTTTAGTTGAATTCCTCTTGATTAGCCTGTAGGAAAACAAACGACTTTTCATTATGATCAGTGTTACACATCTTCAGATACTTCAGTGGAAGTCACTGCAAATATGACAGAGTTTGAGGGGTACACTCTGGAAACCAGACTGCCTGGATTCAACTGCTAGCACTATCACATATCCTTTGTGACTATGGAACTTTTGTTTTTTAAGTCATTCACTGTTTTTATTCTAGTCATCATCTTGTTGGTAAAAAATCCAATTAACTGTTATTCACTTGATATGTAATTTGCATATCCTATTTTCTTAGACTTGTGAATTATAAATAGGTAACTTCATTTGTTTGTGTTTATCCTATCAGGTTCCTCTTGCCCTCATACTGGCATTGAAAGATTCAGTAGAGTCTTTTTAAATCAGTGGTTCTCAAACTTATCAGACCAGTGTACTCCCTTAATATAAATATAATATAACAACCCATTTTACTATCATAAAATAAAATCAACCGATAATATACCCACCTTTCCATGTAATTATAAAATTAGGTCCTAACTAAAATATGAAGGATAAATAACAATAGTTTGTATTTCAAAACATAACTGCTTGGCCATAAGTAAATAGTTGCTTGTACCATGTGCAAAATCAAAACAAACCCAAGAACAAAATAAGACCAATGCAGAATTCTGATTTGCAAATGAAACATTAGCATGTTTGCCAATGGTTTCATAATTATTCCAGCTTGTCAACAATTATGTTTTCTCCCCCCTCTAACACTATCCATTAGACTCCCTTCACCCTTGCTCCAACCCATACCCTCTCCCCTTTACAACCTCATTTCTATGGTTGATGCACACTGGTTTATAAGACTATGGGTTTAGTAGTGGAGGTATGTTGGTAAGCCTTGGATCATGTCTCTCCCAGTGCCTCAGCTTCCTTCTCTTCCCAATGAGAACAGTAGTATTTTTTAGGGGTGATTTTAAGGATTAAATGACCTTAATGCATTTGATATATACTAAGTAATTGCTTAGCATGTGCTAGTTGTTTCCATTATCAGCATTTTCATTGTTGTGTTGCACATTGTTATTCTGTGTTTGTACTAAGCAGGGGATTGATGGATGGGCCCACTGTAACTCACCCAAATCTGGTGTGGTATAGGTGTACCTTATTCTGATCACCTCCATTTTTTAATTAAAGTTCATTCTGATGATACCATCCAGGTTATCATCACCACTGCTGCACCCACACCATTGAAGTCATAATGAAATAAGTTCAACCAATCTTCCTGTGCCAGCCTTTCCACATGTACCCTCACTGATGTAGCAACCACCGTGGAGACACAGCCTTGACACAGTTATCTTTTGAAAACACATATTTTGAAACTAACCAGCCAGAGACTCATTGATCAATAACCAATTTCTCTAGTTTTCTAAGCAATATGACCATATGAAATACTTGAATGAGATCAGCATCTTGGGTTCCCAAGCTTCAAAGACTTGCTAGTCTTCAGGAATGGGAACCTTATATTAGAATTTGAGCTTCTGGTTGCCTTAGAAAAAGATGCTTTCAACTCTGTAACCTGTGTAATACTTAAGAGTATTGGCTGATTGTGCTCTAAAGGATGTTGACATCAAATGTGTTTTGGCTGTATATATGACAAGCTGCTGACATGTTATATTTATTTTCCCTAAAGCCAGATAGGATAAAAATGTGTACACAAATACATGGTTTTTGATTCATTTTCTAGAAACGGACACACCTCACTTGCTCACCTAAAATACAATTGCTTTTGACTTAACTACATCATTTACGTATGTATTTCCTGCTCATGGTGGTATTTAAGTTGACTGTGTTATTCAAGTAAGGAAAGATGCCTGATCAAAATGATGACTAAAAAGTCTGAATTTTATTGCTAAATATTAAAATCCATCTGAGGGATACCTTCAAAATATTAGAAATCATTGTTTTTCAAGAATTAATGTTGGTAATTGTTAGACAATGGTCTGAAACAGTTGAGAAGTGGGAAGAGTAAGAATGTAGAAATACTGAAATTGTAAAATTTGTAAGACAGAAGTCATACTGCTCTCAAAATAAGAGATCTGGGAATTCAAATCATAGCAAATTGAATTTTAGATTAAAAAATGACTATTTAAATATATAAAGCTAAGGATTTATTCATCTATGTAGCCCCAAAGGTGTATTAGTGAATATCTATGGCTTCTGGATTGAATTCCTCAAGGAGCAGAGTTGATGCACTTTTGATTCAGAGCTAAACAAAGCCTTACTAGTAAACATGAAACTGCTTTGGATTCCAATGAAAAATCATTGAAGACCCCTTGGTTAGATCTGAATTTGACTGACATTGTATCTTCAAATTCTGTATCCCTTCCCCTCTAACTTGGATAAGCAGAAATGATAATAATCCTAATTTAAGATATAAATACAGCTCTTTCTGCTGTCCAAAAGTAGGGCATTCCTAGTTGGTATGATTTGGTAGGTTATTTGTGGAGTCTGGAAACACTTAAAAATTTTCCCTATTAATTATTGGTCATAGTGTTCTTGTAGGAAAAGTAAGAAACAATAAAGGATAGTTCAAATAGAACTGCCATGTTATCAAGAGAGCCATGCAACTCACCTAAGTGTGCTAATTAAGGGGAAATTTTTCCAGTAGCATAAATCCCAAGGCAAAGAAAACAATAAAGAAAATATACACTCTTAAATAAATGGAAAAATTATTCTTTTCTAAAATACATCTTCAAAGACATTTGGAGAAATTCTAATTGCTCTAGTTAAATTTCTTTCCAACAATAAAATTTTAGATACAGAGTCCTTCTTTGTCATTTCAGATTTCAAAAAATATGTGAAAGACACAATACTCTCTATTTTAAACAAGCAAATATTTTTATGTATCATGCTCCCTCCTGACTTTGCTGCTTACCAAGTTGGTGTAAAATAATTGCTCTGAATCTCAGTGTTCTTCTCTATTAAATAGGTGTAAATTTTTTTTTTGTCTTCAGAACTACCAGAGTATTAATTACATATACATTAAATGACATTCCTCATATTGTACTGGCTAACTGGAGGGAGTCCAGTAAATACTGTGGAGACATGAAAGCAGTGGTCTAGAATAGGTCCAGTTCTACCCAGGCCCTGACACACTTAGTTTATATTTTACTGAACTCAATTTCAAAATCTGCAAAAACAGTGGGAAAACTCTCATATCTATGTGTATGACATGTGTGCGTGCATATGTATGTGTGTGTGTGTGTGTGTGTGTGTGTATGAGTATGAGTGAGAGAGAGAAACATTTTAGATTTGCAGTGTGCTGATAACATAAAATATCTTGGGAAAATAGATGCTAATCAGATATAAGTGATTACTTGGCATTTCCCCATTGTGTGGACTGAAAACATCAGTTGAAACATCTTATCATAACCTCATCCATTTCTGTTGCATAGAATTAAAATTTGATTCAAGGCATGTTTTGTGGTCGTCCTGGGTCTAGAAGATGAACAGGCTGAACTGGAAATAAACAAAGCCAAGAATCTTAAGCAAGAGTGTAGAGACCCATTCACTCCCACTCCCTGAGGAATTTATGACCAGTAAGTCTTTCTCTAATGAGCACAGAATGAGAGCATTGCATCTTCTCTTAATTAGTTTGACAGATATTCATTTAAATTTGAAAAGATTCGCAGGCTTGGGATAGCAAAGGAAGGTGCTGAATTCCTTTTGCATTTTAATTCTGTTTTTGTTGTGGTGGCCCTGGGGAATGTCAACATCTGAAGGTGAATAAAACCAAAGTCTTCATCCAGGGACCTCAATATTTTCTATTTGTAAGTGACTGTGAACCACATGCTTTTTGGTTTGCAGCTGTGAAGTCCAACACAAAACATCAGGTTCTGTAAGAATCCATTTCTCTCAGGATTTTTTTCTCATGCCTAATAAGGGATAGTGTTTCAAGGCTGGCCTTACATAGCCAGCTTTTGCATCAAAATCAGTCACCAATTTGGGCATAATGATGCTAATTCAGTGCACACCAAAGTTGATGAAGTCACTAAACTACGAATTTTTTTACTCTCAGTATTTAAAACCATCATGAATATTAGGTTACCATTAGTTATCCATGGAAATGAGCAATCAGGAGTGAGGATGGATGGATGGATGGATGGATGGATGGATGGATGGATGGATGGATGGATGGATAGTAGATGGATAGATATGGCACCATATATACCCTTGTAACCAATATCAACACTAGCCTTTATTAGAGTTGTTAAAATGCAGCAACAATGGTGGTGAATCCACCTCTCACACCTTCATCTCCAGCTGTTCACTGCACAGTGCCCACCTACAGAGCAGAAGGGGACTGAAAACCACTCAACCCGGCTGCAGAGGGCCTGAGGGGTGCCTTCTCCCAGGCACACAAAGAAAGGCCCTTGTTGAGTTAGCTGTGGTCCTAACTGAGCACTGCTATCAGGGAAGTGTCTAAACGAAGTCAGCTTTGGGAGGAAGACCCAACCTGGCCTAATTTACCAAGACTAATAGTTAGCTCTTGAGTGAGACCATCAGGTCCGTCTGGCTAAGTTGTTCTTTGACTGAGTGCCCACCACCATTTTCCCCATTGCCTTACAGCAGATTCCGTTTGCTTGATCACCTCATCCTGATGAATCCATAATATTACATCTTAGGAAAGGGGTCCTGAATTTTATTTCTGATTTAAAGAAAGAGAGAGCTTCAAAATATCACCTATTCTTTCAAGTCCATTGACTTAGCCAGTAGAATATACTCTTTGTAAACTGTGTTTGACGTACTATGGCAGAAACAGTTTAACCCTATACTAGGTCAAAACAACTGGTGAAAGCCCCTGCCTTGAGGAAGTGTTACCTCTTTGGACATCTGTTTTCTTCTCTTTAAATAATAACATGTGGCTTAGGTGAGATAATATATGTTACACTTAACAATGTTGTCCTATAGAGCAGGGATTTTCAAAATCGGCCCCTGGATCATTAGTTTTACCTGGGAACTGTTAGAAATGCAAATTATCAGGTCCCAAATGAAAAAACTCAGGGATGTGGCAGAAAATATTTGCAAATCATATATCTGACCAGTGGTTAATGTCCAGAATATTAAAAACTCCCAGACTCAATAATGTAAGCATCCTGATTTTTTAAAATGGCAAAAGACTTGAATAGACATTTCTTCAGAAATGATACACAAATGTCCAAGGAGCACATGAGCAGATGCTCAGCATTATTAGTTATTAGGGGAATGCAAATCAAAACCACAATGAGGTACCACTATCCACCCATTCAGATATTTGCTGTCAAAAAAAATAGAAAATCAATCTTAGAGAAAAAATGTTGAGAAACTAGAACCCTATTGCATCACTAGTGGGAATTCAAATGGTCCAGTTTCTATGGAAAACCATATGAAATTTCTCAAAAAATTAAAAATAGAATAGCTATATAGACCAGCAATTCCAAAATAATTAAAATTGGGGTCTTCAAGAGACATTTGTACACCCATGTTCATAGCAGCATTACTCACAACAGCCAAAAGAAACAAGTATCCGTTCACAGATAAATAGATACACAAAATGTGATCTATACTTACCAGGGAATGTTATTCAGCCTACAAAGACAAATTACAGCATGAATGGGCCTTGGGGACAGGATGCTAAGTAAAATATGCCAGCTAAGAAAAGACAGCTACTATATGATCCCACTTCTATGAGGTACCTAGGGTAGTCTAATTTATAGATCTAGAAAGCCCAATGGTGGTTGCTAGGGGTTGAGGGAGGGGAAAATGCAGAGTTGTTATTTAATAAGTTTAGAGTTTCAGTTTTGCAAGATGAAAATAGTTTTGGAGATTGGTTGCACAACAATATAAGTGAACTTAACACTACTGAACTGTACGCCTAAAAATGGTTCCTTTGTTTTGTTTCTTTGTATTCCACCTATGAGTGAAATCATCTGGTATTTGTCTTTCTCCTTGTGACTCATTTCACTTACCATAATCCTCATGAGTTCCACCTATGTTGTTCAAATGGTAGGAGTTAATCTTTTTTTTAATTGCAGAGTAGTATTCCATTGTATGTGTATTTATATAGTATCTTCTTTATCTACTCATCTACTCGACTATTTTTAGCCACTGAATTTGTTTCCATAATTTGGCTATTGTAAACAGCTTTGTGATGGCCATAAAGTGACTGTTCCTTTGAATTAGTTTTCATAGCACTTTTTAAAAATATTATTTGAACAGCCAAATAATGTCAATTTTTCCTTTCTTTTGAAATGACCCCATCAGAATCAGTATAGTTATTAAGAGCAATGTTAGCAGGTAGGTAAGTCTTTGTGCCCATCTACAACTTGCCAACATAGCTAGACATTCAAAATCACTATATACCCACACCGCTCACATTCTCTTGAAGTTAACAACAGAACAGACAGTATTAATTTGCTTTTTCAGTGTATACTGTTAACCTGTAAACATCTTATTGACCTTGAGTTTAGATTATCAAACTTAGTTCAGACAGCTCTTGCCAGCTGGTACCCTGTTTGCTTTATTCTTATTTATCTTTTGGATGGTAAAGAGTGAAGGACTTTGAAGAATCCCCGAGGCAAGCAAGGAGAAGCACTTTATGCAAGGAAAATTGGTGGCATGTTGTTTTCCTTTTCAAAGGGCAATGAGGGCATAATCTCAATGCTACACTTGACCATCATCTGTCAAACCAAAGTAAATAAGCCAATGCTATTCTTCCGTGTAAAACTAAGGCAGAAAATACCACCAGTGCCAAAAAAAACCACCCTCATTTCAGAAAATGTTTACTTTTCTGCTCTTATTGAGTGATGTGCCATCAAGGTATGAATTCAGTTACAGGATTTTGTGGAAAGGTTTTATTTGTATAGCAAGATCACAGTTGTCAGCATTTTGGTAATTTTGGCTTCCTATAAAGGTGACAGTAGATTCTGAGGATTTCTCTTTGAAGATGAGGAAATTGAAGCACCAAAAAAAAAAAAAGAAAGAAAAAAGAAGCGAGTGAATAAATTGGTCAGCATTACATACATATCATTTGGAGATTAAACCTACCTTTTGCAGAAATAGCGGGGCCCCTTATTTTAATTTGTTCACTTTTATGTATTTTTTTAAATAAGCAGGTATCTTGATGCACTCTTATCATGATTTTTGTTATTGTTATATGTACATTTTTTTCCCAGTGAGATTCTCACATGTATACAGGAAATTGTTCATAATTTTCCTTGTTTGCTTCTGTCATGTAGAGTTAATTTTAAAATGCCTTGGCATCCATTTGGCAGGATCTTTGAATTACTCCTCTCCAAGCCAACTCTCAAGATTATCTCCCTCGTTGACTGAGAGATGTGGATTTAAAATGTGGCATGCTGAGTGCATGTCCCTTACTCATGGACGTGCTCTCCCCAAACCCAGACAAGGTGGGCTAAGATTCAGACAACTAGTGACATGAGGTGTTACTTCTACCCAAGTTCAGTAGCCCTTGTTTCAGAAACCATAAAGAGATTCAACCATTTAACCTGTGTGTTCTCCACACTGTGAAACAAGACAAGGACGTGCTTCCAGGGTTTCAAAGTGATCTCATTTCACCATGCAAAAAAATTGGTAAAACATAATGATATAGACTGAAAATATCACCCCCCCCCTTAATATATTGATATATGATCCCTGGTGTGATGGTATTTGGTGGTGATTTGGAGATGATTAAGTCATGAAAGTGAAGCCCTCATGGTTGGGGTTAGTGCACTTATAAAAGAGAGCCAGAGAACTTCCCCACCCCTTCAGCCATGTGAGGTTATAGGATAAAGAGGGCCCTATCTATTGAACCCTCACTAGACAGGGAATCTGCCAGCACCTTGTTCTTGGACTTCTCAGACCTCAGAGCGTAAGAAATAAATTTCTCTTGTTTACAAGCCAACCTGACACAGTCGTCTGTTTTAGCACCCCAGACTGAGATATATATAGACATCTATATATAGATGTCTATATAGAGATAGATATAAATGTAAAACAGGAAATTAACATTTGCACGATTTTAAGTGTACAATTCAGTCTCATTAAGGAATGTCACACTGTTGTACCACCACCATCATTGTCTACCTCCAGAACTTCACGTGATAGCTTTGTAAGTGACATTTTGCCCCAGTTCCCAGTTCCTGTGGACTTTGTGCTTCCTCTCAAAGTCTGTTCCCGTTCTGATTATTTAACTTGGAGAGTGGGAAGAATTTTTTTTTGAATACCGCATGATGAATTGGCTTCAGTGGAATTCAAGTGATCTTGTTGTTTTGGTTATTGCTTATCAAGAATGCAGAATTTTTTTCTAAGAATGATGGCAGAGGTGAAGGGGCCAATTGACTCCTTTGTGAGTCAATTTAGCAAGAGAGGAAATGGTGAGGTGATTTTAAATCATTGCTGGAAATATTCTGGGGCCTAAAGGGGCCTGTTGGCACTCTCAAAGAACTAGACTCCCAGTTTTTAGCTACTAAATCTGGCTGTACCTTAGGGCAAGTTCTTTAGTGCTTTTATATTTACTCACCATTGATAAGAACTTCTTAAGGTCACTGTGCCCTTGGTTTCCCATTAAACTGGATGGAGGGAAGTTCTTTAATATTTACTCAGTGTGCAGCATACCAGAAACTCTGTAACAGATATGCAGAGCTTACCCAGCCCCAAGAGGGAAGGTTGCTCTGAAGAGCACCCTCTGCTGGTTCCTACTTCTGGGATTTCTTCTGGATTTTAATCCTGTCTAGGCTATTGGCAGGGGAAGCGTGTTTGTATAATATAGACTGAATTGGTTATACATTGAATATGATACACTTTGCTTCTTGGAACAATTCAATTAAATTGTGCCCAAAGAGAAACTTCTATTGTTCCAAACACCTTACACTCCCTGACACTCCTATGTTATAAATCCCACACATGTCTGTTCCTGTGCTCTAAATTCTCCTGAGGGAATTCTGCATTTTTTTTGGAGGTATTTTTCTTCCCATATGGCAATGTCTAGAAATATTGCATCAGAACCAACCAGCAAAATTTTAATCTGTGTACTACTTGCATATTTTGTATCTCTAGAGACATGATTTTCAAAAAATATGAGTGGAAGCAGTGCTCATGATCCAAGAGTATTTAAAACTTTGTGGAAACACACTTAAAAATTTTCGTTACTCAGCAAGTGTTAATTTCCAATATAAGTGCTAATGAATCCCAGGATGAAACTGGTAAGATGCTCAGTAGCTTCTAAAGGGGTTATAGACAGGCTTTAAAATATTTTTTTGCCTTAGCTTTAGGTGGTCTTCATATTTTATGCCAGTTGCTATTATTATTAATTTTTCCATACGAAACAAATAGTTTAATCCAC
Source organism: Talpa occidentalis (assembly GCF_014898055.3). Lineage (NCBI taxonomy): Eukaryota > Metazoa > Chordata > Mammalia > Eulipotyphla > Talpidae > Talpa > Talpa occidentalis. The sequence continues at coordinate 44,846,353 of NW_023604972.1, forward strand.
TAGTGAAATTGATTTTGTAACAGGGTGGTCCCCAGGAAAGGGGGAGGTTCCAGCTTCCTGCCCCACCCAAGGAAGGGTGGAGCTGAGCAGGGAGAAAAGCTGCAGAAGAGACTGAGGAAGGAAGGAAGCAAGATGGAGCCAGGAGACCTGGAGGAGGCGCATGGAGCCTAGAGACATGTGAAGAAACTGCGCTTGCCTTTTGGTCGTGGACTGGGTGACACAGATGTGGGTGAGACCCGTGGGGAGGTGACAATGGCAGCTTTTATCTGGATGTTGATTTTGCTCTTTTCCTTCCGGGCTTGTCCGGTTGTTTGTGACCCTTTGCTGTGGGTCCCCACTGGAAGATGCTTTAGACTTGTGGCAGGCTTTGGGGCCTTGCTCTGGGCCGACCCCATATGGATGGAGTTTTACCCACGAGGGGATGGGTAACTGTGGGTGCTTCATTTAGAAACTAGACTCTTTGCCTCACCTGTATTGTTTCCTAGTTTTTATTAAAGTCCCTTCCCATTAAAGTGTCATATGTTTTGTGTTGATGCGGCGGATGGCAGAACCATTTAGAATAGGCAGGTTTGCGGGGTTTGGGCTGCCCCTCTCCCTGTCCTATAACAGATTTGGCGTCCAACGTGATTTAGGACAGAGCCATCCGTGGTTAGTCAGCCCCATGGGGAAATTGGGCTTCCCTATGGCACTGGCTACCATAAGCGCAAATGTGATTTTTGGTTTCTCTAGTGTGTTTGTTTCATATGTCGATTTGCTGTTGAAAAACTGGCTTGGGCTTTGTGAAGATTCTGTGTGTTTGTGTGTAATTTGTTTGTACCATGTCACACTCTGAAAAGCATGCAGCTATAAATTTAGGTTCTTCTTAAAAATAAACACTGTTGGATATCAATTAAGTTAGAACCTAGTCCATGTGATAGCAGTCATCCTAACATTTTGTGAAGTGGATACCAGTAAATCAGTGGACTTTTATGTTATGGGAGAAAATAAAAACAAAACAGGGAGAAGAGTCTCCTCCCTCCCCTCACCACTGTGTCCAACACAGAAGTTTCTATAATATCTAGGACAGATGCTCAGCCAGCCTCTTCCCACGGTTTCAGGGTCAAGGAGCTTAGTACCTGAGGAGTCAGCAGTCCCTTCCTTATCTGCATAATACCAATTGTTAAAAAAAAAAAAATGAGCCCTCTACTCTCTGCTGTAAGTAACTACTGACCATACTCCCTGCTGTCAAGTTTCATGAACATGTGTGTAATTCTCGTGGATTGCTAGTATATTATCAGAGTTGTATCTTGTAGCAATTTGCACAAGAAATGTCCTATCCATTTCATTAATATCTTCTTCGGCTTTGTTAAGAAGCCCTGAGGTAGTCCTGGGAATGTGATGCCAGTGGGCAGGTAGCTATGGAAATTTTTTTAAAAGATTTATTTATTTATTTATGCATACAAGAACTGGGGTACATGTCAGAGGTGCTGGGGTGGGGGGGTGAGAGGATTCACCAGAGACAGAGTGGGGAACAGAACAGGCAGACTGACTGAAATACACTGCTGAGGGAAGCAGCGGGCGAGAGAGGAAAGGTCTGCTGTGCCTTGGGGTAGCTCCCTGGCTGGCTGGGGATCAAACTCTGTTGTAGTGGCTGCGAATGGCTTCACAGTGCTGTGCTTCACCCCTTGCACCACCAGGGCAGCCCCTGTTATGGAAATTAGAAAAAATCACATAGGACTTTAATGAAAGTCACCCATTCAAACATGAACTTAATCTTCCACTTCCATTTGCCTCCTCTTATTGAAGGCAAGGAAAAGAGAACCAAACTTCAGTTCAAGTGAAGGTCATAGCTGAGATGAGAGGTGGGGGAGCATTGGTCACTCAGTTATAGCTGCCATTGGCTGCAATTGGCCTGGCTGTGTTCTCCTCACTATTGGGGAAATTTGATCAAGAACAGCACGATATCTCTTTCACTCAGCAAGTCAATAAATTACATAATCATGCAGTGAGAAGGCCAACCCCAGTTATTTTACAGATAGGTGAACAGATTTATCTATGAGTCTTGCAAATGCAGATGACTACAGGAGCAAGGTAGAAGCACAAACGAAGTGGGTAAGAGTGTGGAAAGTGTAAAGAGCCCCTTTCCCAAGAACAATAATCTTGAAGGGTGAGGGAAAAGTGGAGGAGTCAGGCAGCTGAGTCTCAACTCTAGTCAGTCATTACTGTAAAGAAATATAGACCCAGTGTTGCCAGAATTCTGGATTTTTATATAAATGAGCCCAATAATTAAATGTTCAAATTGAAAACACCATGGGGACTAACACCAGGCAGGGATATTGGAACAAACCAGTGAGCCCAATTCTGTTTGCAGATGCTCGTCTGTGTTTTGAGGCGCTGATGTTGGCTTGTGTCCTGAGTGAGGTCATTAAAAGGTAATACTGTCGTGGATCCTGGTGCTTTTCCACAATTCACCTTTGCCAATTTCTCCCCCTTCTCTTGTACAGATGGAGTTAAGCTCTGTGTCACCTAGAGAAATGCCTGGTTGCCCTCTAGGATCAATTTGACCGTATTAGATTGCAAAGGAGGAAGCTAGCAGAGAACGGGAGTTTGGGGAATGAGTATAGTATACATAAGAACAAGAGCATGAGATGGTCTCCCCTGGTGGCGCATGGGATTAAGCACAGCATTATGAAGGTGTCCACAGCCTCTGCAGCGCAAGTTCAATCCCCAGCTAGCCAGGGAGCTATCTGCATGGCACAGCAAACCTCTCCTGTCTCGCCTGCTCTCCCTTCAGCAGTGTATTTCAGTAGATCTGCCTATTCTGCTTCCCACTCTGTCTCTGGTGAATCCTGTCACACCCCACACTACTGGCCTGTACCTCAGTTCTTATGCGCATAAATAATAAATAAATCTTTTAAAAAAACAAGGCATGAGAGACCACAGACAGGCCAAGCATATTTGAAGACGTGACTGTACTTTTGGTGTTAGAAACTTACATTTTTTTTGTTCTTTCCTAAAAGAGTCCCTTTAATCAGTACCACCTTTTGCAAGTACCACCTTCAACTAAAAGCATAGCTAATGGATTTGGATTCAGTGACACAGTGACTGTGACACGGTGACTGATTAGTCACCTATAATTTCTACTGACATGTGCTCTTCAGGGCCTCAGATGGGCACACTGGGGAAGGCCAGTCCTGATTTGAAATGAATGATTTATGCCAAATGATGCTGAAATGCAGTCTGTTTCCTTTTAAGAGTACCTGCTGGAGGAATGCAGCTTTTGTGCCTCTCCTCATTTATCATGGTGTTTACAAATCCAGTGTGAATTTGAGTGTAAATCACCATCCTGGTGCTCAAGGCTGTTTAACAGCTAAGGATTCTAGAGGTGATTGAGGAGGAGCCCATTGTAAAGGAGGCATGTAAAGGGGTGAAGTGCAGGGGCCAGCAGGAAGGCCCCCATGGTGAGTCTGAAACTTAATCTAGGAAGGGTGCCTGTGGCTAAGTGCTCAAAGAGGGAATCGCTTCTTCTGGTGGTTCTTATCCCAGTTGAATAGTACTGCTGTGTAGAAAGCAGAAGTGTTTCAGATTAACTGGAATTTGGAGTTCTGATCAGGTGATAGGATCTAGGAACAATTCCAATAAATTGTGGGTTGTGCATTGAATGAGGAAGCAAAAGTCTTTGCTTCATGCAACTCCTGCTAATCTAACTCTCCAGCTGCTTGTCCTCACACATGGGAATGCTCAGTGGGGTGTCTCTCTCTGTATGTCAAGGGTGTAGTATGGAAGCAGGATTAGATTGTGGAGGGTAGCATTAGACCAAAGGAGGAAGCACTAGGGTGAATTTTCTCATTAAACTATTGGAAAATAGTAGAAAGGTGGTGCTGGTCATGGTGATGTTCTAAAGCAATTAAAAATAAAGGAAGCACAGAGATTCAGGGCCCCTCTGTGGCTGAGATAAGACAAAGTCTCTGTCCTTATCTAACTTTGACATTCTATGATTCTAATAATCTGGGTTGGAATCCTGAAAGGATTAACCCTTCTGCATTCCCTGTGTCCTGGATTATAAATCACCTTTTAAGAATAATAATCCAACTTCTTGTCTATCAATGGGGTTTCCCTAATGCAGAAATTAATGTACAACTATAGGCAATATATAAACAATATAAAATGCAAGAAAATCTCAGAAGTTAAAGTTAAGTGAATGTGTATTTAAAAATCAGCTTACTTGACAGCTGATATCTGAATTGGAGTGCTTTGTATTTTAGCTAAATTAGTGTCTCCCCCACCTTAGTGGTTAAGAGCACAGCCTTCATAAAAGGCTATGTTTATAGAGCTGACATAATGGACTAAATTTTACTTTCTTCCCTAAAGAATTTCATTAGTTCAGATAATAACCCATGTTGGTATTTGAAAAGAATATAAATATTTTAATTGAATGTTTTCCTAAGTTGGTGAAGTTATAAAGACTAAAAATGATGATGCATGTGACAAGAATAAAAGGCTTAAAGAAACAATAGGATTTGATCCCTAATTACAAGGGACATTTGAAACCCATTGACTTGTGGAATTGTGAGGTCCTTAATAGAGACAGTTCATGCAGGAGGGGTTATCTGGATCATTTTTGTTTGGGAAAAGATGATTTTGGCCTTGGACTGACCTTTAGGCTCTGCTGACTAAGGTGCCCAGTGGGTGTTGGAAGTGCAGAACAAAGCCTGGGGCAAGTGTCTGAAACAATGTTATAGATCTGAGAACGTCTACAAAGAGTGATGGTTAGAGAGAATGATGAGATCCTGGAGAAGCAACAAAGAGAGCAGAAGCAACAAAGGGAGGAGGACTTGTAACTTGGTTCTTAGAGGAAGGGGAAAAAATAGCAGAATGACATTTATTGGAATGAAATAACATGTTCTTCTGGAAGCCAAGGGAGAAAGTTTTAAGGGGAGGGAATGGTTAACAAGCTTACCACTGAAGAGGTCAAGGGACTGGGTGAGTGGGGGTGTAGACCCTGAGAAGAGAGGCCAGATTTGGCAGTTGAGATGGAGCAGTTTGGATAATCATGAACTCCAAGCCCAACTGCAGGGAGTTAATAAATTTAAGTGGAGAAGGAGGCAGAGGCCAAGTGGGCAGAGGGCTCTTGGGAAATGTTCAGCTGTGGAGGCAGCGGGGATGTGGGGATATAGGGTCCCATACAACTTCTTTATGCATAACTCTTGGACTTTCACTGCACGATGGAGGCATTTCCCTACTCTTTAATGAATCTTTAAAATCATTCAACCGTCACTGCCATTCCAGAAGCAGATGAAAGGATGAAGGAGCACTTCTCCCTACGTCAGCCCTTGGGCCCCATTTTGATGTTCTGCCAGAGAACAGCACCTTATCAGCACGATTGTGTGATCTAAAGGGGCTAGGATGACTCAAGAGCAGACCTCCAGTTTGCAGCCCTCAAGAGGGAATGCAAGTACCCAAAGCAGCCCCTTATGATAGATTCCGGAAAAGTGAGGCTGGCTTCCATGAGATTTTTGTGACTTTTCTCCTTTGTTTTTCCATCTCTACCTCCAAGAACCTCTGATTGCCAAGTATTAAAAAAAAAAGGCTCCGAGGCCTCCCTGGAGGCGCAAGGGCTTAAGACGCAATCTATGAAGCTATCCGCAGCCCTGCAGCATGAATTCGATCCCCAGCCAGGGAGCTACCCACGTGGCGAAGCAGACCTCTCCTGTCTCACCCGTTGCTCCCCTCAGCAGTGTATTTCAGTCAATCTGCCTGTTCTCTGGTGAATCCTCTGTTTCTGGTGAATCCTCTCAAACCCCCCCCACACACACACACACATACCTCTGGCCTGTACCCCAGTTCTTATATACATAAATAAATCTTTAAAAAAAAAGTCTCCGACCCATCAGGGATGGAATCTTAGCACGGCACAGAGCCTCACCCTTGGCCTATCCCTGTCACTGGGACGTTACCTGTGGCTCAGATCTGTTGTAGGCAGAGCTGTCTGAGGACACTAGACTGATGTTCCCCAGGGTCACTTCTAAGAAAGACTTATACTGAATGAGACAAAACACAAAAAGCACAAAGGAACGTTTCTAATAATAATTATATGCACCTTCCTAGTCCCCAAACTACTTTTGCAGCAAAGCGAACTTGGGACATTGAGTCTTGGAGGCTATTTGTTTACTTATGCAGTTATTTGGGTGAAGCTATCATTCTTTCCTTTTCCTTCTATCTCAGGTCCCAGGTGCCTAACCAGCATATGCCAGTGTTTTCTTTGGTTCTCCAATAACTTGAATTATCTTCCATTCTTTATATAAAACTATTTAGTTTAGTTTTGGGCAATTGGGTAAGTGGACTGATGAGTTTTGATAAGGACCTGCCTATTCTTAATCTCAAAATTATGCTTTTTAAAAATTTCTTCTTTATTTGTCATCTACTTTTGTACTTACCTAGTGCAATGCAAGTCTGCAGAACTATATAGTTCACGTGCTCACTCTTACCCTTTCTTCCTAGAGTCAGTCTTACTTGAATGTCAATAAAATAGCAGCTCTCAGAAAGGGAACATTCTGGATTCCTGAGGCAGGAACAAAGCCAGGCACTTGAACATTTGTTTTCAAATAAACTGATTCTTATGTTGTAAATATTTAACTATTCACCATAATATTCCTAGCTAAGTCTCCATTAAGTTTTCAACTAGCTCCATTTTCCAAGAAAAAGTTTCTCTGACTTTCTAGAACCCTCTTTAAGTAAATAGAAATTATATATTGGGGAGCTTGGTTTGAGAAGGGACAAAAAGAGGGATCTGGAAGACCTATTTTTCCCTTGGTTGGAGTATGGAGATGGTGGAGTAAGTAGCTAGCAAAGAACAATAGATGTATTGGCAGATCTTACTGGTGGTCATGAATATTTGTGCTGTCCCCTAGGCTGCCTTTACTTAAAGTGTGGGTGGTGATAGCTAAAAGTGAAGGGCTTATCTTCTCCATGTATGGTTTTGAGAATCAGATGGCGGGACATTAGTTACTATGCGACTGAACAGGGGCCAGGAGATCTTATCTCTTTAATGAAAAACGACAAGACTCAGCTTTCCCCTCATCTCTGAGCTGTCTGGGTCCCTAAACTGCCATTTCTCTCTGGCATTTGCTTCCAGAAACAAACTCTAGGATTGCATTAGGCAAAAGATTTTGATTTGATTAATAGCTCATCTCTATTTACTCTTTTAGAGTAGTGACATATTTGTTTATTTTAGGAGAAAAAATTCCTTAGAAGACACACTATGCTATTGAATTTTTTTATGACTCAAGTTTGGGACATTTTGCCTTTAGGAATTTTATTTTGGTTTTTCTTTTCCTTCCCTCTTCCTCCCTTCTTTCTTTTACGTGTATCTCCTGCTATCCCAAGTCTGTGGATAGCAAGGCAAGAAATCAACTGAAACCTGAATGTCTAAGCTAATCACTCACATACCACCCTTCAGAATGTCTGATGGTACTTGAACCGCAAATAACTGTTAGGTCAAAGACCATAGCATGAGTCAAATTGGAAACAGTACCTTGCAGAGCCAGTCTGTCTGCCTGGCCACTTGGCAGTTTATAAAACTTGACTCCTGGCTAGAAAGCTAATTGCCAGGAGACCCAAGGAAAGCACTGGACTCTCTCACTGGGACCACTTACCGTGTAGCCCCAATGATGACCTGGGAATTTTCCAGGACTTTGCAAGGAGATCCTATGTCTTCTTGTCCAATTTACACAAACATTTCCTTTAAGAAAGATGGTATTTTTAAAGTTATTCAACTGAATATTCCTTAAGGTCTTTTTCTACTGATAATTGAAAAATATGAAAGAACTACTTTCTTTCAAGATTATTATGCTTCCAATTCTTTTTCTGCCTCTTTCCTGTTTAGCTTCAGATCTTCACAAAATACCAGTTTTCAGCAGTGTAAACTGAGAGTGTGGAACTGAAAGAACACTCAGCATTTGAAATATGAGAACTTGGGGGGAGGGGAGTGCAAATGTATTCCTTGTACTCTCAAATATACCACAATTGAAGATTCTGTTTTCTTTCTAGAGCATTTGGTGGAGAAAGTTTTCTTTCTAGAGGATTCAGTACGAGAAAGTCTTGTTTGCTTTTGTTTTTAATCCCCATCACATTCATGTACATGGATTTTAAATTTAGATTATTTAAATTTTTTTAATTATCCATTTACTAAATATTTTTAAAATAGCCGTTTATTTTGGGGAGAAGTGGATATTTCTAAACAAGTTGCCTAGTATTTTAACACATGAATAAAATTATCACAAAACCTTCACATTTCCCCTTCTCATTAAAATACCAGAGAGAAAAAACAATGGCAGGCACGCTCTGCATACAGATATACAGGGGTTGTGCTCCGCTTGGGCCCACCTCTCTATAATCACTGTTTTGTGCTCGCTGATAGAGGTTTTCTTCTGGATGGCGTGCCTGCCCTTGGTCTTGTGCCTTTGACACTGAAGCTCTGTTGTCCGCAAAGACAGTATATTATAGCTCCAGGGTTCACTCAGCTGCCTGCTTTGCCGCTGTAGCTTCATTCTTGGGAAGTTTCTGAGTTTCCTGGGAGATGAAGCATGAGCAACATTTGCTCCAGCCTGAGTAATTTCGGAAAGCATTCAGTCCTGTTTTGTTACCCAGGTTTCCAAGAGTGAGTGTGGGGCCTGAGAATTCCCAGCAAGGGCAGTTACCACTGCCTGTCAAAACTTGGTGCCATGTGCTACTCTTCTGTCACATTTCTAAGAGGAGCAGTTACTGTGTATTTTTGAAGTTGGATGGGCTTACAGAAGCCAGATGGAAATTAAAAGGAAATGTTTGAAAGGAATCAACATGTTAAAAGCACATGTGAACTAATGGACTGTGTGTTGCATATATCAGAGGGGCCTCAAATCCTTTTTTCGCGTTGAATGATATTGAAATTGGAAATACTGTTTGAATTAAAGCCAGGTAAGCCTCGCCATATTTGCAAAAATTTTTGAGGTAGTCTGTGTTGGATTTTAATATTTTTCTGAATTAGAAGTAAATTCATGTGTATGAATCATGTGTATGATTAATAATTTTAACCTTTTTTTACTTATTGTCCCTTCCGCTCTCTCCCCCCATTAATCTATAATATTACATAGTACATTAGTATTGTCAATAAAAAGACACTTTGTGCAAAGCTAAAATGTAACCCTTCCTCAGTAATTTAGGGACCCTTGAACTGTATAAGGGAAAGCAGAAATATTTTCATGTGAGATTCCTACTTTAGTCATTGCTTTTGGGATTCAGTTTCCATATTAATGAGATGATCAGTCAAATCTTTGCCTCCCCAAGAGGATGGCAACCTACAAGGTCAGTGTGCTTATAGTTTCAGTTCATCAGCCCCAAAGTAAATTCTAAGTTGCTATGAAACATATGCTTTATATTTTTCTGATGAAAAACTATAGGGCTTAGATTATTGGTTTCCAAATTTTTTACCTAAGTCACTGTGCCAAAATGAAATACACGACAACATTCTTTAGAGAATATGAGACAAATCGTTACATTTTCAACAGTGATCATTCTCACTCATCTCCTCTCTTTCTCTCTCCCTCTATTCTCCATGTATTCTTTCTTGAATTACTTAAAGTCCTGATTGCTCCACATTATTTTCAAAATACCTTGAGTTGAGATTTGCACAGAGTCTGCAGGGTTTTGCCCTCCAGTCTCCAGCTGAGGGGCGCCTGCTTCCTCCCACCACACTCCAAACTCTTCCAGCCTTTTCCAGTACTTGAACTTAGGGGGCTCTCTCTACTCCCCTCTGGCAAATGTTATTTCTCTAGCATGCTCATCCTCTCTCCCTACAGGCTGGCCTGTATTCTCCTAACGTGGTATCTTTGCTGACCCCTATAACCATCACATCATATTATAAACTTATCTGTCTTCTCCTTTAGACTCTAAACAGCTTGTAGCCAAGGACTGTGGCCATTTTGTTCAATATTGGGAATGCTGACGGCCTGCTCCCTGGAGACTCACAGGGGCCAGGTATATAGTGGGTTGTCAATACATTTTTGTTGAAGACTCCATTGAGTCTGATTGTCACCCACTATGCTTTACATGCAGACAAGTTCCTTGACCTCTCAGTTTATTGATGGAGGAAGTGGACCCAAATGTACCCCAGATCTTCCATAACTGCAGGAGTCAGCCCTTTATGTTTGTTAACAGGACTGGCATTACCGGGATTTCAAGTTGCAGCACAAAAAAGTAGCGATGAGGAAGCACGGAGGGCCTCTTCTTCAGGCTAATTGTAACTGCAATTAGGAAATCAAAGGAAAGGAAAATCCCTTTCTCAGAGTGAACAGTGCTTCTAGCAGTAAAAATGATTGTGGGATTTTCCATCTCTTTCCATCTCAACAAGTTGAGATTATTTTAGCATTTGTCTCTCATCTTTAGTGAGATTAGAGAAGTAATCCTCACTTACTTGAACATTAAGTGTTGGTATTTAAATAGGATCCACAGTGTTTGACGAATGCTACTTGGTGCCGCATTTCCACTAAAAAAGTGACTTAAATCTGTTCTTTAAACTCTTCCTTTTTAAATACACATACCAACTGACTATCTCAAATACTGTTTATCATTCATCTCTAAGTTGCACTAACAATAAAAATTTCTGATAACAGTGTTTGCAGTTAAAAAACTTCAATTAAGGCTGTCCCCTGGTGGTGCAGTGGTTGAGCACTGGGCTGCAAAGCTGCCCACAGCCTCTGCAGCACCGGTTTGATCCCCAGCCACTGGCGGGGGTCCCACATGGCAAGGCAGACCTCTCCTGCCGCCCGCTGCTCCCCTCAGCAGTGTATTTCATCAGTCTGCCTGTTCTGTTCCCTGCTCTGGCTCTGGTGAATCCTCTCACCCTCCCGCGCTTCTGACTGTACCCAGTGCTTGTATAAATAAAAAAATAAATCTTTAAAAAAAAAAAAACTTCAATTAAGAAATTGCTGGACTTAAGAAATAGAATCTTAGGTTAATCTGGGTACAATTACCTAAAATAGCTATCATGGGTGCAGTGTTAATGCCATGTGTGTCATATGCAGCACCCTTGGTCCTTTCAGCACCCCTGGTGGTTGGTGGCATTGAACATTGAAGCTTCTAGATGGGACGTGACCTTGACCAAGATCAAATAGTAAGTGGCAGTTCAGGGTTTTGAAATTGGGTGGGTCTGTCACAAAGCCTCTGTTCTCACTGTATATTTTTCCTTCGTGATGTAAGTGCCATTGTTTTCTCAGCTATTGGACGTGTGCACATATCACTGTGAGGACTAATCTTTGTACTAAGATGACACAGTGGCTAAGGGGCCACCAACAGCAGTGTTGCCTCATCATGCTTGAATTTGTCTTCAAAGACAGGATTTATAGAACAATGGGATTTTTAACTCTGATGGTTGGCAGTCTGCCCAAAAAGCTCCAATGATTAGTAATTGCCACACTGATGAGTCCATGATTGTGTTTCCCAGAAGTCTAGAGATATATCATGGTTCATGGACCATGTTTGCCTGTGTCACATTATTTGTTAGGATCACACCTTTGGGATGCTAACATGTTTGTTTTCTCTCAACTTCCTGATGTGTTCCAGGAGGTAAATTCAGGAGCTTCTGGAAAAAAAAAAAAAAAAAAAAAGGGAGATTCTAGGGTTCATATAAAGCTTAAAAATCAGTGTAAAACCTGCAGCCCTAATCAGATGCTTCAGAAGTGTAGTTTTGTTTCTCAGAATAAGACACAACCCGATAACCATGTCTTCAGGAATTTGTGGCTGAAATGGTTCTAATGTTTTAGGAAACATAATTTTTAGTTCCAGTAATTATGCCAGTAAGATATCCACAGGGTAGAGATTCTATCCAGCATTGTGTCCACTATTGTTTTTTGTTTAAGTTGATATTTTTTTCATTTTTTATACTCTGTTCATTATGGTAAATATGACAAGAATTTAGAAATAATGCCTATTTAAATCTCTGAAAGTCAACTGGCAAGAAAATCCGTAATCTTTCTTAGATTATCCACAAACTCTATGATTATCATAGCTTTAGGAACATGTAAATTCTTCTGCTTTGCACAAGTCTTACTACTGCTTTCCATGAACAAAGGTAATTGGGTATTGACTGTAACCTGTAGAAGCTGTAAATATCAGAACCAAGCAAATTACTATACTTTGACATTGATAGTTTCCTCCTTAGTGGGAATCTCCTGTCCAATGATTCTACTTCTTTTCTTTATATTGGCTTACCAGATGGGCATTTTGGAATTAGAATTCTGCTTTATAATAGTTGGACAGACTCACGGGTCTGTATGAAGAAGTAGTCAAAATACAGGTATAATTTCTCCAAATAAATATAGAAATGGCTTTTAAAATATTTTAGAAGGTAAAAATATGGGGGGAAAAAGTTGATGTTAGGAAAGCAATCCAAGAATGGAGCCTAGATTTATCGATAAATTTATATGTGGTGACTTCTTCCACTGTAGCAAACTAATTGATTGTGGATCACTGAGTTTTCCCCTGTTTCAGAAATCGATGTTTCAATAGAAGTAGTAGTTCAAAATCAAAGAAAGTAAGGGTCATGATTATGCACCATCATGGTTCAGTGAGCAGCTTGAATCCCATGCGATTCTTGATAGTAGGATGTACCAACTGAAAGGGAATTTGGACAATGCTTGGTGAACCTTACATAAATTTTTCTCAAAGTGGGTACAGAGTGGGAGCAGACATTGGGATATCCATAGTAATAGTCATTCTTCAAATCATGCAACAAATATTTATTGAGTGTCCATTTTTGCTGGGCATAAAAGATAGCAAAATCCCTATTTTTATTGAGATTATTTTCAGAGTAGGGATATAGACAATAAACTTTAAATATGGTACATAACTACATTATAAAGAAGATTAGTGGATGGAGAGAAAATATCCTGCATATATAATTTCCTTTTGAAAATCTTTTTTTTTTTTTTTTTTAACCTGACAGCTAGTAAAAGAGATGATTGGCTGATTGGCTGCTTTTATTGTCTTTAAAACTGACTCTTATTTTTGGGTGTGGTCAAAGTGAAAATAATGGCATTTCCTGAAGAGTAATAAGCCCATAGGAGGAGTCCTTATCCTCTAAGTTAGGAAAGTCTAGTTCTCAGGGGTGCCCAGGAAATGCCCTAGACTGGAATTGTTTTTGTTGTCCTAATCTGAAAATGACAACATAGATCACAGCCAACGGCATGCAGCATTTTACTCTGGGTGATGCAGCTTTAATTGGTACATAGAGAGCATGCCTGTGGAATTAGTCCTTAGTGTATTAGCCAATCAGATCACTTTCAGCATTTCTCAATGTTTAGTTTCATCTTATAATTAAGTAACAACGATCATTTCCTGGCAGCTAATGACTGGCTAGAGGAGTTAGAAGCCTCATTAGGTTTATAATTTATCAAATTCTAAGCTCTTCATCTGCAGTGTTGCAAAAAGAGAAAGCATCCTCAAATTTCAAAATGATAAAAGATAATCTCCAACCATTCTTATGTGTGAATCTTAAGTTGTTTTCCCAAGGTTGGCTTTTTTTTCCAATTTCAAAAATAAACTAAACTTATATTGTTATATAAGCCGGAAAACATGTGACTTAAAGAGATGTATTGGATTAAATTCATGAAGACACACAGCCCAAAAGTAGTGACAGGTCATGTTTCCTTTAAGAATCTTTTTGTGACAATTTCACACCCTTTCCTGAGAGCAGACTTGACTATCCATTAATTCCAGCAATAGCATATTTATATTCACCCCACAAATACTGATTGAGCCCTTTTTAAAAAAAATTTTTAAGATTTATTTTATTTTTATGCATATAAAAGCTGGGGTACAGACTAGAGGTGCAGGGTGGGGGTGTGTGTGAGAGGATTCACCAGAGACAGAAAGGGGAACAGAACAGGCAGATTGGCCTAAGTACACTGCTAAGGGGAGCAGCAGGCAATCAGGAGAGGTCTGCTGCACCGTGTGGGTATCCCCCAGGGATTGAACTCGTGCTGCAGTGGCTGTGGTCAGCTTCATAGGTTGCACCTTAACTCCTTGAGCCACCAGGGAGGCCCCTGATTGAGCTCTTACTATGTATTTGGTACTGTTTGAAATGTTGAGGATATGGGGAAAGTTTAGGGTGGGGAGTGAGGAGAAACATGAACACCTGTCCTTATTGATATTTTAATCATTTTTTTTAAGATTTAGTTTTACTTATTTATGCATACAGGAACTGAGATGTACACCAGAGGTACAGTGTGTGAGGATTCACCAGAGACAGAGTGGGGAGCAGAACAGGTAGATCTACTGAAATACACTGCTGAGGGGAGCAGCAGGTGAGACAGGAGAGGTCTTTTGGACAGGAGAGCTCCATGTGGGTCAGCTCCCTGGTCAGGAATTTCATGCCACAGTGGCTGGCAATAGCTTGATAGTGCTGAGACTTTTTAACCCCTGTACCACCAGGGACATCTGAAAAAATTTATTCTATAGCTTCTATAATCCAAGCTTGGGAATTCTGGAAAGGTAGAACTGAGGATACCATGAGTCTCCAAATGACTTCCATGTTGTCCTCTGGAGGTATAAAAGATCTCCAGAGAAATGGAACAACCTCTGTCTCAGGGCATCCACCTGACTTAGACCTTCATCAGAGTTCCTTCTGGGAATCCCTCAAAAATATTTTCCCTCCATATTCTCATGATTTCCTAGGAGCAGAGTAATCTTAAGTGCTCAGAGAAACTCCATCATTCCTCCATCATCAGAGCAACTCTAAAGTGTAAGGTTCTCGGAATTTTCAAGGCTGGCAAAATACAAGGCAGATCCTCAGGGAGACTGGGTATTTATTTGGCTTTGTACTATCACCTCAGTCCTGGATTTCAGCATCAGACATGCCCTCCATTGTCCTGTGTAGACTGTGGGCTTTGGCCTTTTTACCTTGTGAAAGTTATCTTTCTGGTTTCCCCACCAATACTCTTGTTTAGACTGTTCATAACTAAGAATAAGGACTACCCAGTTAGATGTTGCCAAATCCAATTCTAAAAAAATGCTTCCTGGGAACTCTTCTTGCCCTAAGTATATTTCATAAACAGGCAAAATGTCTGATTGAGGTCTCCCTTATTTTCTTGGAATGCTCCCTCTATTGAAATTCTGAAATTTTAACATGTTCTTCAACACTTTACACGTCATGTGACTAATGCTTGAAGGAACATCCAACTATTTTTAAATAATTTGGCAGACTTCACATACACATCCCTAATTTAATAAATACTTCAACCATTAAGAACCCAAGAGGAGGGCCTCCCTGGTGGTGTAGGTGGTTGAGCGCCACGCTGTGAAGCTGTCCGCAGCCTCTGTAGCGCGGGTTTGATCCCAGCCAGCCAGCAAGAATCCCACATGGCGAAGCAGACCTCTTCTGCCTTGCCCGCTGCTCCCCTCAGCAGTGTGCTTCATCAGCCTGCCTGTTCTGTTCCCCGCTCTGTCTCTGGTGAATAATCCTCTCACCCTCCCATGCATCTGGCCTGTACCCCGGTTCTTGTATAAAAATAAATAAATCTTTTAAGGAAAAAAAGAACCCAAGAGGAGACAACTTGGTCATTATTTAATGGATAGTCTGTATTGCTACTTTCACATAAAGTATGGGCAGGAATTCAGAAGCACCCTTCATCCCTGAAAATACTCCTAATTTAAAGTCACTTTTCTTAATGTGCCTAATAATCTCATTTGCCTTTAATTTCCCAAGAATAATAGTCTTTGAATTCATTCAAGGTGGGAGAAAAGAGAGTTCTGTAGTATTCATTTTGATCAGAACAAGGAAATGATGACAGTGCTCTTCTGAATGGGCGTGCTTTGTCATGGACAGATGGGCCTGGAGTAGCTGAACCCAAACAATTGCAGATATAATAGGCTGATCCTCTCTGTCTTCTAGGTCTAGTGACAACATAAGGACTGAGTATTTGTTCTAACCCTGGATATATAATCCGGACGGAAGCTTTTAGCAAAAATTGAGGAAAACATAAGAATTGCCACATTTAGTGAAGGAAAGCACTCTCTCCCCAAAAAAGGGGGGAGGGGAAGGGGGATTACTTAAATGACTCACGTTCCTTTCTTTTATTTTTTCATTCTCCTTTAGCCTTTACAAATGAGGATATTATTTTGGAAAGAATATGTTCAGGGGCTTTAGAAGCTAATGACAACCTCCCAATCACTGGCTCTTCTAGGCAATGACTCATTAAAAGAGAAACAAACTACGAAGATAGAAAATTCTACCCTGAATGACAAATCTGTGTGTAGTAAGGATGAATTCAGATTGTGAGAATGCCCTCAATCCAAAGTGAAACAAAACTCTTTCAATTGTTTGCAATGGGAAAACAGCCTCATCACTAACTTAGGGATCCTGAGCCAAAGGATTCATGTCTTGCTAGGTGTATGTGTTGTGCATAAATGGGACATGGAAGGCTCTGGGCTCAGTGACTCCCCTGCCATGCCTTTCCCCTCCCAGGTCTCCAGGTCAGGTCTGTCAGGATTTAATAACTCTGAATCTCTGCGATGAGCAGCATCTGCATAGCTGGGGCAACCAGGCAACACCACCCAACCCACACTGGGGTGGGAGGTTGGGTGGAGTGACTGTGAACTGGACACTTAAGAGGCTGTCTTCTTGGGAAGGTCAAAGAAAGCTTTTGCCAAGCCTGTTAGGTGAGTCAACAGGAGACTTTGACCTCTCCTTTTGCCCATCCTATTTATTTTTAATAGCACTAAGTATATAGAAAATTCAGAAATAAATTGGTTGATAATATAAATGTATATTTACTCCTAAAAAGAGATGTTTCATAGCTGGTAGATTGGCTGGTAATTATTTTTCAATGCCTGGGTTGCCTTTATACTCTGGGCATTAAGAACTAACTTAAAGAAATAAAAAATATTTTTAGTCTAACTCTCCCTTCAAAAGGACCTAGTTAAAAGTTAACTTTCTAGCATTCAGTGGGACCAGGCCAAGTAGGTTGAACACTTTAAATAGCATGAGTCATCCATGAAGATTATCCCTTCTCATTTTCTTTCGAGTCTTCATCTGCAAAGCTTTAAAATGACTTTCAAGAATAAGGCATCATAGCTATTCTTTTCTTAAAAAAGCAAATTCAAAGACAGAAATGTAGTGATCCCTTGTACTCTGTGCTTGCCCTACAGTGTAACCCTCAGGAATGAGTCCTCCATGAATCAGAACAAGAGAGATGGTGTGGTTACTACTTCTGAGGACTCTCAAGCTTCTGCCAACCCTACAAGTGACCTAACCTTTTGGAGAGGGTGAGGCATTAGGTCATGAATGACATAGGTCAACCCAGAACTCCCATGATCTTATAACCCTTGCCTCTGTAGATACCAAAGTGGGCTCTGGGGGACGGAGTGAGAGAAAGAGAGAGAGAGAGAGAGAGAGAGAAGGAGGAGGAGGAGTAGGAGGAGGAACAGGAAGTGGTGGAGGAGAAGGAAGAGCAGAATAGGGAGGAGAGAGAGAGAGAGAGAATCACTGCTTCCCACACACATTTCTATGGTGGTATCCTTGAAGCAGGCAGAAGTCAGGTCTTGGAGGGTTCTCACAAACTGCCTTCACTTGGATCCCAAAGAACTGCTAACTCCTTTGGTGGCCACCCTAAGCAGGCAGCTGGCGCACGTTTTAGAGTCATTGTAAACAACACCAGACAGAAGCCTGTAGCCATTTACTAAGTGCCTATTAAGTCCATGCCTAACTTGAGGGTCCCAACTCTTGAGGAATAGACATTCTGTTGAAGAGCCCCTGGCATTCCAAAACCCACCCTAAAATGAATGTTAAGCACCCTGAGGAGAGCTTGGCTTCTTGTTTGTCTTCTGCCTGTGGGCCACTTCCTCACATCCAGCTCTCTCCCCTTTCATGCCCACAGCAGAGCCTATTACTGCAAATTAGTGCTGAGGCAAGGTGGCTGGGAGGTGCTGCTGCATGGGGGAGTTCTGTTGTTTTTATAACCAGTGCCAGCTCTGAGTGGATGATGAGTAAGTCTCTTCCTCTTCCCTCTGGGCTGCCCTCCTCCCGGGCCAATCTTGCTGCCGGCCTGCTTCGGATATGGTGCTAAGCAAGGGCGGCTGCCTGGCGCTGATGCTCCCCAGGCTGGGAACCCAAAACTCAAGAAGGCATCAAAATCCGTAAGTGAGGTGGGCATTAGCCTGTGTTTCCCAATAGCCAGTATTCCTGCGTGAGGGCTTCTGGGGAGAAGTGGCAAAGGTAAAAGCAATAATACAGCATGCCTTGTCCTCATTGCCGCCACTGGGCAAGTTGAAAGTGCTCATTTGGCACACAAAAGCAGAATTGATGTTCCATGTGTCTTTTGGCGACCTACCTGATTTTAGGTCAGACTACCTTTTGTCCAAGAGAATACTGTTTCTGCAAGTGTCTTTCTTTCTTTCTTTCTTTCTTTCTTTCTTTCTTTCTTTCTTTCTTTCTTTCTTTCTTTCTTTCTTTCTTTCTTTCTTTCTTTCTTTCTTTCTTTCTTTCTTTCTTTCTTCTTTTTTTTTTTTTTAAATAAAAATGACATCTGCTTTTTCATTTTTATGTTTGGAAATTACAATAGGAGAGCAATTATGCTTAGCCATACTTGATTGGGCTTTGAGTTTGACATTTTCCATTCTGTTTATGAGAGTAGTGTTTGTTTTGGATTTTAGCTGTTCTTTTATAACATCACTAACATATTTGTCAGCTGCCAGTTTATTGCAAGCAAATATAAAGGGGAGTTTTCTTCTAGAGAGACCGCTACAATTCATGCTCAAAGAATTTGTTTTGTACACCCCGTACGGGAAAAAAAAAAAAATTATTGGTGTCTTTGTGTGTGTGGTTTTTGTCTTAACTTTTGGTAGTTGTAATCTGCAAAGATTTCTGCATTTTTAAGTGAAAATACAGGTTTCTCACTTTGTAACATGATTTCTTTCCACACTTATCGTTTAATTGAATCCAACATTGAGTGATACCTTTAAAATACTCTCCTGTGTGAGGAGCACTTCTCCAAACCAGGTGCACTTCACGCTCACCTGCTGGCAGTGTTTGATTAGCAGCCAGATACAACTGGGTATCCTTCCATGTGCCAAGTCCATTATATGTGGGAGTCTGTGCTGGAGAAGTCAAGTCATGCTAGTTATTCCGATCTCTTCCCTGGAAGTAATGTGCCAAAATCACAAAAGCCAAAAACAGTATGAGGCTTGATATTGATGGACCATAAAATCAGAATTTCACTTCATGATATTGTATATCATCCTTTCCAGCAATGAGCTCACCAACCCCTGCTCTCTCTCTGGGCCAGTTGGCATCACTGCCATTCAGCAGGCAGAGAATTGAGAGGCTACTGAGAAAGCCTAATTGCCCCAAAGCCAGGAGATTTAGCTGCAGCTGGGAGCCAGCTCCCTTGACCTCTTCCCAGTCCCTTTTAGTCTGAAAAACATGGCTTAGACGAGTGAACTAGAGGCTAAGTTGAAGCTACCTGGGTTGTCTGAAAGCAATCTGTTCTCAAATTATCATTCAGAAGCCAGGAGGAATCAACAGTGTGCCAAACCAGAAGGGCTATTCAGATACATGCATAGAAATTGGGAGAAGACAGCAGGGAAGAAAGTTGTAAAATGAGGAAATGTGGGATGTAAGTCCACAAATACAGGAAAATTCTTTTTTTTTTTTTGGCAGGTCACAATGCCCAGTTAAACTGTGGGTAGAAATTACTAGATATTTTCTGTGACACAGAAAGTACAAAATGTTCTCCAGTTGTAAATATTAATCAGAGAAAAATAATACCAAAATTAAAATTGTCAATTCAGTAAATATTATCTTCCATGAGCCAGGTCCTGCAATATTCATTTTTGTAGCATCCCTGCCTATCACTTGATTGACAGGATGGATGGATGGATGAATGGATGGAAGGATGGATGTATAAACACACACTGTCCATACAATTTCACTTTAAGGACTTCCTGTCTTCTCCCTGCTCTTCCTCCCTTGGGACAGCCCAACAGACTCCTGCCTCACTCCACCCAGAACTGCCCACAGGAAGGAGAATTTCCTTAGTGAAGGCAAGCAAACATGGACCTGTGTACAGTTTTACCCAAATTGAATATGGGAAAGCCATATCAGGAAGAATGTCACACCCTAACCGACTCAGCACAGTAGGATTTGCATGTCATAGGTCTCACGATTACAAGCCCAAACACAGGCGTACAATCTATGGGCTAGGTAATCAGAGCAAATTTGCCTCCGTGGATGCCAGTGCTCCAGCATTCGTCATCCAATATCTCCTGAGCTTGTCTCCTAGGATCCCAGCTTCGTCTCAGACATAAGCAGCCAAGGTCTACGAAAGGAACACCAGGCACCATTATTTATTGAATGCCCTCAATGCATTGGCATCAAACCAAATGCAGAATTAGATTACTGTACCTGACCAGTTGGTTCACATTTTCAACAAACAAATAGGCAGATCAAGGTGAGCTAAGTAGAAGGGAAGGTGGAAACATACTCCAGGGAGAGGTAGGTGCAGGGAAGAAGAAACCAGTTAGAGCTTGTTACTTTGAGAGCTTAAGTAGGACAAGATCTTAAAATATTTCTCGTTGTGTTTTTGGTCAGCCAGGGGAAGGCAAACTTGATTGAGAGAGGGAAGGATGAGGTACACACTTCATGTGCTTGATACTGATTCCTCTCTTTGTGGTTGTTTCTACCTTTGGGCCTCTACTGTACCTGGGGTGTGTCTCTGACAAGGCACATGGCCAGCCATGCACTTGTTTCTTTCCTTACTGTCTCCTCTAGCAGAACAGGAGCTCACCTAGGGCTGGTACTTTGCCTTCTTTATCTCTGAATTTCCAAAGCCTGAATAGTAAATGCTTGTTGAATTTACATATAATCACCCTTTGTAACTATAATTAAGTCAGAAATGAGAGTTTGAGCCAGGATGTTAAATACTCTAGGAATGAAAAGTAGAGGTACCTATGCATTGCAGGGGTCCGTTTCCCCCAATATACAATTATTCACTGGAATTTTAAGATGATGGGATTAAGATTGGGGGTGGACAGCTACCTGAGGCAAGGGCTCAGAATTGGGGATGCCCTGTGGATCTCAGGGAATAGTGAATGGACCAGTGTGGTTGAAGCAGAGAGTCTGTGTTTGAAATGCTGTGTCACGAAGGAAAAAAGCAGGATGAGGCGGATAGGTGAAAGAACAAATGAAGATGTTTGAGATTTAAACTTCTGCCAGTGGGAAACCACTGAAGTCATTTAAGCCAGGCTATCAGAGATGAAAGGAAAGCGCAAAAGAGCTGAACCCAGCAGTGCCAGGCAAGATAGGTTGGAGCATGAGGTGCCAGAGGCAAGGAGCCTGCGTAGGAAGGTACAGCCACCATCGAGCAGTTTAGTGATAAGATTCTGATCTTGGAGAGTTCACAGTGGGAATGAATTTCAAGATTCTGAACTTCGTTTTATTTTGAGATAAATATGCCATTTGTATCCACATGAAGATTAAAATAATAATAGTTAAACTTTTTATTTAGTGCTCACTATCTACCAGTCACTGCTCTAAGCATTTTATATACTGTATCTCAATTCATCCTCACAACACCCCTTTGAAGTACTATGATTAGCCCCATTTGACAGAGAAATTAACTGAGGCACAGAGATTAAGAAATTTGCCTAAGGTCATACATGGAATAAGATGGACAGCCAGGATTCAAGCTAGGATGTAAGGCTGGTAGGACAACTCAAAGCATTAACCACAAATACCTACTTGAACAGGTTCATGAGAAGATGATCAAAGAGGTTCTAAGATGTGATGTGTGTTATCATTTCAAAAGGAAAATAGGGAAACAGTGCCTGCAGCAGCTTATCTGTCATTATTAACTGCCTACTGCCATGTAAGGTGAACAGTGTAGTAAAATTTAAAATCTGTAATAGGATAATACGCCTTTTATTTTGATGTATGGATTTTCCTAATTTAAAAATTAATATTTATTATAAAACTTCAAGCATTATAGGAATAGTGTAGCATGAAGGCCCTATGCAGTCCTTATTGCCCCCCAAATAATTATCCATTGTTGAGAGGGAATTCCTCCTATATGCTAACATGTTATTATCCATTATGTTAACAATAATCCTTTTTCTCAAAGGAAATTATACTGCTTTGTAACTTGCTTTTTCATTTACTATATTTTGGAATCATTATTTGCTGAGACATACAATTTAATTTTATTTCCTTTAAAAGCAGTATATGGGGCCTCCTTAGTAGCACAGGGGTTAAAGTCTCAGCACTGTCAAGCTATTGGCAGCCACTGCAGCATGAGTTCAATCCCCAGCCAGGGAGCTACCCACATGGTGAAGCAGACCTCTCCTGTCTCGCCCGCTGCTCCCTTCAGCAGTGTATTTCAGTAGATTTGCCTGTTCTGCTCCCCACTCTGTCTCTGGTGAATCCTCTCACCCCCTGTAACTCTGGCCTACACCCCAGTTCTTGCATGCATAAATAAACAAAAAATAAATCTTTTTTAAAAAGAATAAAAGTAGTGTAGGATTCACTTTCACTTTCAGCACCCTCCAGTCTGGATTCATGTTCTTTTCCAGTCAGGAGAGCAACAGGTCTGATTGTGACCCAGATTCTTACCTCAATGCCACTTTTGTTCCTTTTGTGTCTTAGACTCAAGGAGAAGCAAGTGCAGTGGGACTCTGTTTCCTGTTTCTGTGAATGCACTAGAAGCTGCGGTACTCTGGTACTCTGAGGCAGCAGTTGTTCTAGTCCCATTTTATGGATGAGGCACCTGAGACCTAGAGAAGTTAAAAACATCCTTGCTCAAGGTCCTACAGTTGGAAATGAGAAAGTCAGAATTTGAAACCTGGCTCTTTGATTCTAAAACCTGTATCTTTAGCACCACACTTGTCTTTTTATCTCTTTTACTTAAAAAGAGGTTCTAAAATGTGATGTGTGTTATCATCATTTCAAAAGCAAAATAGGGAAACAGTGCCTGCAGCAGCTTATCTGTCATTATTAACCGCCTACTGCCATGTAAGGTGAACAGTGTAGCAAAATGTGAAGCGGTTTAGAGTATCATGTTGAGGTCACCTGTGACGTGAAAGTCTGTTAATAAAAAAATGCACTCTGCTCCTTCTCTTTAGCTCACTTCACAAAATACCAGCAGCTGAAAAGGGAGAGTGTTTGCAAGAAGCACTTTCCTTTCTGCTGCTTCTTTTTCTACTCAGCCCCACAAGTTACTGGTGAGCGTGGAGTCCATTTCAACAACCCCAGAGATGCCTCCTTGGGCTCAAACCTTTTTTGCCATCTTTGCTGCTGAAAGGAGAGTCACCAGGTTTCCTTGGGTGGAACTGAGTTTTTCACATGCCTGCTGGGGACATGAGGCCAAAGAAAGATTGGGTGCATCCCTCAGAACAATTCACAGAAATTCCAAAAAAGCTGATTTAAGTAGATGGAGCATCTTTAAAAGGACTTTGGTTTTTAGGCTTTTTGGTCTATGTGAACTAGACTGCCTCTTCTAATGGAATAAAGTAACTCCTTAGCTCTGCGTGAGGAGCGCCAATACAAGAATATATAAAATAAAACTCACAGTCCTAATCTCTGAAATCATTAATATTTAAATTATTTGGGTGTTCCTAATTTTGTTGCATCTAATTTCTCTAAAAGGTAGGCATTTTCAGAGAACTTCTGGGTTAGATACATCTGGTGACAAGCTTACTGACTTCCTAAAATCATACATGTGTTTCAAACTAACTTTACCTCAATAATGGGGGAAAAAAAGAAATTCAGGTCTAGAGGGGAACAGTCCCCTAAAGTGTTCAACCAGCTCCATTTGAACGCCATGATGAAAGTGAACTCCCTAAATGCAAAAGCAAATTATTCAATTTTCAGGAACTTTCAAATTAAAACAATTTGTCCTTTATTAACTATCATCTGTTGTCTCATAACTTCAGTCCTTTTACTCTTCTTGAACCAAACAGAAAACAGTGAATGGTTTTTCCTCTTGTCTTCCAACCCTTTGAGGACAGTTACATTTGTCTACCAAATCTTCTCTTTTTCTTTTTTTTTCAAAAATTTATTTATGCATACAAGAACTGGGGTGCAGGCCAGAGGTGCAGGGGGTAAGAGGATTCACCAGAGACAGAGTGGGGAACAGAACAGGCAGATTGACTGAAATGCTCTGCTGAGGGGAACAGCGGGCAAGACAGGAGAGGTCTGCTGTGCCACGTGAGTAGCTCCCTCGCTGGCCAGGGGATCTGACTCATGCTGCAGAGGCTGTGATAGCTTCACAGTGCTGTGCTTAACCCCTTGCTCCATCAGGAAGATCCAAACCTTCTCTTTTTCAAGTTAGTCTTTAATTTCTTCAGATGTTAGTCCTGTGTGGTGGTCCAGAGTCCTGGACTGTTGAGATCTCTCTCTAGTAGTTCTCTGTAGTTCTATTGAATAATTTGTCTATGTTATTCTTAGTTTGGGGGCTTCTAACATACAACACAGTGCTTCAGGAAGACTAAGCAAGGGTCGTCACTTACCTTGTTCTTGAGGTACATATCTATTGAGTGTGCTAAACTTAGGATTTTACCCAATTCTTCAAAAGAAGGGGAAGCCAAGGAACTTTAATCTGGATGGTTTACAAAGAAATCAACTCATCAATATATTTTTCTTCAAATGATAATGTTGGAAAAAGAAAACTATGGACCTAGATTTTTCATTGGTTTTAGCTTCTTTCTGGTATGCCATTTTTTTTTAAAGATTGATTTATTTTTATGCAAGAGCTGGGGTACAGGCCAGAGGTGCAGGAGGGTTAGAAGATTCACCAGAGACAGAGTGGAAAGCAGAACAGGCAGACAACCGAAATACACTACTGAGGGGTGCACCGGGCATGACAGGAGAGGTCTGCCACACTATGTGGAAATCTCCCTGGCTGGCCGGGAATCGAACCGGCTCTGCAAAGGCTGCAGACAGCTTCACAGTGCTGCGCTAAACCCATTGTGCCACCGGGGAGGCCCTGATATGCCATGTTTTATAATAATATTTATCCATGGTCCATTGGTATGGTCGAAATTATGTGTCAATAACAATGCCTAACTTTTCACAAGTGTCTGAGGAATGATTCCTGAGGTACCAAATATTGGCATTTCTTAAATGTATCCTATGTCAGTGATTCTTTGAAGTGAATGGGTAGACCCTTAAAGCCTAGGGAATGTTTTTTTAGCAGTGCCTGCCCCTCTTTAAGGTTACCTAGGCGGAGTCAAGTTTCTGTGAATTGTTTCAGATTGTCTTGAAAGGTTTACTACCTCCCTCCTCCCCTGCAAGATTTAGGTACCCATCCAGATCCAGATTAGTTTTTGTAACACTAGAAGAAAGTAAAGCAATAGAGTAGGTTTTCCTAAAAAAAAAAAAAGCTTTCTTTGATTAGAAACTGTGTCCATGTACATGTAAGATTTGATTATACCTTAGACTTCTCTGGAGAAATTATAGCTAGAATATACAAGGCGACATGTGGTCAGGGTATGTGAAGGTGGAAGAATAGATTAGATACCCTTCTGTCATTTTCTTAAAGGCATATAATTGGGGTGAGAGTCTTTATAGGATAATGTTATCAAAAATGATGACACAGAAGAAACCACTGTCAAAATTAACACTGCCCCTCAGCCATTGGTTAAAAAAAAATCTTAAAGACAAATGGATCTTAAACAAAGGCCAACTGATTATAGCAAGAAATGTGTTGGATTAGAGTGGGTATATGTACTTACCTAATAATTACTTTGAAAATGTAATCACGTGCCACATAAACACTTGCTGAAGGATGAATCCACTCCCTGCAACCATCCCCTGTGATCTCAAAGACCCACATTGACTTTGTTAAATGTGTGATATGGTTTCCTCTTCTCACAAGGGTGACCTTTTCCAGGCCAATTAAAAGGTGCTGCTTTGAGGATATTGGAACCCATGCTCAAAGGGATAAAAGGAAATTGAAACTTCTATTAAAAGGAGCTAATGATGCCTGCAGCAGTTGGGATTTAAAAAGAACAAAGTCAATTTAAAAAAGATCCCCCAAATCAAAGAGCTGCCTCTCTCATCAAATACCAAGAGAAAACAAAAATGGTTTTTAATGAAAAATGGGCCAATGAAATCAACCAGTCTTCTGCTTACATCCTGAGGCTTTAGCAAAAACCAGTGAGAAGTTTTGAGCAAAATCCTTTGAACTTATTGGGAGAAATGTACTACATAAATTTGAGATAGTGTTGTAAAAAAAAAAAAAAAAACTAGTTTTTTTTCCCCCAAATTAGATAAGATGATCCAGAAAAGTATTAAAAGGATAACAATAAAGAAGTGTATACATAGGATTGATTTATAATTGAGTCCCCATATGATGTAAGAGAATCCTAGGCTAAAATCTAGCATTAAAAAAATTGACATATAACATTGTATGAGTGTTCTGTGGACAACATAACAACTTGACATATGTATATATTGTCTTATTATTGCCACAATAAGTTTAGTTAACATCCATCACATAGTTACAATTTTTTTTCTTATAATAGAACTTCCAAGGTTTACTCTCTTAGCAACTTTCAAATGTATATGATACAGTATTATTGTTCATTACACCCTTAGGACTTTTTTCTCTCCTAACTGGAAATTTATACTTTCCCCCATTTAGCCTACCTCCTACTCCCCTGCCATCAATCTGTTCTTTGTATCTATGGCCTTGCATATCTATTTTTGATTTCACATATGAGATCATAGGACATTTCTCTGCCTTCTTTCACTTAGAGTGCTTTCAAGATCAATCTATGTTGTCGCAAATGTCAGAATTTCTTTCTTTTTATATCTGAGTAATATTCCATATTAGATACTATATATATTGTTAGTATTAATAATTGTCAATCACATCATCTTTATCCATTCATTTGTTGATTAACAGTTAGTTCCATGTCTTGACTATTGTGAGCAAAACTTCAATGAACATGAGGGCACATTATTTTTATTACTATAGATTTGCAACATGGTTTGAAATCAGAATGAGTGATGCCTTCCAGCTTTGTTCTTCTCTCTTGGGATTGCTTTGGCTAATCAGGGACTTACGTAATTCCACGAAAATTTTAGGATTATATATTCTATTTCTGGGGGGAAAAAAAGCCATTGGAGTTTTGATAGGGACTGCAATGAACCTGTAGATTGTTTTGGGTAGTATGAACATTTTAACAATTTTAATTCTTTTACCTTTTTGTCTTTAATTTCTTTCATCAATGTCTCCAAGTTTTTGGTATACTGTAACAAATTCACCTCCTTGGGTAAAATTATTCCTAGGTATTTATTCTTTGTAATGCAATTGTATATGAGGTTGTTTTTTAATTCCTAAAATCTAGAATTTTGGTGACCTGTGATACACACAGTGACTGACAGTCATTAGATGATCACTGTGATGGTAATTTATTATAACCTTAGCAGGCTGTTCACTTCTTAATACAATTTATAATAACTGTCTATACTAATCTGTTCTGGCTGCTGTAATAGAATAACACAGATGGCATGACTTAAACAACAAAGATTTATTTTCTCATTCTTCTGGAGACTAGAAAGTCCAAGATCAAGGTTCCAGCAGGGCTGCTTTCTGATGAGGGTTCTCTTCCGAGCTTGCAGATGGGCACCTTCTCAGGATGTCCTCGTATGGCCTTCCCAGGGCACATGCAGAAGTGTGCCAAGAGAGAGGAAATGAGCTCTCTGCTGTCTCTTCTTATAAAGACAGGAATTCTCTTTGATCAGAACCCCACCCTATGACCTCATTTAACCTAATTACTTCCTTAGAGGCCCCCATCTCTAAATACAGATGCACTGGGAGCTAGGGCTTTAACATATGAATTGGGTGGGTGGGGGTGCACAAAACATTACAAGCATTCAACAACAGTGAAGAAGTTGGGGAACTCCAAAGAAGTTGGGGAACTCTGGGGTTTGAAAAGAGACTAGGCTTCCCGCCATACTTGCATGCCAATGGGGAATGCTTTTGCCACTTAGAGGACAGTTGGGTGGGTGGCTGGCAAACAACCAGGAAACCTGAGAACAGGCTAGTGCTGCATTTTCTGTTTGTTTAAAATTGTACATGAACTAATTGCTCAAGCCCAGGAGCACTGCACCCTTGGCACAACCAACAGATGTCTCTTCATTACAAATTTGCTTGAACTCCCTTACATATGGTTAATGGCAATGTAGCCAATGGGAATTTCTCTATCATAAGTCATCACTTTTGACCATTGAGTATCTATCCAGCCAATCAGGTGGTGGCAAAGGAGGCTTCACAACATCTGACCTCACTGCCCCTGAACGTCAGTTTGGCTATCGTGGCTGAAACCATCATTTTAGAATTACAAAGCTTTTCTAAAATTAAAAAGGTCATTCCTACTTATATTGGGACTCCAAGACACCTTACTAAGGCCCCGGATGCCTCATCTGAGCTTAGAAATTCTAGGATGAATTAAGTGTTACATTTAATTATATATTAAAGTACACAGCCACTTCTGTGCCAGTGTACATGAAGCAGAGGCAAACATAATCAGTGTTGGCAGTCAGTTTTAGTGGTTTAATAATTTGAGCTAGATAAAAAGGCAGGGAGTTGCTGAGACAAGAAAGATGGCTTTTCTCAAAAGCAAAAGACATCTGGACTGATAAGAGGGCAACTGAAAGAGCAGCTGAAGATAATCAGGAGAAGCTGATCATAAATTTGCCTCACAGTTCAGACAGGGGGTCATGCAGCTGAAATATAGGCAGGGGTCTCTGTGGCAAATTTTGGACTTATGTCCTGGTTTTGATAACTCTAGAGAGCCTCCTTCACCGTGTAACCCATCTCCAAACATTAGGTAGTTGAATATGCATAAATGAAAAGGATTGCCTAGTATTTATATGATAGGTTATGCATAGTTGATGGCACTGTGAGAGCCCTGAGAAGTGGGTCAGCCCATGTCCCATGTCACAAGCTACTGCCTCCGCTCTATGTCAAACAGCTAATAAAATTCATCTGACAACTTAAAAGTTTTAATTTTTACATTCTCCTGTGATCCTAGGCCTTCTTGGGGAGGGTATTCCAGGTTATGAGTTCATGCAGGGTAAGAAATACATTTGGAATATAAGATTCAGCAACATCAACTGGTCAACAATAATAGTTAACCTGTCAGGTCCAGGTATTCTAGCTTGGTTGTTCAGAGATGCAGAGCTGGAGCAGGTAATCGTGTTTGTCAGGAGAAAGGTGGGAGGAGGCCATGTATTATTCACCACTGGTCCTGAGTAGGACTTTTGCTTTATTTAAAGTATGACTATAAAAGGAGAACTGAACCTGTATCTAAACACTAGGTGGTAAAATATGCATAGATGAAAAGGATTGCTCAGTATTTATATGGTAGGTTATGAGTAATTGATAGGACTGTGAGGTCCCTGAGAAGTGGGTCAGCCCATGTCCCAAGTCACAAGCTACTGCCTCGGCTGCATAAGTCATTGTTGGGGGGCACAGGGAGGGGCTGTCTTGGGTCCTGTAAAATGCTCAGCAACATCTCTGGCCTCTACTCACTAGATGCCTACACTCCCTCTGGGTGCTAAGTCCCTAGACTTTGCAAACTGTCCCCGGGAACAAAATGGTCCTGGTTGAGAAGCAGTGTTTTTGACACCTAACCTGCTTCGTATGGGCTGTGGTGTATGCAAAGGTCTTGAACCCAGGATTCATACTACTCTCTTCATTCCTTCCTCCACTTTTATTTATTGAGCCTTGGCTCTGTGCCAGGAATTGTGGCAGGTAATGGGGTTATAAGGATGAAAAAGACATGATTTTCACCTTTAAGAGTCTAGTATGGAGAAAAACATCATCATAAATAAATTCCCTGTCAATGTTGTAAATGCAGTGAAGCAGACTGGCACAGGCACTGGGAATGCATGATAATGATTGCTGGTGGAGGGTCCCAACCTGGCTTGGGGGTGGAAGCTGGAGGCATCAAAGGGTTTCCTGAGTTACTGAGTCTAAACTGAGTCTTAAAAAATAAGTAAATGGAGGAGATGAGTACACTGTGGGGAGAGATAATTCATTGTTGCGTAAGCAGCATTGAAGCTTAAGGAGAGACGCAGGCATAAAAACAGTCTATAGTGTGTTGAGTGCTGGGTAGGAATGCTGAAGTCTTGAGAGGTAGACAGGATTGTTATAGGACAGGGAGAGGGGCAGCCCAAACCCCGCAGACCTGCCTATTCTAAATGGGTTCTGCCTTCCGCCGCATCAACACAAAACACATGAGACTAATGGGAAGGATCTTTAATAAAACTAGGAAACAATACAGGTAAGGCAAAGAATCTAGTTTCTAAGTGAAGCACCCAGAGTTACCCGTCCCCTCGTGGGTAAAAGTCCATCCATATGGGATCGGCCCAGAACAAGGCCCCAAAGCCTGCTACAAGTCTAAAGCTTCTTCCAGTGGGGACCCACAGAAAAGGGTCACAAACAACCGGACAAGCCCAGAAGGAAAAGAGCAAAATCAACATCAAGATAAAAGCTGCCATTGTCACCTCCCCATGGGTCTCACCCACATCTGTGTCACCCAGTCCACAACCAAAAGACAAGTGCAGTTTCTTTACATGTCTCTAGGCTCCATGCGCCTGCTCCAGGTCTCCTGGCTCCATCCTGCTTCCTACCTCAGTCTCTTCTCCAGCTTTTCCTCTTCCTGCTCAGCTCCACCCTCCCTTGGGTGGGGCAGGGAACCTCCCCCTTTCCTGGGGCCCACCCTGTTACAGGATGACTGTTGGTCATTCTAAGAGTTTGTATTTAATTCTAGCAGGTGGGGAGCCATTGCAGGATTTTAAGTGAGGTTATGAGTTGTTTAAACTTTGGTTCAACTGTGGTCAGAATGCAGAGAATGGGCTTCAGGGGCGCATGAGTGAGAGCAGGGAACCTACTTGTGAGGCCAAGAGATAAGGAGGGCCTGAACTCAGGCGATGAAAGTAGAGGGAAGATTCAGAAATATTTCAGGTAAAATGACTTCTCAGGATATGGGAGATATGGCAGAGGGGGCATTCAAGGATGACTGCCTGTCACACTGTACCCAGCTCAGTGTCTCACAGATAGGATATACTCAGTGAGGGCAACCATTGTACTGTGTTATCATATTAACTCCTTATTCCCATTTTGTAAATGAGAAAATTGAAGCCCAGGGAGGAAAAAAAGTGGTTAGCCCCACATCTCACCACTCGTGAGTAAGGAAGCAGGATTTGAATTGATTTGACTGACTTCAGCCCTATTCTGTTGTATGGCTTTGGCTAATTGTGAATTGAACTGGCAACAATGACTTCCACTGAGAAGGAAATGGACTTGATTACCATTAGCTTTTATGCTTGGTGGGTACTTAGTAGTTACTAAATGGAGGAATGTTTGATTTTCATGAAAAGTATATCAATATATTTGCATGTAATTTTCATACATTCTAAATAGTTGAGAGGACAAAGAGGTAGCTTATAAAGTAGTACATGCAGGGCCTCCCTTGGTGGCGCAGCGGTTGAGCGCTGGGTTGCGAGGCTGCCCGCAGCCTCTGCAGCGCCGGTTTGATCCCCTGCCACCTGCGAGGGTCCCACTAAAATAAATAAATAAATAAAGTATTACATGCAAATCTCACCTACCTGAGCTATAGGTTTATCCTCATCTGAGGTTACAAGCTCAGTCCTGAGACCTTGGTGTCCATCATTCTGCCTCTTTGTTCAAATGCTCACCATGCTTTTCAGATAATAGCCAAGGACATAGATATAAATACTTGTTAAACGATTTGGTAATTTATATTATTTTTTAGCATCACCTTTAGGCTCTGGGCCAATAAAAGGCCCTTCGGTCCTAATGTCATATCTATCTGAAAAATACTAAAAGTCACCAAGACCAAAACCAGTGATTTGGTAAATGAACAGATGAAAAGGGGAAGATAGTCTCTGAGTGAAAGGTTGAATCTTATGAGGTCTTTAAGCTAAATACAAAGAAATTCCTGTGTTACTTTTCTATAAGATTGCTCCCTTAACCTTCCCTTCTCCAAATGTAGACTTCAAAGCTCCTAGAAAAACCAAGATACAAAAGTGTAGGATTAACTGCCCAATTTACTTATATTTTAAGAAAGTGTCCTAAAAGGTCAGTTAAGCCTGTCTGACAGCAGTGACAGGTCTCATCTCAGAAAATTCAAGAATGATTATGGCCTATGACCTGGGACAGCTCTAAAAGCCTATAAGAATTACCAGGGAATGTCACTGGTGATTATCTCTCAGGAGAACCTTCTTTCCTGCTGCATGGAAGAAGTCCTGGGCCTGGAGGGAAGAAGTTCAGACCCCTCCATTTACCTGTAGCTGCTTAAATCTGTTATCAGTGCCTGTAAGGCTTCTACAGAACTGAAAACAGAAAGATAGTCACAAGTCAGTATGTGTGAAATTACCATAATGAGACCCACAGGGCCCTCTACAATGGCCTGTTGTTGGCTGACAGAATTGGGGATTCCTTGGTCTGGGGTCAAGGCCCTAGTAAGAAAGAGTATGCCAGGAAAACCCATGGGGCATCCCTCATTCTTTATTCCTGCTGTTGTTTCTTTGATTCTAACTATAAGTGAGTTTATGAAGGTATTTCTTGTGCATTTCACCATTTCCAAGGCAGGTCCTGACTCTCCATGCCAAGCAAAGCCTTGTGCTATGATTCACCTTATAAACTATTACTAGACAGCAGCTTATTACCATTATAGTTCACACTTAGTCTGATTTAAAAGAAAGATTATTCTTTTACAATTGTCTTTAAATTTTAATTATAGGTAACTATAATATTTCCCTACTTTAGACCTAGGTACCAGCTCTTCCTACTGGAAAACTCCCCATGAACTATATTCCCCTTTACCTGTCATGTTTATCTATTCTTCACATCTCACTTTATTTTTTTTTTTTTAAATATTAAATTTTATTTTTATATTCCCCCATACAATTGCAAACGCCCCATTCTGACCCCAATCCTTCCCCTCCCGCCCCCACCCCCCAAAAAGTGTCTCTGGTTCATAGTTTTTTGTTGATTTTGATTTTCACTTTCTTATATTCATTTTCCTGGTCCCTTATTTAAGTTTTCTAGACTCCTGCTATGAGTGAGACCATCCGGTATTTTTCTTTTTCTTTTTGGCTTATTTCGCTGAGCATGATCCCTTCCAGTGCCATCCATGTTGCTGCAAATTGCATGTGTTTATCTTTTTTGAATGCTGAGTAATATTCCATGGTATATATGGACCACATCTTCTTGATCCAGTCATCTATTTTTGGGCATTTGGGTTGTTTCCAAAGCTTAGCTATTGTAAACAGTGCTGCTATAAACATAGGAGTGCAGGTGCTCTTTGGAATTGATGTTTCTGTGTCCTTTGGGTAAATACCTAGGAGTGGAATTGCTGGATCATATGGAAGCTCTATGTTTAGTAGGTCCAGAAATCTCCACACAGCTCTCCATAGTGGTTGGACCAGTTTGCACTCCCACCAACAGTGCACAAGAGTTCCTTTTTCTCCACATCCTCGCCAACATTTGTTGTTGCTAGTTTTTTTAATATGTGCCATTCTCACTGGTGTGAGATGGTATCTCATGGTAGTTTTGATTTGCATTTCCCTGATTACAAGTGATGTTGAACATTTTTTCATATGTCTGTTGGCCATTTGCATTTCCTCTTCAGAGAAGTTTCTTTTTAGCTCTTCTGCCCATTTTTTGACTGGATTATTTTCTTTGTTGTTGCTGAGTCTCATCAGCTCTTTGCAGATTTTTGTGATCAGTCCTTTATCATTAGTGTTGGGTGCAAAAATGTTCTCCCAGTTGGTGGGGTTTCTCTTTGTTTTTGTTATTGTCTCTTTTGCTGTGCAGAAGCTCTTTAATTTGATGTAGTCCCAGCTGTTTATCTTTCTCTTCACTATCACTGCTTTGGGTGATGTGTCTGTAAAGATGTCTTTGATGTGCAAATCCCGTAGTGTTTCGCCTATATTTCCTTCTATGTATTTTATGGTTTCAGGTCTTATGTCTAGTTCTTTAATCCATTTTGAGTTGATTTTTGTGTATGGTGTGAGGTAGTGGTCAAGCTTCATTCTTTTGCATGTAGCGACCCAGTTTTCCCAGCACCATTTATTGAACAAACTTTCTTTGCTCCAATGCATAGTCTTCGCTCCTTTGTCAAAGATTAGTTGACCATAAATCTGTGGGTTTATTTCTGGATTTTCTATTCGATTCCATTGGTCTGTATGTCTGTTCTTGTTCCAATACCATGCAGTTTTGATGATTATGGCTTTGTAGTATAGTTTGAAGTCTGGGAGTGTGATGCCTCCATTTCCTTCTTTTTTTTTCAGTAGAGCTTTGGCTATTCGGGGTTTTTGGTGATTCCATATGAATTTCATCAATAATTGTTCTATTTCTTTGAAGAATGCCATTGAGATTTTGATTGGAATAGCATTGAATCTGTATATTGCTTTTGGTAGGATGGCCATTTTAATAATGTTTATTCTTCCAATCCATGAGCAGGGGATGTCTTTCCATTTCTTTGTGTCTTCTTCTATTTCTTTTAACAGTGTTTTATAGTTTTCTTTGTATAGGTCCTTTACCTCTTTTGTTAGATTTATTCCCAAATATTTGATTTTTTTTGTTTCGATAATAAAAGGGTGGTTTTTTTGATTTCTTCTTCTTCAGATTTATTGTTTGTGTATAGGAAGGCTACTGACTTTTGCGTGTTGATTTTGTATCCTGCCACTTTACTGAATTGATTGATGAGTTGAATTAGTTTTTCTGTGGAGATTTTGGGGTTCTCTATGTATATTATCATATCATCTGCAAATAGTGATAGTTTGACTTCTTCTTTTCCTATTTGGATTCCTTGGATGTCTTTCTCTTGTCTTATTGCTCTGGCTAGGACTTCCAGTATTATATTGAAAAGCAGTGGTGAGAGTGGACATCCTTGTCTTGTTCCAGATCTTAATGGAATTGCTTTCAGCTTTTCACCATTGAGAATGATACTGGCTGTTGGCTTGTCATAGATGGCCTTTATGATGTTGAGGTATGTTCCTTGTATCCCAAGAATTTCAAGGGCTTTTATCATGAATGGGTGTTGCACTTTGTCGAAAGCTTTCTCAGCATCTATTGATATTATCATATGGTTTTTATATTTCTTTTTGTTGATGTGTTGGATAACGTTGATTGATTTTCGGATGTTAAACCATCCTTGTGCCCCTGGAATGAATCCAACTTGGTCGTGGTGAATTATCTTATGGATACATTGTTGGATTCTGATAGCTAAAATTTTATTGAGGATTTTTGCATCAGTGTTCATTAGGGAGATTGGCCTGTAGTTTTCCTTTTTTGTGTTGTCCTTATTCGGTTTTGGTATTAGTGTAATATTGGCTTCATAGAACGTGTTTGGTATTGTCCCTTCCTTCTCAATTTTTTGGAAGAGTTTGTGAAGGATAGGCACTAATTCGTCTCTGAATGTTTGGTAGAATTCATTTGTAAATCCATCAGGTCCTGGGCTTTTGTTTTTGGGGAGGTTTTTAATTACCATTTCAATTTCGCTGCTTGTAATTGGTCTGTTTAGGTGTTCTATTTCTTCTTTATCTAGCGTTGGGTGATTGTAGAGTTGTAGGAATTTGTCCATCTCCTCTAGATTGTTGAACTTGTTTCCATATAACTGTTCATAGTAGTTACTGATTATTCTTTTGATTTCTGCTGTGTCCGTTGTGATTTCTCCTCTTTCATTTATGATTCTGTGTATTTGTGCTTTCTCCCTTTTTTCCTTTGTGAGCCTGGCTAGGGGTTTGTCTATTTTATTTATTTTTTCAAAGAACCAGCTCTTGGTTTCATTGATCTTTTGGATTGTTTTTTAGTTTCAATTTCATTTATTTCTGCTTTGGTTTTTATTATTTCTTTTCTTCTACTGGTTCTGGGGTTTCTTTGTTGTTCTTTTTCTAGATCTTTGAGCTTCGAGATTAGGTTGTTTCTTTGAGTTCTTTCTTGTTTTTTGATGTGAGCTTCTATTGCTATATATTTTCCTCTTATTACTGCTTTTGCTGCATCCCATACATTTAGGATATTGGTGTCCTCCTTGTCATTCAATTCAAAGAATTTTTTAATTTCTTCTTTGATCTCCTCGTTAGTCCAGTGGTCTTCCAGTAGTGTGGCTTTTAATCTCCATGAGGTAGGATAGTTCCTTGCCTTCTTTTTATGATTTATTTCTAGTTTGATGCCTTCGTGGTCAGAAAAGATTGTTGGTATGATTTCAATCTTGGTGTATCTGTTGATGTTTGTCTTGTGCCCCAGTATGTGATCGATCCTGGAGAATGATCCGTGTGCGCTTGAGAAAAATGTGTACTCCATTTTTTTTGGGTTTAGTGTTCTATAGATGTCTGTTAAGCCCAAATGCTCTAGGTCCTTATTTAGAGCTTTAGTTTCTTTACTTATTTTTTGTCTTGTTGATCTATCCATTGTTGATAGTGGTGTGTTGAAGTCTCCCACTACATATGTGTTTTCTCTGATGTCTGTTTTCAGAGAGGACAACAGTTGTCTGATATATTTTGATGCTCTTTCGTTTGGTGAGTATATGTTAATGAGTGTTATTTCTTCTTGAAGTATTGTCCCCTTGATCATAATGTAGTGACCACTGGGGTCTCTTTTATTTTTTTGAGTTTGAAGTCTGTTTTATCTGATATAAGTATAGCTGTTCCTGCTTTCTTTTTTGGCCCATTTGCTTGTAGGATTGTTTTCCATCCTTTGACTTTGAGCCTATTTTTATCTTTTGTAGCTAAATGTGTTTCCTGGAGACAGCAAAAGGTTGGGTTTTGTTTCTTAATCCAGGCTGCAACTCTGTGTCTTTTTATTGAAGAGTTTAGTCCATTTACATTTAGAGTTAATATTGATATGTTAGCATCTGTATTTGCCATTATGTTTGTCTTTCCTTTGATTTTATTTATTTATTCTTTTAATAACTTTTTTTTTTTTTTGGTCTTCTTTCGTTGTTATTCGTCCCTCTGAGGTTCTGGCTTTAGGATTCCTTGTAGTATTTTTTGGAGTGGGGGTTTAGTCGCAATGAAATTCCGGAGTTTCTCTTTGTCTGGGAAGGTCCATATTCTTTCTTCATGGAGGAAAGAGAGCTTTGCGGGATAGAGTATTCTTGGTTGGCATCTGTTTTCTTGGAGTCTGTTGACTATGTCCCTCCACTCTCTCCTTGCCCGTAGTGTTTCTTCAGAGAAGTCTGATGTCAGCCTGATTGGTTTTCCTTTGAATGTTATCTGTTTCTTCCCTCTTGTCAGCTTCATTATTTTTTCCTTGTCCTGGATTCTTGGGAGCTTTACTATTATGTGTCTTGCTGTGTTTTTCCTTTCGTCGTGGAAGTTTTGTGTTCTTCTTGCTTCTTGTATATCAATTTTCAGCTCCTTCTTCTCATTTGGGAAGTTCTCTTCAATTATATCCATGAATATTTTCTCTGTTCCTACATCTCTCTCCTCTCCTTCTGGAATTCCTATAACTCTTATATTTCCTTTCCTCATGGAGTCAGATAGTTCCCGAAGTCTTTCTTCATTCTTTTTCCTTCGTACTTCTCTTTCCTTTTCTGTTTTGGTTCTTTTTATTTCTGTGTCTTCAAGATTACTTATTCGTTCTTCCATTTCATCTATTCTGCTTTCATTGCTTTTCCCAGAGTTCTTTAGTTCCTCCATTAATTCTTTGATCTCCTGCATTTCTCTTACTTCCCTCTTTAGGGACTCAATTTCCTTCTTCTGATCTATCACTTTTTTAATCATGGCAATTTTAAATTCTCTTTCTGGAAGGCTCAGAAGTTCTTCCAAGTTGCTGTCGTTGCAATCTGGGGAGTGGTTTTCTTTTTGTGGTGTGCTTCTTTCCTGAGGAGTTTTTAGGTTGCGTGTGGTTCTTCTACTCCCTACTGTCTGTTTTCTAATTTGTCGTATGCGTTGGGACACTGTGTTGCTCGGACTGACTGACATCTTGGGTGAACTTCTCCGCTCCCCTCTGGCTCTTCCAGGAGCCATCTCTGTCTTCTGGGGGAGCTTTCTGCTGGTTTTAGGCAGTTTTTACTGAAGAAATGTCCCTGTTCTCAAATGGCGAAGCGGGATGCAGTCCCTGCGCCTCCAGTTTCAGGCACACTCTTCTGCGCACCCGGTCTGCCCCGGACGTGGGTGCCTGCTCCCTCTGTGGGCTCAGACTGCTGGTCGGAAGGGCCTGGCGTGGAATAACTTCCCGGCTGGCCACTGGGTCCTCCAGAAACCTTCTGCCCTTTTCAA
The DNA here is from genome assembly GCF_014898055.3 of Talpa occidentalis. Classification (NCBI taxonomy): domain Eukaryota; kingdom Metazoa; phylum Chordata; class Mammalia; order Eulipotyphla; family Talpidae; genus Talpa; species Talpa occidentalis. Next base: position 44,884,619 of record NW_023604972.1, read on the forward strand.
GCAGTCTTAAGAAATGTCCGGCAGCCCGGCTGTGTGCGCGTCTCCCGGGGTCTTTGTTCTTCTCTAATGGCACCCGGAGCCGTTCGCTCACCGCCGCGGCGGATCCTGCAGGGTTCGCCTCAGCTCCCGTTCACCACATCTCACTTTAGAGATTACTTCATGGGCCCTTTCTAAACTCTCACTTAGTAACATAGCACCTGACAAGAGACCTTCTCGCTCTCTGTTGTAATATCTGACCTCAGAATTTTTGGGGGGCCAGAGATAGCTCCATATTCTTTGTAGTATCTCCAGTGATAAACACTCAGTGCACTGCCAAAGGATTCAAACTGAGCTGGAGCGCAGTGGAAAGATCTGGGGCTTTCCAGGCCAGTGGATGTGGACACCCCACATTGTCACTGCCATCTGTATAACTGGGTTACTTATTATTGATAAATCCAATTTCCCCATGTGAAAAATGGAAATAATGATACTATCTTAAAGAGTGTGACAAGTTCTACAGTTCCTCAGTGTTTATTTATTCTTCTGATCATTATACTAGGTTGAGGATTAGAAGTTTCTTATAAAACATTTATGCTGGGCCACTGATTTGGTGAGAGGTCTCACTCTATGTATCAGCATATGCACTTATTAGAAACAATTTTCACATTGTCTAATTGTGAAAAGCAGACTTGTAGAGTAGAAGAAACACAGATTTGAAGTCAAAATACTTGGTTTGATTCATTTTGTCATCTTTTCCCCGGTAAGAGACATGCATCCATGTGTAACTAACCAATCTATTCAAAGCTATTTGCTTTAAGTTGAGTGATTTGCCTTCTCCTAACCTGAACGTGTTTGCTCAATACTAGCTCTAAAAATAAAAAAAAATAAAATGGAATATTAATTACCACCCCCACTTAAAGTAGTTCCTTTTTGGTTCAAGGTGTGCTCTTCGAGGTTAAAATAACCAAACAGTGAGTGTGCTGCTGTTCAAGGTCCCCTTGGGGGTTGGATTCTGTTTCTTGGTGCAACAGTGACATCCATTGGCCTGTTGTGCTAATTATAGAGGAAACCTGCTTCTCAGCAGTGCTACTACTGGGTTTCCTGATAAAGAAATACAGAGAGGACCTCCCTGGTGGCTCAAGGGGATAAGACGCAACCTATGAAGCTATCCGCAGCCACTGCAGCAAGAGTTCGATCCCCAACCAGGGAGCTACCCAAATGGCGCAGCAGACCTCTCCTGACTCGCCCGGTGCTGCCCTCAGCAGTGTGTTTCGGTCAATCTGCCTCTGTTCCCCACTCTGTATCTGGTGAATCCTCTTACCCCCAAACCTCTGGCCTGTACCCCAGTTCTTGTATGCATGAATGAGTAAATCCTTTTTTAAAAAATGCATTTAAAAAATACAAAGAGAACAGACTATCTCTGGGCCCAATGAGCAAGTCAAGCTGACTTGAGTGTCTGGTTCCTGCAGACTCGGCTGGGGCCAGGGCTCTTCCCATGGTCACGAGTTCATATTGGTGCCCCTTGAGTCAGTCTTCCCTGTGGTCATGTGGAGCAGCCCTGGAATTGGTCCTTTTTTTGTGAGTTCAGTGGGGAAACCACTAGTTTGGTTTGATATGCAGTTTATCAACCACTGGTTTGATATGCAGTTTAATTGCATAAGCCAAGGCAAATCACTTCACCTATGAACCTTTTCCAACTGATAAAGTAAAGCTGATAACAGTACCGGTTTTGCAGTTACCAAGGGCTTTTCCATACATTTTATAATACATTCCAAACCCCACAGCAATTATTTTGGAAATTAGGAAAGCACAATTCACATCTCTTTGGCATCCAACAGACTGAGGATGAGAAGTTGAGCACCAAATTTCATGTTTTCGAGCCTCAAACCTTGGTGACTTATGGTCACTGCCCTAATTGGAATTAACCAGGTTATTCAGAAATCCCTGGTTGGTTTCTCGAAGAACCCCTAAAAATAGTTCTAAAGATAGAAAATCAAAAGAAAGTTTATGTGACTGAATATGAGATTAAGCAATGAGTAGGTGTTTTCATGTGAAAAAAATATATATACAGTGCTGGCCTTCATCTCCATAGAGAACATAACAGGAAATAGCAAGACTAAAAATATTTATTTCCAACTACTATGTGCCAGATACCTGTAAAGCATCAAGAATGAAGGATGAGGGCCTCCCAGGTGGCGCAGTGGTTGAGCGCTGGGTTGTGAAGCTGCCTGCAGCCTCTGCAGCGCCGGTTCGATCCCCGGCTGCTCCCCGGCCACCGGAGGAGGGTCCCACATGGCACGCAGACCTCTCCTGCCGCCCGCTGCTCCCCTCAGCAGTGTACTTCAGTCCTTCTGCCTGCTTTGCTCCCCGCTCTGGCTCTGGTGAATTCTCTCACCCTCCTGCGCTTCTGACTGTACCCAGTGCATGTATAAACAAAACAAACAAACAAATAAATAAATAATTGAAACATGCCTCTATTTTAAAATAAATAAATAAATAAATATTAAAAAAAAAAAAAGAATGAAGGATGAGTAAGACATAGTGTTGTATACTCTTAAAGACCTCATTTTCAAATAAAGAATACAAACCAGGAACAATGAATTTTAATAGTGTGATAAATGTTGATTCAAACACTCCTGCAAGAAGCTATGGGAACACACTTCCAACCCCCACTTTATCCAGGGTGTGTGTGGGGAGGAGTAGGGGTGTTGGAGGGCAGATGGGATTAAGGTAGTAGATGAGGTGGCACCTATGAATGGAAACACGGGTGAATGGTCTCAGTTCTACTCAGTCAAAACATCAAAATCAAGCATATTGCAAAACTGACACAACAGCTACTTAACATTTACTTAAAAAAAAAACAACAACCTTGGATTCAATTGCACTTTATAGCATTTCCTAGTAAATCTTCTTTTGAAAATAATTAGAGAATTTGTAACTAATTTGTGGTCTGTGTAGTCAAGCCCATTACTGACTCACTGGTATAACTTTTTCAAATCATTAAACAAACCAAAAAAGAAAATATGACTCATCTAATAAAGGGATCTCATTCTGATTATATTTTTCCTTCTCCGGTTGGTCAACTAGCAGGAAAGGTCAGTTCCAGTATCCCTCTTAGTAAATGGTCTTTTTTTAACTCTTATCATAAACACTCCAGGCACATCCTTCACTTTTCCTCTCCCTAGCAACAGCTTCTAATGTGAGCTTACTCTTTCCCTCTGGATAGTGGAGAGGGCTCTCACCTCCCATTTATCAGTGGAGCTTCCTGTGGACAGAGGCCAACTGAAGACCCCAGAAAACTTGACAAATAGGCAAGGCTGCATGACTATAAGTTACACACAAACTATCTAATTATTAGGGCTTCTTGGAAAAAAATGAAGCCCACATTTTAAAACATCACTTGTTAATTGGCCATTTTGGTTTAAAACCTATGTTAGACAAGTTGAGAAAATTTTGACATACATTGGTTCTGTTTAGAGTCCTTTTATAGACACCCAAGTCTCTAGAATCCAGTGAAATTTCTGTGGGCTTTGAGAAACTTCTTTCACAAGGTAAGAAAAGATGAGTTTATTTTAACTGAAGCTACCAATTCAAATACATATAATCCCCAATGTGTTAGTGCTAAAGAAACCAAGAATGAAGCTGCTTAGCAATATTCCCAGAGGCCTTTGGTGCTCAGAACTAGGTGTCACATGCAAATCACCCCAGCTAGTGGCTGTCCCTCGGCCATCAAATCTGAAAGAGAGCTGAAGGTTCCCCACCCCATGTCCCTCACAGGAGTCCCTGGGCACTGCCACCTGTCTATGTGCTCCCAAAGGCCTCTTTGCCCTGGCACCTCCAGCACCATCAGCCTCTTCACCGTTCACCTTTTAGCATTTTGGACTTGGGCATTAAAAAAAACTCACAGAAGTCCTTTGCAGTACTATTTAATTACATATATAAAGTGATCTGAGACCATCTACCTCGCCCTCACTGCCCCAAAATCTTTCACCCAGATACTTAGGGTCCCATATGCCTCTATTAGGGCAAGAGTTAACCCAGAGACTAGACACTATTTGCTTTCAATGGACACCCCTAGGAGAGAGTCATTGACATCTTAGTGATAGTCTGTTACATACAGGGTTGAATTTTTGCATTTGTTTTTAAATGTGTTTTCATTGAGAGATAATTAATAGATGAATCTAAGGTTTTACAGTTCCATGCATCCTGACAAAGGTATTTACCTCTAGAATATACAGGTAAATATTGTTTTTAATCATTGCAAAGAGTCCTCTTTGGGGACCAGTCCATCTCCCACCATCCAGGCATCTACTATTCCAGTTTATTTCACCATACATAAGTTTTGCCTATTCTAGAACTTCTTATAAATTAAGTAATGCAGTACTCTTTTGTGTTGGTATTTTTTCCCCTCCACATAGTGTTTTTAAACTGCAATCTTGGCACTTAAATTCATCGTTCATTATTTATCCACTCTCCTATTGATGGACATTCAGGCTGTTTCCAGTTTGGGTTTATTGTGAATAAAGTTACTATGGATATTAGTGTACAAATCTTTTTATAGACACATGTTTACATTTCTCTTGGGTAAATACCTAGGAGTAAAATGTTGGATCATTCTGTACATAGCTGTATCTTTGACTTTATAAAAAACCTCCCTACCATTTTCCAAAGTGGTTGTACCATTTAACAATCCAATTACATCTCCACAACCTTGTCAACATTTGGTGTGCACAGTTATATGAGTTTTCTATTACTGTGTAACAAATTACCATAAATGTAGCATCTGACAGAAGCACAAATTTATTAGCTGACATTTCTCTAGGTCAAGAGTCCTGTATGACTCAGTTGAAGTTCTCTGCTTAGGGTCTCATAAGGCTGAAATGAAGGTGTCAGCTGCCTGGGTTCTTACCTGGACGCTCTTGGGAACAGTCCGCTTCCAAATGAATTCAGATTGTTGCTTGAATTCAGTTTTTGTGGTTTCCAGCTTTCCCCGGGAGCACCTCTCTGCTGCTAGAGGCGGCCTTGCATTCCTTCTCAGGTGGTGCCCCCACCTTCAAGCCTGTGACATGTCGACTCCCCTTCATGCTTTGAATCTTTCTAACTTCCTTTTCTGCAATCATCCAGGAAATAATTCTGCTTTGAAAAGGCCCACCTGGTTGGGTCAGAGTCACCTAGATAATCTCTGTATCTTAAAGTTAATTGACTTGATACTTGAATTGTATCTGCAAGTTCTCTTCACAATAGTACCTAAAGTAAGATCTGGCATTTTAACTAGGGGAGAGGGATCATGGAGCCATCTTAAGAATTCAGCCTACCTCAGATGTCCATGAGAAAGCCTTAAAATCAGCATCACTTTTCAATATCCAGTTATTTTAAAGCTTGAGATTTCAAATATTATTTTCGTCCTAAAAAAAAAAAATCATACCTACTGTGGTTTCATTTGTTATCCCTTGCCATTTGCATTCTGTGCATTTATAAAACCCACTGCAGGGGCCTCCCTGGTGGCACAGGGGTTAAAGACAGTGCTGTCAAGCTACTGCCAGCCCCTGCAGCATGAATTCCCTTCCCAGTGGCCAGGGAGCAACCCACATGGTGCAGCATACCTCTCTTGTCTCGCCCGCTGCTCCTGTCAGCAGTGTATTTCAGTACATCTGCTGGTTCTGCACACTCTCTCTGGTGAATCCTCTCACCCATCCCACCCACCCCCCACGTACCTCTGGCTTACACCTCATTTCTTGTAAAATAAATAAATAAATAAATAAATAAAAACCCACTGCATTTGAAAACATCAAGTCCTTTACCCAGCATTGAATTTGATAGCCCCATTCAACAAGATCAGCTAACTAGCAATATTAAGACTAGAAAACATTGACACAGGTTAAAGTGATTTAACCATGTTAATTTTTGTCATTTCCTCTTATGGCTAGATACAGAATTTTTGAAAACTAACATTTCAATTTGGTGATTAGACTAATAGGATTTAAGGTTGAAAAGTCCTAAGTTCTTGATAACCTAAATGAAATTCAGAGAAAATGATTCACTGAGTTGGTCAATCAGAGATGTGCCCAGTGTCATGTCTCATCCTGCAAGAGACTTTGAGATTTGTTGATTTGAGTCGTCATAGAAATCCCTGGTGATCTAGAAAATGCTTACTGAAAATCATGCACAGATTGTAGCATTTTCCTTTGCTCCAAATCAAAATTCTAGCTAAATTCTTTCCAAGAATGAAGTATCTTTTGTCAGCTTATAACCAGCTGGGAGAGGGCAGGAACCAGTGAGTTTGCTGGACTCCTGTTTAGAGGAGTCCTTGGTTGTGTGTTTGAAAACTCTCTAGATTCAAGAACTCAGCCTTCCTCCAACAGAGAACAAAAGGATCGTGAACATGTAGGGTAAATGAAGATTGCTCAGGCTTTTGTGCTATTCGTCTCTGTGGTTATCACCTGGGGCCTTGAAAGCAGTAGGCTCTTGGGAGCGTGGGCTCAGGGTATGCATGCCTGATGGTGGACACCTGGAGTATGGTGTAGGCGTGTGTAAGTGGGCACACCTGAGCCTGGGGGCGGAGCATATAAGAGCAGAATGTGGCAGAGGACAGGACCATGCAGGGGAGAATGGTTGAGAATAGCTATGAGAAGAGGAGACCACAAGATGACACCAGAGAGTAAAGATTTGCCCCGGACTAGGAGGTCCGCCAGCCTGTTGGCCCCCCCAGTCCATCTGCTGCCCTGCACCTGGTTGCCTCACTACAAGTGGTGTAGAAAGATCATTAAAAGCCTGAAAATGCCGCTGATGGCTCCAGGACTCTCCTTTATCCATCTGCCAGGATCAGAGAACCTCCTCTGTGCCTTGCTGGCACTATAATACCTGACTTTTAAGAAGCTCTCAGTAAGTCCCTTTAATTTTCAAGATGAATTCCAGAGAAGGTGATTGGGAAATCACAACTTGCCAAAGTCAACACTAAACCCAGGCCTCACTGTGGCTTTACTCTGGAGGCAGTAACCTGAAGCATACCAGCCCCGTCTCCCCTGAAGCTGGGTTTTTACCCACAGAGTGGTAGAAATTTTGATTAGAGTTAACTTCCAACATCTAAAATTGGAAAATTCCTACTTATAAACTCAAGTGTGCAGCTTTTTTCTAAGAAGGTGAGAGTGCAAGTAACAGTGAACTGACTTTTCTCCTGGGCCTATAGTTCAGAATTGAGCACTTGGGCAGGAGCAGTCCACCCGCCTCACTTCACCCACTTACCTTCTCAGTTTCTACAGGAATTTAAGTCCTGACACTTGCCTTACCCCAAGATGTAGGTCTGAGACAACTTGTCTGACCAGCTGTGTTTGGTTCTCATTTCCTAGCAGTTGAAGATAATGAGTCAGATTTTCAAAATAGCTGAGCTACCTCTGGTCATTTGAAAGTGTTTTCTATCTAGGCCCATGTTCAGTTACCATGTAGGGTGTTCAACATTCATATAATTTCAAAAAGTATTTTTCTAATGAACTTGCTTCCTCATTAGGAAATTTGACTATGTAAATGAAACATTTGGCATTTGTGAAGTCAAAGAGTTTATTTGGGAAAGTCACTCATATCTAAAAAACTTCTGTCTCTGGGCCCTAGTGGTGCAAGGGATTAAGATGCAACCTGTGAAGCTGTCTGCAGCCTCTGTAGCATGAATTCAGTCCCCGGCTGGCCAGGGATCTACCCACATGGCACAGCAGACCTCTCCTGTCTTGCCTGCTGCTCCCCTCAGCAGTGTATTTCAGTCAATCTGCCTGTTCTGTTCCCCACTCGGTCTCTGGTGAATCCTCTCTCACCCCCTCCCACACCTCTGGCCTGTACCCCAGCTCTTGTATGCATAAATAAATAAATCTTAAAAAAAAAAAGAAATGATAGAAAGGTCCTAAAACTGACTTATGATAGTAGCACATCACTATACATTTTAAAAAGGCATTTTCAATATTTTATTGTCAATCAAATAGGTTTATTATGGAAGCAAAGGATCATTACTATTTAAATCAATAAGGAGAGCTTAAAGAAGGTTTTTAAAAAGATTATAAGGCCTGTCCACTCCATTTCCTAATTTTTCTCCCAATCTTTCCTTCTCTTTAATATTCCACCCATAACCCCTCCTCAGTCTATTGGTTCTGCAAATATTTGAGCACTATGTGCCATGCATTGTTCTGGGGGCTTGTGACATAGTAAACAAACCAAGCAAAATGCCCTGCCCTCAGGCAGCTTACATTCTGGGATAGAGGGACTGCATCACCTCCTGGCTGTACCATGGCCATGTCCTAACTGGTCTCTGGCCTTGGTCCCCTCCTATTGGTGGCCACTCCAGGCAAAGAGATCTTTTGAAAATGCAAAGCAGGAGGTTCTTGGGAGCCTGTCTCTGTTTTAAAGCTTCCTCTGCCTTTCCATTGCCTTTTGGTTAAACTTCAAACTCCTTCCCAGGACTTGCCCAGGCCTTTATATCCATACTGTATCCTCTCCATGACCATTTGCTCCTTTGCCTCTCTTATGGCCACACTGGTTTCATCCAACTTTTGAGTCTTACTAGGCTCTATTTCCCTCTAACCCCTTAACCACAGTTTAGAATCCTTTCACATTCCCTCAGTGCCATTTTAGAATGCCTTCCTCCAGCCTGCCAGACAGATTCCATCACATAGCACCCAGGACATAATAGTTGCTCAATAAAACATGGTTTTTAGATGAATGAACACCCCGAAAAAAACATCTGGAGAGAGCTAGGTTTAATTGGCACTGACTTTGTTATCCATGTGATTCCAAGGCCTCTTCACTTAAGAGATAGAGTGTTATTTAGATTTCTGAATTAGGAAACAGGACCTTTATGTACTATTTCTACTAGAAATATAGTGAAAAAGTCAAGATGATTTATCCCTCTTTCAAAAAATGAAAACAGCAATATTCTCAGATCTTAATGCATTTGTTGGACTAATATTAATGAAATGATCTTCATACAAAGTCTGAATTCATTCAGTTAAAATAAAAGAGTGTAACATATTTTCAGAAGGAAATAAAACAAAAAATTCTATTCCTACTGTTGCCATTTGACATTATTGCTTTGGCATATGTCTTAAAGTTTTTAACCAATTCTTCTTATAAATTATTGTGTTACTTCAAGTTAGGAACAAAGAGGAGAAAATATCCTGTTTACCCCTTCCCAGTGTCTATTGACAAAAACAGTAAGCTCAAACTGTGTGGGAAGCTTCCTGCTTTAAAATTTATTTACTCTCCGAAGAAAAGCTACTTTTATCTCATTATTTTTTTAAAAGCATACATGCGCTTTAATTTGGTGAGAAAATATCTTTGCCATTAAGAGGATTCTGCTTCATTACCTCTTATAAAAAAGCCCTTCCCCCAAAATTTGCAGAACTAAAGGAAGCATAAATTAAAACAACACTTGTTTGTCGCTTTGATCAATAAACACCCATCTCCCCGAGAAAAACTCCAAACTAGGCCAGATTCAAAAACAATCCCTTCCCCAAATTAAATCAGTCAATATAAATATCTTAGCCTCCCAGCTGGATAAGGAGAAAAAAAAAAAAAAAGAAAAGAGGGATGAGTTGGGAGAAAAAGAGAAGAATTAGAAGGAAGTTGATTTGGGTTTCTTAAACTCCTTATTTTGTCTGCTGGCATGACTGTCCTCAGCTGTTAACTGTGAGAATCTCTATCAGACTTTTGAGTTGGAATCAAGTAGTAAGGACTTAATGCACTCTGTTATTTGGATGTCAAAAGCTTCTTTTGCTATTACCCATTGTACATATGTGAGAGGAAAGAGTCTTGTAAAGAAAATGACCCTTTTTATTTTTCTCTGCTTCTGCAAACTACCATCTAGCTCTTCTTTCCCTTTTGTCCACATGGAGAAAGGATATGTATGGGCAGCTTGCTAGAAGAAAAAGTAAGAGTCATGAGGGGCTGAGATGGCAGTAAAATGTGCAGAAATGTCTTTTCCTCTCTAGAATGTATTTGGCTCCTTTTTCTTACTTGCTATTTAATTGTTTTAGTTAAAGAAATTTAATTGTGCTAAAAACATAAATTTTACCATCTTCACCATTGTACAGTGTACTGTCCCATAGTAGTAAGTATATCCACATGGTTGTGGAAGAGCTCTCCAGGATTCTTTCTTCTTGCAAAACTGAAATCGTATGCCCATTGAACACCAGCTCTCCATTTCTCCCTTTACTGTTGTTTTAAAGGTAGGATGAAAAAAGATGGACTTTCTGATTCTGTACAATATCCTCTTTACCTCAGCCCAGCCTCATACCTCAGGAAGTCCAGAGCATTAAGTGTTTTTTTATGTAAAGTGAAGGATACCTGTTTTTCACATCCAGTGATCACTTGTTTACATTTCGCTAGGTTACTTATCTTTTTCTCTCCTACACGTTCTAAGATAGGTGAAGAAGGAAACAAATTCTATCCTTGAACCTCCATCAGCCTTTCCGATTCTCCAACTAACATGTGGATGGAGGGAGAGTTTCCACTAATCACACAGAACTATCCTCCATTTCCAGAAGCCCTTTCCTGCCTCCGACTCTCCCAGCCTTCCCTTCCCCTGCTCTGTAACAACTGTGACGTGCTGGTATCTGGTCTCACGTTTCACACCAGCTGTGAGGGTCCCCACTTGGGTTGTATCCAGTTTTCTGAAGGCTGGCAGTTAGTTAATAAGAAAACCAGGGATGTAAATCATGGTCTCCAGACAGTTTCCTGTGGGGGAGCTTTTAAGTTCCCATCAGATCTTTTCATTCAGCAACTGAAGAGGAGCCCAATGCTCCCTTCAGAGACAAATGTGAATATAGACCAGAGATAAACAGAGTGGGGTGGGGTGTGGGCAGAGAGCAGGAGGATGGAGTCAAGATGCTTAGCGTAGCCTTTAGTCTTTTGCCTAAAACATATCCATTTTATGAACAAAGGACAGCTCAGACTTGACTTTGAAAAAACTTAGTATTTTTTACCAGTTTTATTGAGATATAATTGACTTATGGCACTGTATAAGTTTAATGTGTACAGTATAGAGATTTGACTTATAGATATTGTGAAATGATTACCACAATAAATTAATATCCATCGGGCCTCCTTGGTGGCGCAAGGGGTTAAGACGTAACCTATGGAGCTATCTGCAGCCACGGTAGCATGAGTTCAATCCCCTGCCAGGGAGCTACCCACATGGTTCAGCAGACCTCTCCTGACTTGCCCGCTGCTCCCCTCAACAGTGTATTTCAGTCAATCTGCCTGTTCTGTTCCCCACTGTCTCTGGTGAACCCTCTCACCCTCCACTCTTCTGGCCTGTACCCCAGTTCTTGTATGTATAAATAAATAAATCTTTAAAAAAATTAATATCCATCATCTCAGATATTTTTCAAAAAGAAAAATATTTTTCCTTGTGAGATCTTTTAACAACTTTTAAATGAATCATACAGCATATAGTCACCAAACTGTACATTACACCCCCAGGACTGATTTATCTTATAAATGGAAGTTTGTACCTTTTCACAACCTTTACCCAATTCCTCCGCTTCACCCCTTGCCACTTTTTTAATGAGGGTTTGTTTATTTTTTGTTTTTTAGATTTCCACACATATAGGAGATTATACAGCATGTCTTTCACTGCTGCCTTACTTCACTTGCTGTAAATCAAGATGTATTCATGTTGTTGTAAATGACAAGGTTTTTTTAAATGACTGAATAATATTCCATTAAACTTCTTTATTCATCTGTTACAGACCTTTATGTTGTTTCACAGTTTAGATATTATAGACAATGCTGTAAAATAATAGCAGAATTTCTAATCTGGCAGCTCCAGTACCATTAAGGGATAGATTCTCACTTGATACTAAGTGATATAAAATCACACTGGTATTTCTGAAAACAAGTTTTAAAGCACTTTTTGTTTTGTGAATACAATAGTTCCAAAAATGATGGAAAATTTATTGGGGAGCTGTCTTCTACCATGCGCTGCATAATATGCTGTAGGTTCCCAGATGAGTGAGAGAGATGTGATCTCTACCCTCCAGAGCATTACTGTCTAACCATCAATATCCCACAATATATCATAGTAGAAAAGACAGAGCTGATACTGGATGAGGAACAAAGTCAGCGAACCCTAAAGGTCTGAGAGAGACTACATAGGATAAGGCAAATAAAATACTCAGCAGTGCCTTAGATGTTGTGTTCAACAAATAGATGTTGTTAATAACAAGAATGAGAATAGAGTCCTCCAGACACACATTTGCTCCAGGAGTAGATCTAATTGGGAATGCAGGGCATACACATAATAAAACAAGTGTTTCAAAGCAATATATGATTAGCACCAAAAATTTAGTTCATAAATTTGGGGGTCAGCAGTGGGGCAAGGAAGAGATGGAGGTGGTGTGGAAGGGGTGGGGTGGAAGGGAGCGATGACTAGAGCATTTGGGGAAAGGCCATGAGAGAACAGGATTTTCATAAACAAAGGGGAAAAAGAATGATCCTGGATTCATAAAAATGAGATGATGGGCCTGTGCAGTATAGTCTGGGAACATGAATTCACCTAATACCTACATGTGCTGTGCACCCTGGGAGCCAAAGATGACTGGTGCATATCTCTATTCCTGAGACACTTAGGATAGGAGTGGAGATTTTTGTTTTAATGACACCAATAGCTCTACTAAAGGTAACTGTAGTTGGGGCTATTATAGGTGATTGAATGATATATTTTTGAACATTCAGAAATGGGAGAAATTGCTTTTGGGTAAGGATCAGAGACGTCTGAGAAAGGAATACATTTTTGCAGGTCTTGAGAGGTTGTCTAGAATCTCCCTAGCAGAGATTGGGGTTGAGTATAGAATCTCATCCCAGGCAAAGGAAAGTATGAATAAAGTGCCAAGGAGGGAAACCAAGGCATGTAAAATAATCATTGTTGAACCATTAAAGATTAAAAAAAAAAAACAAAAACACCTCTTTCCCTCATAGCTGTGTCAATAAGGGTAGATTCAGGTAAAAAGTGTCCCTCATTTAGGAAAAGAAATAATTTTTATGGGGAAAAAATAGGGTAACTTTATTTACTGAAGAAAAAAAGAGCATCATTCTGGAGAGATCTGGGGCTTTGCTCATCCTCTAGTAGATTTGTGAGGCAAAAAAAAAAAAAAAGGTTTCTAAGCAGCTTACTTTTTCTTGGTGCTCTGAAAGGCAATAAGGTATTTACCTACAGAGAATGGATATGGTCCACTTCCACCCTCTAGGCGACAACAAGAGGTGTTCTTTTATTAAAGCAACTTAACCCACATTGCTGTCTTGGTCACCTACGGTGATATATGAACAAGAATGTACTTTGAAATCAGGCAGATCTCTCTGATTCTTCATTCAGCCTCTTTACTATTGGATCTTGACAAGTTAAAATCTGAACTTCATTTTCTTTTTAGAAAGCAGGATTGACAATAGCTACCTTGACAAGGTATATGGAACCCGAGGCATGGTGTAGAATTAATAGTAGGCACAAAATAATTGGAGGCTTAACTATTACCAATCAGGTGTGTCTCAGTTCTTTCTGGTCTACCACCAGAAATGGCAGCCAACAAGCCTGCTAATATCTGCCAGGACCCTGTTATCTACCTTGTTGCCTTTGGCCAATACAAGCACACTTTGGACACCTCCCAAAGGTGCTGATTACATGAACTTTAGAAATAAATTTTCTCTGCCATCTTATCTTCTGGTTTCTAGGCAAGAGCACTAAAGTATGCGGAATAACACTGACATCCGGCTTGGAGTAGAACAGTTTCCTGAATACCTACTGGGAGAGAGCTGTGCTTAAAAACAAATAAGCTGGAAAGTTGAGGAAAATTTTCCCCTTCTCAAATTTACATGGAAAAATAAAAAACAAAATTGTGACTTCAGACAAATGAAAGGGATCATAGAAAATGGGCTATTATCATGGTGTTTGGTGGCTAGAATCTTTTTTATTTTATTTTATTTATTTATTTATACATTAGCTGGGGTACAGGCCAGAGGCACAGAAGGGTGAGAGGATTCACCAGAGACAGAGTGGGGAACGGAACAGGCAGATTGATTGAAGTACTCTGCTGAGGGGAGCAGCGGGTGAGACAGGAGAGGTCTGCTGCATCATGTGGGAATCTCCCTGGCTGGCTGGGAATCGAACCCGAGCTGTGGAGGCTGCAGACAGCTTCACAGCGCTTCACTCAATCTGTTGCACCACTGGGGAGGCCCTAGAATCTTTTTAAAAAATTATTATTTGTGGATTTTTTTAAGACTAAGAGGAGATAAATTGGCTTCTTTAAGTCAATAGTTAAAGTGAGACTGCCAAAAGAGTAAACAAGAGCTACTTTTAATTCCTCTGTTTTTCTTTTGAGAACCACAGAGGCTAATACTTCAAAGACCTGCCAAAGAGCTAGTGGAAATTTTTATTTTTAAAAATAAGTGTACCAATAAAGATAAGGTGACTTTCTTAAAATGTAGAGCTCCAAATAGGATTTAACTCCTTTTGAAAAATATGTAGATATGACATACTGTATTGTCTAAACCTCAGTAGCAGGAAATCATCAAAGTAAATTATCTTCAATTCAAATATCAAAACTGGCTTTTCCCGGGCAAATCTTTTTGTTTTTATCTCTTGAAGTTACACTTCTGTAGCTCCTTGGGTTCTTCTTAAAACGGTGTATGGCAATGTGATGGCATTAAAGTATTTAAAATATTTACATGTAGGTAAGACTTCATATATGTGAAGTCTTCATATAAATGAAGTCCAGCCTAGTTTTAGGAATAAAAACTAGTCAGAATAGGGTTGATGTTGTGAATATAATTCTTTTTTTAAAAAATACTTATTTATGCATACAAGAGCTGGGGTGTAAGCCAGAGGTATGGGAGGATGCAAATATTCACCAGAGACAGAGTGGGTGTATTGACTGAAATACACGGCTGAGGGGAGTAGCGGGGGAAACAGGAGAGGTCTATTGCGCCAAGTGGGCTAGCTTCCTGCCCAGGGATCGAACCCGTGATGTGGCTAGCTTCATAGTGCTAAGACTCATCTGCTTATGCCACCAGGGAAGACCCAATGCTATGAATAATTCTTGATGCTATGAATATAATTAAGAACATGTTGTTTTTGAAAGACATTAAATTCTAATATAATACAAAGACAAGAAGTGCCGAATCAATGCACAGGTTTTTTGAGAAGTGGTTTTGGTTGTGTTAATGTATTCTATTATTATGAAGAAATCATGGTTGGTGCTTTGATGAATTGGTCTGGGAAGCAGCTCTTTACAATATGTAAGTTAGTAGTAGAATAACATACTTTTTGTCATTAAAACAGGTTTCTAGAAATCAGTTGTTCCATTTGAATACCAATTTATCTCAGTATTGCCTGTCTTCATTTCCGCTTCTATTATCACTTTATGATTAAATTCAAATACCTCAACTTGACCTTAAAACCCTCCACCTACTGCCCCAAGGCATTCAGTTGTTTTTCATCCCAGGTCTACTCTTTGCCCAAATTTCCTCCTTTTTAACCTCTTATATCTTGCAGGATCTCAGCACTCTTTCTCCCCAGGTGGTCATCCTGCTGGCTCTCAGACAGGGAAGCAGTTTTTGTTACAATGCAAGTTGTCAACCAATGACAGGAATTGCCCTGAATTTCATTTCTAAGTCGTTAGGCATCCCTTTCCTCATACTTCTCTCCCAGTCCTTATTTATCTACATCTATATCTTTAGAAGCATAAATTTTTTTCTGGAAAGAAAAAAGTTTTATAGGTTTCATCAGAATGTATCAGCTTATGACCCAGAAAAAATTTCAGCCTTTCATTCTTTCACTTGTACACCATCAATTAAAATACTCACTTCCCTTCACAGAAAATAATGTTCACACCTCTGCTGAGGGTGGCTGAGCAGCACAGGGTGGCTGACAATGCTGGCTGGTGAAGCCCTGTCTGCCCCTGCACCACACCGCCTCCTCACTGTCAGTGTATATCCCCATGACAGGACATCCGGGTGTTTGAATGCACTCTGGTTGAACCTAGGCCGTTAAGGACCTGTTACTTGTGGAGTTTTACCTTTCAGGATTCTGGCAGCCAGTACTCATTGTCACCTAAATCACGTGTCCTTTTCAAAGAGTCAAATGCCCTTCAAAATGCCAAACACACTTCACCTTCTTCCACAAGGTCACTGCCACTGATGGGAGGTGGCAGCTATTATTAGCCCCACGTCAACACCATTCAGCACTTCAGGACTGCAAAGAGAAAACTTTCTCTAGCACAAACAATTGCAATCACTTTTAAATTGTTGAGGTATAGTTGTCTGAATTCTACCTGCACCTTTTACAAGTGAATTTACAAAGTGGATTTTTTTTTCCTGAATCATGCTTGTTGATGAAAATGTAAATGAATCCCATGAGTTGAAGACTTTACCAAGATTCTCTCACATAATCATGATTCCCCTCCATACAAAGCTAATTGTGATAGTAAATACAGCCTAATTAGTAAGAGCTAAAATTCAGTAAGCACTCACTTTCCATTAGCAGCTATCATTCTAAATGTTTCAGATGACGTATTACATTAAAATTCTAGCAACCCTGTGACTCAGATTCAACTTTCAGCACTTTTTTTTTTTGAAAGATTTATTTATCCCTACAAGAGCTGAGGTGTAGGCCAGAGGTGTGAGGGTGAGAGGATTCACCAGAGACAGAATGGGGAGCAGAACGGGTGGATCTATTGAAAGACACTGCTGAGGGGAGCACCTAGCTGGTGAGACAGGAGAGGTCTGCTGTGCCATGGGGTTAGCTCCCTGTCTGGGGATTGAACTTGCGCTGCAGTGACTGCTGATAGCTTGATAGTGGTGAGACATGAACCCTTGCGCCACCAGGGAGGCCCTCAGCTCTCATCTTGCAGAGAAGGAAGCTGCTTCAAAGAGTAGGCAAGTAACCGGCCTGAGGTCCCACAGTAAGTGCTGCAACCAAGGTTCAAATCTAAGTTTTCTGAGCCACTCCCTCTGCCCCTCCCATCCCACCCCCACCCTCCCATCAGCAGTCTCAATCCTGATACAGTACTGCCTGATCCAAGTGGGATTCCTCTTAGGGACAAGGCAGAGAATCACAATCACCAAGCCCAGTACCTCCCACTCAACCCTGCCATTAGCATGACTTCTTGAAGGTGCAGATCTCATCATGACACTGTTGTAAAACTGTTGGTGACTTGTCATTGACTGAAAGAAAACGGATAAATCCTACAGATGGCCCAAGAGCTTGCTTTCATCATCTGTCTGCCTATATCCTGGCCATGTTACTTGCATTTCCCCAGTTAGTCTGTGCTATTTAATGCTTCTGACCTTTAAACTCTCTGCTCCAACTTTTTTCTTACCTCCTCTTACCCTGGTAAGCTCATGTACATCTTTCCAGACCTCTCCCAAACATCTCTATATCCTTCCTTAATATTCTGTCCTCTGTGTGCTACTAGTACATGGAACTATTAATCAAAATTAAAGTTATCATTTTTGAACACTCACGTGTTGGCATGAGCATTCTGTGTTTGGTGGGTATAAACATTGAGTAATGATCATAATTATGGAAGAAATGTAACTGTTTCTTTTTAAAAAACTGACAATTTCTATTTTGAGAAATCATTCACCTGGGAGATGTAAACTTAGTATCAGTCACTTTAGGGTCTCTTCCAGCTCCCAGGGTTGCAGCTAAGTTGTGAGGGGCTTAGGCAGAGTCCAGAGAGTGGGGTATATGGACAATTTTAGGTTCTTTCCTGCCTCCAAACTCCATACAGATTCCCACTCCCTACTGGATTCCCAACAACTGTGGGACTAAGCCAGTTCTCCAGACTCTTGCCTGGGGTCAGGCCCCACATAATTTCTGTTTTCAAATTCCTAAGCTTCTCTGGAGCTTCCATCTTATCCCAGAGTTGCTCCAGCACCTCATTCCCCTGCGATTCCCTCTGACCCTGCTTACCCTCCTTTGTATAAGCCCAGAAATCTATATCTGTTGGGGAGAAAAACGGGATCTGACTAATTGAGTATTGTTTCAAAGCTTAAGTCTTACACCTGGATTCGTTTATGAGTTCTGCTGAGTCATCCTTCCTTGGTCAATAAATGGCACCAACTTGGAAGACAGGGTTATGAGAAATTTCTATGGAGTGAATAAGAACAGTTAATACCTCACTATTACTTCTGGCTCCAGACACACACACTCAATGACTAAGCTCATATAATTGTCACAAAAACCTATGAGAAGTAATTATTCTCATTTTACAGAGGAAAACTGAGGTTTAGTGAAATTAATCCATTTTGCCTACAGCTAGAAAGCATGGAATCCAGTCCATGCTCTTGGATACCATACTGTTCTAGCCTTATGACATGGGACTGAAATAATTTCATTAGATATATGAGTTTCCCACTAAACAGAGCTCCTTGAACTCAGGGCATGGACCTCTCTATCTCATAACCCCAATGTCCTGTGCTTAGCAGGTGTTCATTTGGTTTATTAGAAATTGAATGGGTCAAAGAGAGAGAGAAAGCTAAGGAGGGGGAAAAGGTAAATGGGAAAATTCCCTTAAGTTATTCTGAAACTTCCTGAATGATATTCTGTCAACTAAAATATCAATGGAATTAAAAGTTTTGATGGTATTGTCTCAATCATGTCCAGAATTGGACTCTCCTTACATTATACTGTCAGATCACTCCAGGCATATAAATTAATTCCTTGTGTCTAGAAATAACAATTGGGTATCACATACATAGATGAGGAGTGACCATTATGACAGACAGTTGTTGTCAGCCAGTGTAGCCTGATTTTTCCTTTCTAGACATTGCTGTTCAAGAGAATGGTGATATATAAATCTGATAATTCTGGAATTTCATACCTTTTTATTAAGTTTTTGTCTGAAAGCTCTTATCCCACATTACATAAACACCTCTGATAACAAATATCATATTTATTAAACTATGCATGTAGGTGAAGGGTAAAGGTTTTAGGGTATGACATGCCCAGGTTACAACCAAAGGCAGGTTTTGGAACAGTTTTTTTTTTTCCTTCATAATCATCAATCTACAAACTGTTTCATTTAAAACATTTTTTATTTGATCTTGCAGCAAAAACTACAACACAGTGAAAGTAAAGAGATAAAGTTAGCCTTGCCCCAGGTAACTTCTGTTAACAGCCTGGTATGTGTTCTACCTTGTGTGTTTAACATATGTTCAAGCACATCTTCATGTTTACAGGAGCTTGAGTTTTCTTTTTTTATTTTGTCTCCTGCTCCTCCCTTTGTCTTTTACCCTCTCTCTCTCCCCCTCTCCTCCTCGCTTTCTTCTTTCTCTCTTTCTCTTCTCCGTGCCTTCTCTATGTCTTTTTTCTCTTTCTTCTCCTTCTCTAGTTTTCATTTTCCACTTCTTCCTTTTTTTTCCACAACAGCCTTGGAATACCTAGGTTCTTAGGGAATTGAATTCCTTCAAGGTGTGACAGCTCAGAAGCTTCATTTCTGGGTTGCCTTCCTATCTTACAAAGTCTCAGCAGACAAAGAAAGAGGAAAGGGTGGGCAGAAAGTAAAATATTCAGTTATTAGTAGTAAAATACTCAGTTAATCAAAAGTAACTTATTTTGTTGAAATATTTTAGAACCCAAGCTGCTTTTGTAATTATTAAATTATTTATTATACACATTTAATTAAAAAATTAATCATGCTTGTTATTTTATCTAAGTGCCTAAAGTCCATAGATGTGTTTTTAAAAGCAAAAAATAAATTTGTATTTATCTCCCACAATTGCTCTCTGCAATCTTCTCCCCCAGGAAAAGTTTAGTATTTCATCCCAGATGTCATTTTGGACATTTGTAAAATACATAAACTACATATTGCATGTAATATGTATGTAGACACTCATGGGAAGCTTTTTCAGCTAACAATACTGTCATCTCTCTGTGTCACTAATCTAGAATTCTCTCCTTTTCCTTTTAAATATTGCACAGGTTTCACAATGAACCATTTCTGTATGAACATTTATATTGCTTTCAATTTCCAGGATGCACTTCTAATCTTTTGACCAAAACTTTCCAAAGAAAATATGGTCAGTCCTTGTCTCCTTAGAGATAGGGGGCTGCTGACTTGAGAGTAACTCTTACTTAATCAGTGACCCCCATAACATTGAAAATGGCCTCTGTCTCCACATTTCTGTGAGAACAAAAACTTGTTAACTACCCTCACCCTCTGAAGCTATCTCTTTAACTCTTCTGCTAGTTTTTGCTGTTGTTCTGCGCTTCCTTTCTGTTTCTGTTTAGACCCACACGGGTTGGGTCTAAATGTGACCCACTGAGCCACACACACTGCAGTTGAGTGCTGCATCTGTGCTGACATCTGTAGTGGCACAAATAGTGAGTGAACTTCTGTCTGCCTAGCTCTGCTCTCTTTTCCTTGGGTTTTCTGACCTCTGCAAAATTTTAAGTAGCTTTCTGGGTAACAGCCAGGTTATATAAAGACCTGGGCTTGGGACCCTCAACCTGGAGTTACATAGAAGAACAGAAACATGGAGTTCCTCTTGTCCAGCTGAATCAGCCAGCAACTGAAGATGCCTTAACTAAGGAATGAGGGTGAAAATGCTAGGCTCTCTTTGGGTAAAGGCCATGATAGAAGGGTGAAAAATAGCTGAAAAGACTCTCTTTGAAGCTGAAAGAAATGATAGGGTGGGCCTCCCCTGTGGCGCAGCGGTTGAGCGCTGGGTTGCAAAGCTGCCCGCAGCCTCTGAGGCGCCGGTTCGATCCCCGGCTGCTCCCCGGCCACCAGAGGAGGGTCCCACATGGCGCGCAGACTTCTCCTGCCGCCCGCTGCTCCCCTCAGCAGTGTACTTCAGTCCTTCTGCCTGCTCTGCTCCCCACTCTGGCTCTGGTGAATTCTCTCACCCTCCCGCGCTTCTGACTGTACCCAGTGCATGTATAAACAAAACAAACGAATAAATAAAAACACATGCCTCTTTATAAAAAAAAAAAAAAAAAGAAATGATAGGGTGCCCCCCAGTCATATTACAAGAACACTTTGTGAAATAAATTATTTCTTGAGCTTGGAGTGGTCTTGAATGCACTTTCGTACTTCAAATTTCCACTTTAACATTTTATTCGCTATGATGGTTGTTTATTTGTTTTCCATATTTTGCTGTGCTTAAAAAAATTAGAAAAAGTATATTTATTAAAGTGAACATTATGTTTGAAGTTATATCATATTCACGCTAACCCCAAACACCCACTTGAGAGGGAAGCTCATCCTATGTTCTTCCTGATATTTTTCTCCAAAGCAAACAATCCATGTTTCCAGTGTGTTCCTTCTTGATTGTGTGCTGTTTATGGTGACCATTAACCAGTGCCAACATCTGATTTTCAATATTCAAAATAAATTGACATTGTTTTTCTAAGGCATCCCATCTTAAAAAAAGAGGATAGGGGGCCTCCCCTGGTGGCGCAGTGCTTGAACGCTTGAGCGCTGGGCTGGGAAGCTGCCCGCAGCCTCTGCAATGCCGGTTCCATCCCTGGCCGCTGGGCAAAGGTTCCACATGGTGCGCAGACCTCTCCAGCCTTGCCTGCTGCTCCCGTCAGCAGTGTATTTCATCAGTCTGCCTGTTCTGCTCCCCGCTCTGACTCTGGTGAATTCTCTTACTCTTCCACGCTTCTAACTGTACCCAGTGCTTGTATAAATAAAATAAATAAATCTTTAAAAAAATAAAAATAAAAAGAGGACAGATGAATCAGATTTTACTATATGGCTGTGGGAAAAGTGATTTGCCATTATTATTATTATTTAGCAAAGATTCTTGTATTTCAAATAGTTACATTTTTATATCAAAACTTTCTTTGGACTAATAGAACATTAAACTAATTGGAAATAAATAATGGCTGACTAATTCTAACTTAAAATTTAATACTTTAATGTATGACATATATATACTATAAAACTATACTACCATAATATAGAAACTAAGTTTCTGAAAAAATAAAGAACCTCAATTATGTATGTGAGTTCTAGATATAGTTTCTTTTAACATACCATTAATTTATGCAGAAATTCTAAATAATTCCAAAAATAATTGCTGAATCTATTTAGAGATATATGGAAGTAATCCCATATTTCTTAAGCTTTTATTTGAAAAAGATAATCATTTTAACAAATTTATCCTTCCTAATAAGACCTGACAATTATAGTAGAAAAACTTTTATGCATATAATATTGATCAGATCATTAGCATTATATTAAACCCTCAATTAGTATAGGCTAATTTAATGTGTATTTTAAATATTTTTAGGTTATCATATTTATGTCAAACTAAAATTGGGGTCTCTAGGTTAAAATATTTAAGAGAGCAAAGTTATTTGGTCCCTGCATGCAGAGTGCCGTTGCTGTCACCACCCTGGGTTTGGCTCAAAACCAGCCATCTGTCACCACCACAGTAGACTTTCCAAACCTCACTCTGGTATGTTTCTGTAGATGGGCGCTGTGGTCCTCTCCCCCAGATCTTATTCCAGTCTCTCTGGTCTTTTTTTTCCCCCATGAAAGTAATTTCTTTTATCATACCTGAGAAAAGGAAAATTGACAGATTGAATAATTTTTTTTGAAAAATAGTAGGAGAAAAATCTGATGAGTCAAAATGCTTCCTTCACATTGTCATCTAATTTATTAATGCTTTCTTCTAATACCAAATTCTTATAAAGGTCTGGATTGTGAAGAAATTAATTCTCAACATTCATTATAAGTCATTCAGATTGTGAGGACATTTATAGAACCCACAAACATCTTTTAAATCCATTATACACAGATGTCATTTCTCTCATATTGAGACTTATGAGAAGCACTAAGTATCTGACTTTCTTGTCTATTCTTTACTCCCCCACAGCATCACATCTTTTAAATCCATTATACACAGCATTTCTCTCTATTTGAGAAGCAGTTCTGACTTTCTTGTCTTTCTTTTTTCCCCTTCCCAGAGAACATTATTCTCTGTATAATTACATCTCCATATGGATATTTTTAAAAAAAATCATGGTCTCAAACAAAAGAAAAAGAACATAAACAGCAGATCCAGACTGGCCATGAATGTCCTTGTCCCTTACAGCAGGGACATTAAAAGACATTAACATAAAAGACATTAACATTTTTAAACTTTGTTTTCATTTAAAAATGAAAACACTTTAGGTTCTAGTGTGAAGCTCCATTTCTAGGAAATTTACAGAGATCTCACAGACAATGGCTTTAATAATTGGCCTGGAATTTATCCTTATGCACACCTGATATGTCCCTAGTTTGTGGTCATTTATTAGTTATGCTTTGTAAAGGAAGGGCTGGCGATTTTGCAGGAGAGCTGAGGCATCAAGTGAGCGAACTTCACCCTACCTGATGCAGAGACATTGGCAATGTTTGTACTGCTGCTGAGATTTCCACCATTCAAGTTTCACCTTTGATGCCATGAGATAGGTTGTTTTTCTTTTCTCTGCAAATCACTGATGATATCTCTATATTACAAGAAAAGGAAAACATATTTTTCCAGAATCTGTGGTACAAGAAAGTGCAGGGACTGCTTCATAGTGATGGGTTTAACTCGTATGACACAGGCTGTGTGGGAGGTAAGATTTGGACTCAATGTATTTTTAATCACCAATTGAAAGTGATGTTCACATAGGAATAGCGGGATCTGTTTCAACCTTATGAGATTTCACCTGGTCTGGAACACTTACAAAACAAGATAAAGCAGCCACAGGAGAGAAGGTTCTTATCTCTTGTCCAGAGAGCTCCTGGTGGTGTCCTCCAGCTAATACTTCCTTGACATGATGTCCAGTGTCATGTGCTTTTTCTAAGTTCTAAGGGCTGGCCACTTCTTTAAAACTTAAGTTCTCAACATCCTGCCTCCCTCCCCCCAGTAGTAGATTTCCACAGGATATGGGGATACAGAATAGGCAGCATTAGACAACTTGCTTCTAGCACCTAAGAGCAATAAGTGTGTGTAGTGCCAGGGTGGCACAGAGCAGGATCTCCATGATCCGAGCAGACAGGTAAAGGAGAGTCCTGAAGCTCTACGGTAGCTTTTATTGAATTTTTTTTTGAAAGATTTATTTATTTATGCATACAGGAAGTGGGGTAGAGGCCAGAGGATTTACCAGAGTGGGGAACAGAACAGGCAGACTGACCAAAATACACTGCTGAGGGGAGCAGCGGGCAAGTCAGGAGAGGTCTGCTAGGCCATGTGGGTAGCTCCCTGGCCTGGGATGGAACTCGGATAACTTCATAGGTTGCTTCTTAACCCCTTGTGCCACCAGGGGGGCCTCTTTTAGTGAGCTTATAACAAGGCAAATCTTCATTCTTTCTAGGCTCTCTGGCTTCTCTCATGGTCTCTGCTTTTCCTTTGCTGCTCTGCTGGTTCTTCTCGTTTTGCTTTCTACTTCTTGTAGTTCCCCAGGACGCCACCCTTATAAGCCCAGTCTCATCCCAGGTGTGCCCACCTATACATGCCCACATTCCTACTCCAGGGGTCCGCCAGCAGGCATGCATGGTTGACCGCAAGGATCCATCATTGATGCTAATGGTGGGAGGGCAGAAAAGCCTGATAATTTTTCACTTACCCTACAGTGTGGCTACCCCTTGGACTGTAAAGTGGTATGTGTTTGCCCATGCTTGTGATAACCATATTGAAAACAACATACAGTTTGAAGAGGTATACTGTATTGTGGGTGGGGCAGCCTGTCCATGGAGATTTCAGTGAAGAGGTTTGTGCTCTTTCAGTGAAGAGCACAACCAAATAAAGGCAAATGGTATCAGCTCTTTGGAAAGGAGGCTTCTAGTTTCCACCTAATTAGGCATTCTCTTCTTTGTGCCTGTAAGTGTATTTATTGGCTAAAATACAGAACTTGAAATTTAACAAAAGGGCTTCTGCTTGAGAATAAAGCCAGTTCCAAACCTTACTGTTATTTTAATCTCTGGAGATGACATGTGAAAGCAATTACGCAAGCTACTCTCTAAGGAAAAAAGTCTTACCTCCATTGCAAGCTACTGGGAGAGCTTTGAAGAAAGATGAAACTGAGGATAATAGCACCATTCCTACTGTTATAGGACAGGGAGAGGGGCACCACAGCCAGCAACCCGTTCAATATCGGGGCTGCTCTATAACACTACCTTAAGAATATCAACTGGGCACCTATATCATATCATAAATGCAAATCTTATCATAAATGCAAATGTGTATGTTGTTTAAGAACCAAGAGTGGACAAAGCTGAGTCAAAAATCTCCCAAACGATCGCAGTCACAGCTGCTGAAGTACTCATCACCTGCCCCTTATCTAGAGATGATGCGCAGGAAAACAAAGGGCAGCCTCGAAGCGAGGTTTCCACAGCAGTAGCCCATCAACAACCACCCGAATCGCCGGTTGCCTTACGTTCCAAAGAGGACATACTGAGACAAAAATCGGATGGTTATTTTTCTTGTAATGTGAGCCTTTTTAAAAAACAAAACAAAACTGTGCGCCTTTTGCCTTGCTTCATTTGCTCCATCACTAACTGCAGCCAACCCCTGGAAAGCGAGCGCGGGTTCTCTTAAGTCGGAATTTTCCTTTTGGGGCCCTGTTCATTTCAAAATGGACGGGGCCGGGGAAGACACCTTCCCGACGGCGGGCTGAAAAAAGGGGCGCCCGAGATCGCGTGCGCCGGCCCCCTCCACACCACGAGGACCGGAGGGCGCGCACTGCAGAGGGGCTAGCGCAGCCCGACTCTTCCACCCTGAACCGTCTTCAGACCTCAGGGAGCCTTCCCTGCCATTGAAATGCAAATCCCGTCCTGAGCGCCCCGGCCAATCCCGGAGGCTTCCTGGGGGATTACCTGGTGGCGAGCGCCGGGCCGGCGCGGCCTCGCCGGCGGGGGAGGCGTGGTCGGCGGGCGCCCCGCACCCTCCCGGGCCCGGCGCGGGGTTCGGCCCCCTCGAGCCGCGCGCGCCGACCCGCCGCCCGGCAGCCGCGTCGCCCGGGCGCGGCGGGGACGGGGCGCGGCCGAGCCGCCCATTGTTGAGCGCGGTCGGGCCCCGCCGGCGGTGCCCGCGCCGCCGCGTCGCTGCAGCTGCGGAGTTTGAACTTGGCGTCGGCCGGGGGCTGCGGCGGCCCCGCGGCCGGAGAGGGTGAGTGCCGGGCTCCGGGCGCGCCCCTGGCCGGCGGCTGGCGCGGCCGCGCGCACTTGCGCCTTGGAAGGCGCGGGGGCGGGTTTCCCCGCCGTCTGCTGTCCGGAGAGTGTCGGTTTCGGTCCCTGCGGCGACCCACTTTCTGCCCGTGGGTCCCGGGCTGCCTCTCCCTGCCGGCGGCCGGCCCGATGGGGGTGCTGGCGGGGGTGATAGGTGGTGCGCCCCGAGGTTCTCTGACCCTCCCGGGCCTGGGCTTCTCTTATTTTATTAGGAAGGCAGAAACTGCCGCTCCAAGAGGAAAGGAATTGCAGATTATTGACAGCATGAAAACTTTTCAGAAGAAATGATCTGTGAAATACTTTAATTTTGATAAATTGCTTCCTAGGAGGCCCCGACTGAGTGCAGGAGGACTTGGCTTTTCTTAATTTTACTGGATTTGTCTCTATAGGAAAGGTACCAAATGTGCCTTGAGGGGCACGCCTGCCCCTCCCCACCCACTTGTACTAGATCTTAAGGCAGATTTTTTTTTTTTTTAAATGTGTGTTCCACTCTCAGGTAGCAGGATTAATTCTTGAAAACAGAATTACGTTGGCAACGTGCTTTATTTTCTGAGTTGTGAGGGTCGAGTAAAAGTGCTGCGAGGTGGGGGAGAGTTTGTATGATTTGAATACAATGTGTAGAGCTTTTTCTGGGGGTGGCGCATATCCGACTCTTTCTCTGATGCGTTTTGGCATTCCTTGTTTAAAAAATTGTTATCCATATGTTGTGCTGGGAGGCTGTAAACCCCAGGGAGAGATTGCTGTGAGATGCCTGGGAGTAACAGGAAATCTTAACACAGAAGCTTCTAAGGGCCATCCTGTGCATTTTCTCCGTGGGAAGTGTTAATATTTAAAGGCTAGTTAAATGATCAATTTCAGTTTAAAAAAGCATCTTGGTCTGACATGATTAAAACTTCCAAATAAGTTCACCAGAATTTGGCCTACATTTTAATTTTGATGGTTAATTTTGTCTTAAAATATCTTTATTCTGATTATAAAATATTACATGTTCACTGCAGAAAAGGTGAAATATACAAAACTGAGAGAGAAGTAAACTTATTCATAACAACACTCATATGCTGTTTGCTAAGGCCTAGTATTTCAGGGAAGCCTAGCTAGTCATTTGCAAACTTTGCAGCTATGGATATTTTAACATTACTCACAAACCCGGCTTAGGAATTAAAACAAGGACTGGCAAGGATACCAATTTGTACTTTTAAAAATGTTGTAACCAACAATATCTTGCATGGTTCATGGGACAGAATTTATTGTGGCAGTTTTCCCACATCTGCTCCTGGCAAATGGTTTCTGTTTGGACAGCCTGTTTTGTAAATATATCTCTCTACCATTAAGGCAAAGTGCCCAAACACATACCCCTTCCCAGTGCTTGTAGCTAGGCTCATAGAGTTAATATTTTTATTGGTTTCTACATCAGAACTTCCTCACCGTATGCTTGATAAAACCCTGGAGAAGGTTACCAAGGGATGTTGTGGAGAATTTACTTCCCTGGAGATTTTAAGAATAGGATAAACATCCATCTGCCTAGGATGGCTTCAGCGCAGTACTGTCTAGATAAAGGAAGACTAGGTCACCTCTCAGAATCCCAGAATTGAGGAATTCTATTTTTTATTTTTTTTTATTTTATTTTATTTTATTTTTTTTATAGAGGCATGCTTTTACTTATTTATTTATTTCTTTGTTTGTTTGTTTTTTTGTTTATACATGCACTGGGTACAGTCAGAAGTGCGGGAGGGTGAGAGAATTCACCAGAGCCAGAGCAGGGAGCAGAACAGGCAGAGGGACCGAAGTACACTGCTGAAGGGAGCAGCGGGCGGCAGGAGAGGTCTGCGCGCCATGCGGGACCCTCCTCCGGTGGCCGGGGAGCAACCGGGGGATCGAACCGGCGCCGCAGACGCTGCGGGCAGCTTCGCAACCCAGCGCTCAACCGCTGCGCCACCGGGGAGGCCCCAGAATTGAGGAACTCTAAACAAATTTCAGTCCTCAGTAACCTGGAACCAAAGGAAATAAAGGCTGCCCCAAAGCACCTGAGCCCAGTATGAGGTGAAGTCCTATTTGGTTTACGTAAAATATAAATCCTCCTTTAATGAGAAAGATCTTAAATTCTTTTTTTTTTAAGATTTATTTTTATTTATACAAGAACTCGGTTACAGGCCAGAGGTGCGGGAGGGTGAGAAGAATCACCAGAGACAGCGTGGGGAACAGAACAGGCAATAGACTGAAGTCACTGCTGAGAGGAGCAGCAGACTGGATAGGCGAGGTCTGCCACCCCATGTGGGTATCTCCCTGGCCGGCTGGCAATGGAACCCATGCTGCAGAGGCTGCAGACAGCTTCACATTGCTGCGCTCAACCTACTGTGCCACTGGGGAGGCCCTTAAATTCTTGGACTTGCCATATTTTTCCAACTTATATTGAATAGATTGAAAGTCAGCAACAATTTAATCACTTTCTAAGAAATTAGAGGTTGAGCTAACTACATTTTGGAGGTTTGAGGTAAATGAATGAATTGATGCATGGAAATTAAATGTTCTGCCTTGGTGGTGGGGGCGGGGGGAGGTGTGTATGTGTAAAATAAACCTCCGAGCTAAGGATGGTGTGTCTCAAAGCTTTTTCCACTTTGGACCCAATATTTTCAGCATCCTATCTTGTGTTTTAAGTCTGGTTACATTTTTACATGCACATTTTACTTTCTCCTCAAAATGTATTTCTCACTCTGTATTTTCATCATAAAAGCCATGTAGCACTTTTACCAAAACCAAGTATTCCTGTAACTTGTGTTGGAGGCTGTGCCTCTGGGCTCCAGCTGTTTTGTTGGTTACTTTTAGGAGGTCAGGATTTCATGGGTTGCTGCTTCCTTTGCCCTCCTGTTTGACAAAGTATCCTGTAACTCTAACCACTGTATGACCTCAACTGCAGTGACACCTTCCTCCCTTTCCGTAGTATCACTTGATCAGAAGCAGCCACCTCCCTTTCTCCCGGCAAGATCACTGAGAGGGGTTCCCTTTCTAGGAAAGGTCATGTCAGAAAAAAAAAATGGGAATGTTAAGGGTGCCCTGGAGTGGCAGTTTCTCACCTTGCTTGAATGAGCAGTATTCACCTTGCACCCTCTGGCTTGTCATATTTCTCCACACATGCCAAACATATTTTCTTATGCTATAGTAACACCCAGAGAAGGCTTGGGGTATGAACAATGGTCATTCATTTGTTCAGCAAACATTTACTATGTGGGAGGCAGCCCAGGAACTGGAAATGGGTTCTCTGCCCTCAGGGAATGTGTCATTTAAGAGGAGAAATCAAACATGTTAATAAGCTAATAACATTCTGAGGGAATAGCGTGCAGAGGTTAAGAACTTAGGTTTATTGTAAAGTTAAACATATACCAGCCCTATGACCCACGATTTCTATTCCTAACTACCCAAGGAAGTTGAAGACAAATGGCCACCAAAAAAGGCTTATATAGAATGTTCATTTGCAACCTTATTCATAATTGCCAATTCCTGTCCATCAACAAGAAAATAGATAAACTGTGGTATATCCATATAATGGCATACTACTTGGCTAGCAAAAGGAATGAACTTGTTATATATACAACCACCTGGATAAATCTCAGAACCATTTTGTTAAACTGAAAGATGCCAGGCATAAAGGAATGATAAGCTCTTCTTACTAAATACAAGAACAGGCAAAACTAATATATGATGGCAGAGGTTAGTGGTTGCCTCTGGGGAGTGGAAGGAATGACTAGAAAAAGGTAAGAAAAGAATTTCTGTTGCAATGGAAGTGTCATCTTGTTTGAGTGATAGTTACGTGGGTCTACATAATTAGCAAACGCAATTGAACGGGGCATATAGGACATAGACATTTTTTTGTATACAAAGCATTAGCTCAATGAGAAGAATAGCTAGGTTCTAGAAATAGATAAGGGTATATATCCTGTCTTTGCCTCTAGATGTATATTACCTTATGTGAGTCATTAAATTCCTGTGAGCCTCAAAATCTTGGACAATAATAAAACATCTCCTTCCTAGAGTTTGTGAGGATTAGGTTAGATAATCAAGATATTTAGTAAGAACTCGATAGATGTTGGTTAATAATTCCATGGATTGTGACAAATATGTGGTTTCGGTTTTGATGATAGAATCATCTGAACTTTCTGTGAAAGCTGTCTTAGTTATTTAAGGTTATCAAGGATCTTAGAACATATTAACTGATATCCTCTGTGTTATGTATGTCTTTGTCTTAAGGTGTGGGAATTTAAATTTCTTGCCTGTCTGACAAAATACCATTGGGGGTTGGTTTTGCCAACAGAGGTCGACCCCCCAAAAGAGGAAATACCCATTAGGAAAACCTCTCTTTTTTTGAGAACTCATTTAATGATGGTCGAAGCTT
This sequence comes from Talpa occidentalis, assembly GCF_014898055.3. Lineage (NCBI taxonomy): Eukaryota > Metazoa > Chordata > Mammalia > Eulipotyphla > Talpidae > Talpa > Talpa occidentalis. Next base: position 44,915,165 of record NW_023604972.1, read on the forward strand.
AACTGGCAGACTCTGCTTGCAGGATCCTCTGGGAATCCAGGTGAAAGGTTTACACTTTGCATCCTCTTGCCAACCCTGCAGGTGGGCTCTGCAGCAAGTTAATGTTGTGCTCTCTTAAAGGAACAAAGATATAACTTGAGTTTTCAGTAAAATACCTTGCAGGGTGGTCAATATTATGACAGTTTATTAAGCTTCAGTTATTTGTGTTCAACTTGTTTGGGATAGACATTATATACTTTATCAACTTTAGCAGAGACATTTTGTTGTCGAGTTGGTTTCACTCAGTAAACATTTATCAAATATATGCTGAGAACATATTAGCCTCTGAGAGTTCAATGTTGAACAATAAGATATTTTACACTCAGGTGTTCTTAGACACCATGACCATGAATGCGAATGTATATCTGTTTCTTGTGGAAATTTTTTCCGAGTGAAGGGCTCTGTCTTAGGCTAGTTTGGTGGATTTTTTTTTTTTTTTTTTTTTTTTGGTGGGACCCTCGCCGGTGGCCGGGGATCGAACTGGCGCTGCAGAGGCTGCGGGTAGCCTCGCAACCCAGCGCTCAACCCAGCGCTCAACCATTGCGCCACCAGGGGAGGCCCTGGATTTTTTTTAACCTCCTGCTTATGGTGAAGACTTAAAATCCTGGTTCTTTTTTAGTGCCATTTTCTTAACATTAGGGTTTCCGATTAAGGTTTTCTCTTCTTGTTCCTTACTAAAAATAACAGCACAATGCTCTTATATAAAGGCAGGTAGTGCAGTGGAAAGATCTTTCGCTGTAGAGACAGAATAACCTAGGTTTGAATTTGAGCTGTGCTAAACAACTAGCAATTTAGGGCATGTTTAAAATTTCTTTAATCCTACATTTCTTCATCTATGAAAATTTGATAACATCTTGAAAGAGGTGTTAATGTTTATCAGATTCAGCCTGGTACAGAAGTAAATGACAAAATGCATATAAGGATAACTATGTAATTATCCTACATAATTTGAGACCTAATGATTGTTTACTTCTAAAATTTGTTGAGTATTACTTGCTAATGGTTGAAAACAGTTTAAAACTCTTCTTGTATCTTCCTCACACTCCTGTAAGGGAGACAATTATTACTCCCTTTTAAAGCTGAGGACACCCAAAACACAGAAGAAATTAAGTAACTTGCTGAGGGCATGCAGGTGGCAGGATTAGCACCCAGCAAGATCCTGCTTCTCAGCTGGGGTTCATAATAGATATCAGTTACTGTTGCCTTTTAGGTAAGATTAAGATTTTTAAAAAATATTTATTTTACAAACTGGGGTGTAGGCCAGAGGTGCGGGGTGGGGGTTGAGAGGATTCACCAGAGACAGAGTGGGGAACAGAACAGGCAGACTGACTGAAATACATTGCTGAGGGGAGTAGCAGGTGAGTCAGGCGAGGTCTGTTGCACCACGTGGGTAGCTCCCTGGCTGGGGATCAAACTCATGCTGCAGTGGCTGGTGATAGCTTGATAGTGATGAGACTTTAATCCCTGTGCGACCAGGGAGGTCCTAAAATTAAGATTTAACTAAGATTTAGGTACAATTAAGGGGAACGTAAGATGAATAAGTGGCACTGGTGCTACCATTCAGGCGGCTGCAGGGGAACACTGGTGGAAAAGCCCGTTGACCCTGGTGTGTTCTTAAATGATTGGTTAGTGGATCTCTTACTACCTTGTTGCTGTGGTGGAGGGTCTTACTGGAGAAATGCTAATGAACATGTCAGGTTCTTTCTCCTGCCCTCAAAAGTTGCCTGTCAGTTGCTGGCTTTGACATTGTCCTTCATCCCCTACTCCAGTGACTCCTATTAAGAAGTCAGTTTGTGGAAAACCAGGCTGCCTGTCTGGATTTGACCTGGACTTTGGAAAGTCTATTCAGGAGTTCACACTGCTCCGATATTATCTTGGTCTCTCAAAGGAGCTAAGGTGAGAAATGTGCTTCCGAGTCCGGCCCTAGAAAGAAGAAAAGTCAACCACTGACCTGGGATAGTTTGTATTCCCTATTTCCATGGACATTTCCCAGATTCTGAAAAACTGATTTAATGAAGTCACACTGGCCAATTTATTAAAATAATGTAAGTAATGACTAGGGGAAAATGTAGTTGATTATTAGACACTATTTCCTATGAAGTTATGAGCCTTTACATTTAATCCCTCACCCAACACGCCCATCTCTCAAGTCCTGCTGGTTGTGCAAGGTGCTCTGTGTGAGTGTCCCCATATCCAGGCCTCTCTGCACTGCACTCAGGCAGCCAGAATCTCAGGACCATTTCCTCAACTACCCAAATGGGCCAATTTCCAGACCTATGAGAGAAGCCCCCAAGATGTGCCTCTGGAGTCAGTGGGCTGAAGCTAGGGGGTGTGAGGAGGGACCCCTTCACATAGTGTTCTCACAGCCCCGTTTTTGAGGAAGTGCCACCTTGTCTGATCCTGTCCATCCAAGTGAACCATGTTATCTTAGGGAAAAATTCCTGGCAGATGAAACTTTTAGGGCCCTGATCTCTGAAGGGGAGAAAGCAATCTGGAGGAAGAACCTGCAAGGATCTTAGCTCTCTGATTGTCCCTGACCCCTTGTGACTGCTTCGCTGTATACAAGCCTCTCTTCGTTCTGTCTGGCTCACAATAGCCATGCATGGCTAAAGTTACGAGAATTGCAGGACTGTGTCACTTGAAGTCCTTCTAGGCCTCTTCACTATCGCTTCCAATGTCTTTCCCTCAACTTTGTGGGAAAGCCCTTTGTGTCAGTTCCCATGGTTACCTCCTCACCACTAGCAGCTGGAATGCCCCAGTGTGGAGAGGCTTCTCCCCTGCTGAGCCAGGTCTGGCGGGGGCTGGGCCTCTGATCTTCCTCTGGATTTCCTCCATTGGATTTGGAATCTGGGGGTCACAGTTCTGTACCTTTTCTTTGTCCAGGGTTCTCTGACTTTCTCTGCCACCAGGTTTGGTGTGCTGGGGTTGCAGTGGGAGGGGAGACATGGGGTGATGTACACACAGTATTATCCTCCCTGACCTGGCTGCCCTGTGACCTGCCAAGCTCCTGCTGATGGAGTTCCTTCCACATGTGGTGCCCAGGGGAGAGGAAGGAGGCTGTCTGCCCAGTCAGAGGAACAATCACCCACTTCCCTACCTGCTTTTCATGAGGCTTTGTTCCCCATACCACCTGCTGTGGGCTAGTGGATCAAGGCGCGGCTCGGATCTTGAAGGAATTGGTATCCACAGTAGATGGTATCATCCAGCCTGGAAGACCAGGTAGACCCTGGACATGGGGTATAGTGGGGAGACTTGAGGCTCAGGGTAAGAACACAACTAGCTAAGAGTTTTTCTTGAAACTGCCTCCTGAGCTAATGTGTGGATATTCATTCCTTGTCACTTGGTGTTATGCCGGCCCCAGTTAAGACAGGAATTGTAGGGTCTCTCTGGTTGTGCAAGGGGTTAAGCACCGCACTGTGAAGCAATCCGCAACCTCTGTAGCATGAGTTCGATCCCTGGCCTGCCAGTGAGAAACCCACATGGTATAGCAGACCTCTCCTGACTCGCCCGCTGCTCCCCTCAGCAGTGTATTTCAGTCAGTCTGCCTGTTCTGTTCCCCACTCTGTCTCTGGTGAATCCTCTCACCCCCCACACCTTTGGCCTGTGTACCCCAGTTCTTGTATGCATAGATAAATCTTAAAAAAAAAAAGACAGGAATTGTAACTACAGCTGGAAATAAAGGCGCCCCAGAGGTGAGGGTCAGGAGGAGTAACTACCAACAGAAACCACTGAAATAATCACTCTGGAGGAAGACAGCAGTCCTGAGGAAGAAAACATATCGTTATACTTTTGTTGGGATAAAGTAACTTTGTGTTGTGGAGATCTTTGGCCTATAGATATCAAACTAGGCCCTTAGGTGCCGCACTCCTGAAGGAGGTGCTTACGGAGACACTTGGTGCCTGTCGTATGTTGGGTCCTGGCTGTACCCCTTGCTTTGTCACCTTGAACAACTTATTAAAGTTGCCTATGTCTCCATTTCCTTTTCTATGAAAGGTAGAAAACACTTCTTATGTTGTTACAAGGATTAAATATATGTCAAAATACTTTGTAAAGGCCAACATGGGGCTGAATTGTAATATTTTTAAAATTTATTTATGCATACAAGAACTAGGTTGTAGGCCAGAGGTGCGGGTGATGAGAGGATTCACCAGAGACAGAGTTGGGAGAAGAACAGGCAGATCTGCTGAAATACACTGCTGAGGGGAGCAATGGGTGAGACAGGAGAGGTCTGCTGGGCCATGTGGATAGCTCCCTGGCCAGGGGATTGAACTCGTGCTGCAGTGACTGCCGATAGCTTCACAGTGCTGAGACTTAACCCCTTGCACCACCAGGGAGGCCTAATTGTAATATTTTTAAGTGATGTTTTGAGAATGCCATTGTAAACTTAATGTAAGTTTTGTCTGGCCCACTTTGTTAAATATTGACGGTTCCTGAGTTGCAATGGATCAGCTTTATGATGGGGTGAAGCTCGATGCGATGCATTCAAGGGAAATCTTTTTTCAAAGTTTGACTTTTGATCATTTCCTGACTAGGGTACGTGGTAGAACTCTCTCCTGACGTCAGCAGCCACAGCTGGCAACAGCTCCCAGTCAGCAGGCCATCAGCAGTAGGGACAATTGGTACTCGACAATGTGCTATGTGGCCAGTATTTTTTGGATATTTATTGTGTTTTGTGTTTTTGCATCCCATCGTCTGTTTTACATATTCAGTAGAGAATGCAGTAGATTGTGTGAGACATTCAGCATTTCATTATAAAGTAGACATTGTGTCAGGTGATCTGAGCCAACTGTCGGCTTCTGTAAGTGTTCTGAGAGTGTTTAAGGTGGGTGAGGCTAAGCTGTGATGTTCATTCAGTAGTTTAGGTGTATTGAATACATTTTTGACTTACGGTTATTTTTAACCATTTCCCTGAACTCCCACATTCTGGAAAACTCTGAATTAATGAAGTCACACTGGCCACTTGATTAAAATAATGTGTAGATAGTTTTTATCAGGATGTGACCTACATGTCAGTGAGTCCAGAATTCCTGCAGAGAGGGTAGGATGGTGTTGGAGTGAGAAGGGTCATGCAGAACTAAAAAACACACTCTGGACTGTGTTACAATAACCCTAAAGTAACCAAAGGAAAGGGGAAGTGATGGGGTTAAGTGAAAAAGTCAGCCTATGGAGCTGTAGTGCAAACACCTTGAGAAGGTGTATTATAACCCTCAAACATTAATTTTCCACGATTAGGTTGCATTTTGGTACCATGTCTTCCATTTACAATGTGCTTCCAAAGAATATAAAGTAACAGCTGGGGCAAAGCTTAGCAAGAGAGACTGTCCCACTTTGGGTGATAGCAAAGGTTGAAAACATTTAGGTTTGAGATTTGGAGGCATTTAAATAGCATGGAATGTCTATTATCTATCCTAAAAAGCAGAACGAATCTGGGATATTGTGGACACAAATGCAGTTGGCATGAGCTTAAAAAAATTGCATGTGAGCTTCTTTCTAAGACCCAATAATCCCCTTGGGCAAAGTAAGGATTAGGCCTCCCTCACAAACAAGGGGGTGAGTTCGTTTTAGCTAAGATTCCTCAGCTGATGCCAAATTTAGCCAGGGACCTATTTTCTCCTGATGAATGACAATCTCCATTAACATTTTTAATGTCTTCCCCTCTAGGCAGGTCTAGGACAGGAGCAACTTATTTACATTTAGATGGGGGTCAGAAATCCTGGCTCCCACAGACCGAGGTCCCCAGGGACCTTCCAGAGCCAGTATCCCACCACCTCCTCCTATCTGTAAGACAGGAAGGGGTCTCATGGTAGAGCCTAAGGTAGGAGGACTCTAGGAGCCCAGAAAAAGCTGAACACAAACTCATTATGTTTTTGAAATAGCCAAGAAGATATGTTGACTAACATGTCATCTGTGCCCATGGCCTGAGCCTCTTTCTGGTTAGAGAAGTTCTTTAGAAAAACTCAGTCTAATTCTGTCATTCCTGAAGCCTGAAGAACCATTTCTTTCACACCATTCTCTGGGTCCTCTGTGCCTTAGTCTTTCTGAAGGGGTCCACGCAATGTCCTATATGCAGGAAATCATGTTTGGAGTTACGTATTGTATCCTTCCCCAAATCTTTGGATATTTGCAGTTTCCATTTTATTTTATTTTATTTTATTTTAAAAGATTTATTTGTACGTACAAGAACTGGGGTACAGGCCAGAGTTTTTTGTGGGGGGGGGGTGAGAGGGTTCACCAGAGACAGAGTGGGAAACAGGCAGATCGACTGATGCACACTGCTGAGGGGAGCAGCGGGCGAGTCAGGAGAGGTCTGCTGCGCCATGTGGGTAGCTCCCTGGCCAGGGGTCGAACTTGTGCTGCAGTGGCTGTGGTGAGCTTCATAGGTTGCGTCTTAACCCCTTGCGCCACCAGCGAGGCCCCTGCAGTTTCCCTTCTAAATGAATTAGAGCCAATCATCATACCACCATCAAGTCACACCAGCTGAGTGACATCCTGTGTTCATCTCTTTTTAGACCATTTTGAATGGTAGTAGCTCCCAGCATGCAGTGGTTCTCACATACCATGTCATTGTCCCCCACAGCGATGCCACAGGGCAGATAATAATACTCTGTGCCCTTTTTGCAGATATAGTCCTGAGACTCAGAGAACAATGGCCCAGAAACAGGCAGCTACCAGATTGGAATCCAGATCATGGTTTCAATCCTGTGTGTGTCCATGCAGTGAGACTAGAGGTCAGAAATGGTCTTTTATCCTATGGATTCCAACTTGGAGCCTGCATGTAGAAAATGCTCATCACTTGTTGATGGAGATACTCTGTGATTTAAGTTTTCTCACCTGGGATTTATCTTTCATGCTCTTGTCCTTGGTTCAAAGATTGTTAAAGGTAAAAGGAACCTTAAAGTTCATCTGTGCCAACCTCTTGATTTTACACATGAGAAAATTGGAGCCCAGAGATACTTGTGACTTGCCTGTAGCAGTAGAGAAGCCAAGTACAGGTCTCCTGGCTGGTCCAGTACTGTTTCCCTCTATAAGGTACATGCATATATGGGCATTTTGGTGCCTACTTAACCATCCAAACTCCTTTTTCCTAATGTTTTGTGGAAATAAAGTATTACCAGATCTATTTTCTTGTGTAACTTCCACCATGTTTTTCTTGTTCTCTTTTCTCTATGCTCCTCTTAGCATCAGTAGATCCTTTCCAACATGCTTCCCTAAAGGTCATAACCAGTACTGCCCATGCAGCATGGTCAGCGGAGCCATGTTCTGTTTGACCCGAACCATAACCTTCCATAAAGTTCCCATGATGCAGGATGTCAAGGTTGTTTCATGTGCACTTTGCTGTGTCTGTTTGAGCATCTAGGCACCTGGGTGTTGCTTGTGTTAGATTCTGTGCTCCCTCTTTATGGGCCCAGAAGACCAACAACATTCTTACCTGGTTCAGGCAGAGAACCAGCAACAAAATTTCACTTTGGAAAGACAACAATAGAGTGGGCAACTGAAGAGTGCCCAACAGAAGACTGTCCAATCAAAACACATTTTTATTAAATATTTATTGGGCATCATCTCTTGGAAGAGCACCATACCTGACCAAGGAGGGAAAGAGAAACCCCCAATAAGGTTAAGACTATTGCAGTGACTAGGCGCACAGGCTTCATTATCAGCCAGAACTGGATTCAAATTCCTGTTCCTCTAGAAGGAAATTCCAAGTCAAGACCAGGAATGCAGTCTGGGTGGCAGTGTTAAGGGGAGGGGGGTGGTGGTCTTCAAACGCTGGCCTTGTCATTTCTCTAGATCTAAAGACACCTGGATGAGAGACAGAGAGGAATCCCATGTGAATTTCAGTAACCTTCCATTTTCTTCTGAAGAAGCTTTCCTTGAAAGAAACTTTTGATAGTAAATGCTTGCCACATGTGTCAATGGACTTTTAGGATTGTAGAATCCAAAGTAGTCTGAAATGAACGAGGGTGGAGGTGAGACTTAGGGATCCTGCTTTCATTTGCTAGCTGCGTAGTTTACAAGCAAGTTCTCGGCCTTGGACTCGTACCAGGGACTTGGGGGACATGGAACGAGACACTTAAGAGAGACGCGGTGAGAGGTCTGTGGGGAGGTTGGCAATGGCAGCCTTTATTTTGACTTGGATTTTGATTTTGCTCCTTTCCTTCCTGACTTGCCTGGCCCCTTCTGCCGCTTTCCTGTGGGTCCCCATCAGAAGGTCCCTTAGACTGTGGAAAGTTTTCAGGCCTCAGTGGCTGTGCTTTAGGCCAACCCTGTTTGGCTTAGCATTTACCCGTGAGTGGATGGGGAACTTTTGGGTATTTAATTGGAAACTGTTTTAACCATATTCTGAATTTCTGTTGTACACTAATTGTATTGAAGTTCTTTTCTGTTGAAGGTTTTACACGTCAAGAGTGTTTTGTCTTTATGTGGCGGATGGCAGAACCCATTGAGAGCAGGAAGGTTTGGATATCCTGGGGATGCCCCTCATTCTGTCCCCTAACAATATACCTCTTTCTACTTGTTTTATTTTACTTTTTCTTTACCCTATAAGATAAGGATCATCACTGTCTCAAGTGATACGAAGTTGAACTGAATGTCTTTTTATTTTTTTTTTTTAAAGATTTATTTATTTGTGCATACAAGAGCTGGGGTACAGGCCAGAGATGGGGTTGGGGGAGAAGGGGTGAGAGGAGACAGAGACAGAGACAGAGCTGGGAGCAGAACAGGCAGACTGACTGAAACACACTGCTGAGGGGAGCAGCAGTGAGTCAGGAGAGGTCTTCGCTGCGCCATGTGGGTTGCTCCCTGGCTGGCCGGGGATCGAACTCGTGCTGCAGAGGCTGCAGATTGCTTCATAATGCTGTGCTTTTCCCATCAGTTACCTGGAAGCAGGAAGGCCTGGGGATAACCCCTTGCCCACCAGGCCCCTGAATGTCTTTTTAAAACACAGTTTCTACATTCCATGGACTCAATAAATTTTAAGTCTCCATTCTGTTGGTAGGATGTTAACATTTATTACCAGACACTCTTCTAAGTGCCTTATACATATTAATTCGTTCAAGGTTCACAGCTGTCCTTTGTTGCAGGTCTTATTATCCTTATTTATAAAGGAGGAAACCAAGACCTACCAGTTGAGTGGACTAGTAGGTGATAGAGCTTGAATCCAAGCAGCTGGCTTCAGAATCTTTGTTGCTCCTAACACTTTATACAGCTTGCCCCTTATCTGAGTTGTTTTCAGGTCAGGCTGAGTGTAACCAGGTTCTTACTCTAGTGGCAAAGATATCATCAATTTAACTAAAAGCCCTTCCCTTGTATGCAGGCCCTTATTTTTCTTATGTACTTATTCTAGGCTATCTCTGCCCTCGGGCTCAGTGGGTGGAGGGATTGAAGTCAAAAGTAAATCTGAAGCAGATAAAATATTAGTAGGTAGGTTAGGAGATTTGGCGAGTCATTTGGCTTTAGCTCTACCCACCCTTTTCCAGTCTTTAAGCAAGGTTGACGTAGAGGTCATTGGCTAAGATCTGGAGATAATTAAGCTTAAGGTTTCAGAAAAAATCAGAAGTATGCTGAATGCCAGTTGTGTAAACTACAAGTGGATCCACTCGAGAGGTTTTCAGGGGAAACCAAGTAGAAAAAAACAAGAGCCGGAAGTACAAATGGACACAGGGTGAAACACACAAAGCACAACCTACTTGTGGTGAAGGCATGCCTGGCCCTCCTGTCATAACCCAGCTGCCAGGCCAGGTAGATGAGCAGAAACAGGAAAGGTCTTTAAATATAAGTGGCCTGCCTGGGAAGGAGAGCACCAGATAGGATACAGGCCTGAGGGAATGCAGAATGAGCTTCCTAGATGGTAAATAATGATTTTAAAAGCAAAAAAGGAGAGTAATAAAGGGACAGTGACCCAGAAGGTTAAGTCTAAATATATAGGTCCCAAGAGGTCAGAAACACGAACAAGGGGCCTTTAAAGAAAGGGTAACTGAATGAGAATGTCTATGAAACCTTTGATAAATGCTCAATCATCAGTAAATGAAGGCAGCTCTGTTAGGCTAGGAACAGAAATCTGTACCTGGAGACATCAGTTCTTAAAATCTTCCTGCAGACCCTGCACCATCCTAGGACCCAGGCCTTCCTGCTTCCAGGCAACTGATGGGAAAAGTAATAGGGAGTCTGTGGCCATGACAGCCACCCGAGACTTGCTAATGGGATAGAGATGATCATTAGCCTAAAGACCTGCAGATAGACTGGAGCAGAGTAAAAAATCCTGGACACAACTTTTAACAAGGCACATTAGGAATACAAGTTCACACGTGCACCCAGCATAAATCCAAAGGAATTTCTCCAAAGGGCTCTGAGGACAATTTAGCTCTGAATAAAAGTACTTCTGTCTGCTTAATCTCAAAAAGCCTTCTGGCTGCTTTGAAGCATAGGCAGCAGAACAGTGCAGAACTGTATCAACTTGATCATACCCACTGTTTGTTGAAGTTCAGTCACAGCCCCCCAATCCCAGCCCGCTCCTCCATGAAAGCTGCCAATGATGTGCACCAAAAATTAGGGCCAGATTCTACTTTCACGAAGAAATTGACCCCACAACCTCATTTAGAAAGTGACTAAAAGAAAACAGAGCCCCATCTTCCCTGAGTCGTGTATTTCAAATAATTTAATGCCTTTAGGAGTTTAAGGGCTTAGTTCTCTTTTAGATGCAATACACAATTATTCATTTACAATCTTGTGTGGTTCCTTTTGTGAATCTGCATGTGTGTCTACGTTGAGCCTGGGTGTTTAATACAGAAGAAAAGCCAGCCATGGGCTCTGACCTTACTGAGCTTATCCTCTTGTGTAGGAGGTGGACTGTGTGTGAGGGAACAGTGTGGCCATAAGTAAAATAAAGGAAAAGACCAGATGCCTGTAAAGAAACTGCAGTAGACGAGGTGGTCTCAGAGGAGGTGATGTTTGGCCTGGGCCCAGAGTCTGAGTAGTCAGGAGAGTAAAGAATCTGGAAGAAGACTATTCCAAAAGGAAGGAACAGTTAAGTGTGAAAATGAAGAGGAAGGTGGTCTTGGGGAGCTCAAGGCGAGCAGGAGCCAGCTCACTGGAGGCCTCGCAGGCCAAGTTAAAAGGAATTGGAATTTTATCCAAAAGTGCAGCAGGAAGCTATTCAAGGGTCTTATTAGAAAATGATACAATCCATTTAGGTTTTTAGAAGGTTGTTCTGGCTGCTGGGTAGATGCTGAATTTGAGGGGGACAGAAGTGAAAGTGGCCAGTAAGAAAGCCCCTCCCTGCTGGAGGAAACACAACAAACAGGAAGAAAATGGTGATCTGACAGATAAACCAGATAAGGTTGTAACAGTCCATGCTGGTTTATTTTGTCCCCCTTAAAGGACAAAATAAAACTGTTCAAACTCAGTAGAAACCAGTATTTAAAATGATCTGGAGAGACATTTGAATAGACCCAGCCCAGCTCCTTGTACTCTTCCCTCTCACTCCCCATCACTTCCCCACTGCCCACGGTGATCTAGAGAACCACGGTAACAGAATGATCCAGAACTTTTTCTGTATGTACCAGGTAACACTCAGTTCAGAAAGCAGTTGACAGCTCTACTAGAGTACCAAATAGTAACTAGTAATTCACGAGGTATGAATATTGGGGGAGAGTATGGACAAAGGTGTGACTGTGCTCATCATAGGAAGGAGAATATGTACGTGGTTGATCTGGATTTGTTATTTCTTAATAATTTGTAGAAGAAAGATGACACCGGGATGGTGGATCCTAGAAACTTTTTAGATCCTACTAAACTTTACTTCTCTGGTCCGCTTCCTACCTTGTTACGCAGACTGGCGCATAGCAAGAAGCAACAAAATGTCCCCCCAGATGTCTCATTAGTTTTGCCAGGGAGTCAGCTCATGAATTAAAAGGAGATAGAAGGGAAGAAAGGTTACAGATCTGTTGAACATGGAGCAGTACTTCATTCAACAAATATTTATTGAGCAACCCGCTGTGCCAGGCACCAAGCTGGCCTGCTGGCCTTTGCAGAGGGGGGGCCAGCAAATAGGCGGTCAGACCAGCAGGAACTGCACTTTGAAATGCACACAGGTAGCAATGCGCTGCTCAGCAAGCACAGGGCGGGCACCTCACCCCACCTGCACGCAGAGGAAATAATGTCCAAACTAAAACCTGAAGAACAAGTATGGAGAAGCCAGGAGAGGGTAGTGGTTCTGAGATCTACAAGTAGCCTCCAGTGAAGGCTGGAGAGCCATCTGGCTCATTCCACTTGAAGCTGTTTCATTCATTCCAAAGCTTCTACAGTGTCCCCTTGGGTATTTTTAAGTGAAAATGATAACATGTCTAATTAATGGCCTTATCAGCATTATTTCCCACCCATTCTGACCAAATCTGGGTTATTCTAGGACTACAGAATTTAAGACTGAAAAAATTTGAAACTGCTAACCTGAAAGAAGGAAGAGTGAGTAGCTGTCAGTGATTTTAGTTCCAAGTGAGCCTGATTCCATGTGTGGTTTTAACTAAGATACGCAGCCTCTTTGTGTCTCAGCTGGTTCGTCTGAAAAATAGACTTTAAAAATACCGGTTCTCGCCTTCCTAAAGAAGCTATGAGAATAACTCCTGACATAAGGAAAAGCACATGTGTCCTATTGGAAAGACCGGGAATGACCTGCATGGTCATGTGGCATCACTGGCTGTGCCCCAGTGAGATCGAAGTGCAGGGCAGACGCGGGGGCTTGCGGTCTAGAGTGAGGCGGCCAGCATTGTCCCCTCGGGTGGGTGGAAGTGTGCATTCTGCAGGCAGCTGCTTTCATTGTGTAGATAAGACAACTGACCGGGAGAGAAGGGCAAAGACACCATTCCAGGAGGGGGGTCTTGGGATGATAATGCTTCCCAACACTCATTCAGGACTGTTTTCTGCCTACACTCACTATGGAACTTCTTTTCTTTAGAACATAGGAATTTGAAAATGTTTGTGTTCCAGATTATTACAAAAAGAGTGTAAGGCAAAAAAAAAAAAAAAAAAAAAAAAAAGTGATCTGGATGCTGGTGAGTCTAATGTATTTTCTCTAGTCTGTTTCCAGGCAGCCTACTCAGGGCCAGCCCAATGTCTGGGCACAGGAGGGGGCCCCAGCAAGGTGGGAGCTGGTAAAGATGAGCAGGAAGGCTGGGTGTGACTCAGACTTGGGGACACAGTCAGCAACTTGGGTTTCAGAATCCTCACACCCAGTTCCTCATTAGCTGGTCCCCTGGACAGCTGGTCCCTTGGCTGGTGAAAGGACAGCGTGTGGCCATGGGGGGCAGTGCCGACTATTGGTCTCTTCCTGCAACTGAAATGAACCTTGCTTTGAAAATCTTTAAAAAGATGACAGTCTCCTGTGTTCATGAGTCCATCTCTTTCCCATTTGCTTGTTCTCCAGCCCTTCATTGTGGAAATTCTGAGTTTTGAATAGCTTTACCAATTGTTCTCTAGAGAAATAGTACAGTTGGTCATTAACATGGTGATATATCTTCATAGTGGTGATAGGCAGACATCATAGCTGTTATTTGTTGTGGTTGAAATAAAGAAATCTTCACAGAAATGCAAGAAAACTATAGCTAACTCTTCAAAGGGCATACAATTATTGTACTTCCATGTTTACTAAATACTCAGTGTCTGTGTTGAAAACCATGGAAACCACAGTTGTCAGATCATGATATCATGTGATCGGGAATGCTTCTTGAATGCCTGTGATCTGTGTTTTCACCAGTTTCATACAGTAGTATTTTCATGCTTTATAAGGTATCGTGTGAACTTAATATTTTAATAAAACTGAATGATTTAGGGCCTCCCCTGGTGGTGCAGCGGTTGAGCGCTGGGCAGCAAAGCTGCACGCAGCCTCTGCAGCGCTGGTCCGATCCCCAGCCACCGGCAAGGGTCCCTCAGACCTCTCCTGCCGCGCCCACTGCTCCCCTCAGCAGTGTATTTCGTCAGTCTGCCTGTTCTGTTCCCCACTCTGGCTCTGGTGAATCCTCTCACCCTCCCACGCTTCTGACTATACCCAGTGCTTGTGTAAACAAATAAATAAATCTTAAAAAAAAACAAAAACTGATTTATAATGTGGTTAAAAAAACAAAACAGAACAGTGCACCCCTGAATCTGCATCCCTCGGAGCTCTGAGGAAGTAGGAGAAGGAAAGGAATGAGGAAAGGGCTCAGCCATCGTGCAAAACAGGCAGAGCCCACAGTGTGGTTTAGGCAAAACCTGGGGAGTTATTAAATACCACAAAGGATTTGTGGATGGCGGGCAGCGTAGTAACCTCAGGTGGGTGGAAGTGTGCATTCTCGAGACGGCTGCTTTCAATGTGTGGATAAAGACAACCGACCAACCAGGAGAGAAGGGCTAAGGGACCATTCCAGAAGGGGTCTTTCACAGTTGGGTCTGGAGGAGACTTGGAAAGGAAAGCTTGCTGTCAGATGGGTTATGCCAGTGAGTGGTCTTGGGGTGCTCCTTACATCCATATATTCCATAGTGAGATGCGTTTGAATTGACTTGCCCCCTCTGTGTAAGTCGGATGGCCGGTGCGCTTGGTGCTTTGGAGGCTGTGTGAGAAACTGAGGACCACATGATGAATTCTGCAAAAGGCTTTGACATGTTAATTTCCTGGCCAGGGCTCTTCTTGCTACTATTTCCAGCATAAATTAGGTCTTTTTAGCTGTGTCTAGTTTGCATAACATCTTAGCTGAAAGGAGCTCTGAAATGAAGGTATGATATGTGGTATACAGAGAAAACAAACATGAACTAAATGAAACAAAAATAAACTTTTAGGCTATAAAATGAATTAGTGGTTACCAGAAAAAAAAGGGAGAATAGGGATGGGTAAAATGGGACAAAGGGGACAATTATATGGAGAAGGGTAGAATTGCACTTTACGTGGTGAGCTTTTTTTTAAAGATTTATTTATGCATACAAGAGCTGGGGTACTGGCCTAGTTGCAGTGGTGGGAGGATTCACCAGAGACAGAGTGGGGAACAGAACAGGCCGACTGACAGAAATACACTGCTGAGGTGAGCAGTGGGCGAAACGGGAGAGGTCTGCTGCACCACGTGGGTAGCTCCCTGGCCGGGGATTGAACTTGTGCTGCAGTGGCTGCGGATAGCTTCATAGTGCTGTGTCTTAACACCTTGTGCCACCAGGGAGGCCCCTACGTGGTGAACTTAATGTGAAGCCATGTGTTGGTTTTCAATGATGTACACCTGAAGCTTATATAATGTAATGCAATGTTGCCTCAATAAAAAAGTAAAATTGAATAAAAGAAAGGTGTTATAGCAAGAACTTTCCTCAAAGAAGGAGAGAGCCACCATATGTTCCAGCAATCCCACTTCTGGATATCTATCCAAACAGTCGAAGACCATTAACTTACAAAGTTATGTGCACTACACTACACTTTTTATTGCAGTGCTCTTTATAATAGCTAGGCTCTAGTAGCCTCCTAAGTGTCCATTGATAGACTGGGCAAAGGAGATGTGATATATACACAATGGAATACCATTTGGGTATAAATCAATGAAAAATTGCCATTTGCAGCAAAATGGAAGGGGATTCAGGGGGACTATGCAGAGCAAAATTAGAAGGAGAAAGACACATACTAGATTAATTCACCTGTATGTGTAACATAAAGAAACAAAGCAGGTGAACAGACAAATAAAATAAACTAGTGGACACTGTCAGCAGAACTGAAACTATCAGAGGGGAAATGGATCTGGAGTGGGAGCAAGGATACAGGGCATCTAATGGATGGGTGTTTTGTTTAAAATAAAATAAACAAAGATGTTATGGTAAAACAACAATGAAAGCAGTTTTTTTAAGCACATGCCAAATATATGTAGTCTACTGGACTATAAATAGGCATCTAGGTACTTCATTGCAACTCTGCAAATATAATGGCTAATTTCCCCTCTGCTATTTGAATATATACCAGACTCTATTTTAAATGCTTGACCTGAATCACTGTAAGTTGCTCAACAACCTTATGAAAGTGGTTGTTCTTTTGCACCCATTTCAGAAATGAGAGCTGAGGCACAAAAAGGACAGAGGCACAGAGCTGGTGGGTGGGTAGAGCCAGGTTTCTAGCTCAGGAGAGGGTAACCCCAGAGCCCTTGAGCACTCTGCCCCGTATTTCCACTTTACAGATGAGGTTCCTGAGACTCTGAGCTTACTTGCTTGGTGTCACTCAGTTCATAAATGGCAACCTCAACCAGATCTTCAGACATCAAGTCTAGGGTTATACTAAGTGTATTCAAAGCAAGGAAACCTAAATCTAGTGAAAAAAGTGGTCACAGAAGGAAGAGATGGTGCTTAGATAATTACTAAGGTAAAGATGAAAATGGTAGTTGGGAACTAGAAGCTCCCTGTTGACTCCCTGTGCATCTCTCTAGCATGTCTTGTAATAAAAAGAAATCAACTATTTGTAATGCCTCCCCCTCTCCACCAAGGCTGATGCAGAGCAGTAACTGCAGTTTACATGTCTCCAAATTCCAGCTAATAGGGTTTCATTTGGGTTTCAGAGGCTAAGAAAGTTCTTGAAGACACACTGAAAACACCACTAGAGCAGAATGGTACAAACCCACTTCAAAACCTGATGCAAGGTCTTGAGGTCTGGTCAAGAGGACTCCAGCAGGGTGTGACTGGGGCATTTGGAAGTTTGGGAGCCAGGACTCGCCTAAGGAGAAGAACTGCCTTTTCCCATGGCGGAACACATTGGTCATGCAGGGCTTAAAATTTTTCTCTGACTCCCTGGGAGTATGGAAGAAAAGCACTATGGGAATGGCACTGGGGACTAGGGGGTAGGAGGGTGGATTTAAATGGACACACAAAAGGCTTGCCTCCAGCGCAGTGGAATCCAAACAATCTGAAATAGCTCGGGCTCAGGGGTGGCATGTGCTTTTGAGCTGCCACCCACTGAAGAGAGAGGCCCGCTCCATCGGGAGGTCGCGCTCTCTAAGTGAAACTGAGAAGTAAGGCCGCAGAGACTGTTTTCAGGGAACCACCTCATCTGACAGCTTGCTCCAATGAGTCCAGTTTTTCCCATACTTACTGGCAGATGCTGAATTTGGGGGGCGTTCCCCTTCCTAATACCTAATGTATCTTTCTTTCCCCTAGTTGGAAAATCTGATCTTATAAGATTGGGAAATACACTTACTGCTTCACAGAAAAATAGGAAAGGATTCACCAGTAGTGGATTCACCAATGGATGGGGGATGCAGGCTTAGAGACCTGCCTGCCCTGGGTTAGCTATATAATTAGCTGTGCTGCTTTGCTCTAGCTGAGCATCAGTTTTCACATATTTTTCTTTGTCGATTTATTTGTCATGATCATCTCAGTCAGTTTCTTGTTTTCCTGTTTTTGCCAGAGATGTGTGTGCAGATACTGGCACCTCTGATTCCAGCCCAGAGCCCCTCATCTCTGACCCCCAGCACAGGAAAGCAGCATGGCCAGGAGTTAAGCTTCGGCTGAAGTACAGGTAAGAGGCATAGAAAAGGACTGAGTTGCTGAAAGAGGTAATTGGGGCCAAAGTAGTTCCAGGCATAGGCTAGTTGGGAAAGTTAAGGGGGTTCTGACAAGTATCAATAGATCAGATGGAAGCTCTGAGTTCAGAAGGATAATCAGCTTAATGGCAGCTTTCAAAGTAGGTTCTGAAGAGCACGAAAGTTCCTGAAGGTAATCGGAGGGTCCCTTAATCATTTGATCTCACTATATTTTAAGCATAAACTCACAACTGTTTTTAAAACTATAATTTAAAATGCTCAAAGTGATATATAAACATCTTTGGTTTTGGTCGTGACTAAATGTGTTAAATGGTTCAAGAGTAAGTCATCTTTGAACTGATACTCATTTAAGATTTCTCTTGTCGTTGCTAATTGGAAAATGTCCTGAGATTACCAAGTTAACTTAATAAAAATGTGCAGCTATGTATCTGTGCTTCCTGTGTGATAGGTGATGTGCTGGGCTCTGTGTATCTCATCACACTCTCATACTGGCCCTGTAGCTTTGCACTTGTGAGGGCATTCAACTAGGAGACCGTTGATTGAAATTCAGGCAGTTTGAGCTCATAGCCAGTACGTGGTACTGCCATAACATTCAGCTAATGGGACCCACTTCCTAAGACAGCTGTAGAATTCAATGAGATAACCCTCTTACACTGCTCGTGGGAATGCAAACTGTACCAACCACTATGGAAAGCTGTGTGGAGGGTCCAGTGATTCTTCTTGGAATCTACCTAAAGGATACAAAAGCATTAATTTGAAGGGAAACCTGCATTCCTGTGTTTTTTGCAGCACTGTTTACAACAGCTGAGATATGGAAACTACTGAAATACCTAAAAACACAGATGAATGGATCAAGAAGATGTGCTGTAGATATACAGTGGAATACTACTCAGTAATCAAATAAGACAAACTCATGCCATATGCAGCAATATGGACAGAGCTGGAAGGGACTATGCTAAGTGAAATAAGGCAGAAGGAAAAAGAAAAATATCAGATGGTTTCACTTACAGGTGGAAAATAGGGAAACAAAGGGTCAGGGATAAGACAAAACTGGCAGGCAAACCATAGATCTGCGACATCCAGCAGGGGAGGGAGAGGATGGGAAGTCAAACTCGGGGAGGTAAGAGCACAAGGGACTGGTGGTGATGGCTGATGGGTGATGTGGTGGTGGGGACTACACCTGAGGGGAGAAATCAAATACTGTACAAAAATGAACGATGATGTAAGAAAATAAAAGTGGTTTTTTTTTTTTTTTAAAAATATTCAAAGCACTTAGCACAGAGTCCAGTCACAGTGAAGGAGAAATAGGGGAAACAAATTTTAGTAGTGGCAACATAATGGAGGCAGTACAATGGCAGTTATCATTCTCATCACCATTTTCATCTTTAGCAGGCAAGTCTGCGTGCCAGCATGAAAGTCAGTATAACATAGTGCGTAAGAAAGGATCTAGGGAATTAGACTACTGATTGATACATTCCCATCCTAAATCCTGCCTATTTGTTTTTTACATTTCATTCTGAAATAATTTTAGATTCATCAAAAAACTTTGGAGATTTATCATACACCCACCATCCAACTTTCCCTAATGTTAACAACTTTGTAACCATAGTACAAACATCAAAACCAAGAGATTAGTATTGGCATAAAGCTACCAGCTACAGACTGTAAGACTTTATAGACGTTTCACCAATTCCCCCTACCTAGGTCCTTTTTCTGCTCTAGTCTCCTACATTTTGTCAAATAGCATGTTTCCTTAGACGCATTTAATGGTGATCTATCCTCAGTCTTTCCTTGTCTTTTGTGACCTTGATACATTTAAAGAATATGGGCCAGTTATGTTGTGGAATGCCTTCTGTTTAGGTTTGTCTCAAGATTAAATAAAGTTAGACTTTTTTTTTTTGGCAAGAAGCCACAAAAACAGTGTGTCTCGTCAAAATTACATTTTATTGATGTATTTTATTAGTGTTGATATTAACTGAGATTACTTATTTAAGGTGAAGTGTACTAGGTTTCTCCACTGTGAAGTTACTGTTTGTCTCTTGATGATTAATAAATACCTTCAGGGAGATAACTTTGAGGCTATGCAAATATCCTGTTTCTTCTCAAACTTTCCCCCACTGATTTTAGCGTCTACTGGTAGATATTGCCTGTGTCAATTATTGCTGTAATATTCTAAAGATGGTACCTTATTTCCTTCATTCCTTTTATATGTGTTAATTGGAACTCTTCTGAAAGGAAAAGTTGTCTCTTTTTGCTATTCATTCACTATAACAGTAAGAATACCTAACTGTGGGTTATAATTCAACACTACTGTTACTGATTTTATTGCTTAAATTATTCTAGCTTTGCTTACTGGGAGCTCTCTCAAGCTGGCTGGGGTCTAAATCCTGTCTTGAAATAGGGAAAAAGGAGTGGCACCATCTTATTCTTCCATTAGAGAGAGCAGTTATAATGTGCTCATCCTCTTAGTAGTGGAAGTTGTGCTAGTCTATTTCGTGACAGGTCCCAGAAGCCTGTATACCAACACCTATCTTGGAAATAAAAAGGTGCCGGGTCACCTCATGAGCCAATTCCAAGTCCAATGGGTCACAGAGGGGGGTGTGTGTGTTTGTGTGCGTGTGTGTGTGTGTGTGTGTGTGTGTGTGTGTGTATCCTTTTTCATGAAGAAAGTAGTCAGGAAGTGTTTTTCACTTATTTATAAGAAAAAGGAAACAGCAAAAGGAAAAAAAACTTCCTCCCCCAGATGTATAAAAGGACCAAGTAACCAAGTTAAAGAAAGACACTCCTAGTGACCCAGGACCTAATAGTCTTACAGATCCAATTCTGCCCTTTCTTTCTTTCTTTTTTTAAAAAGATTTATTTATTTATGCATGCAAGAACTGGGGTACAGGCCAGAGGTGCACAGTGGTGAGAGGATTCACCAGAGACAGAGTGAGGAACAGAATAGGTGGATCTACTGAAATACACTGTTGAGGGGAACAGCAGGTGAGACAGGAGAGGTCTGCTGTGCCATGTAAGCAGCTCCCTGGCCAGGGATCAAACTCATGCCTCAGTGGCTGTGGATGGCTTCATAGTACTGAGACTTAACCTTGTGCCACCAGGGATGCCCTGCCCTTCCTTTCTTGTTCAGCTTCCTGAATTCTCTTGTATCTAATTTGTCAATCAGAATTCATATCATCTAATTTATCTTGGCTGACACGTCTCCCTAAAATCTGTTAAAGCCCCAGGCTAGGGTAGTTCAATGAGTTCATAAAGATAGCAAAATGTTCTAGCTTTTTAAGCCAGTGCTTTTTTCTAGCAATTCCTTATCCCTTCCTCATCTTCCACTGCCATTATTGTAATAACCATCTGATGTGATTATTAACCACTTACCATATGTGGTGATAACATACTCTGTGAACTAAATCAAGAGGAATGGCTAATAGAAGCTCAGGGATTGACTTCTAACTTGTTCTCAATTGGACAGCAAGGTTGGTTCAGCTGGCGCTTTAACTTCCCTTGGCAATGAGTTCTGTCCTCTGCTGACTTAGTGTCTCAGGACAGTGGATGTTGACATAAACCCTACTTCAGTAACCTCCCCAACTGTAGGATGCTTAAAGCCATTAATGCTCTTTTTTTTTTTTTTTTTTTTTTATAGAGGCATGCTTTATTTATTTGTTTGCTGGTTTGTTTGTTTGTTTTGTTTATACATGCACTGGGTACAGTCAGAAGCGCGGGAGGGTGAGAGAATTCACCAGAGCCAGAGCGGGGAGCAGAGCAGGCAGAAGGACCGAAGTACACTGCTGAGGGGAGCAGCGGGCGGCAGGAGAGGTCTGCACGCCATGTGGGACCCTCCTCTGGTGGCCGGGGAGCAGCCGGGGATCGAACCGGCGCCGCAGAGGTCGCGGGCAGCTTCGCAACCCAGCGCTCAACCGCTGCGCCACCGGGGAGGCCCATTAATGCTCTTTTGCAGACAATTGCATTTTTGCAAATGTGGGAGGGTCCAGGTTTAGCAAAGATCATTTAAGGAAACTGAATTCAGTTGCATGCATTTATCAGCAGACGGTTTTCCTTGTTCTCCTCCTCCTCTTGCCCACAAAACAGAGTTCTGGCATTTCTAAGCTGCACACTATTGTCCAAGAGGCAGGTCCTTCTCAGGAAGAACTACTAAGGTCACCCTTCTCTAATTCTCTCTTATAGAACAGGCATTGAGTTTTAATTGGCCAATTTATGGAGATGACTGGAAACCAGTATCCCTCCCCCAGGCATCAAGCTTAGCGGGTGAGTTCAGGGCGGTTTAAGTTGTCAGGCTGAGGTGGGTGGGACTGCTGGGAAGCTCTGCAGCCCTGGAGGAGCAGAAAGAACCATGGCAGTGAAATGGCTCTTTCCTTCACTCCTGAGTGTAACATTCATTTAGCCAGAGGCTTGTTGTCTAGGATGTTCCTGTTTGCCACAAGGTAAGCCCACTATGATGTGAGAATGAGATTTAGAATCTCTCATTGTAGGATTCTCAGCCAGCAAGACATTCACAGGTATCTTTTAACATTGTGCTCTGCTTATAAAGAAAAATAGCCAATTACATGCTCAGTTTAACCTTGTTTCTCTAAATAGCCATGAAAATTCTCTTAATTGGAGCACCTCGTTTAACTCAGTGTATGGTTAATATTTGTGTAGGAATATTGAGTCATTCTCCTTTATGTCAATGCAGTACCTGTATTTCTTATAATGTGCATATGTAAAGTGGGTTTTTATCTCATAGCAAAAACTTTGTGTTATGTGCTTTGTGGTTTTATTTCTCCATTATCCTGGGGAATTTCGGAGTAACTTTTTCTCACAAGGATTTTCTCCTTACCTATGTACTAGTACCAAAATTCTTCTCTTTTGCCAACATTTGTAAAAAGAAAAGGAACCTGTGAATATAGTCATAGTTTTAAAGCAGAGATGCAGTCTTCTCATTCAACTTTGAGTTTATAGTCTGACATGAAAAGAAGTATCGATTGAGATAGCCAATGATGCATTGACTGTTGAAGGTTTAAATACTTGATAATCATTTCTCTTATTCACAAAAATCTGAGGTTAGCTTTTATCCATATGTGATCTTGATTCAAAATTACCATTCAGAGTTATGTTTAATGCCATTGCTTGCTTCTGGAAATGCTTTTACTTAAAAGAAAATAGGACATGGTAAAGAATACTGGGATGCACAGTCTTGGTAATGGCCTAGATGTTAAGGTGATTTGAGTATCTATCTTATTGTTATGGACATCTTATTAAGAGTAAAAGGCAAACAAGAAAATATGAATTGCTAATGTTGCAAAATACATATATAGAGAGAGGGATCACAGGGCTGGTTTTTTTGAGTTTTATTTGGCATTCTTTCATATAAAATGAATAAGAGAGAGCATTCTTCTGAATTTTAAAATTTTCTCCCCAACAGAGTCAGATTATATGTGAATGGTAGTAGTGGTTTAACCCCTCCTTGTAAAATTTATTATGGAAATAATTTGTAGGCAGAAACTGGGGAGCTCTGGAGCAAGTATTCATAAAGCTTATAGCTTCTTACCTTAAAACCTTCACTCTTTTGTTCATTAATGTTTAAGTAATATTTTAAAACTTTGTTTTTAATCAACAGTCTTTGTGCAGTGTTTTTAAAATAGATTCTCCTTTGACTGTTAAGTTTTTATCTGAAATTAGCATTTTCTGTCCTTTCCTTGGTCCTCTTGTGGCCTTTGGCTTCTTATTTATGGCTCTTGCTATAAATGAAAAAAGAAAGTAAAATAGAAAAGAGGAAAAACAATACGATGCATCGAACTTCCTCCAAAAGAGAATTCCGTTTCCTTAGTGTTGAAGGTTGGACAGGGTGTTTGTTTGTTTGGATTTAATGCAATAATATTTAGGAAGAAAATCTTACTTAAAGTAAGGTTTTTGTTTCATGAAAATAAAAATCCTTTCTTCACTTATTTTTGCCAGTAAAATTTAATGTATACTTTGGCATCATATAAAAATTAATTCACTTGATTTGGAAATAATCTTTTTTTTTTTAAGGATTTTATTTTTGTGTAGAAGAACTGGGGTATAGGACAGAGGTGAGGGGGCGTGAGAGGATTTGCCAGATCAGAGTGGTGAACAGAACAGGCAGACTGACTGAAATACACTGCTGAGGGGAGCAGCCGGCAGTGAGGAGAGGTCTGCTGTGCCATGTGGGTCACCTCCCTGGCTGGGATAGAACTCAGGCCATCCGGATGGGCCCTTGCAGTGGTAGCACTGAGACTTAACCCCTGGACAACCAGGGAGGCCCTGTTTTGGAAATATCTTGATTGGTATTTGGACTCTTCTAAATCCTCAAAGGACAATCTTCAGTGGGAATGTGCAATGGTGGGGTTTCCTCCAGCTCACCCCTTAGCCCTGTAGGGATGTAGACCTTTTACTCTGCCCTGCTTTGCTGCTCCTAATTTGTCCAACAGGAGCCCTCGAGAAGTGTCCCCAAGCAATTTCTCCTGCCAAAAAAGCAATAGTAATTCAGGAACACACAATATTTTTATTTGTCTACTATTTGACCCCCTCTGAGACCCATGAGAATGTTTGTGTGGAACTGTATTTATCTGTGTATAGATGATAAAAACCCACTCTTGTGGAAGTGATTTATTGCAGTTCTAGTAGCAGATTCTGTGACAGAAAAGGAGTAGAAAAGAAAATTCTAAAGTCATATCTGATATCTAAAGAAACTGGTGAATGTCCTCCATCCTTCCCCAGCTATCAAAGGTCTGGTTCCAGATTGAGAGTTGAGAAGAAATTATTGATAGAGTTTATGCTATTCTAGCTATGCTATGCTTTCTATTGTAATTGATTAGATGTCAATGAAAGAAAAAGGTGAATGTTACGAATCAAAGATGTTAACAGTGTTTCATATCAACTTCTGCCATGATTTATATGCAAACATATAAAAGGAGGTAGATAAGGAGGATGACTTTTATAAATATTTTATACATATACATTATATAATAAATGACTCATAAAAATTATGTTTAATAATTTTGAAAATAGTGTTGACACACACAAAAATAAGACACAAGCTTTATTCTGATTCCTCATTGTATGACAGTGAGTGGAAAAGGGTAGAAGGGGGAAACTGAGAAAAAGAACATTTGAACATCATTACCCACTGGAGACTAAGTGAAGAATGCCCTCTGCCATTGCTAGCCCCTCTCTTTTATGGTAATAATTTTGTGTGTTCACCAGTAAAATTGAATCTTTAAAACAGTGTTTCAAAATGGAAAGGGATGGAAAGGACATAAAGTAGTAGTCAAAGGATGGAGGGGCCAAGGGTAGAGAATGGTGTAAAATGTCTTACTAGGAAAGGTTTAAGCAAATTTTAAATATTAGAGTCTCTTGTCTGTGAACAGATTTCGCTCTCATGATTCAGTTGTCAAAGCCAAAAGTGCCCAGGGCATATTATCAGGATGTGACATTTATAAAGAACTTTTCTTCCCAGAAAGGACTATTTGTTGCTATCAGGTTTTGTTATGTAACACGTGCCTTTCTACCCACTGAACCACCTTTTTAAGGTACAGGTATTAGTGAAACAATTATAAAAGGCTTGGAAAGATTTGCTTGTTAGATTTTTCTGTGAACCCAGAAAGTCTGAGGTATGGCCTTGAGGAGGCCAGTAGTCATAGAAACTAAAAGTTAGAGATGCTGTAAAAGGCTAAAGGATTTCTCAAAAACAGTGTTTCTGTCAGCAGTAAAAGCAACAATTACCACCGTTTTTACATTATGGAAGATAATGGACTTTTTCAACTCTTAAAAATTCTTGAGAGCATCTGTTTCCTGTGAACATGTAAAAAGCATATCTCCGTATGAGTGATTTTTATTATTCTGTATGAAGAGCGTAAGTGAAACAGTGTTATGGACACAGCTCAGGTAGTCTTACTTGGTTACAGTTTTCAGTTGCTGGACGTTTTCTCATTAGTATTTGGGGTCTGTATTTTTTTGGTAAGCAGAAAAAGCTTAGTCATTGTTCAAATATGAATTATCTGTTCTGTCCTAAAGAAGATATAATACAATCCCCCTCAAGTTACTTGTACAGTGTAATTGTTCATGTTGAGTTTTTTTTCTCAACATGCAAAATGAGGCAATTTAGCAATAACTATCAAACTTGCAAATGTATTACTTTCCCCTGAACCATCAATTCCTTTTCTAGTAATTTCTGAAGACATGATGACATACATAGAAAACAATATATGGGTATGCTTAGTCATTTAAGCATTATTTGTAATAGCAAAAGTTGGGAAATCAAAGCATGTCTACAGCAGGGATCTGGGTAAATATGATACATGCACACAGTGGAAAATATTAGGCAGCTAAAAGGAAGAAAAGGTATGAGGAAGCTCTGTCAGCACTGATTCAGATGACCTCCAGTTTGTATTGTTAAGTATAAAATAACCGAGGATTAGGTCATAGCATTTAGTTCCTTTTATGAAATAGCAAGTATGAATATTTGCTTATATTTGTATAACGAAACACTGGAAAAGATACAAAGTGATGAACCCCAGTGGTTAGCAGTAGCAAAATGTAGAAAAATGGGGGACGTGGCTGGAAAACATGGAAGCTAAGACTTTTTAGTGGCTTTGATCTTTTTTTTTTTCTTAATTGTATAAATCATCTGTTCAAAGAACAAGTGAAATAAATATGGGTAAAATAATAAAATTGGATCAGTGTTGCCGGTGAGTGCATGGATATCCTTTATATTCATTTGAATACATTTGTAATTGTTTAATAATTTTAAAAATAGATGGGGAGAAAATAGCATTGACACACAGAAAGAACCTTAGGAAACACGCTTTATTCCCAGCTAAGCAGATGGTGTTCAGTTATTTTATCATGAAGACCTTCAACCCCCATCCTAGACATATCAATTCAAATTGATCTGATTTGCAGAAAACATTGGTATATATTTTTTCTTTTTTGCGGGGGGGGTGGTGGGGGTCTTGGAGTAGAGCCTTGTTATAATGGGTTTGTAAGTAGATGAAGAAGTACAATGTTTTATTTGGTAGTGCTGGCCATCTGAGTATATATTTTTTAAAGATTTATTTACACATACAAAACCTGGGTTACAGGCCAGAGTTTTGGGGGATGAGAGGACTCACCAGAGACAGTGGGGAGCAGAATAGTAGATCCACTGAAATACACTCCTGAGGGGAGCAGCAGGTGAGCCAGGAGAGGTCTGCTGCACCATGTGGGTCACCTCCCTGGCTGGGGATCGAACTCATGCTGCAGTGGCTGTGGAGAGCTTCATAAGTTGTGTCTTTTTTTTTTTTTTTTAATTTTATTTTTATCTTACCCATACAATTACAACTCCCTTATTTTGACCCCAACCCTCCTTTCCCCGCCCCCCACCTCCCATAGAGTGTCTCTGGTTCATAGTTTGTTGATTTTGATATTTTCTTTCTTATAGTTATTCTTTTTCCTAGTCCCTTATTTAAGTTTTCTAGATTCCTGCTATGAGTGAGACCATCTGGTATTTTTCTTTTTCTTTCTGGCTTATTTCGCTGAGCATGATCCCTTCCAGCTCCATACATGTTGCTGCAAATTGCATGTGTTTATCTTTTTTGAATGCTGAGTAATAGTCCATGGTGTATATGTACCACATTTTCTTGATCCAGTCATCTATTTTTGGGCATTTGGGTTGTTTCCAAAGCTTAGCTATTATAAACAGTGCTGCTATAAACATAGGGGTGCAGGTGTCTTTGGAATTGATGTTTCTGTGTCCTTTGGGTAAATACCTAGGAGTGTAATTGCTGGATCATATGGAAGCTCTATGTTTAGTAGGTCCAGAAATCTCCACACAGTTCTCCATAGTGGTTGGACCAGTTTGCACTCCCACCAACAGTGCAGGAGAGTTCCTTTTTCTCCATACATAGGTTGTGTCTTAACCCCTTGCACCACCAGGAAGGCCCCTGTCTGAGTATATTTTGTATTCTTACCCTTTCACCATATTTCAGTTGCTAACTAACATGGTTTTATAATGTTAGTGGACCAGGAAGAACCTACTTAAAGTCTCAGTCATAAAAGTTTATCAAAGAATAACATGAACAAAAACATGATCTCTAGCTCTCAGAATCTTGTTTGCTATTTTTTTTTAAAGATTTATTTATTTATGCATACAAGAGTTGCGGGAAGTGAGAGGATTCACCAGAGACAGAGGGGGGAGCAGAACAGGCAGATCGACTGAGAGCACTGCTGAGGGGAGCAGTGGGTGAGACAAGAGAGGTCTGCTGCGCCATGTGGGTCACCTCCCTGGCCAGAGATCTAACTTGTGCTACAGTGGCTGCAGATCGCTTCGTAATGCTGCGCCTTAACCCCTTGTGCCACCAGGGAGGCCCCCTCTCTCTTGTTTTCTAAGTTGTGGTTGTCACCTTCTGCACTTATCCAAAGCAGACCAGTCATCCATGGTCATCTAAAGTCCCACTCCACCCAATGCCTTTTGACTAACTTCATTCTTGATCACTGACAGCACCACATGAGCTTTTTAGTTTTTCTGTCTAAAGTGTCCCCCCAAACCTTCATAGTCCAATATGATTGGATGATTTCTATCATCTACTTTTCACTCTGTTCTGCTTCATGAAAACCCCAGATTCATTCCTCCCTCAAGGACTTTGCATTCATTGTTCCTTCTATGCCAAATGCTCTTCCCCCAGCTCTTTTCATGTTGAGTTTTTCCTCTTTGTTAGATCTTTGTTGGAATGTCACTCTCAATAGGCAGACCTTGAACTAAATCAGCCACACTCAACATTTCCCAGTCTTAATTCCTTCATAGTCCTTATAAATATATGGACATATCTATTTGCTTACTTGCTGTTGTCTACTCTTGTCTACCCCACCTCACTGTGAACTGTGTATTGCCTACAAGTTAAGCCGTCTCTGGAGATAGCTACATGAGTTTAACTGTCAACACTGCAGATCACTACCTTTGTGATTGTGGGTGAGTTGCTTTGCCTCTCTTTTTTTTAAAGATTTATTTATTTATGCATACGAGAACTGGGGTGCAGGCCAGAAGTCAGGGGGGTGAGAGGATTCACCAAAGATGGAGTGGGGAGCAGAACAGGTAGATTGTCTGAAATACACTGCTGAGGGGAGCAGCAGGCAAGTCAGGAGAGAGCTGCTACACCATGTGGGTAGCTCCCTGGCTGGGGATTGAACTCATGCTATAGTGACTGGGGATAACTTCATAGTGCTGACACTTAACCCCTTGCACCACCAGGGATGTCCAGTCTCTTTTTTTAATGACATTTCCTCAGTAGCCCTGTATCATCCTTTTGTATCATCCCAGAGCTGCAACTATAGTCAGCAAGGTGAAAGCACATAGTTGGTGATCAGTGGACATTGCTTGAAATACCTGAACTGCATTATTACCGATTTCTCACAAATATGCTTCACATTCCTAAGTCTCTGCGTTAGGGCAAAATCATCTAAGAAGGACATGGTGTCACTTGCTAGTTCTAGTTTCATCAGCCTACACATCCCACACAGTTAAGCTTCCTTGTTTGTGGTTAGGAATGCAACAAAAGGACTTTGTTTGAATCACACCCACACACAAAATTTAGTTTGCTCAATTTTAAAATTAATCATTTTCTGACTCTTTATGATATGCTCATGATGTAATGTACTTTAGGAAAATATTTCTTTATCTTCTTAAAGATCAAAGTGATCTCAAAATATAAAAGCATGCCGTGCTCTTTAGGAATGCCTTTTATTAAATTATTTGCAGCCTTGAAAAAGTCAAAGTTATTTTGACTTTTTTTGGTTCTCTCAAGATACAATGAAGTATATTTTCAAAATGGAAGGCTATTTTTAAAATACTTTGCTTTTTTAATAGGCAAGACAAGGACATAGTACACAATTTGAAAGTTACGAAAAGAAATACCATGTAAATAAGTTTTCCTCCTCAGAGGGAGTCAGTTTCCAATTTCTTAAAGGATCCTTCCAGAAATATTCTTGACATTAATAAACCTCCAAGTGTATGTTTTCACCCACAGACTGTAGGATACTGTCCGCATGGTGTGTATCTTAATGTTGTCATTTAGCCATATGTTTTGGAGATATTCCCATATCAATATATATATAAAGCTATTCCGTTCTTTTAATCACCACATAAGTATTCCAACAATGTACTGCACTGACTTAACTAGTCTGCTAGTGATAGGCATTTAGGTTGTTTTTCATCTTTGGATAGACACATTATTTGAAAAAAAAGGTTTGCTAGGGCCTCTCTGGTGGTGCAAGGGGTTAAGCACCGCACTACGAAGCTGTCCACAGCCTCTGCAGTGCGAGTTTGATCCCTGGCCGGCCAGGGAGCTACCCACATGGTGCGGCAGACCTCTCACCCGCTGCTCCCCTCAACAGTATATTTCAGTTAGTCTGCCTGTTCTGCTCCCCACTCTGTCTCTGGTGAATCCTCTTACCCCCTGCACCTCTGGCCTGTACCCCAGTTCTTGTATGTATGAATAAATAAATCTTTCAAAAAAAATGGTTTGCTAAATGTTGCCAAGGTGCTTTTCATTCAGTTGGTAGCTGATTTATACTCCCCTCAACAAGGCCTGAGAATCGATGGCTGTATTTGCACATCTCTTTCATTGTTCTTTTTCTTCATTTCATCATTTAACTCTGCAGTATGGAAGGAGCTTAGAAAACAAAGATTATCTCTGAAGATAATCTTCTAACACATGTTCAAAAGAAGAGGGTTTCTTTTTAAGCATCTTATTTATTTTTTCTTTTTGTTTCAAAAATCACCTTTTTTAATAAGTAATTTTTAAATATTTTACATCATTCATTTTTATTTTTTTTATTTTATTTTTTACATCATTGTTCATTTTTAAACAATATTTGCTTCCCCCACCCCCTCAGGTGTAGTCCTCATAGAGCTTCCTTCCCTAATGCACCCGTACACCATCACCTCAGTCCCCTGTGCTCCTCCCTCCCTCCCTCTGATCCCTCTCCCTCCTCCTTCCCTGCAGGATGTCTCTGGTTTATAATTGTCTGTTTTTGCTTTGTTGTGTTTTGTGCTGTTACTATATTTTTACACTGATGTCTTATTTGGGTCCCCTATATTCCTGCTATAAGTGAAACCATCTGATATTTTTCTTTCCCTATTCTTAATGTATTACTAGAGCACTGATGAAACCTCATAAACCCCCTCCCCACTCCCCCCATAGGCAGCTACCTCTCCAATATCCTCTACAGAAAAAGTTCTCCAAGTTGGGTTCCCTATCTTGGCATTGCCAGTCCTGGGCAGCTATTTTTTCTTTATTATAAGAATTCTTTATGATTTATAATTTTAGAAATTCGTTCATTTGGTCTCCCCACCAGAATGTAATTTTCTTAAGAGAACAGTATCTTAGTCATTAAATCTTATAAATACCTCTGATCAATATCAACTTTTCTAGTCCTCATTTACCATGTACCTTGAGTCCCAATTCACCACAACCACCTCCTCACTTACCCGTCTTCTGGGCTTCATAATGAAATAAAGGACAGTGGTGAGAGTCTCTTCCACTTTCTTCCCATTCACTGCCTTTCATACTTAAGAGCATCAGCATCTTAAAGCTTCCTTTCTTCTTATCTCAAGGAACTGGCTTTACTGCTACATAAGGTTACCCTTGAGTATGAGCTCTAGAACCTACTTCTCTGCAGGTTCAGTGGGAAGCAGCAGTCTTCAGTAGTATCATCCTCTCCCCATCCTGTATCGTCAGCTGCATGTGCATGTGCTCTGTCACTTATAAACCTGCTCAAACGTCTCGTGTTTGAAAACAAAACAGCCAAAACCTTTCCTCTCTCTGGGCCCCTCTAGTTTTCTCAACACCACCCTCTTTCTCCCCTGTAGAGTCAAGTGTTTGAATTATCCGTCCTTGCCCTCTCCCTTTGCTCCCTCATTCACCTCTAACCCTGCCACAATCAAGCTTCTGCCCCCCGCCATTCCAATGCAGAGAATCACTAGCTGGCAAACCTAGTGGTCTTGCATATACCCTCGAAGGACTGACCTCTCTGTAGCAGTTGAAATGGCTGACAGTTCCTCCTCCTCATTCTTCATCTTAGAATTCTGTGGAACTCCCTTATACCCCTAATTTTCCTCTTCTCTGGAAGCAGCTTCTTGAGCTTCCTGAACCCCCCACCCTCTCCCGTAAATGATGTGTCTCAGACACACATCATTCAGCTACTTCCTTTGTCTCTCCATGCCTTCTTCCCAAGTAACTTCATCTTTTTTTTCAAAAGTTCTGTGTTTGTGAGTCCTAACTGTCCATATGCAGCCCAGACTTGGGTCCTCTAGATTACTCCTTACTGCATACCTCTTTTGAAAGTTCTACCTGCATCTCACATTTGCATGCCCTAGAGGGAGCCACCATCTTCCCCTCTTAATTTTCCTCCTCCCATTTTTCCACATCCACCCCCTCCATCTAACAGTTCTCTGTGTAGTTTAATAATACTAGCATTCTGGGTCAGTTAGAAACATAAAGGCCATCCTTCCTCCTTGGCCATACTGTCTTCTATGCCACCTATATCCAAGTGGTCACTAGACTGGAGTTTTGGCCTCCTCAGTGGCCCTAAGATCTGTCAGCTCTTCAGGGTCACTGTCACTGTCTTAGCGTAGACCTTCATTACCTCTTACCCTGTCTAATAGCCTCCATTCTTGTCTCTCAAATTATTCTATTTGTTATTGGCAATAACTTCCTGAAACTCAAATTTGAAAAGTCCCCTCTCTGGCTAAGTTCTTTGGTGGGTTCCAGTTCACAGGATACTGTCCAAACCCTTGAGTGAGGTATTTAAAGACCTGCACCTCCCCCTCACCTTCTTCTCCTGCTCTGCCCCTTATTCATCATCTCCTCTCCAGCTTGTTTGAGTTTCTTCTATCATGTTCATTTCCTTGCATTTATCAGACTGTGTCTTCTACCTATAAATCCTTCCTTCTTTTTGTACTCCCTTCCATCCAGAGAAAATTTTCATAGTTTAATTAAGTGAAGCCTTCTTCATCTAAAACCACAGTGTTAGTCCCTCCCTCCTCTGTGTTCACTGAGCATCTTGAACCATCTGTATTATGGAAATCCTTTACATTGTATTATAGTGATTTACTTAGCTGTGTCTTCCACTGTCCTGTGAATTAGGAGGGGTCTAATACCTCATTTTTTGTGTTCTTTGTCTAGAGAGTAGATATGTTTTCCCCTGAATGATGGGAAGGAACTGAGGAAAGAGCTAGATAGTTCACATTTAGATTTATTTTATTTATTTATTCATACAAGAGCTGGAGTGTAGGCCAGAGGTGTGGGGGTGGGGCAGGGGAGTGAGAGGATTCACCAGAGAGTGGGGAGTAAAACAAGCAGATCTATTGAAATACACTGCTGAGGGGAGCAGTGGGCAATACAGGAGAGGTCTGCTGGGCCATATGTAGGTTAACTTCTGGTTGGGCATTGAATTCATGCCACAGTGGCTGGCGATAGCGTGATTGCACTGAGACTTTAACCCCTGTGCCACCAGGGAGGCCCCGATAGTTCACATTTAAAAGAAAGCCTTACTGGTATCTTCAAAGAATAAGAGATATTTTCTCCCTTTAATCTCTCTCCCCTTGTCTTCATTAACCAATCACAACTTCCTTTTACACTTCAAAGTGATTGAGAGCTTTCAGCAAGGTGTCTGGTCCTTCAGAAAAGACCTACCAATTGACATTAAGTCTGGGTAACTAGTACTTCAGGACACCTCCTTCTCTCCTTCGAGAATTCAAATTAATAGCCTCTCTAGATCCCCTGATTTATTGGCAAACATTACCTCGTACCTTACCTACTTGACTGAAAGAGGGATCTTCTTTCTGTAGAGCTTGTAGAATTTATCTGGGCCGGTCAATTTCTCTTGGGTGGAAAAAGCTTCCCTGCACCTTTCCTTGTAGCCAGGCGTGGACAGATACCATGGAGGGATGAGTTGCTAAAGAGGCATCCTCAGTGTTACCATCCTTGGAGCTGGGCTAGGTTCATCCTTCATAGGCATCTGCCTCCTTCTCAAGGTCAGTGCCTCGTTGCAGGTCTGCATTCTAGTACTGCAAGGGCTTCTGCCAACTCTTTCCACTGGTGGCCAGAACATGGAGTAGGGCAGTGACAGTGTTCTTTCTTTCCCTTTATGTATTTGGGACACATTTAGTCTAAAATGATTCATGTATTAAATGTCTCCAGAGCCGTATGCAAAAAAGATCTTTTTTTTTTTTTTTCCCATTAAAGTCTGGACTTTTGCTGTATAATTAAGTGATAACATTTATTGAGTACCAGAAGTCCTATGTAACTGGGTCTGAACATCGACTCCAAGATTGCAGGCTGTGTGATTTAGGTCAGCCCTTCATAGACTTGAGCTACTAGGAAGAATTTCTAGTCCTTGGAAGGAATTCAAGGGCAGTAGTCTGCCTTGACGAACTGGTTGAAGAGGCATCAGGCCAGTTCCTAAGTGGCCACAGTCAGAATGGGACGAGCAGCACAAATGCTAACCGATTAAGATCCGGAGTCAATGACCCAGGGCTCCCCTGTTACCTCTGAGGAAAGTGTTGATTCAATTTTGGGGCAGTGCTGACCCCAAAGGTTCAGGGTTTGTATGGGACCTGTTAATAAGGATGAGAGAGGTATACTCACAAGAACCCAACAAATTGTAATATACTGACTTCTGTTGGCTGGTCTTGGTTTTGCTTCCTAATTCATCTCTTCAGCCCAAGATGTTGCTTCCTTTAGTTCTTTC
This sequence comes from Talpa occidentalis, assembly GCF_014898055.3. Taxonomy (NCBI): domain Eukaryota; kingdom Metazoa; phylum Chordata; class Mammalia; order Eulipotyphla; family Talpidae; genus Talpa; species Talpa occidentalis. The sequence continues at coordinate 44,949,469 of NW_023604972.1, forward strand.
CTAGTTTCTAGGCAGGCAAGGTCTATTTTCTCTTGGCCTGTGTTTACCTCTCTCACTAGAGGTAACACTCGTTGCTCTGACAGCTCCCTGCCTCACCAGCATAGCCTGGTACTCCATGTTGCAAGTCTCAGAAGATCAGCCTTTGCCTAGTTACCTACTATGAGTACCTCACTGGGGAGCTGGGAGCTGGGTGACTCAAGGCCACTGATGGTGTCCACACATTTCACTCTCTGCTACCATTCACTCTCCCCTTTCTTTTCATCTTTTTAGATATCCTCATGGGCTATTCCCTCTGGCCTCTCTACTCTCTATTAATTCCTTAATAATAAATTGGTGATGCTAATTAACATTTGTCAAGCTCCTACTATCTGCTAGGAATATTGTCTCATTTTTTATTTCACAAAACCTATGTTCTGTTCCATTCTAAAAATGCCTTTACAGATGAAGAAGCTCAAGATGGTTAAGAACCTTACCTAAAATCCAAAAGGTAAAACCCAATGATATCAAGACTAGACTCCAGTTTTGTCAACCTTAGAGCTGGTAGCCATAGCTACATTCCAGCCTCTCTCTATTGAAAGAGTTTTTTCAAGAGGTTTCAATTCTTCTCACTTTCCCTGGCCGCTGTAGCAATCCAGGTATAGGGCCACCTAAGGAGCTCCTTCAACTCAGTAAATATTTACTGACTGGCTGCTACTGCTAGAAATCTTGTTTGCCTGTTTCCCTTGTTTCACAGACAATTATTTGCTATTATCATAACCTCTCTTCTGGGAGCTGAAATATATGTATTTTTTCAGAAATTGTTGGGGGGGGAAGGATGTCCTGAACAAACTCCACAAACAGGATTTATAGACCCCACCCTCACCCCAGACCAAAGAGATCCAAGACATGAAGGACTACAAATCCCATAATTTCATCACCACTTAAGGGAGGATTGCTGGGAACTGAGGGTGGAGGTAAGCAGCCAGGTTTCGTATATAACCAGACATGTGGGCCTTGGGAGTCCTTGATTTTTTGGACCAGTGTACTATTGGGGTTCCAGATCACCAGAACTGATAGGACGCATTCACCACTTTCCCTTTCTCCCTGAGTTATTCATTTCTTCATTTCCCCTTTTGGAAGTAAACACTTTATTACCCCTTTTGTGTATATCTGTGGTTGAGTCTCATTATAAATCCCTTTGAAGCGCAGAGGTGGGGACACAGAGTCAGGCCAACCCATTTCACATGGGGTTGCCCAGTAACAGTTTGGCGCCCAATGTGGTTGACCACCCTAAAGTAACTTTCCTTGCATTGGTCACTGTCATTGGGGTTGCCTTGTAACAAAATCATCATCTTGCTTGGCAAGTTCTTCACTCTCTCTTGCATATTTTAAAGTTAATTCATATTAAAATGAAGTTAATCTAGCTTCTTTGGTTTTGCTTTTTTTTTTTTTAAGATGAACAAAGGCTTAAGGAGGGGAAGTGACTTACTTACACAGTGTCATACAATAAGTTAAAAACAAAGTCCAAGTGAACACCTAGTCTCCTGACACCTAGGCTAGTGTTATCCAGATACATTGAATGCTTGAAATTTCACTGGCATCAGGGGAATAATTTTTCATTTATATTACAAGTGCCAATTTATTTTTTCAGAAAAAGGGAATATGAGGGTGTTCTTATTTCTCTGTCTTTAGCATATCCAAGCAAATCCCTGGATCCTCTAAAAGTGTTTTTTAACTGGAAAAAAATAACTATAGTCTTATAGTTTAAAAGTTTTTGGCATGAAATGCCTGATAGCTCAGCTCACTTTTATGCCAAAAATAAGCACAGCAACTGTCTCTTGATTCTGACCTTCTATAGTAGTGTAATCCTCCTTACCAGTTTATCCTTCAGTATGCAGTCTGAAGGACATGCACTTTTTCCCTTTGGCTTTGTCAGTTCTTTGTGTTCAAAGGGCAGGATGTTTTAAAGTTGAAGTCATTGACTTACAAAATCAGAAACTATTTTGGAGAGCATCTTGTTACTGAAACTAACAATAGTTAGAACAGTGTTCACACCCAGATAGTTGCTAATTTTATGTAGTTCTTACCTAGAAATTAAAAGTTATTTATCTAACATCCGCTTGTAACAGAGGATTTCAAAATCCCCAGAGACCTTTATACCATATATTCACACAAAGGCCCTTGGGAGGTGGGGAGGAATTACTGTTCCTTTTTTTTTAATGGGAATAGAGAAAGACAAAGCAAGCCAGTATGCTTTAAATTAAGAAAGTATAAAATGTTAGCATGATTTCCTAATCTTGATGCAGATTATGTGGGAATTATTTTTCCCCACACTTTTTTGAGATATGTGTGACACACATAAAAGGAACAAATACTGTGGCATTAGGTGAAGAAGGCTTCACGTAATTAAACCATGAAAATTTTTTTTGTGTGTGCTGAGAACATTTAAGATTTTCTCTCTTAGCAACATTCAAGTGTATGATAATTATAATGTACATTAGACTCCTAAACTTCATAACCTTATAGCTGAAAGTTTGTACCCTTTGACCAGTATCTCCACCCCCGCCCCTGGTAGCTCTCACTCTACTCTCTTTCAGAGTTTGTCTTTTAGAGTTTCTCTATGAGTGACATCATACAGTTTTTATCTTTGTCTGACGCAACATAATATGCTCAAGGTTCATCCAAGTTATCGCAAAAGGCAGGATGTCTTTCTCATGGCTGAGTAATATTCCATTCCATGTTCCTTTATCTGGTGATAGGCACCTAGGTTGTTCCCCTATCTTGGCTGTTGTGACAATGCTGCAGTAAACATAGGCTATCTCTTTAAGATCCTGGTTTCATTTCCTTTGGATATATACTCAGAAGTGGGACTGCTGGGTCCTGTGTTGGTTCTGTTAATTTTTTGAGGAAACTCTTCATTGTTCTCCATAGTGGTTGTACCAGTTTGTATTCTTACCAGTGGTACACTAGGATTTATACAGGGATTCTTTATGTGGGAATTTTTATGTAAGTTTGAAATTGTCAGAATGAAAATAAAAATATTAATGAAACAGCATGGCAGTAGTTACTAAGAGTAACATGCAGTAAAATGCTGCTTTCTGGTATTTGTTTTCAATCTCTGAGGGAAAATACAGTCTCTGCTTCCAAATTCACAAATCACTTCATGAAGAGATTTAGCCAAGAATCCTGCTAATAATGTTGGGGTTTTCCTCTCCTGTGTATCCCCAGACGCAGTGACCCTACAGGCCGACCTCACTCTTGGCATTCAACCAAATTTGGGGAGAACCAACCTGATGCCAGCATGATGCAAATATCTCAGGGCACAATTGGCACTCCCTGGCCCCAGAGCTACCATTCCAGGTAAGTGGCCGTAACTGAGGCCCATAGGTTTTTCTTTCAAATATGCTGTTCACACAAAAGAATGTTTCCTTCTGTTTTGAGAATGTTTTCTTACACTGAGTGTTGAATTCCTCTACCTACTACCTTCCTCATTCTCTTAGAACTTCTAACATGTATGCAAGTTATCTTCATATCCTAGGCTAGATTGGCATGAAGGGAGGTCAGAATTATTTTGAACTTCTTCTGGCCATTTGAGATATTTATGGAGTTTGCAGATTCTCAGACATTTCTCAAACATAACACTAGGGCCTCCCTGGTGACCTAGGGATTAAGTTTCAGCACTATCATCACTACAGCCTGAGTTTGATGGTGGTCCAGGGAGCTAACCCACATGGCACAACAGACCTTTCCTGTCCACCCACTGTTCCCCTCAGCAGTGTATTTCAGTCAATCTGCCTTTTCTGTTCCCCACTCTGTCTCTGGTGAATCCTCTCACCCCCCGCCCCTCTGGCCTACACCCTAGTTCTTCTACACACAAAAAAATTTTTTTAAAAATAAAACAAACAACACTACATTAGAAAAAGGGACAGGATTCTTCCCTCATGTTTAATGTCTTTTTTTGCTTTAGTCAAATATTTATCTTTTTTTATCTGAATGTTCTTATTTATGTATTGTTTTATTTATGTACTTATGTATATGAATTCCCCACTTGGTGATTCTCCCTCTGTTAAAGGCGATTATCCAACTGAGCACCAACAGCTAACACACTGAGGACTGCTCAGTGCATACACTATCTCCTGTGATCTTTCATTTATGTCTTACCCTATATTAAAAATCAGCAAGTCGAAGCTTAGAGGGACTAAGTCATCCAAGATTAGACAACAGAGGTAGCTGAGTCAAGACTCAAATCCAAGCCAGGATCAAAGCTGCTGCTTGTAACTACTAATTATACTTCCTTTGCATTTCTAGTGATTCTGTCAGTTAAGGTTCAATCAGAAGAAAGCAGAGCAGAGACTACAAATTTTATGAAAGATAAGATTTATTATAATAATCAAACCTTACACAATAGAGAAAGTCCAGGGAGAGGGAGCCAGACACGACCACCCAGACATATTAAAGAACCAAGACACTCCCCTACACTTACTACAGACTTGGAACCCAGACAAATTGGGATCCATCTTCTGTTCCCAGGGAGTTAGATTCACTGCTTATCACTTTTCAGAAGTGCTTGGGTAAGGGTAATAGTGAGGTGGGAGGGTCAAGAGATTATGGTTCTACACACAAATAAGATACAAGGGCTGATATGAGGTTGTGGGGGGGCCAGGTTGAGGGCAGCTTCTGAAAGGACTACTTAACTAACAAATGGTGGTTATAGATTTGGCAAGGCTGAGGGCTCACTCAGAGTCCTTAACACTGATGTCTGATCAAATCGAGGGCCATATCCTTGGTGAAAAGGGCTTATGTAATTGAGCAAGATAAGTCTCTTCTAACATATTGGAGAAAAGAGAATTTCCTGGTTATTTTCCTTAAAGACATGCCTCTTGCTTGCCTGTGTTGCTCCCAATAATGCCAGAAGAATTTATTCTCATCATCTGAGCCATCTGTGCTCAGAGAAGGGGTCTCTTAGCAGTGTCCACTCCCTTTTTTTTTTTTTAGAAGATAAAACCTGTTTGGTTTTTTTTTTTTTTTTTTTTTTTTTTAATAATTTTTATTGTTATATTCCCCATACAATTGCAGCCCCCCCATTCTGACCCCAATCCCTCCCCTCCCACCCCCGCCCCCCTAAAAGTGTCTCTGGTTCATAGTTTTTTGTTGATTTTGATTTTCACTTTCTTATAGTTATTCATTTTCCTGGTCCCTTATTTAAGTTTTCTAGATTCCTGCTATGAGTGAGACCATCCGGTATTTTTCTTTTTCTTTTTGGCTTATTTCGCTGAGCATGATCCCTTCCAGCGCCATCCATGTTGCTGCAAATTGCATGTGTTTATCTTTTTTGAATGCTGAGTAATATTCCATGGTATATATGTACCACATCTTCTTGATCCAGTCATCTATTTTTGGGCATTTGGGTTGTTTCCAAAGCTTAGCTATTGTAAACAGTGCTGCTATAAACATAGGGGTGCAGGTGTTCTTTGGAATTGATGTTTCTGTGTCCTTTGGGTAAATACCTAGGAGTGGAATTGCTGGATCATATGGAAGCTCTATGTTTAGTAGGTCCAGAAATCTCCATACAGCTTTCCACAGTGGTTGGACCAGTTTGCACTCCCACCAACAGTGCAGAAGAGTTCCTTTTTCTCCACACCCTCGCCAACATTTGTTGTTGCTAGTTTTTTTAATATGTGCCATTCTCACTGGTGTAAGATGGTATCTCATGGTAGTTTTGATTTGCATTTCCCTGATGACAAGTGATGTTGAACATTTTTTCATATGCCTGTTGGCCATTTGCATTTCCTCTTCAGAGATGTTTCTTTTAAGCTCTTCTGCCCATTTTTTGACTGGATTATTTTCTTTGTTGTTGTTGAGTCTCATCAGCTCTTTGCAGATTTTTGTGATCAGTCCTTTATCATTAGTGTTGGGTGCAAAAATGTTCTCCCAGTTGGTGGGGTTTCTCTTTGTTTTTGTTATTGTCTCTTTTGCTGTGCAAAAGCTCTTTAATTTGATGTAGTCCCAACTGTTTATCTTTGCCTTCACTATCACTGCTTTGGGTGATGTGTCTGTAAAGATGTCTTTGATGTGCATATCACGTAGTGTTTCGCCTATATTTCCTTCTATATATTTTATGGTTTCAGGTCTTATGTCTAGTTCTTTAATCCATTTTGAGTTGATTTTTGTGTATGGTGTGAGGTGGTGGTCAAGCTTCATTCTTTTGCATGTAGCGACCCAGTTTTCCCAGCACCATTTATTGAACAAACTTTCTTTGCTCCAATGCATATTCTTTGCTCCTTTGTCAAAGATTAGTTGACCATAAATCTGTGGGTTTATTTCTGGATTTTCTATTCGATTCCATTGGTCTGTATGTCTGTTCTTGTTCCAATACCATGCAGTTTTGATGATTATGGCTTTGTAGTATAGTTTGAAGTCTGGGAGTCTGATGCCTCCATTCCCTTCTTTTTTTTTTCAGGAGAGCTTTGGCTATTCGGGGTTTTTGGTGATTCCATATGAATTTCATCAATAATTGTTCTATTTCTTTGAAGAATGACATTGAAATTTTGATTGGAATAGCATTGAATCTGTATATTGCTTTTGGTAGGATGGCCATTTTAATAATGTTTATTCTTCCAATCCATGAGCAGGGGATGTCTCTCCATTTCTTTGTGTCTTCTTCTATTTCTTTTAACAGTGTTTTATAGTTTTCTTTGTATAGGTCCTTTACCTCTTTTGTTAGATTTATTCCCAAATATTTGATTTTTTTTGTTTCAATAACAAAAGGGATGGTCTTTTTGATTTCTTCTTCTTCAGATTTATTGTTTGTGTATAGGAAGGCTACTGACTTTTGTGTGTTGATTTTGTATCCTGCCACTTTACTGAACTGATTGATGAGTTGAATTAGCTTTTCTGTGGAGTTTTTGGGGTTCTCTATGTATAATATCATATCGTCTGCAAATAGTGATAGTTTGACTTCTTCTTTTCCTATTTGGATTCCTTGGATGTCTTTCTCTTGTCTTATTGCCCTGGCTAGGACTTCCAGTATTATATTGAAAAGCAATGGTGAGAGTGGACATCCTTGTCTTGTTCCAGATCTTAATGGAATTGCTTTCAGCTTTTCACCATTGAGAATGATACTGGCTGTTGGCTTGTCATAGATGGCCTTTATGATGTTGAGGTATGTTCCTTGTATTCCCAGAATTTCAAGGGCTTTTATCATGAATGGGTGTTGCACTTTGTCGAAAGCTTTCTCAGCATCTATTGATATTATCATATGGTTTTTATATTTCTTTTTGTTGATGTGTTGGATAACGTTGATTGATTTTCGGATGTTAAACCATCCTTGTGCCCCTGGAATGAATCCAACTTGGTCGTGGTGAATTATCTTATGGATACATTGTTGGATTCTGATAGCTAAAATTTTATTGAGGATTTTTGCATCAGTGTTCATTAGGGAGATTGGCCTGTAGTTTTCCTTTTTTGTGTTGTCCTTGTTCGGTTTTGGTATTAGTGTAATGTTGGCTTCATAAAACGTGTTTGGTATTGTCCCTTCCTTCTCAATTTTTTGGAAGAGTTTGTGAAGGATAGGCACTAATTCGTCTCTGAATGTTTGGTAGAATTCATTTGTAAATCCATCAGGTCCTGGGCTTTTGTTTTTGGGGAGGTTTTTTATTACCATTTCAATTTCGCTAATTGTAATTGGTCTGTTTAGGTGTTCTATTTCTTCTTTATCTAGCTTTGGGTGATTGTAGAGTTGTAGGAATTTGTCCATCTCCTCTAGATTGTTAAACTTGTTTCCATATAACTGTTCATAGTAGTTACTGATTATTCTTTTGATTTCTGCTGTGTCCGTTGTGATTTCTCCTCTTTCATTGATGATCCTGTTTATTTGTGCTTTCTCCCTTTTTTCCTTTGTGAGCCTGGCTAGGGGTTTGTCTATTTTATTGATTTTTTCAAAAAACCAGCTCTTGGTTTCATTGATCTTTTGGATTGTTTTTTTAGTTTCAATTTCATTTATTTCTGCTTTGGTTTTTATTATTTCTTTTCTTCTACTGGTTTTGGGGTTTTTTTGTTGTTCTTTTTCTAGATCTTTGAGCTTCGAGATGAGGTTGTTTCTTTGCGTTCTTTCTTGTTTCTTGATGTGAGCTTCTATTGCTATATATTTTCCTCTTATTACTGCTTTTGCTGCATCCCATACATTTAGGATATTAGTGTCCTCCTTGTCGTTCAATTCAAAAAATTTTTTAATTTCTTCTTTGATCTCCTCATTAGTCCAATGGTCTTCCAGTAGTGTGGTTTTTAATCTCCATGAGGTAGGAAAGTTCCTTGCCTTCTTTTTATGGTTTATTTCTAGTTTGATGCCTTCATGGTCAGAAAAGATGGTTGATATGATTTCAATCTTGGTGTATCTGTTGATGTTTGTCTTGTGCCCCAGTATGTGATCGATCCTGGAGAATGATCCGTGTGCGCTTGAGAAAAATGTGTACTCCGTTTTTTTGGGGTTTAGTGTTCTATAGATGTCTGTTAAGCCTAATTGCTCTAGGTCCTTATTTAGAGCTTTGGTTTCTTTACTTATTTTTTGTCTTGTTGATCTATCCATTGTTGATAGTGGTGTGTTGAAGTCTCCCACTACGTATGTGTTTTCTCTGATGTCTGTTTTCAGAGAGGACAACAGTTGTCTGATATATTTTGGTGCTCCTTCGTTTGGTGAGTATATGTTAATGAGTGTTATTTCTTCTTGAAGTATTGTCCCCTTGATCATAATGTAGTGACCATTGGGGTCTCTTTTTATCTTTTTGAGTTTGAAATCTGTTTTATCTGATATAAGTATAGCTGTTCCTGCTTTCTTTTTTGGTCCATTTGCTTGTAGGATTGTTTTCCATCCTTTAACTTTGAGCCTATTTTTATCTTTTGTAGCTAAATGTGTTTCCTGGAGACAGCAAAAGGTTGGGTTTTGTTTCTTAATCCAGGCTGCCACTCTGTGTCTTTTTATTGAAGAGTTTAGTCCATTTACATTTAGAGTTAATATTGATATGTTAACATCTGTATTTGCCATTGTGTTTGTCTTTCCTTTGATTTTATTTATTTATTCTTTTAATAACTTTTTTTTTTTTGGCCTTCTTTCATTGTTATTCGTCCCTCTGAGGTTCTGGCTTTAGGACTCCTTGTAGTATTTTTTGGAGTGGGGGTTTAGTTGCAATGAAATTCCGGAGTTTCTGTTTGTCTGGGAAGGTCCATATTCTTTCTTCAAAGAGGAAGGAGAGCTTTGCGGGATAGAGTATTCTTGGTTGGCATCTGTTTTCTTGGAGTCTGTTGACTATGTCCCTCCACTCTCTCCTTGCCCGTAGTGTTTCTTCGGAGAAGTCTGATGTCAGCCTGATTGGTTTTCCTTTGAATGTTATCTGTTTCTTCCCTCTTGCCAGCTTCTTTATTTTTTCCTTGTCCTGGATTCTTGGGAGCTTTACTATTATGTGTCTTGCTGTATTTTTCCTTTCGTCGTGGAAGTTTGGTGTTCTTCTTGCTTCTTGTATATCAATTTTCAGCTCCTTCTTCACATTTGGGAAGTTCTCTTCAATTATCTCTTTGAATATTTTCTCTGTTCCTACATCTCTCTCCTCTCCTTCTGGTATTCCTATAACTCTTATATTTCCTTTCCTCATGGAGTCAGATAGTTCCCGAAGTCTTTCTTCGTTCTTTTTCCTTCGTACTTCTCTTTCCTTTTCTGTTTTGGTTCTTTTTATTTCTGTGTCTTCAAGATTACTTATTCGTTCTTCCATTTCATCTATTCTGCTTTCATTGCTTTTCCCAGAATTCTTTAGTTCTTCCATTAATTCTTTGATCTCCTGCATTTCTTTTACTTCCCTCTTTAGGGACTCAATTTCTTTCTTCTGACCATTGTTTTCCCTCTCTAGGGACTCAATTGCATTCTTCTGATCGTTGATTATTTTTCCCTTATCATTGTTTTCCTTTATGACTTCTGTCAGTTTTTTAATCACGGCAATTTTAAATTCTCTTTCTGGAAGGCTCAGAAATTCTTCCAAGTTATTGTCTTTGCAATCTGGGGGCTGGCTTTCTTTTTGTGGTGTGCTTTTTCTCTGGAGAGTTGCTAGGTTGCGTGTGGTTCTTCTCCTCCCTACTGTCTGTTTTCTAATTTGCCGTATGCGTTGGGACACTGTGTTGTTGGGACTGGCCGGCATCTTGGGTGGGCTTCTCTGTTCCCCTCTGGTTCTTCCAGGAGTCATCGGGCCGGGGCTGTGTGCTGGTGCTGGTCTCCTCCTGGGGGGCGGGGCTCTCTTTAATGGCGCCTGGAGCTCACCTCCGCGGCGGATCCTGCAGGGTTCGCCTCAGCTCCCGTTCACGGGGCGTGGTGGCTGCAATAGTTCCTTTCCACTCACAGTCCCGCTTGCTGTGTCCGTTTTTCTTGTTGGCCGTTTTGGTTTGTTGTTTCCTCCTCTCTGCCGGTGGGAGAGTGCCGCCTCTGTGGGCGGGGGAGGGGAGCAGGGTTCTGCGCTTCCCTCGCTTCTAGTCCTCTTTTATGGCCACTTTCTTCTTCGGGCAGTTTGCTGGAGTCGTCCGTTTATCTTCCGTGTCCCAGTTCTCACTGGGACCTGCCGCTTTTCCTCCCTATTAACTTTTTTTAATGGGAGATCTTACTCGCAGCGTCTCCTCGCCGCCATGTTGCTCCGCCCCCTCCTCTCCACTCCCTTTTTTTTTAAATTTTATATATTTTTTACATCATTTTTCATTTTTGCACAATGTATGCATTTTCATCTTGGTTATAGTCCCCATACAATTCCCACCCCCTCCTTGTTTTGATCTCCCTCCCCTTACCCCTGGTAGTGTGTCTCTGGTTTATAGTTATTTGTTGATTTAGGTTTTCTAAATTTATTTAGGTTTTCTAAATTCCTGCTATGAGTGAGACCATCTGGTATTTTTCCTTTTCTTTCTGGCTTATTTCGCTGAGCATGATCCCTTCCAGCTCCATCCATGTTGCTGCAAATTGCATGTCTTTATCTTTTTTGAATGCTGAGTAATATTCCATGGTGTATATGTACCACATCTTCTTGATCCAGTCATCTATTATTGGGCATTTGGGTTGTTTCCATAGCTTAGCTATTGTAAATAGCGCTGCTATAAACATAGGGGTGCAGGTGCCCCCACCAAATGCTTCTGCTCTATGATACGGAGGTGTTGAGGGCCTTTAGAAGGCTAGGTGTATGGAACCCAGCAGTGGGAAGTAAAGACAGCAAAGTTAAGGTACTTGGACTTTTAAATCACACCTAGCTTTAAATCTCACCTTCACCATCTACTAAACTGAAGCAGATCTTTTACCTCTTTGGTCTTAGATTGCATATCTGTAAAATGAAGTTAATGTATAGCTCATTGGATTAAACAATATACGTAAACATTAGTGCAGCTCTTGGTACATAGTAAGCACTCAATAATTCTGACAATTAATTATAATAATTAGTATGAAGACTTACCAGAGCCACAGTGAAATTGGTAATGAACTTAAAGTGGCATCAATCAGGATGTGCTTGTAAAATGCAAGTGTGTATTAACAGGGTGCCCCTAAACATGGGGGGCCCTTTAGAGCCTCCTAATCCTTAACCTTCTTAGGAGGACTTAAAAATGAAGTCATATTGTGACCTAGAAGATAAGCTGGTTCTAAGGCAGAAATAAAACTTCTGCAATCAGTGCTTAGAATAACTGCTTCCAGTAGCTACAGTGGGCCTGAGAGACTCAAGAGAATGAGGAGTTGGCATGAGCAGTGTAATATTCTGAAGGCTATGCTTTTCCCCTCCTGCTCCATCCTCCCCGCCCCACCTTCCAGAGGGTTTTAGGCCAGTGAATCTGCCCAAGCACTGTACCTACTACTCAGCTCCCATTAATTCAAGCTTCACAACAGCTCCCCCGACACAATGGCTGTCCAGACAAAAGCATGTGCTGGGGTACAAAGGGAGAAAGATCTCAGCTTACCAAACGCTATAGACCTGAGGAGCCTCCTCTAGCCTGGCACAAATCATGCTGTGGTCTGTTTCTTGGACTTGCAGCTCTGGCAGAGGGGTTCACTCCAACTCTGAGTTCTGCTCAGAGGGTCCAACTTTGGCAGCTGGAGCTGGAGATGCACTCCAGGCATTTCTGAGGAGCACAGTGGCATCTAGTGGCCTAGTGTGTGCCCAATCATTTGGTCTGCATTCCTTCCTTAGTTTTAGCTCAGTCCTAAATTGGTAGATTTGTTTCTCACAAAGAAGCAAGTGATGGAGGGAGCTGAGGAGTGAGTAGGCGGAAGAGTGAGAAGAAAGAAGTAGAGAGAGACTGAAGACATAATTTTAACAGTCTGCAAGCTGGAGTGCCTCTGGAATTCCACTGAAACTTTATTTCATCTGCTTCCTGTCATACTATTGTCACTATCTTTTTGCTGTCCTACAGAAATCTCACACAGTGATCCTAAAGTATTAAAGGATGTCTTGAAAAGCTACATCCTCCAGTCACCTTGTGAGAGGCTGAAATAACAGTATCAAAATAGACAGTACCAGTACTTATTCATTGATTTGTTCATCTAACAAATATGTATTCACTACTCATATGTCTCATGTGATTTCTAATAATTAAGGATATAACACTGAATAAAAATCTCCAACTCTATATTTGTTTCTCAAGGAGTGTTCTAATAATCTATCAGATACTCTTAAGGAAAAAATTTTTGGTGTCAAGTAAGTTTAGAAAACACTGCTTAGTATATTTTTCCTTCTTGAACATCACATAAACAAGTTTATTAATGACTCCAAGTCTTGCAGTAAATAAAATTGTTTGACTTATTTTGTCCAGTGTTTTCCAAACACATTTGAGCATCCAAGGAATTAATGTTTTGGGAGTACACTTTAGAAAATGTTTGCATACATTTGTTTTGTGTTCTTTGCTGTGTTTTAAGTATTTAAAAAAATCCTTTCAAGCACAAAATAGAGTGGTGTATAAGACTATATGGACCTACTACCATATCAACAAGCATTTTGTCATACTTCCTTCAGGATCTTAACATTATAGATACAATTAGTCTTTTTCATATAACCAAAGGAATATGATGTAATGTCAAGCAGTGGTAAGTGCTTTGAAGAAAATAAAGCAGGGTGATTACAGTATGCTGTTGGTTACAGATATGTATTCCAGTGATTACGTATTTCTAGCTGGACACCATCTATATATTTTTAATATTTTATTTTATATAATTCTTACATCATTTTTCATTTTTGCACAATGTATGCATTTTCATTTTGGTTATACTCCCCATACAATTGCACCCCACCTTATTTTGACCCTAGTCCTTCCTCTCCCCTCGCCCCCCAGTAGTGAGTCTCTGGTTTATAGTTGCTTGTTGATTTTGATTTTTACTTTGTATTAGTCTTTTTCCTGGTCCCTTATTTAGGTTTTTTAAATTCCTGCTATGAGTGAGACCATCCAGTATTTTTCTTTTTCTTTCTAACTTAGACTTATTTCACTGAGCATGATCCCTTCTAGCTGCATCCACGTTGCTGCAAACTGCATGTGTTTATCTTTTTTGATTGCTGAGTAATATTCCATTGTGTATATGTACCACATCTTCTTGATCCAGTCATCTATTTTTGGGCATTTGGTTTTGAGATGTGTTAGTGATAACATTTCCTCTCACTCAACAGTGAATGTTTCAGTTAACCATCAGGTTATTCATTTTGACTTTTTTGTGTGTATTCCCATATTAGAGTTGTATATCCTCTCAGTGTAAGACCGCTAAAATTCTTAGCAATTGGGAAGAAGATTAAGTAGTGTCTGTTGCCTACATGGAATTGGTGAGCAAAATCAACTCAAGGAGAAATAGATGTACTGCCTCCATTTCTCCAGAAGTAGTAACTCTTGATCTTCTGTTAGAGAAAATAAAAGGAAGCATTAGTGGGTCATATGGAGTTAGCTTCAACATGAGCTATGTCTAGTGCATTTTGTAACACAACCTCTTCATTAGAGGGAACTGAAGAAGGGTGAGCAGGGGTGATGAATGGACGGTAACATGGGCCATGCTATTGTGCACTGGGACTGAGTTCCCTAATCTGGTTGGTGAAGGAGTACTTCCTTCCCTTTCTCCCTTGGATTTATACCTAATCCTCCAACAGCAGGGTCTTCTAATCAGTAAGTAGACTTTCTCTGATAGAGGAAAATTATCTTTTTGAGGTGAATTGCTGAAAAGGTAGTCTTCTGTTCCTTGAATTCTAGCACTAGTTTTGACTCAGTATGTGGCCCTTCCAGTCTCTTGCTATTATATACATTAGAGATAGACCAGCCATAAAGCATTTTACATACCCAGTCTATAAGACACCATACCTACTTATATGAGATATAGATATATACTATCTACATGTATTTTAATAGTGTTTAAATACCTGTTTGTTAAAAATGGGAATCTTAGGTAAGAAGTCTTAGTGATTTATCCTTTTTCAGAAAATAGTGAATCACAAATGTTTGAAATAGAGACACTGCTATTTGATTTTTAAATCACTTACTCATTTTTTCATGTCCTCCCTCCCCCACTATGCTGGGTGAAGTATATTTTGAGTTTATAATTAAAAATAATAAGTAAGTTTGTTTTGAGGCAACTTTCTGGAGTGCCCATGCAAGTAGTAAGTCATTCCCTCTCCTCCAGGCAAAGTTCTGAAAACCAGCGGAGGAGCTTATCAATGAGAAGGTCAGACTTTCTTAAGTGTGCAAGGAGACTGCTTCAGAAGTCACCCATAGGTGAAGGATTCCTATGAGTCAAATTTTTAATAAAGCTTCCCTCCCTCTTTCATTGGCTGTTTCTGACTGTTTCTCTCTCTCTTTTTCTCCCCCTCTCTCTCATTCTGCTTTTGTTTAGCTTTTTCACCACAAACAAATTGTCTCTGGTAGAGATTCTAGGAAGATTGCCAGAGTGTAGCCTTCAATTCCATAAAAAGGAAAGATACTAACTAAAAACATATACATGTGCACACAAAGTCTCCCTCACCCTTTTACATGCCTAGTCTCTTACTAAGCTTTTCCCCTTCTTCCCACAAATAGCCCTAAGAGACACAAAATTTGTCTCGGTCACTCTTCCTCCTCTTCCTCTCCTTTCCTCCCCCACTCTCTCATTACTAGCACGTAGCAAATCACACCAGTGTGCTGCCTGTGCCAGGCCACATGGCTTCCCCTGGGCTCCCCATCCCTCCCCTTACAAGCCTGGTGATTTATTGGAGGCACACAGGTTACTGTGTTGGGCAATTATTCCTAGTGACGACACACAGGGAGGCTGAGCAAATCCCAAATATGGCCCTTTCACCCACCCTTCCAAAAACCAAGCATCTTGCACAAGAGTTCATTTATAAGCTGGGTCCTGTGCCTGGATGGTCACCAGTGCTAACTGCTTCGTCTCCGTTTCTTCCAGCTCCTCTACAAGTGACCTCTCCAACTATGACCATGCTTATCTGAGGCGGAGCCCTGACCAGTGTAGTTCCCAGGGGAGCATGGAGAGCCTGGAGCCCAGTGGGGGATACCCACCCTGCCATCTGCTTTCCCCTGCCAAGTCTACCAGCAGCATCGACCAGCTCAGCCACCTCCATAACAAGAGAGACTCAGCTTACAGCTCCTTCTCCACCAGCTCTAGCATTGTAGAGTATCCACCCCCTGGCATCTCCAGCCGGGAGCATTCAGGCTCCATGGACGCCCCTTCTGCTCGAGGTAGCCTCCTAGAAGGGATGAGGCAGGCAGACATTCGCTATGTCAAGACAGTCTATGACCCCCGGAGGGGAGTCTCAGCAGAATATGAAGTGAACTCTTCAGCCCTGCTTCTCCAAGGTAGGGAGGCGCAGGCATCAGCAGATGGCGAAGGCTATGACAAATGGCATAATTTTCCCCGGGGTAAGGGAGCACCACCCCCACCCTGCAACCAGCAGTGCCCCAGTTCCTTGGAAACAGCCACTGACAACCTGCCTCCTAAAGTGGGCGCACCCCTGCCCCCAGCTCGGAGTGACAGTTATGCAGCCTTTCGGCACCGAGAACGACCAAGCTCTTGGTCTAGCCTTGATCAGAAACGGTACTGCCGGCCTCAGGTAAACTCTTCAGGCTCCCTGAAATCTTCCTTCGTGGAGGAACAGCTACATACAGTACTCGAGAAGAGTCCAGAGAATAGCCCTCCAGTGAAGCCCAAACATAATTATACCCAGAAGGCCCAACCTGGCCAACCTCTGCTGCCAACTGGAATCTACCCAGTACCTTCTCTGGAGCCACACTTTGCCCAGGTACCCCAGTCCTCCGTGAATAGTAATGGTACACTCTATCCTGCTCTGGCCAAGGAGAGTGGATATACAGCCCCTCAGGGAGCTTTCGACAAGATGGCTAGCCTGGATGAGAATGGGAACCAAAATGGATCTAGCAGATCTGGGTTTGCCTTCTACCAGCCATTAGAACATGACCCAGTGTCTCCAGTAGAGAGAAAACTTGAAACTTCAGCCAAGTGTGCCCCCTACAAAGTTAATTTCCCTTCAGTGTCCGAAAGTGAAGAAGATACCACCTTGAAGAGACATCTCATACCCCTCCAAGGCAGCAGCCTGCATCCCACTGAAAGAAAGAGCACCCACAGCAACAAACCATATTCTAATCACCACGGCCTCAGTTCTCCTCAGGCACAGGCTTGGCAAGAGGGTGAAGAGAAGAGACCTTCCAGACCCTCAGAACCTTGGGAGGGTGATTTCCAGGAAGACCACAATGCCAACCTCCGGCAGAGGCTGGAGAGAGAAGACTTAGGCCAGAGCCAGTCAAGCAACTTTGGCAGGACCAAGTCCACCTTCTTCTCTCTCCAGAACATTCCTGAGAGCCTAAGAAGGCAGAGCTGCCTGGGGCCAGGAGAGGGAGCCCAGGAGAGCTACACGGAGGGCCCGCCCACCTGTGCAGTCAGTTTGAAGGGAGAGGAAGCTGGAAGGAAAGTTGTGCCTAATCACAGGAGTCATCTGGACAGGCTGGTTTCCTACCCAAGGCCTGAGGGGAGAGCCAGTGCCTTGGCCTCTTTCCAGAGTTCAGATACAAGATTTGAAGAGCCACATTCCCCACCCCACCAGCAGACATCTAGTCTGGGCCGAAGGAGACTCAGCTCAGGCGGGACCTCGGTTCTACAGGGCTTTCAATACGGGAAGCCCCACTGCTCTGTGCTGGAGAAGGTGTCCAAGATTGAACAGCGAGAACAAGGGAGCCAGAGACCCCCAAATGTGGGCAGCTCCAACTTCGGTCATCACTACAGGCCCAACAGGACACTCCCAACTTCTACTTCTGGAAATGACTTTGAGGAGACAAAAGCCAATATCCATTTTTCCGAATCCACTGAAACTGTAGGCAGTGGGGAGCAGCACTTCAAAAATGGTGAGCCAAATTTGGAAGAGGTTTCCTGGCAGCCATGTGGTCAGCTGAAGAGAGAAGTGGAGGGAGGCCGAGGCCCCACTCTCCAAGGCAGTGAGCCCCAGAGGCAGGTCGCTCGCCTGCTCCGCAGCCAGAGCACCTTTCAGCTCTTCAGCCAGGGGGAGAGGGAGGCCCTGTGGCAGGACGACAGGCTCTGCATGCCCGAGTCACCAGTGCAGGAAGCTCCCTTCAGCCGCGCCTACCGGAACAGCATTAAGGACGCGCAGTCCCGCGTCCTGGGGGCCACCTCCTTTCGACGCCGGGACCTGGAACCTGGAGTATCCTCGGCTTCCAAGCCCTGGCGGCCACGGCCCGCCTCAGCCCATGTGGGGCTGCGGAGCCTGGAGGCACCGGCCTCTGCCTCCCCGCACACGCCCCGCGAGCGCCACAGTGTGACTCCAGCCGAGGCGGACCCCGGAGGCCGGCCAGTGCTTTCCACTGCCCGGAAGGGGCCGCGCCGGCGTCTGACCCCAGAGCAGAAGAAACGCTCCTACTCGGAGCCGGAGAAGATGAATGAGGTGGGCGTCTCCGAGGAGGCCGAGCTGGCCCCTGTAGGCTCGCAGAGGAAGGGGCTGCGTTTCCTGGAGAATACAGTGGCCGACCGGCGACGCATCTTCGAACACGAAGGCAAGGCCTCCTCTACACTCAGCCTGTCTGGGCCAGAGCTGAAGCAGTTCCAGCAGAGTGCCCTGGCCGACTACATTCAGCGCAAGACCGGCAAGCGGCCTTCTGCCTCAGGCTGTAGCCTCCAGGAGCTGGGGCCCCTGCGTGAGCGCGCCCAGAGCACCTACTTCCAGCCTGGCCCTATGGTGACGGAGGGCCCTGGCCTCGCCCCTGCCTCCAGCCTCTGCTCACTGAGGGAGCCCAGCCTGCAGACCCGCAGGGAGGCTCCCCTAGTGGTGGCCGCAATGGGGAATGGGGGGATCTCCTGCAGACCCCCCGAGATCGCAGCAGCTCTTTTGCTGGTGGTCGTCTAGGGGAATGGCGACGAGGGGACCAAGCCCCGAGGGAGCTGCACAGTAGAGCTAACTATGGTGGACCAAAAGGCACCCAGAGGGTGGACAGGACCCCTGTGGAGCCTTCCTCATGGGGGGCTGCAGATGGGAAGTCCATGAAGTCCATGTCTGCAGAGGACCTGTTGGAGCGCTCAGACGTCTTGGCTGCCCCTGTCCATGTCAGGTCACGGTCATCTCCTATTGTGGACAAGAAACGCCAGGTAAGTGTAGCAGGTGGGTCCTAGTACTATCCTATTGGGGTCTGGAAGCTTTAGTGGGGCATGCCTAACCTCAGGCCATCAGTTTTCCTTTTACATGTAAAACAGTAGCATTTGTTTTTATGAGTATTTTCTTTCTTTCTCAGTGCCCCTGTCAGATGTCCTTACAGATACGTCTATATCCATTATCTACATATCTCCCTATCTGTAGGTAGATAGATAGTTGTATGGGTAGAAACATTTACATTGGTATACATGCATATGTCTACATGTGTATGTGCATTTTTTGTTGTTTTGCTTTTTTAATTCATGGAGTAAAAACTATGGGTCAATTATATTATAAAGATTCAGTTTTGTACCTGTATGTTTCTGTTTGGACTTTTGCATTTACAAAATAGACAAAATTACTACCTTAGATCATAGTTGATTATTGAGTTCCAGGTCCTCAGCTAAGTATGCTTTACATTTATTATCTCATTAATCCTCACAATAATCCTGTGCAGTATATTTTCTACCTCAAACCCATGGCTTTATGACTCCCATCTGAGCCACTTCTGTGCACTATCTAGATGAGATAGTAGGATCAGCCGTTCAAATTCTCATATGAAAGAATTTTCTGATAGTCTCCAAACTGTAAATTGTGAAGTGCTTTCCCCTAGAAATTTCAGGTAGAGCTAGAAATAGAACCTGAGCACTGACTCTCAGGAGTCTATTAATCCTTAGCCCTAATTCCCTGACTAATTCTTAGCCCATCCTCAAGCTTCACTTCCACTGCAGATAAGTAGCCTGGTTCATGCTGCCCTTCCCACATTTGCAGATACTAGGAATTCACATAGATGTTAGCACGGGGAGAGCACCCTCCGGTGCGTGCCCCTTCTCAAATTAACTAATGCTTGTGAGAAGTGAATATGCTGTTAAAGGGAAATTCTTTTGCTTCTAACTTCAGATCTGAGAAAGTTTCTCTTGAAGGAGATGTGATTTGAACCAGGCTGTAAAGCATGGCAGGATGTTGACAAAGGGTTGGGGTTATATGTGTGGGTGGTATTGGAGGAAACAGCTTCAGACAAAGAAAGATTCAGCTGTTGCTGCCTGAGAAGTTTGTATGCTCCTGAAACACACACACAGAGCTTTCGGAGAGACAATATTTCACCATCGTGGGTATTTTCTGTTCAGAAATATTTCCTACCCAATGTAAGCCCACAAGAAAATCTATAGAGGCAATCTTCCATGAGCATTCGATAGACATTTTCCTATTTTCAGAATGAAGAACAGAGCTAATTACTACTCCTTATCCTACCACTAAAACACTTTTAAGATCTGTGTATGTACGTACAATTACAGGTGTTTGATGGGATTCGGTAACTTACTGAATAGCAAAGTAAACATTTATTTCTCTCCTTATGTTTAGTGAAAATAGAAATGCTTAGGTGAAAACAAGCCATCTTCTGTTGTTTATTCCCCACTAAATGTCATTATTCTCCCTGGGAATTGGTTGGATGGCTATCAATGTTATTTTGTCTTCCCCCATAAAACATTTCTCAATCCTGATAAACTGGGAAATAGAGCTAACAAATTAGTGGAATAGAGAAAAGAGCCTTCCACATCCCAATTAAATATATTATTTGAAAAACTTTTTAGAAGGACGACAATTTATAGACCATTATTTAGGCACTCTTGTCAATAAAATGGTACCATATTTGATATTAATTAATTTGGGGAATATGAAACTAAAGGGAGACAATACTTCAAAATGAAATACTTTATGTGCTGCTTTGCTCATAAAAACTTTGAAAGTGAGTTATCATCTTCCCCGCTCCCCCCCCCCCCCGTTGGAATTGTGCCACGACCGTGTTCTTGAGCTTTAAGCCTTGTCTGCCCTGAGACCTGGTCCATGGAAAGGTCTGTCTGCTCTGTGCATCTAATGCCTACATCCTTCAACTACTTTATTTAGCTCTAATTAAAAACAAAGTCTCCATATAATTACTGTGATTATTATTTCAACATATTTGTGGTTTTCACTTGAATATAAGGAACTTACACCATTAGTGATAAGCTCTAGTGAAAGCACTGAATAAGAATTTTTCTCATCTTTGCTCTAGAGGAAGGACTCAGAAATTAAATGACCATTTAGAGATCTTCTGCCTGAGGTAAACCAAAATATAGAGTCAGTTTTTATGGTGCTGGCTCAGTCCGTGGCATCCGAAATAAATGCTACTTGTTCCTGCCAGCCAGATGCTAATAGAGCAGGATTTTACAACCATTTAACAAGGCTCAGCTCCTTTACAAAAGTCCAATAGTGAAGGCTGTTTCTGCCCCCAAAACCAAGTCAACATGGAAATCAGTTCCTTGGTTTATAAAAATTGATCTTTCTTGGGACTAAATAGTCATGGCAAAACGCTTCGTCTACCTGGGGCCTGAGACTACTCATTCTCAGCAGACCTGGGCTTGTTGTTAGCAGACAGGCTTGCTATCCTCTGAAACACATAGCTTCCCACTACTTTGTCTTCATTTGAAGGCAAATAAAGTTGCAGAACAATTGGGTATTAGTGATGGAGCTGAAGGGCACATCAAATTCTCGCCTGTTTTCTGCTCTCAATGAGACCTTGGAAAACAAACTTTAAGTAGGTGGGCCTTACAGAGCTGCAGAAAATACCCAGATGTTTCTGTCCTGTCTTGGAGACAGAAATTTACACCTATTCAATACATAGATCTAGAATACCGCAGAGGTTATAAAGAGAAATCCTTGAAGTAAGAATCCTAGTTGGGAATTTTTCCCCCCAAATACTGTGTTAGAGGTTTCTCTGGTGCTCACTGTATTTTCAGAGACCTTGTTTTCTAAGTTATAACACATTCACCAAATGACAGTATGACAGGTTATTTAGTTGCTGAGGAAATTGTTCAATGCATGAAATCCCACAGTGTTGGAGATATAGGCTTGATTGTTGGATGCAGCTTGTAAATCGTTTTAGCAAGGAGGGGGGGTGCATAAATAACAGAATCAACTTTCCACAAAATGTATAGTTACAAATACATAATAATAATCAAATATGTACTGTGTGCCAGTCATTGTGCAGCTGTATAAATGTAAAATTAATCCTTAAAACTGTCCAAAGAGGTAGATACTATTTCTATCTCTGTAGCAGAGGAGGAATCTGAGACACAGAAAGGACAAGAAATTTGCCAGGGTAGTGGGAGCAAGGTTTTGACCCCTTACTGTCTTGAGTACTCAGATCCCTCTTTGAATTAAGAAAGACTAGGGTAGTGGGAGGGAGGCAAGAGTTAAACATCTTATGTATGAAAATTTCATCCAGTGAATTGACTTCATCTTAACATTTATTGATTATTGTTATTTATATTTAAGTATTTTTATACATTTACTATTCCAAAGTAAATAACTAGTTGTCTTCATATTTCAGTGGTCACAGAGATATCAGGACAGCTGAGAACCCAAAGCTAGAGTAAGGGTTGGGATTCAGTAACTTAAGGTTTATAGTTTTAAGTGTGCCTAATGAAAAATAAAAACTGATATGTTATGAAGTCAGTCATCAAGTCAGAGATCATTAACAAAAAAACAAATAGACACTTGCGTGTCTATTGGTATCACTGTAAACCTGGTATTTCTCCCAGCTACTCCTTTTTCCAAAATTGCCATAAATACTTCACACTTTGTACCATTTTATAGAAAATAAGTTCATCTTTGACAGTGAATATATGTTCAAATCAAAGCAAGTAAATACAACGAAAAATTACCTTCCTTGGGCTTTTACTAGGTCGAAAAGGCATTTTCCATGTGTCTAAATGGTATTTCAATTGACAGGAGATTTAGAGCA
The DNA here is from genome assembly GCF_014898055.3 of Talpa occidentalis. Lineage (NCBI taxonomy): Eukaryota > Metazoa > Chordata > Mammalia > Eulipotyphla > Talpidae > Talpa > Talpa occidentalis. The sequence goes on from NW_023604972.1 coordinate 44,971,906, forward strand.
TTTTCTCACTAGTCTCTTACTGGGTCTAATTTCCTTATTTTACACACACATAATTATCAACTTAAGCTTATAGTGGAATCCAAAGAAAATAATAGACTGAGAAAATATAAACATTACTGGGTTGGGAGTTTAAGGGGGACCTAAAAACTTTCCAATTAATTATTGGCAAAAATGAATGTGTCAACAGAAAGGACAAAATGAGGAAAGACTTTAAAATGACTGTAAGGTTTCCCAGAGAGAAGTCCATTCTCTTTGAGCAAATCAGGGACACAGGAGATTCCTTTTTCTCAAAACAATGAAGTCTGATTGCATCCAGTCCAACCACCACTTACCTGTTAAAATTCCAAAGAAAGATCTTGGGCTTTGAAGCAATTATGGTTTGAACCCTAGCTCCTCCCACTTATTTAACTGTGGGTAAGATACTTCTCTGAGCTGTAATCACTTTCCCTCTCTGCACTGTTGTAGAGATTAAATTACAGAAGAAATGTGAGATGCCTACAGCAACTCCAGGCACATAATTTGAGGATTGCAGGTTACTTCTCAGTGTCTGGCACATAATAAACACCCAAAAAGGGATAGCTGCAATTACTAATAATCATGTTTTTGTTTCTTCTTGGGCTCTACTGCCACCTTTGGCTCTTTGCATTACCTCCACTGCTGACTGGGGTAGGTAGAGTATGGGGAAGAAAAGAGAAAGGAAGGGTCCTCCCTGGTGGTGCAAGGGGTTAAGACGCAACCTATGAAGCTGTCCGCAGCCACTGCAGCATGAGTTCAATCCCCGGCCAAGGAGCAACCGACATGGTGCAGCAGACCTCTCCTGACTCGCCCACTGCTCCCCTCAGCAGTGTATTTCAGTCAATCTGCCTGTTCTGTTTCCCACTCTGTCTCTAGTGAATCCTCTCACCCCCTGCACCTCTGGCCTGTACCCAAGTTCTTGTATTCATAAATAAATAAATATTAAACAAAAAAAAGAAAGAGAGAAAGGAATGGAAAGCAGTAAGTGGTGGAATACGTTGCTGAAATTAAGTATAGGGTTTTTTTATAGCTACATGTATTTCCTGTTTTCGTATCTCCTATTGTCATAAGTAATTGAGATTCAACTGTATTATTGTCACTAATCATCATTGTCTTTTATTAGGGATCTGCTCACATGGCCCAAATTTCACATTATCAAAAATTGAACTAAGACTCTTTCAGGACAGGCACACACGCACGTACGTGCACACACACACCCTTATTTAAAAAAAATAATGATTACCCTGAGGAGTCCGAGTTGTTAATATCACATGTGAGGGAAATGTTTTTCCCAGAGGGACTATATTTCAACCTGATTACAAGTCAAATTCATATCTTCTTTCATTATAACTCAGAACATTTGAAATTTTGCTATATTCAGTAGTCTCTGCTTTTCCCACCATCTCCCATAGTCCCTTGTTGCTGTTTTAGAAGCTTGGTCTTTTGAATTAATTTTCACTTTATTTTAAGTATAGTATTGTTTTGAACCATGGAGATAATTGTTATGAGACTTACTGCCTAGAAGATGTCCTGTGAGAAGAGACACCAGTGAGACTAACTACCTCTGCCACTAGTGACCTAGTAACCTCTTTGGGACTTTCTCATCGATGCAGAGGGGTTAACAGTACTTCCTGAGACTTTGAGAATGAAACAAGATCATATGTAAGAGTACCATGTGGTACCTGACAATAAAGTATAGACCTCCAATACATATTTGTTATCCTCCCTACCCCTTGGTAAATTTATTATTTTTTTTTAAAGGTTTCTAGGAAGTTTCCTTACTCATTTTTTTAAAAGGATTTATTTATTTATTTATACAAGCACTGGGTACAGTCAGAAGCGCGGGAGGGTGAGAGAATTCACCAGAGCCAGAGCGGGGAGCAGAGCAGGCAGAAGGACCGAAGTACACTGCCGAGGGGAGCAGCGGGCGGCAGGAGAGGTCTCCGGGGAGCAGCCGGGGATCAAACCGGCGCTGCAGAGGCTCTGGGCAGCTTCACAACCTAGCGCTCAACCACTGAGCCACTGGGGAGGCCCCTCCTTGGTAAATTTAAATGCCTATTTGTTGGTATTAATGTTCTGCCTTTCTTATGTTTCAAGGATGTGCTTTTAGGGGAAGACAATGGCTTTGGTTTTCTGAAGGATCCATGTTGTTTGGCTGACCCCGGATCTAGGTATGTGTATTTACGATGCCACTCCCTTTAGGAATGCTGTGGGACTTAGTTGCTTTTGTTCCTTCTACAAGAAATTGAAATGTGCTGTTGTGATATTTCACATTATTATGTGCTGCTTTTTCAATTTGTCTAGGCTGTCGAGAACTTTTATTTTTCATTTACTGATGACTTTAAGAACAATACTTACTCAAGATAGGTTTTGAATGTGAGCTGTTTTAGCATCAGCTAATGTCCATATTATTCACAGGTGTGTCCTGTGACTCTTACACGTGGGGCCCCTCTTGTGTGGCTGCTCTCTACCAGTTCTGTGCACAGGGAATCGGGTCTGGTGACTGAAGCACTAGAGGAAGAATAGCCTTTCATGAACAACCTCACAAAGCAAGCAAACCACAGAAAGCACCCAAGCAAAAAATAAAGCTCCAGTCTCATAATTTTTTTGGCACTTAGGGAGAGAAAGTCATTTTTTTAGAGATTGCCATCAAAATAATTTCTCTTAAATAGAAAAATGTAATAGATCATTTTATAGAATTTCAATTTTTGAATTATTTGCATGGACCTTAATTTGGTCTCACTTGTTTATTTTTGCTTTTGTTCCTTTGCTTTTGGTGTCATATCCAGAAAATAATTACTTACCACTTGTTTTCTTCTAGAAATTTTATGGTTTCAGGCCTTACATTCAAGTCTTTTAATCCATTTTGAGTAGATTTGGGAGCATTGTGTAAGATAGTCAAATTTCATTCTTTTACATATGGCTATTCATTTTTCCCAATACCGTTTATTGAAGAACTATTTCCCATTGTTTATTCTTGTGTCCTTTGCCCTAAATTAATTGACATAATAGATGCTTAGGTTTATTCTGGGCTTTCTGTTCTGTTCTGAGTGTTTTTATGCCAATATACTTGTTTTGATTACTATAGCTTTGTAATGTAGTTTGAAGCCAGGAATTACGATGCCTGCAATTTTATCCTTTCTCAAGATAACTTTGACCATTCATAGTCTTTAGTGGTTTCATACAAATTTTAGAATTGTGTTGTAGTTCTGTGAAAGATTCCATTGGAATTTTTATAGGGGTTGCATTGATTCTGTAAATTCTTTGGGTATGGACATTTTAAAAATAATAATCCAGTGCTTGATGGAAAGACATTATATGTCATTATATGTGTTATCTTCCAATTTCTTTCATCAGAGTCTTATCATTTTTACCACCTTGGTTAAACTTATTCCTCAGTATTTTATTCTTTTTGATACAATTGTAAAAGGATTTTTTTTTAATTTCTTTTTTTTGCACATTTGTTCCTAGGGTATAGAAATGCAATGATTTTTGTATATTGATTTTGTATCCTACAACTTCATTGAATTCATTTATTCCATAGGTTTTGGTGGAGTCTTTAGGATTTTCTATATATGCTATCATATTTACCTTTCATGTATTTTCAAACCAGTTTTTCTATTTTTCCTTAATTTTTAAATATTTCAATCATTGCTATAATTTCTACATTCACTTTCTTAATAACTTAATACAGGCACTTAGAAGCAATCAGTGCGACTAGGAAGTGGGTATTAAGTTCTATAACTTTACTGACATGTGCATCCTTCCACAATTTGTGCTCTTGCTCCTGTAGTTATGCCTAAAGTAAAGGAAGTATTCAAAGTGAGACTGAGGACTTTGGTTAGTTTGGATTCATTAATGAAAAGCTAGAGACAGGGAAAATTTAACAATGAACTAAGTGCTGCTGAAAGACTACTGGTTTGAAATCAAAGATGAGACTGAACTGAACAACAAAAAATCAAATAACTCGATTACAAGAAGGATGTGAGTAGATTTTTCTCCAAATATAAATAGTCAACAAGCATATGCCTCTCACACTGTATTATAAAAGGGACTCAAACAAAATCTTTATTGCCCTATTCTTTGTTCTTGGAAAATATAATCACTAAGGAGAAGCATTCTTAACCCAACTAAGCATTTAACTAAAACATTGCCTTCAAAAATACAGTTTCTACAAACTGATAAGATTGTACAAAATTTCTACAAATTGATAAAATAAAATCATCATGTCAAAGTATATTGGGCTAGATATTTAAAGAGTAAGTGTTGTACTATTTTGTTGTGTTTTAATGATGTCTCAGTAAATACAGAGCCTTAAAGTAAACTAAAGGTACTCAAACTAGTCACTAAAACATCAGATTCCAGTTGACTCCATCTCCTATTTGTGAGGATGCAGAGTTTAAAAATAGCTCATGTCCTATGTCTCTAAAGAGCTGTTAGGCAGAAGAGACATTGTTTGTTCAACAGACATTTACTAAGAGCGACTTTGTGCTGGGTGCCAACGATGCCAAAATGAGCAAGACATGGAAGTAAAAGAACCCCCAGTGAATCTCCTGCACCTGGGCTTCCTGTGTACCCATTTGGGAGCCCACCAAGAAATACAGAGCAGCCAAGCTTAGATACTCGGAGGTTCCTAGTAAAGAAACCATCTCTGAATGAAAGGGGTCTAGGGCATGGGAAGAAGTGTTTCATCTAAAAGAAAAATGAGCCCTTAATCACGTACATTTATAATTTAAAAAATAATGACACGAGGGGAGTTAGTTTGGTTCTTTGTGGTCTTTTCCTTCCATATACTGTATGAAAGGATTTGCCTGGACATGGAGGATTTGTCTGGCACAGAGGATTTTGTGGCCGGTCTATGCAAAACTCTGAATTGGACTGAGCCACAGCTTCCTGAGATTGGGATCTATAAAACGAAAAAGTGCCATCTGTGCTCCAGATTCACTTGCAGACTAGTTGGGGAGCTACAGATGTGGAGTTTATAACTGGTGGCGATTTGCTAGAGAATTTCTGTCCTCACATTAACTCCTGCATGGCAGGAAAGCAGTGCCACAGATTTCTGTTTTCTTTCTTTTGTTCTCCTTCTAAGACACAATAACAAAAGCATTAGAAACTGTTGGGTTTGTCTTTGGGGCCTAGAGGATACCTATTTAAATTAACATGCACCCTGTTTGCCCATTATTGTCCATTTTTTTCTCCAGAGGTGACTGCTTATTAGTTCTTCGGTGATGCTCTCCCTCTACTTTTTGCTTTCCATTTTAAGAAATGAAAACACTAGGAGACTAAGAGAAAGTTGTAAATAAAACCTTCAAATTCAGCAGCCCACGCAAATGCTTTCCAAACAGACCTCCCCCAGGGGATCACACTGGGAGAGGAGGCAGCATTCTTTCTCCCCAGAGTCAGAGGCTGGTTCTCAAAGTAGTCCTAAAAGAGCAGGAGAAAGTACCTACTTGTCCCTATATCCTGAGCCTGCCCTCAGAAGCCACTCTGTGTGGGAGGTAGGTGGTCAGAGATGGCTAATAAAAGGAAATGCCTTATGACCTCAGACTTGCCACGTGACATTTTCCTGTAGGAATTTACGCCTGACTGGTATTTAATTTAAACTTCACTGCGTGTGTGAGCAGCCAGAGGGAGGCAGTGTGCAGAGTGTGGGGTTCTGCCCATCAAATGCATTTCATTCCCATGAAATGATCCTTGTGCTTTGCATGTGCTCCTTTCTTCAGAACTATGTTTGCATCTTCCTGCAGGTCATTCAGTTGTTCAGAAAGAGGCCGAGAAGAAACGCCTTTGCTCAAGCACCATCCCAGCCCTCGCTATTGCTCAAGCACCATGCCAGCCCTCGGTGGTTTAGGCTGCAAAGCAGCTGGTGGTTCCTCAGTTCACCCCGAATGTCCTGGACCCCTGGACCATCAGAGGGAAGCCAGCAAAACACCTTGCCCCCGGCCCCTGCCCACAGGAATGCAAGGGCAGCTCACAGACACCAGGGCTATACCACTAACCCCACTCAGCCCAGCTCTGCCTGCCCCTGTTCCCTCTGGCTACTGCTTAGCAGCTGCTGCCAATCCACCAACTGGAAGGGATGGTGAAGTGAGGCAACAACCTATTCTGTCCCCCACCCCTGCAGTAACCCACAGAAGCAATAGTCACAGCCTGGCCCAACCTCCCAGCCCAAGAGGTCCTGAGCCCAACAGCCCAGACCATGGCATAGAAGAAGCAAGGAGGAGGTTCTCCCTGCCTCAGCGGCCTCCACCCACTCGGGTGAAGTGGGCCCACACTGTCAGAGAGGATAGCCTCCCCGAGGAATCCCCAGCGCCTGCGTTTGCAAACCAGAAGCACTCTATGAAACAGCAGTATCTTCCAAGTTCAAGCAGCACTTCCGAGCCAGAGACACCTATTGGGGCCTTGAGCACACCAGGAAGGATCTCTCTCCGAATATCTGAATCGGTCCTGCAGGCCTCCCCACCACCCAGGGAAGACTATGATGATGAGGTGTTTCTGAAGGACTTGCACCCAAATGCCACTTCCAGCCCCACATTTGAAGCTCTTCCCCCACCCCCACCTCCACCGAGCCAGGAAACTCTGGTGAATACTGTGGATGACTTTCCTCCACCTCCTCCCCAAGCTTTGTATGAGGCCCAGCTGGACAGCGAGGATTACAGGGGGCCCCAGATCAGGTGAGTGGGCAGACTCTGAGTAGGCTGAGCCTTCATCTGCAGAGCAAAAGCTTTCCCCTCCATAATATGAGATTTCACATTCCGATCCTCCTCTTGGCCCACAGTCTGGAGTGGAGGATTCTTACATAAGCTTAGCTCATGAGACAGGTGGAACTGGTTCATTTGTTTACTGTGGGTGGTCGTTATACTAATAGTCATGGGGTGAGAGAGAGAAGATAAAACCCTAAATAAATCCAAGAGACACAGCTCACGTCTATGGACATAAGTTCAAAGGGTACAAAAAAATAACATCCCTCTTCCTGCCTGAATGGTGAATCAATTAAGAAATAAGACAAGAAGGAGACATATAGAGTACAAAAATACCACTTCTACTACTGGTAGAATATTGGAAGAATGTGGTCAGACCTTGTCCATGGGAGGAATAGAGGAGAACCAAAGGTCAGTGATGTTTAGGGAGAAACTCTTGTTGGAAGCCAGAAGAATGGGAAAGAAGCATTTCCCAACAGTGCTCCCCAGGGCAAGTGACTGTTCACAACACCAAAAAAAAAAAAAAAAAAAAGTATTGCTTGACATCACCTTTGTGGTAAGTTCCTCTAAATGCCACAAGAGTGATTTACCACCACTGCCCACTATTGAGCAGGATCTTTCAGAAAGCTCTGGAATCTACAAATAATCCTCATTAAAAATTCACACAACTTCCCCTTGATTAACAAGTGGGCTCAGTTGAAGGCCCCTAAGACCTACAATTTAGGGGGGATAATAACCTCAGAAATGTGACTATCTTGCCCCACTTCCGACATAGAAAGGTACAATCTTAATGTAGAAAACTTCGCCCTCTCATCTTCATCCTCTGTTGACTCTTCTCTTAAACCCCTCTCTCTCTGTGTTAATACCCCTACCAGCTCCAGCAAATCTGCCAATGTGACAGTTGCCAAGGAAAAGCCCATGGCTGATGCAGCCCACTTGGATGGTGCTCAGATACTGGCCTCCAGATCCCAAACTTCTGTAAGGGGCCCAGAGTTCAGAGAGACCAACCCATCTTCCACCACAGATGCTGCGCCTCAGCTTGCAGGGTCTCTTGTCAAGGAGCCAACCCCAGGGAAGTCACTTCCCATCCAGACTCCAAGCCTGGGCCATGATCCACTCAATGGGACTCAGGGTTTAGAAAAGAATGCCAGCTTGGGTTCTCAGAAAACCTCGGAAGACAAAAGAACAGAGACTCTGGCCAAGGAAATTGTCCACCAAGACAAATCTCTGGCAAATATTTTGGATCCAGACTCCAGAAGGAAGACAACCATGGACCTGATGGAAGGTTTGTTTCCCCGAGATGTTAACTTGCAGAAGGAAAGCAGCATAAAGAGGAAGGTCGTTCAGAGACCTGTGGACTGCCCAGGGTATGAAGGCAAGAGGTAAGTCCCTGGTAATGTCCCCTAAGAGACACCTGCACTCCGTTCATAGGGGGAGATAAGTCTAGGAATAGTTATCTGTTCTCTTCCTGCTTCCAAAGATTCTGACCTGAGAATGACATTCCATTTCAGCTTTAGGGGAATAGCTCTGAGGAGTAGGTGTGAGCCAGACCCCGAGTTTCCAGGCACTTGACCAATAACAGAAGTCGTAGTAACAACTGCTATTAATATCTATTGTTTTTGTCTTTTGTGTCCAGCATTATACTCATTCCCTTATATAAAACATTTCATCTGTACAAGAACCTTATGAACTAGCTACCAGTTTTATCTCCATTTTACAGTTGAAACTGAAGCACAGGGAAATCAGAACTGTGCCCAACCATGTCACAGATGCACAAGGGATGGCATCTGTAGCTGAACTGCGCACTGTGCCCATACGTTCTCTAAAGATCTACACTGTGCCCTGAGGTGCACTATACTGACATTTACCTTTGAAGAATTAAGGTGGATGTTTGCTCAAATCCCCAAAATCAAGGAAGACCTGAAGGGAAGCACACTTTCAGGGTGTTTGTTGGGTCAATGAGCCTCTACTCCCCAAGCACCGTGTTTACAGACCTGGGACCTGCGTCCGCGTGCCCACCCACAGTCCAACGTGCCATTCTTGTGATTTCTCCTGCGTGACTGCAGTGTTTTCTTGCATATTTGACTTCCCTTAAAAGACCACTACGGGAAAGATTTAGAGTGGTTTTTATTTGCTTTTTCATTTTCAATGAACACTCTGTGGATTGCCAGACTGGGGCTCAGCAGTTAGTGGCTTCCAGACTAAATAAAAACAGAGGACATTTCATCTAAATTTGGACTTGCATTTTAGAAATTTCCAGCTGATCCTGACTAAATTACTAACAGGAACACCGTGTTTTGACTTGTGGGAAAGAGAGGAGAAAGGAGAGCTTTATAGTACTTAAAAGTGATTTGATGTGATGGAGGCTCTCCTAAAAGGTCTGAACCTTGCCTGTCCCCGGATTTTTCAGATTTGGCAAAAACTAGTCAAAGTAAAGGGACTTATTAAGGGTCATGCATTTAGCACACATTTTTACTGCATGTCAGAAGGTGTCAGGCAATTAACTGGGTGCCACGAGGGACTCAAAGATGAGTTTCTGTGCGTGTGCTGGAGCAGGTCACCATGGTTGTGGTTGATCAAAACCAGGCAACTCCGTTCATTTCATTCTGTTCTGATTCCTCACTGCAGTAAGACCAAAGTAATTTATAAACACATCCTTAGAAAAGCTTTTTCTAGGTCTAGATCATTGAGAACATAATTCTCCTAGTTAATTTAGAGGTGAGGTGATCACAGAGCTCTTGCAGCTGAGATCCTCAGAAATTTCAAAAGGATGGCAAGTGCCATCTTCTGGTGAAAATGAGCATTGGCCGGTTGTGCCTGAGACTGTCCACAAACAGCCGCTGGGAGGTTGAGTTCTCAATGCCTGAAAAGCCTGCAGTGAATCTTTGGAATGGGAGGGAAAGGGTCATATATCAGGAAGTAGTCTTACTTTTCAATTAACTGGGTTAGATATAGTTATTTTGCTTAGGGGAGTAGTTCAATCCAGCAGGAAACGAAGTACAAATGATTATTTTCAGGATTCTTTATTCCACCGTAAGATGATGGGCTAGAAATCAAATACTCTCACAAAATAGAATAGTTGAAATACCTCTTCACTAGAACCTGACTTATGCCCATAAGGTCATTTATTCAGTGGGTAGGATCTGACCCATAATGTGAAAAGCAATTTAGTTATAATAAAATAGAAAACACTAGATATTAAGTTTCTCAATTCTTAGTCTGTTCTCCAGCCTTGAAACCCCCCTGGTTAATCAACAAGTAGATTTCGCCGCTTGTATTTATTCACTGTTGACCCACAGCTCCAGATTTCTCAGGTGTATATGGTACCAGACTTAAATGAGTAGGAGAATTGATAAGTGTCCAAGGAAGAGAGTGCCTGACCCTGGAGCAGTAGGTAGTAACCTAAAGCCTGAGATTTGGGCAGCATCTGGAAGCGACTTTCGCATTGACTGACGCATGACGCCCCCATTGCCTTTCTGAGAAATTAGGGAGTCAGTATCAGAGTATCATAAATGGAGAAACATGAATAGAGGATAAATGAGCTACCCAGAGTCACCTGCCCAGTGTGCAGTCTGCTCCCACTCTGCCTTCCATTGCTGCCTCATCCCCAGGTTACCTGGCTTCCAGAGCCCTGCACAGAGTAATCACTTGTTAGTCAATATTCATTAACTCATAATTTCCAAGAAAAAAATTGAATGGAATTTTGTGTACATCTCCTGTGTGCAGGCCTATTATGAAAAGATGCTTCAGATGTGTGCAGAGTGACTGTATTTTTTGTTCTTTATGATCCAGGAGTGAAGACAAGGAAACACTGGGCATGTTGGTCAACTGCCCGGCCTACTACAGCGTGTCTGCCCCCAAGGCTGAGCTTCTGAACAAAATCAAAGAGATGCCGGAAGTGGCAAATGAGGAAGAGGAGCAGGCAGATGTCAATGAAAAGAAGGTAATGGGAGAAGAGGGGCCTTTGCTCTGCTCTACCCGGAAAGATAAGGCGCTCACGGGGTCATTGGTCCCTTGCCCCAGGTGGGAAGGGGCTGTCATGTCACTAACCTCACTCACACCGTCAGTGGACTCTGGACTTAGGTCGCACTGTGAGCAGTTTCCTCACAGCTCTTCAGGCATTTCCATTTGTACAGAATGATAAATATGATGGTTAGAGGAATTAAATTACTTCCTAAAAATCTCATAAATGGAAGGAGAACCCAGGCCCCTGCCTCTGACTCCGCACAGGGAGCTGACACTGTTCTCAGAGCTGAGCAAGAAATACCAACAGTTCCTGATTTTCATTTCATGATTTGTGTCAGAAGGAAAACTAGTAAATCTAGAAACTTTGTTCAAGGAAAGCAAGAGTGTCAAAAGACACTTCTGAGAAAAGGTAATGTTAACCTTTTGATTCCCAACTCTTTGCAAGACCCTAGTGAATAGCTTGAGAGTTGGAATTTACTCTTGCAGAAGTTTTAAATGCCCTGGAGCTCTCAGCTCAGCTGTGCCTGCAGGGGAGAAAGTTCTTGCCATTCCACTTTTTCGGTCCCAGAGAGCTTCCTGCGACTGTGCTTACAGCTCAGGGCTGCCTGCTGCAAAACAGCTGTCTGGTAAAGCCCACCTTGTGCTGAGCCTGGAATGTAAGGGTTCTGAGTGGTCATCGACTCCAAGAGAATCTTTTTTTTGTGATTCCATGTCATTTATTCTGTAGTATGTATGTATGCTCAGCCCTCTTGCTTATGTGTTGGAATGAGACCACAGGGTATGGACAATGAGAACAGGGAAGAATGGAGCAGGAGGATTTAGGGTTTTAGAAGCACCTCCACCATTTTAGTATTTCTCTCCTGACCATCCCCTCCCCAGCTCTGTGGGCTCTCAGCACATGGCCGACATGCTGATGAGCCACTGTAGTAACACATGCTTCCCACCCAAGACTGTCCCATTTAAACACCTCCTTCATAGCACACTACCTGGCATATTCCTCCTGCCTCAGTGATGCAGCTCCCATTCCCCTCCCTGCCCCCCATTAATGGGCCTTATGATTGGAAGTGAGACCACCTTGCACTGGTCTGTTTATATTTATCCCAAAGAGTGATATATATATATAAACACCTTTACAAGTACCAGGTTGCCATGACAAATTTAGCTGAACATCTTAGAGTTTTTTTGGGGGTGTGTGTGTGTAGACATAACATGCTTTGCAGTAGCCATGCGGCAAATTACTTGCTACTTTTTCCTCCCCATCTTAATTTAAACTGCTTTCCCCTCACTTTATTATCACCCTGTCACTCTGAGGATTGTGTGGCAAAAGTATTTTTAGACTGAGAATAGGAAGGAAGGAATGTTGGATTCATCCTCACAGGAAATAACAAACAGTACCATTTATTGAACACTTTTTATGTTCCAGTTATAGACTACCTTTTCTAACATAGTGCTGTATTATCTTTGTTATTTACCAAAATGCTCCGACATGTGTATTGTGCACATTTTACAGTGAACTAATCGGTGTGTCGGGCTGTGTCAGGACGAGGGAGAAGGGCATTCAAGAACGAAGCATGGGAGGGGACTGGAGAGGTGACTAAACATGGGGGGAGAGGTGTGTGTACCAAAAAAAGGTACTTCAAGTAGTGGGATATTTTGACTGCTTGGAAAATAACAAGACTCGTGATTATATTTTAAAATTACCAGATTTAGAAAAAGAAAAGCCACAAATGGCAGATGAGACTTGCAAGGATCCACAGGGGCCAGAAGGTCATGCAGAGTTTATGTGAAATGCTGGAGTTGGGATGTTATTGTGTGGGATCACGTTATGTGGCAGGGACGAACCCTTTGTGCTTTTTATTTTAATGAACTACAAGTTTATTATGCCATCAAAAATTAATTTCATTAGCATCACATTTATATATCTGATTTGAAACAGAAAATGTGATCTTTAAATATTTTGAAAGTATTAATATGCTCAATATAAAGTTGAAAATGCTATTCACTTTTCTAAAAATGACTTTAAAAAATGATTCTTGGTCAGTATTCATTCTCCAAGATTGTTCTGAAGCAGAATGCATGTTGCAGCTTCCTACCAACTTTTGCAAAGTAATAACTTAATATGTTTAAAATATTTCTAGACACAAAACTCACTAAGAATTCATGGAAACTAGAATCCTGATATATTCATGAATTTTTTTTAAAACTGCAACTGGCATGTTAAATCACTTCTACCTTAATATATTTTCTATTTATACATTGTGATATTTCAAGTAAATATAAGTATTACTTAAAATATGAAACACTTTCATTGTCTGAACTTAAGACATACATAAAAACTACAGACAGTTTCAATTCTTTTGCTAAGCCTTGCCATATCTAATAGGCAAAAATCTGCATGATTCTCCATTCTGAAGACCAAAAGGCTTTGGCTTAGATACTTAGTGGAATATTTCAGAAGGCAAAAGAATGTTATTTTTCAGAATTGGCTTTCCCTGAGTTCATTGCAACCCAGATGGTTCCGAGCTGCATTTTTGTTGTTCTTCATTCTTTTTTTAAAAAAGATTTTATTTATACAAGAGCTGGGGTACAGGCCAGAGGCATTGGGGAGGGGGATAGAAAGGATTCACCAGAGACAGAGCGGGGATCAGTACAGGCAGACTGACTGAAATAGACTGCTGGGGGAGCAGCGGGCGAGACAGGAGAGGTCTGCGGCACCATGTGGGTTTCTCTCTGGGTGGCCAGGAAGAAAACCCGCACTGCAGAGGCTGTGGACAGCTTCACAGCGCTACTCTCAACCTGCTGCGCTACCAGGGAGGCCCTGTTCTTCATTCTTGAAGTTTCCTTGTGGTCTAAAAGAAATTAGCATTTCTTTTAGAATAGGTCTGGTAGTGCTGATTCTTTAGTTTTTCTTCATCAAAGAATGTCTTCCATTGTCACTCCTGAATGATATTTTCACTGGATATGGAATTCTGGGTTGATTGTTCTTTTTCCCTTGAACATTAAAATTGCTGTCATACTGCCTTCTGGCTTAATGGTTCCTGATGACAAGTGCACTCATTTAAGTAACTATTCCTTCTGTAGGAAATATACTGTTTTTCTCTTAGTGTCTTCAAAACTTGTTCTTTTTCTTTGCTTTCCAGCAGTTTATGATGTCTGTGCACCAGATTTTTGGCTTATTGTATTTGAAGTTTGCTAAGCCTTTTAATTTTATCTATGTATGTCTTCCAGCAAATTTGGGGAGTTTCCAGGTATTATTTCATCTCTGAATTTTTTAAAAAAAATTATTTATTTATGCATACAAGAACAGGGGTGCAGGCTAGAGGTATGGGGGGTGAGAGGTTCACCAGAGACAGTGGGAAGCAGAACAGGCAGATCTACTGAAATACACAGCTGAGGTGAGCAGCGGGCACAGAGGTCTGCTGTGCCATGTGGATTAGCTCCCTGGCCAGGAATCGAACTCATGTTGCAGTGGCTGGCAGTATCTTGATAGCACTGTGTCTTTAACCCCTGCACCACCAGGGAGGCCCACATCTCTTGAATATTTTTATGCACGAATCTCTTCCTCTTTTTTCGTGACTCCATTGGCACAATGTTACACTTTTTGATATTGCCTTACAAGTCCTTAGAGCTTTTTTCAAATCTGTGTTTCTGTCAGATTTTCAAATTAGATAATCTCTATTTCTCCATCTTCCAGCACACTGATATTCCTGTCTCCATTTGCCAATGATTATTTTTTAAAATTTTTTAAAATTGTCAGTGCTAAAATTTCTGCTTGGTCAGTTTTTGGTAGTGTATTTCTTTGCTGAGAACATTTATCTTTCCATTCATTGTGAAAGTGTTTACTTTTACCATGGAGCATGTTTATAAAAGCTATGGTAAAGGCTTTGGGTTAGCACTTGTTGATTGTTCTCCCCTGGGAACGGCTCACATTTTACTGGGCTTTTAAAAAATATAGTTATTGAAATTCTTTTAAAAATTGAAGTAACATCTCATTATCACAAATTAAAAATTAACGGCCACCCTGGTGGCACAAGGGGTTAAGCACAGCACACTGAGGCAATCCGCAGCTTCTGTAGCACAAGTTCAATTCCCAGCCAGCCAGGGAACAACCCATATGGTGCAGCAGACCTCTCCTGTCTCACCCACTGCTCCCTGCTTTGTCTCTGGTGAATCCTCTCACCCCCTCCCACACACACACACCTTTGGCCTGTACCCCAGTTCTTGCATGCATAAATCTTTTCAAAAAAGAAATTAAAAATTAATGTGTATGTACTATATAAAGTTACCACTAATCCTTTACTATACCATTGTCTTTCGCCCAATTTATCCATACCCCTTACTCCTCCCCTTGTGGTAACCACTAATTGGTCTTATAGTCTAAGGGTTTTTAGTTCATTAACTTTCACTGTATATCACATAGGAGTGAAATCATATACTGTTTTCTTTCTCCATCTGACTTATTTCACTAAGCATGATACCCTCTAGGTCCATCCATGTTATTGCAAATGGCAAGTTTTCATAGCTGAGTGATACTCCATTTATAGGTATACCACATCTTTATCCACTCATCTGTCAGTGGGCACTTAGGTTGTCTCCAGCTCTTGGTTATTATAAATGCTGCAATGAACATGGGGAAGAGGTGAGTATCTCTCTTCAGATTAGTGTTTTTTAAATTTTAGGGGTAAATGCCCAGAAGTGGGATAACAGGATTACATAGGATTTGCTTTTAATATTCTGAGGAATCTCCATATTCCTTTCTATAATCACTGCACCAATTTACATTCCTCCCACCAGTATATAAGGGTTCCCTTTTCTCCACAGCCTCTCAAACACTTGTTTCTTTTCTTTTAGGGACTAGCCATTCTGACATGTCTGAGGTGACATCTCATTATTGTTTTTGATTTCCATTTCACTAATAAGATGCTGGACATCTTTCCATGAGCTATTGGTCACCTGTGTGTCATGTTTGGAGAAGTATCTATTTAGACTTTTGCTCATTTTTTAAATCAGGCTTTGTTTTCTGTTACTGAATTTTGTGAGTTCTTTATACATTTTGAATATTAATCCCTTGTCAGACATGACATGTAACTATCTTCTCATATTCAGTAGCATGTCTTATCATTTTTATGCATTTTTCTTACTGTGCAGCTTTTTAGATGTAACTTCATTTGTTTTTGCTTTTGTTTTCATGACACAGGCCACGTCTAGGAGCATATCACCTATGTGTTCCTCTATGCATTTTATATTTTCAGATCTCACAATCCCAGGTTTTAATCCATTTTAAATTAATTTCTGCATATGGTATTAGAAGGTGGTCCAGTTTTCCCAGTACCATTTATTGAAGAGACTTTTCTGCCCCATTGTATACATATATGTATAGTTTTATTTCTGGGCTCTCAATTCTGTCCCATTATCTGTGTGTCTGTTTCTACTCCAATATCATGTAGTTTTAATTGCTATCACTTTTTAGTATATTTTGAAGTTGGGGAGTGTGAGAACATTTTTTTTTTCCTCAAGAGTTTTTTTTGCTATTTGGGGTCATTTGTAGTTCCAATGATTTTTTTTTTTTCCCGCCCTCAACTTCTATGAATGCCACTGGGAATTTGTTAGAGATTACACTGAATCTGTATATTGCTTTAGGTAACACAGCCATTTTCACAATGTTATTTCTTCTAATCCATGAGCACAGAATACCTTTCCAGCTCTGTCTTCTGTTTCTTACAGCAAAGTCTTAATAGTATTCTGTGTACAGGTCTTTTACCTCTTGACTAAATTTATTCCAAGCCATGTAATTCCTTTGATGTGATTGTAAATAGAATGTTTTCTTGATTTCTGTTAGTTCATTAGTTGCATATAAAAACACAAGTGATTTGTGTATTTTGTAGTTTGCCACTTTACTGTATTCATTTTTTATTTCTAACAGCCTTTGGAATTTTCTGTGTATATCATGTCATCTGTAAATAGTCATAGTTTGACTTCTTCCACTTTCTTCCAAATTAGATACCTTTCATGTCTTTTTCTCGCCTAATTGCTGTGGCTAGGACATCCAAACTATATTGAATAATCAAGCCTTTTACCATTGCTTACGATGTTGGACATGGATTATATATGACCTTCACTATATTGATGCACATTCCTTTTATACCCATCTGTTGAGATCAGAACCTGGTGACAGATCAGATGTGGAGCAGGAGAGTCAGAGTGACTCCTGGGTTCCTGACCTACGTGACTTACATTACTGAAAGAGAAAATAGGGGGAGTACTTAGGGGAGGGAAATGAGTAGTTGAATTGAAAGAAATTTTTTTCTAGTGTGTCAGAAATTTCTGAGACCCAAAATCAACAGACCATACTAAGTCGATAAGACAACATTCTGATCATGAGTCTTCCCAAGGGGAAATAGTAAAGCAGCAGTCTTGATAGAGAAGGTGCCAGAGAATCTTTGAAATGGCAGTCGAGTCCAGTGCTCATTTTTGCTTTGATTAGGTCATACAATGTGAGTTTGAGCCAGTTTCTTTGTGGAGACAGAAACTGCCCCCAACTTCTCTCTTGGATAAAATTCAACTAAGAAAAACAGTCGTGTGCTACTGCCTGGAGCATCCCATTTAAAACCAAGTAAGAACAAAGCCAATGTGTGGAAATGTCTCTGCTGGTCCTTGTTTTTATTAGCAGGAGATTGAATTCTACTTTGTCCTTAAACTCCTGCCACTCAGTTAGCAGTCCTGAGTTACTCCTGAGATGAAGTGGCAGAGACAGATTAAATATTGATGTAGAAGGCAAAGCAGCATACTCATGCTGTGGGGAGAAGTTGGGTGTTCTTTGAGGGAAGTCTGTCTAAACTGAGTGACTTCTGTTCTTCAGATTGTTGACTAATCTTAGTGACAGCACACATACATGCAAAATAGCTTGAATGTATATAATGCAGTTATATTTTACAAAGTGCTTGTACGAGGCTTATTTTAATGTAGTGATTAAAAATGGAGCCACACTAAGTTTAAGCCTGGCTCTGCACTTGTAACTGCAGGAGCTGGCAGGTTAACTTCTCCCCACCTCACTTTCCACATCGATGAAACAAGTATAATAATAGTACTTGTCCCCTCATGTTCTTGCGAGGAGTAATTGGTAGTAAAACAAGTACTGCCTGGCACAGAGAAAAGTTCAATAATTAAACATTAGTATTAGTTTTGCACAAGTATTATTATGCCCTTGCTGTGGATTGAGAAAACAGACACAAAAGGTCAAGTGAATGGTGAATTTTCTGTCGGAGCCCAATTCCCAGATTTAAGGGCCCAGTAGGACTTCCCATCTGGATGGTGAGGTGGGAGGAAGGGCCTGATAAACTATGGTTTGGAAAGGAACCTTTATAAACACCATCTCACGCAGGGTGAGTTAACAATTGATGCCAGATGAGAAGATAAGTGGGTAAATGTCAGTGATTTTGCAAATTAAGTAGCTCCTCAGAGACTAGTAGGTTATTAAAAAAAATCCCAAACACTTCTCTCTCCCCCACCTCCACCCCTCCCCTAGTGGAGTCTGCAAGTAGAAGTTTGTAGATTTGTTTTTTTTTTTTTAAGAGGTCTGCCTGGCAAAGAAATGTCGGTTTAGTACAGCCAACTTCCCCATGTTGCCTTCAGTTGTTCAGATCCCTTTTAACTGCATTTTTAAATCCAAATTCCTTATTTCAAGGGCTTCGCAAAATTTTAAAAATTCAAATACTATCCAAATATGCAACATTTGGACCAGGAGTGACTGATGTGACTGCTCAGTAATACTTGTATTTGCATATATGGCTGAGCTTTGATAGATGGCATTACTATAGAAAGCCTTCGGAAATCACAATGTGTCTTGTTCTTCCCACAGAAGTCCCCCAGGACTTCTGTGGACTTCTAAATGCTCCTAGACATTTCATCAGTCTGTTTTTACTCCATGAAGCCTGGAATCTACATCATATGGGCTTCTGGTTCTACCCAGCACTGATGACTTTGAAAACAAAAACAAGGTCAGCAAAGGAAAGACTGAGTGGATTAGACTATGGAGCCTGACCCCTGACGGCTGCTCAGCTGTCTTAGATTCCTGGCCCACTGAACAGAGCCTACCTGGGGCTCTCAGCACTGGGGAGCCACAGAGGAGCCCAAGAGAACTGAGCAAATGTCAGCAGTAACTCAGCTCTCCACTCACCCCACATGTGAGGACAGACTTGTCGTTACTGGTTTTGGCTCACTTGCAAATTAAAAATCATCACCTGTCATTCAAATGCTGGCTTCTGAAAATCATAATGAGGATTTTTTTTTTATATGATATCAAATTACTAGTAAAAATCTTGGAGTTCCTTTCAGAAATGACATATAATATTAGTTTCAAAATAAATCATACTTAACGGAATAATGAAAAGCGTGACTGTTACCTTCTTTCCATGATTTAATTTTTCAAAAGCCTTTTCCAGAAATCGTACATGAATCCACTGAAATGGATTCAAAAACATTTGAATATGCAAAAGGTCTTTTCTGAATTGGAAGTATTATTGCTCAGTTAACTACCTCTTTTAGATTTGGAATAACCTGGCTTTCTGTAAGAAGTATTGCCTGGTAACATTTAGTGTGGCAAGCCTAGGAAATGTAACCTGAGAAATTAAATAGTCCTAGGCTGACTTCAAATAGAGGTCAGTCTCATTATCATATGAAAACCAGGAGTAATGACATTTGACTGAACCCTGTCCAGCAGGAATGTTGGGAGATATAACCAGGCAGTGTTTATTTTTCTTCTGTTTTTCATTCCAATATCCTTGCTATGCTCTTCAAAAGAACTAAAATCTCAGTGAAAGAGCAACAAGCTGCTGGGTTTGTTGCTGGAGGGAGGTTATCTTGCAGGCAAATACCACAGCTGCCAGCCAGAATTCTGGCAGAAAGAAATGCTTTTAGCAAACAATGCTTTTTCCAGGAAAATTAAATTATTAACATTAGCAACATTCTCTCCCATCTGCATTTTTCTGGACTCAATCTCTCTTCAGCTGAGAAGGAATAAAATTCTAATACACTGTACATTTTATTCCACTTGTAAAATTGTCTTTTCCATTGAAATTGTCTTAATTAAACAACTTGAGTAAAGGCAAAGATTATCACCCATGGTGAGATGCTGAAACAGATGGGGAGTTTTTGAGGTTGCCATTAAGCCAGAACTTGAGGGTATCAACAGCAGTATAAACCTTAGTCACACTGAAGGCCTAGGGTGGTCCAATCCCAAGATGGACAGATCTTGAGGAAAGATTTCCCCATATCATTCTGATTACTACTGTATTCTCTGATACTGATGTTGAAGAAATACAAAAAGTCCACCAATACACTCAGTTTGTTAGTCAAAAAAATTTTTCCGGGCCTCCCCGGTGGCGCAGCAGTTGAGCGCTGGGTTGCAAAGCTGCCCACAGCCTCTGCAGCACCCGTTTGGCCGCCGGCGAGGGTCCCACATGGCGCACAGACCTCTCCTTCCGCGCCCGCTGCTCTCCTCAGCAGTATATTTCGTCAGTCTGCCTGTTCTGTTCCCTGCTCTGGCTCTGGTGAATTCTCTCACCCTCCCACGCTTCTGACTGTACCCAGTGCTTGTATAGATAAACAAATCTTTAAAAAAAAAAAAAAAGTTAAAAAAAATTTTTTTTCCTTTCCTCCCCTTCCTTGAAAATGTACATTTTTTTTAAAAATCAAGATCTTTCAGTTGAAGCTGCATAGTTTTAGGGGTGGGTGGGAGGGTGGGTGGGTGTTTGTGTGTGTAAAGATAGATGATAAAGATACAGGTTTAAAAAGACTGTCCTTTTGCCATCTGGCTACCTGAGGCTAAGACAAAAAAAAATGAAAGGCTAATTTCACAAACCATGGAGTTTAATTTCTCTTGCAGCTGAGAAGTAGACAATATAAAGTCAGACTTGAAACCATTGAGAACTGCTACTTCAGTTTATTTCAGTTAAATATACTGGATACTTGTGTAACTCTGTTTTGTAGTTAAGGGGGCAAATTACATAGCTCTGGTAACTGGAGAAGGGGTGTAGCATAATAAATGAGGGGCTAAATTTGATAAGTCTTGGTATGAATGTTTACAATGATTATATAAGAGTGACCCCTAAAGTTAGCCTGACCCAAATTCAAGACAGCCCATCTAATGGTCTGTGTGTCTGTCACTTCCCCTCACCCATGTGTGTGGATAAAATAATATCTACAAGACTGTTGGGAGGACTGAATGAGATGATCCATGTAGAGTTTCTCCCAGTGTCTGGCATGTACGAATTGCCCTACTAATGTAGTTGTGACTAATGTTCAGCTCTGGGACCTTGGGAAAGTCCCTTCATTCCTCTATTCCTTACAGATAGAGACTGTTGATTCTCTATTTGTAAAACAAGAAGATCATTTACCCTACCCACCTATGCTATTGTTGTGAGGATCAAATGAAACCATGTTTTGAAAAGACATTTCAAAGTGAATAGTTAGCACAAAGTTGGGAAGACAGAGCTGTTCACAGATGACACAATTGGAAAACACTAAGAGACAACAACTACTCCAAGTATCAGCCTGTGATGACTGAAAAGTTCATGCAGAGGCAGTTGTGGACATTGAGAGAGAATACTGCGCCATAATATTGAGGGGGTCAGTTCATATGAAGTAGGGGGAGCTTGAGCTTAGCCCTGAAAAAAAGACGATGTGACTGGGAGAAGTGAGTCTTCCTTCTGTTGACAACTGCAGCTGGCTAATCTGTGCTGTGTGTCTCTTCTATGGTTACAGGCCGAGCTCATTGGAAGCCTCACCCACAAACTTGAGGCCCTTCAGGAAGCAAAGGGAAGCCTGTTGATGGACATCAAGCTCAATAATGCCTTGGGAGAAGAGGTGGAGGCTTTGATCAGTGAGCGGTGCAAACCCAACGAGTTTGACAAGTACAAGATGTTCATTGGTGACTTAGACAAGGTGGTCAACTTGCTGCTCTCCCTCTCAGGGCGCCTGGCCCGTGTGGAGAATGTCCTCAGCAGCCTTGGTGAAGATGCCAGTAATGAAGAAAGGGTAGGTGGCCTACTGATTAGGGTCAACAGATTTCCCTTTGAGCCCTCTTTCCTTTGAGCCTCTCAACAGATTTCCCTTTGAGACAGAAATAGAGCCCACCACATAGATAATCAGGAAAGAGAAGACGACATCTTCCATGCCAAGATGTAATGCAGACACTTCAGGCTTAGGGAATACTTAGGAAAGTAAAAACACAGGGCCAGAATTGCTGTCCTTTCTCCCTATCCTGGGGAGAAAAGAAATGAAAGCATCATGGGAGTTGACATAAAAAAAGAGAATATCCAAACTGCTAGGGATGAGGAAGCAGCTCAGAACATAAGCTCTAGCTCCAGGAAAGCTGCAGGTGAGGGGCTGCAGACACTGAGCAGAGATACAGCCATAGGGCCCAGGGCTAAGGTAGGAAGAAAAAGGGCAGGTGGACAGTAGTGGTAGGAATACTGGAGAAAATTCAACTTCCTCCCCTGTGGCAGGCACTACGTGCTAAGACTCTGTAGGTGCCGTCTCATGGAATACTCACAGCAGACCAGTAAGGGATAGACTAGGGTATGAGTCCTGCTACAGTTTTTATTTACTAAATCGAACTTAATTCCATGGCTTCAAAGCATACTCTCTCTACTCATCTGTATAGCAAATATTTATAGGTGTCGAGGCAGGGGGCTTCATCTGCGAACAAAGACAGACTCCTGCCTTTGCCGAACTTATCATGTGGATATCAATTTTATTTATACACCCTAACTCACCAGAAGGTGATAAATGTTCCAACCATAAAGAGACTTCTTGCTTTTCTGTCAGCTTCTCTTATCCATAGCTGTCTTCGTGACTATTAAAGATTTCCCAATTATTTCTCCCAATATATTACATTAAAGGGGAATATAACTTTTTAAAACAGATGTTAAGAATTAGAAAAAGTAAAAAAAAAAAAAAAAAAAGAAGACGTCCAGATGTTAGCATTTAGGACTGTGATTGTGTGTCCAGGGGCCCTGCTGGTCCACTCCGGAGTCACACTGCAGTGCCCGCCTCTGTAAACGTGCTGTGCTTAGCTTAGTATGAAAGAAGCGGTTGCATCTAATGTGCTGCAGGACAGCAATAAACTCAGAGCCATAAAACACCGTTCAGGAGGTAGAGTAAGGTCAGGAAAGACTTTGCACAAGTGGACATGAATAGAGTCTAGAAGAATTTCTATAGTGCTAGGTGGACTAGAAGCAGGAAGGTCTGTACCATTTAGAAGAAATGTCATGGACAAAGTCAAAGACCATGACCCGGAAAAACACAAGACTGTGGGATGTTTAAGGACTGATTTGCATGTAGTTGGTATTTCTAGTGCATACAGTGATTGCTTGGCTTAATTGTTTTTAGAAATAGCAAATTACTGGAAATATTAGAAAAGTCATAGTTTGGGAACTGACAGGAAATAGAGGACTTACTCAAAAGGGGTAAATGAAAGTCCAGTGAAGGTATGGGAAGGATTAAGCCAAGGGAGGATAATCAAGTCCCCTTTCCCCCTTCCATAGCTGACATCAGTAGGGAAGCCAATATACCTCTAGACCTGAAGGAACACGAGGAAGGGGTCCCCTATAAGAACTACAGCCATAGCGCCCTATAGCACTATGAGGAATGCAGCCACCACTACCTGGCAGAGAGGGAGCCAGGGATAAATGCCCCAATTTCTTCCTCCTGCCCATGCTTCCCATTGGCCAAATCCAGAGGGTCAGGGGGCACAGCTGATATAGTCCACAGAGTTCAGCTTGCCTGGGCACGGAGCAGAGTTTAAAAAAAAAAGAGGATCTGGAGAGGTAGCCAGAATCCACTGCAGAAAATAAGCACAAAGACCCAGAAGTCTGTAGGCTGAGAAGAGCTCTGAACTAATGTCATGGTGTAATATTTGGGGAAGGGTGAGAATGGTACTTAGAACTGGGAGCATTATTGTAATAGTCTAGCAAGAAGGGTTAGGCTGTTGATTTAAGCAATTGTCATGGGGATGGAAAATAGGGGATGAGTTAGCAGGAATTTGAATCAGCAGGTTGAATAGGCAGGGCGTGTTAGATGAGAGAAAGGTAAATCAGAAGGTAATTCTCAGTTTTCTGTTCGGATGCTACAGATGTCAGATATAAAGAATACTAGAGAAACATTTAGTTAGGGGAAGAAGAGATGTTTCAGAATTGAATTCAGTTGAACAGTTAAATGCACACACCCTCTCTTCAATACAAATAAGTACTTTGCTCACCTGCAAAATTCTACATCAGTATTGGTTTTTATAATGGTTAGCCTTTATTAAGAAACAAAGTACAAATAGAAATGAAAAGAGGAATGTGGTTCATTAAATGCCAAATTCAGGATAACAGTTACCAAACTCAAGAAGGAGGGGAAGATGAGAATTGGGAAAAGTACATATACAGCTCGAGCCATCAGGTGTTTGCTTGTTTTTTTCATTGTGCTTTTCTAATAGGGAAAGGAAGCCTGTGAAAATGGAGCTATTTGTAAGATAAACCTATAACTTTGTACTTTTTCCCCACATATTTTATTATGTAATCTAATAGGCTATTTCAAGAGAGTTAGGACAGACACTTGAGCCCTTTAATAATTCCATATCAATGCATTTGTATTGAGATATATTGAAATAATCTTATTTCTTACATTTTTGTTCTTTAATATTTCTCAGTTGCTATGGCAGAAAAGTCTGAATGGCTGAAAGTAAAAGTTTAAGAATCTTTTAAATGACATTCAGTCACTACATTGTTTAAAAACCATGCTAAAGATTTTTATAGCTCTAAAGATAACATGCTATTTTACTATTGGGTAAGAAACTCTCAGAATATAAAATTGCCATCATTATTAAATAGAATTTCTTTCATTTTAGATTCAGAGGCCCAAAAAATGGAACTGAATTCTCTAGAAAGGGAAATAACGATGTTCCCACTGTTGTTTGTGGATTAGGGCAGAGGCTTTCAAACTTCAGCTGCAAAAGTATCGCCTGGAAGGCTTGTTAAAACACAGATTTCTGGGCTCCACCTCCATTGCTTTTGATGCAGTAGGAGAAATGGGGCCTGAGAATGTGCACTTCTAGCAAATTCCCGGGTGATGCTGCTGGCAGTGCACACTTAGAGAATCACTGTAAATGCTAATAAATACTCAAGCTACCTTGGTGATTGGCTGTCTCCCCTCCACCCTTCCAATTTTTTAATGTGGTAAAGTGCACGGCACAGAATTTGCCATCTTAACCATTTTTAAGTATATAGTTCAGTGATATTCCATATATTCCTATGTTGAATACATTCATATTAGTGCACACCCCTTTCTCAACTTCTTTTTGCAAACTCTGTACAACACCGACTCCCCACTCCTCCTGCCCTGAGTGCCCAGTGACCCCCACTCCATTTTCTGTCTCTGGGATTTGACTACTCCAACATCTCAGAGGTGGAATCATTGATTGTCCTTTTCAGTCCAGAAACCTAAAGAAAATATCACCCCAGCCAATTTAATATAGTCTCTCTCAAATTAAAGCTGCAATGATTCTACAAGTTAGCAAACCATATACAGTTAACCATGTACAGTTGAACTGCTTTGGTCCACCTTTAAGCAGATTTTTTTCCTATCCACTGGTTCTACATGCACTAATTCAAACAATCTCACATGTGAAACCCAAGGATATCGCAGCCCAAATATAAGGAAGTTGCGCATTTGGGCATGGGGGTGGGACAGAGGGAGCAGTCCTGAAACCAGCCCTGGGTGGATAACAAGGAATTACTGTAGTTAAGTTTGAAGGGAGGGAGTTAGGCGTTAGATACAGATTTTTGACTGCACAGGAGTTCTGTCATATTCAAGGTTTGACTGTACATGTAACATAGGGGCAACATAGGATTTTCATAAATTAAATCCCCTTCCTTTGGATACTGAGCCATGGCTCAATCCTCTGAATGATTTCTTTGCAGGCAACTAGACTCTTATCTCCCTTCCCTTGGCCTTTGCTGATGTGCCCATCTCTCTTTGGCAGAGCTCTCTCAATGAGAAGAAGAAGGTCCTGGCAGGGCAGCACGAGGACGCCCGGGAACTCAAGGAGAACCTGGATCGGAGAGAACGGGTCGTATTGGACATCCTGGCCAATTACCTCTCCGAGGAGCAACTCCAGGATTACCAGCACTTTGTGAAAATGAAGTCAACGCTTCTCATCGAGCAGCGAAAGCTAGATGACAAGATCAAACTGGGCCAGGAGCAGGTCAAGTGCCTGCTGGAGAGCCTGCCCTTGGATTTCATTCCCAAGGCCAGGGCCCTGGCTCTGCCCCCAAACCTCCAGAGTGAAATGACCCCCGCCAGAGAATACACTTTCAGCTGTGTTTTTCCAACATTAACCTCTCCACTCTAACCTCTCGTAAAATACCCAACCAAAAGATCGCCCTTTCTCGCAACACTATTTAATCTGGGAAAAAGGTTTCACTACAAACCACCATTTAAACTGTATAGGTTATTGGTTTTTTCTGGCTAAAAGGAAAAAATTCTGTCCAGGAAAAAGCCCCTTCTGTCCTTCTCCCCTTCTTGATTATCTTCTGAGAGCGTGAATGCTGCTGAGGACGTACCCCTTTCTATTATTACTTTGTAGTAGAAAGAAAATTAATGAAACTGTGACAACTGATCAGAGGGTGTTTGATTGATGGTTTTATTAGTTTTTAACTGGCAAAGGCCACGCAGATCAGTGCGTGTAGTCACCCTCAAGAATGTAACCACTGGGGCCTCCTAGCTTGTGGGTAGAGCACCTGGCGACAGGCACAAGCGCTCATTAATGAAGGGTCTGCAACATAAAGCCTTAAAAAGAAACAGAAAATTGTACAACCCTGAACATTGTTATTTATATTTTTGAAAATGAAAAAGATCATTGTGTGTGTGCTAACCATTTATTTGATTGTTTTGTGGTGGACATAGACAGTTATGTTTGAACTTTGTATTTTGTGAAAGCCTAATGAAATGAAGAAGTCCAAAGATAGTCATGCTAAGTGTGGAGACTTGTTTTTCCTTCAATTCTCAACTTGTCTTTCACATACAGGAGTAGCCGTCTGTACCTCGTTAGCCTGAGTATGGGGTGTGGGGCCCGGGGCAAAACCAGCTCCATGGCTGCCAGCCTCACCATTGCACTCCTGCCACAGGCAGGTACATGACACCTTCCCAGGGGGAAGGCTTCATGCAGCATCATTTCCCAGTGCCATTCTCACTGGTGGGCAGATGAAGCTGAGGTTTACTAACAAGGAGGACCATAAGCCAATTCCAAAGTAAACTCCTGCTTTCATGCTATCCTCCAGTATAGGCTATGAACTAAATACAGTGTATTTAGTGAGATATATTACCAGGCTGTTTTAATGATATGATGCCTTTTCTCCTAAAATATCAAACTTGTTGGCCACTTTTATTAAAACTCCCTCCTTAATATCTGAAGACTGATTTGCCATTCTCATGCTTCAACGGTACCATCTCGGAGGGGACTCGACCCAAACTGTCAGGTTTTTTTGTTTTTTAAAGACCCACGTATTTATGCATAGAAGAGCTGGGGTACAGGCCAGAGATGCGAAGGTGAGTGGGGTGTGAGAGGATTCACCAGTGACAGAGTGGGGAACAGAACAGGCAGACTGACTGAAACACACTGCTGAGGGGAGCAGTGGGCGAGACAGGAGAGGTCTGCTTAGCCATGTGGGTTGCTACCTGCCTGGCCGGGGATCGAACTCGTGCTGCAGAGGCTGCGGGTTGCTTCACAGTGTGGTGCTTAACCCCTTGTGCCACCAGGGAGGCCCCCACCCTGTCAGTTTTAAAACAGACTGAAACCACAGGAGGAGGCTACAGGCCAGTGGCTAGGCTATGTTGATAGCTATCGGGGAGGAAAACAGCCAAATACTCTGACCTGGTGGTACATACACCCCAGGCCGTGCTCTCCTTGGGTGGGTGTTCTCACACGTGGTCTGTGACTTGTGGCCGCCTCTTCTGATCCGGACTTGCAAGTACCATCAGAGAGAATCGGGAGATGACAATATGTAGGGAGGTACCAAAAGCCCTTTTCTCTCTTAGTATATTGTAATGAATTTTATCTGCTGGCTAGGAATGTCAACACTACAGTTTTGAACTTAATACAGATTGTCTTAACTTAGAAGCCACAGGTCACCCAGAACTTTCTTGAGAGCAGTCAACCAAAGTCTTTGGAGATTACACGCTGATGCCACTGACTGAGGAAGACAGCATCTTGGTGTCCCAGGAATGTTTTAAAAGCTTCTCTTATATCCAGAGGTCCCATCTCCCAGAGAATCAGTGGAGTCAGTGCCAACATTCAACAGTCACGTGGCATGGTCATTTAGGAGGAAAAAACAATCCACTGCTTGCTAGTTCTTAGGCCAACACAGGAGCCTGGAATCAACTCTAATCGGTATTAACTGTGTTGCTGATACTGAGTAGTTCCTTATACTCAGATTAGGTCAAACAGCCAACAAATGTCTTCAGCTGTTGTGAATGAACCTCTCAGAGGGATTCATTCTATGGCTCCAAATTCCCCACACTTCTAGATTCTTCCTAGGCATTTGGGAAACATTCTGCATATGCATTGTTTTCCAATGATTTCTAATTTATGCATGTGTAAGTTAAGTGACACCACCCTAACATTAGAGTTGCAGGCATGCCACAAGCACCTGGAAGCTCTGAAGATAACATCCCTTCCTTTGCTGCCATGAACTGTTCTGTTGCTAAGTGGAATGAGTAAGCAGCAAGTATGACTTTAAAATCTAATTTTTTAGATGGATATGAAATTTATAGTAATAGGACTTGACCTCTGTGCAATGAAGAGAAAAAAAACCACTAAATTAATTTTCAATGTTTATTTTTCAATGCCTTTAGAAAGGCCTATTATTTATCCCTTTCTATTTTACATTCTCCTCCCACTATTAAATCATTTACAGTAGAACTGAACTCTGTTCCCTCCCAACACTATGCTCAGCCAAGATCATGAACATGTTAGTCAAGAGTTCAGGACACCCATGACATCATCAAGAATGTCTGTTGACAATAACTGTCCCTTGAGGAGTGATTATTTCAGAAAAACCATGCTCCCTCAAAAGTCAGGTGGGATGGCCTTGTAATAATTCAGATGCTGAGACTGAAGAAACCTGTTCAGGTGCAAGAAAGGACGATGACCTGCAACACACTTCCTGGGTCACCTGAGAAGTTCCTGGCATGTTTTGACCTGCTGATTGACTCAGCTTTTCCTCAGGCCGTTTTGTTTCTTGTGGTGGCAACTACACCCCAAAGAATGCAGGGAGAACTCACAGTGGAAATATGAGTTTCTCTAAGTGGCACTGTCGAAACCAACCCTTTTTTTCCATTGCCCGAGGGGAACATACTAGGTTTTCTTTTGCACAACTGGTTTCCAAACTTGAAGATTAGCAAGCTTAGGTCAAACCCTAAGAATCGGTGCCTACTGAGGTGAGGAGTGAGGGCTTTACTGAGGTCCTTTAGGGCATTTAAAACAGAAACTATCCTGGAGGCATTCCAGTTTTCCTATATTCTAGTGTTAATATTGGATCTAAAATCGCTTCTGAATTTTAAAGGTAGATTATAGTTGTCTCTAATAGGAGTTCTAAATATTTTTATTGAAGCTGATCTTTCATTAAAATGCCAATTTTTTTTTCTGGCACCTAGAAAAGTGTTATTTTATTGTTTATGTTTCCAAATTTACACTTCTCTTTAGCTTAATTTTCAATGATTTTTATTGGCCTTAGTCTATTAGGTTGGACCTATTTTTTTTCTTTTTCTAGAACAACATCAGTTTTATTCACCTTACAGCTGGAAAGAAAAACAAAGAACTTTGGTCAGAAATCACTTTCCATCTCCAGTAAGATATAAAGTGATCAGGCAAAGGCCAAAGGGCCTTACTACACAGCAGTACCTGGGGACAAGGGAGTCAGTGTCTGAATTTTCTGGAACAAAGGTTGATAAAATGATAAAGATTTTACTATCAGAAAGAACACCTAAACAATTTTCTTGTTCTCATTTCTAAATAAAACCTTACTTTTCTTGTGGTGCTCATTCAGACACCAACTTAATCTTGTTTCTCCAGGTGTGGTCAAGATACTATCTGCATCAGAATCACCAGAATGCTTGTTAAAAATGCAAATCGCTGGAATATAACCAAGTAGGCTGAGAATCTGTACTTTAACAACTTCCCCAGGCTATTTTGAGTCTATTGAACATTTGAGAACCACTGACACCACCAATCGTTAGTACAGTTTCCACTGTCATGACCACAAATAAAACTAGCATGAATTTACTAATAATTCCAGAAACTCAAATCCTGGCAGGTCTGCATTCATTAACTACCTTCTTGTGAGTTAATATTTCCCTGCTATTAAATAATCTTCAAGGTTGTGATAAGGATTTTTTTCCCCCTCACTTTGCCATAGACCTGTTTTAAATTTAAACTAAGTAAAAACTCAACAGTTATCAGCTGATCATACAATGTCAGTAATTTGAAGTCCTGCCATGTTATTTGCACTAACCTGAAATCATAACTGACCTTTTCAGTGAGGACATTACTCAGACTTTTGTTGCTTCATCACAAATCTCATGCTACACATGATTTAGACTTTCTCTGAGCTTGGATTTGACAATCTAGCTAATGAGACAAAAATATATTAATTTCCTCTGAGAAGTAAAAGGAGCTATTGCCCAATATTAAAACCCTAAAATCAAAAGGCAGGGGGAAAGTTACCAGTAAAAAACAGACTCATTTACTCCAACTTCATTCTATTAATGCCTCTCTAATCTACAAGTAGAAAAGCAGCTGCATTTCTTGCTAAAGCATCAGTATGGCTAATGCTTTAGACACTATTCAAAAGATGATTAATATAAGAAATTATTAAATTCTGATAGAGGGATATTATGGAATATGGGGAAATTCTACATGATACCCTGGAGTTAAGGTAGGGTACCCTAGGAAAGACAAACTTGGAAAGGGTACTGGGTTTCAGACCACCTTGGAGAATTCTCAGTCACTGACAGCAGTAACGGTTGCTAGCCTTCAGTCTGTTGAGCAAGCAGCACTTGCTTAAGGAGAGCAAGCCAGATAGTCAGTCAACACCTCAGGGCATGCGTGTGCATAGGTGATGGGGGCCTGAAGAGAGGGTGGCCACAGCTTAGTGGAAACCCTGAGTCACACACAGGTCACATGAACCGCAAGGACCTGCAAAGAGCAGAGGAGGAGGTGTTGCCCAAACACCTTCAGAGCACTGATGCAAGTAGAAATTCTCACGGCGCAGGTTTCTAGTTCACAGAGACTACTGAGGCTGCAAGGTCAGCTAGGCCACCTGTGATTGGGGCTGAACACCATCCTCACGCTCACACCATTGATTCACCACAAGGTGACTGCTGGAAACTGCAAGCTAGTCCTTCCTTCCACCCGCTCTGGCATCCTCTATTGAGAAAGCTTAACATCAGACTCAATGTGTGGAAGAAACTACAAGCGATTCTGCCCATTATAACAAAGTATGTGTTGAAAGATGAATTTGGAGCTAAGATGAAGTAAATTCATAACTGGCACGGATTTAGTCTTCTAGATTATTACCCTAGCATAATCTAGTATCATGTAGAATTTTACAGTTGTTGCTTCTGTAAGAACAAGGTATCTGACCAATACAGAAAAAATCAATATGCATCAAATGGACAATTTATATCTCTTGAAGGGTAAGGTTTCAAAAGAAAAGTAATTTCTCATCTGTGCTTTCTTTAAATGTGCTTTATGCAATGTACTTTATACATAACAATACCAAAGACAATAGATTTAGATACAGGCCTAACTCAGAACATGGTTAAGTTGTGTGCCTGTTGATCTCTCTCTGCCTGGCTCTGCCTCTATATAATGCTGTCTCTCCTCTCCTTTGGTGTGTCTTCACATGCATATATTTCTCTCTTTGTGTGTGCATGTGTGAGTGCGTATGTGTCTGTATCAACCTTGTCATCTTCTTGTTCATTCATTCAACATATTATTCAACTGCAAGTTGGTGCAGTCCCTGTGGAAAGTGATATGGAAGTTTCTTAAAACAAAAATGGAAATTGCATGTGATCCAGCAATACTTCTACTAGGTATTTATTCAAATAATATGAACACTGTAATATGAAAATGTTTATCTATGCCTATATACATAGCAGCACTGTCCACAATTGCCAAGTCATGGAACCAAACTAAATGCCTTTAAACAGGTGAATTAATAAAGAATTTGGGGAATATATATTCAATGGAATACTACACAGCTGTGGAAAATGTGAAATAGCAGCATTTGGGACAAAATGGATGGACCTCAAAGTGATTATGTTATGTGAAACAAGTCAAAAAGTGAAAGACAAATATCAGATGGTTACACTCATTTGTGGAATATAAATAACAAAAAAAACACAGGAAAAATACAGTAGGACTAAATCTTGAACTCAGTGAAAACACAATGGTTAGCAGAGAGAATGGGGTTGGGGGGGGAATGGATGAGGGGAACGAGGAGGGAGGTGAATGGGGTATTGACGCAGGTTATTTGGTAGGTTGAGTGAAATATGCATATATGGAAGACCAAAGATGTAACCCCCAAAATTAAAAAAAAATTAAAAATTAGACTACAAAATTTAAAACTTATGATGATAACATTATTAGATAACAAATATGCAAACCAAGATTAGGAGAAAATATTCAAAATTCCACAGCAGACAAAGGACTGATACCCAGAATATATAAAAAACTACTATGATTTAAGAAAAAGACAACCAGTGCCTCCCTGGTGGTGCAAGGGGTTAAGCACCGCACTATGAAGCAATCGGCAGCCTCTACAGCGTAAGTTCAATCCCCAGCTGGCCAAGGAACAAACCACATGGCGAGGCAGACCTCTCCTGTCTCACCTGCTGCTCCCTTCAGTGGTGTATTTCAGTCTGCCTGTTCTATTCCCCACTCTGTCTCTGATGAATCCTCTCACCTCCCACATCTCTAGCCTGTACCCCAGCTATTGTATGCATAAATAAATAAATCTTGCCGAAAAAGAAAAAGACAACCAATTTTTTAAAAGGGCAGAAGATTAACAAATACTCCATAAAGGTTAAATGTAAGGTTAATTATCACATGAAAAAGTACATCATCAGTCATCAGGGAAATACAAATTTAAAACACTCTGAGTTATCACTACATATCTATCAGAAAGGCTAAAATTAAGAAAAACTGACAATTCCAAATGTTGGTAAGTATGTGGAACAACCAGAACTCTAATCACTGTTGACAGCAGTAAAGCCATATTAGGAAAAATATCTGACACTTTCTTATAAAAACTAAATATATATCTGCCCAATGACCCAGCAATTCCATTCCCAGGTTGGCCCTCAAGAATTGAAAACACTATCACTGCTTTGGGTGATGTGTCTGTAAAGATGTCTTTGATGTGCAAATCACGTAGTGTTTCGCCTATATTTCCTTCTATATATTTTATGGTTTCAGGATAGTGAAGGCGAAGATAAACAGCTGGGACTACATCAAATTAAAGAGCTTCTGCACAGCAAAAGAGACAATAACAAAAACAAAGAGAAACCCCACCAACTGGGAGAACATTTTTGCACCCAACACTAATGATAAAGGACTGATCACAAAAATCTGCAAAGAGCTGATGAGACTCAACAACAACAAAGAAAAGAATCCAGTCAAAAAATGGGCAGAAGAGCTAAAAAGAAACTTCTCTGAAGAGGAAATGCAAATGGCCAACAGGCATATGAAAAAATGTTCAACATCACTTGTCATCAGGGAAATGCAAATCAAAACTACCATGAGATACCATCTTACACCAGTGAGAATGGCACATATTAAAAAAACTAGCAACAACAAATGTTGGCGAGGGTGTGGAGAAAAAGGAACTCTCCTGCACTGTTGGTGGGAGTGCAAACTGGTCCAACCACTATGGAGAGCTGTGTGGAGATTTCTGGACCTACTAAACATAGAGCTTCCATATGATCCAGCAATTCCACTCCTAGGTATTTACCCAAAGGACACAGAAACATCAATTCCAAAGAGCACCTGCACCCCTATGTTTATAGCAGCACTGTTTACAATAGCTAAGCTTTGGAAACAACCCAAATGCCCAAAAATAGATGACTGGATCAAGAAGATGTGGTCCATATATACCATGGAATATTACTCAGCATTCAAAAAAGATAAACACATGCAATTTGCAGCAACATGGATGGCACTGGAAGGGATCATGCTCAGCGAAATAAGCCAAAAAGAAAAAGAAAAATACCGGATGGTCTCACTCATAGCAGGAATCTAGAAAACTTAAATAAGGGAACAGGAAAACGAATAACTATAAGAAAGTGAAAATCAAAATCAACAAAAAACTACGAACCAGAGACACTTTTAGGGGGGCGGGGGTGGGAGGGGAGGGATTGGGGTCAGAATGGGGGGGCTGCAATTGTATGGGGATTATAAAAATAAAATTTATTATTAAAAAAAAAAGTCTATCAAGAGAAAGGCAATAAAATTCCCCCAAACTAAAAAAAAAATAAAATAAAATAAAATTTCAATGTCATTCTTCAAAGAAATAGAAAAAATATTGATGAAATTCATATGGAGCCACCAAAAACCCCCAAAACCCTCCTGAAAAAAAAGAAGGGAATGGAGGCATTTTGCTCTCAGATAAAAAAAAAAAAAAAAAAAAAAAAAAAGAATTGAAAACAGGAGTCTCCCTGGTGGCGCAAGGGGTTAAGTGTCAGCATTATGAAGCAATTCTCAGCTACTGCAGTACAAGTTTGATCCCTAGCCAGGGAGGTGACCCACATGGCACAGCAGACCTCCTGTCTTACCAGCTGCTCCCCTCAGCAGTGTATTTCAGTCAGTCAATCTGCCTGTTCTGCTCCCCACTCTGTCTCTAGTGAATGCTTTCACCCCCTCAACCCCCCATACCTCTGGTCTACATCCCAGATCTTGTATGCATAAATCTTTTTAAAAATTTTGAAAATTATACGTCCACAAAATAACTTGTATAAAAGTATTCATAGCAGTTTTGCTATCACTATAATCCCAAATTGGAAACAGCCCAGATATCCACCAATAAGACTATTTGTATATTCATATAATGAATTACCATTCAGTAATAAAAATATATGAACTAATGATATAAGTAACATGAATGGATCTTTTAAAAATTATGCTGTGATAGAAGTGTTTCATAAGAGTATTTACTATATGATTCCATTTGCAAATCAAATCTAGAATGGAAAAATTTAAATTGTGATTGTCTCTGGGGTAAAGCGAGGACAGGGATTGAGTGGGAAGAACATGAGGGAACTTTCTTGGATGATGGTAATGTTCTCTATATCATAGTAGGGGTTTTGAGCTACACAGGCATATGCATTTGTTAAAATTTAGCAGATGTGCACTTAAGACTTGTGCATTTACTCCATGATTATAAAAATTTTTCAGCTTTGTTATAGATTTGGAAAACATTTATAATAAAATGTTTGGGGGAAACTCAGAGCATTTACTGTTAAAATTTATGCATTATATTGTTTTTAAATTTTATATCAAAACAAAAAGCTAAACAAATATTGAACTTGGGTAACAGGTATGTTGAAGAATTTAGGGGGTATCTGCAATTTTCTTTGAAATGTCAAAAATGAAAATGGATTGATGGATGGGTATGTTATAGAGCAACCCCGATATTAAACGGGTTCCTAGCTGTGGGTCCTCACCCGTGTGCTTTAAAGGGACTTATGAATACTCTACTACAGACACACACAAAAGGTTAATAAAAGGTTTATTTACAAGAGAAAAGGAAATAAGGAAAATGTACAACTCAGGGAGAAAATAGGGAAATAAAGTCTTTAATGCGTTCTACCGATCCAAGGACCTGGAAACCCAAAGTCACTCTCAGAGCTGGCCAGACGCTGCGAGCTGGAGGAGAGCCAAAAATGGGGGATCCCCAAAGCCCACGTGTCTGCCTTTTCTATCCACCTGGCTGCTTAACCCCACCCTCAGGTCCCAGCCACCTTCCCTTTGGTGGTGATGGGATTTGGAGTTCCCAGTGTCTTTGGCTTTGACCTGGGGTGGGGGTGGAGTCCACAAAGCCTGTATGGAATTAGCTTTAGGACATCCTTCTCCCCCTAACAGGTACAGGAATAAATAAAATGGATATATTGGTAATGAAATAAGAATTAGCAAAATGGTAGTTAAATCTAGGTGGTGAATATATTTTCACTGTAAAATCATTTCATTTTGTTGTATGTTTGAAAATGTTTTAGAAAAAATTGAAGGAACAAAACTTCAGTGAGGGCAAAGGTCCTTTACTACTAAATGAAATTACAGATATTGAACCTTTAAGAGCCGCCTCAGTAACTCGACACTGTGAGCATTCAAATCTTTTCTGCAGTGGCCTCTGTTGCCAATTAAGTGGGATTCTCCTGGTTTACGCTTTTTGCCCTGAGGGAATTTCAACAGTACCCTCTTTCACTGTAAAATGTATTCCGGTTTGGTCAGTAAATTAGGTCCACAATTAACAAGTCAATAGGCCAGCAGAGCCCTTGTTTCCAGAATCTCTCTTTTTTTTTTAAAGATTAAATCATTTTAAAGAAATAAAACTGGGCCTCCCCGGTGGCGCAGCGGTTGAGCGCTGGGTTGCGAGGCTGCCCGCAGCCTCTGCGGCGCCGGTTCGATCCCCGGCTGCTCCCCGGCCACCGGAGGAGGGTCCCACATGGCACGCAGACCTCTCCTGCCGCCCGCTGCTCCCCTCAGCAGTGTACTTCGGTCCTTCTGCCTGCTCTGCTCCCCGCTCTGGTGAATTCTCTCGCCCTCCCGTGCTTCTGACTGTACCCAGTGCATGTATAAACAAAACAAACAAACAAATAAATAAATAAAACATGCCTCTATTAAAAAAAAAAAAGAATAAATGAATTAAATTTAAAAAAAATAAAGAAATAAAACTTTCAAGATAAAATAAGATTTAAAGCATATATCGAATTGAAACATGAGACAACAGTACCAAAGGCAAGTAGGGGAAGTTAACTACAATCTTAGATTTACACACTTTATAAAAGATGGCTTTTTTAAGCCATCTTTATTATTTATTTTTATTTATATATTAGGGTTTAAGGAGCAGCACTCCTGCTCTGCTCTTCTAAGAGGGACTGTCTCTCAGGTCATTTCCTTTTCCTTCGAGGATGAATTGCCAGACATAAAAACCAAAAGGAGTGGCAGAGCCTGCCATCCCCAGTCAGCCATACCCGTACCTGTGTGTGTGTTGGGGGCAGGGAAGGGGACAAAGGAACAGAACTCAGAGAGGAAAAAGACCTGATTTATGGTCTTGTTAGGGGGAAAAGGATGTCCCAAAGCAAATTCCATA
The DNA here is from genome assembly GCF_014898055.3 of Talpa occidentalis. Classification (NCBI taxonomy): domain Eukaryota; kingdom Metazoa; phylum Chordata; class Mammalia; order Eulipotyphla; family Talpidae; genus Talpa; species Talpa occidentalis. The sequence continues at coordinate 45,008,996 of NW_023604972.1, forward strand.
TAGGCTTTGTGGACTCCACCCCCACCCCAGGTCAAAGCCAAAGACACTGGGAACTCCAAATCCCATCACCACCAAAGGGAAGGTGGCTGGGACCTGAGGGTGGGGTTAAGCAGCCAGGTGGATACAAAAGGCAGACACGTGGGCTTTGGGCGCTCTCCATTTTTGGGCTCTCAGCCAGCTCGGAGCGTCCGGTCAGCTCTGAGAGGGACTTTGGGTTTCCAGGTCATCGGATCGGGTAGGATGCATTAAAGACTTTATTTCCCTATCTTCTCCCTGAGTTGTACATTTTCCTTATTTCTTTTTCTCTTGTAAATAAACCTTTTATTAACCCTTTTGCGTGTGTCTGTAGTAGAGTATTCATAAGTCCCTTTAAAGTGCGCGGGTGAGGACCCACAGCCAGGAACCCGTTTAATATCGGGGTTGCTCTATAACAGTCTCAAGAAATTATTCCTGGTTTAGACCCCACTTATTTGCTTTATGTCCTCTAATGACTAAAAGCGCTTTAAGGACAAATATTTGTCTTCTTTTTTTTTTCTCAATCCATATCCCTTCCTTTCCCTTATCAAATATCAAGGCCTTAAGTTTTTAAACATACAACAAAAATGAAGGAAGTTTACAGAAAAAACATACCTAGGTCCCACTAACATTCTACTGTTTCTGTTGTATCACTAATCTACCTTATGTTGCCAGCTAGGTTTGTTAACAGCTATTGGAGATTTATTATTAGTGATTTGCTCCTCAGTGTAAATGAGTTACAGTTCTTTCTCCAAGTATAGATCTAGGCAAAGAGGAAGAAAGTAGCTAAGAACAGAGATTTGTAAGATCTAGGTGGGGAAAGGCAGGCAACTCAGAATGGCAAACATAACCTTCATTCATTTCACATTTGTCACCCTGAATCTGGTTTCATGTCTTTGCTTTTGCACAAAACGGTTCGGTACAAAGATGTGAGAACTTAATTTCCCCCTTTCCTTTCATCCACTGCCTTCACATTGTTAGCAACAGTGCCCATACCACTTGCCCCAGGATTCATCAGGCAATTGGCCCAACACCTGTTGAGCTGCAGCAACACAAAATGTGAGTGAGGTTTTTAGGATGCCCTACTCTCAGCTGTGTGAAGAGCATACCTGTGAAAATAAAGGCAAAGATGCCCTCTAACTCCCAAAGAACCCGCCTAGGGTTCCTAGGCTGAACACAAATGCTCCCCAACTTCTGAAGGCTTTAGACTGTTAAATCAATTTCTACAACAAAATGTCTCTCTTGCCTAGTTACAGAATTATAGTTAAAAAGAGAGTTTGCAGTCAGTTATATTCCAACCCAGATTCACTATGTGACCTTTGCCCAAGCTACTTGCTTATCCATGCCGTGGACTAATAATCTGTAAAATGGGACTAGTATCTTTAGTGTTATGCTGAAGATCAGATGGTTTTCTATCTCCGTATACACATGGATATTTAAATACATATTTACATATCTCAGACGTGCTTAGTCAATAGACTTACCCAATTATATTTGCAGTTATTCTTGATGGGCGTGATAGATCAGTGAACACAACACACAATTATCCCTTATAGTCATTATCATTGTAGAGCCCATGGGAAAACAGTTTTCTCAGATTGTTTGCACATGACCTGCCAGCACAGGTGGCCTAGTAGATTACATGTAGCCCTCAAATGTAGTCCCCATGTGCGGAGAACAGTAAATAATACCTAGCCTTGATGTATAGTTCACGTGCAGGAAACTTATTTCTGTAAACTAGGCCTAAACTTGGCCCTGTCCTGCCTTTGTCCACAAATCACATAAAAGCTAATAGGGTTCCTCCAGGGAGGCCTCTCCCTGGCCACTCACAGGGCAGCTGCTGTGGCGGGAAGCCCAGAGGGGCCGCCGCGCCTGGACGCTGCCATTGCCACCTGCGTATCTCCTGCCACCCCATATAAAAACTAGTTCCTGCCCCCACATTTGGGCTTCCCAACCTGTTTTCTCGACTGCCGCCATCCAGAATCCAGCAAGCTTGTAGTTGAGACGCTACACTTGGTGGCGAGAGTGGGATGGCGCACCAAGGAGTAGGAGGCTAGACAAACATCAACATTCAGTAACCGTAACAACATACACTTAAACTCTCCTGTGCTCTCCTTAGTGACATGTTTAGAACATCTATTTAGCATCACTCCACACGCAGTTTTGGCTTATCTCCTCCCAGGCCTACCAGCCCCTGGGCAGAGACCAGCTGTGCGTTCCTTACCTTTGCATCCTGGGGCTCTTCCTGAGGCCTCTTCCTGGCACCCGCAGGCGCTCCAAGGACCCTTGGCCGTCTGTCCAGAAGAGAGAGTGGTGCTGGATGTGGGCCGCACTGCCAAGTGAAGGAGGAACTGCCTTCGCGCCGGTTCGGGTCCGTTTGCCCCGCCCCTCCGCTGGGCCTCAGTGCCCCACAGGTGCCCCTGCACCATCAGGAGCTAATTGCCCGCCTTCACTTGTATCCTTTCCCTCTCTAGGCTTACTCTTAGGAATCCAAGAGGAAAGATACTAAGCCTGATCTCAAACCTTAGTTTTCTCTTTAACTTGCCTTCATTTCCTTCCCTCGCTGCATTTACAGAAAACCCCAAACCAACTGGGGAGATGGTGCTGCCTCTTCCATTCCCCGCAGTGATTCCCCACCAGATTTGGCACTGTCAGGGCACATTCTTATTAGCTCAAAATGGAAACAATCGTGGTTAATTACATTTCCTTTTAGCCATTAGCATCTGTGGTGTGGTTCTCTTTAAGGAAAGCTCGGGAAACCTCGACTCTGGGGCTCGCTGATCATGGTGTGTTGCTGGGCCCAGAGCGCAAGAGCATGTGGGACTCTGGGTAGCCCATCTTCGCACCAAACCCACAAATTGCACTACAGCTCAGAAGATTGCTGTGAAAACAGGAAAAACAACATCTTCCTGGTGACCAACGATGCTCCTAGAAGACAGTCCTCATCCCTTGGCCTCTTCCTATGGGAGGCCCTTTCTCAAGGAGAACTTCTACCTCCTATTCCTCCAGCATGATGCTGTTGCAGAAACAAATTCTAGCCTTTTACCCAGGCAGGGGAAGAACAAGTGGTACTTCAGGAATGGTGAGGTCAGGAGAAGTTTATTACTCATGCATGAGGTCCCAGACCTGGGTAGCCCTGTGAAGGGTAGGTAAAAGGTATCAGGCTTCTCTGCCCTCCCGCCATTAGGATAGATGAGGGAACCCTGTGGTCCTGAATGCATGCCTGATGGCGGGTACCTGAAGTGGGTACACCTGGGCTGAGAGACTGGCCTTTTAAGGGCGGCGTCACAGGGATGCCAGCAGCAGAAGAAGCCGAAAGAGAAGCCGAGAGAGCAGCAGAAGCCGAGAGAGAAGCAGAGAAGGCCAGAGAGCCCAGAGTGAAGACCTGCTGGGGGTTGGGAGGCCTGCCAGCCTACTGGCCCCCCAGTGCCCCTGCCTGCCGTGTACCTGGTAATCCCAATAAAAATATGCCAAGCCACTGAGTACTCTGACTCCTCCTTTACCTGGTCTGCATGGGATCAGAAAACCTGCACCGTGTCCATTCCTGACTCTACACCCTGTAAGGTCTGAGCACCGGTTTAAAGACCAAGGTTTCCTTTTATACACAACTGTGTCCATATCTGTTACATTCATAACATTGTTTTCCAGCAGGCACAATTATTTGTGGCAAAGTCCCCAGACAAGGGGGGCAAGGCAAGGTGGGAAAGATGCAGGCATTTGGGGATGGCCTTGGAGAGAAAGATCAGCAAGTTGGCTGCCCGACCTTGTAGATAAGAGTGCTGAGGCCCTGGCGGTGAATCTTGAAAGGGAAGGAGCTGTAAGTAAGCAAACTTGTTAATTATGCATGCATTGGAATGTTCATTGCACCTGGGCTGGAAGTTCTGCTAGAATCTTTATTATATTCATTTGCTCAATAATGTATTTTCGCTTCAATGCTTATTGTAGGGTAATGTAAAAAGTATCAGGCTTTTCTGCCCTCCCTCCATCAGGATAGATGACGGAACCCTGCGGTCCTGAATGCATGCCTGATGGCGGGCACCCGGAATAGGGTGTGGGCATAGGTAGATGGGATTCACCTGGGCTGAGACTGGGCTTTTAAGGATGGCATCACGGGGACGCCAGCAGGAGCAGAGAAGCTGAGAAGTGGAAAAGCAGGAGAGCAAAGAAGCAGAGAGAACTCCAGAGAGCCCAGAAAGAGTGAAGACTTGCTGGGGGCCGGGAGGACTGCCAGCCTCCCGGCCCCCCAGCACCCCTGCCTGCCGTGTACCTGGTAAATCCAATTAAAAAGCCTGCAAAAGCCTCTGAGGGCTCCAGGACTCCTCCTTTACCCAGTCTACTGGATCAGAAAACCTACTCAGTGGCCCATTCCTGCCCTTACACTTCTAAAAGAAATGAAACTGGTTCTCCACAGCAAAAGCCCCAGGGCTAGACCTGCTCCACTGTAGGAATAGTGGCAGTTCCAGTTTCCGCTGTGGAGTTGTTGCCCTCGGGGCCGCAGCGGCAAGGCTGCCCTGTGCGGGAGCATCACCAGCATAGGAAACCACAGCAAGCCCTGCTGTCCTTGGTTCAGGGTTTCAGGGAGGAGCATGGGGTCCCGGTTCTATATGGCGGCCTTCCAACAGAGCCACCCCAGCCCATACACCCTTCCCCTAAGATTGTTACACCCAGCCCCTGAAAGGGTACAGAGTGCCCCGTGCCCCACTGAGGCCAGCCCTGGTTGTGGCTCCTCCAAGCCCACCAGCCCATGAGCCTTTCCTGAGGTCAGGTTCTGTGCAGGTACTGAATTTTCCTTTTTATATTGAATCATAGAATGGGTAGATGAGGCGTGAGTTAAATGATCCACTCTGGTTCAGTCAGCTCATCAGTTAATGAGCTAACTGGTACAAAATGATCCAACTGATCACTTAGGTTTGAAAATGGTCCAATCAGACAGACAGTGGGGGACCCAGAAAGAAGATATAAGGCAGGGCAGGAGGCAGCTTAAACATTCTTCTTCTGGCCACCAAGGAAAGAAGAAAGATGAGCAACCACTCTCAAAAGACAGAAGAAGCACTCAGCAGCTGACCTCCGAAGACAGAAGAGAAGCTGAAGAGTTGTGCAGAGACTAGGCCACTGTACCTGCCCCTGGCCTGCCTTTGCCATTGCCTGAAAAGAGCATATTGGCCCTGGGCCTGGTGTCTCAAAGAGCTGCTTGTTGAGGTGTAAGCCAGCAACTCACAAAGAGCTGTTAACACGGTGTCCCTGACATTGACTCCTGGTGACTTGTGGTGACTGGCAGTACTGGACAGTGCTGTCAAGGACTGTTGACAGTGACTGGCACTGTATGTGCACGTGACCTCTGATCTTCTGGCACTGCCTCCCAGTGCTGTTGCCTTCATTACTGTCTTGACCAGCATCTTGTGTTGTCCAACCCAGCCTTCAGACTGTTGCTGTGGGCTGCTGTGGGGTCATCTCAGTGACCCCACCTGTGAGCACCTCCAACTACTGCCATGTGTTGGATTCTGGCCTGCTGCTTGCCAGTGTGCCACGAGCTCCAGGCCATCATTGATGGGACAGCACCATGTTGAACAAGGGGCCTTTTGTTTGGGGTTTCTAGACACTGTGGACACTATCTGGGATGAGACAGCTGTCCACTTGTGGCCTTAGAAACTCTTTGTCTCCCCTGTTTGTTAAATAAACTGCATTGTTGTTGTTCCCTGAGCCTGAATGGTCTTGCAATTGTGTGCAGGTGAAAACCCAGACAGTGACCTGTCCTCTAGTTTATGCTGGTCACTGTCCTTTTGATGCTTTAGCACCCCTATAGCTATGTATCTTTTTTTTTTAAGATTTATTTATTTATGCATACAAGAGCTAGGGTGTAGGCCAGAGGTACAGGAGGAGGAGCAGATTCACCAGAGACAGAGTGGGGAGCAAAACAGGCAGATCTACTGAAATACACTGCTGAGGGGAGCAGTAGACAAGACAGAAGAGGTCTGCTGCACCATGAGGGTCAGCTCCCTAGCCAGGGATCGAACTCGTGCTGCAGTGGCTGCTGACAGTATAGTTCTGTTTCAAATAGATTTTTTTTAAAGGAAGACATGCTGAGACAGTTACAGAAATTTAAATTGTGGTATGTTTTAAAGATCCTTTGAAAAACTCAATGCTTTTGACATACATGTACTAAGATAATGCCTGCATGTATATGTTCATCTGAAGCTAAAGCCAAAAGACCATATGTGAGGCCCTTAACCAATTTGAGGCCAAAATCAAATGGCCCTCCTGCTCCTCTCCCACCCCTGAGATCAGCTCTGTGCCTACAAATGTGTAGGAAGGGGAGAGGAAGTAGCATGAAAAGGGAGGAGGGAGGTAGATTCTGAGAAGGAAGTGTACCAGAGATGGTGAAGTTTACAAAAATGTCTATTATTCATATTGGTCCCAGTTTGGGTACTTGGCCTTCTTCATGCCCCATTGTCCTTCTGTAGGCTGAAGACTGTTAAAAGAACAAAGATAAAAATAGAGCTCTAAAGAAGAAAGATGATGCCATGAGTGTGGGAAGCAGGAATGCGTTACTAAATGCACCCTAATGATGTTTCCTTCCTCTCTCCCTCCCTGGCTGTCTTCCTCGCCTCCTTTCTGAGTTGGAATCAAAATGCTTAAATCAGGCAATTGGCAAAGAATGTCATTCATCCCAAACAAGTCATTAAGTTTTTCCTGTGTTTGGCATTTATTAAAATCTTGGAATTCCATGCCTCAGCCACATTTCCATGTGGCTTCTTTTTAAACATAAACATTAAAAAGGATGCAGTTTGTTACATAAACTTGTTAGACTGCAAAAGTCTAACATTCTGTTTTCACCCTATATTGGTGGGTGGAGGGAGATGCCCAGGAACATCTGTTTATTTATTACAAAGAGCCACGTACAACTTAAAATCAAATTGATTAGGTGGCACTAGTCAAAAACAGCTTTGAAATGTTCTTAATAATTATATCTCTGTCAAAATTATTTTTAGATTTCTGGGAAATGCATTTCTAGCTTACTGTCATTGTTCATGTTCTCCATGCTACTAGAAAAGGGAGGAAAAAAAGGTATTTCTTTCAGTCTGTTCATGCCCTCTCCTCCACAATGAATCACGGGAAGAGGAAACCAGTCTGACTGTGTATTGTTGAGCTCTCTAAACTTGAGCTGTGTGAACTGCTTCTCCAACACAGTTGCCTGTCATTTAACCTGCCTGGATTGATGACCTCACTGAGAAGCTGCCCCACGGGCCTTCTATATTGACTGTTCTAGTCTCTAGATCTCTCTCCCTGCCCAACAGTTGTCATTCCCCAGGCCAGTGGCGCAAATGCCTACACCCCTCTCACCCTCCCCACTCCAGGAGGAGAATCTAGGGAGGGGTGGGGAGGATGCATTCCAGGCATCCAGCTGAACCTGCACTTTTCACAAAGGCCACCCTTTCGCCTGGACACCAGCAACTCTGCAAAGTCCTCTCCCGGGTTCCTGGAACAGGAGCAGGAACCAAGTCAGCAATTCTTACTTCTGTCTTTGCCAAAGGTCTGCATTTCCTGGCGGGTCAGTGCCTAGCTGTAGGAAACCCCGAATTCTTCTCATTGTTTCCACCAGGAAGCTGGCAGGTGCAGAGGGTGGACAGCTGTCCCTGGCTTCTGGCTGAGAGGGTCTCTCAGAGCTGCACGTCCAGTGTGGGAGGTGGGGATGGGAGCCTCAGGGGTTTTAGTTTTCCTTTAAGACATAGGAAGTCAAAGTTTGCCCTGTCCACAGGACTGCGGTGCCTGTTTCTATGTCTCTGGCAAACTGGGATTTGCTTTCAAGTTTGTTTGTTTGTTTAAAGATTTATTTATTTATGCAAGAACCGGGGTATAGGCCAGATGTGCGGGAGGGTGAGAGGATTCACCAGAGACAGAGTCGGGAACAGAACAGGCAGACTGACTGAAATACACTGCTGAGGGGAGCAGCAGGTGAGACAGAAGTCTGCCTCGACTTGTGGGTTGCTCTGTGGCCAGTGGGGATCAAATTGGCACTGTAGATGCTGCAGACAGCTTCACAGTGCTGTGCTCAACCACCTGCACCACCAGTGAGGCCCGTTTTTTAAAAAAATATATTTATTTATTTATGCACACAAGAACTGGGGTATAGGCCAGAGGTGTGGGGGGTCAGGGGATTCACCAGAGAGAGTGGGGAGCAGAGCAGGCAGAATGACTGAAATACACTGCTGAGGGGAGCAGCAGGTGAGACAGGAGAGGTCTGCTGCGCCATGTGGGTAGCTCCCTGGCCAGGGATCAAACTCATGCTGCAGTGGCTGTGGATAGCTTCATAGGTTGCATCTTAACCCCTTGCACCACCAGGGAGGACCTGCTTTCAAATTTAAAAAAAATTAATAAGATCCCAGCTTTTTGTGTCTTGGGTCCCTTTCTAAGAAAGGCAAAAACATTTGGATTCAATAAAATCTGTCTGGATGTCCTTTTAAGGGCCCCGCAAGCATGATGCCCCTCCCCTTATCACACCCTGAGACATCTCTTGTTTTTTCCTTCTTGTTTCTCTTGGTGCCTCTCCAACCAAATGACTCCTGCTGCTTTACCTTATGGTTTCTTGGTCTTTTCCCTTTTTTCTGCTCTTGTACCCAATTTTAACCCTGGCACTATTTCCATCAACTTCAACAGGAACCACTTTTGAAGAAAACCTGGGACAACACTAAATGAAGAGCAACATTGTCTGGATCCTTCAGTCTCCACCAGAGCTTTTCAGATATCAAGAGCATCCCAAACTGCTTCTTTTGCTGAGGATCTCGGAATATTTTTTCAAATTGATAAATGTAAAAAAAAAAATCACAAAAATTATAGAATATTTTCAAAGTTTACATTTAACAAATTCATTCCCAATATACAAAAAGCGTTATTGGACTGTTTCCAAAAGACATCATCCAAAGTCTAAATACAAGGCTTATTGTGAATTTGGGGCTCCAGTCAAGACCTTTGCTATTCAGCTCACCTTAACGATTCTTCTAGTCCAATTATGGTTCTTCTTATTTAGCTCTCAACTAGGTGCTTATGAACCTGAGCAGTGAAGGCAGAGAGTATTTGATTCTTCCTGGCCTGGGCAGTCTGAGACTACATTTTCAGTCCTCCCCAATAAACTCTGAGTTGGCTAATGACTCGATGTAGCTATTCCTTGTCACTCTTTTTAAACCATAGCTGGTTTTGCAACTTCACGCACAAGGGTATTTTCAAATCAATTGCTTTTAGCTTTCTGGTTTTTTCCCCCCATTTTTCCCCTCAAATATTGATTTCTCAATAATTATATAGTTATAACTATAATTTTAAAAATAGTTATGTAACTATATATGAGAATTATGTAAGAATGTGACTATATAATTTTGGGGAGACAACTTCATACCTCCCTATGTGTACATGCTTCACTCACCCTTCACAAAAGTTCCAGTCTATTGTCCTGTCACCTACCCTCTCCTACCCCCTCCCTCCTCCCTATCCACTCTGGTAGCCAGTACATATTTTACAGAGTCAAAGTATTATTTTTGCTGCGCTTTGCCAGTTTGTTATCTTTGGCTATTTATATCCCACCAATGTGTAAAACCATCTGGTAATTGCCTTTCACTTTCTAACTTATTTTACTTAGCCAAATCATCTCAAGATCCATCTACTTTGTCCTAAAAGGCACTATTTCATAAATTTAATAGCTGTGTGGCATTCCATTGAGTATATATGCCATAATTTCTCTACACAGTATCTGTCAATGGGCATTTAGGTTGGTCCCATGACTTGATTATAGCGACAATGCTGCTATAAACACAGGAGTGCATGTATCATTTTGTACTAGTGTCTTCATCTTCTGATACTGCTTGATGTATGGTATTTCCATGTTTATTTTTTGAGGAGTCATAATACCATTTTTCATGGAGACTGCACCAAATTACATTCTCACCAACAGTGTCTCCTTTTCTCCCATCTTCACTGACACATGTAGTTCATAGTTTGACGTATACCTTTCTCACAGGGTTGAGGTGATATCTTATTGTAGTTTTGATGTGCATTGCCCTCATAATAAATGATGTCAAAGCTCTCTTAGGTTTTGAAATAATGAAAGTGTTTTTGAATTAGATTCATTTGAAAGAACAATAGAATGTTGGTAACTGTTGAAGCTGGCTGATAAGTATTAAAAAAAAACACTATGGGGCCTCCCCGGTGGCACAGAGGTTGAGCTCTGGGTTGCGAAGCTGCCCGCGGCCTCTGCAGCACTGGTTCGATCCCCGGCTGCTGCCCAGCCACCGGAGGAGGGTCCCACATGGCGCGCAGACCTCTCCTGCTGCCCGCTGCTCCCCTCAGCAGTGTACTTCAGTCCTTCTGCCTGCTCTGCTCCCCGCTCTGGCTCTGGTGAATTCTCTCACCCTCCCGCACTTCTGACTGTACCCAGTGCTTATATAAATAAATAAAAATAAAAAAATAAAAATAAAAAAAAACACTATGTAAGTTTGAATTCTCCATAATAAAAATAAGTGCATATTCTTCATTTCTATATTTACTCTAAATACTAGCATTTATAACAAAATATTCTAAATTTCAGAAAACAACCTTTTACCTCTTTATATGTCCTGCTCTTTTTAAAAAATATTTGTCTTGGTTTGTGGTTTTGTGGGTTATTTTTTTAATAGGATGGAACTTATTATTAAATTATGATTCTTAGAATCTTAAAGTCTTCAGAAATGTTGCTTGAAAGCATTTAACTTCACTAAAAGAAAACATTTATTTAGTCTTAGTAAATGCCCTATTGAGGTTAAAGGAAGTAAGATGTGGAAAGAATAATGACCGACGTGTTAAGTGTGGAATAGTGTTCAAAGAAAAGTACTAAGAAAAGCTCAGAAGAAAAATACTCAACCAGTGAAGGGGCAATAGGGAATGTTTCTCAAAGAATTTAGTTTTTAAGTTGAACTTTAAAGGATAAAAGGAATTTCACCAGACTGGGCAAGTGAAAAGAAGTTGTAGTAGAATTATTGCAAGAAGGAATTATGAAAATTCACGTTTCAAAATAGAGGCCCAACATATTCGAGTATCTGTTATCTGTGGTATGTGCACGTGTTCGGGTGGCAATGGGTCAGGGAGGACCAAGACAAGATGAAGTGAAACAGGAAAGTAAAGTCAAATTATAAGGACCTTATAAGCCATGATAAAAAGTTCAAGGCTTGGGGCCTCCCTGGTGGTACAGGAGCTAAAGACAGCACTATCAAGCTATTGGCAGCCACTGCAGCATGGAGTTAGAGTTAGATACCCCCTGGCCTCCACATGATGCAGCAGACCTCTTCTGTCTCACCCACTGCTCCCCTCAGCAGTTATTTCAGTAGATCTGCCTGTTTTGCTCCCCACTCTGTCTCTGGTGAATCCTCTCATCGCCCCCTGCTCCTCCGGCCTACACACCCCAGTTTTTATATGCATAAATAAATAAATCTTAAAAAAATAGAAGTTCAAGGTTTACCTTTGGGGTAAGTACATCTGGAATGGGTCTAGGACTCCTTCTTTAACAAGCACTTTAGGTGATTTTTAAAGCAGATGATCCAGCATTCTCACTGTGAAAGATACTACTCAGGAAGGTTGAGTAACATTGGAAGCACAACGACCTGACTTCTATTACTGACCTTGTACTAGCTGTGTGACTTGGGGTAGATTATATAATATGTCTAAGTCTTAATTTCCTCACCTATAAAATGGGAAAAATTAAGATACTTGCTCCCTAACATTGTTGTGAGGATTAAGTGAGATATTTGGCACAGGGCCTGGAAACATTAGAAAGGCTCAAAATCTATCTATTACTATTACTATTTTGCTTCAAAAGTAAACCCTGGCAGCTCTGTGGTAGGAAAATTGAATTTGGAGAAAGTAACAGAAGAGACATATTTAAAATATGTCAAGTCAGATATTAAATGTGAAGTACCAAAGACACAGAGCCTGACCCTCTCCCACACATGCAACCAAAGTGGGCTAAAAGACTTACTAGCTATGTTACTTATTAAGTATGTTGTGCAGTTGTGCACTGCACCACAATGCCACATGTAGAAGAAACATTAAAATTTTACACATCACAGATTTACATATTAATGATGATAATTTTGGGGAACAGATGACAGTCAATTGTCTTCTTCTGATAAAATGAGTATACAACAATTTTCCAACAGATGGCCATAAATGTCTTGTGAAAAAGAATGGTAGACTTGGGCCTCCCCGGTGGCTCAGCGGTTGAGCGCTGGGTTGCAAAGGTCTGCAGTGCCGGTTCGATCCCCGGCTGCTCCCCGGCCACCGGAGGAGGGTCCCACATAGCGCACAGACCTCTCCTGCTGCCTGCTGCTCCCCTCAGCAGTGTACTTCAGTGCTTCTGCCTGCTCTGCTCCCCGCTCTGGCTCTGGTGAATTCTCTCACCCTCCCGTGCTTCTGACTGTACCCAGTGCTTGTATAAATAAATAAATAAATCTTTAAAAAAAAAAAAAAAAAAAAAAAAGAATGGTAGACTTGTACAAATGGCTCTGATAAATCCTATTTCCTCATATGCACCCCAAGAAAAGTATGTGGTATTCTTACAGCCTGTGTAGTCCTCTATGAAATTGTCTCTGAGCTTGCCTTTAGCCATTGGGACATCAGCAGTTGTGACATAATCAGAGCTTACAGGATTCCAAATTATCAGACTCTGCATCTAACTCTGATTTTATAGGAATTTTCCTCCTTATAAAAAGAAGGCCGCTGTTGATCCAAAATAGTTACAGGCATCACATTTGCATTCAAAGCAGGGAGAAAAGGAGACATAAAAGCAAGGCCAACTTTTATTAGAAAAGCAAAAACTTTTTCAGCAACATACAAGCAGACTTTCATTTATACTTCATTGCCCAGCTCTGGGTCACATGGCTGCCAGGGCATCTGGAAAATAAAATATGTAGTTTTTCCAGATTCTGTAGTAAATCATGGTGAGGGAATAGGAGTTTGGGAAAAATGGTTGGATTGGTTAAACAGCAACATCTGCTATAGAACTTTTTTTTTTTAAATAAATTTATTTATTTATGCATACAAGAGCTTGAGTACAGACCAGAGATGCAGGGGGTGAGAGGACTTACTAGAGACAGAGTGGGGGGAGCACAACAGGCAGATCTACTGAAATACACTGCTGAGGGGAGCAGTGGGCAAGACAGGAGAGGTCTGCTGCGCCATGTGGGTAGTTCCCCGGCTGGCCGGGGGATCAAACTCATATTGCAGAGGCTGTGGATTGCTTCATAGTGCAGTGCTTAACCCCTTGCACCACCAGGGAGGCCCTGCTATAGAACTTTTAATCATGGATCCCACATGCTGCCCTTCTCCTGTTAACACAATGGCAGACAATATGGAGATTGTAAAATATACCCAGTTTTCAAGCATAATACAGGAAAAATTTTAAAAGTTGGTTAATGGTCTTTGACACTAAGTTCAATTCATTTCTGTTGAACATTCTCAATAGTGCAAAGAAATCAGATTAAAGCTTCTTGTAAATCAAAAGCAGCTCCTTATTAGGGAAAAAAAGCCTCAATTACTCTTTACTATTTCCTAAACCAATTACTGTCAAAATATATGGATTGAGATTCATCAGTAAGAATTTCATTTTACATCATAACTCAGAATACACATTCTCAGAATACATATTTCATAAAACAATACATGGCACATTCTAACATCTTCTATTATATTTAAATCTATTTTTTAAAGTTGCCTATGACCCACTAAATTAATATCATTGCCCACTAATGGGTGATGACCTCTAGTTTTAAAAGCACAACATATTTTCTAAGCAAATGGAACAGCAGATGCAAAGGTCCTGCATCTGGTGCTCTCAACACCTAAAGAAGGCCAGTAGGGCTGGTGCCTGTAAGGTGGAAGATGAAATGGGAAATGCAAGCAGGAGCATGCAGGGAAGGTCTGCAGGACACAGCAGGAAGTTCAGGGTTTATTTTTATTCTAATGGAAGCTCCCCATGGTTTTGAGGAGTGAGATGATATGATCTATTTTCTAAAATAGCTTCTCCTGACCTCATGCACAGCCTAAGGATAATTCCAGAATGACCTAATTTTCTCTAAATTTAAAACAAGCCTGGAATGACTTTTTTTTTAAGACCCTTCATAGAGGATTCTCTCGCTTTCCTCCACATTCATTCAATCAAACTCATTTCCTGGCTTCTTTCCCAAGAGCTCCTACTCCCTGCTAAGCCCCTCTGGAAACCAGGGTCTTGCAGAAATACTGAAGTTTTAAAATTTTCCTCCATCAAGTCCAATATGTTTATTTTCCTTCTGTCGCACATGTTTGCTGGCCACCCTGCCTTGCTGACTGGAATCATGTACATCCAGAGATTTTTCTGATTGGCAATGTCAGCATTTGGAAAGATAGCTCTAAGTTTTGGCAACTGGTTGCTGGCATCTTGGAAGCACAGCTCCTCTCCCAATGGGGGTCTGCAGGTCTGCTGGGATATCTGCAGTGCTTGCCCCTGGGAACTGCCACAAGGGGCCTAAGTCTTAAGTCACAAAGATGGAAAAGAACATAGACGTGGTGGGGGGGTAGGGGGGTTGCATAACAGAGACAGGAGGATTTCTCAGGGTCTGGGCCTCCTTTTTGGCCAGTCCCCAGGATATGAGTTCCAGCTGCTTTTTTTAATCTTCTTCCTTTCCCTAGCCCCCTTTCCGTTGGGGCTTTCTCCCTCCCTACTCTGGCCAACCCCCAAACCATATAAGATTTCAGGTGGAAAATATCACTGTGTAAAGAGAGGAGTCCCAGGAATGGGGAGGTGAAAAGTAGAGAGGAAACCTCTCCTTTTCTGGAGACCTAGTCCATGGATCTGTCTGAAGAAAGACAATGGGGTGTAGCAAACACAAGCAAATGTGTTTCCTTTGGCCAGTCAACCCCTCCCAACCCTCTGTCCCCCACCTCCCCTCCCTATGACTTGCCCTAAGCCTGTGGAGAACATGCAGCCAGATTTCTTTTATTTTCTTATGGTTTCCAAAGTAGACATTTTCAGAACCTTGGAGTAAAGATACTTTCATGAAAGGAACAGGGAGAGGAGAAGGAGGGAAGATCGGTTACACTGAGAACTGTAGGGGTTAAGGACAGGTGCTCCAACTACACTTCAAAGTAAGCTAAAACAGGGCTATAGCTGTCCAATGACAGTGCCTGGTAGAGGACAGGTCACTGTCTGTGGGTTCTCACCCATGCATACAATTGTAAGACCACTCAGGCTCAGGGAACAACAACAATGGGGCTTGGTTAACAAATGGGAAATGAAGAGTTTCTAAGGTAACAGTGGCTGTTATCTCAATCCAGATAGTGTCCACAGCGTCCAGAAGTTCAAACCAAAGTCCTCTCATTCAAGATGGTGCTATCCCATCGATGACAGCCTGGAGCTCATGGCACACTGGCAGGCAGTGGGCCAGGATCCAACTCATGGTCACAGCTGGAGGTGCTCACAGGTGAGGTCACCCAGATGACCCCACAGCAGCCCACAGCAACAATGCAAAGTTTGGGCTGGACAGCACTGGATGCTGAACAAGACAGCAACCACACTGGGAAGTGGTGCTTGGCAATCAGGAGTGGTGGTGGACAGCTGTCACCAGTGACCTGTACAGTCTCAGTCACCCATCAACAGTGCTGATCACCACTGGTCACCAGAAGGTGGTATCAAAGACACCAGTGTTAAAGGCTCTTTGAGACACCAGGCCCGGGGCCTTAGATGCTCTTTTTGGGCAGTGTCAGAGGCAGGGCCAGAGGCAGCTGCAGTGGCCCAATCTCTGCTTCATCTTCTTTTCTTTCTTCAGAGGTCAGCTGCTAGATGCTTCTTCAGAAGTTGGTTTCTGAATCCTTTCTTCTTTCTTCAGAAACCAGGAAGAGTATGTAAACTGGGTCCTGCACTGCCTTATATCTGTGTGTTGAGGGTCCATCCCTCAACACACAACTGCCTGATTGGAGCACCTTCAATTATAAGTGACTAATTGGACCATTTTAGGACCAATCAACCCATTCTTGATTTTGGAGCCAAATAATTAACTGATGAGGTGATTTATTACAATTGGTTCATTTTACTCACACCTGATTGGTCCATTCTATAATCCAGGCACCAAATACAGAAAGGAAAATTTGGTGCCTGCACAGCCTGGCCTGCACTCACCTTAGGGAAGGCTCATGGGTTGGTGGGCTCCTAGGAGCCACAGTCCCCCCTCAAACTGGCCCCTCTGCACCCAGCATCCCTTCAGCAGGGCTGGATGTAGCAATGTAGAAGGGGTGGGGATAGCGGCGGGGTCTGCAGCAGTACTGGGAATCGGGTCCCAGCTGCTGCAGGGTGGGCTTGACTGGAAGCCCTGCCATGTTGGCCCTGGATTCTGTGGGCTGCTCTTTTGCCTACTGCTCCAGGGAGCCATGGCGCTGGATCTGCCTAAGATGGCCACACGCTCCTCCCTGCAGCCCTGAATCAGGAGCTGCAGGCCTAGCTGTTGCCTCCTATTCAGGAATGTGCTCAGAAACAGAGTAACCTTGTTTATGAAGCCCCAGTGGAGTTGCATGCCCTGGATGTTGTGGTAATGGAACCACAGCTGCCAGCCATCACTACCGGCCCCTACCAGCAACCTGAGCCCCAGCGGGGCCACTGATGGTAAGCAGTTATATATCCACTTGCACTACCTGCTGGTTGCTTTTGGGCAGGGTGCCAGAGCCCCTGGTATGGGGCGTGCTCCAGTGCTCAAACCCTGCTAGCATCCTGCAGGCCATCAAGCCAGGCCCCAACTGTTCTGCAGTCTTCTACTGGGCTTTGGACAACCACTCCCATCACTACCACTGCCAGAGCCTAGGGGCTCCTTGGCTCAAGCTGGGCTGGCACCAGTGGTCCCTGCAGGTGGCATGCTCTAGGCAGCTGGCAGGAATCCCCAACTCCTGCAGCTGTTGTTTTTAGATCCATCACCAGCTGGTCCCTGGAGTTGCAGGGCAGAAAACCACCACCAATACCTCCACTGCTTGGGTTCCAGTCGCCACCAGGGTGAGAGAAGAGTTAGTTTTGTACCCCCTTCTCAAGCCCTTGCTTGTGTGGCAGGGCTCTAGTTTCAAAACCTGGCTTACAATCCTGTCTCTGCCACCTTCAGTGTGAACCAGTCTTGGCTATTTTAACCTCTCTGAGCCTCTGTTTCCTTACCTGTAAAATGGGCATATTTGTACCTGTTTTCAAGGCTGAGAAATAACTGGGATTCTTTTTTTTTTGGGGGGGGGGAGAAGGTAAAACATCTTCAATCATTTCTTTTCATTTGTCACAGCTTATCAATGAAATCTAAAAGACTGTATTTATCATATCTTCTTCACTTAGCATGAATTCCTATACCATAGCTTATAAAATCTGTCACAATCCATAGACGTCAGGGAATTCAAGTCAGTTCAATTTGAGCCAGACCCCACTCCATCTCAAGGGCCAGCCCTTCTCCAGAAAATATAATAGGCCTCAGGGTGTGCCACTCATGTCATCCATCTAACATGACTACCAAATAAAACATTCAAATATAAGATTTTTTAGACTTAAATCCTTACCATATTAGTAGTTAGATTAAATGTAAATGTTCTATGTATACAATTATCAGAAAACATTGGTCTAATTGAATATAAAGGTAAGTCAGACCTACATGATAATTATAGGAGACAATTTAGGTACAAAGATGTAAATAGATTAAAAGCAAATGGATATAAATAGATACCCAGCGCTAGCACTAACCAAAAGAAAGCTGGAATGGCTATATATTTAGACAATAGATTTCAGGGCAAAAATGTAATCACAACTAAATAAATCTGATTCATAAAGATGATACAATACATCAAGATGACATAGCAACCCCAAATATTTGTCACCTGATAACAGAACTCCATACTACATGAAGGAAGAATCCTGTTGAATGATAGAAAAATAAAGACATTCACAATTGTAGTCGGATAGGTCAATTTTACATTCTCACAAATAGGCTGGAAAGGTAAAAACTGGTAAAAATATAGGGTTTCTTGGGGCATTTTTATAACCCTCCACCCAACAACAGCAGAATATTTAGATAGATCATTTTCTAGGCCATAAAACAAGTCTCAGTACATGCAAAAATTTTCAAGATATACAAAATATATCCTTTAAACACTTAATATAATTAACATTTTTGACTGCTTGGACAAGGACTTTTTTTAATGCTCAACAATTTTTAATTTAAAATACAATTAAAAAATATTTATTTGTTTGTTTTTTTTTTTGTTTGTTTGTTTGTTTATACAAGCACTGGGTACAGTCAGAAGCGCGGGAGGGTGAGAGAATTCACCAGAGCCAGAGCGGGGAACAGAACAGGCAGACTGACGAAATACACTGCTGAGGGGAGCAGCAGGCCCGACAGGAGAGGTCTGTGTGCCCTAAAATACAATCTTAATCTACCAAACTATACTAAGATATTATGAGGTGGGGCATCTCTGGGGCATTCAATGTGAGCAGGGGAGACAGTTCACAGGATGGGGTGTCAGTAACTGGAGGGGACCCCACTCCCAGTCCCCACCACATCTGGACCCAGGAAAGCCTCTGGCAGCGCAGGGCCTCTAGGGAGGAGCCCCAGGAGCATCAGGCTCATGTGGGGAAAGATAGTGTTTGGCCTCCCATCTGACCAACTCCTGCCCGAGGCGTCCATTGCTCATTTTGAGCTTCTGGAGCTCCGTCTCCTTGGCCCTGGCAGCCTCCTGGCTCTCCTGAGCCCTCTGCTTCCAGCGGTGGAGCTCTCTCAGGTGGCAGGCAGCGGCTCTCCGCAGGGCTGTCGTCTGGGTGCGGACGAAGTTCTTGTACAGGTCCCGGGTCTGAAGAGCGGAGTCCAGACCCCGGCAGGTGCTGAGCAGCAGCTTTACGATGGTCAGGTGCTGCTCCTCCTTCTCCGCTCTTCTGCTCTCCAGCGCCAGGACTCGTTGATGATGGGACTCCAGCTCCTCCTGCAGCTGCACCTGCAGCCTCTGGAGCTGGTCGTCGAGGTGGCGGTTCACGGCTTGCAGGTGAGCTTTGCTATTTTGGAGGCCGAGGATTCCCAGAGCAGCTTCAATGTAGCCAAGTCGATGGTTGTCACTTTGGGAGGCGCGACCTCCGCGTCTGGTTCCTGGAGGGCTTCAGGGACGACTGTCTCCTGGCTGGTCTTAGGGCCTTGCCCAGGGTACTCGTCAAAAGACGGTTGACTTCCCGAAGGTCCTTGCCCTCTGCACAAAATCTGTCTGATTTTGGGGCCTCCCCTGATGGCGCAGGTGGTTGAGCACAGCGCTGTGAAGCTGTCCGCAGCCTCTGCAGCGCCGATTGGATCCCCGCTGGCCGGCGAGGGTCCCACAAGGCGCAGCAGACCTCTCCTGTCTTGCCCGCTGCTCCCCTCAGTCATTCTGACTGTTCTGTTCCCCGCTCTGTCTCTGGTGAATCCCCTCACCCTCCCGTGCATCTGGCCTGTACCCTGGTTCTTGTATAAATAAATAAATAAATCTTTTTAAAAAAATCTGTCTGATTTTGAATGTAAAGCCCAACAGGGCAAAATAAAAGAGTAACTGCCAGGCTGCTTCCAGGACCCCTGGAACCTGTGCCACGCAGTCAAGTAGCACCAGCAGGGCAGCCCACAGCTGCTGCAGCAGCATCAGAGCGCACATGGCTATCACCACAGGCTGTCAGTGCTTGGCCACCAACTGCCGGTGTTTGTGGGCCTCACGGACCACATCCCTCTTCACCCTTGCTCTGTTCATGCACAGAGAGAACACACGTTGCTCACTCTGTGTAGTGGAGGGGGGCCAGGTGGATAGGGCCGGGGGCTCAGGCCACTCTGGGCCTCATGGCTCACAGCTCACCTGTAGTCAGTCAGGCCCTGCAATTCCTTCTCTGCTGGAGGGTGTAGTGCCTGTGATATCTCCTTATCAGCTAAAGCCCAGAGTGTGCAGTTGGGGTTACTCCTGTGCGTACTGTAAAAGGATTGTATGTAGACCTCATGTCCTTCTCCCTAGAACTCTGTCACACACAACACTTTCACTCCCTAAAATCACCTGTCTCAACCTCATCTCCTTCCCTGAACCCTGAATCTCTTGTGCTCACTGTCTCTGTCTGATAGGATATTAATGTGCACATCGTGGTAACAATAGAAAGTTGTGGTGTGTGTATTTATTACTTTTTTTCCTGCAGTCTGTCTTTGAATTCATATATTTACACCATGATGAGTAACTGATTCTGGGTATATTTTGATTCATATCTGCTTTATTTGTTAAAGTTCCACCAGAATGGGCCTCCCTGATGGTGCAGTGGGTTGAGCGCAGCACTGTGAAGCTATCTGCAGCTTCTGCAGTGTGAGTTCGATTCCTGGCCGGCCAGGGAGATTCCCACATGGCACAGCAGACCTCTCCTGCTGCCCCCGCTGCTCCCCTCAGCAGTGTATTTCAGTCATCTGCCTGTTCTGCTCCCCGCTCTGTCTCTGGTGAATTCTCTCACCCTCCCGTGCCTCTGGCCTGACCCCAGCTATTGTATAAAAATAAATAAATCTTTAAAAATAAAAAGTTCCACCAGAATAACTGGGATTCTTAACACAATTATTATCTATCCTAGTAAGTGTCTGGTAAATGGTAGCTTTAAAATTAATGTTTATGTAAAAAGAATATTGGAATAGAAGCTGACAGTACTTTCATGGGAAGAAAAATAGGAAAGCAGCTGTTGAGGAGCTTCAGAAACATGAGCTCTACGTTTCTTACTATATATGTTTTACAAAGTCAAGTTTGCTGCTTTCCCAGGGGTTCTCATATCACTTACCAGTCATGACATTTACAAGTGTGTGAAGTACAAAAGTTGAGTACAGATCCCCATTTTTATATATGAAAGGGAGGTGGTAAGGTAATGAACTTCAAAGTAATTGATATATCATGACATAATACAGAAGATTGCTTCTGGATTTCTGTTGTCACGCAAACTCATAATGGGGAAGCTCTCAAAACCCAAAGGTGCTACCTCTTCTCTACGCAAGGCCCCCAAAGAGGAAGGAAAACTGAGCTACTGTGTGAAGAGGGACTGGCCAAGGTCAAGAAGAGAGAAGGTCTCAGGTTGATACTATCTATGGGCGTATTCTCAGTCCTCAGAGGGCTGTGGGAGCAGACAGACTAGAAAGGAGGCCAATTCAGTGTCCCCAGAAATAAGGTTTGAAGATTTCAACCGCAGTGATTATTTAAAGTGGAAGGTAAACACAACCTAATAATGAAGCAAATTTGATAATGAAAATATCTCCCCAATGAAATTCCTTTGGAAGGCAAGACCAACTTAGAAACAAAGAAACCTCTCCCAATGACATAAAATTAAGGCGTTGCATTTTATAATCACACAAAAAAATGCAAGGTCTTATTCTTTCCTTTGAAACACTGGAAATGATCACTTGGAATTCAGTAAGGGAGCCCACATAACTGGTTCTAGATCCCAATCAGTGATTTTGCTAAAAAAGCAAGAGAAATAAAAAAGCATGGGTTACTTGCTGAAAATAAACAGAAATCAGCTGGGCACAGGAAATACCAGAATTATATAAGCTGCACATCTGGTCCCATATTCTCTCTGATCACCATTTTCTTCTTTTTTATTTAAATCTCAATCTGTTTTGCTAGTAAATCTGTCTGAGACTTTTTTTTTAGTGTAAAATTAAACCTGATATTTGCTTTAGGGTAACTGGTTGCTTGGATATATTGCAAACACCTTAAGCTAAGCTTGTCCAAAACTAAAAATAGAACTCATCCTATCCCCCAACAAACATGTTCTTTTTCCTATATTCCATATCTCAGGAATGGTATTCTCATCCAGTCACCCAAACCAGAAACCTGGGTGCCCTCATTAGGAACTCTTTCTTCAAGCTGCTCTTCTCATAGGTCACTAAGCTCTATCAACCTCTCTCACATCCTTCTTATTCCATCTCTTCTTATTCCCCATCTGGGTCAGGCGCCCTTCTTAGCTTACATGGATGACCAAGTGGTATCCAAAAAGGTTTCAAACCTCAGCTGCTACACCCTTGACTGCCTCAGTTTGCCCCAGCCCAGACCTCAGCAGCCTGCACAGTGCCTCCAGGGCTCCTTCAGCACCCAGGAAAACAAATTACTCCATCTAGCTGCCCGAACCACCCCCCCCCAATACCTTCTATAAACCAATATTCAGAACCAAGGGGAGGGGATACTTTCAAAATGGCCAAGGAAGAGGATGTGAGATAGGTTCAGGTCTTGTCAGTGACCCTGTATATGAGCCAAAGTTGCCCTGATCATGGACCTCTATTCTGCAGCCTCTCAGCAATTATAATGTATCTTGAGTGGACATTTCAGTGGCATTAAATATTTTCTTATACTTGAGTAACTACCTCCCATCTCCACAACTTCTGGTCTTTCCAAACTAACACTCTCTGTCCACTAAAGAACAAGTTCCTATTCTCTCTCCCCCAAGCTGTGGCAACCACCTGTTTCTGTAAATTTGGTGAGTCTAGGTACCTCATTTAAGTGGAATCATTCAGAAGTTTTCCTTTTATGTCAAGTTTATTTCACATTGTGGGTAAGGTAAAAAATTGTCAGATTTTTCTGTCCTCCCGCCATTAGGATTGATGATAGATCCCTGCAGTCCTGAATGCATGCCTGGTGGTGGGCACCTGAAGTAGGATGTTGGCATATGTAGATGGGATTCACCTGGGCTGAGAGACTGGGCTTATAAGGGCGGCACCATGGGTACTGCAACTGAACAGCAGAGTGAAAGAAAGAGAGAGCAAAAGAGAACACTGGAGAGCCCAGAAAGAGTGAAGACTTGCTGGGGCCTGGGAGGCCTTGCCAGCCTTCTGGCCACAGACACAACCCCCCACCCCTCCCGGCCCCCGCCGGTAAAATTCCAATAAAAGCCTGAAGAGCCACTGAGGGCTCCAGGACTCTCTCCTTCACCCATCCGCTCAGTCACAGAGATCCTGCCCTGTGGCCTTCCCGCTGCTACACACATAAAATATCTTCAAGATTTAGCTGTGTTGCAGCATGTGTCAGAATTTCATACATTTTAAGCCAAATAATATTACATTGTGTGTATACAGCACATTTTGTTTATCCATTCATCAAGCAACACGCTTAGGTGGTTTCCATTCTTTGGGTATAGTGAATAATACTGTAGTGAACATTGGTGTCCAAATATCTGTTCGCCTCTTTTCTTTCTAGTCTTTGGGGTATATACTCAGACATACACTTGCTGAATCATGTGTAATTGTCTTGTAACAACTTCCTATCTCCCCAGACTGTGAACTCCTATAAGACAGAGTCTTGACACAAATATTTTTTGAATAACTAATCATTGACCCCATGTAGGGTAAATGAATTAAACAGGCTTTTTACGCCATTAGCCTCTGTGGCTATCACCTGTGGCCTTGATTGTGTTAATGAAGAAGGTGCTTGGGCATGAGAGACGCATGCTTGATTGTGGGTACCTGGAGTATGGGTATATGTGCATGTGCAAGGGTGCACACCTGAGCCTAGGGGCTGGGCTAAAAGCAACAGCAGCAGCAGCAGTGAGGAGGCCAACTGGTGCGACTACAGAAGAGGCAAGACCATGAGAAAACGTGAGAGAGAATACCAGAGAGTCCAGAGGAAGAGTATAGAGATTCATGGGGGGCTGGCAGGCAACTGTGGGGAACTGGGACTTTTGGTTGCCTGCCAGACTGTCAGCCCCCCATTTCTCCCCCCTAGTGCCTGCCTCCTTGCATGTAGCCTCTTTGCCTGGTGTGCCTGTGTACCTGGTTCCCTGAGAGAGCATTAAAGCCTGAGAAATTCACTAAGGGCTCTGGACGCTCTATTATCCATCTGCCCGATTTGATATTGAACCTGCCCTGTGCATGCTGGCAGTAAAAATATATTTTGTTAGAAACTAAAAGTTAAGAGAATAAAGTATGGGGTGGTTAAGAGGAATTTCAGACTTTCAAAAG
The DNA here is from genome assembly GCF_014898055.3 of Talpa occidentalis. Lineage (NCBI taxonomy): Eukaryota > Metazoa > Chordata > Mammalia > Eulipotyphla > Talpidae > Talpa > Talpa occidentalis. The sequence goes on from NW_023604972.1 coordinate 45,032,986, forward strand.
GTTTGTGTCCTTGCTAAATTGGCAAAGCTTTAAGATCTTATGCAGATGAAGGGCAAGTAGAAGGCTTTATCACTCCTTACTAGCTCACAGGCCTGGAGCCAGATCACCTGTTTCCATTTCCGAGCTCTGTCACTTCCTAGTTTTGAGAACTTGGGCACATTACTTAATCCTGTGTTGACAGGCATCGTAATGAATCATTCACAGGGTCATTGTGAGGTTTCAATGAGTTAACCCTCACACACACACACACACACACACACACACACACACACACACACAAATCCACTTAGAGCAGTGCCTGGCAGATAGCAGGTACTCAATAAATTCTGACATTATTAACAAAATCAGAACTGGAAAAAGATTAGGGTATTGGCTAAGTTTGGAATATCTCAAGAAAGTGCCAATTGTATGAAGCAGTTCACTTTCACAGTCCATTTAGTTGGGAATATAAGTTAACCATTTTTTAAGCATCTTCTTTATGTCAGGCATGATTATTATTACATATACTACTCTAGAGTATTCATATAACAGGCAGGGAAAATTAGTTGCAGAAATGTTTTAATAATTTTACCTAAGATTACACCTTTACCAAAGGAACCAAGTCTAGTGTGAAATCTAATCTCAAAAGAAAATGGTGCAGGGGAAGCTGAGTGATGAAACTTCCTAGCTGCATTCAGAAGAGATGAGGGTGAGAGCGTGGTGACTTTCAGGAGAAGAGCCAAAGCCCTAGGAATCATTCTTTTTTTTAAAGATTATTTATTTATTTATACAAGAACCGGGGTACAGTCAAAAGTGCAGGAGGGTGAGAGAATTCACCAGAGCCAGAGTGGGGAACAGAACAGGCAGACCGACGAAATACACTGCTGAGGGGAGCAGCGGGCGGCAGGAGAGGTCTGTCACGCCATGTGGGACCCTCGCAGGCGGCTGGGGATCAAATGCTGGCGCTGCAGAGGTTGCAGGCAGCTTTGCAGCCCAGCGCTCAACCGCTGTGCCAACAGGGTAGGCCCCCTAGTGTTATAGGACAGGGAGAGGGGCAGCCCAAACCCCGCAAACCTGCCTATTCTAAATGGGTTCTGCCATCCGCCACATCAACACAAAACATAGGAGACTTTAATGAAAAGGAACTTTAATAAAACTAGGAAACAATACAGGTAAGGCAAAGAGTCTAGTTTCTAAGTGAAGCACCCAAAGTTACCCGTCCCCTCGTGGGTAAAAGTCCATCCAAATGGGATTGGCCCAGAGCAAGGCCCCAAAGCCTGCCATGAGTCTAAAGCACCTTCCAGTGGGGACCCACAGCAAAGGGTCAGAAACAACCAGACAAGCCCAGAAGGAAAAGAGCAAAATCAACATCAAGATAAAAGCTGCCATTGTCACCTCCCCACGGGTCTCACCCACATCTGTGTCACCCAGTCCACGACCAAAAGACAAGCACAGTTTCTTCACGTGTCTCTAGGCTCCATGCGCCTCCTCCAGGTCTCCTGGCTCCATCCTGCTTCCTTCCTCAGTCTCTTCTGCAGCTTCTCCTCTTCCTGCTCAGCTCCACCCTCCCTTGGGTGGGGCAGGGAATCTCCCCCTTTCCTGGGGACCACCCTGTTACACTAGGAACAATTCTTATGGAGGGAAGAGGAATGGCTAACACCCAGGAACCCAGGACAGCACTTTATATGGGTCTTTTACCTGTACAGCTTTTGTGGGGAAAAGTGACACCATGATCCACATTTTACCTCAATTCACAGGGGCAGGTACTAGGACCACGTACCTGTGTGGCAGAGACGACTAGTTGCCACTCCCCATACATATTCTTGCCTTCCTCTTTGGTATCCGGGGTTTATTTGGGCACATGGCCACCCAGAATAAAGACTACATTCTCAGTCTCCCTTGGAGGCTAGCATTGCCAAGTAGTTCTGGTCAATGTACTGTTAAAGAGTTGTTAGTCAACTTCTGGAAAGCTTCGTATAAGGAAGTATGTGAGCTCATTGTTTCCTTCCTTGTCCCCTGGAATGGTAGCACAGAGCTGGAAAGAGCCTACCCACAGGGCTATTCTTGTCCTGGGTCATCTATAATGGGAGCTGCTTTCTATGGGAGCAAAATGTGCTCTAACTTGCTTTAGCAAACATTAGCTTAGATTTTGTGTTAACACTCATGCCTTCTACTTTATAGGACCCTACTTCTGTATTTGCACACTAAGCCTTCTTATGCTTGGATCCAGGTATGAGAGACCAATATCTTGAATGTGGATTTCCACTCCCTGCTCTGTCACCCAGAGGGAGAGAGAGAGAGAGCATAGACCTAGTTTCTAAAAATGCTTCTTATCCTTGTGTATTTTTCAGCATCTTCTTTTAGACAAATGTTGGTACTCATTGGACCAAGGACTGTTAGTCTGTCGACTTGGGAGGAAAATAAAAGACTGTTTTCCTATAGATATACCTATTAGATAAAATCCAACCATATAAACCAAATCATTCTAGCTCCATTGATTCAACAGTGATATGATTAAAATGTAATTCATAAAACTGAAAAAAATAGTGAGCACAATTCTTTTATATATATATATATATATATATTTTACATCATTCTTCATTTTTATACAATGTGTGCTTTCTCATCTTGGTTATAGTCCCCGTGAATTTTCCACCACCAATTCACCCATGCACCATCACCATAGTCCCTTGTGCTCTACCCACCCCTGTTTTGATCCTACTCCCTTCTCCCTGCTGTAGAATGTCTCTGGTTTATACTTGCCTGCTGATTTTGTTGTTGTTTTTTAATATAACTTCTTTGTTTTAAAAGATGGATTTATTTATGCATACAAGAACTGGGGTACAGGCCAGAGGTGCGGAGGGTGAGAGGATTCACCAGAGACAGAGTGGGGAACAGAACAGAAGGACTGACTGAAATACACTGCTGAGGAGAGCAGTGGGCAAGTCAGGAGAGGTCTGCTGCACCATGTGGGTAGCTCCCTGGCCAGGGTTCGAACTCATGCTGCAGTGGCTGCAGATTGCTTCATAGGTTGTGCCTTAACCCCTTGCACCACCAGGGAGGCCCCACCTGGTTGATTTTGATATTTACTTTATTATAATTACTTTTTTCCCCCCTCATCCCTTATTTGGATCCTGTATATTCCAATGAGCACAAGTTTTAAAGCTTAACTTATACCTGATTTTCCCCTTGGAAAATAAATGTAATTTGTTTGGAGAACCCATTGTGATAGCCAGCTCTGTAACCATTTGTTTCTTCACTTGTTCATGATTCATTCAAAGTCATTCACTCTTTCATTCAGTAACACTTGTTAGTTATTCAAAGTAAGTTAAAAATAAACAAAAACCATGTAAGTAGAATTCCTTTGCCCATTACAGAGACACTTGAGGAATGAAAATGCAGAAACCTTAACCTCTGGCAGTCCAAGGAATGTTTGGGTTTGTTGAGAAGAGAAAATACCTAGGAAGGAACTAGGACTTATGATTCAGACTGGCTGAAACTTTCCTGCTAAGAGCTGTTCAAATGCAAGAAATATTTTACATGGATTTTTTTAAAGATTTATTTATTTCTATTTATTTATACAAGCACTGGGTACAGTCAGAGGCGCGGGAGGGTGAGAGAATTCACCAGAGCCAGAGCGGAGAGTAGAACAGGCAGACTGACGAAGTACACTGCTGAGGGGAGCAGTGGGAGGCAGGAGAGGTCTGTGCGCCATGTGGGACCCTTGCCAGGAGGCCAGGGATCGAACTGGCGCTGAGAGACTTTAGGCAGCTTCACAGCCCAGCGCTCAACCGCTGCGGCACCAGGGAGGCCCTATTTTACATGTATTAATATAAGTCTCTATTAAAATAAACAAGTGGCTGCCACAAGGAGGAAAGGCTGAAGGGTCAAGAGGTTGCACTAAGCATTCTCAAAGTCATCCCCCAAGTACCCACCTTGCTGAAAATTTTCAGTCATTTTAACATCTTATCTTATCCTTCCCATGTCTCCCCTACAGAAAGCCTATAATTTTCTGGAGGGTAAGTCACTTAGTGCTTCAGGTCTGAAAGCATAAATTTAAGTGTGTGTAAAGAGGGTTGGCAAAATATTTTCTGAAATCCCCAAATGATTGAATGATCTAAAATTCACAAGAATAACTATTGCTTATTTGAGCACTTACTAATATGTCAGTTATTTATATTCATTGTTTCATTGGAAGTCTTAGAACAACTCAGGAAATACAAGCTTTTATTACATTCATTTTTCAGTTTAAGAAACAGAAACATAATTCAAAAGGAAACTTGCACTCCCATTTTATAAATGCACTATTTGCCATAGCTAAACTATGGAAACAACCCAGAACAGATGAATGGATCAAGATGTGTCATATATACACAATGGAATACTACTCGCAATCAAAAAAGATAAACGCATGCCATTTGCAGCAATATGGATGGAGCTAGAAAGGATATGCTGAGTGAAATAAGTCAGGAGGAGAAAGATAAATTCCAGATGGTGTCAGTACTATGTGGAATATAATGTGACTAAATTAATTATCAGATAAAGACAAGCTGAAGAACTAACCCTTGATAGCTGACTACAGACAGGACGCATGGGGAGCAGGGGAAGGGGGTAGGAGTAAGAACAAAAAGGGAAGGAAGCACAATAGAGTATGGTGGTGGAATATGGGTGAGTTGATGGTGGGTACATTCTGGTGGTAATACCTGATGGGGCTACCCCAGTATTATCTCAGGAAGGAAGGAAGGGGGGGCTAGAGAGAGGATTTGATATCATACCCAAGTTCTCAAAGAATGGCATAACCCAAGACTGTCAGAATGTAAAAGCCATGTTCTTAAAGCCTCTTTGTTAGCTATAGGTACTACCCTTTAAGCTTCTTTCATCTTTCTCTCATAATCTCAGTAGGCCCTACTTCACACTTACCCATTTTTCCTTTTTGTATATCCATTTCTAAAAACGTCTTTCCAAAACATGAGTTCCTTGGGAGCGAGGCTATATCTCTATCTCTGTAACACTTTGCTGCTTAGAACACAGGACCTGGCACACAGTAGGAACTGAAATATCTAATGAATTAACTATATCAGTCACCAAAAAGTTAACAATAAGCATACAGCACATCACTAAGTGAGTATGAATATTTTGCACTTTTCTCCTGCTCTCCTATGACTATGGAGAATATATCCCTGGATATAATATTAGTTCCCCCTTCATATTTACTGAGCAGCTCCTAAAAGCCAAGACCTGCCCTGATTCTTTCTTTTTTAAAGATTTATTTATGCATGCAAGAACTGGGGTGTAGGCCAGAGGTTTGGAGGGGTGAGAGTATTCACCAGAGACAGAGTGGGGAACAGAACAGGCAGATTTATTGAAATACACTGCTGAGGGGAACAGCAGGCAAGACAGGAGAGGTCTGCTGTGCCATATGTGGGTTATATCCTTGGCTGGGGCTCGAACTCATGTTGCAGTGGCTGGTGATAGCTTGATAGTGCTGTGTCTTTAACCTCTGCCCCACCACGGAGGTCCATGCCCTAGATTCTTTAAAGGACACAAAGATAACTAAGACGTAATTGTTGTCCTTTAGGAGACTACAGTTAACAAGACATAAACAAATGAGTTGACTGCAAAACTGTTTGTAGTAAGAGGTAAAGCAAAGTCATTAACATGTCATTGAATTTGATACCTTCAATTGAAAGATGCATTATTATTGTAAAGATTACTAAGAAAGAAAAGTTGCTGATAGTTAACCTATGCACACCATTGATGTGAAGGTGCATCCTTCTTTGAGAAGTGTTAAAATGTTTTAAAAATATGCCTATTGATGAAGTACTACTGATACAAGTACAACATGTACATGGAACTTATAGACGCTCTTCTAAGTGAAAGCACTCAGTCACGAAAAACCATGTATATTATGAATCTGTTTCTGTGAAATGTCCAGAATAACGAAATCCGTAGAGACCAAAAGTAAATTAGTGGTTGCTAAGAGCAAGTGTGTGCATGAGGAGGGAGGTGATGAAAATATTCTAGATTTCATTGTGGAGGTGGTTGCACAACCCTGTGGGCATGCTAAGCACCATGAATTATACATGTCTACTGGGTGAACTCTATGGCGAGTGAATTATATCTCAGTATATTTATTTGTCAGTAGTGCGGGGTGTAACAATGTAGAAGGTGTTGGTGGGTGGGGTCCTGCAGCAGCACGGAGACATGGATCCTAGCTGCTGCAGGGTGGGCTCTGCTGGGAGCCTGCCAAGTTGACCTGGGACTCCACAGACCTTTCTTTTGCCTGCTGCTCTAGAGGCTACAGGTCTAGCTGTTGCCTCCTATGCTGAGCTTTCTCCAGCAGAGGGCAACCTTGCTTCTGCAGCCCAGAGGGTTGCATGGCCTGGGGCAGCTTAGTAAGAGATGCAAAGCCTCCTGAGCCCCCAGGCAAGAAATGAACACACCACTGGCCCTAGTGGGGCCTCCCTAGCCTAGGAAAACCCCCACTTTATACCCAGGGCAGTTTATAAGATGTCATGAAGGCTTGCTTGGGGTCCCCCTTTTCTAGAGGAGTCCCCAATTGGGCCTGGCTTCGTTCATAATATGAGCTCCCACTGGATGTGCGGGGCCTCCCTTGCCCAGGGGAGCCTCACTTGGACCAGGGTGTGTCCATTAAAAATGTGTAGTTAGAAATGTGTGCTAAGAGGTGTTTATTTACCTGGAGTAAACCTGCCCAATGCTACGAAGGGTTGGAGGCTGCTGAATTGTAGTTTGTGCCTGTTAGTACACATGCCCTTAGAGATTGTGTGCTGACAGACATCAAGATGTCTTGGTTTTTCCAAACAAAATTCAAAACCCTCTCCTCTTGGTCTGTAACTGTCTAACCACAAAGAGTGGGGTGGTGGGGGAGGGAATGTGGGGCTCTGGTGGCCTAGGGGTTAAGTCTCAGTGCTATCACCACTAGTGGCCTGAGTTGGATCCTGGCCAGGAAGCTAACTCACATATGACACAGCAGACCTCTCCTGACTCACCCCTGCTCCCCTCAGCAGTGTATTGCAGTAGATCTGCCTATTCCGCTCCCCACTCTGTCTCTGGTGAATAATCTCTCACCCCCTGCCCTGTACTTCTGGACTACACCCCAGTTCTTCTGGGAAAGAAAAAAGAGTAGTAACAGGAAGAACTGCTTGGCTGATCTGCAAATCTGACAGGCCTCTGGTTTCCTTCCACAGGGTCAGAATGCCCCACCCCCCTTCTGCATCCACACTCAGATTTTCAAGCCCGGAGGCTGGTGCACCTGAGCTCTGGTTCCAGTCAAGCCATTAAAGTTCAGCAGAGCGGGGCAAAGAATCTTAATAGAGAGGGTTGGGGAGATTTTAAAATAATGTAACTGGATGTGGGCATTCCTGTCAAAACAGTAGGCAGGGCTGCCCCAGATGACTAATTTAAGGACATACTTTCTGAGACACTGATTCTGTAATGTCTGGGATCAGAGTAGACATCTGCATATTGAAAAAGCATCTTGGACCACAAGTTTAGAAACACGGAAACAGAAAACATCTTCACAACTCCTGAAACTCATGCAGTTCATCTCCTGCCAGGGGCACACCTCTGGATAAGTGGCCCAAATCTACCACATACCCTTTGCTCAAGCTCACATTGCATAGACCTTACCACACTTTTCATGCAAAATATGAAGCAATTCTTGTAGATACCAAAAAAATTCATCCACTCTCTACTCTACTTTGTAATCACAGCCGGTTTGCTTTTGCAGTTCCCTCCCCTTGCAATCCTTCCATCTTTACTTATTGAAACCCTAGCTGTCCTTCAGGGTTCAAACTACCTATTCCATTAAGTCTCTGTCTTTTCAAATCACAATAATTCCTCTTTAAACTGACATAATTCCCTCTCTCCCTCTTCAATTCATACCTACCCTGTTTGTTGTGGTTATTTGCATACATCTATTCTCCCTGCTAGAATGAGTTCCTGGATAGCAGGAACACATTATATATATCACGTGGTCATCCATAATATCATCCATGCTGCCTCCTTTGTACATGAATATAACACACCAGGAAAGTAGCCCTGAGAACTGGGAGAAAAGACAAGTCAGGTTGCCTCTTCAGCGATTATCTGTTGGTATATTGCCTACCTGAAATCCATTCTTCTGATAACATCATCACCAAACTGTAATTCCTACTTCCTATCTCAGAGCTCTCATGTTCAAAGTTAATGATTGGTATATAGAATGATCCTTAGCAAATATTGATTAATAATTTTGGTGAGTAAATAAAGATTTAAGTGAATGAATGTATGAAACTGGAAACCAGCAGAGTCATCAATATAGGTACTGAGGTTCTGTTCTCCAACTTCCTTCTTAAGGCTTCCCCTCCTAATCTGTTTCCCATCATTGTGAAGTACTAAATATTACTTTTTGGGTTAGAGCAACTTAAATCTCCTACGATATAAATTCTTTAAAGATGTAAATCATGTATTTCTATATTCTGTACAAAACCCAATATGCCATACAGAATGTGTTTTATGAAAATTGACTGATGATAATATGAGCCTAATAATGGTCATAATAAAAGCAAGTCATAATACTCAGCATCTACTAAATGCCAGGCACTGTTCAAGTCTTATAAGTACCAGGTCATTGAATCCATACAATGTCCCCATCAAGCTAGCATTATTATTTCCATATGATTATTGAAAATTCCAAGAAACTACACTACTCGCCCAAATCACATGCCCTGGTCATTATGGTTGTGGAATCTCTGGCAGCAAGAAATTCATCAGAACAGTGAGACTGGATTTTAGATTAACTGCCCTACAATAATCTGTTGTAAGGAGTTAGTAAATCCTTTCCCAAAGCCTCCAAGGAATTAAAGTGCATGCCTACTATTCCCCCTCTGTGGAGACCTCCAGATTCCTGTCAAAGGTAGCACTGATGAACGCTGCAGGAGACCTACCTGCCTGACCTTCCAATGTTGACAATTTTGGGAAACATCAGGACCCCAGGGTACACCGAAGATTATTGCCCTCAGACACTGATGGCTTTTTCCCCTGCGTTGCTGGGACCTGGTTTGGAAAGCAAGCAATATCATGCTTTCTGAAGGCCATTACATAGGAAACAGATGTTGACATTTAGCTTGGGTTCACGTTCTTTTGTAGTGGATAATTTCTTGGCTCATCTCTCTGCCTGAGGCACTGCCACCCAGCTGATGTTTTGTGGGTACTGAGTCCTAACAAAGCATCCTAGGACAATAGCTTTTTAAAAAAAAAAAGATTTATTTATTTATGCATACAAGAACTGGGGTGTAAGCCAGAGTTGCAGGGGGTGAGAGGATTCACCAGAAAGAGAGTAGGGAGCAGAACGGGCAGACCTACTGAAATACACTGCTGAGAAATGCAGTGGCGAGGCAGGAGAGGGCTGCTGTGCCTTGTGGGTTGCTCCCTGGCTGGCTGGGATCGAACTCGTGCTGCAGTGGCTGGCAATAACTTGATAGAACTGTCTCTTACCCCTGCACCACCAGGGAGGCCCAGGACAATGGCTTTTTGAGCAGTGCATTGTGAGGAGATAACCTCTGGCTTCACCAGGCAGCAGACTGAAGCTTTCTGGAGAAGCCAAGCTTGCCTATGGGGTGTTGTTGGCAGCCAGTCTTGCTGGCTGTGAGGTTTGAGTCTTGGGCCAAGGCTTTCAGCCTGGTAGATGGTAGCAGGCTGGTGGACCTAGTCACAGTGGTGACTTCAGAGACTACAAGGCTCATCCAACACCCACAGGAGGAAGGAGAATGGATGGCCAAGATATTTTCAGTGTTTCAGAACTAGGACAAGAAACTGTTCTCCATTGATTGGAAACTATAAAAGAGAAGTTGCACAGCCCCACCTCTGCCTGCTGACCCAGAAAGCCCTCCTGTTTCCAAGAGCCACTTTCAGCTGCACTTTGATTACCAAACACATCACTCTCCCAGCACACCATGAGGTCAACCTTTTAGCTCTCTTTCAGAATTGTGTGGGGAAGTGAATAATGTCAGGGGCTCAGGAGGTCACAGAAAAAGGGAGTATATTTCACAAAGGTCTCTCTCTCTCTTTTCTCTCCTGATTGATTTCCTATGTTGAATTTAAACAAACTACCAATAGACTTTTGAATTGGATATATGAACTTTCTACTGTGTCCATTAATAATTTATCTTACTGACCAAAAAAAAATCTCTAGGATTATTCCAAAATCTCCAACTCTCTTTCATTTGAAGCACCAGAACCAATCATAAATCTCAATCCAAAAAAATCTTTTAAGAGTAAATCTTTTAAGATTTAATGATTTTATTTTACATTTTTATTTTATTTTGTTTCTATTTGTTATTATTTTTTTATTTCCTTCACCACATGCCCTGTGACCATACCCCATCTGCTTCTTTCCCTTATTCCCTCTAGTAAACATTATCTTCTTTTTTTGCCAAGTTCAGAGTTTTATTTCCTCTGTTATTTGCATATAATTGTTTTTTGGGTATTTGTATTTTGCAAATGAGTGAGACCACCTGAAATCTGACGTGCACTTTTTGACTGATTTCACATAACTTAATCACCTCAAGATTGGTCCATTTTGTTCCAAAAACCTTGTAAGATTTAAGTAGAGTTTAAAACTAACACTTATATTGTATCAGGCACAGAGCTTTACAAAATTACTCATTTCATCTTCACAAAACCCCTATTATCCCGATTTTTTAGAAGAATCCAAGGCACAGAGAAATTAAGGAATTTGCCCAAATTCACACAGCTGATAAGTCAAAGAGCCCAGATCACACTCCCCAGCAGCTAGACTCCAATGTCCAGGCTCTGAAATATTACACTCCATTTCTTGTTATGTTCACTTATTTTTGTCTTCAAAGAATTTCTCGGTTTCATCTAAGTTATCAAATGTACTGTCAAACACTCTTATCATTTCTGTTAGTGATAGCTTGTGCTCTGTGCCCTTTTTACCTCTTTGGTTCAGTGACAGGTTTATCAATTGTATTAACTCTTCTAATTAACCAACATTTATTTCACTTGGTTTTTTGGTCCACTTTTTTTTTTTTTTTTTTTTTTTGTAATAGAGGCATGTTTTTATTTATTTATTTATTTGTTTTTTTTTTTTGTTTGTTTGTTTGTTTATACATGCACTGGGCAGAGTCAGAAGCCCGGGAGGGTGAGAGAATTCACCAGAGCCAGAGCGGGGAGCAGAGCAGGCAGAAGGACCGAAGTACACTGCTGAGGGGAGCAGCGGGCGGCAGGAGAGGTCTGCGCGCTATGTGGGGCCCTCCTCCGGTGGCCAGGGAGCAGCCGGGGATCGAACCGGCGCCGCAGAGGCGGCGGACAGCTTCGCAACCCAGCGCTCAACCACTGCGCCACCGGGGAGGCCCTTTTGGTCCACTTTTAATTTCACTAGTTTCTGCTCTTTTCATTATTTTCCAACTTCCACTTATTTTGATCTTCAATCTTAGCTTTTTAGGGTGGAAGTGTATATATTGGTTTTAGTACTTTTTGAATCTACTATAAGAATTTAAACATATAAATTTCCCTTTAAATATTGCTTTAACTAAATCCCAGAAATTCTGATATTTTGTATCTTATCATTCAATTTGAGATATTTTCTAATTTCCCTCATAATTTCTTCTTGACCATGTGTTACTTAGATATATCTTATTTAATTTCCAAATATGTAGAGATTTCACACATAAATTTTTCTCATTTAATTATCATAAAACATTCATTTAAAATTTATTAATATTTACTTTATAACCTAGCATATGATTTTATGTACTTAAAAGGATATGTATTTTGCTACCCTTACATATAATATTTTATCTATGCCAATTAGATCATGTCAGTAGATAGTCATTTCAAACCTATGTCCTTAAGGTTGTCTATATATTTATTTTATCAATTATTGAGAGGGGAGTATTGAAATCTCTCATTATAATGTGGATTTGTCTAGTTCTTTTAATTCTGTCACTTTCTACTTTGTGTATTTTTGAAACTCTGTTACTATGTGCTTGACCTTTAGGATTGGTTTTTCTTCATAATAAACTGAACTTTTTTGTGATTATGAAATGTCCTTTTGTCATTAGTCATGTGCTTTTTTCCTAAGTTTACTGTAGTATACCTTTATTTTTTATCAATATCTGGTAGTATATTTTATTTTGTGCTTTAATTTTGAACTCTGTCTTTACATTTGGAGTGTATTTCTTTTAGACAAACTATATGGATCTTATCTTCTGCCAGCTTGACAATTTCTGTTTTTTATTGATGTGTTTATTCCATTTCTATTTAATGCAAATATTGATATTGTTGGTTTTACATTTACATCTTGCTATTTGCCCCTTCTCTTCAGTGTTCTTTTTTAATGTTCTTTGTCTTATTTAGATCAAGTACTTTTTAGTGTTCCATTTAATCTTCTCTATTGGCTTATGTATGATTATTTTATTTTTATGATGGTTGTTCTAGAGTTATTATGTACATCCTTACTTTATAACAATTTACATTCAAATGAAATTATACTTTTGCATAGACAATGTTAGGTATTTGAACTATTTTCATCCCCCCTTTCATTGTTAAACCTTTACCTTGGCATATGTTATTCACCCTGAATACATTGATATTTTGTTTTAAATAATCAAATACCTTTGAAGAAAATTTTATTAATGAGCAAAATTTTACCCACATACTATTTTCAAGTATCTTGACTTGAGTAGAACTAGTATCTTTTTGCTTATAAAGAACTTCCCTCTTTCTTGTAGTATAGGCAATACTTTCTAATAATTAGCAATTATTTATTCTGATCATTAGCTATTTTGATGCAGGCAAAATTACTTTCAACAATTACTTTTTTTGCCTAATAGTGTCTTTATTTTACCTTCATTTTAAAAAGTTACATGTAACTTTTCAAAGTTACATGTATTCCATGTAAAGTTCTAAAATAGCATTTTCTTTCTATGTTAATTTGTGTCTTTAAATGTAAATGATTTTACAGGTGGAGTCAGTGGAAATTTTCATCTTTGTTCCCCTGAATGTATTGTGCTTTTCTTTTTCTTTTTTTTTTTTTTGGCCGGGGGTGGGGAGGAGTGGGTGTATCTTGCTATCCATCCACTGATCCATCCATGTATCTTTCTTTTTCTTTTTTTTTTAAAGATTTATTTATTTATTTATACAAGCACTGGGTACAGTCAGAGGCGCGGGAGGGTGAGAGAATCCACCAGAGCGGGGAACAGAACAGGCAGACTGACAGAGAAATATACTGCTGAGGGGAGCAACGGGCGGGCGGCAGGAGAGGTCTGTGTGGACTCTCGCCTGGTGGCCAGGGATCGAACCTGTGCTGCAGAGGCTGCGGGCAGCTTCACAGCCCAGCACTCAACTGCTGCGCCACCAGGCAGGGCCCTATCCATGTGTCTTTCCTTCTGGCTACTTTTAATACAGTCAACTTATCATTAATTTTCAGCAAATTGATTAAGATGTGTCCTAATATTGTTCTCTATGTTTATCCTGTTTAGAGTTTGTTGAACTTATTGCATCTCCTCCTTTCCAGCTCATAAATCTTTATTTCATGCAAACTGAACAATGAATCTTCCATAGTGAATTATCTTCCTTGCCCAAATAATTAAAAGAAAAAAACAAAAGTGATTAGTAAAGAAAAAATGTAGAGATCAACACACCCTTTTAATTTGTTCTAAATATTTTTAAGATTTAAAAAATACTTAAAGTTGTAAATCCTAGTAGGAAAACATTATTGAATGAACAGTGTAATGGCAAACCACTCTAAAATGTTTCGGCTGCATTTGGGGCAGAGGGGTAGGGATTATTTGTGCAATTGCTATGTCCATTAGGTGATCTAAGTTGCTTTTCCTTTAGCAAGGCTTTTATTTGTCAGCGGGCATTACACTTGACCTCCAAATTTCACTGACAATTTACTGATAAGATCATAACCTTTGTGTTATTCTGATATTCTGACATATTTTCTGGATTCTGGGCTACATCCTGGAAGGCCACCATAACTTCTGGATCCTGCATGGCTGCAAGAACCTCTGGATCTCCAAGAATTTTGTTGAGCCTGGCATTCCTTCAGGCATTACCCCAGGAAAGCCATCTGGAAAAGAACCATACTGAGTTTGTGGCTGTCATCTGACTTCTTCCTCCCTCAGGACTCTCATCTTCTTCCTGAGCCTTCTTAAACATTTCTGTTCTTTCTTTGATCACTTACTCTTTTTGCTTTCCCTTATACTTTTTCCAATGTTTTGCGATTTCTGGACACTAGCATTATATTTTTCCATTAGCATTATACTAGCATCATCATCATAATCCAGTTTACACTGCAGGGAAGTTCATAGCCTCCTTCTTTTAAATGGCCCAGAAGTGCATGTTTTCCCTCACCACTTGTAAGCTTGAGCAGAATCAGGATTTATTTCAATAGCTCTGATGCTCTTAGACGTCCGCATTTGGCTTCCATAATTTGATGAAGACACTGGCTCACTTAGCATACAAATGGCCAAGCAAACATTCAGCTTGATGTCATCTGTGAATAAGTCAATGTTTTCTGTACTCACCATTATTTATGGATCCATGATGGCCACTTTATTCTCATTTGCCTGATTTGTCTTTTCCTTAGGTATCTCTACATTTTCATCTCCCATTTCTTGATAGGCATCAATGTCTGGTTCAGTCATACCTCATTGTCAAATTCTAGATCACTTCCCTCACTTGATGGTTCCTCTGTCTTCATGTTTTCCCTGCCTTGTTGCTATCTGTTTTTTCTTCCTTGACATATTCTTTTGATTTAGTTTTATGAGTAGCAGGTGGTATTTTATCCCCTCTTTTTGTAGGGATCTAAGGCCAGGAAGCAGCAGGGAAGCTGCTTGTGCTGTGTGACTGTGTAAAGGAAATGGATCCTGGTAAATATATGCATTTTAAAATAACAAATATAAAATTTCAGTTATTTCTTCTTTGACTGTATTTTCTATATTCCTCCTTTGGGGACTCAAATTACATGTGGTAAATTGTTTGATAATGTTTCGCAGGTCATTAGGGGTCTCTACTTTTTTTTTCTGGCTCTTTTTCTCTGGTAATTTGCCCCACAAACTCCAGTTGCCTCATCCTCTCTAAACTCTGATCTATGTCTCTGTTCTCACTTCAGCAAGGCTGCCTGCAGGGCTGCTTAATGCCCCCACTCCCAATACTATAGTCCAGAAAATCAGGGCAATCAGAGAGCTCAACATATTTGTATTCCTTCTCTCAGGAATCACATTTATACTCGCTTGTTACCTGAAGTCTGAAAACAGTTGTTTCACACATATTGTCCAGTTTTCTAGTTGTTTATTGCAGAAGGCAAATCAACTTCCGGCATACCAGTTGTGCTATCATAACCACAGTAGAAGAACTGATTTTTATTAAGATAACATTTCTAACTGTTACTGCCTATTATATTTCACATTTAAAAGCAAAGCATTGCCTTATTTAATCTTCATACAAACCTCATAAAGCAGGTAATGTTTTTCTTATTATAGACACAAAACTGAGGCTTGAGGAGGTTAAGAATGTGGAACCAAGCTTAGCCAAGGTTTCGCCATTTTGTATATCCTCCACCTTGATATGTTAGTCCTTGTACAGCCGCATTCCAGAGATAGTTTCAACAGTCACAACCCTCACTCCACTTGGTGACGAAAAAGCAGACCACCCCAGCCGCCAATGAGGGCAGTCCTGTCCATAAATGGGACAGCATCTCTAACCGTCCAATCAGTTTGAAACTGTAACCACGCGTGACAAAATGCCTTTGTAGTAGCCAATGAGTAATTGCTGGCTTGTTTCAAAATTCGCACCTGCTTGTGAACCTATTTAAGACCCCTGCTTCCATTGTTCGGGGCTCTCGATACTCGCCACTGCGTTGGTAGGTGCCGTGAGGCCGGACTCGAGTCTGTAATAAACTCCCTTTTGTATTTGCATCGGCTGTCTTTGGATTCTTGGAGGCTATGCTGGCCGAGTCTGCTGATCTTGGGCACAACAAAGAAACTTGCCAGTAAGTCATAAGCCCAACCCAGACCTGTTAGACTCTCCTCCCTTTTAATATTAAAATATGGTTGTTGCCTATAAAAGTAATACATGCTTATTAAATGAAAGGAAACATATGAACAAGTATATAAAGAAAAATCTAGTTTCTATATTTGTATCACAAAGTAATCACTCTTAATATATGCATTATAAATATATATTATGTACATTGTTATATATATTTATTAAAAATGTATATCAGGTTTGCATGTGTATTTTACAGAACTTAAATCTTATAAAATTCTACCATACATCTATACTGTTTAGTAATATGCCTTCCTTTCCACTTAATCTTATAATCATTTTCCATTAAATGTATACATTCTTTGAAAACAAGAATTTTTAGCTTTTATTGTGGAGAGATTCAACTGTACTCCCAAGATATAGCGAATGACATAACTAATCTTCCCTCATGTACTCATCACTTAACTTAAAAGTTATTAACATTTTACAATCTTTAATATCATTTTTTTAAAATTTTTTAAAAGTATTTTTTAAAGGTTTATTTATTTATGCATAATAGAACTGGGGTACAGGCCAGAGGTGCAGGGAATGAGAGGATTCACCAGATGCAGAATGGGGAACAGAACAGGCAGACTGACTAAAATACACTGCTGAGGGGAGCAGCGGGCGAGACAGGAGAGGTCTGCTGCGCAATGTGGGTAGCTCCCTGGCCAGCTGGGGGATCGAACTCATGCTGCAGAGATTGTGAATAGCTTCACAGTGCTGTGCTTAACCCCTTGCGCCACCAGAGAGGCTCTTTAATATCATTTTAAAGGGCTATCTCATATTCTAATATATAAATATAACATTGTAAATTTAGCCATTTTTGTATTATTAAACATTGTGTTGACTTTCATTATTGTGAATAATACAGCAAAGAAGATCTTCCTGAATGAGTCTTTGTGTAAATAGAAAATTATTTTTTTCAGGATAAATTGCTGGAAATAGAATTTTTGATTAGAGAGAATGAACATTTTAAGGCTTTTTGGGTATAAAATTTGTATCAATTTGCTGTACACTCTCCCAATAACAGTTTATGCAAGCGCTATTTTGCTACATTCTCAAACAATTAAGTATTATACTTTCAACATGCATGGGCCTATTGAGCAGCTTGATTGATGCATTGGTATTGTCTCTACCACCACCCACCCCCATTCCTCAAATTAGCTACAAAGAGACTAGCTCTCATATCAATCAGTTTTCCTTGGAACTGAAAATAAAACCCAGACAGGAAACATCATCTTTGTTCTACACATTTCTGCTGACAAAATGGGAACCATAGAGGTGGTCCTAGTGCCTGGCATTTGTCCCCACTTATAAAACCAAGAATCCTTTATTTTGGCAGCAATGGAGAACAAACAGCTGATGATCCATGTATCCTGGCAAGGGTGGTTTCTGCCACCTGTCTGGGACTAACCCAAAGTGTTGGGTCCCAGCTAATGTGGTGCCCAGATTTGCATGTGGCTTCCTGTTTTCTTAGCCTGCGTCCAGTCTTGCAAATACAAGTACTCCAGACAGTGGCTCCAATAGAGTTTACAAACATGTTTAAATGGGCAGAGGGAAGTTCAAGACACAGGATGGAATGAGGCAGAATCATCCTGAGAGAAATGAGAAGCCCCTCATATCATTTCATTCCCTCTTCTGGGGTCTTGACAGTTAAGAGAAAAATCTGAAAGGATGCCAGAATATCCCAGCATTGGAAACTGGGCCCCAAAAATAAAGGGACAAGAAAAGCTACAGAAACCAGCCTAGACTATGGCATTTGATTTCTAATACATAAACTTATTCTCACTAGAAAGCAAGCTTCACAAGGATTTGTCTCAGAGATAAGAAAACAGTGTCTCTCATGTCATAGACACTCCATAAATATCTGTGGAATGGATTCACTAAATGGAAGGTAAGAATTGAGAAAATCATAAATACTCTCTCTATATAAACATTCTTTTAGAACAAAAGTTTTGCATTATATACACAAATAAACATATAAACTAGAAGCTAATCAGAGACTCAAGAAAGATTAAAAAGCATGCACACAATAAAAATCTGAGTCCTCAGCAGTGGCATAGACAACAAGAACTTTTTCAGAGTTCGGGGAAGAAGCAGTTCTATCTTAGATGGTGAGGAAAGGCCATAAAAAGTGGTATATTTTGCATCAGGTGTTGGAGGATAGTCTGTTAGTCTCCCAGGGCTGCCTTGACAAAATAGGTGATGTGAAACAAAATAAATTTTTGTTACAATTCTGGAAGCCAGAAGTCCAAAATCAAGGTATCAGTAGCGTATCAGTAGTCAAAATCAAGTCAGTAGGGGAGAGTTCTCCCTGCTTACTTCAGGGACGGTGGTTCCTGGCATGACGTGGTTGTGGCAGCATAACTCCAAGCCCTTCCTCTGTTTTCACATGCCTTCTTCCCTGCATCACTCTGTCTTTTTTTGCCTCAGAAGGACACTGTATTGGATCTAGGGCCTAACATAATCCTGTATGATCTTATTTTGAACCTTACCTTAATTGTATCTACAAAGACTTTTTTCTTTCTTTCTTTCTTTTTTTTTACAAAGACTATTTTCAAATAAGGACTATCCTGAGGTTTCATGACACGACTTTTTAGGTGACACTATTCAACCCACTACAAATATGTAGAACAATAGAGATGACCAAAACACATATATCCATAATACAAAAACTCAAAAGTATCTGAGACCAGAATTTCCCAAAAACAATGTTCTGCCAAAGACTCAAAATTCTCTGAAGCCAAACTACAGAACAACCTCTTGCAACCACAGAAAACTTCAAGTCGTAGGATTGCCATTGATATGTCATTTTCTGAACTGAATTTCTAACACTGAAAACAATTTAAAATATAGACAGCATGTATAAAATGAGAAATTTTTCTTCAAAATTATATTTGAGCTTAAAATATGCTACTTATTACTTAGAAAGACCAAATAATTACAAACACGAAGGCTGGGTTAGATTCTAGGCTTCCTTCCTCCCTCCCTCCCTCCCTCTGCTTTGGTGTCTATTACCAGCCTGCCCAGGGCCTCCTTTTTCTCATCAGAAAGTAGGAATAATAATAATAACCTCCCAAGGTTATGTAGGGGAAACCTCAGACTACCTCCTGTGTGTCTCCTTTACTCTCAAGCTACTACCACATTCTCAACATTCCTGACCCCAGATGTGGCAGGGAGGGGCCACTTTCAGAACAAACAGTTCTGTGATACCAGGTGGAAGCAAACAATCTAACTCAGCTTCCACTCTATCTACCTGGAGATAGTGTCATATCCCATAGTTTCAGGGCTCAAAACCACAAGACTCCCCTCTTCTTTCAGACACCAATCAAAAGTCTAGGTTGTCACCTGTACTTCTGACCAATGGCTGTGCATTGAAGGCTCCAACACCACCCTCTCCTTGGGGTCAATTAATTTGCTAGGCTGCTCACAGAACTCAGAAAAACAGTGTGCTTACTGCTTTCCAGTTCATTATAAAAGGGCATGATAAAGTACACAGATGAACACGCAGGCGGGAGAGATGCAGAGGGTAGGGCTATGGGAAAGGGTGCAGATTGTTCATGCTTTCTCCAGGCACAGCACACTTCTCACACCTCCACATGCTCACCAACCTGGAATTTCTCTGAACCCCATACTATTGGGATGTTTGTGGAGGCTTCATCACAAGGCGGGTGAATCATTAACACCAAGCTCATCCCCTCTCCTAGAAAATGGGTGTGAGGCTGAATATTCCAAACTTCTACTGTGGTGACTAGCCTCCATTCAGGAGCCACCCATCAGGTCACCTCATTAGAACAAAAGACACTGTTATCACCCAGGAAATTCCAAAGGATTTAAGAACCAGGGTCAAAGACCATGTTTCAAGAAAAGGGATATTTCTAGTACTTTTGTCACTTAGAGAATAACAAGGGTTTTAGAATAACAAGGGTCTTAGGCGCTCAAGGCCACAATTGGGGACAGACACACACACAATATATATATGTTTTCTACATATATATATGCTTAGTCCAGTAGCTGGTATGTAAGATACTGCTCAAAAAAACCTTATCCCATTATTCTAAGATGCTGATAGCAGTGGAGAATGAATTCGATAAGAGGATGGAAAGGGTTATGAAACTAGAGACTAAGGACATCATAAAAATGAGATGGCTTTTATTTTACAAGAAAAATAATTTATGTTTTTCCAGGCCTGGTCTGTATTCCTATTTAAGGGCACTATCAAGAGTATCATTTCTCTAGTCCGGCTTGAGGACATCTGGGAATCCCCCAAACCTCCCAAGGGAGTCTAGGAATCCTTTTTCATTCACATTCTCTCATGAGGGTGCTGTGAAATTTTCTAGAGGCTTCACAATATGATATCACTCCTGATCAAACCCAGAACCAGTACTAGAATACAGCAGTCTCTCATTAAATCAGACTTCAAAGAAATTTGCAAAAAAATGTAAAACAATAACACTTTGTAGAGTAAGTGATTATCATGCTTTTCTGCCCTCCTGCCAGTAGGATTGATGGATCCCTGCGGTCCTGAATGCATGCCTAATGGCAGGCACCTGGAGTAGGGTGTGGTTATATGTAGGTGGGTACACCTGGGCTGATAAGGGCTTATAAGGGCAGCATCATGGGGACGCCAGGAGGAAGAGAATGAAAGAAATGCAGAACGAGAAGCACCAGCAGAGAAGCAGAGACCACAAGAGAACGCCAGAGAGCTAGAAAGAGTGAAGATTCACCTTCCGGCCCCCTGGCCCTCCGGCACCCCTGTCGGCACCCCTGCCTGCTGTGTACCTGGTTGCTGCACTACACGTAAAAGCTCAATGAAAGCCTGAAAAGCCACTGAGGACTCCAGGATCTTTCCTTTACCCGCCTGCTCGGATCATAGAGATCCTGCTCCATGCCTTCCTGTCCCTACACACTTCTATCCCTAAAGTTTTTTGAAAAAATATTTCTTCACATATACATTATTATTGTAAAATGAATAAATATATTAAATATTTGTTAATTTCTGATATAATAAATATCAATAGCTATAACCCACATAAACAAAAACTCTTTGGTGTGCTCAAAAATTTTTAAGGGTGTAAAAGGGCACTGAAGCCAAAAAGTTGGGAGAATCTGAGGTCTAGAGGCATACATGACAGGCCTTGGGGCCAAACATTTTTGTAACATACCAGGCAATCATTGGCTAGAAGTGGGCTCCATGTCTATATTCAGAGAACATTATCTCATCATCATGATATTTAGTAATTGTAGGGTAAAGAAAATATCAGGCTTTTCTGCCCTTCCGCCATCAGGATAGATGATGGATCCTTGTCCTGAATGCATGCCTGATGGTGGGCACCTGGAATAGGGTGTGGGCATAGGTAGATGGGATTCAGCTGAGCTAAGACTGTGCTTTTAAGGGCGGCGTCACGGGGGGACGCCAGCAGCACCAGCACCAGTAGCAGCAGCAGCAGCAGCCCCAGCCAGCAGCAGCAGAACCTGAAAGAGAAGCCGAAGCAGAAGCAGAGAACGCCAGAGAGCCCAGATAGAGTGAAGACTTGCTGGGGGCTGGGAGGCCTGCCAGCCTCCCAGCCCCCCAGCCAGCACCCCTGCCTGCCATATGCCTGGTGAACCCCAAATAAAAAACCTGCAAAACTACTGAGGACTCTGACTCCTCCTTTACCCGATCTGCATGGGATCAGAAAACCTGCACTGTGCCTGGTCCTGCCCTTACAATTGGCGTATGTCGGCAAGATCCATGCAGACGGGTATTGGAGCCCTCCGAAGACCTGGAGGGACTAAGGAGAACAGACTTTGCCTGTGACGACGCTGGAGGCACCATGGCGGTATAGAAGATGGATACGTCCACGAGCTACAGGATGAGACCTGGCGTGAAGGAGACGCCCGAAAGGACCAGCCAACGACACCGGATAGGACCAGCCAACGACACCGGATAGGACCAGCCAACGACACCGGAAAGGACCAGCCAATGACCCCTGAGGCAGCAGGCCATTGCTGAAGCAGGGAGAGGCCAATGGACTGATAGACTGATGAACTGATGATTTTGGACTGACAATCCCGCCAGAAGGCGGAGGACCTTAGCAGGTTATGTTTATTTTTTGAGAATCTGGGGGTGGCCAGTGGGCCTAGATGGCCAAAAGCAGCCTGTGTATGCCCAGTGGCCAGGTGGAGGAGAAAAGCCAACTAAGGTGGCAAAAGCTGGTACTGATGCTAAGTTGAGAAGCCCTAAAGCGGCTGTTAAGCAGCCTGGGTATGCTGAAGCCCTGTGAGTCTCGTAAAATCACCTATGGGTGATGCCCTGCTCATTCTTGAGTGAGGGTGAGGAGCTGAGGAGCCCGTCCTTGGGGGACGGGTGGGGAATGTGGCTTGGGGTGGAGCCCAAGCCAAATGCAAAGTTTGGATCCCCGACCCATGTGCTTGTGCAGTGGGTTGGCTTGAGAGCAGGGGTCTGTGAGTCGCATGGGTGGCCATGAAGGCCGAGTGTTGGAGCGACTGCAGACAGAAACCCTGAGGGTTGGCGATTACCCCCAACAGAATAAAATTGCCAATCCCAGAGCTAGTGCATCCTGGGGGTGGATGCTGTGTGTGGCTTGTAGCCGAGACTACAGCCAGAGAAGGCCAGGAAGCCTGACGGCTCCTGGTGTGTTATAGCAGATGCCGTGTGTGATTTCCCCTCCCTCGTATGAGCAGTGCCTTCGGCAGCAGATTTGGTGGCTCATCTGCTGGTACCAATAATTGTCTTTTGCACTTGGTTGGTGCCCTGCCTGGACTTATTTGTGTTCTGTTGTATTTTGTTATGTTGTATTTTGTTATTTGATGTATTTGCTTTTGTGGGCCATGGCTGCATTGTTTGTTTGCTTAGAAAATTGTGTATATATGTATAGACTGTATGGCAGAAAACCCTGAGGGGGTGGACTGTAGGGTAAAGAAAATATCAGGCTTTTCTGCCCTTCCGCCATCAGGATAGATGATGGATCCTTGTCCTGAATGCATGCCTGATGGTGGGCACCTGGAATAGGGTGTGGGCATAGGTAGATGGGATTCAGCTGAGCTAAGACTGTGCTTTTAAGGGCGGCGTCACGGGGGGACGCCAGCAGCACCAGCACCAGTAGCAGCAGCAGCAGCAGCCCCAGCCAGCAGCAGCAGAACCTGAAAGAGAAGCCGAAGCAGAAGCAGAGAACGCCAGAGAGCCCAGATAGAGTGAAGACTTGCTGGGGGCTGGGAGGCCTGCCAGCCTCCCAGCCCCCCAGCCAGCACCCCTGCCTGCCATATGCCTGGTGAACCCCAAATAAAAAACCTGCAAAACTACTGAGGACTCTGACTCCTCCTTTACCCGATCTGCATGGGATCAGAAAACCTGCCTTGTGCCCTGTCCTGCCCCTTACAGTAATTTTACAGGGAAAGCAATGTAGAATCAGTGCTTCTATAATATAGCCATTTCCTGTACTTCTGGCCAAAGAGTTCCAATTAAGGCAGCGTTCCACTGCTTGCACAGATTAGTAGCCCAGTTAGAGAGCTTGAGCAATTAAGAACTCGATGGTGGTCCCTGAAAACTCAGACTGTGACTTATATTTTCACAAGTTAAACTCCCCTTATTTCACATCCCTTCTCGCTGCATTCATATTAGAATTGCCAACTTCATTTGTAACAGACTAAAAACCACTCAAACTTTTACTCACAAGTTAGACCACATCTTTGCTTTCTGTTGTTGCTATGGTTCCAGAATGGCTGACACTTCTCCCCATGGCACGAATGGTTCTCTTAATATGTGGGACCCCAGCAGGTAGAGTTGGAAATGGCATAATCCAAGCATAGCTGGTTGTAGGGTAAGTGGAAAGTGTCAGGATTTTCTGCCCTTCTGCCATTAGCATCAATGAGCAATACCTGTGGTCTTGCAGGCGCGCCTGATGGCAGCACCTGGAGTAGGGTGTGGGCCTGTGTAAGTGAGTGCACCTGAACCGAGACTGGGCCGATAAGGCCTGGTGACAGAACCATAGCAGCGAAAAAGCAGAGAGCATGATAGCAGAAGCAGAGTAAGAAGACCATGAGAATGCCAGGGAGCCCAGAAAGAGTGAAGATTCGCTGGGTACTGGGAGGCCTGCCAGCCTCCTGGCTTCCCAAATCCTCCCCACCCCTCTGCCTGCCGTGTACCTGGTTGCCACACTATAAATGATGTAAAAAGCTCAATGAAGACCTGAAAAAGCCACTGAGGGCTCCAGGACTCTCCATTGCTCTTCTGCTCAGATCATAGAAAACCTGCTCTGTGCCTTGCTGGCACAAACTGGTCCATGTCTGATCTGTGACACATGTCCTTGGCTAGTCTGATGGTGGCCTCCTTATCCTATTTTTTGAAATCACCCCAATAGGTAGGCGCCCAGAGCAGCAAGCTCATCAAACTTCTCTAATGATCTTCTACAAATACAAGGGGCTGGATTTAAAGGACTGATTATAGGTGTCTCTTTTGGAGATTGTGTAAATAGGTTCAACAATGTCCCAAGTGTGCCTTATTATCTGGGAGTGTGTTTTATAAAGGCACAGGGAAGTGCCAGAGTGGAAGTTACCTGAATCCACCCCAGAAATTCTAAGTAGATTTGACCTGGAGCCCAGGAATCACCACTTTATTTATTATTTTATTTTTTTAAAGATTGATTTATTTATGCACAAGAGCTGGGGTACAGGCCAGAGATGCAGGGGGTGAGAGGATTCACCAGAGACAGAGTGGGGAACAGAACAGGCAGACTACAGAACTACACTGCTGAGGGGAGCAGTGGGCAAGACAGGAGAGGTCTGCTCGCCATATGGGTTGCTCCGAGGCCAGCAGGGATCGAACAGGCATTGCAGAGGCTGTGGACAGCTTCACAGCGCTGCGCTCAACTGCCTGCGCCACCAGGGAGGCCCAGTGTGTGTACAGTTTTAAACTAGACTCTGTTATCCCTGCTGTGGGGGGAAGGTAGAGCATGATGCCCTCATCATGTGGGAGCTGAAGAACTGCTCTGGGGTATTTAGGGTCTGAGGCTGGGGTGAAGCAGAAAGGACACAGACACAGAAGCCTCTGTATCTTCCTCCTCCACTGCAGCCCCTCAGTCCGAACACCACCAATGCGACTCTAACACAGCAAGTACCTGAAAGATTAGAATCGACTGGAACAGGGCCTCCCTGGTGGCTCAGGGGTTAAAGACAGCGCAATCAAGCTCTCTGCTGCAATCTCTGGCCAGGGAGGTGACCCACATGGTGCAGCAGACCTCTCCTGTCTTGCCCGCTGCTCCCCTCAGCAGTATATTTCAGTAGATCCTCCTGTTCTGTTCCCCACTCTGTCTTGTGAATCCTCTCAGCCCCTGCACCTCTGGCTTGTACCCCAGTTCTTGTATGCATAATAAATAAATCTTTAAAAAAAAAACCAATAAAACTAGAACAGCTACATGACATGTAAATGCTTTGTGAACTGCAGCTCAAACTCAGTCTGGCTAAGGATAGCAAACTATAGCCTGGAATCTTCTTGTTAGTAACAGCACACAGGCCATCCCTGCCAGAAACCAAGATGCCAGTGCTCAGTGAGGTACTTACCTTACTCTGAGGAGATCACACTTACTTTCCAAGAATGTCCAATTACCTTTCAATTATTCTCCTTCCTGGAAATTAGTTAATTATGGTGCCAGCTTGATTATGTATTTTGTCTCCTACCAGAAAAGGGTTCTTTGGCGGCCTCTGTCCGGAGTTATAAGGAAACTCCACTTCCTGTTTTCTCATATTCCCAGGCACTGTCTCAGGTCTGGACCCACAAGCTCTATAAGATGAGTTTTATTTTTTTCTGCAGCAACCTATCACCATCTATAAAATTATATAATGATTGATTGATTTCTTTTTCCCTCTACTAGAATAAAGGTTCTACATGCAAGGATTGTGTTAGTCTGTTTTGTTCCCTGGGCCTCAAATAGTGCCTAGTTCTTAGCAGGCCCTTAGTAAATATTCATTGGAGGGATAAATAAATAGGTTTTGTTCTCTCTCTGACCAGTTGAGAGAAGGCGTGGTAGTTAGTCTTGAAGGTTGCTGAGCCAGGCAAGGGACAGGAGAGAGTGGAGATTTTTTTTTTTAATAGAGGCATGTTTTTATTTATTTATTTGTTTGTTTGTTTGTTTGTTTTGTTTATACATGCACTGGGTACAGTCAGAAGCGCGGGAGGGTGAGAGAATTCACCAGAGCCAGAGTGGGGAGCAGAGCAGGCAAAAGGACCGAAGTACACTGCTGAGGGGAGCAGCGGGCGGCAGGAGAGGTCTGCGTGCCATGTGGGATCCTCCTCTGGTGGCCGGGGAGCAGCCGGGGATCGAACCGGCGCCGCAGAGGCTGCGGGCAGCTTTGCAACCGAGCGCTCAACCGCTGTGCCACCCGGGAGGCCCGAGAGTGGAGATTTTTAAGTGAGGGTTAGACAAGGAATATTATTTAAGGAAATAAGAGATACCACTGACAAAGAGTCAGTCTGAATTGTTTTAATAAAGAGAAACTTCAAAGCCCTAATCCTAGGACAAAAGCCGTGCACTAACACCAAAAGGGCCAGTTAACAGGAACTAAGGTTGGAACCTCAGAGTCTAGAGGCTGGATAGAAGGTGGAAGGCTGAATGGGAGGGGCAGAGTGTGGACAGGAAGGGAAGGCTAAGACAGATGTGCCGGAGATCCCCATCCCCAGTAGTTTCACCCGAATAGCCCAATTCTGCTGCATATGGTTTTCTCTTGTAAAACTAAAGCTTTAAAAGCTGATTTAAAAGGAAAATTATGTGGGGGCCTCCCTGGTGGCACAGTGGATTGAGCACAGCGCTGTGAAGCCGACCACAGCCTCTGCATCGTTGGTTTGATCCCGGCCAGCCAGGGAGATTCCCACATGGTGCAGCAGACCTCTGCTGTCTTGCCCGCTGCTCCCCTCAGCATTATATTTTGGTCAGTCTGCCTGTTCTGCTCCCTGCTCTGTCTCTGGTGAATCCTCTCACCCTCCCGCACATCTGGCCTGTACCCCAGTTCTTGTATAAATTAAAAAAAAAGAAAAATTATGTTGTGAAGTAGCAAGTTATTGACACTAAAGTAGAACAGAAAATTCTAAGTGGTAAGAAGATAAAACATAGTGTAAACTGGTAACTCATATCATTTTTCTCTTCTTATTATTCCAGAAAACCTGACAAATTCATAACCACTCTGAGACCTAGTTTGAATCTCAGAATATTTTTAATGTATGTTTCACTTTTTATTTTGAAACAATTCCAAGTTATAGGAAAGTTGAAAAAAGAATGCAAGATTTTCTGTATACCAGATTGTCCATGTTGACTTTTCCATTCTCTCTGTGTGTATCCTTTTTTGAACTATTTGAAAGTAAGTTGTAGATATAATGGCTTTTTATCCCCTAAATATTTCTGTGCATTAATTCCTAAAAATAAGGACTGTTTCCATAACAATAGTACAAGTCTCAAAATCAAGAAATGGACATTGATTCACTACCACATTTTAATCTACAGACCTGTTCATATTTGCCAGCTATCCCGCCAGTGTCCCTTACAGCATTTGTAGGGTTGGGCCTGTACTCTAACCCCTGTTGTGCTATCAGTGGAAGCAGGGCACACATGCCACTGTAGCTCTAGGCAGAGAGAACTGTCAGCCAATTCTCCTGGCATAGTGAGAGATCCGAGTGGTGAATTTCCTTCACTGCCACAGGCAGTCTTCTTGTGACCAAAGAGAAAGCCCAACAGAATCCCAGGGGTCCCTGGAATCTGTGCCATTAACTACCTGCCTCTAGACCACTTGCTAAGCCAGCAACATAAGACCTAAACATTTAAATCACTGTGAGTCAAGTTTTTTTTTTAATTTGTGCCTCAAAGTATTTCTAAGTGATATAATCCTCTAAAAATGGAAATACCAGATTTTTACACCTATGCATGCAGATACACACTTATTCAAACTCCTCTCAAGAAAAATATTAAACTGTAATATGTGGGTGCACCTGTTTCCTTCAGCACAGACAATATATTTTTATCATTTCCATTTATTTTGACGATTTAAATAGGCATAACACCTCTGTTTAACAACAAACTTCACAGGATCACAGAATTTTAGAGTTAGAAGGAACCTGAGTGATTATCTCATCTAAACTCCTTCACAGTACATGTAATTTAAGAAATGTGTTTACAAGGAACAGAAGCAGTCATGAAAGGGGAAAGAGTGATGTAACAGCTGGTAGCAGAAGCAGGTGAACTCAAGTAAAGCTACTTGAATTATCTCAAGCCAAAAAGTCTAATTCTTCATTCATTAATAGTCATTAAACATTTTCTTACAACATTCTTCATAGTCAGAATCAGTAAATTCTCTTCTTAGCAATAAGAAATAATATGTAAAGACATACAATTATATCAATAAAGTTTTATTATATTATTATATCAGTATAGTGTGGTGGGGAGAAGCAAATTCTACGATTTCAATCTTAATTGACTTTATTATATGCTTATTATATGCTAACCCTTAGCGCCACTAAGGGTTAAACCTTGGGCAAAGGTCTTATCCTTTCTTTGCCTTAGTTTCTTTATCTGTGAAATGAGAACAATGACTACATTGACTACCACCTCTTAAGACTGTTGTCAGAATGAAATGAATTAATTCTATATAAGCACTTAGGACGTGCTATTATTAATAGTGTTGCATGCTAAGTCATAGGCACCAGGTATGTCATAGAAATGAACATGAATTATTAAACTATCTTGGCATTTATTGGCCTTGAAGAATGCACTGCAAGGGTTAGTGAACTTTGGGCTTTTCCACTACGTCTGATTGGGCCCAAATCTCTATGCTTTTTCACCGCTGGTAGGAGGCTGAACTTCAGATCTTTGTACTTTAGGAAACTTTGAACATGAAATTGCAACACAGGGATTGGCAGCTTATGCAGAGAGATTTTACTCATGTTCCCATGGAAACTGATCCCTTTTCTAAACCTTTCATCCACACTTTTCAGTGCAGAGTTACCACTCCTTTTAAAAGACACTCATGGATCCCCCAGAAGCATCTACATACCTAACAGGGCTTTCAGTGCAGTCCCTTTCTCTAAAATTTGTGAAATGTTGCAACTCTGTATTAATTAGTGGAACTATATCTATGCCTATGTCTGCAACTTTAAAGGAAACATTTGTGATCCAATTGTCTGTCTATGCCCAGCATGCATTCATGCATAAAGGCAACAGAAATACATTCTCAATTGTCTTAGGACCCAAGAAAACTTCCACTTTCATGCCATTTCTGAAAAAAAAAAAAAAAATTACTTTATTTCTCAGTTTGTTGAGTATTAAACATCATACACTGTGGCATAAAAAGCACGGTGATGAACACTGAAACCAGTGCATCAAGGCCATACAAGTGTCGCTCCAGTGACACAAGGTAACTACGCATTAATTATCTGAACTGTTTGTGTAAAGATTTGCACTTTATAGGTTGAATAGAAGCAAGTAAGAGCGATTCTTGGAAGCTTAGCTTCATGTGTATAGATTTCTGTGAAAATTTCCTGGTCCACTGTGGAAAGGAGCTTCAGTCTTCTCTGTAACTTGCAGGGTACACTAAACTAAATATGATATTTTTAAATCAAACAAGTTTCTTACTTATGTTTACTAAGCTGGGGTTAATAATGCTTCAATTCTAAATCAAGTATTATTTTTATCTCATGGTTTTGGATCACATTATCTCTCCGTCCTCACTAGTTCTAAAATTAATATATATGATGAAAAAGTTATACCACGGCCTCCCCAGTGGCGCAGCGGTTGAGCGCTGGGTTGCGAAGCTGCCCGCAGCCTCTGCAGCACTGGTTCTATCCCCGGCTGCTCCCGGCCAGCAGAGGAGGGTCCCACATGGCGCGCAGACCTCTCCTGCTGCCCCCTGCTTCCCTCAGCAGTGTACTTCAGTTCTTCTGCCTGCTCTGCTCCCTGCTCTGGCTCTGTGAATTCTCTCACCCTCCTGCACTTCTGACTGTACCCAGTGATTGTATAAATAAATAAATAAATCTTAAAAAAAAAACAAAAAACAAGTTATACCAAAAAGAACTCTGTTATTCCCATTCCCTAGCCTTTTTGAAGACTAAATGACATAGTGGAAAAAGCAACTCATCAGTCAGTCAGGGAATCAATTCTGAGTTTGCAAATTATTAGCCATGTAACCTTAGGGAAATCACTTCACTGCTCCTTGTCTCAAATTCTTGACTTACCCAAGAAAAAGAGACAAAGGAGCTTTCCTAATTCTCTCTAGGTTGAGGGAGAAAATTCTCAGTAACCAATACTATCTAAAGTGATAAACTATCAGAGCAATCAATAAAGAAATAAATACAGGCCTCGCTGGTGGCACAAGGGGTTAGGACACAACCTAAAACTAATCGCAGCTACTGCAGCACGAGTTCGATCCCCGGCCAGGGAGCAACTCACATAGTGCAGCAGACCTCTCCTCACTTGCCTGCTGCTCCCCTCAGCAGTATATTTCAGTTAATCTGCCTGTTCTGTTCCCCACTCTGTCTCTGGTGAATCCTCTCACCCCCCACATTTCTGGCCTGTACCCCAGTTCTTGTATGCATAAATAAATAAATCTTTAAAAAAATAGAAATAAACACACACTAGGAAAGCTTACAGATCTAGAATTGACATAAGATAGAATGTAGAGAGGTTGTATCTCCTTAACAATTGCACTCATAATTCTATGACTTTTGTAGTTTCTTCATTGGCCCTGATGTGTATGTCTTTATGTTTCTCTCTCTGTTTGGGAAATGAATTACCTCTGTTTTTTCCCCATATGGAGAAACAGAGACTCAGAGGAAATTCCTCAAAAGTGAATGGCAAGAATTGTATGGGGAATATAACCAAAATGAAAATGTATACATTGTGCAAAAATGGAAAATGATGTAAGAATTATATAAAATAAAATATTAAAAAAATTAAAAAATAAAATTAACAGTATGTCCTGGAAACAAAAATAAAATAAAAACTCAAAAAAAAAAAAAGTGAATGGCAAGATAGAGGCAGGAGACAATAGTAAGAATTCTGGAGCAAGGACCTCTGAAAAGATGCTCTTTTATAAAAGTGGCAAAAAAGGTCAAGCACAGCTTTCCCAGAACTTGGGTTATTAACCAAAGGGGAACATTTATTTACAACAAACAGCTGATTCTCAGGAAGCACAGCAAGCTTTGGGGCATTGTCACTTGCCCTATTCCCAACCCTTGTCCCCAGCTCCACAAAAGCCTTGAAAACAAAGAGCACTGCACTCACAGTCTAGCAGCCAAGCAAGGAAACTCCCCCAAACATCATTCTCAGAGAATTATCATTATTTGACCTGTCTGATCCTTTTCTAGAAAATCCTGTTTTTAGACTTTGTCTTAATTTGACCTGACTCAGAACAGCTTTTTCCCCAGAGACATTTGTCATAAACAATCAATAGCAATCGTTTAACATCACAAATGTCTGAGGCAGTGATAACAATGGAGACAAACAAGGAGTTTACAAAAAACCTGGGGAATGTGACATTCATAGGGGGCTTTGAAAAGGCCCAAAATATCCCTAGAATTTTCGAAGGACACAAATGGTAGGGCTGTGTGGATGCCCCAGAAAGATCCAATCAGAAGTCAATTTCTGGTGTGGGAGATTTGGACAAGGCATTTTTATTCCTCTATAAAGTGAAGAAGATAAATTATCAGGATGCTCAAATTTTTCTATCTTGCAAATCATCAACCACTTTACCAAAGAAGCTAAGCCCGTCTAGGAGAGAAACAAAGAGCCTATTATTTTCCAAAATATGTACATGTGTGTCTGAATTCTGTTCTAATTTTCATGTATGACAAGTTTTAAGGACATAAAAATTATACTACTAGACATGGGAATAAATTTTATTGCTAAATTATGTAATAAATGATAATAATGCTATAAGGAGTTAAAATTATAATGATGCTCCTGAAAATATTTTACTATAATGCTCACTGTAAAACACACTAGTTATTACTAGCAAAATATTATAAAGAAGTAAAATATTCAGTATATCAGAAGAGACATCATGTATGTCCTCTGAAAACTTACATGTTCTTAATCATTTATGTCATATTGTAGTTATATATTACCATTGGAGGACACAGTGTGTGTCTCAAGTGAAACTTTCGTGCAGAGTATGGTTGAAGCATCTAAAAATCCAGAGAAACTGGAACCTCATGGAGCACACAGAGTAGGGGGTATAAATCGTACCCTGCTCACGAATGAATTTTTCTTTTGAAAAATGTATAGCTGAATTTGATCTGAGACTTACTTTTACTACAAGTAGTTGTCCATGTATCATGATTGTGTTGGGTGGGTAGGTGGGAAGATGTCTCTTCCACTTTGAATATTTTGACCAGCATTGTTATCTCCCAAAAGGAAGCTAAGTGTTGTGCATGATCAGATTTTCTCAGGTCAGTTTGTAATTGTCCTGAACTGATTGGCAATATAAGGGCAAAATGATTTCTGTCCCCTTCCTTTGTAGTCAGAAGAATCTGGAAAACACATCATCAGGTGAGGTCATCACCCTACTGAATTTCCTTCAGTGGCACCCTTTTACCCTTGGGATAAAGCCAAACCCTGTAGAATAATTTTTATGACCCTGCTAGCATAGTTTTTATGACCCTTCAGGATCTGAACCTTTTCAGTTCATAACTGATCACTCCCCGTTTACTCTCCATGTTACAGATGTTCTTATAATACAGAATTTCTTTCAGTTTCTCCAAGGTGCTAAACCCTTGCTCCAAAATTTTTCTTCCAACTTAAAAACATCGAGACAAAATTCAAATAACACAAAATTCATAATTGAAATCATTTTAAAGTATATAATATATAAAGTCATGCAACCCTCATTGCTATGTGGTTTTAACAATTCCATCACCTCCAGAAAGAACTGCCCCCCTTAGTTCCTCCCCAGTCCCCCAACAACCATTAATCTACTTTCTGTCTCTATGGATTTCCTGTAAGGGGCATTTCATACAAATAAAATCATACAACATGTGGCCTTTTGCATCTGGAAACGTTCTCTTAGTATGTTTTCAAGTTTCCCCCATGTTATAGCATGTATCAATATTTTTATACATTCCTTTTTGTAGCTGAATAACATTCCATTGTACAGATAGAGTGACTACATTTTCTTCAACCATTCACCAGTTGGTAAACACCTGGGTTATATCCATTTTTTAGGCTATTATGAATAGTGCTGCCATGAATATTTGTGTATAAGTTTTTGTATGAAGGTGTTTTTCATTCTTTGCTGTATATACCTAGGAGTGGAATTGTTAAGTCATATGATAAAACTATATTTATGTTTTTAAGACACTGGCCAACTATTTTCTCTCCAGGATGTTTTTATGGGCTCCTGGGCTATGCTGCATGTGCCTTTCTTCAGCCAGATGCATTCATCCTCACAGGTCCTAGTTTAAACATTACTTCCTCTTAGCAGCCTTCCAGACCACTTGACTTGAAATTAAATGCCCCAGCACTCTGAGTTGAGAATGGTATCCCAGCTCTCATCATATTATTTTGTACTCACTTGGTTTCATGCTCCACCAGCACACCCCAAGTCTGTGAGTTCCGTTATGAAGGAATATGTGAATCTTATTTTCTAGCATAATGCTTGGCACCTGGGAGACCTCAGTGAGAAACTGTTAGATTCCATAGTCACAGCAAATATTCTATTCAAAGCCCCTGCTGCCTGCCTCTTCCACTGGTAAAAGTCTATATAATTTATGGAGTTATCACTAGAGAATAATTAGTGATTTATTTACTTCAATCCATATATATGCATATCACTAATATTCATAACTACTTATTTTAGTGATTTTTTTAAAGCTTTATTTTTATACAAGAGCTGGGGTAGAGGCCAGAGATGCGGGGGGTGAGAGGATTCACTAGAGACAGAGCGGGGAACAGAACAGGCAGAAGACAGAAATACATGCTGAGGGGAGCAGCGGCAGAAGAGGTCTGCGGCACCATGTGGGATTCTCACTGGCCAGGATGGAACCCGCACTGCAGAGGCTGCGCCACTGGGGAGGCCCCCAGTGAGTAATTTTTTTAAGTGTTCAAGAATAAAGTTTTGAGAACAGTTATTATGTCCAGACTGAAATTGCATTAATCTGTATAGATGCTTTAAAAATATTTTAGACCAAACTATTTCACTTCTGAAAATCCTAAGGAAATAATTCTAAATGCAAAAAAGTTTTATGCATAAAGGTATTAGAAACAAGCTTCCTCAATAGGCACTAGAGGAATGATAACGTAACATCTACAGATACTTGGAATAATGTTCAAGAAGAATTTAGAATAATGTGGTGAAATTGTGTTATACCATGACTGAACTCTCCAAAGTGGGGTGGGGGTGTAGAACACCAAATTTATGGTAACCAATATCAAAATGCTACTAATGGTATGGTTTGTGTGGTGGGACAACGTAGTTTTCCTCATTTGTTTCATTTTTTAGATTTTAAATGTGATTTCATTACCATTATAATTTTTTCCTCTTTATTTTCTTATATCTTTGTTGATTTTTGGACACATTTGATTTTTCCCCTCAGGTATAGTTCCCAAGGTTTTCCCAACACCTTAGCACCCGTCATCCATTCCCATAGTCCCTTAGGCTCTTCCCTCCCCTGTTTTGACCCTTTTCCCTCTCCCCACCCCATGTTGTTTGCCTCAGCTCTATGATCAGCTTGCAGGTTTTGTCTTTTTTCTTGTCCCTTTGTTTGGTTTTCTCTAGATTCCATGTATAAATGAAACCATCCAGTTGTTCTCTTATTTCATTTATAATAATCCCTCTTGCTCTATCCATGTTTTTGCAAATGGCATGAGTTTGTTTGTTTGTTTTGATTGCTAAGTTGTATTCCATTGTGCATGGATACCACACCTTCTTGATCCAGTCAACAGTCTGGGGGCATTTAAGTTGTTTCCATATCTTGGCCATTGTGAATAGTGCTGCAATAAACATAGGAGTGCAGGTTTTCTTTCAAATTAGTGCTTTTTTGTCCCTTGGATTCTGAGGAATAGAATTGCTAGATCATACGGTAGCTCCATTTTTAGTGTTTTGAGGAATCTCCACACAGCTTTCCATAGTGGCTGGACTAGTTTGCATTCCCACAAGCAGTATAAGAGGGTTCCTTTTTCATCACATCCTCACCAGCATTTGTTGTTTCCAGTTTTAATATGGGCCATTCTTACTCATGTGAAGTGGTGTCTCATTGTGGTTTTAATTTGCATTTCCCTGATAATAGGTGATGATGAATATTTTTTCATATGCCTTTTGACCAGTTGCATTTCTTCTTTGAAGTGTCTTTTTAGCTCTTCTGCCCATATTTTGATTGGGTTGTTTGCTTTGTTTTGGTTGAGTTATGTAAGCTTTTTGTAGATCTTTGATATCAGTCCCTTATCAGATGTATGGTGTGCAAATATTTTCTCGCCTTCAGTGGGGTGTCTTTCCATTTTGGTTACTGTGTCTTTTGCTGTACATAAGCTTTTTAGTTTGATGTATTCACAGCTGTTTATACTCTCTTTTGTTCTTGCTTTGAGATGAGTCCTCATAGATGTCTGTGAAGTTTGTCATGAAGTATTTTGCCTGTTTTCTTCTTTATATTTTATGGTTTTAGGTCTTACACCCAAGTCTTTTATCCATTTGGTGTGAGATAGTAGCGATATTTAGGAGTATTGGAATTGCATTGAGTCATCTGTAAATTGTTTTGGGTAGGATGGCCATTTTCATAATGTTGGTTCTTCCTATTCATGAGCACAGAATGTCTTTCCCTTTCTCTGTCTTCTACTTCCTTTAACAATGATTTATAATTTTCTTTGTATAGATCTCTTACCTCCTTTGTTCGGTTTATTCCAAGGTATTTAATTTTTTTTGGGGGGGGCTACAATTGAAATATTTTCTTTATTTCTTCCTCTTCAGACTGATTGTTTGCATTTAAGATTTTTGTGTGTTGATTTTGTAACCTGCTGCTTTATTGAACTGGCTTATTGTTTTAGTTTTTCCATATTTTTTAGGGTTTTCACTGTATATTATCATATCATCTGCAAATAATGATAGCTTAACTTCTTCTTTCCCAATTTAGATTCTTTTTATGTCTGTTCTTCACTAACTGCTCTATTGAAAAGCAGTGATGAAAATGGACATCCTTGTCTTGTTCCAGATCTTAATGGAAAGACTTTCATTTCAGCTTTTCATCATTGAGAATGATGTTAGCTGTGGGTTTGTCCTATATGGCTTTTATTTTGTTATGTTCCTTTTATCCCAAGTTTTTCAAAGACCTTCATCATAAATGGATGTTGAACTTTTTGAGTGCTTTCTCAATATCATTGATATGCTCATATGTTTTTTGTTATGTGGTTAATTACATTAATTGATATTTGGATGTTGAACCATCCTTGTGTCCCTGGAATAAATTCTACTTGACAGTGGTGTATGATCCTTTTGATGCATTGTTGGATTCTGTTTATTAAGATTTTATTGAGGATTTTAGCATCTGTGTTCATTGGGGAGATTGGTCTGTAGTTTTCTTTTTGTGTGTTGTCTTTGTTTGGGTTTTATCACCATTGTAATTTTTAAATACCATAAACACTGACACAAGTAACATCAAAAAATATATAAGCCTACCTAACTCAAGTGGCTGTCTCTGATGAAATTTTTGGTAGGACTTTCACTTTAAGAGTATTGATATTCTGTGAGAATGGCCCATATCAAAAACACCAGAAGAAAACAAGTGCAAGTAGAGATATGGAATAAAAAGGAACCCTCTTACACTGTTGCTGAGAATGTGGGCTGGTCCAGCCACTATGAAAAGCTGTATGGAAATTTCTCAAGACATTAAAAATGAACCTACCATCTGATCCCACAATTCCACTCCTAGGTATCCACCTGAAGAATACAAAAACACTAATTTGATTGGAAACATGCAGTCCTATGTTCATTGCAGCACCATTTACAACAGCCAAGCTATGGAAACAACCTAAGTGCCTAAGTACAGATGAGTAGACCAGGAAGATTTGGAGTTTACACACAGTGGAATACTACTCAGCTATCAAAAAAAGAGAAACTCTTGTCATTTGCAGCAACATGGATGGAACTGGAAGGAATTATACAAAGTGAGTAAATCAGAAGGAGAAAGACAAATACCAGATGGTGGAAGGAATTATATAAGTGAATAAATCAGAAGGAGAAAGACAAATACCAGATGGTCCCACTTATATATGGAAGATAGGGAAAGAAAACAAAAGGTCAGATAACACCAAAAACTAACAACAAAGCTTTCTAGGAAAATCTGGCTATACCAGAGGCAGAAGAGAAAGGGGAAGGATGAGGACAAAGTGAGAAGGAAGCACAATGGACCATGGGACTGCACTGTGGGTACTTAGGTGGCGGGTGTGATAAAATAACAACTTCTGAAGGGAGAGATCCTATCCTATCCAATGTTACTGCAATGAAAAAAAATTTATAGATATGAAGATTTACAATGCTTTGTGATGAAATATATCATAAATGAGATATAAATGAGTTTAAGCTTTATGTGCTCTAAGAGTTAAGATGAACTGCTGTAGTTGAATTGATATTTTGGGAAATACTTAGCCCAAATCAACTGAGAAAATTAACTACCTAAGACACATGGAAATATTGGTACTCTTATCAAAAATTTTTCCACATTTCTAATTATACAATGTCTGGAATATTTAGAACAGAAGTCTGTGCTAAAATTTCAGGGAGCAGAGCCTCTGGATTAAGGGGAATTCCAGGCTTCACCTTGAAGATTCAGATTCACTAACCCTAAGATGGAATTCAGGCATCTGCCATTTTTATCTAACAAGCAAAGTAATAATACAATGAGCCAGAGACGACAGGTGGGAAAAAATGCTTTTTCATCATCTTCCATTTTCTTGACCTATTTTATAATTCACAAGTGGCCAACACTTCAATGCAATCCTTGGTTCTAAAACCTGGCGAGCGCAGAGTACAGACTGTCAGGGATTCATGTCCCAGAGATGGAGGTGAGAAGTGGCACATATACACACTCCATGTGATCACAGTCCCAGCACGTGCCAAATACTCATCCAACTGCCTGGAGTCTGCGTTGGAAGGGACAGGAAATCTGTGTTGGAGGTTTTTATTTAATCTTAAAGAGAATTGCATTGCATCTGCAGCCAGTCGTGTGTTCTCTAGCAGATGTGAACTTAAGGTTCAATGATTCATCATTCGTCAGAGACACAAAGTAAGGCTTGTTAAGATAAAGAAACAAAAACGCTTCAACCAACCAGTTAACTGCTGTGCTTTTGTTGTGGCTCCTCTGTAAAACTTCTACCTTCCTCCTTTTTATTTCCTTTATGAGGTCGATGAAGTTGTCTCCTGTGTGCACAGTCACCTCTGGCTGCCGTGAGGGCAGCTCTCCTGACCTTGGCTGGGGGGATCCCAGAGTTGGGGTTGTGAGTTGAGGTTGGGTAGGGTGAAAATTAATTAGGGGAGTGCCTCCCCTGTAGTACAGCAGGTTGAGTGCAGCGCTGTGAAGGGGTCCGCAGCCTCTGTAGTGTAGGTTCAATTCCCTCCTGGCCAGGGAGATACCTATATGGCACAGCAGACCTCTCCTGTCTCGCCCACTGCTCCCCTCAGCAGTGTTTTCACTCTGTCTGCCTGTTCTGCTCCCTGCTCTGTCTCTGGTGAATTCTCTCACCCTCCTGTGCCTCTGGCCTGTACCCCAGTTCTTGCATAAAATAAATCTTAGAAAAAAAAGTAGGGCAGGAGGCAATGGGCTTCTATAGGGAGGTGGGGTCTTTGGAACACCTCCCGCAGAACAGACAGTGGGTCAAGAGGCTCTTACAGCTCAAATAGCTGCTGGAATACACTTCGCACACCTTTATTTACCCACCAGGAAATTGAAAGTCTGCATAGGATTCATTTCCTGTTGCCTAGAAACAGACAATTTGGGATTCCCCTTGGCTGGGATTGAATTTAAAAATAATAACATTCCCTTATTACACTGACGGAGTAACTGTTAGTGGATATTTAGATTAGATGTAGTTCCAGAAAGGGATACTATGTTATATAGTTTTTAACATCACAGTTTGAAATAATTTCAGTTTAGAGAAAAGTTGCAAAAACTGTAAAAAGAACTATTTGCTGTTCACTCCTGTTTCTCAGATCTAAACATTTTACCATTTTTACTTTGTACTGTTTTCTATCACTCTTTTTATTAATAGTTTTTAAGAACAGCTTTAGATTTACAGAAAAATCAAGAAAATACTTCAAACCACATAAAGACGTACTCTCCCCTCCTCACATCCTTACTAATAACATCTCACATGTGTTATAATTAATGAACCAACCTTAATACATTGTTATTAACTAAAGTCTATAATTTTTTTGGATTTCCTAAGTTATTACCACCATGATGATGTCACTGTAACTTGACTCAATTTTTCTGAAGTACAAGCTGGTAAGTAACAAAAGCTATAAAACTGCCCTGGGAAAATAGCCAAGAAATAAAATAACCCTGTAATTATTTTTACAAAAATATCTATATAAGTACTATTTGTGTACAAATAGTGAAAAATTACCTGAATGTCAAAGAATGGAGGAATAGCTAAGAAAACTATATTATGTTAATATAATGGTATGTCTTCTACCAGGTAGAGGGATCGGAAGAGGGGAGGGAAGAGCACAAGGGACTATGGTGATGGTGCACAGGTGAAATGGTGGTGGGAATTTTACGGGGAATGTACCTGAGAAAGCATACATTTGTACAAAAATCAACAATGATGTAATATATATATATTCTTCATATATATGAATATATATTTTCTTCATATATAAAATATATATATTTTCTTCATATATATAAATATTTAATATAGCTGAAGAAAAAAAATTCTCCCTAGCGATCAGGAAAAATAACAAAAACCAGAACAGTGACATTGGTAGCTCTAGCCTATTTTAAGTTGTAATCAAGCACAGTAAATGTTCTTCAGTCATATCTGGCACATACCTCTCTCAGGTCTCTACTGCCCTACAAGTAAACAGAAAAACTAAGGTGAGAGATGGGGCATCACAGTTGGGTATTTCCCTTGACTTCCTGCTGTGGGTGGGGAGTCTGCATTCAGTTTCCTGGAGGAGGGAACTTCTGCCTGAAAGATCATGTACTCAGAACACTGG
Organism: Talpa occidentalis; assembly: GCF_014898055.3. NCBI lineage: Eukaryota > Metazoa > Chordata > Mammalia > Eulipotyphla > Talpidae > Talpa > Talpa occidentalis. Next base: position 45,073,207 of record NW_023604972.1, read on the forward strand.
ACAAAGAAACTAGTTTTTTAAAAAAAAAAGAAAGAAGAAAGAAAAGAAATGCATTGCTTCAACTGAAAGGAATCCAAAGAATGATTTTTAAAAATTAATACATTTAGGATATAACCCTTTGACTGCAGAGAAAGGAAGTGACATTGAAGCAAAAGCCAGATCCACAAGTGAAATCTGAACTGCCCCACTTTCAGTATTCTGAAAACATAAACTTTCTTTATTTTGAACACAAATGGGAAAATAATAAATTAGACAATAAAATAGTTTGGAAATTACTATGCACAGTATAGGTTTCAGTTTTGTTAAAAGTTCTGGAAGGATATATACAAAAATGTTATTGGTGATTAATGTAATGAAATCAGGGTTTTTAAAAAAGATTTATTTACTTATCACATAGAAGAACTGGGGTATAGGCCAGGGGTGTGGAGGGTGAGAGGATTCACCAGAGACAGAGTGGCAAGCAGAATAGGCAGATTTACTCCCTGGTAAAGGGAGCAGTGGGCGAGATAGGAGTAGGACTGATAGTGCTGAGACTTAACTCCTAGGCCACCAGGAAGGCCTGAAATCAGGGTGTTTTTGTTTTCTTTTTCTGATTTCTTTTTTACAATAAACATTTATTATTTGTATAATATTAAATACTTTAAAATTTAAAATAATATAAAATGTATAAAGCCCAACCTTTCATTAGCTAACTAGTTCTGTGTGTATCTAAAGTTCAAAGATAATTGATATTCATAATGATAAGGTATGGTTTTTTGAGACACATAAATTACTTTGTTTTGTTTTAGTGTTGGGAATATTTAATTGTAGTTCAATTTTCTTAAACTGTTAATCATGTTAAGTACATGTGAGAAATTGCATTTAACTAGAATAATTTATTCTCAAAGCACTTGATTTCCCAAACTTACCAGATAATGGAAGTGTTTACTATGGCATTTTCCCACATCACAAAATACTACTTTACTCCTCATATAAACTTTCTATTTCCTTTTAAGAAGACCAACAGTTCTTTGCTTTGAAGTCTTTTTCTATCACAAGCCAGTATAGAGATGCAGCGGCTATATAAGGAATAAGGATTTTCTTTTCTCAACTCACAGAAGTGAATGAAGGCATAAGGAGTAGCAAACCCAAGAAAATATCACACAAAGACCTCCAAAATGTAATTTGAGTCAAATGTGTACCACAATAAAGAGAAAACATTAACTCTGGCAGAATATGAGCCATCCTATACCCACAATGCTGGAATGCCAGGTGCTGTTTGTCCACCTGTTCTACCACTCTGCTTTTCCAGGTGGCCTTGAAGCAGCTGTTAAAAACACCTGGACCCAAAAGATCACAAGAAAGTGTAAGGTGACAGACATAAAGACATAAGGTTATGATCAAGTAGCATTTAATATAATTTCTGCCTGCAGATGTTTGTTGTTGCACTGTATCTAGAGAATTCTTTTCTCAAAGAATCTTGTTGCAGGATTAAGGATTTTAATGGTTGCTGGATCAGCTGTCTCTTACAGATGCCTGACTTACTAAGAAACTGGGAGACATCTTACATAGATATAATAAATCTTGTGTAAGAATACAGATGCAGCGACCTCCCTGGAGGCACAAGGGGTTAAGATGCAGCACTATGAAGCAATCTGCAGCCGCTTCAGCAGAAGTTTGATCCCTGGCCAAGGAGGTGACCCATGTGGCGCAGCAGACCTTTCCTGTCTTGCCCGCTGCACAGTGTATTTCAGTCAATCCACCTGTTCTGTTCCCCACTCTCTCTGGTGAATCCTCTCACCCCCGCATCTCTGGCCTGCACCCCAGCTCTTGTATGCATAAATAAATCTTTAAAAAAAAAGAATAATGGGCCGCCCAGTGGTGCACCAGTTGAGCGCTGGGTTGAGAAGCTGCCCGCAGCCTCTGCAGCGCCAGTTGGATCTCCGGCTGCTCCCCGGCCACCGGAGGAGGGTCCCACATGGCGCGCAGAACTGTCCTGCCACCCGCTGCTCCCCTCAGCAGTGTACTTCAGTCCTTCTGCCTGCTCTGCTCCCCGCTCTGGCTCTGGTGAATTCTCTCACCCTCCCGCGCTTCTGACTATACCCAGTGCTTGTGTAAATAAATAAATAAATATATCTTTTTAAAAAAAAAAAAAAGAATAAAGATGCAACCTGTAGCAGCAAGAGGAAAGGCACAGTGCAGGATCTCTGATTCAAGCAGATGGGTAGAGGAGTCCTGGAGCCCTGGGTGGTTTTTTCAGGCTTTTATTGTGTTTACCAGGTAGATGACAGGCAGGGGTGCTGCCCGCGAGTCTTCTCTCTCTTCGGGCTCTCCAGCGTTCTCTCGTGGCCTTGTTAAGCCCTTAAAAGCCCCATCTTAGCCCAGGTGTACCCACTGACACATGCCCACACCCTACTCCAGGTGTCTGCCATCAGGCATGCATTTAATCTAATGGTGGGAGGGCAGAAAAGCCTGATACTTTACTTACCCTACAAACCACTTCAATTCTGCATTATCTATACACATATGGGGCGGGGAGGGGGGGATGGTAAAGGGACACATAATATGAGTAACACGGACAACTGAAATTTTCAAATAATAAAAAAATCTTAATAATGAGCCTCCCTGGTAGCCTAGGGGTCAAGTCTCAGCTCTATCACGACGTCAGCCTGAGTTTGAGGCCCAGCCAGGGAGCTAACCCACATGCCACAGCAGACCTCTCTCCTGCCTTGCCCACAGTTCCCCTCAGCAGTGTATTTCAGTGAATCCACCTATTCTGCTCCCCACTCTGTCTCTGGTGAATCCTCTCACACCTGCCCCAATAGACCTCTGGTCTACACCCCCCAATTTTTTTTTAATATTAAAAAAAAATCTTAACAAGTAGCAAGTATACTTGAGATTCAATCTCTCTCAGTTTCTGATACAATACTCCCATTGGCCCTGAACAAAGGTCATCTATACTGCTCCTAAAAGAAACGTAAAGACCCAAGATTTGAAACTACTTTGAGGAATTAGTTTTCCCAGGATTTTACGATAGGTATTAGGAATCTTGCCCAAGCAATCTGAGGTATTATTTGTGATTTTGCAATGCATAGAAAGATGACTCCCCAGTAAGTAGGTTAATTATAGATTATTATGAATCATTACTTAGGTTACCTGCCCCTTCAGAGTTAAAATCACCATTGTGAGGTTTTGCCGCAGCAAAATCAGCCCTCTGTTCTCCCTCACCCCCAAATTTATGCTACCCATTACTAATTATTTTAAAAGATTTATTTTATGCATACAAGAGCTGGGGTACAGACCAGAGATGCAAGGGGTGAGAGGATTCACCAGAGACAGAGTGGGGAGCAGAACAGGCAGATCTACTGAAATACACTGCTGAGGAGAGCAGCTGGTGAGTCAGGAGAGTTCTGCTGCGCCATGTGGGTCACCTCCCAGGCTAGGGATCAAACTAACTAGTGCTGCAGTGGCTGCAGATAGCTTCATTGTGCTGATTCTTAAACTCTTGCATCACCAGGGAGGCCCTACCCATTACTAGTTTGCAGCACAGTCCCTCCTGAAGATCTGAAGCCAATGTGATGTGATTTATATAATTTTTTCCTTTCTTTCCTTCTCTTTTCCTCACAAAATCAAGACTCACAGAAATTTTATATTTGGCACATAACCAGTCAGGGTTAAACCAGGTGGAAACTGAAGAGAAAACTAATTTCTAGGCAGGGGGGTATCATTTAGCCTTTTCTAGAAAGAAAGATCAATGTGAATCTCCTTGGACAATCAGCTCAGACAAAGCTATTGGCACTAGCTGAGTGAATGTTCATTTGTTCAGTTTTAAAAGTTTGTTTTCATTAGAAACCACAAATACTTTAATCTAGACACCCTTATGTGATTTGACAAACCTAAGTTCTCAAAGCACTCAGGAAATGTGACTATTCCTGGCCAGTTCCTCTCTTATCTTAGCCTTACCTTGGCTGACGCCGGCTGTTAGGCAATGAGACCCATAAAGAGATTGTGGCAAGTAACTGGTTTAACTATACTCATGGTTCTGAGGCACTTCCCTAATGGACACTAAAGTTAGTTCACCAGAAAGGATAGGCGCTAACAAAGAAAGTATTTGGAGCTATAACTATAACCTGGACTTTATTTTTTTTTTCAAAGATTTATTTATTTATTTATACAAGCACTGGGTACAGTCAGAAGCACAGGAGGGTGAGAGAATTCACCAGAGCCAGAGTGGAGAGTAGAACAGGCAGAGTGACGAAGTACACTGCTGAGGGGAGCAGCGGGCGGCAGGAGAGGTCTGCGCGCCATGTGGGACCCTCCTCCGGTGGCCGGGGAGCAGCCGGGGATCGAACTGGCGCCGCAGAGGCCGCGGGCAGCTTCGCAACCCAGCGCTCAACCGCTGCGCCACCGGGGAGGCCCTGAAGCTATAACTATAATAACAAAAACTTCAGTTCCTGTAAGATTAAAAAGTGTGATTTCAGAAAGAATGATTGCTCAAAAATATCTGTTAATAAGTGCCACATTTGGGAGTGTTTCCACACTTGTTAAAAAAAAGGAAGCAGAAATTATGGTGTGGGCTCCAACAGGTAATTTGAAAACTATCTTTTGTTTGTCTTATTTTCTTATTAATTGAGGCATCATTTTTGTACAGTAATGCCCTATTTTTTAACCCAATCTTACAAATAGAAGTCAAATTTGAGAACTAGGAATCAAAAATATTCTTTTCATACCAAAGAGAAATTGATCAATAAATCAATAAATTTTAGTTAATTTCAGTTGAGGATTTGCAAGAGTGCTATATCCTCCAAAGGACAGTGCCAAGGTAGAGCACAGGTTACTGTCTGTGGGCTCTTCAACTGCATGCACAGTTGTAAGACCACTCAGACTTAGGGAACAACAACTATGGGGTTTATTAAACCAACAGGGGAAACAAAGAGTTTCTAAGGCCACAGGTGCCTGGCTATCTCACCCCACATAGTATCTACAGTGTCCGAAAGTCCTAAACAAAAAGCTGCCTGTCCAAGATGGTGCTGTCCTATTTATGTGGGCCTAGAACTTGGGGCAGCTGGCAAGCACAGGACAGGGTCTAACTTACCACAACTGGAGGTTCTCACAGGTGGGGCTGCTGAAATGAAACCGCAGCAGCCCACATCCGCAGTCTGAAGGACAGGGTGGACATCACCGGATGCTGGACCAGGCAGCAATGGAGGCAGCAGTACTGGGAGGTGGTGCCGGACAATCAACAGCTCTCAAAAGGTGACCCAAACACAGAGTGCTGGCCACTGGTCAACAGTGCTGGGTAGCACTGGCCAGTAGTACCTGTCAGTGCCAGTCACTAGCGTTTTCACCCTGTAGGGTCAGGAAGGACCGCTGAGCAGGTTTTCTATGATCCAGCAGACCGGGTAAAGGAGGAATCAGAGTCCTCAGTGGTTTTGCAGGTTTTTATTGGGATTACCAGGTACATGGCAAGCAGGGGCGCTGGGGGGGCTGGTAGGCTGGCTGGCCTCCCAAACCCCAGCAGTTCTTCACTCTGGGCTCTCCAGCCTTCTGTTTCTCTGCTCTTGCTTCTCTCTCGGCTTCTCCTGGCGTCCCTGTGACGCTGCCCTTAAAAGCCCAGTCGAATCCCATCTACCTAGGCCCACACCCTACTCCAGGTGCCCGCCATCAGCCATGCATTCAGGACCGCAGGGTTCCGTCATCTATCCTAATGCAGGAGGGCAGAAAAGCTTCACACTTTTTACCTTACCCTAGATACCCCTTTGTAAGTTATTGGTCCAAATCAATGACAAACAGCCCTTTGAGACACCAGGCCCAGGACCTAGTGCTCACTCCTCTCAGGCGGTGTCAGGGGCAGGCCAGGAGAAGGCAGCGGCCCCCGGTCTAGGCAAAGCTCTCTGGTTCCTCTTCTTTCTTCAGAGATCAGCTGCTGGATGTTTCTTCTTTCTTTGGAGGCCAGGAACAAAATCCGTCTCGGGAAGAGTGTGTCAGTCTGACTCAGAGAGTCCAGTGAACCCCATGCTGGCTCCTGCTCTGCCTTATCTTTTTCAGGGTCTCCCACTACCAGGTCTGACTGGATTGTTTTCAATCCTATAAGCTGTTTGGACTGTAACACCGACCAGCAAATGTCTTATACCTGATGGGTCCATTCTACGATCCAGGTGCCAAATTCACGGGCCTCTCTACTGCCTACAGCTGAAGAAGGCACAGGGCTGAAGCTGAGCCTGTAGGGCCTCATGCTCCTCCTTCCAGCCCTGACCTAGGGCCTGCAGGCCCTGGGCTTCTGTGTTAGGGAAACCACTGCTGTCAACAATCACTGCTGCCTCTGCCAGTATCCAGAGCCCCAGTGAGGTGACTGATGGCAGGCAGTAAAATGACCCACCTGCTGCCACTAGAACTGCCCACAACAGTGCTCTGGGGCCTGGAGCCTGAACCCCCGAGATGGGGGAGTCTCTGACTTCAGATCCATTCTAACCAAGTTAACCTCTCTCTCTCTCTAAATGTATATATATAAACTTTTCTCCTCACCCCTTCAGAGCTCTCCCTGGGTTTCAGTTCCAGGCCACACCAGAGTCCCTAATTTGACTGATACTAGTTTATGTGACTTCAATTAGACCTAATTCCATTTAATCACAAATCATAATAGCTAATGATTACTAGGCATAAGAAATTATCAGGTTTTGTTTTGCTTTTCTTTGAAATGAGGAACATAAGTATCTTTTTATGTGGAAGCAAGAGGAAAATGTTTGACTTTATCAGTAAATCTTGCTCTTGCAACACCTTTTTAATGAACTGGAGGATTTCTTTATCTTGTGCATAGATAGAAATTTAAAGTAAATTGTAATATTTTGAATGGTGTTAAAAATAATAAGAGTTAACATCTATTGAGGATTTGCTATGTGCAGACATTTGCTAAAGACTTTGTGTTAATTCATTTAATCTTTTCAAAAAATTATCTTCAACAAGAGAAAACTGAGAAGTTGAAGGTTTGGTTCAAGCCATGACAGAGACCCAGACATCCCAGCTTCATTGCCTTGAGCTTAAATATTATGCTCTCCTGCCGTTTCAGATACATTTCAAGCATTTCTTTGTCGTCAGTAGTCATGGGTGCATACGCTAACACTGGTGCTAAACAGCCTATACAGAGATGGAATTTATACTCTTAAGACCAGTGCCATCTTGAAACTAGAACATCATCACAGAAATGAAATCATCTTTAATCACTGAACCAAGGCATTTTAGATTTGGAGAGAGAGAGAGAGAGAGAGAGAGAGAGAGAGAAAGGAAATGGAAATGTCCTTTTGGATCTTTCCTAATGCTTATTGACCAAATCAGCCCTCTAACTAAAATGTTCTTTCCTCATCTGGACATCCAGTCTTATCCAACTTACCCAGCTGATTGAGTTAACATTCCTAATACTTCCAATATGGAACTAGGACACTGTAGTGTGTGTGTGTTTGTGTGTGTGTATAAAATTCTGCCCTAGTTTGCAAGAGGGATCTTTATTTCACCTGAACCTGTACACAGCACTCTCTGTATTAAGCTGTCAATAGCTCTCCACTGCCTGAACCATTGGTCAGGGTTTTCCAGTGTACACAGGACTTTATTGTTGTAATATTTGCCTGTGAATATACTGAAAACCATTAAACAGAGCACTTTGAAGAGGTGAATTGTATATGTGAACTGTAGCTCAGTGACGTTGTCATTTAAAAAATGTACAGAGAAATGAAGGCATCTGAATGTCATGGCATTCTGTGCATAACATCCTGTCTGAAATGTTCAGCCATAAGCAATTTTACTAGAAGAAAGTAAGTTTATGGTATATACTTAGAAGATAATAATTCACTACTTCACAACTACAGATACCAAAAAAAGTGGTTGAGTTAAAAGTATCAAGTTTCTAATGTTTGCCTTTCTTATTAAATTACCATTTATTAAATTATTTTATTGTCTACTGATATTTGCTAGCAAGTAAGCATTAGCTACATCAAAGACAAAGAAAAACATTAAAAGGAAGCACATCCTATCTAATATTTTGATATTTCTGGTCTTCAAATTGAGACTTCAGGAAAACAACTATATTTGAAATAACACAAAGATGTTCTAGAGGAGCTTTGACAATTCCTAACTTTCTGGAAAATGCCTGTGTCTCTTGACATATTATAAAAGACTTTTTCCAATCTGGTCTTAAGCTATCTTTCATCTTCATCTCTTCCTACACCACCTGATTGCTACCACACAGAGGTAGTTGTCTTTTCCCTAAGCACACCCTATAGCTTTGTTCAGCCTTCCTTCTGGAATATTCTTTTCTGTTTTCACCATTTGACTCTTCAAAGACCATCTAACTTCTATTTTACCTTCCTGACTTCTCCAATCCAGTAAAGTCCCATGAGAACAGGAACATGTATATCTTACTAAACATTGTATTTCCCTCATAAACATAAAGCCTTATAGGAAATGCCCCATAAATATCCTCTTCTCTATCCTCTCAAAATCTCAATGCAGGGCCTCCCTGGTGGCTCAGCAGTTGAGCTCTGGGTTGGAAGCTGCCCGCAGCCTCTGCTGCTCCCTGGCCACCAGAGGAGGGTCCCACATGGCGCACAGACCTCTCCTGCTGCCCGCTGCTCCCCTCAGCAGTGTACTTCGGTCTTTCTGCCTGCTCTGCTCCCTGCTCTGACTCTAGTGAATTCTCTCACCCTCCCGGGCTTCTGACTGTACCCACTGCTTGTATGTATAAATAAATAAATAAATCTTTAAAAAAAAAGTCTCAATGCACATGTCTATCTACTTACCTTACTGTGCTGGAATTATTTTTCAGTAACCCACCTTCACACTCTCCTTCCCTTGTAGAGTAGTTCTTGAAGGCAAGATTATGACTTTATCACATAGTGGATGTTCCAGGAATCGCTGTACAATTTAGAAGAATTGAAAACACATTCTCTAAACTTCTGACATTCAAAATCTTAAGGAAAAATGAAACAATTTACTAAAATACTGTGTGACAAAAGCTAAAAGTGGGGTGTGTATACAGTATTATGAGAATTCTGATGAAGGTGTTTACCCTGGAACATTTGAGCTGGCTCTTGAAAAATAAAATTAAGTTCACCATGAAAAGAACAAGAGGGATTCAAGGTTGAAGGAAATCAGCAACAAGACAAACAGAGGAGCGGGGGTGACTATTAGCTCCCACAGTGGGTAGGTGTGGCTTCCATGTAGTGTCCATGGGAGCAAGTGGTTGTGAGAAAACTGGAAAAATGTTCCAGGCCTGGCACACCTCTTCATCTGGACTTTCCAACATGAGCAAGAGGTTGACTGTGTCTTACTTGCAACATCCTCTTCTCCCCTGCATCCTCCCAACATACATGTTGACCATGTAAGAGAGTTGTTCAGAGTTGTACGTATGACATGTGAAGAAAGGTCCTCATGAGAACCAACTTGAGACTCTGATCTGTGTTCTTAGGTCAACACTAGTACTATGCAAATTACATACTGAAGCCGAAGTCAAGAATGTGGTAGAACCAACAAAGCTGGTTTCTTTGGAAAGTCAGCATCATTGACTTAAAGATTCCTGGCTTTCATAAAGTTCTCTCTGGTTGTCCCGGTCCAAAGAAATGTCTCCTCTGAAATCCTCTGTAACATTAGGGTTGTTTTGTCCTCATTCCTTGTATCACCCTTTTTTTCTTTCCCTCTCTTTCAAAGCCTATATCTAATATAATGCAGCTTTAAAAGACAGCTGTGGAGCGAGGTAGGGTATAAATCAATCACCAAAAAACTTGTTGGATTTTAAGTTTTAAGAGGGGAGGATGCAATAGTAAATTCCCAGTCACCTCTATAAATCCCACAGCACTCAGCAAAACACATGTGTTGAATAAATTTATGTACTGATGGTAATATGGTAAAGTAAGAATACTCTTTTGGCTTTCAAAAGAAGTTGAAATAATGATGTAAAAAATAAATTAAAAAAAGAAGTTGATATTTTATGATTTTTTTTCTTGAAAATCACCTCTTCAGGAGAGCATTCACATAGATGTTTATCTTTTATTCTTTTAAATTTTCATCTCTTCTAAACATGCCCCCACTAAGTGTGGTTGCTGCTCATTATCTTAACTTGATTTGCCAAAGTTTTATCCCTTCTATAGGTCTTTTTGGAAAAACAATCCTTAGATCTATTTATTATGCCTACTTTTTTTGTTTTCTAATAGAACAATGATATATTTATTTCAGCAAAATGATAAAGTGAAACTACAAATAAACAAAAATATTAGACACTCATGGTGACACAATTTTGTATTAAAAATAATAGCACAATAAATTATAAAGATGTGTTGGTATTTTAATGGAAAGGGAATAACAAAAATACTTTTAAAATACAACATCATTGCCACAGCACATGGAAACATTTCCATAGAAAAATGAACAAATCTTCACATGGACATTGAATCTTTTAGGCTACTTTCAATTTATATTCTGAAATCTTGATGTTCTATAGATATTTATAGACTAGCCATTCTTTTTTTTCCATGGACCCACAAAGATTAGTCCCACCACAAGCAATTATAAGGAACACTTCCTGTAGATAAACAGCACTTTAAGACTAATATTTAATCTTAATTGGCAACAAGTTTAGTGCAAATAAAATTATATTTAGCAGCTTAGAAAATTCCTGGTGGGGAGGCATTGACCTCTTAACCCTTATTACTTCCCCAGAGTCAAATCACTTCTCTATTTTTAAGAGTATGAATCTTGGTCATACACTTATTGAAAACTGCTGTTTAATACGCAGGGTGTTTCCATGAAAGATGGACTCAGACATCGTACAAATGAGCCACACAGTTTTTACATTTGGAAGATTCCCCTTAGGTTGACTTAAAAAATAAGCAGGACCTGAATTTTAGTCATCTTACCCAACTGTTTTTCTGAGAGTAGAAGGGACTAAAATAGGGTACTGATCATTTTACGAATTAGCCACCATTGGTTTGCATTCAAAGAAGCCCTGAGGACAGGGCTGGGGAATCTCTTAAATCAAATTCTACTCTCCAGTTATAATCTGATTTCACTGATTTGAATGCCAAAGGGGGAAAAAAAAAAGAAAGAACAGCAGCCATCTGACTTTAAACCTGGTGCTTTCCACTCTTAGCCAAGATTCACTCTCCAAATGAATAGAAGCCAAAGAGCTACCAGCCAGCAAGGATTTTGTCTGAGCTTCATCAATTCCTAGAATTGCCTCTCTTTTTATTAGACATCTGTTCCCTCTTCTAGCCAAGACTGCTTCAAGAAACAATGTGGTTTACTGTGCCCAGACCCATGGTGGCAAGGAAAAAGGAAGAACACCTCCTGGGTTTTAAGCACCCAATTTTACCCTTGTCTTGAGCCATCAGCAAGCTTAGATGACTCCGGAGGTCCAGGATGCACTGATATAAAATCCAGGGAGGTAAATACCCAGTAGACCATCTCACTTGAGCTTTAACAACTGCTTGACGATTTTTCTGTTCCCCATGAATTCCCTCACCAAAGAGTTCAAAGATACAGTGGTGGCTGCATGTTGGACAGAGAAACCCAACTCAGTCACTATACTCTTCTCTTTCCCGTGGAATGGGGTATTTGTCATACTGGTTGGCCAATTTCCATTTGTTCTGCTGATTTTTGAGGAGCGCAGCCAAAGAAGTCTTTCGAGTCACATTTCTAGGTATATCCCGGCTCTTTGCCTTCCTGGTGGGGGAAGAACTTTGGACTAAGGGATAAACCGGGAAAATGGGCTTACCCAGAGGGGCTCCCAGTAGCTGCCATATTTCCCCAGAGGTTTTACTGGTCAGGTACTGCCATGGCTTCTTCCCACTGTGGTCCCGGACATTCACCCGAGAAGCCAACCTTTGTACTAGCAATTTCATGACCCCCTGGTGGCCGTGAATGGCTGCAAGATGCAGAGGGGTATATCCACAACTGGACTTCACATTTACATCAAGAGCAATCCCTGCTTTCTGTGCCCCTGAGACAAATTTCTGAAGGGCCTTGAGGTCACCATGTTTGGCTATCCAGTGCAAAGCAGTAAACCCAGTCAAGAAGTCTTTGTGCAAAGCCAGCTGAGGGTCCTGCCAGAACAAAGCCAAGGCCTGAATCCAAGAGCCACTGGCAAGCTTCACAATCCACTCATGCTCCCTGACATCTAAGGGAACCAGGGATGACTTGTGCTCAGAAACCCTGTGGGGGACCAAGGCTGACGATTCCTCCCCAACCCGAGGCCATGAGTTGTGTGGGTGACCCCCACCAGCAACAGCAGACTTCATGTCCGAAGTTTTTGGTGTCAAAGGAGCATCCACCCTAGGGCTGGACACTGCTGCTGCCTTGGAGAGCTTCCTGAACCGTAGTGGGCGCCGACTCCTTTTCAAGTCCTCCTCAAGGTGCTCCTCATCGGAGGAGGACAATTTGGCTCTCCCTGCCTGAAAGCTCCTCCTGAGAGATCTCCTTAACTTGGGGCCTGGCGAGGGCAGAGGCTCCTGGGGATGGTCTGCAAGGCCATTACCTCCTGTTAGGACCTGCTGAGAGGTGTGGCCTTCACGTCTGTTGCTGACGTTCTGCTGTGGGCTCTTGCAGGAACTGCCCTCCTTTGGAGCAAGGCCCCCATCTGGATTCCTCAGCTTTCTCCAATCTGGGGTTCCCAGGGCAACCTGCAGCCCTTCTTCAGAAGCCCCCGGGGACTCGTCAGGCCCACTGCTGCTCTCCTCGCTGCTGTGGCTCTCCTGGTCCACAAAGTCATCCAAATCTTGGAGGGCCAGCTGAGAGCGAATGCTACGAAAGACTGTCACTGGAGAGTTCCCGGGCAAGGAGTCAGGAGTAAGGGGAAAGAGGGAGTGCGAAGGAAGCGTGGAGTCCTGCAGCGCTGGGTTCGGTTCGGAGATGCAAAAGCCCAACTCAGAGGGCAGCCGGGGAAAGTCATTTGGCAGCACTGACCATACTCGGCTGGGACCCCGTTCTCGGGCTTCGGATATCTGGGGGTGTCTGGCCACCCATTCTCGTGTGCGCTGCTGCTGCTGCTGCAGGGTCGAGTAAGGCTGAGAGCCCGGAGTCAGCATTTCCAACAGTTCTCCTGGGGAAGCGGGGCAGGACGCGAGAGCAGGAGGGGAAGCTCGACTCCCAGCAGCTTCGACCGTTGTAGGGGGCGAGCGGGACTCTGAGGGCACCCGCGCGGGCTCAGCGGGTGCCTGTTCCCGCTGCTGCCTGGGGGTCCCTCGTTTCTCCTGGGCCGGCGGACCCCGCGCTCGCTTCTTCCCGGCAGTGGCGGGGTCAGGGACTGCGCGGAGCAGCGGCGCGCCCGGAGGTGCCCCCTGGCCGTTCTGGAGGCATTCCCAGCAGGGGCGGCCCTGCGTCTCCTCCGCCGCGCACCTCGCTCCGGTCTGGGCAACCGCTCGCGCAGCCTCGGGCTCCGGCGCCCTGTAGCCAGCGCTGCCCCGGCGCTCGCCGCCTCTCCGGGCCGCCTCCCGGGCGCCGCCGGCCGGGAGTCCATTGCAACCTGCGCCGGCGACTGCAGCTGCGGCACCTGCTGGCTCCTCCTCTGGCTCCTTTTCGCGTCGCCGCCGCCGGTGCTGCGGCGGCCGCTCCCCACTGCGCGCGCCTCGCGGGGAACCCGGCGCAGCTCCCCCTGCAGGGGCGGCGGCCGCGGGCGGGTCGCGGGGTCGTTGCAGCCCCTCCTCCCCCAAAAGGTCCCTGAACCTCCTCTTCAGCACCACGTACCTGGTGCCGTCGGGGTCCTGGCGCACTGCGGCGACTGAGTTGACGAAGCCCTTGAAAAGCTCGCGGCGGCGCTGGTGCTCGCCGGGGGACGTGTTGGGGTCTCGGAGAAAGCTCTTGAAGTGGCTCAGCAAGGCGGCGTTGGCCACTCGGCCCCCGGCCTGGCACAGAAAGTCCAGCAGTGCCTCCTGGCTCAACTCCCGGGCCATCGCTGCCTCGTCGTCTCCTGGCTCGCTGGGGTTTGCGCTTCGTCCTCCCGACCCTGTCCGCCGCCAGCAGAAACCCTGGCCCGGCCGGTGGCACCTGCGCCCGGGGCGGTGTCACTCGCCTCCATCAGCCGCGGAGGCCGGAGCTCCTCGGCGCCTCCCAGCGCGCCAAGAGGGCCGCGGGTCCCCGGGGTGAAGGTCCCCGGGAAAAGCCCCCGCGCGCAGCTTGGGTGGGAGAGGGCGGCTCCCGGGCCGCCCCTGTGCGACGCTAGCCTCTCGCTGCGAGTCCTGGCGGCGAAAGTTCCCGGGATAGGTCGGAGTCGGTTTCACCTGCGCCCTGGCGACGCCTCCTCCCCGGCTCGGGGGGAAGGGCCCGACCCGCCTTCTCCTGTCCCTCCGCCCTCTGATGGCTTCCCCCACCCCTGCCACCCATCCCAGATGAGTCAGGCTGGCCCCAGCCAGAGAGCGGCCCTAGGGGAGGTCGGAAGCTGGCCGCCGCCGGGAGCAGGCGGAGCCCGCGGCGAGCCGCCCTGCAGGACGCACGGCCGCTCCGGCCCGGGAAAAGCAGGCAGGTAGGCGCGGGCTGCTGCTTTGGGGCTCCGCCACACGGGAAACGAAAGTAGTGGGTCTGTTCCTGCCCTCTCCTCGCGCTGCCGAACTTATGACTAAAATCAATGGCTGGGGAAGAAGGTGCAAATTAACCGGCACTCTGCGGTCTCTCCAAAGGTGCCTTTATTGCCGCTGTGGGGTAATAATTTCAGATTCCCGGAGGCAGTATCGGGGACGGGGAAACTCACTTTCCATCCAAAACAAGCTTCGCCTGATCTGGAGATGCTGTGCTGCAGCTCCTCGGGGCCCCTGGGCGAAGGGTCCAAATACACCTATGTCTGTGCTGAAAAGCGCAATCATCCCGATGGCTACAGGTTAGTTCTTTTTCCTTCATAACTGGCTCATGTTAAGATGCAGGGGAAATCACTGTTTGATCATTGATTGCCTCAGCGGCTCCAATGAAGAAGAATTATGTCCTGCCATTTGATGCCTAGTGTTGCTTTGATGTAATTTAATCTAAAATTTGTGAGAAGATTTGTACAGTTCTGGGGTGTGTGTGTGTGTGTGTGTGTGTGTGTGTGTTGGCGTCCGAGGTGAAATCGTCTTTTTTCTCCGAATATGAAATTTCCTCAACACCTTCAAAGCGTTAAGCTTATTACAGGCTCACCTGGTTTGATGGCACTGCTCCTAACACTGGGGTGGCCCCTCGACTCTATATCTCCCTTGAGGGAACGAACTTCTAATTCCCGGTCCCTTTGTAGACCTGAACTGCCTTTTTCATTGGTCTCTTCAAGACATGGAATTACAGCACTTTTCCAAACAGCTGCTTTCCGTCTCATTTTATCTGTCTACATGTTGACACTGCCTTATTATAATAATCCCTGTGTTTGAGATTCCATTTCTCTTTTTTCTTTGTAAAGCATATTTCTTTGTAAAAAAAAAAATACACGTCATGCTTTTTTACATCAATATGACCATAATGAAATAGTAACAAAATAAAAAATTAACTCTTCTAGTCACTGTCTTATTAATTTTTGTAAAATACTCACATAAGCAAGTCTTCTACTTTAAAAGTTTTCCCACAATATCTTTTTTAAAATAAATACACTTGACATATAACAGCATGACATCCTGTTTCTTTATGGGTCCAGTTTACATGCTTAAGATCACGTCATTGTTTTATCTATTTACTTATCAGACTCAATACCCAACCCATTCTTTTCCTTTGCTTTGTCTTCCCATTTCTTTCAGTTATGACGTCCTTGTTTACCCTCAGCCCCAATTGTGATAGCAAATAGGGAATCCTCTGTCTTCTGTTTCTATTACCAAGTCTCCATTTTTCTCCTACTTTGTCATTTGACACTCTTTTTCTCTAAACTCTCCTCATCTTTCCATATTTTCTTCTTTTGCTCTACTACTTTTGATGGTTTCATGAGTCCCTGACCTTTTTGGCAAGGCCAGGCATTAAAAGTATGTTGCCCCCACAATTGACAACGTGTTTTAGCCTGAACCAATCACAGTGCCTGCCACATTGGCCACACTAGCTGAGCTTTGAGTCCCCTGATAGCTCCCGGGTACTTTTCCAGGAGTGAATTGGACACCTTGGCTTTATTATCTAGGTCAGAAAGAACTGGAAACACTTCTGTCCATTTTGGGCATTTATAAAATCCAAACCTGTAGTAGGTTATGGGGGAGGGGAAATAATGGTTTTTCACTAAGGTGAAGCATTAACTCCAAACTTTAGGATAGTTATTAAAATAAAGGTTTTGTGTTACACTTCGGCTTATTTTTAGGTTTTTTCCTAGTGTTACGTATTGGTGGAACTTAGAAGAGTGTCCATACCTGGGACAGGTGGGAGCCCAAATGGAAAACACAGGTGGGCATTTTAGAGTGGCAAGGGGGGAGGTGGAACACTTCATGGTACTTTTCAAATTTTCTGGCATAAAATAGAGGGCAGTGTCAAGCAGGGTGACCATATAGACAGAGATTTGAACTTCATGTACTAAAAGGACAAGGCTGAAAGGAAGTGTTCTCTAGGGCACGCTGTTGAAATCAGATTATCTCTAGGTGAAGGTGGAATCAATAGGTCTGAAGAGTAGAAAACCAGGCAAGAAAAGAAAAATCCAAATCCTTTTGAGTTTGGGGGACCCAGGTAGTTGAGCTTCTAGATTGTCTCCTTTTTGTCTCTCTTGTCTCAGGTTAAGGGGATGGTTAGTTAGAATGTTCCTCATCTTATCTCAGAGAGCATTTTAAAAAATACTTACTTACTTTTTTAAATGAAGTACCATTGTCTTACGTCCCTGTTAATATTTTGATGGTATAGGATTTCTCCCCTCAGGCATAGCTCTCCCACCTCCAAAGCACCCACAGTCTCCACCATAATCCATTGTGCTCACCCCTTCCTGCCCCTCCCCCTCTCAGGGAGCATTTTTATGTCTTCCGAATGTACAGATGAGTATTTCCAAAGCACGTTTATGGAGTACCTATGCAACTTGTACTACCTTAAATGGGAGTAAAGAAAAAACAGGCTCAAGAATTTATGGGGAAGAACAAACAAGAGAAATTGTAGGAACCTGTGTGTGAAGAGATTTGACAAGGACTTGTACCAGCTGCTGGAGAAGCTGAAGACTGAAAAAAGAAGAACCCAGGTTTAGCTTGGGGGGGTCAGGGCAATTTTCCAATGAGAGGCAATTTTGAATAGCAGAGGTAAGGAAGAACCTCCAAGGTAGCAGAAACATTGGTGCAAAAGCACAAATATCTGGCTCAGAGTAGTGCATTTGGGGAACTGACTGTAAAAGTCTACTTGGCTTTAAGGAAGAGTATGTGTAAAGATATGTATGGATGTGCCAGAAATGAGACTGTGAGAGTCAGAGGAGGTCAGAAGATGAAGTACCTGGGGGAGGAAACAGGGAGAGGATCCTTTGAAGAAATTTGTGAGGGTAGTGATCTGACCAGGTTGGTCTTTAG
Organism: Talpa occidentalis; assembly: GCF_014898055.3. NCBI lineage: Eukaryota > Metazoa > Chordata > Mammalia > Eulipotyphla > Talpidae > Talpa > Talpa occidentalis. The sequence continues at coordinate 45,090,630 of NW_023604972.1, forward strand.
AAAGATTATCCTGGAGTTAAGTGCTGGTTTGGAAGTATGAACCATATTAATGAGTAAAAATCACACATTTCAGAACAAGAGTGTATTTAACCAAATCTAACACATCATTGATTGTATGATACAGTTGGTTTCAGAGATGTTAAATTGTGTGTGTGGGGGGAGGAGTACTTGTTAAAGAAAAAGAAATACAGTATGTTTAATAAGATCCTGTTTTCAGGGAAAAAAAGGTGAGTTTGTAGTCCAGAGTAAGATTTAAAGTCAGAGTGACTTTAAATTTTTCTTTATAGCATTGTAGTGGCAGGAAGGCCACTGGACAGGTTCTGTATGATCCGAGCAGACAGGGTAAGGAGAGTCCTGGAGCCCTCAGTGGCTTTTCAAGCTTTTATTGGGGTTTACCAGGTACATGGCAGGCGGGGCGGGGGGGGGGGGGGCTGGGAGGCTGGGAAGCCTCCCGGTGCTCTCTTGTGGCATCTGCTTCTCGGCTCCTTTCTACTGTTCCCTTCTTTTCACTCTACTTTGTTCTGCTTCTCTGCTGGCATCCCCGTGATGCTGCCCTTATAAGCTCAGTCTCAGCCCAGGTGTACCCACCTACACATGCCCACTCCCTACTCCAGGTGCCTGTCATCAGGCATGCATTCAGGACCGCAGGGATCAATCATCAATCCTAATGGCAGGAGGGCAGAAAAGCCTGATACCTTTTATTTACTCTACAAGCATTATAAATTATTTGGCTATTTTATAAAGAGGATTTACTACATTTTAGTTTGAAAAAGATACTAAAGGGGGAAAGCATGAATAACTAACAATGGCAAAGAAAAAAAATACCAAGTTTGAGGCTGGAGTTGGAAGTGAAAATGCCAGCAGGGAGAACAGTCCAGGAGTTATCGAGATGATGCAGAAAAGGGACACAAAAGATTTGAGTTCAGCAGTATCACAGAAAAAGAGATGAACAGATGGATTGAAGAGATGTATGTGAGCAATTTCAACAGGATTTTAAGCCAGAGGAATCTAGGGGATGACAAACAATCTTGTCTTATTCACATGTGTAGAGTGAGTTCCTGGGTGGATGGTGTTACCATCTACATGGATAGAAAATATAGAAGAAAAAGTCAGTTTTGGAAAAGGGAAAGATGATAAATTCAGTCTGGGGCATATTAAGTTTGAGGTGCCTATATCTCATAAAAACAGGGTTATCTCAAAGGCAGTTTGCAATATAGGTTTGAGACTCCAAGAATGTATGGCATTAGCATATATAAATGTTTATTGAAACCACAGGTAAAGATAAAATTGCTTAGATAGAGATAGAGACAGTGGAAAGGAAAATGGAGGGTGAATGCATGTCTATCAAAGAGAAAGAGGAAAAAAACTGGTTTGGGAGTCAGAAACACCAGGTAGATTGGGGGAGGGGTACAGGAGTGGGGGAAGAGGAATCCCACACTGTTGGTATGGTAGCATCAAAGCAGAAGAACAGCTTTCTAGAGGGAATGCCAAGTTAGATAAGAAGTGAAATATAACCATAGCCTGTTAGGTCACTGGGGCCTGGTCTGGAGCAGTTTCAAAAGAATGGTGAGGACAGAAGTCAGATTACAGAGGGGTGAGTTGGTTTAGAGGGAGTGAGAAAAACTTTGGCTATGAAAAGGAGACAAGAGAACTCTAGGTAAAGAGAAGATCGGATCATGTAACCTAAAGATATTGAGGGGGCAGTTGTGAGAAGAGATGAAGTCATGTCTATCACTAAGGGAAAGAAGTCAGGAAAGAATAAGCTGAAGACTTAGAGGAGAGAGTAAATAATTGATGAAACAGGACTTGGGGGTGGAGCTAGAGTCCAGAGTTCAGGCGGAGAGATCCCCTGGGACAGGACAGAGTAGAACTTTTGTGGTGATTGCATTAACTAGAAGATTCAAGAAATTGAGAGAAAAATATTTGAGGAAATCTTGGTGGGATTGAAAAGCAGGTATAATTGAAATAAATGAATTTGAGTGCTAGATTAGGATGTTGTGAGCAAAACAACAAATATTCTTAAATCTGGAGCTTAAGGATTTCAAAGTAAATTAGTTTGGAGGGCATGACAAGATTTATAGAGTGTGAATGACTATGTGCATGAAATCTAGTAGAAGTGAGATGTTTGGGGGTGATGACATGGAGCTGTGAGAAGGGATGTTGAAAGAGTCTTACACAGGATACTGAAGTCATTTAGGATGGAGAAGATACCAAGAGTCATCTACAGAAGTCCTGAGCATTATAACATGAATAACACAGGTGGTATTTTGCCAGAAGTATTTGCTTTGTCCCTTGTCAACAGATACACCCAGCAAACATTGTAATAGAGTGACTTACACATGGGTGTCACATTTCAGACCACTCTCCTTTATCTGATCTTCAGGACAAATGTGGGAAGTGTGTAGAACAGGGATGATTACCTTGTAGAAAATAGCTCTCTTTGCTATTAACACGTGTGTATTTCCTATAGGATATATCCTGATGTGCTTTTTCCTTGCCCCTGGTGCAGATTTCTGTGCATATAGATTGGCATCTCTAGCCAAAAAAGTGGAACTGCTCAATGTCAATCATCTAGGTAGGTAGATGGATTCTCAAGTGAAACCACTGCTAAGATGCTAAGAAAGGCAGGTGAGAAAACAGGGAACTTGCCCACCCCCCCATAACCCCCCACATCCCTTCATGTTTGGATTTTCAAAAGTCTGGGTACTGCCCAGGGCACTCTGGCATCTTAGCAGGGAGGTGTTTTCATGCTGGACTGCAAGCTGACCTTGAGGGCTCTAGTTTACAAGTCATATAATCTAATGATAGAGGGCTCTCTGTTTTCATTTCCCTCCTCCTGTCCTGAGCCTTTGTTCTTTATTTATTTGTCAGTATTTATTGAGGGCCTACCATCTGGATGCTGATAAATGAAACAGACAAAATCTTTGCTTTCAAAAAACTTACATTCCAATGGGGAAGAGACAGACAGTAAACGTGAAAATAAACAAGGAGGTATCACTGGTGATAAGTGATCAAAAGCAAAAGCAGACCATTATGATAGAGACTGACTAGAGAGCTGCTCAGCAAGAATGGACAGAGAAGGCCCCCCCAGAAGACCGTAGGAAGCAGAAATCTCAGGGATAAGGAGGAGCCAGCCTTGCGAAAATGGAAGAGAGGGAAGCAGGATGGGAAAAGCATTCCAGAGAGAGTGACTAGTTCATATTACCTGGGTTTGGTGTGTCTGAGGAACAGAAAGAATATCAAGGGCTAAGCTGGAGTATAGTAAGAGGTGGAAATGTGTAGTGAGAGGACATCAAACAGTGAACAGGAGCTAAATTTTTAAGGTTTAATGGGACTGGATTTTAGCCAAATTGATGAGAAGCCATTGGAGGGCTATACTCAACAGAGTAGCATGTGATTTATGCATTAAACAGCTGCTGTGTAAAGAATAAATTATAAAGGATGCTGACAGAGAAGCAGAATATCCAATTGGGAGATTACTGTAGAGGGCCAGGCAAGAGATGGTGGTCACTTGGAATGGCAAGCGATTAGATGTAGAGAAGGATTGAGATTTGGGAAGCATTCTGGAGCCAGAGCCTAGAGAGTTGCTGGTGGACTGGATATAAATTTGTCATTGAGAAAATTACCGTAAGACCTGGTATGTAAATGGGAAATATAGCACTCCCTTTTGGAGAGGTGAAGTTTGAGATGATCATCAGATATCCACGTACTGATCTAGAGGAAGTGATTGGAGATACCAGTCTAGAGCTCAGAGATGATCATCAGATATCCATGTACTGATCTAGAGGAAGCGATTGGAGATACCAGTCTGGAGCACAGAACTGGAGATAAAAATTTGAGAATCTTGGGCATTAAGATGTTATTTTAAAGCTATGGTATTAGATGAGTTCATCTATGAAAGGAATCTCAAAAAAGAAGAAAAGAGGGGCCTCCCTAGTGGTGCAAGGGGTTAAGACGCAACCTATGAAGCTAACCACAGTCACCATAGCACGAGTTCGATCCCCAGCCATCCAGGGAGCAACCCACATGGCATAGCAGACCTCTCCTGACTTGCCCACTGCTCCCCTCAGCAGTGTATTTCAGTCAACCTGCCTGTTCTGTTCCCCACTCTGTCTCTGGTGGATCCTCTCACTGCCTGCACCTCTGGCCTGTATCCCTGTTCTTGTATGCATAAATAAATAAATCTTTAAAAAAAGAAGAAGAAAAGGATTCCATGACCAATTGGTCCAACCATAGGTAGCATTTTGCTTAAATTTTATAACCTGTCTCAGCCATTCCATGGCAGTGAGGGGAACTACAAAATCCATATTTTGCCTCCCAAAGGCCAGTATCTGGATATAGCCACAGCAATTAGTATGAGAGACAGCTCGAGAATAATGTTAATTTCAGGGTTAATGTCCAACTACTCCACCTTAAGTGGAAAGTCTCCCTCCATCATCAACTTCAAGAAGCCCTGGGGTTACATCTGTTAAAGCAGTCAGCAGATTTACCATGTATATCCAGGAGTTTACAGCTGGGAAAACCAAGTTTCAGAGTATAGTGTCTTGTAGAACTTATGCTTGAATCAATTTGACCTCATACATAGCATTTTGTGCCAGAGTCTTAGCTTTTCCTCACCTCTTTGGAGTATTTCACCCAGGTGACCCTTTCTCTGTTTGAAATTTCTCTCTTGGCTTCTACAATCATTACTCTTCTCTGGTTCTTCTTCAAGTCTCCCTTTCTAGCTCTTCTTTCTATTTCTTTTTTTCCACATTCTCTACTCATTTTCTGGGTTCTGCCTGAGCAACTTAATTTTCCTAGATTCAATTACCACTTGTATTCTTTTTTTTCCCAAAGATTTTATTTTATTTATACAAGAGCTGGGGGTACAGGGCAGAGGTGCAGGAGGGTGAGAGGATTCACCAGAGACAGAGTGGGGAGCAGAACAGGCAGACAAACTGAAAGCACTGCTGAGGGGAGCAGTGGGCAAGACAGGTCTGTCGCGCCATGTGGATATCTCCCTGGCCTACCGGGACTCAACTGGTGCTGCAGAGGCTGTGGACAGCCCACAGCGCTGTGCTCAACCCTCTGTGCCACCGGGGAGGCCCCACTTGTATTCTTGACTCCCAACTCTACATGTGCAATCCACCTCGTAAAAGCAGACTTTCAAGCAATTAGTCTAGTGTACACTCTGCCACCATCTCCATAAATTTGGCCAATTTACAAACTCTCTGGCCCTTCATTTGTACAATGAAGGAATTAGACTACATGATTCTGATGTCCCTTCAAGTTAACATCCTGATTTTAAACTTTATCCTACTTCTAACAATCAATTTATTAACAATAATGACATTATTGCACACTATGTGCCAGACACCGAGCCAAGTAATTTATTTTAATTCCCCTAACAAATTCCCATGAGGTAGGAGTTATTATCTGTATCTTATAGTTAAGAAAATCAAGATCTAGTAATGTAATTTCCTATTATTTTACAACCAGTAAGTGGCAGAGCTAGGATTCGAACCCAGACAGTTTTTAGTCTGGAGTCAGCATCTTTAATCCCTGCCCTGTACTTCAAATACCTTCCTTGTCTGTTCTGCTTTGAAACCTTATCCCCTTTTCAGTTCTTCTACCTCTGTGCCTTAACTCTTCTGTTACCCCTTTTCCTTATATCTTTATCCTTTATCTTTTTCCTCTCTTCATTCCTATGGCTATTTTCTTTCCTAAAACCAAACATAATGAGGGCCTCCCCAGTGGCACAGCGGTTGAGCGTTGGGTGGCAAAGCTGCCCTCAGCACCGGTTCGATCCTGGCCCCTGGACGAGGGTCCCACATGGCGCGCAGACCTCTCCTGCCACCCGCTGCTCCCCTCAGCAGTGTACTTAATCAGTCTGCCTGCTCTGCTCCCCGCTCTGGCTCTGGTGAATTCTCTCACCCTCCCACGCTTCTTACTGTACCCAGTGCTTGTATAAATAAATAAATAAATCTTTAAAAAAAAAAAAAAACACATAATGAAAACAAAACCAAAAAAAGGGCCTCCCCGGAGGCGCAGCAGTTGAGCGCTGGGTGGCGAAGCTGCCCACAGCCTCTGCAGTGCTGATTCGATCCCCGGCTGCTCCCCGGCCACTGCAGGAGGGTCCCGCATAGCACGTAGACCTCTCCTGCCGCCCGCTGCTCCCCTCAGCAGTGTACTTTGGTCCTTCTGCCTGCTCTGCTCCCCGCTCTGGCTCTGGTGAATTCTCTCCCACGCTTCTGACTGTACCCAGTGCTTGCATAAATAAATAAACAATAAATCTGTTTAAAAAATTTTAAAAAAAAGCACCTGGCTTTGAACTCCTTTATCTCTGCCTTCGCTCATCCTCATCATTCCTGATATGTCATCTCCTGACCATCTTGGCTAAATCAACTTCTCACCTCCAGCTACCTCCAAGCACTTCTATTTGGGACAAGTTAAGTATGAGATGCCTATCAGGTATTTAAGTATAGAAGGCAAGTGGACAATGGGATATATAATGCTGAAGCTTAACTTTCACAGCCTCTAATAATAAATTATTAAAAATAACTGTTTTATGTGTGTGTCCCCCACAACCAGAACACAGGCTCCAGCAGGGCCAGTACAGCATCCTCGTCACCACTAATGAAATGTTAGTTATGGGGAGGACTCAGAAAAACAAGGCATATTAGTTTCCTGAGGTTGCTACAATGCATTTTCATAAACAGGGTGGGTTTCAAATAACAGAAATCAGAAACTTACTCTCTCAGTTCTGGAGACTAGACACTGGACATTAAGGAGTTGGCAGAGCCGTGTTCCCTCTGGAGACTCTAGGAGAGATTCTTCTTTTCCTCCTCCAGCTCCTGTTCTCTGCATTCTTGTGCACCTCTCTTCTCTTACAAGGACATTTGTTATTAAATTTCGTCCACTTGGATAATTCAGTATGAAACTGATCCTAAGATGTTTGATTTAATTATACCTGCAAATATTTGCCTTTTTACAAATAAGGTAACATGCAGAGATTCCAGGAATTTGGACATGGACATGTCTTTTGGGGTCCCACTCTTCAACCCATAACACAAGGGAACAGGAACAAGTTCAGAAATACCTTTCTCCTACCTTACCTTTCTCTCTTTATTCTGGCTAACTTCAGTTTTCTGTAATAGCCAGCTTGTTGTTGCCCAATCAAGAGAGCCACACCCCCACTCCCAGGATCCCCTAATAAAACCTATCTTATATTTAGCACTGTTTGAAGGTCTTTATATGTATGAATTCACTTAATCCTTGCTACAAACATATGAGGTTGTATCTATTACTATCCTTATTTTAAAGAATCCTAGGAGTCTGTTTTGCTGTCTTTCTTCCCCAGTAGACCACATTCAGGACAGTGACCAAGACTTATTCATCTCTCTGTCCCCAACACGCATGATGGCACATCCAGGCTCTCTGTAAAGACTGGTGGGTTGAATCAATGACTGAGCAAGAGATAGGTTGGTCATAGATTGGAGAGGGTTTTAAGTATCAAATCAAGACCTTTGGATTTTATCTTTTATTTATTTATTTTTATTTTATTTTTTTTATTTTCTTTTAGATCAAGGTGGGCAACAGAGTTTTAAAGCTGAGAAGTAAAAAGATAAACTCCCCTTTTAAATATATCCTCTTGTTTTCTTGAGAGAAGTCTCATCAAATGTTATTTTAATTATCACCTACACATGTGTAGCTCCACCTAGACCTTCCTCCTGAACTCTTGTCCTACATTGCCAACTTCTTGTTCTCTAAACCCAAACTCAGCCTGTCCAGATGAGCCTTCATTATCCCTCCCTTCACCCCAAATCCCTGTCCATGTATAATTGAGTTCACAGGCATCCAAAATAGGCAACTTGAATTAATCCCAAACACTCCCTTTACCTTCACTGCCAATTCGTCATCAAGTCCTGTCAATTTCATGTCCTCCTGAACGTTATCGCAAATCCATTCCCTTGACTATAGGCCTTTGCATCTTCCACCTGGACTGTTAGCTGGCTTCCTTCCCAGTCTCCTGTCTCTAGTCTTTCCTCTTCAACTTCAGTCCATCCTCCATCCTGCTGCTCACTGTATAAGACTGAAAACCAGATATGATCATGTCATGCTCATGTTAAAACAACAAAGCTTCAAAAACAAGTTTGCAGTGGCTCTTCATATTACAAGATCAAAAGATTATCCAAATCTAGCTAGAGAAATCTCTCTCTCTTCCCCCTTCATTTACTTAGCACATGTTTATTGAATGTCTATATGTCTGGTGCCACACTCATATTTCATACACTAGAAAGGGAGGTTCCTCGCATACACACATGTCCGGAGCTGTCCGGAGCATGCGCCGTGTTGCGTATGCGTGCCATGAGTTAAGTTTTGCTTTACCGTTTTGCTTTACCGATTCGCTTTCGGAGAACCACAGGTTTTTCCTGTAAATCACATGAGACTGGGAGGTATGGGAGGAGTAGCTACCAGGATATAAGAGGAGAACGCGGGAGAGAGAGGAGAGAAGAAAAGAGATTTAAGAGGAGAACCACGAGAGAGGAGAGTGCTGCGAGAGGAGCAGAGAGAAGGCCAGGGAAGTAAGAAAGACAGGGAAAAGAAAGACATGGAAAAGTAAGAGAAGGAAAAGGAAAAATAAAGAAGCATGCGCTAGTGTCAAGTTGTCTCAAGCCCCTCATTTCATCCCCAGCCCTTCTCTTTTCGTGCCTACGAATCCCACGGGTCGGGACACATACAGATGGACATGAGTGTTCTCACTTGGACCAGCACATTACAGGCAATAAGGGAAGTGCCCTCAGCGAGGATGCTACAACTGGAAGTGTCTTTAGTGGCATCCTTACCAGTTTGCTTTCAGTATATACTAAACCTTTAGTGCTATTTGTATGCCTATGGAGTAGATTTATGGATTATATTTATGTATTTCAAATTCATCTTCATCCAGAAGGCAAATGATTAAAAATCATTCTCACAAAGAAACTGAATTTAAATTAATGCTAAACTTTAAGCCAAGGTAAGAATACTGTAAGCCCAAGAGGAAAGGACAACACCTAGAATGAAAATTCAGCAATATCAGCCTTAAAACAGCATCATCCTACTGCTTCTGACAAGTACTGGCCTTCATATTTGAAGTAATGGAAGACATTTGAAATAGAGATTTTCATTCTCTCTCTGTAGTGATCAAGATGAGCTTCTTCTAAAGTATATATTGGGATTTTTGGTATTAGTTGATTGTAGTGTAAAAAACCATCATGAGGGGCCTCCCCTGCTGGCGCAGCGATTGAGTGCTGGGCTGGGAAGATGCCCGCAGCCTCTGCAGTGCCAGTTCGATCCCCGGCCACCTGCGAGGGTCCCATATGACGTGACAGACCTCTCCTGCTGCGCCTGCTGCTCCCCTCAGCAGTGTGCTTCGGTCCTTCTGCCTGTTCTGCTCCCCGCTCTGGCTCTGGTGAATTCTCTCACCCTCCCGCGCTTCTGACTGTACCCAGTGCTTGTATAAATAAATAAATAAATCTTTAAAAAAAAAAAGCCATCATGATTAATAATACCTTTTGGGTGTGTGTGTGCTACATACAAGTGTGACTATAATTTTTATATTTATAGATGGCTAGTTCAAAAATATTCCCAAGTAGGATATCATGATTTATCCGCCCTCATTTTTCGTATTATCTCTCTCCTGGAAAAAGTAAAGAACCCAGACAAGCCTAAGTAAATTGTTCCGTTTTGTTTTGTTAGACATTAGAAAGCTAGGAAACTGGTCAGCTTTAGTTCTTAACTGTTCTTAACCTATTTAATGTTTCCCAAACTTATTATTAATAGTACCTTTACAATTTCTTTTTTCCCACATAATTTCTATGTGTTTTTTATAGTGTCCATTAGTTTAGCAGTATATGCACATAATTTCAAATAATTATATTGCTCTGGGAAAACTATTGCTCCCTAAGCCTGCATCATTTCCCCCACAGCTTTGTGTTTTTGTTATTCTTCCTCAGTCTGGTTATTTCTCTCGTCTCCTTTTGGTAGAATCCTAAAGATTATTCAAGATTCCTTCAATATCCAGAGGTACAAATAATCACTTTTCTCTCCCTTTCCTTAGAAAAAGAAATCTGCCATCTACCGCCACTGTGCACGCCTCACCTGTGTTTTTCTTTTTTTTTTTAAATAAATTTTATTTTTATATTCCCCATACAATTGCAACCCCCTTATTTTGACCCCAACCCCTCCCCTCCCCGCTCCCCACCCCCCATAGAGTGTCTCTGGTTCATAGTTTTTTGTTGATTTTGATTTTCACTTTCTTATAGTTATTCATTTTCCTGGCCCCTTATTTAAGTTTTCTAGATTCCTGCTATGAGTGAGACCATCTGGTATTTTTCCTTTTCTTTCTGACTTATTTTGCTGAGCGTGATCCCTTCCAGCGCCATCCATGTTGCTGCAGATTGCATGTGTTTATCTTTTTTGAATGCTGAGTAATATTCCATGGTGTATATGTACCACATCTTCTTGATCCAGTCATCTATTTTTGGGCATTTGGGTTGTTTCCAAAGCTTAGCTATTATAAACAGGGCTGCTATAAACATAGGGGTGCAGGTGCTCTTTGGAATTGATGTTTCTGTGTCCTTTGGGTAAATACCTAGGAGTGGAATTGCTGGATCATATGGAAGCTCTATGTTTAGTAGGTCCCGAAATCTCCACACAGCTCTCCATAGTGGTTGGACCAGTTTGCACTCCCACCAACAGTGCAGGAGAGTTCCTTTTTCTCCACAAACTCGCCAACATTTGTTGTTGCTAGTTTTTTTAATATGTGCCATTCTCACTGGTGTGAGATGGTATCTCATGGTAGTTTTGATTTGCATTTCAGAGGGCTATTGATTTAAAGCAACAGCCTTTTTTAATTTTACATAGTTCTTCACAAGAATGATTGTCATGGTATCGTCTGTTCTCATGTTATCAACTGTAGGTTCTCATGACTATAAATTTAACAAATGAAGATCCTTGCTTGTTACGTCTGAAGGCTGTGTAATATCACATATTGTAATTTATACCTGAAGCTAAAGTCTACTTAGTAGCCCTTATTAAAATCTAATATCAGTGAACTGTAATTGGTACGTATCTACAGAATATTAAGGAATCTAATTTAGCACTCTACTAAAAGTCTGGCAGTCACAAGAATTCTTGGCAAATACATATATGCAGAGAGTTGGATTTCCCTCAAATTTCAGCAGGCTACTTTCCTATGCATCATCACTATAATACTGAGGTAGCTAAGGTTGTGATTGTAGTTCTTGCTTATTAATTACATATTATTGTAAGTTTGGTTTAACATTATTATTTTATTCTGAGTTCATTAATTAGCTGATGTCTCTGCAGGCCAGTTTTATGTATGGGTTCTGGAGGCAGAGTGTCCTGTGTGTAATTTGTGTGAACTTGCCAAGCTGGTTAATTTTTCTGAGCTACTGTTTTCCATCTCAAAATGGGGGAAGGAGAATTAGCATGAATCTCATTGATTTGATGTTGGGAGACATTGATTTAATGCATATAGAACATTTTCACAGGATGGTGTCTGTCACATAGTACAGCTATTCTCTCCTTATCCATGGTTCTAGATGCCTGTGGCCAGCCATGGTCCAAACATATTATGTACAAATATATTTTGAACAGAGAAAAAGACTATATTTATATAACTGTTATTACAGCATATTATTATAATTGTTATATTCTACTCTTAGTTATTATTGTTCATCTTTTATTGTGCCTATTTAAATATTATCATAGGTATGTATAGGAAAAAACAGTGTGTATGTATGTGTATGAGTGTGTGTGTGTGTGTGTGTGTCTGTGCGTGTGTGCAGGGTTCAGTATAATCCAAGATTTCAGGTATCAACCTAGGGTCTTAGAATCCATCTCCCTCAGATAAAGGGGACTACACACTTATAGTAGGTAGGATTTGGCTCAGCTAGGACAGCCCAAAAGCCAAATAACAATGACTTATTGAGATAGAAGGTTATTTCTTCACACACGTCCATAGGTGCTCTAGAGTATGTTTACAGTCACTATATTCCTGGGTTCCCATCTTATTGTGGCCATTGTTTTGCAAAATGGGATTTCCATTCCATAGTCTAGATGACTGTCCCAGCACCAATCATATCTGCATTCTGGCTGTCAGGAAGGGAGACAGACACAACCTGTTTGCCAAAGACACCTCTGAGGAGTTATACACAACACTTCTGCTTACATTCCACTGGCTAGAATATGGTAACATGGCCACACCAAGCTGCAAAAAAAGCTGACAATAAAATCTTTATTTTTAATAGGCTTGTCCCCAACTAACACAGGGAAGCTTATTATGACAGAACTGGGTTTATCAACTGGAGCACTGGCTGGTCTTTGGGTGAGCCAAATCTTTATTGAATGGAACTGTCTTGTACATTTCAGGACATTACACCTCCAGATCCCAGACCCTACAAAATGCCAGCAGCACCCTCCCAGCTCCTACACATTTACAGTTGCCCATAGAGATGAACACTATCCTTACATTTTAGATTTCCGTGGCAGCATTTTATCTGCTCAGTGTATGCCTTTCTAGGAAACACTGTTCCCCATAGTCATGTGTTGGGTAGCCGTCTTCATGTGTGGCCCTTCTTCTTCTTCTTCTTCTTCTTCTTCTTCTTTTTTTTTTTTGTGGGACCCTTGCCAGTGGCCGGGGATCGAACCAGCACTGCAGAGGCTGTGGGCAGCCTTACAACCCAGCGCTCAACCGCTGCGCCACCAGGGGAGGCCCCATGTGTGGCCCTTCTTCTAACAGCAAAGATGAGAAAACAGGTCAGCAGCTGACCCAGCCCAGGCTAAAAACAAAAAGTCTTTTCTAAGTTTTAAAAAATTGGACCAAGGAAAAGATTTTTATTTCTTCATCTATGGAGATATACATCTCAATGTTCTTCATACACTTCTGGTGGGAATGAAAAATAGTGCTTCTGCTTTGTAAAACAGTCTGGCAACTCTTCAGAAGGTTAAATATAGAGATACCATATGAGAGAGCAACTTTACTCCTACTCAGATATCCAAGAGAAATGAAAACATGTTCACATAAAAACTTGCACATGAGGGTTTGTAGCAGCATATTCATAAAAGCCAAAAAAGCAGAAGTAATCCAGTATCCAACAACTGATAAACAGATGAAGAAAATGTGGTCTATCCTACAATGAAATGTCATTGGACAATGAAAAGAAATGAAGTACTGACACACACTAAAACACAGATGAACCTTAAAAATATGTGAGGTTGAAAGAAACCAATCACAGACTACCACTGATTTCATGAGTCCAGTTGCATGAAATGTGTGGGAAAGGCAGATCCACAGAGATGGAAAATAGATTGTTGGTGACTGGGGCAGGAATGGAAGGAGGTGGGAATGGGGAGTGATTACTAATAATATGGGGAGATTGAGTCCAGCCACATGGTCGGTGACTTAATAATCCTGTTTATGTAAGGAAACCCTAATAAAAACTATAACCAAGATGAAAATGCATACAGTGTGCAAAAATGAAAAATTATGTAAAAAATATATAAAATTTAAAAAAAAAACAAACTTTAGGGAGGTTCAGAGACCTTCCTGGTTGGTGACTCTATCAATGTACAGGGAGGGTGGCCCACGCCCCACTTCAGATCTCACCGTATATGTTCTCTTGCATTTGGCTGAGTGCTATCCTGTATAATAAAAGAGTAGTTATTAGCAATCAAAAAACATAAACTCATGCAATTTGCAGCAACATGGATGGAGCTGGAAGGGATCATGCTTGGCAAAATAAGCCAGAAAGAAAAAGAGAAATACTGGATGGTCTCACTCTAGCAGGAATTTAGAAAACCTAAATAAGGGACCAGGAAAAAGACTAATTATAATAAAGTAAAAATCAAAATCAACAAGCAACTATAAACCAGAGACGCACTATGTGGGGTGGGGAGAAGGGAGGAGGATCAAAACAAAGGGGGTGGGAATTGTATGGGGACTACAACCAAGATGAAAATGCATACATTGTGCAAAAATGAAAAATGATGTAAAAAATATATAAAATAAAATAAAAGAGTCCTGTGAATTATTTTAGCAAATTATCAAACCTGAAGAGGAGAGTCATAGGAGCCTCTAAATTTGTAGTCAAACTGATGCATTAGAATTGCTGATGGCTCCCTAGACTTGTGGCTGACATCTGTAGTGGGGCCAGTCTTGAAGGATTGAGCCATTAGCTCGTGAGGTCTGCATAGTTAGCGTCAGATTTGGATGGAACTGTTGGACGCCCATTTAGTGCAGAAGAATTGTTGCTGGAGAAGGAGCATTTACTAAATGAGCTGCTGTCTAAAAAGTTTGAGAATATTATAGGAAAGTACTAGTACAAAAGTACCAAACTTTGAATATAGCTAGAAGATAGTGTTGGGGGGGAAAGGATGTCCTGAACAAACTCCCCAAACACAAATTTTATGGACCCCACCCTCACCCCATACCAAAGAGATCCAAGGCACCAAGAACCACAAATCCCATAATGCCATCACCACCGAAGGGAGGCTTGCTGGGAACTAAGTTTAATTTCAACTGTACCACTTTTATGTATGAAAGTTTGCAGTCAGTTAAGCAGTCAGGCTTGGTATATAACCAGAGACATGTGGGCCTTGGGGGGTAGTTGGTTTTTCACTGGCCTTCAACATGCTTTTGGGGGGTCCCAGCTCAGTGGAACTGGTAGGACCCGTTCACCAATTTATCTCTCTCTCTTTTCCCCGGGTTATTCATTTCTTCATTTCCCCTTTTTGTAAATAAACCCTTTATTAACCTTTTTATGTGTGCCTACAGTTGAGTCTCAATTTAAGTCCCTTTAAGTATGCAGGTGAGGACCCACAGTCAGGCAACCCATTTCACATTGAGGTTGCCCTGTAACAATAGCAATTATGCTACTTTGTGGTATTTCTTAATGCGAGAGATAAAAGTATTGACATTTTCAGAGTTCAATTGTTCTTCACATATGAATGTTTACTAGGTATACTTGTGAAAAGGCACTGCTATTCTTATCAACATTTTCAAGGATAATGAGGCCTGTTTACATGAAATGTGTGGGAAAGGCAGATCCATGGAGATGGAAAATAGATTACCCCAAAATTATTTAGGGGTAGGTATGTCTGAAGGATTTAAAAAAAAAATAAAAAAAAAAACAAAAACAAACAAACAAACAAAAAAAAATTACATAAAAGAAAAAAAATGGAGCTAAGTAGATGGCTGCTTCTTCTGTGCAGCCTGTTTTAACTTTCCAGGGATAAACCTGTAACCTCTTACTCTTAACATTTTCTCCAAGCTCTTTTCTGGAATAAATAATGTTAACTTATAAAAAAAAAAAATAAAAAAAAGAGGCTCTCATTCAGCTATCACATTATGTATAAAAATTTTCTTCAAGAGAAAATCTCCATGGATCTTGACACAAAACAGCTACTGCTATCCAAATAAGTATGAGTGGTGATACAAATGTAATACTTTCTATTTCTTTCATTTTGATATTTGTATTACATTGATGCTTTTAGAAAAGTTTATTTCCATCTTGCTCTCCATTCTCCTCTCATCTTTTGTCTCTTCCTTTTATGCTTTCCACACCCAGGTAGGAAGGGGGACATTCTTGGAAATTCACAAAGACATTGACAGAAATATTTTAGACTTTAAAGGGATTGAAAAATAGTAGATTATGAAAAAAAATTACATCACCTCAAGAAGATGGGAATAAAAAGTGATGGATCCTTACCCTTATGACAGTGAGTGCAGAAAAGAAGAATTGTACTTTCAGATTTGGACAAGAACAAAACTTTAAGTAATTTATGGGGCACAAGATAAACTAAATATTTGTAAAATGAATACACATAATGAGAAAATTGTTTAAAAAGCAACTGCAAAAAATAATACATAAAATAACTCACCAATGTGGTCAATATAGGGTCTGCCTGCTGAGAAACATATCATGTGTGTGATTTTGATCTTACTAAATCAGATCTCAACATATGGCATTAATTTACAAGTTAAAAATTTAATAAAAGATTTGTTGCTCCCTTGACAGAAGCAAGAGTCTCAAATGAGAACATTTTCTGGGATTTATTAAATTAGCTCATGAAATGATGATAAAAATGATATAAAGACAGTTTTTCTCATTTTAAAAGTTTGCAGTTACAATCTTATAATGGATCATAATATATTGCCTTTTGCACTAGAGAAAACATCTTATTATTTTCCTAGTATTTTAAAAATGACAGGAATCTCTGTTCATAGCCCCTTGAGGAAATGGTAAACATGAATAAAATTCAATTTTTAGTGTGCTAATTGAATTGCACTTTAGTTAATCCAAAGAGTTTCTTAGAGACCATAGCAAGAAGTTCATTTATTCTTAATTGCTAGTTTAATTTCAACTGTACCACTTTTATGTATGAAATGACTTCATGGAAAATATTAGCCAATAAGAACAGAAATAATCAAATATCTAATAATTTTTAAGATTCCATCAGACATAGGACCCATGATACTATTCAGAAGAAATGAGGCCATTCTGTAATTTTAACTTTCAAATGGAAAGTATATTACATTTGTAATAAAAATTAATATGTATCTTTTTATTTTCTTAGTAAGTAAATAGATAAACACACAGAGCTGGTCATGACAGGAGAAAGAGCACTGTATGACAGTCTGCAGTATTGTTTAAATGCCCTGCTCTGAAACCATCCAGCCCTGTGATTTCAGATTTACAAGCAGTATTTCTTCCTTATGCTAGGGAAAGATTCAAGAATCCCCACTGGACTTCCTAACTCTAGATTTCTGAGATTAACTCTACTCTTGAGGCTGTGCCTATATTAACATGTTTTAGTAGCAAATAAGGAGTACAAGATTATAGTCACACTAAATGGATCCCCTATTTCTGTCACTTGCTTGAATGCAAGCTTGGGCAGGTAAACTTTAAGAATTTCAGTTTTCTCAATTTAATATTTTTTAATTATTTATTTTTTACATCATTGTTCATTTTTAAACAATATTTGCTCCCCTCCCTCTGCCCCAGTGTAGTCCCCATAGAATTTTCTTCACCACTGCACCCGTGCACCATCACCACAGTGCCCTGTGCTCCTCCCTCCTTTCCTCTGATCCCTCTCCCTCCTCCTCCCCTGCAGGATGTCTGGTTTATGATTGAGTTTTCTCAACTTTAAAACCAGGTTCATAATGGAGACTGTTGAAGCCTTGTCCTACAGCCCCTTAGCACAGTATAGCTGCAGAGGATAGTTTTCATGTCCTGTTAGCTGCCCACCTTGAGCCTGCCTCTGTCTCCTTCACTGCTCCTGGGCTTTCCTTTGGTGTATAGAGACTTGAACAGCCTGAAAGTACCAGGGATTTAATGTCCCCAAGTACAGCCCTCCAACAAAGAAAAGCCAATCTTTTGGACTCAGTGGAACAATTCAGAAGCACATTAGCATAGTTCCTAAGTGGGTTCCCAGCTAGATTGGACCCCTGTTCTATATAGAGGTACCCTGTTCATTAATAACACTGTATAGGCTTTTGTCTCCTGTCTCACTTTGTCCACTATTTCATTTGTGTTTCCTGGGATCACCTTTCAAAGAAATACTTGCACAGAATGTCTTACTTCAGGTTTTGCTTTTGGGAAAACCCCCATAACACAAATGCTGTGACAATTACCACCTAACAGATCCTATAATAGGACCCCACCAAACGTAACTATTATATCTGACAAAACAGATGTTCATGGTTCTAGCCAATGTTTAGATGTTTATACCCTGCAAAGCTTATTTAAATAATTTTATGAGGCATCTAAAATATATAGAAAATTTTGTCAGTGGGAAATCTTTAGGTAATACTAAAATTTCATATAGAAAAATAATATTTGCTAAGGAAGTTTTGCTTTTTTTCTTACTTTCTTATATCTCCTTTTTATAGTTTCTATACTGAAGACACATTTCTATTTCCATGTGAATTGAGTACTCATAAATTGAGTACCATTTTCTTGAAGAAATAAGCAGAAGAGCCTATATGTAACTTGTGTATAAATATAAAAATTTTGACGATCATTCAATGATTTCATAATTGTTTAATCATGAGAAGTTCATCTATTTAACTTTATCTAACATGAAAATCCTACAGAAGAATGCTAGATATTTTGTATCCTTTAGTGCTTGGATTGAATTCCTTTAAGCATTTCTGAGTGTGTCTTTTCTAAGTAAGTATATCTGACAAGAATGTTGTTGTTTGTTGTTAATATGTCCCTATTTAATTTAAAATGTATTATTAGTTTGTAAGGTATTGCATGAACAAGCACAGTTTACATAGAAGTTCTAAAAAATAATGAAATAGAATAGAATGAATATTGGAGAAAGTTGTAGGTATGACAATAACCAATTCTTTTTTTTTTAAAAGATTTATTTATTTATTTATTTATACAAGCACTGGGTACAGTCAGAGGTAGGGGAGGGTGAGAGAATTCACCAGAGCCAGAGCGGAGAGCAGAGCAGGCAGACTGACGAAGTACACTGCTGAGCAGGCAGACTGACGAAGTACACCTGCAGGAGAGGTCTGCGAGCCATGTGGGACCCTTGCCCTGCAGCCGGGGATCAAATTGGCGCTGCAGAGGCTGCCGGCAGCTTCACAACCCAGCGTTCAACTGCTGCGCCACCAGGAGGCCCAAAAACCAATTCTTAATTGCACATGATAACAGAGAAAAACCACACTAGATCTTTTGTACATATATGCACAGATTTAAGCCCTTGGTCCTTGCCCCAGGACCAGAAAGACATTTGCTGGACAATGCCAGGTACATGCAAAGGGAATCATTTTTCTTTTCTTTAAAAACAATATTTTGTTGAAATATAATTGACATATAACATTGTATAAGGTTAAGGTGTACAACTTGTTGATTTTATACATTTATATGTTGCAATATGATTACAACAATCACAGCATTAGCTAACACCTCTACAGGTCACATAATCTTTTTTTTTGTGGTGGGAACAATTAAGATCCCATCTCGTAGCAACTTTGATGTTTATGATACAGTATTGTTGCCTGTAATCACTATGTTGTGCTTTCGCTTTCCAGGAATTATTTATCTACTGATTGTAAGTTTGTATCATTAAACAACATTGCCCCTTTTTCCCTACTCCCTACTTCTGGTAACCACCATCCTTTCTTTTTTTATTTGTTTGACTTTTTAAGATTCTGCATGTGTAAGTTATAATCATATATTACTTGTTTTCTCTGATTTATGACACTTAACCAAATGTCCTAAGTTCCATTCATGTTGTAAATGGCAGGATTTCCTTCTCTCTCATGGCTGAATAATATTCCATTGTATATAAACATACTACATCTTCCTTATCCATTCATCTGTTGAGGGACACTTAGGTGGTTTCCAAATCTTCCTATTGTGAATAATGTTGCAGTGAACATGGGAGTGCAGATATCTCTTTGAGATCCTGCCTTCATTTCCTTTGGATATATGCCCAGGAGTGGAATTGGTGGATCATATGGTTCTATTTTTAGAGAATCATCTTTCTTTTTTTTTTTTTTTAATTTTTTTTTTCTTTTTTATAGAGACATGTTTTATTTATTTATTTATTTGTTTGTTCGTTTGTTTTGTTTGTACATGCACTGGGTACAGTCAGAAGCGCGGGAGGGTGAGAGAATTCACCAGAGCCAGAGCGGGGAGCAGAGCAGGCAGAAGGACCGACGTACACTGCTGAGGGGAGCAGCGGGCGGCAGGAGAGGTCTGCACGCCATGTGGGACCCTCCTCCGGTGGCCAGGGAGCAGCCGGGGATCGAACCGGCGCCGCAGAGGCAGCGGGCAGCCTCGCAACCCAGCGCTCAACCGCTGCGCCACCGGGGAGGCCCAAGAGAATCATCTTTCTTGACCCAAGGACACAAATATATTGGTAGTGGCAATATAAATTAGATAATTCTTTATGAAAAATAGCTCTGTGTATCAAGAGTTAAAAAATATTCATAACCTAGACCAGTAATTTCACTTTTAGGAACATTTCTTAAAGGAAATAACTAGAAATTTAGACACATGCAAAGATGATTTTGTGTTTTTTGTAATAGTGGCATGGATGAATGGAAGAAAAGGAGGAAAGAAGAAAAAGAAAGAAAACAAGGGAGGAAGGAAAGAGAGAAAATAAAAAAAAATTTAAAACAACCTAATAATATTCTATTATCAGGGGAATGGTTATGTACAATTTTAATTTGATGTGTTTTGCAGATAGAAAGCTAATTTTATTTATCTCTAACCACACTTGATATTTTTCATGCATGAAAACCTTTATAGGTTAAGAAAGTTAAACATTCCTTATGGAAATAATAAGCAAATAATTTAAACAGGGAATTTACAATGAACATATGACTAATAAACATATTTTTAAAAATTGAAACACTAATTGTCATATAAATTTAAATTAAAAAAACTGGAAGCTCTCATTCTTTGCTGCAAAGAATGGCAATGATTTTTAAATTAGTTTTTGATGCTGCCAAGAAAGCAGAGGGTCTTTCTGTATAAAAAGCTTCTAAATATGCCAAAATATTCAGAGCCTAATTAAGATTTCTTAAAATTTTCTTTGTAGGAACTTGCTTCTCCCCCAAATTAGTTAGATACTGAATGAAAGGTAAAAAAGAACTATGATGATTATTGCTATCTGGAAGAAGCTACTCTAAAAAGGCTACATAGTGTGTAATTCTATTTTTATGACATTCTAGAAAAGGCAAAGCTACAGAACCTGTAAACAAGTCGGTGGTTGCCAGGAATTCAGGAAAGGCTGAATATGTGTAATACAGAGGGAGATTTAGGGTGGTGAAACTGTAATGGATCACATGTATAGTGGACACATACCACTATACATTTGTCAAAATCCATAGAATTTTACAGCACAAAGAGTATAAACTTTAACATATGTAAATTAGGGAGATAGATGGGATATTGGCATGGGTGTTTGGTGGAGGGAGAGTAGAACATGTATGTGCACATTTGGAAATGCAAAAATGTAGCCCCAAACATTAAACAGTTTTTTATTTGATTTTTGTTTAATTTTTTAAAATTTTTATTAATTTTTAAATTTTTTTTTTTTTTAAAGATTTATTTATTTATACAAGCACTGGGTACAGTCAGAAGTGCGGGAGGGTGAGAGAATTCACCAGAGCCAGAGCAAGGAGCAGAGCAGGCAGAAGGACCAAAGTACACTGGGGGAGCAGCGGGCGGCAGGAGAGGTCCGCGCGCCATGTGGGACCCTCCTCCAGTGGCCGGGGAGCAGCCGGGGATTGAACCGGCGCTGCAGAGCCTGCGGGCAGCTTCGCAACCCAGCGCCCAACCGCTGCGCCACCAGGGAGGCCCAATTTTTAAATTTTTTACATCATTGTTCATTTTTATTTTTTTGAAGATATTTATTTTATTTTATTTTTTTATAATAAATTTTATTTTTATATTCCCCATACAATTGCAACCCCCCCATTCTGACCCTCCCCTGGTGGCGCAGGTGGTTGAGCGCAGTGCTGTGAAGCTGTCCATTGTTCATTTTTAAACAATATTTGCTTCCCCCATGCCCTCAGGTGTAGTCCCCATAGAGTTTCCTTCACCAGTGCACCTGTGCACCATCACCTCAGTCCCCTATGCTCCTCCCTCCCCCCCCTGATCCCTCTCCCTCCTCCTCCCCTGCAGGATGTCTCTGGTTTATGTTTGTGTTTTTGCTTTGTTGTGTTTTGTACTGTTATTATTTTTTTTACACTGATGTCTTATTTGGTTCCCCTATATTCTTGCTATAAGTGAAACCATCCAATATTTTTCTTTTTCCTTCTGGCTTTTTCACTGAGCATAATTCCTTCTAGTTACATCCACATTGCTGTGCGAATGTCATGAGTTTATCTTTTTTGATTGCTGAATAATATTCCAGTGTGTCTATATGCCACATCTTCTTGATCCAGTCATCTATTTTTGGGCATTTGGGTTGTTTCCAGGTTTTACCTATTGTAAATAGTGCTGCAATAAACATAGGGGTACAGGTATTCTTTTGAATCAATGTTTTTGTGTCCTTTGGTAGATCCCTAGTGGTGGAATTGCCGGGTCATATGGTAGCTCCATTTAGTAAGTAGACTGAGGAACCTCCAGACAGCTTTCCATAGTGGTTGGACCAGTTTGCACCCCCACCAGCAATGTAGGAGAGTTCCTTTTTCACCACATCCTCACCAACATTTGTTGTTGCTTGTTTTTTTGATATGTGCCATTCTTACTGGTGTAAGGTGGTATCTCAATGTGGTTAAACAGTTTTTTAGATTAAAAAAATGCAAATTTTAAAAAAATCAGGAGAATGGAATACAAAGTGTGACAAAGGCATGTAACTATGTACTAACTGTATGAAATCAAATCACTGAAAGGCAGGAAAGGAAGGAAGTGCTGACCTAAGTAACTCTGGAAATGAGAAGAGTCTGTAGATCAAAGACAAAAGAAAAGTGTAAATAATGTAGAACACATAAACACTGTGCTCTAGTTTCTCATGGGCAACGTTAAAAATTCTGAAGCTACTATACATGTGCACTGAAATGGAACAATTAAGTAAATGGTTGGCAGATGGTGAGAGCCACATTTCCACTGTTAGAGTGGGAGGCTACAAACAAGGAAGGCTAGAATGATGAAATTGATAATGGATTTGAGTTGCTGGACATCAGTATGAATCTACCTTCATGTTTATCTTAGTACAGATACAAATGGCTACATTTAGCACCATTTATACACATGTGCATATACTCAGGTTACTGTACACACTTTTTTTTTTTTTAACAGTTGAACAGCATCACTCCAGTTAGTAGTGAGCCCACCTAGTGCCCAGATCTTGGTCTTAAATACCATTCATCAGTAAAAGGAACAGTTAGAAAAATGGCAGATTCTAGGACTGGGACAGGGAATACAAAAGATGAGCCTGGAGCATTTTGCAGTGCCAGAGAGCAAGGAAGTGCTCAAAGACAAATAACCCACAGTGATAGGAGCATATTAAGGGACACAGCACCTGAAGGAGCATCCAATGCCACTCCCATCCCATCAGATGCAGGATATGGTACTATTGACATGACTCATCATTGCTGATACTAACCTTAATCATCTGGCTGAGGCAGAATTTGTCAAGGTTTGCCACTGTGATATAATAAGAATGGCACTTTATCTCTGTGATCTTCCTACCACAGGAGCATAACCTCAATCTATTCATAAGGAAAACATCAGGCATATCCAAATTGAAAGGCATTCTATGAAATAGCTGATCAATCCACCTCCAAATGGTCAAGGTCATTAAAACAAGGAAAATGTGAGAAACTGTCATAGGTAAGAGGCGTCCAGGGAGACATGTTAACAAAACGTAGTGGTGTCCTGCATGCAATCCTGGAAGAGGAAAGGGCATTAGGTAAACAAACTAGAAAATATTTATAGAGATTTTAGTTAATAATAATGGATCAATATATTGAGTCATTAATTGTGACAAAGGTACCATACTAATAGATGATGTTAAAAACCAGGATAGACTGGGTATAAGTTATAGGAGGACTGTCTTTACAACTTTCCTGTAAATGTGAAAAACATTTAAAAATAGAAAATTCACCTTAAAATGACAGCCAAGGGCCTCCCTGATGGCGTAAAGGGTTAAGCACCGCCCTATGAAGCAACCCGCAGCCTCTGCAGCACGAGTTTGATCCCCCGCCTGCCAGGGAGCAACCCACATGGCACAGCAGACCTCTCCTGACTTGCCCCTGCTCCCCTCAGCAGTGTAGTTCAGTCAATCTGCCTGTTCTGTTCCCCGCTCTCGTGAATCCTCTTACCTCCTGCATCTCTGGCCTGTACCCCAGCTCTTGTATGCATAAATAAATCTTTAAAAAAATAAAATGGGGCCTCCCCTGGTGGCACAGCAGTTGAGCGCTGGGTTGTGAGGCTGCCCGCAGGCTCTGCAGCGCCGGTTCGATCCCCAGCCACTGGCGAGGGTCCCACAAAATAAATAAATAAATAATAAATAAATAAATAAATAAATAAAATAAAATAAAAAATAAAAACAGCTTCTTGAGCATCTGCTTTCTGTACTGAAATGCCCCTCAGAAGGTCACAGTCTCCAGAAGCAGCCCAGCCAGTGACTGAGCAAGCTGGGCTCAAAGGCTCAGCCATCTTTGCCAGTAGAGGGACAACTCAGATGAGAAATAGTTTCTCCAGAACTCCCCATGGGGTGAGCAGAGAACTCCCTCAGTCCAGTCCTGCTTCATTCCACTTCTCACTCTCTACTCAACATTTTGCACCCCAAGCTCCACTTTAACATCTGCTCCCAGTAATCCTAGAAAAGCCTCCTTAGGGAGCTCTCTCCAGCTATCCCTTTTGGAGCCTAAGAAGGAAAAGATAGAGGGAGAAATGGAAGGGGAGAATACTGGCCCCTGGGTGGTGGTGAGAGGAGGAATCCTTATGATGGCAAGAAGGTTCTGGCAGATGGTGGGGGGTGGGGTGGGGTGGAGAGGTAGGTGAATGGGAAAGGGACACTGTGCTAGAATAGCGAAGTGTTTCCCTGAGCTCCACCTCAGACTGGTATGCTGAAGATTTTGGCTCACTTGTTTGAGAAAAGCTTGATGTAGGACTCCAGCAGCTATAAAGTTACACTCTGGTCTTCTATGGCACCTGGTCGTCTATGTAGGTGGGGGTTTTGTCCTCCCCCATCTGCTCCATGCAGCCATACTATCTGTGGATTCTGGGCCTCTTGTCTTAACAGAAGCATTTTGCTTAGTATTAAAGATAACTCCCCTGGACTCCCAACTTCTGTTTAAATATAAAAACACATTTACTTAATGCCTTCTTTGTTATCATCTAGAGTTTATAATCATAAATTTATATCCTTATTTCAGACATATTCTAATACAAACAGCATCCTCATCATACTGTGACTTTTGCTTGCCCCGCAGCCCTTATCTCTTCTTTTGGAAAGAGTAGTTCCAAATATACCTGTGGCTCGGAATTTTGGTAGGCTCTACCAACAGGTATATCCATACTCATTGGCCAAGGAGAGAAGACTGACAGAAATTTGGAGAATGAAGGTGAGTCCTATCATTTTTTTTTAAGATTTATTTATAGGGCCTCCCCCGTGGCACAGCGGTTGAGTGCTGGGTTGTGAAGCTGCCCACAGCCTCTGCAGTGCCGGTTGGATCCCTGGCGGCTGGCGAGAGGGTCCCGCATGGCGCGCAGACCTCTCCTGCCGCCCGCTGCTCCCCTCAGCAGTGTACTTCGGTCCTTCTGCCTGCTCTGCTCCCCGCTCTGGCTCTGGTGAATTCTCTCACCCTCCCGCGCTTCTGACTATACCCAGTGCTTGTATAAATAAATAAATAAATCTTTTTTTTAAAAGATTTATTTATATATGCGTACAAGAGCTGGGGTACAGGCCAGAGGTGCGGGGGCTGAGAGGATTCACCAGAGACAGGGTGGGGAACAGAACAGGCAGATCTACTGAAATATACTGCCGAAGGGAGCATTGGGCGAAACAAGAGAGGTCTGCTGCGCCATGTGGATCAGCTCCGTGGCTGGCTGGGAATAGAACTTGGCTGGGTATCAGACTCCTGCTGCAGTGGCAGGCGATAGCTTGATAGCATTGTTTTTAACCCCTGCACCACCAGGGAGGCTTTAAGTCCTACCATTTTAGTGCTCAACGGGCAACTCCATGGATGTGCTGGTGAATGTTGATGGTATGGTCTCTGGTGACTACCTCATTGATGGAGGAATGGACCTTTTTCTTCTCACTGCCCTTCTTTGTGGGAGTCATTCTGCTGAGCCCAAACGTGAACAGATGTCCTTAACTATTTTATTTCTTTATATATTATAGAATTTTACATTTAGTTATTTCATTATAATGACATGATCTCATAGATAATATAAAATTTTCATTTATGAGGTAAATGTGAACTTCACGTTATAGGTAAAGATAGTGTGACTCAGATCAAATGATTGACTTGATATTATATGATTGGCTAATTCCAGTTCTAGAAATGTATTTTAAAGATGTATCCTTCACGTGTTCAAAATGACAAGCACAAGATTACTATTGCAGCTTCATTTGTAATAGCCAAAGATTAGAAACAATTCTGAATTTATCAAAGGGACTATTAAATAAGTGAAGATGATACATCTTTAAAAATATGAGGCAGCTGTATAAAAGAATGCAAAATACATTGTTAAATTTTAAAAACGTATAAAATGATATACATATTATGTTTTTCTTCTATAAAACATGGGATGGGAAGGAAATAAGAATATATATTTTTATTTGCATAAAATTGCTTAAGAAAACTCTGGAAAGATACACAAGAGACTAATGAAGTATTTACCACTGGGGGAGAGGAGTAGGGATTAGACAGATGGTAGAGAGTAGGAGACTTCATTCTATAACATCTTATGTTACTATTTTAAACATGTAAATCTATTACCTCTGAGACTGGTGATTTTGCCCCCAGTTTCCATTTATTATTTCTTCTTTTTTACAAATAGGGCCCCCCACTTAGTTTTAGGCAGACATATTGATGCTATATAACAGATTACATATCCTAACTTCTACGCGGCTGAGTATGTTTATTTAAGTGAGTTTTTGCAGTTGATTATGAGCACTGGTGATGTGTCCTATGCCTGTGCCACTTTATTTAAAGGAAATTGCTTTTCTTCCACCTCTTCTTTTCCTGCCCTGTGGCTCATTTGCAATATGGTTTGAGTAGAAGAGATAACATCACAAATTAGTGAAGCAACAAGATAGCAACAGGGAACATGGACTCTTGAATGACCTCTGAACTGCTCAACACCTCCTCAACTAGTTCACGAGAAAGAAATAAACACCAGTCTTTTTTTGGCTGAGTTTTGGGGTATCTCTATTACAGCAACATAGCCTACAACCAAACTAATGTGTCAATTTTAAAAATTGCCTACCTTATTATTTTTATTATTATATTTAGCAGTGCAGGGATATGAGCCCAATTGTTCTGACTTCCAAGTCTATGTGCTCCACTGCTGATGAATAGAAGCAGCCTTGCAGGGCTCTATTCTGTTCTCTTCTGAAGAAAGTATAGAACAATGAGGCATGAAGCATAATCTGCCAAAACTTTATAAACCAACAGATATTCACTTCTGTTGATCCAGGAGGGGCTAACTAAAGTAGATAAAAGAAACTTGAAATATAGTGCTGGTGGGCCTCCCCTGGTGGTGCAGCGATTGAGCACTGGGCTGTGAAGCTGCCTGCAGCCTCTACAGAACTGGTTCGATTCCCAGCCACCGGCGAGGGTTCCACATGGTGTGACAGACCTCTCCTGCCTTGCCCCCTGCTCCCCTCAGCAGTGTATTTTGTCAGTCTGCCTGTTCTGTTCCCCCGCTCTGGCTCTGGTGGATTCTCTCACCCTCCCGCGCTTCTGACTGTACCCAGTGCTTGTATAAATAAATAAATAAATCTTTAAAAAAATAATATATTAAAATATATATAGTGCTGGTGACTTTTGAAATCTAAGGTTGGAAAGGGAGAATTGGTGGCAAAGCAAATTGAACTTGGAGAAATTAACAAAAACAGATAAACACAATCTACTAGATGTTGGTAGATGAGGTATTAAGGAACTTATGACTGAAATAAGTAAAGGAAGTTTTACCTCATTTAAAAGGAACAAATTTACAAGAAGAGAGTTGAGGATGTAGAGTAAGTCGGTGTAGTAGAGAATATTAAGCTGGTGGAAATTGACGAAGATGGAATGGTAGGTTGCAATAGGTTGTGACAAAAGGTGAGGGATTAGACAGATGGTAGAGAGTATAGTATAGTAAAGTGTTGCTCTCAGAATAGACAGATATGTGTAATTCTCTTCTAAGTCAGTGGCTATATCTACTAGTAAGTGGCACTGGGGAAAAATGAGTGATACCAGGGCTAAAGGACCTGACCTGATTGCCAAAGAGAGTGGTCAGGAGGCCAAGTTAGCACACTCCTGGGAGCACCTTACTTCACAGCATACTCAATGTCACCAGATTTTAAAAGGGCATGTATTAAAGATAGTACAAGTCCATAAGGGTTAATACTTCCTTTGTGCACATAAATAAATTTTAAAATGAATACTAATAATTTTTACTAATTTTTTGTTTTTTAGCAAGAGGGTGAACAAGAGGAAAGACACTGCTTAGTGCTGATAATATAATGCGGTCAGATGATAAAGACAAGGTAAATCTCTTTAACTTTTGTCTTCTTTCTCAAAGAGAAAAATTCTATTTATGAAAAAAGCAGAATAAAGATAATGGAAAGTATAGTGAAATCCAATGTGGTAGATGAGCATCCAGTTGTTTTAAATTAAACTCTCTAAGTTTAAATGTTTTACCCATGAAAGACTACATAAGTGATTACAGACTCAGTATTAGTCCGTTCTGGGGAAGCCAGAGAAAAGAGAAATGCCTAAAGATTGAATGGGGCAAATATAGTGCTGATTTTCAAGGAGAATAAAAAGCAGCAGGGGTAGGAGAAATTTTGAGAATTATTCATAAATCTAACAATGTCTGGAATGAATTTTTGAACAAATATTTAACAGGGAAAGAAAGAGACTGAATTTCTGAAGGATTCAGTTTTTAAAATTTCCATCAGCATCTATCAATGTCTTTATGAAAAAAATTTTTTTTCTGCAGACATTCCAAATGAAGAAACTTAAATAAAGGGATCACAGTGGAACTATAAGCCCTTGCTAGTCTCATATGATCACTAAACCAATATTATCAACAACATGGGGCGTATGATGGAAATAGAGACTCTCAGACCCTACCCCAGACCTATTGAATCAGAACTTGCATTTTTAACCAGTGATTTCCCAAGTGATTCATATGTACAAAAATTTGAGGAACCCAGAGGCAGAGTTATAGAACAGTAAGGTAATAGCAAAGCACCCAAAGGAGAGTAACATTAAGAGGCCATTATCACTCCTAGTGTTGAAGGAACAAAGGAGAAAATTGTGAGACTGGGACTAGTGACAACATTAAAAACTACTGGATTGTATACTTTACATGGATGAATTGTGTGATATGTGAATTATATCTCAATAAAGCCACCAAAAAAAGATGAAAACAAATGCAAAACTTGCATGATGAAATCTCCAAAATAGTGAAAAAAGCAGTGGAAGTAAATGGGGCAATATATTCTGTTCATGAATTCAAAGATGTTAATCTTCTCTGATTATTCTATATATTTAATGCAGTCTAATTTAAACCACACTGTGATATTTTGTGGAAATTTATAAACTTGTTATAAAATTTAAGTAGAAAGTCAAAGTAACTAGTTTAGCTAAAATGATACCAAAAGAACAAAGTTGGAAAATTCATTTTTTCCTTATTTTTAAAGACTTATTATAGAGTTATAGTACCCAAGGCAGTGTGATATTGGCAAAAGGATGTACACACTGACCAATATACAGAGGAGAGAGTCTAGAAATAGGTAAAACTCATATATGCTCATTTGATTTTTGATTAAGTTACAAAGGCAATTCAGTGGAGAAAGGATAGTCTTTATAATGTGATACTGGAAAAAGTGTATAGAGGAAAAATGAAGTCTGATGCTTACCTCATACCATATACAAAATTAACTCAAAATATATTGTAGACTTAAATGTAAAAACTAAAGCCATAAATATCTAGAAGAAAAACAAAGGGCTGGCGTAAGTTTATTTGGTAGACACCAAAAGTACAACCTATTAAAAAAAATCAATAAATGACAGCCTATCAAATAAAAATCTCTCTTCTTTTTAAAAGATTCTTTAAGAAAATGAAATGACTAGACTAGCGATAAAATACTTATAAAGTACTATATCCAGCTTCTCTAAGAATATGGAAACAACCAATTGAAAAACAGGCAAAGACAGATAATCAAATGAGAAGGTGATAAGCAAAGGAGAAGATGATCAACATTATTAATCTTTGGAGAAATACCTTAAAACCACATTGAGATATCCCCGGCCACCGGAGGAGGGTCCCGCGCACAGACCTCTCCTGCAGCCCGCTGCTCCCCTCAGCAGTGTACTTCAGTCCTTCTACCTGCTCTGCTGCCCCCTCTGGCTCTGGTGAATTCTCTCACCCTCCCGCACTTCTGACTGTACCCAGTGCTTGTATAAATAAATAAATAAATAATATATATATATTAAAAAAAAAACACATTGAGATACCACTGCTACTAGAACCACTGGAACCCCCTACACCACCACAATAAATGTTCCATTTTATCATCTCAAAAAGAAATGCCATACCTCTTACGTCTCTAGTCTCTATTACCTCATCCCCCTTAGAACTGAGAAACTGCTAATCTACTTTGTCTCTATAGATTTGCCTAACCTAGACATTTATAAATGGAATGATATAAGAATTAGTCTTTCATGATTGACTTATTTCACATAGAATAATACTTAAAAGATTCATGTATGTTGTATCAGTTATCACTACTTAGTTCATTGTTGTGGTCAATTAGTGCTCCATTGAATGGATGTACCATTTTCTTACTCATCAGTTGGTTAACATTGGGATTGTTTTGACCTTTTAATTATTATGAATACTGCTGTAAACATTCCTGTTTAAGTTTTTGGAGGGCATATTTTTAAATTTAATTAATTTCTATGTATTTTACATCACTGTTCAATGTACAATTTTTGTACAATGTTTGCTTTCTCCTCTCAGGTGAGTCCCCATAAAATTCCCACCATCAATTCACTCATGAACCATCACCATAATCCCTCCCCTATTTTTCTCCCTCCCCCTCCCCCTGTGGAATGCTAGAGAATATACATTTAAATTTCTTTGGTGTACATACCTAAGAGTGGTATTTTGAAGTCATATGGTAACTCTATGTTTTACCATTTGAGGAACTGCCAAACTGGTTTCCAAAGTGGAGGTACCATTTGACATCGCCACCAAAAATGTATGATCTGCCTTCTCTACATTCTTAATAACACTTGTTAGGTGATTTTTTTCTGTAGCCATCCTACTTAATATGAAGTGGAATCTCCTTCTAAAGATGTCAAGAATCTTTTTGTGTTCTTATTGGGGAATGAGATGGTAAATGCCTATTGGATAATTTGAGTAGAGTTTAGTAAAAAGCCTATTTACAAAGTATAAAGAGATCACAAGGGTTGCTTGAGGGGAGTAACTGTGACTTTTGGTTAAAGAATGCAGCTACCCTGCACTGTGCTTGTGCCAAGGCAAGGGAGCCTGGGGAAATAGAGAGTGACCCTCCTCTCATTGTTAAATTGCTCTTGCTCAGCACTGCCTGACTCAACTGGAAACTAAGGGAAAGAAACCCTTTTTAGTTCAGGCTCTTGAAGATAGAAAGAAGGATGGAGAGTGGCTCTGACAAACAGATGTCCTTCTTCACATTCATTGTTTTTTTTTTTTTAATAGAGGTATGTTTTATTTATTTGTTTGTTTGTTTGTTTATACAAGCACTGGGTACAGTCAGAAGCGCGGGAGGGTGAGAGAATTCACCAGAGCCAGAGTGGGGAGCAGAGCAGGCAGAAGGACCGAAGTACACTGCTGAGGGGAGCAGCGGGTGGCAGGAGAGGTCTGCGGCCATGTGGGACCCTCCTCCGGTGGCCGGGGAGCAGCCAGGGATTGAACGGGCACTGCAGAGGCTGCGGGCAGCTTCGCAACCCAGCGCTCAACCACTGCGCCACCAGGGAGGCCCTTCACATTCATTGTTACTACTCTATTTTACAATAAGAAAAAATGAGATGAAGAAAGGCTAATTTGCTTGATGTCACAAAGCTACTAAGTGATAATGTAGAGTTGAAGTGTTGTGTTCTCCCCATTCTACCACGCTCCCTTTAGGGCACTGACACTGAGCAATGCCTGAGTACCTACCCTTCCCATAGTATCCTTATCTTTGCAAGTCTTTTTTTCATTTTGTTCCCTTGGAATCTCCTCCTTGCTTCTTCCCTGTTCCACCTCCAGCATGCTCCTTCTACAGTGCTTTAAAATCCCACAATTCATATATTTTCTAGCATTTGGCTCATTTTCAGAGTTATTCAAATATATTTCTCTTGCACCTGGTTAAGAGTTGGAAAGACTAGTCGTCCCCGGTGGTGCAGCAGGTTGAGCCCTGCTCTTTGAAGCTGTCTGGCAGCCTCTGCTGCGCGGGTTCAATCCCAGCCAGCTGGAAAGATATCACATGGCGCGGTAGACCTCTCCTGTCTCGCCCACTGCTCCCCTCAGCAGTGTCTTTGGTCTGTCTGCTTGTTCTGCTCCCCGCTCTGTCTCTGGTGAATTCTCTCACTCTCCTGCATCTCTGGCCTGTACCCCAGTTATTGTATAAATAAATAAATCTTAAAAAAAAGGAGAGTTGGAAAGACAGCAATGGTGCAGTGGTAGTGCCTGCTGGTCCTGCCCACTGGGCTTCCTGCTGCTTCTTACTCAGTTGACTGATATACAGTTGCTTCAGCTTCCAGTCAAAATGCTGGGCACTTGGAAGGCTCCAGTTTCAGATATGCTTACATTAGAGAATGATTTGTTTAATTCTCCCCCCAAAAAAACTGTTCAGTTTGGTGGAACTGTGGTAGAAGCCTTACTGAAGAACAAAAAGGATAAAACAAATGACTTCTAGATGTGGAAGAAGCAGCTGTCAGATACAGACATAAATGATGAGCAGATCATTGACTGGCTACTAGAATTCCATTCTTCCTTCATGGCCTTTACCAAAGATTGAACAACTTACCAATAGTCCATTGATACTGCAGTGGTTGAACAGAAATCCTACAGTGGTGGGGGGCTATTGGGCTTTTCTTGGTGGTTTTGGAACAGCACATATTGCCTTCTTTAGACCATGTCTCAGCATGATTCTCATTTTGTTCCTTCCCAAGTGGTCTTTATGTAAGGTGATACAAATGTTTTGGATTCTGATGACAAAGATAATCATCTTCCTGTAAAACTTGACCCACCATGGAGCTTTGCATATATTAGCAAGAGATATCCATTAACACCATGGTTTCTTTGGGCTTTTATACATACAAGATTTGGGTTTTTATACATACAAGAGCTGGGGTACAGGCCAGAGATGCGGGGGATGAGAGGATTCACCAGAGACAGAGTGGGGAGCAGAACAGACGAGACAGGAGAGGTCTGCTGTGCCATGTGGGTCACTTCCCTGGCAGGGGATTGAACTCGTGCTGCAGTGGCTGCCAATAGGTTCATAGTGCTGCAACTTAACCCCTTGCGCCACCAGGGAGGGCCCTAACACCATGGTTTCTTATATCAATACTGGTTGAAAAATTTCCATTTATTCAAAAATCAGCAAGAACCCTGGCATGTTATGTTCATAAGTTACTAAGGATTAGTGTGTATTTTCCAAACTTAAGGCAACAAATTTTGGAGCTTATTATTGAAAAGCTACTTGAGTTGGATGTGAATGCATCCCAGCAAGATATTGAAGATGAAGAAATAACACTTCACACTGCCGGTGGGATGGATGTCACAGAAAGACTGTATAATGTGGATAAAGGTGAAGAAACTGAGTGTGAAATAAGGTGGATCCTGAAAAACTTGGTCAGATGCACATCCTGTAACTGAATGCCTAGATATCCTGCTGTCTTTACTTTGCCCCTACATTAAGGACGTCCACTATGCAGATGGTAAGAGTAATAACAACAGAAAAAGAGTTTATATCAAGATCTCATAACCATCTTTCACAAGCTATTGTTGCCCACCCACACCTCCCGTCACATACAGTTTTTCATGTTTTACCTCTGTAGTTTTAAATTGGGACTGGAAGCATTTTTGGAACATCTCCAAAGAAAATTGCAGGATCAGAATAATTCTGCCATCATTAGGCAAGCTGCTGGAAATTATAAAGGGAACTTTTTGGCAAGAGGTCCTTTTATTATTGTAACACCAGGCCTAGATCTTTTAGTTAACTGGCTGCACACATACCATATAACCAGGATTTAGGAACAAAGGCAATTTATGATGTTGTTCTCCATGGACCATTTTATTCAGGCTGCCAACCACTTTTTTTTTTTTTTTTTTTGCACCTTTGTTTTTAGACATAAGCAACTTTTAAGTTGAAAGCTGAAGGAAGGTTCAAAGTCTAAATGTTGAATGTATAGTGACAAGTCAGCTAAATCCTCTGAAAATCTGCCTACCCTCTGTAGTTAAAACTTTCTTGCCACTATCACAAATAAGCACCAGTTTGTCTTCGACTACACTGCCGTTGAGAAGAGCAATTGCCAGGTGCTACCAGTTACTAGAAATACAGCTGGTGGGGAGGCGTGCAAACCTGCACAAAACTATTTGATAACTTCTTCCCCCCCAATCCTTCTATTAAAGAAATTCATTAATTCTGTCTACCAGGTATGGGAAGACATGAATGCAGATGGGTTTTAGGAGTTTAAGAATCCCATTACAAAGGAGATGGAAGATGAAGGTTATTTATGATTTTTGAAAAGTGTCGTGGGGATGATACAAAGCTCTTTTCACATGCATTTCTGAAGTTTTTCAAGTAGTGTGGGCTCCCCATCCATGTTAAATTTGCCACAAAATACTGTCTAATTACAAGGCTTTGTGATTGAGATGCAACATTGCTCTCCCTTGCATCCTGTGTCCCTCAGTTACAGGGCACATAAGGAGCATCACATTGCACTAGATTTCATGCCCCAGACATCTGATTTTCAAGTTAGACTTACTCTAGTGTTTGAACAGACATGTTCTTTGCTTCCAGACAGATAAGAGACTGAATATCATGTGCAATGTTTTATAGTGGGTTGATGATAAATGCTGAGGACTTGGCTAGTTAAATGTATACCTTTTTTGGTTATACCTTTTTGATATTACTGTGAGAGAGATGTCTAAGATTGGCCACAGACTATTTTTAACAGATAACATTTTTAACAGGTTTCTGTTGGACCCACAATCACAGAGCTTTGTTGATCTGATTTCTTTTCAGAGAAAATCCTCTAGGATAGTATTTAAAGTGTTTAGAAGAATTTATGTTGTATACATTATTTACACACTGCTATAATTTTCTTTGTGTGTTAGGATATTAGTGGGGTGCAGAGAAGATAGAAGAGTGGGGAGATGGCCCGAGATGGTCCTGGGTGCTAGAAGGTGGAGGTAGAACTGAAGGAGCTTTCCAGGATGTGCAGAGAAATAAAAGACCGAAGGAAAGAGATAGCAGATTTGGGGAAACTGAATCAGACAAATCATATACTTGGGAGTGCAAATACATATTTAAAAGAAAAATGGAGTCAATGTAATTCACATTGACAGAAAGTGGGGTTTGATGTTTATAAAACACAGTAGATGATATTTTACATTTAGGTTCCCAAGAGTGCTGTCAGAACTGGAACTGCCCCCAAGTTTGTAGCAGAATGCTACCTTGAGGGATTATAGTTTGGTTGATTTGCCTTTTATAGAATCTTTGATTTTAGAGAACTTTTTGTCCAAATGGTAAAATTTTAGGTTATTTGGTGGACTATTTTTGCTAGCAACAATGATTTGAAGTTACAGCTACAGCCTGGTCTTCTGGCTGTTCTTATCTTGGATTCAGTTCAGTGAAACTCTCATTTGGTCAGGTTTTTGTTGTATTTTTATAACTAGACACCGAGAGAGGGGAGCTTAAATAACCGTGCTTTAAATCAAATTTATGCAAGCTCTTTTAGTCATTTTGATACTGATATGCATTTTAGCTCCATTTCTTATATGTGTACTTTTCTAGTACAAATGGGCATCTTAAACAATTATTTTTCTGTGACTTTTCCTAGTCTTTCTTTAAAGGTGAGCAGTATTTTCTTGATTACAAATATTTTGTAATGAAATACACTATTTCCTAGGGCTTTGTATGCTCTTGTATAATTATATTGCTAGAGTTTGAATTTCAGTATATAAATACATTTCTGGAAAACAGAAAGTGGATATTGGTGATTGTGTTTTGGTGACTTGGTAGAAAGTCATATGAGGATCTTAAGGTTTTCTGCTAACTGCTGACAAAAAGGTAGGGTTTTAGTACACTGGATAGCAATGAGTAAATGTGTCTAAGAAGTTAAAGGTAAGTAGGATCTTTGTCAGTTGGGGAGTATTTTCAATGTAGGTGATATTTACAAATAAGTGTTTAATTTTAAAGGAGAATGAAAAAAATAACCATTGTGAAAATAAAACAATGTTATGGTTAATCTGTAGTTATTATTCTTAAGTCACCCAATAGTAGAGACTTTACACACAGACACACAGAGTAATCATCATTTAAAAAAATTTGGTTCCTAGCACAGTGCTAGGCTACAAAACCTGAAGAGGTTACAAAAACCTTTATCAACTCTATTACAGAGATCACCATTAAACAGATTTTAAAGATGAGGAAATTGAGTCACTACAAGGTGAAGTAATGTATTCAAGGTTACTCAGTTATGTAGTGCTATAGCGAGGATTCTGAACCTATATAGTCTAGATAGAGAATATTTATATAGCTTCATAATGAGAACTAACATTCTACAATAGTCTTCCTGACCAAAAGCCACCAAATTGTATTTTTATTAAAAATATATGTGCCCATCTGTCAAAAAATAATCAGGAAGGGCTTGTCATTACTCCTAATCAGTGAAAAAACCCAGGCAGAAGATGGCATACTGTGATTTTGCCCTAAAGGGGCTTCCTCAAACAGATGAAATATTAGAATAAGTGACTTTAAGTTATTGTTATTAGAATAAAGTAAGCTATCTACAAAGGTGGGGAGTTTGCATTTTTATAGTCTAATCAGTTCTTTACATCAAAAAGCACTTAAAAATAAATAAAATGATAATTAAATTCTACAGCCCAGTCTGTTTAACATTAAATTAAATTGATACTTTGTTTGCAGTTGCATTCAGTGGCAGTTGTGGATCTGTCTTTTCATCAGATTTACCTGAAACCTCTTCTCCAAGGGCAGTGCTGCTGTCTAAATTTCCCTATGGCAGAGGAACAAAAAGTCCATACAAAGAGCTGCAGTTGAAAGTATTTCTCTATTCCCCATCTCTTAGCATAGCATCTATCCACGTGGTAATCTTAATTCAACAGTTATGGAGCACCAACTATATACTTCACATAAAATGGTGGCCCTTGTCTTTTAAAGATTTGATTTCTGTAGATTTGAGGCTTCCAAGCAGAAGGGGAAGTGGGAGGACAGAGAACAGTGTGGAGGGGGCCCAATGGACTATGGGTGCCTTGGTGGTGGGTGTGCTGTGGCAACATACATCTGAAGAGGTGTGGTTCTTTAGCTCTGAATCATACACAGTGTTGCAAATCAATGTTACCTCAATAAAAGTACAAGAAGAAAAATAAAAGATTTGACTCCTAGAAGGGAGAAATTGGCCCAAACTGAAGAGTTCAGCGCTCTGCAAATCTGGGCCCGCCCATAGACTGAATGAGGTTCTGATTCGGAGTCCCTTGTCTTTTTGCCTACTCTGAGCTGGACGCCGCTGGTGTCCTGCAGGTTTAATTTAGCCTGGGTGGCCTCGAGCCTCTGGATCCCACCCAGACGTACCCAATTTGTGCCCTGGTAGCTGTCGGACCTGCGCCAGCCTGGAGGTCACCCTCCCTCAGCCAAAGTTGGCACAGGGCGTTCTAACCCCGCAGCCCACCTGAGACAGAGACAGCGGAATGGACAGACACAGGCCCCGGGAAACCGCAGTGTTTGAAGTCTCAGGTCAGACTGGGGAGGCGCCCCAGTCTAAAGAGGCGGTTTGTGTTTCACCTATTTCAGTAACTCGAGTTTTCCCCGAGGAAATTCCCCCAAGCGCAATTCAGTGGGCCGACCACAGCCCCTCATTGTGCCTGCATACACTTCCCACGCGCTTCAACCCAACTGGTAACCCCGCCTCCCGACCTGGTCGCTATTTTCAATCACGAATTCGTGAGGCCCTCCCTCCTGTCCCTTCAAGGCCCAGGGGAATCTGCAGTAGCTCTGACCTCTGACACCCCTCGCCGCCCGGCCTCTGCCCCCGCCCCGCGCCGCACCACCCAGCATTCACCAAGCTCTGCCTTTCTGCCCACCACGCGCACACCCAGCAACGCCCCAACATCTGCTGGAGGCGGGCAGGAGATCCTTCCCCACAGGGGAGGAGTTTCCCAGCCAGCCCCACGACGTGAAGTCGCACCGACTCTACAGACACCACCTGGCGCGACGGTGGCACCCCCTCAGCTGCAACCCCACGTGCGCGCCTCGGGGTCGTCCGGCCACTTTCCAGGCCACTTGCCAGCGATCCAATAAAGTCTGCGCCCCCACGAGAGACCAGTGAGTTTTCCTTTTGCCAGGGAGAGGCTTCGGCCCCCGCGCCCTGGGGCCGGGCACAGCTGCAGCGGGGGCGTGCTGCTTCTCTTCCTCTCGAGCAGGCGGTGGTAGGTTGTCCGCTGCAGCTGCTACGGCCTCTCCTCTCCAACGTGGTCGCCCACTCGGCCGCACGCCACAGAGACAGCTTCCAAGCGCCGGCCTGTCAGGCTCCCCTCAGCAGAGAAGACCCGTAGCCCGCACGCTTCCCTTGCGGAGGTCTGCCCAGCCCCACCTCGGTCGCCACCACTCTCCGGGTGGCCCTCACCCTTCCCAGCCGGTTCCTGCAGGCGGGGCGTGCTCGCTGGGGTTACCTTCCCTCGAGATGCTGTCACAGCCGACCGGCTCGCCCCAGGTGCTCCTTTTCCTCTCTGCAGCCGCCCCGGCCGCCGGCTCCGCAAAGCGCGTGGCGCGACCCGGGGCAGGGACCTCAGCGCCGGAGCTTTCGCTCGGACACCAGCACCTAGAGGCGCGGGGGGCGGCGGCCAGCGCGCAGGGCCGGGGAATCTCGGGGGCACCCGAGGGGGCCATTTCGCAGCCCACCGCTACCTTCGCCGGGGCGTGCCCCGCGGCCGAGGTCTGCTGACCCCGGCGGAAGGCCCGCCCGGCCGGCGCCCCCCCGCCCCCTCGGCCCCGCGGCGCCGCTCACACCCCTTCCCGGGGAAGCAAATGGTCCCTTCCAGGCGGGTGGCCATGTTGCTCTAATAAAGCAGGAGGGGCGGCGGCGTGGGGGGAGCAGATGCTGCTGGCTGCGCGCGGGAGCCGGGCGCGAGCAGAGCGCAGCCGCTAGGGAGGCGCGGGGGAGGCGAGCGGGAGCCGCGGCCCCAGCTGCAGCCGGCGTCGGCGGAGAGCACCCGGGCGCGTTCCGAGCCGCAGCCGCTGCCGCGATGGCCGTGGCCGTGGGGAGACCGTCTGTGAGTGCCGGGGCCTCGCTTCCCTTGCGCGCTGCTCCTCCGGGGCTGGGTGGTCCCTGCATTCGCGGGGTGCCGGCGGGGAATATCGGGGACTCGGGCGGGGGCTCCCGACCGTGGCGGCTGTGGGTGTGTGCGGAGATCTGGGCGCGCGCCTGGGGCGGGGTGGGCGAGGAACTGGGGGCTCGGTTACTACGTGGTGCAACAGTGTATCGCCGCTTCGCGCCCCGATGCCGGGTGGGGGGAGAGAAAGAACCCCCTTCCCATTCTCTCTTAAAAGGGATTCTTAGAGCCACGGCGATTCTCCGCTGCCCCCCTCTCTCCGCGCACACTGAGCCCCTCGTGACAGTCGGGAGAGGCTCGGGGTGGGGGGCTTTCCTCCCTGCTCCCTCGCGCCCCGGGGCGCCCGGGGATGGGAATGGTTAGCCGGCGCGCTCAGGGTGTCACACGGCGGTAGAAGCGGGTCAAAAACGAAGGGGTGGGATTTCCGTGGTGGCTTCCCCAGTGCATTGTGAAACCCCGGACACCCTCAGGCACCCACCCGGGTGACCGGGCCCTGCCCAGGATGTGGACAAAAGCCCCAGGCGCACACAAAGTTTTCAAAAGGCCGCCTCGTCGGGGTGGGTGGAAGTATTAAAATACTCAGAGACTGAAAGGCCGGGGGCGGCGGGCAGAGGAGGCGGGAAAGCGGGGAACAGAAAGGGAGGGCGGATGCATGGAGAATCGGGGACCCCACGGCTCGGAGCCAGGGGAGGGGGGGTGAGAGACGGGGGATGCCCCAGCCCCGAGTCTGCCCGCCGGCCAGGGGCCGCCCCTTCTCGGCTACCAGTCCGGGATTCCAGATCTGGCCGGAGACGAGTAGGGCTTTGAGGCGTGGGTTTCAGTCCGCGCTTCGCATCCCCGCGCTCAAGGCCTCTGGGAGGGGCGGCGGCAGCTGCCTTTCCTTTCTACTGAAAAGCGCGGAGCCGGGTGAGAAAGGCGGTGTCCTCTTTCTCTCTCCTTCCTTATTTCTTTGTGGCGTTCAAAGTCCACTTTCGCTCCACTGGCTTTGGGGGCGCCTGGAGCGAGGCTCTTCTCGCACAATACCATTTCCTTTTCATTTTCCTTTCTTCCTCTTCCCACGACCCTGTAGCTGCAGGTGGTGGCTTGAGAAATTTTGTAGTTACAGACACAAGTCTCACGGAGGAAGCTCTAGAAATACCAGACGGTGGCTCTCGGGCTCGCGGCTCTTCCTCCAGCTCCTCCCTAGACACACATGCCTTTTGCCCTCGCGCCCCCAGCGCCCCACCCGGCCCCAACCGGCGAAGTTCTCCACGGTCCCTTCTGCCCTTCCTGACTGCGCGTAGTTGTTCGGCTGCCAGTGTTTTCCAAAGCCTTGTCCACAGAAAATGTGCAGTGGTTATATTGAAGGGTAACCTATGGGTCTTTTAGGCATTTAAAACGCTAATAAATAATGACATACTTTTAAGAATATGGGTTGACTCTTGCATACAAATTATGCTCTTCGTAATTAGTGGTCAGAGATTGTTGTTACTAAGAAAATCTGGCATAGTCTCTGGACTCCCCTTTAGTTTTCTGGGGAGGAAATTGAGGTCCAAAGAGGTCAGGTTTATCTGGCTCAATTACTCCCGCCCTTCCCATTCCTCACCCCCCTATATTTATTTCAAGGGCACAAATTCAGGTAACTAAAAACAAAAATATCTGCTTTAGATCATTGGAGAGCGTCCTAGAAGTGCAAATGTTCTGTGGGGGTTGTGTTTTTCACCCTATTGCTGGTGCATTCTTAAGGCATGGGGGTGGAAGATATAATTTGCTGCACATTTTCTATAAATTAGTTAGTTCATATATGTCAGATAAATAGGAACAACATGTGGATTTAAGGTTTAGTTGTGTGGCCATAATCAAATCCAACACCAGGTCTGTTAACCAGATGTGTACATAATCCCACAGAATCCTTCTGTAAGAGCTCTCTCATTCAAATAATAGAAAATTTGAAAAGTGTATGTGTACAGAGGCGGTAACTGCTTTCTCTGCATATTCCCTGTTGTCGCTGGAATTAAGGTTAAATTATGGTTTAAAAATAAGACTTTTTGGACTGACTTGTGGTCTGAGTGATCAGGAGTTTACTACAAAGTTGAAAAGGCTCTTCATACAGTTCCAAGGAAATGTTGAACTGTTTCATTTTGTTCATTTCTTTACAGTCTTAAGTGTTCTCTCTGCAATGTCTTCAAAACAGCTCCAGTGCAAGGGGGAAGATTCTCAAAACGCAGCAATAATATATTGCAACTCTCACTTGAGAATTCTCTGCCTCTCCTGTCTCTTAATCTCCTATAATTTGAACAAAACAAAGGAAGGGTGTGTTGGGGGAAAACAAATCCTTCCAAAGTTCATTCATGTGTGAATGATGTTTCCCTAGTTACTCCTTGAGAATTAGATTGTTTTAAAACTTCTTTAGGAAAATAGACATATATCTCCTTTCCCTGAAAACTGTCTCTCCCATTCAGGTTGAAGAAAAGTTCATGAACAACTTACCTTCAATTTTAGATATTCTTGAATTTGACATCCTAGATAAATATGATTTCTTAATGGTCAAGAATCCTTATATATCAAATCCTTTATATATCAAATGCAAGATTATCTACTTTAGCGTGTTTTTATATTCAGTTAACCTCCAGGCTAAATTCAGATGTTTCTTAAGTGGATTTGTTGACTGGAAGACAAAAGCTTCAGTTTAGTGTGATACTGTTGACTCATTTCTATTTTAATCTTGACCCCCTAGCTTCTCCGTTTTCCCTACTGATGGTTTTGGGACTTGGCTCCCAGAAGATCCTGAAGCACATGTGCTGTTTTCCAGCTTTTAACTGATTTCTCTCCTAGGAAAGCATCCACATCTTGGATGAGTTAGTATTTTTGTATCCACGTCCCAGGGCAGCTATTATCTTTATTTTAAACATTGTGGTAACTTCTCTACCTCTGAAACAGGTTTTGTGTTGCCAATCCAAAGATTTTATGTAGTTGATACACTTTCTCTTATGGTGTAGTGTCTGAGTTGAAAGGAACTAAAGAGGTCATTTGGTTCAGTCTCTCCCCAATGCAGAAATACTTTTTTATTCTTAATAGAAGGCATGTGTTTAAACTTTTCCAGGGATGGAGATTCCCCTGATCAAGAAACACATTGAATTGTCTTAATGTGTTGTGCCAAAATGCATAAAAAAAACCAAATTCATCTATTTTCACTTAAAATTATTTATCAGGCATCTCCTATTTGCCAAGTACTGTTCTAAGTGCTGGGAATACAGCAGTAGGCCAGAGAGAGAATCCTTTCTTACCTAGAGATTTTATTTTTTGACAGATTTAGTATATGTATATTAAAGTGACAAATTTTAATGGAGTTGTCAGCTTCTTAGGGAGAAAGGGAATTATCTGCCTATTGCTGTGTCAGTAGTTAGGATACAGGTAAAGGATCTTATCTGAGGATCCCTATAGACAGTTCCTGAAGATATGTTCTGTCTTCAGCAAGAGCAAGTTGCCACTGACAATGAAATGTTATTTTCCTTTGTTATAAAATTGCTATGGGGCCTCCCTTGTGGAGCAAGGGGTTAAGTCTCAGCACTATTTGAAGCTATCCGAAGCCACTGCAGCATGAGTTCGATCCTGGCCAGGGAGCTACCCACATGGCACAGCAGACCTCTCCTGTCTCACCCGCTGCTCCCCTCAGCAGTGTATTTCAGTAGATCTGCCTGTTCTGCTCCCCTCTGTCTCTGGTGAATTCTCTCACCCCCTGCACTACTGGCCTATACTCCAGTTCTTCTACATAAATATAAATAAAATCTTTTTTAAAAATTGCCATTTCCATTACTCGAGGATGTGGTAATCAGATGGAAGACTCTGGCTGTTGTACCTGGAGAAAGATTAATGGAAATCTAAATGACATAGAGGGGCTGTCATGGGGAAAGAATAGTTAAAATTTAAAACTCTTCAAAGTCAGTGATATAAATTATATACAATGAGGCTCTATAAGCAGTTGTTAAGGTATGCAAGAAATATTTGAGTTGTAGCAATCCTTTTTAAATCTTTCTTTTAAAGTGTCTTTTAAAAAAATCGTATTTATCTATATCACAATGGAAAATAGATGTGATGAATTGATTAAAAAACAAAACTACCCATAACCCATTATCCTGACTATCCTTAGATTGTTAGTGTATTTTCATCAACTTTTTGAGATTTATACCAGCAGTCATAGCCTATCTTATATAAATTGCCTCTTAGAAGCCAGGCTGTATGTCTGAATAGCCTGTCTGACTATTTTGGACACTCATATAATGGAGGAAACAGATGCTTGGTACTTTTGAAGAAGCCACCCTGTATCTGGAACCAGACAAAGGAATGCATGATTTGGATGGCCTACTTTGATTGATTGCCAAAATACTCTTTGTTTGTACCCACTGATGATGCCATAGCTGATAATGACCTTTGAGTTTAGGCTCCCTGTGGAACAGGCTACTATCAATTTTCTGTGCCTGTTTCTCTTCAGGGGACATTAACTTTGTTGGGAGGTAGGGGCTGCTCTTGAATCTTATCATTTGTTGGAAACTGTCTTTCACAGTCTTAGCTGGACTTGGCTAAACTGGGGTCAGTAAAGCTGAGCCATTTTTTAAACAAATAACCAGCAGATGTAAAGCTTCTGTCTTTATTCCTGAGGTCCACTTTATAATATAATTGATAGCCCCTCAAATCCAGGTTGACAATAAATTCCTTTCCAACTAAACAGTATCTCTTCTGACCCTTTCAGACTTGTAGCACATCAGTGTTGCCTATGTTGAGCATTAAAACAATGCTTGGGCTAAGGTAATATAGCCAGGCTTCTAAAAAGAATTTGCCGAGTGATCTACCTCAAATTTGCATTGTGTCAGACCTGGCCTGAGGTAGAATTCAGGAGTGTTTTTCCATGATAAGACTATTCTTTTTT
Source organism: Talpa occidentalis (assembly GCF_014898055.3). Taxonomy (NCBI): domain Eukaryota; kingdom Metazoa; phylum Chordata; class Mammalia; order Eulipotyphla; family Talpidae; genus Talpa; species Talpa occidentalis. The sequence goes on from NW_023604972.1 coordinate 45,134,817, forward strand.
AGGGTCTATTTTGATGAGTGTGAGTACATTGCTTGAATCAAAGGACAGAGGAAATTCAGTTGTGTGAACACATTCTGTCCACCTGCTGAATTGTGACTATGTGGGACATGGGGAAGGGGCAGGCTACATGTCCCAAATATGTCTTTGGTACCCAACAAGTGGGGGCTTCCCCCCCACATTTTCAAAACTGTGGCGCGTGCTCTCTCTCTCTATATATGTATATATATAAAACATAACATAATTGTGGCTTTCTCTCTATATGTACAAAACATAAAATGTACCTGCTTGTTTTAGATAATTAAGTAACATTCCTTTGGGAAGAATTTATGATATTCTACTTCCTAATTTTCTTAATAGTAGACTCCTAATAAATAGATAGGCAAGAAATCGAAAAACAAAGCATCTTTAACACCCTAACATGTTGATAATCATTCTTGGCTTCCTAATTCATCTGTTTTATCAAATATTTCATTCTTACTTTCTATGTGCAGGACTGAAGTCATGATGTTGAGTATTTGAGATTCCACCCCTGCTATTCTCATCACATTTACTCATCTGATGGATGAGTAAGCAATAGGACTTAGTAAGAAAAGCAAGGTGGGAAAGTGTAATTCAAGGGGACAACATATCCACAGCTCTGGAAGTGAAACAGTCTCTTAAGGAAGTCCGGCATTCTTGATCAATAGAGAGTGGACAGATTGAGAAGATGGGACAAGACCAGGACAGGTACTACATTCTTCAAGACAAAAGCATATTTACTATATAGCTCTTTAAATGTCTTATATCTTGTCTGCTCCGCTCTCCTAGTTCAAGATATCTCAGATTCTTGGAATTGGTTGATGGAAAATCCTAAAAATCTGCAGAGTGCTGATTCTTCATGAGTCAGTAGAGTAGAGAAGAGATGATGAGGGATCAGGGGATTTGATCACTTTCATGACCAAATTGGTTCCTTAAGTAACAGAGGAAGTGAAAACTGAGGAAGGACACAAAGAGAAAGAGCAAGGGTCCATCTAGTGACAAACCCCAGCATAGGTCTTCCCCCGCTAGAGCCCTTTCTCAAGATTTAGAACTAGAACTTCTTCTTTTCTTTTCTTTTTTCTTTCTTTCTTTTTTTTTTTTTTTAAGATTTATCCATTCATTTATGCATACAAGAGCTGGGGCACAGGCCAAGATATGGGGGGGAGGGGGGGGACAGGATTCACCAGAGACAGAGCTGAGAACAGAACAGGCAGACTGACAGAAATACACTGCTGAGGGGAGCAGCAGGTGAGACAGGAGAGGTCTGCCTTGCCATGTGGGTTTCTCCCTGGCCGGCCGGGGATCGAACTTGTGCTGCAGAGGCTGCGGATTGCTCCATAGTACTGTGCTTAACCCCTTGCGCCACCAGGGAGGTCCCCTAGAACTTCTTATTTTCTAAAGCAGCTGAGTCTTGGAGGGTGAGGATGGAATGGACTGTAAGTGGTTATCAGTGTTGTCCATAAAGAAAATTAAAAACGCATTGGATCCTAGAAAATGGGAGAAATCTGTTCAAAGCCAGAGTTCTTTTAAGACTTAAAGCCTTTTTGATTCATCTCATCCCTTTGCTGTTTTCATGCCAATATAGAGTTTGTGAATCTCATTTAAGGGTGCCCGTTAAACTTGCTCAGACCTGCTGGTGGAAGGGAAATACTTGCCTAAAACCTCTTTGCATAGGAAGCTTATTCAGCATCTTGGTTTTTAATTTTTCTGTTTAAATTACTGTCAAGACCGTTATTTTACTTTATCATCACAAAATTCCAGAGAAGTAATGTAGCCAAGGAAATGGAGGCACAAAGAAGTTGTCATTTACAGCCAGTTGAGGGGAGTGCTGGGCTTTAGAACCAATGGCTCATAGATCAACATACATACAATCTTAGTGCTGTACCTGTCAGGTAGGCTACATTAGGTTGATTTAACAAATCAGCCCCAAGTGTTGGTGGTTTACATTGCACAGGTTTATTTCTCAGTGGGGTCTTTGTTTCTGTCATCCTCTGAGAGTGATTCTGCAGGCCCCAAATTGAGGGAGTGTTCTCTATCTGGACAATGCCAGTCTGGTGGTAGAAGGAAAAGAGAGCTGCTGAACCCTGAGCTCATAGATGGGTCACTTCATTGATCAGAGTAATTGGTCATTCCTAAATTCAACAGGGTGGAGATGGACCACCTTTTCTGCCACATGGCCAAGCTGGAGGGCCATGGGATGTTAAGAGGTAAAGCCCCCTGGTGGGGCAGGGAAAATTTTGAATAGTAAGCATTCACGTTATCTTCACAGTCAGGGAATCTATTATAGAGCCAGGGGTCTTTATTTCTTTTTTAAAATGGTCGTACTGTCTGTACTGTCGTAATGTAATACGTCTGTACTGTCGTAATGTAATACGTCTGTACTGTTGTAATGTAATGTCGTACTGTCTCACTCTGTCCTGCTCTGATTCCAGCTGTACATGGTGGAATGATAAGGAAGAGAGTGTGTGTATTAAACAGTCAGATTGAATTGAAGACAGAGTGTGATTATTTCTATTGTTCACTCATGATGAGCTTCCAGTAGCATCATCACCAAGTCAGCAGTGGGTGGTGACCTTCTGAGAGACCTTCTGTCCTGCTCTCTAGCTGCCCCAGCCCTGGGAGTGTGCTCTCTGAGAAATAGTTTGGAGGCCGTTAGGACTTCCAGCTGCTTGACAGAATTGTTTCCCTTGGGATGCTTCCAAATCAGTCCTTTCCCAGCCTGTCTGTTCCTAAATGCAGATGCATCAGATGGCGTGCTTCCTTTTCTTGCTCTGTTTTCTCTCACTGAGAGGCAGCAGATTATGGCGTTTTGGTCAAGAATGTGAGTTCTGGAGCCACCGCTGGGGCTTTAGGGCCTCAATTTTGCTAGTTGGCCACTCTTTTGACCTTACGTTTATTTCTCACTGGACTTACTCAGTACTTCACTTTCCTCATTTATAAAACAATAGCAGGACCTTCCTCAAGGATTTTTGGATTGAATGAATTAGTACACACAAAGGTCTAGCAATGATGTGTGAAACATTTGTCCTCAATAAAGGGGGTGTGAATCCAGAAATAATAATGACTTTATATTCAAGACTGGGCTCTAACCAGAACTGCTAACCCACCTCAACCCACGCCAGCAGGCAGTGAGCATTTGCCCCTCCTAAACCCCTGAAATGGGCAGGTTCCCCTTTATTGAATCAGAGCAGACTTTTGAGGCACAGGTTGAACACATCCAGTCTTCAAAGCCTGCACTCATTAGTCCAGGTTTTGGTGACTTCCGTCCTTGAATGCCTGCAGTAGTGATGGCCTGTCACAGTTAGGTGACAGACACATAGTGTTCTGGATGCCCAGAGCCCCACCTTTCTTTAAATTCCTTTTTTTAAATAAAGAGGAATTATCAACTATAGTTATGAATGTTAAAAGAAAAAACTCATTACTATAAGCAACATGTTCTGCTAGCCTGCATTCTTAGCCTTTATTTCCAGACTTAAGGGACTATGTTCTTCACACCATCTCGTAAAGTTGACTGACTGAGTGAAAATAGATCCTTTGGATCAGTTGGATAAAACTTGTGCTGGCCCTTTTCCTCTCAGTCCCCCTTTTTATTTCAGCTGCTGCTGCATAAACTCAGACAGCTTGTAGACTTCCTATCTGCAGCTTTCTGCTCCAAGCATATCTGCTGTAGCTACTAGGATTCTGCTTTGCTTTTCTTACCTTTGTATATATGTGGTTAATGAAGGGACTTACTATCCCCATAGATCATCCCTTGATTGATGGGTGATAGATGCATAAATGGTGATGGTGCATAAATATTTGTCTTTTATCACTCCATTGGATAATAATATATGTCTCTAGAGCCCCAACCTCAGCCCGCAGGAGTTTATTAGCTCCATATGTATACCCTTAGGATTACTTTCCCTCCTTCCCCATTTTACTGTTTCCAGTCCCTACTGCCTTGCCTCTGAATGAATCACTTCCAAAAATAGCTGCAAGCATGCAAGCCCTTGTCTCAGCCCCTGCATTTTTGGGAAATAGGTAAAACCATTTTGTTTCCTGAGCTGGGACTCTTTTTTCCCTTGTGGAGATAAGGGAACGTGAAGGTCACATCTGTAACATACTAAGTGACTCTGGACATTATAAAAACGTATTTGGAGCAAACTGATCTTTTGTTAAGTTTTCACATCTATGTATTGGAAAGAAATCTTCAAACTTTTGTTAAAACAAGACTCAGAAAAGAAAAAAATTGGATATATTACTATAACTTTTCTAAATTTTCATTTCTAGAGCTCGGGATAGAAGAATTCTTATACTCTGTCGGTATGGAAGTACTTGTTTCTGACCATTTAGTCCTATAACTTACCCATTTCAAGTCAGTTACATATTTTCCATTCTAGAAACTAGGTAATGTATAGATAATGTATGGGGAAAGGGAGAGGGATATGGTTTTGATACAAGAACTGTGAACTTGGGTCAGAGCTTAAAACTGTTTTTGATAAAATCAGAAAAATTTAGGACTACAACTATCTGCATGTTGGAAAAATTTCTAATAATCTTCAAGTCTAATAATTCTTGAAACAAGTTTTAATTAAGTAATACTGAGCAATTGTAAGGGCCCAGGTTAGTAAGTATCGGCCTGAGAGTTCGGCCTGATATTCAAATCATCCCTTTACTTATGTGCACCTAACCTAGAGGCAGTTTCTGATAATGTAGAGATCCTTAGAAACTGCATGAACCAAATGGATTCATTCTCCTACTCTCTCCAAATTTTGTCACCTTTGCTCCATTCCTTGAGGTTTGGCTTTAATTTTTGTGTGGGTGGGAAATCTAAGATTACCTCCCCCTGATGGAATGATTTGATTGTTTATCTGGTACATACCTCTTTGTTTTCGAAGACTTTTCCAACTCTTAGTCAACCTCTGTTATCACTTCTCCCCTGGGGGATGTTGAATGGTTTGCAGTGGAAGCACATCTGAGCCCTCAGCACATTTATGTCCCATTGAGAAAACAAAATTCCAAGGTGTTTTATGAACTTAAAGCAGTAAATTAAATTTTTAGCTATTGAAATGACTAATAATTTGTTGCTACAAATCTAGCTTTTGGAAGAGAACCTGGAATTGGATCCCAGAGAATTGGATTTACAATGCAATCAAAGCTGAGGGTGATGAGTACTCCAGGGATTTTATGGAATAGACACTAACATAGGCATGTTGGGGAGTCAGGGGTGCTGCTAAATATCCTTTCATAAAGAATTTGTATTCTTATTCTCAAAGGCTTTCTGTTTTCCATTCATTAAATCAACAAACACTGAGCCCAGCCATGCACCATGCACAAGTGAATATATCAAAACCATATTCTCATTTTCCATGAAACCAAACCAGAAACAAAAATCTGTTTTTGGCAAATGGACCTCCCTGTCACTAATGTTCAAAATCTGAATAAGGCTTGAATTCTGGGATGAGTTACCAAGTGTTTTTTGTCATGCCTGTGGAATATCTCAATCACTAGTGCATTATCAACAAAGGAGTTATTGAGACTCTCAGAGTTGCTAGTCCTATGGTCCATGCTGTTAAAAAATACTAAGTAAAAGATCTAACTCATGTTGCGCAGTACTGTTAAGCACAGTACTGTGAAGCTATCCACAGCCTCCCTGGACAGGGAGCTACACACATGGCGCAACAGACCTCTCCTGTTTCGCCCACTGCTCCCCTCAGCAGTGTATTTCAGTCAGTCTGCCTATTCTATTCCCCACTCTGTCTCTGGTGAATCCTTACCCACTGTACCACTGGCCTATACCCCAGCTCTTATATGCATAAATAAAATAAATCTTAAAAAAAAAAAAAAAAGATCTAGCTCATGCTCTTGACAGCCTTCTCCTTCTCTTAGATAGCCAACATTGGGAACTTGGTTTGGCATTCAGAAAGAGTAGGGCCCATTTATTACTCTCCTTCCCCTTTTTATAATATACTTTGAGGAGTGCTTGAAAGAAAACCTCCAACTTTCTTCCCAACCTGTTATTAGAAATTTATTTTGGTTTCCCATTCTAAGGGGGAATTGGAAAATCATATCTGAATCTCGAGGAAATATTTTCAAAGTCTCTGCCAGATTAATATATGCACTCCACTCCCCCTTTAAAAAGACGGAGCACAGCATGCCCAATGCTTTTGACCAAGAGGACAGTGTTCTGTGCTAGGGCTCGCCAGCATTTCTGCAGAAACCAGGCCTTCTTGATCTATCAGTAAGCATCTATGCTTAATCAGTTTGTTCCCAAATCCTCTTAGGCCAGTTGTAGTGGTCATAATTGTATAACTTAATTTACTGTTATATGAAGTTCTGAATTATAAGTGCACAAATAACTATTTAATTAGATTAAGTGCACAAATAACTTCTAAATTAGATTCTTTGGAAAGGGTAAAGGTGAGAATTTTGCTAAAATAAAACTGTGAATTTAATGTGATAATTATAAAAAGTTGGAGAAAAATTGTAGACTCTAAAAAGAATCTGCACTCAGATTAAAGAATACTTTAAAATGCTTGCGCCAATTTGAAAGACACAAACTGGAACTCACAGATGATGCCTAATGGTGTGTGCTGGAAAGACAACTTTGATCGGGATAACTCACATTCACTATCATGAAAAACTCCTTGGCCCTTTGTAATAAAAAAATGGATGCATGTTTACATATGCATCAGTACATAATATGTATTTATTAAGGTGAAATAAAATGTTTAGGTTTTAACTATTGCTTTTAAAAATCCTAGTCTTTTCATGCCTTTTGAGATAACTAATCCAAACTGGGCCTGCAGATCTCTGTTCTGCAGGATGCGGTTTATTAAAGTCTTTAAGAATAAGGCTACTTCAAGAGATAGTAAGTGAAATTTAGAAGAAGATGAGAACGTAAAACTGATTATTGTGCTCAGAAATGCTTGGTAATCCAGGATAAAAATAAGTATGTGCTAACCAAATACAGGTAGACAGTTTCTGTAGCCCCAGAGATTGCTTAGGCTCATATATAAAGAGATAGATTGTCCAGCTTATGCTTTTGAACTCCCAAAGTATGTGTGAAAGTTAGTCTGACATATTCTGCAGTACCCTGTACTGGCCTGCTGCTAGCCCACTTACTTTTTTTCCCATATATTTTGCCTGGGCAAAATATATGAAGACCAAGAGGAGGTGACCATAGATGGAATACAATTTGGAAAACATTGATGGTCCACTTAGTGCCTCACCTGCTATTTTGATGTATGTTTCCCAGAACTATAACTTGAAATTAAGTTTTTGAAGCCCTGAAGGGAGGTGTGGATGGAGATTTCTGTATTCCTCACAATACCTAATGATTCCCCAGTTGTGATTCAGAAAGCAAGGAATTCAATATGCGAGTAGTTTGGAAGCACAGCATGTATCAGAATGTTGTAGATTATGTTACCAGTGGAAAGAGATGAAGAAGCAATTCTTGTATAAAAAGTTCATGCTGCTCTATAAGAGAATTCAGTCTATAAGAAGTCTAAAAAGGCGGTAAAAAGAAGAGGTGGAAATATCTCAAAATGTCACTTGCCCAAAAGAAAGGCGGAGTAGTCTAAGGCAATCTTCTTTAGAGCTCAGGTATGGGCCACCGAAAGCTAATAAACCAAATCATAATTTTCTATGAAGACTTTTTGAGATAAACACAGTAATAAACTTATTGATCAAACATTGGTGAAAAAGATAAATTATCCAGCCCCTGCACCTAGGAGCCTTGGATAAAGGGACTTGTATGTAACAGAACAACCATTTCTCCCAACTTCTCTGCTCCCTCACCTCCATTTTCAAACACATGTGCCCTCTGGTTGGGAATTACTGTGTGCAAGGCTCTATCTCCATGTGGGTAAACGAAGAAAGAAATGTTGAGAATTACTGGCTCATCGTACATTGAGATTCAGAGACTCTGGGAGGGTTAACTAATTTGTCATAATGTTGCTTCTTTTACACCCCAATATAAATGGTTGTCAGTTTTTGTGTTGTTTTTGCTAGTTTCTCTTGGTTTAGTCCAGAATAAAGGGAAATACAGCTTTGGAAACAAAATACTCATTTGGTAAGGAAGGTTATTTTAGTAATCTTTTAAATTCTCTTTGAGAGACACGTGTAGACACACAGGTTACACATATACACACATGGGTTACACACATGAAGATGTAGTCAATCTGTCTGAGAAAGAGAAACTATTTTATTATATATAGATGAAATCTCGGAGCAAAGTTGACCTTCCTGCACTTTTGCATTTACTAAAAAGTACCTTGACTTTTTAACCCAAACGGTTCATTCCACCTATCCTTGGATAATCTCCTATCATCAATTCGGTTTAATTTTTAATTCTAACCATGAGAAAATTAAGTGTTAAAAAAGCAAGTAGAACGTTGTCTTTCTATTCCAAAATAAAGGGAGTGGAAGGACAAAACTGAAAGTAGAAGCTGAAATGTGTGATTTCTCCATTTCTCAAACTAAAACTGGAATAATTTTTCAGTTTTTTTTCTAATACACTTGGAATGTTATTGCTAATTTACACATTGCCACAAACTCATTTCATACACTGCTCTAATTTCCTAATTGAGGTTGTGCAATTCACACATTTTCCGTACGATTAGACCTCAGTGGTTAAAAGATGATCGCAATAACTGCAAGATAGTTTGGTTAGATATTATTCATGACCTTACCCTTTCAGTTCCTATTGGATGGGTCAAGAATCTTTAGTTTGAATTTAAATGTAAGTAACTACATGTACTAGTGGTCACCATATTGGATAGCACAGTTTTAGGAGTATAGTCTAGAAGTATATATAATCTGATCTCTCTCTTTTTCTAATTTTTTCAGAGAACTTTCTTATGAAGGGAAATTGCAAACATACACAAGAATAGAGTGTTATAATGAGCCCTTTGCCCCTTCATCTAGGCCATTCTTATACCATCTGTTTCCCCTACTCTCTAACCTCCTTTCTCCTTTTCCTATGCCCCCTGAATTCCAGGCTTGGTCAGATCTCATTTTAAGAGCTAAATTTGTGACTTGAGGGAAAGAAGTGCATGACATCAGAGAAAGTTACTAGGGGATCTTCAAAAGCAATTGTGATTTTTTTTTTTAAAAAAGCACAGTTTGTACCTGACTTACAATGGTTCAATTTATAATTTTTCAGCTTGACAATGGCAATGCAGGTTCAGTAGAATTTTGATCATTTTCCAGGCTAGCACTATATGATACAGTTGATACTTTACAATGTGGTGTGTTGCCAACTTTTTTTTTTTTTGGATAGGTATTTTGTATTTTCACATCTAATTAGTTTTTCATTTTAAGTATGTTACTCAATAAATTACAGGAGACATGTAACACTTTACTATAAAACAGGCTTTACATTAAATGATTTTGCTTAACTGTAGTGGTTTGGTTGATTAGGTATATTTAAATGCATTTTCAGTTTAAGGATGGCTTTATTGAGATGCAATCCCATCTTAAGTTGAGTGAGATCCATAAATGAATGGTGAAAATTACAGTTTGACAAATATAGGTAGTGAGTATACAGTTGACCCTTGCACAACATGAGTTTGAATTATATGGGTCCCATTAGATATGATCTACTTTGATATCCATGAATACAGTACAATAGTCTATATGTTTCATCTTGATTATTTTGTTAATAATGTTTTCTCTTATAAGCTCAATAAAGCTTGCTTTATTGTCAAAATGTAGTATGTAATATAAAAATATGTGTTAGTCAGCTCTGTGTTATTGATGAGTTTTCTGGTTAATAGCAACCTATTAGTTAAATTTGGGGGGAGTCATAGTTATATGGGACTTTTGACTGCATGGGGATCAGTCCCTCTAGCCTCCACATTGTTCAAGGATCAGCGCATAGTTAGGTGGTAGTCTATATGCTTGAAATTTGTCATTATGAGCATCATCTTAATAAAAAACCAAACTTGAATCAGAGATGGAAGAGTCAGTGTGCATGGCATCTCCTATCTGTGTTTTATTACATTGAACTTTGGGTTTATGGATAATTTAAACAGTTAAACATTATTCATATATAATATTTATCATTGAGTTTTATTGAATGCCAACGGTGTTATAGAATCATAGGACCCTTGAAGGATGGAAAATAAGCTGAGGATCATTTTTAGCCCAATCTCTTTGGAATACTTAGTTTCAGATAGTGACTTGATTTGCACTCACATTGAGAGTCCCGGTGTTCTCTGTCATACCACACTGGCCAGGTCTACTCATTTGCTTAGTTACAACTTGTAGCATTAAGTTACTTATGAGTTTTTAAAACAGCTGATTCTTAGACCTCTTTTAGAACAGAGATGTTATTTCTAAGTTTACTGGTGGTATTGTAGCTATACTTATTGCAGAGGGATGTTTTTGTCATTAACCAGTATGAGGAAGTCATTTATGAAATTTTATCTTTTGGGCTTAGAATTTATGCCAGTTACTGCTGGAGCTTATTATAGGAAATGCCTGTTTGTTTTCTGTGCTTCTGTTTATAAAAGAAACTCTCATAGCAAGCACATTGTGGTTATGTGATCATGGAAGAATATGCTGGCATCGATGGTATTTAAAAATGCACTTTTACTTTGCAACATAAAGCAAGCATTGTTGCTCTGCTTTTATAGTTGAATTTAGGAGCCTAATAATGATTTTCTTCCTTATGATAGAGTGCAGACTCTGTGTGTTCTAAATTTGGAGTCCTTAGGATCACAGGATTTAAGGGGAATGAGTTTGTGATGGTGAAAGGATCTTGTGTCATCAGAAATGCCTTCAGGCCTTGACTCAGCTGTCCTATTGATGGAAAAAGATAATATAATTTAGAAGATGAACTATTAAAAATTTCAGCAACATTCTGAACAAATGTAAGCCCAAACTGGACACCAGTCCTTTTCTGTAGTCAAGTCTCCAGCGGAGTCTGCCCTTTGTGTTCTCTTTGTCTTTGTTAAACTACATTCCTGGAGAGAAGGAAGAGCTATGTCTCATCTTATCTACATTGCAGTTTAGTTCAATTTGATTTTATTTCTTGGTTCACGGAAATAGTGACTAGTTGCTTAATACCCTATACATAAATGTTACCACCACTCAAGATTTATGCCATTTTTTGCAGATAATACTCCTGTGAGATGAATTGCTTTATCTGTACTTGACAAAAAATATTACAGCTAAGAATAAGATTTAGGAAGATGTCTTGTCAAATCACTTGCTCTGTTCTTTTCATGCAGGGTAGAAACAAGAAACTATTAAGGCTTTTACAATGTGACCTAATTAAGGAAATACAGCAACTATTTTCAGCAAAGAGGGCACAAGATGAGTATAAGTAGCACTTTTTTTATTTTGATTTATTAAGTTTATAGATTTTGAAAAGCTTTTAAAATATACCAAATAAACTTATAAACCAAATAAACCTAGCAGTAACACATCTTGAAAAAGAAAATTAAGGGGCCTCCTTGGTGGCACAAGGGGTTAAGCATCAGACTATGAAGCTATGACTACAGCACGAGTTTGATCCTCAGCTAGGGAGGTGACCCACATGGCATAGCAGACCTCTCCTGTCTCACCAGCTGCTCCCCTCAGCAGTGTATTTCAGTAGATCTGCCTGTTCTGTTCCCCACTCTATCTCTGGTGAATCCTCTCACCCCCATACCTCTGGCCTGTACTCCAGTTCTTGTTTGCATAAATAAATGAATCCTTAAAGAAAAAGAAAGAAAAGGAAAATTAAAAATTCATGTAATGTAGATATCAATTAATGCTTATAATTTAGTATAGTCAGAAAAATGGTTAACTCACTGTAGCAGTGATAAGAAATACAAGTTTACTTTATGTTTTCTTTTTAAAATAGTTAATGATTTATGGTTGATCACACAATTTTGGTAGACATCAGTTTGGTTCTGGATTGAATTATTTGTGGTATTATAAGATAGAGAAATATACAAACCATCTTTGAATTGGGTGAGCCTCATTATTTGGCTCATTTATTTGACAGAGAAAAAGTACCAAAAGGGACAACTCTCAGATTCTTCAGTTAAACAGCTATAAATAGGCAAGAAGATGCCTCTTCTTGACTCTGACTGGTGAAATGAGGGCCTTTCTGTTGTCATAGTTCTTCATTTTTCAAGAAAATATGAACAGAGTTGGAGGTGAAATCTCCCCATCTGAAAAAGTCAGCAACTAGATCAAATATTTTTGAAATACTCTGTGGGCCAAATAAACATGGGCTGAGACTGCCAATTTGCAATCTGATTTCCATTAGAAAGAATTCATTTGTTTTTCTTGTATTTGAATAAAGAATTCATTATAGTAGTTCCTCCCCCTACCCCCCTTTTGAGGTACCTTTTACAATTTGAATGATTTTTGTGGAAAATGTGCTTCTTTTAAAGTAAAGGTGAAGCAGTTGCTTAAAATCAGATATGAAAATTTATAGATGGCGGCCCTCCCCGGTGGTGCAGTGGTTGAGCGCTGGGTTGCGAAGCTGCCCGCAGCCTCTGCAGCGCCTGTTCAATCCCCGGCCGCCAGCGAGGGTCCCATATGGCACACAGACCTGTCCTGCCGCCCGCTGCTCCCCTCAGCAGTGTATTTCTTCATCAGTCTGCCTGTTCTGTTCCCTGCTCTGGCTCTGGTGAATTCTCTCACCCTCCAGCGATTTTGACTGTACCCAGTGCTTGTATAAATAAATAAATAAATAAATAAATAAATAAATAAATAAATAAATAAATAAATAAATAAATCTTTAAAAAATTTATAGATGGCTTATTGAGGATACTATCAAATTTTTTAAATTGTTCCCTAATAGGGTATCTCCAAACAGGTTTGAAACATAGTAGGTTAAATAAGTAGAACCAAAATTGATGTTATATGGTATCACCAGGACCCCCAAAGAAGGGAGTGGGAGGAATTCTTGAGTGTGTGGTGTGCAATACAATTGTCCTGCTGCAAAAACCTGTCCTTTATGTAGTGAAGGGGTCGGATTTTTTTTTCTTTTTGGTTCAAGTCCAGTGACAGTTAATGGCTGTTTTTTTTTAATAGGCTGTGAAATTATTTATGAGTTTGGCAGTGGGATGATATAAAATGCAAGTAGAATATCGTCTATTACCAAATCCCAATAAATTATTAGTGTTAAAGCCAGGAGGAACTTTAAAGGTCATCTAATCCAGTGTCTTCCATTATGATGAGGAAACTGAGGCCTGGGGAGTTCACCTGAGGTTCATATTTCTCATTAGCCTTTCCATGTCCACATGAAACCCAGAATTCTCCCTTCTTTTTCCTCTCTTTTCCTGCCTGGAGAAAAATGTGTCTTCTAGGAAATGTTTAGGACAATTAGATTCTTAGAGGAAAAAAAGGCAGATGTTTAGTAAACAGAATCTTTAGAAAACGTCTTCCTAGGAAGTTGATTTATTAATAGCTTAATAGCTTGTCTTTCTAATCGTGAGAACATTTTTATTAGTGGCATGATTGTTTTGTGTGAGTTTCGATATCCTTTCCAAAAGCCCGCTCATTCTATAATGATTTTAGGAAGGAAAAAACCAGGTCATCAACAGGAAGATGTGGCAAAATTACCTTTAATTCTGTGGAATTTCCTAGTGGAATTTTAAATCACATGAATAGTTGCTTTCAATTGTTTTTAAACTATAAAAATTGTCGTTTTGCATGATTCAAGATAGTAGCATGAGCAAAAGCTTAATAAGGATTATTGGTGTATTTTCCTAATCTTCTAAAGACATCCATGGTCATTGACCATTCCATTCTTTGCAGTTTATTCTGCTCAAACACAGAGAAATGTGGGCTAAGAAACTCTATGTGCACATGTGGAACAGTCTTCCCTTCATGTGTTATATTTGGCTTAGAAAGTCTCCCTTGCCTTGAAGAAAAGGCTTCTCAGCTAAAGTCAGATCTGGATTGGTTTCTAATTTTTCAGGCCAACAGAAGCAAGTTGGAATGGAAGTCTTGGTCAATGGCACAATAGTTTGATGTCTGGTTAGTTATATTAATATCATACTTTGTGTTGATGATCTGATACTTTTGAAAACATTGTCCTGTTACTGTAATCTAATCATGATCCCGATTTGGCATTGGGGGGATGGGCCACAGAAAGCAAGGATAAACTTTAGACCTTTTCTTCTGCTAGCTTTCTAAGTCAAATCCATTGAATTACTAGCTTTGTCAAACCAACTTTTGTAAACCAAAGTGGCATTTTAGCATTTTGTAAATTACAAAAGTAAGTATGAAGTAAGAAATATTTGAGTTTAACTCTGATAGTTAGGGAAAAGTTTATATATATGTTTCAGATCCTTCGCCAGATAGAATAACTCTCTTGACTTTAGATATCAAGGAAATTAATAATAATTGCATGCATGCTTATTTCCCTTACAAAATTAGGGTGAAAAGAAATCCACTCAAAATCCAGTCACTAGGAGAAATTCAAACTCTACCAACTTTATGGTTCATCAAGATCAACATGCACCACAGATGAAAAAATGCAATCCAAAAGCCATCACAAACAACTTGGAAATGGGGTTTTCTGGCACTACTTTGAGCCAGGGGCTTAGTTGAAAATTTACTTCTGATTTGTCAGGCCTCTTTTGACAGCTAGTTAAAACTTTGAGTGCTTCAGGGGACTGTGGTGATGGTACATGGGTGCATTGGGGAGGAAATTCTATGGGGACTAAACCTAAGCTGGTGGGGGGAAGCAAATATTGTTTAAAAATGATCAATGAGGCCTCCCCTGGTGGGTCAGGCTGTTGAGTGCTGTGTTGTGAAGCTGTGCGCAGCCTCTGCAGCGCAGGTTCAATCCCCGCCGGTTGGTGAGGGTCCACATGGCGGGTCCCACATGGCATGGCGACCTCTCCTGTCTGACCCGTTGCTCCCCTCAGCAGTGTATTTCGTCAGTCTGCCTGCACTGTTCCCCGCTCTGTCTCTGGTGAATCTCTCACCCTCCCACGCATCTGGCCTGTACCCTGGTTCTTGTATGCATGAATAAATAAATCTTTAAAAAAAATTAAAAAATAAAAATGATCAATAATGTAAAAAGAAAATAGTATTTTAAAAAAGAAAAAAACAAAAAAAAAACTTTGAGTGCTTTATTCCAGTTCTTAAAAATCATTTCGTAATACTGTATGTGACTATAGAAGGTAAAACTGAAGGGGACTTTTAATTTGATAAAAGACTTTCCAAAGGAAAAATGTATTAGAGAGCCTCAGTGTGTTTTTCCTCCTCAATTTATTTCTGCAAAAATGCCCTTCCATTCTCTGCTCTCCTCAGGATGAAGGCTGACCTCCTAGCATGGTGGGCAGGCCCATCCACTTAGGCATCTTGCCAGGCGCTGTGCACATCACTTTCTTTCACACTCTGTCTTTATGTGTGAGGTAAATACCTTTCTCCTGGCCACTTGTTCTCACCCTCTTACCTACTCATCCTTCAAGACTCTCCAGGTCTTTTAGCTTTCCTTTCACCCAGGAAGAGGTAGAAGAGCTGCTTCTCTGAATTCTCGTCTACCTTATGCTCCTATAATAAGCAGATATCTTGTGTCATAGTACTTTCCATACCATGTTCACTGTTGCACCTTAAAGACAGCATAGGGTAATGACTGGAACAAAGGAGCCCCTTCATAAATGCTTCAAAAATAATGGCATAACCAGCTTTCTACCTATGCAGGGAGATTATGGGGGGAAAAAAGAAGTTAATGATTAGCTCAGTTTTCCCTAGGAACTCTCGCATTTATCATGATTTAATGGTTGAGTGCCTGGAAGAAGGAGCTTTGGAAAGCTGAGAAGTGAGCACAGATGCAGTGGGCTTTAAGATTTTAATTTCCATTTCCCCTATTTCTTGTCTCAACCCAATCTTTCTCCTCCCTGCATTGCTCAGGCCATACCAATTGGAGTTGAAAGAGTTTAATATAATTTACTTCTGTCTACAAGAAAATACTCAGAGTGGCTGGGTAAAGCAGCCTGAGTAAGTAGTATAGTAGTTCTCTTTGATGTTGTATTCAGGGCCTTCCCCAGGATTTGCTTTTCTTAATTATTAAAATTACATGTATAGCAATGATCCCTGAAGCTATTCTGTGTGTAAATTAGTGGGGTCCTTTAACATTTTCATTTTCATTACTTACTACCTTCCAGAGAACTGCCAATATGCTTGGCGAAAGTTCTAGAAATAATAGATGTCTCTGTCCTGTGGAAATGAGGGTATAGGATTTACAGAAAGAATAATATAGTCATTTTAAAAAGTTTACATATGACATGTTTATCTTATATAAACATACTTAAATGACTAGCAGAATAGACATTGATTTGATAAAGCACTTCAATATTGTTGACTGTGAAATTGCTTAATGTAGGCTAGACTTTACCAGGTGCTTTTCATTATCTCAACTGAAACAATAACAAACCTATGATACAGCTATTATCCTCCCTTTACAATTAAAGATAAAGGGACTTGGAAGTAACCTGCTCATAATCATGTGGACCAAAAATGGCAGAGCTGGGATTTTTGTTCCCTACTGACCTACAGCCAGTGCTTATAATACTATTCCATGCTGCTGTCTTTTTGTATTTAATTACAGAGAGATTTTTGAAGTCTATCACTTAAGATAGTGATACTTAAATATTAAATTTAAAAATGGCTCCACAGTTTCTACAGACCTGCTTGAGATGAATGTTGGTAAAAGGTAACACTAATTATTTTTAAAATTTAAATCATTTTCTGCATGGTTCTGGAACAACATATTGAAGTAGTTGTTTTAGCTAAATATTTCTTAATTATCTTTGGATCTTGTCTGGGGATAGCATACTTATGAATATGCCAAGGTATGTGAACTGCAGACGGATGTAGTAGTTGCTTGGGAAAACAAGTAAAAGAAAACCACCTTAAAATGAACATAACTATGGGATTACTCAGTCTTACGCTGTTTATCTTAAAATGAGCCAAGGGGGTTTGAGAGTATGAAATGCCAAATGGTTGTCACAGTGCCTTTTTTTCCTCCAGCTCTACATGCCCTTTAAAAATAGGCCTTTAAAAATGTTGGAACGTAAGTTACTTTCTAAAGTAATTCTGAAGTAGATGGCCAATGACTCCATGTGATACAGCCTCCAGGTGGTCATGATATCCGGCCTCTGTGATGACAGTGAGGCTAGGCATCTTTTCATGTGGTTATTTTAAGCCATTTATATTTATTTCTCTATGAACAACCTATACATAAACTTGCCCCCCTCAAAAAAAATTGAGGTCTTTTTCACTGTCTTGTTGACATTCATCCTTTTTTTGATGTGCAAGTAATTTTCTCCCATTCTGCCATGTATCTGTGCTTTTGTTTTTGGTATCTTGTTATATCAAAGCTTTAAATGTACCATCTTCTTTTTAGTTTATGTTTTGGTGTCTTGTTTTAAAATATAGTTCACTCTTCACTGAAGTTCATTATGTTTAACGACTGTTTTGTCCTTTGTGTTTGGTTTAGAGGGACAAGAATATAGCCACTGTTTTTGTTTTTTTTTTTTTTTTAAAAAGACCTCAACAGATTCCTTTTTTTTTTTTTTTTTAAGATTCATTAATTTATTTATAGAAGCACTGGGTACAGTCAGAAGCACTGGAGGGTGAGAGAATTCACCAGAGCCAGAGCGGGGAGCAGAGCAGGCAGAAGGACTGAAGTACACTGCTGAGAGGAGCCGTGGGCAGCAGGAGAGGTCTGCGCGCCATGTGGGACCCTCCTCCGGTGGCCGGGGAGCAGCCTGGGATTGAACCGGCGCTGCAGAGGCTGCGGGCAGCTTCGCAACCCAGCGCTCAACTGCTGCGCCACCAGGGGAGGCCCAAGATAGCCACTGTTAAGAAACAGAATCCTTTCATCCAGTGAGAGGTGTCTTAAGTGAATAAATTAGAAATAAGTCAAAGAAGACAGGGAAGAGCTTGAAGCCCAAGACATGAAAAGGAAGGGGAGTGCAAGAATCCAGCTCTTTTGGGGTGAGGGGGAAGTGTGGGTGTTTAATACTCTGTAATTTGAAAAACTTTTATGAGATAATTAGTACCTGACTTGTAATTAGCGGTTGAGTACATGCTGAGCTTAATGGAAGATGGGCAAGGAAGCCCTTGAGTTAATGACAGGAATCTGTTGTTTGGGGGGTAAATGTGCCATTTTAACACTCCTTCCAATTGGGTTTATAGATCAAGGGTAATGGATAATAATATTGAACACTGACTGTCTGACAGGCACTGTGCCTAAGTATTTAATATGCATAAGCTCAGTCAATAGGCAGATCTATGGGGGGGTGGGGCCATTATTATGCCATTTTACATATGAGAAAATAGGCTCTGGAAGGTTACTTCACTGCCCCAAAGTGACAAGGCTTGTAAGTAAATGATACCAGAATTTGAATTCAATTCTTTCTGATCCCAGAGCCATCCAAGTGTGATTGTTACACATTTTTCAAAATGAAAAGGATTGTGAAGATAAGGAGTAATGAGTCCTTGAAGTCAGTGATCACATCTGTTCTGCTTCAAAATCAGAGTCTATTGAGTTCCTGTCCTGCCCTGAGTTCATTGCTGTTCAGGGAAGTGAGAAGCGTTTGCGGGACCTTACAACTTAAACCCCTTTAAGAAAATTGAAGCCGGGCCTCCCCAGTGGCACAGCGGTTGAGCGCTGGGTTGCAAAGCTGCCCGCGGCCTCTGCGGCGCTGGTTCGATCCCCGGCTGCTCCCCGGCCACCAGAGGAGGGTCCCACATGGTGCGCAGACCTCTCCTGCCGCCCGCTGCTCCCCTCAGCAGTGTACTTCGGTCCTTCTGCCTGCTCTGCTCCCCGCTCTGGCTCTGGTGAATTCTCTCACCCTCCCGTGCTTCTGACTATACCCAGTGCATGTACAAACAAACAAATAAATAAATAAAACATGCCTCTATTAAAAAAAAAAAAAAAGAAAATTGAAGCCCCAGCAGGGGCCTCTGCTTTTCTACACTGGTTTTGCTGCCATCTGCCAGGGTGGCTAGTGGGTCAGTCTTGCCTTCCAAGCTCTGGCCTGGTTCTCCAAAAGCCCTTCACTCTGTGAGATGACAAGTAAATCAACAGGATGCTGTGGTACAAAGGAAGTGAAATGAGCTTGTCAGCCTGTGTATGTGAAACGTGTGTGTGAGAGGCAAGGTTCATATAAGCCCCACAAATACTGCTTTCTAGGTTTGGGTCTTTTTCACCATGTCCACCTTCTTTTGATCTGTCAGATATAGTCCTCTCATTTAAGCCTAAGGAATTGGGTTCTCTTTCCTACTATTACTATTGGTGTTATTCATAAGTTCTACCCCTGGCAGCTAAACTCTGGATGTCCTGTGTTGACTCTTCTACTTCTAGTTGCCCTCTTCCTCCTTAATAGCACCTGAGGCACGGTCCTTGTTGACTGGCGGCGCAGTAGCCCATGTTGAGCACTGACCCTTTTCTGGGCCTGTACTAGATGCTGTGGAGGCAAAGTGAATACCACTTCAGGTTTCTATTGCTTGGGGTTTCATAGAACTTTTTAAAAGAAATCACCTCATCCAGCTCTTTTATTTCTCAGAGAAGGAAGACAAGACCCAGGAGAATAAGTGACCTGCTTAAGACTGACAGACTTAGAACTGGAGCCAAATCCCCTGACTTTTGGTTATACTACAAATCCAAGGACAATAGAACTGAGGCATTCTAGACAGGTCATTTGTAGGCAAATTCTTCGGTGGTTTTGCTTTGCCCAGTGGAGAAAACCCAAACTTCCCTTCTAGTTACTTACCTCATTTTTAGGACAATGGTCACTAATTTATGGTTTTGAAAAATCAGTTTTGTGAAAAGCTTCTGCACAGCAAAAGAGACATTAGCCAAAACAGAGTGACACCCCAATGATTGGGAAAAAAATCTTTGCACTCCAGTCAGTTGATAAGGAACTGATCACAAATATGTACAAAGAACTCACACAACTCAACAAAAATCCTGTCAATAAATGGGCAGAAGAACTTAAAAGACATATCTCAAAGAGGAAATGCAAATGGCCAACAGGCATATGAAAAAATGTTCAACATTCCTTATAATCAGGGAAATGCAAATCAGAGCCACATTGAGATACCACCTTACACCAGTGAGAATGGCACATATCAAAAAAACAAGCATCAACAAATGTTGGCGAGGATGTGGTGAAAAAGGAACTCTCCTACATTGCTGGTGAGGGTGCAGACTTGTCGAGCCACTATGGAAAGCTGTCTGGAGGTGCCTCAGTCTACTAAAAATGGAGCTACCATATGACCCGACAATTCCACTACTAGGGATCAACCCAAAGGACACAAAAACATTGATTCAAAAGAACGCCTGTACACCTATGTTTACTGCAGCACTATTTACAATAGGTAAAACCTGGAAACAACCCAAATGCCCCAAAATAGATGACTGGATCAAGACGATGTGGCAGGGCCTCCCCTGGTGGCGCAGTAGTTGAGCCCTGGGCTGCGAAGCTGCCCGCAACCTCTGCAGTGCCCGTTCCATCCCCGGCCACCGGGCAAGGGTCTCACCGGGTGCGCAGACCTCTTCTGCTGCCCGCTGCTCCCCTCAGCAGTGTATTTCGTTGGTCTGCCTGTTCTGTGCCCCGCTCTGGCTCTGGTGAATTTTCTCACCCTCCCACACTTCTGACTGTACGCAGTGCTTGTAGAAATAAATAAATAAATCTTTAAAAAAAAAAAAAAGATGTGGCAATGTGGCATATATACACAATAGAATATTATTCAGCAATCAAAAAAGATAAACTCATGCCATTCGCAGCAATGTGGATGGAACTAGAAGGAATTATGCTCAGTGAAATAAGTCAGAAGGAAAAAGAAAAATATTGGATGGTTTCACTTGTAGCAGGAACATAGGGGAACCAAATAAGACATTATTGTAAAAAAAATAGTAACAGTACAAAACTCAACAAAGCAAAAACAGACAATTATAAATCAGAGACATCCTGCCGGGGAGGAGGAGGGAAAGGGATCAGAGGGAGGGAGGGAGGAGCACAGGGGACTGAGGTGATGGTGCACGGGTGCCTTGGGGAAGGAAACTCTATGGGGACTACACCTGAGGGGGTGGGAGAAGCAAATATTGTTTAAAAATGAACAATGATGTAAAAAAAAATAAAAAAATCTCTAAAAAAATCAGTTTTGGTGCTAGGCTGCAGATGGAATGAATCAAGAAGGTCTAGGTCTTCAGTGCAGTTGGATATTTATGGTGAGCCACTCTTTGTAAAAAATGTGAGCTCTTGTAAAAGACTTACGTAACGCAGCTTGGGTTACTGTTGGTACCACGGCTTGTGGCCTTCAGTCTGTGGACTGAAGAGTGACTAATGCCTCACAGGCAACACAGAACACCATTTGAAAGCTCTACCATCCCAGAGTACTTACTGTGACAGTATTAGTTTGAGACGTCTTTGGTAAGCAGGCATATTTTACACCAAAACAAAATATTTCCCATAACTATTCCCATGAGTTTTTATTACATTTTTAATCCACTTCTTTTGTTTTCAGCTTTAATGAATTAATAAGTAAATATTTTTGAAATGGCACTAATCTTATTACATTTAACATAAATAACCAATTTTGGAAATGTAACATTTTTCAAACCAAAAATTGGTAAGATTAGAGGCATCATCTTACATTTTTGCAAATCCCTTTTGATCTCTGACATTATAAAAGACAGCCAGGTCTTCAGGTCTGATGTTCATTCACTCTGATGCAATATGCTGTTTTGGTTGAAGAACACAAAGGAAAGTCAGCCTCACAGATATGTGACTAGAAAAGGAGGAACTTGTACATCCTTAAAAGGCCTTGGGGAGGCACAGGGAACCTCTGACCACACCGCACGTTGAGAACTACTCTTTTGAAGTATTTCTAGCCTCTACATCTCCACTCATTGCCCTCTAGGGAGGAGTGTTGGATTGCCTGATAGGTGGCATGGAGAAGGAAGTGGGCACTGCTATTATTTTGAAGTTAGGACTCTTAGTGCCTGTGCTGATAGTGGTATATAAGGTAACACAACCAAGAAAATGATTTACTGAAATTCAGAATAGTGTTTGAGGGAAAGGGAGGGGACGAGGCGGGGAAGGGCACAAGGGAGAGGGATCCTATCAGGAGTTTTGATTTCTAGTACTTGGGGAACAATAGATCTGTTTGTTTCCTCACTCAGTCTTTTCTGCTTTTTGAGTGGGGCATATGAGGTCTTGCATTTCCTCAATTCTGAAAACACCTGCTTGGAAACATGCGTTTTGAGTGTATCCATCACAGCCATTTTTCACTTTCTGTATCTGTATTAACATTACAACTAAGGCCTTTGATTCCTTCATTGTTGTAAGAATAAACAAGCTCAACTGGAGGTTTGAATTATGAGATTCCTGGTGTGGGATGGTCTGGTGACAGGGCTTTTCTGAGCCTTCTGTGTTTTATTGATTCTTATCCACAAGTGCTGGTTAGTTGTTTTGCTTTCTACCAGATGATAGGCTGGTTTTGTGCTCCCAAGCCTATACACTATAGTTACACTTCTCGGATGGGGTAACCCACTATTTGACTTGCATTTAATCCATCCCTGTCTGTCTGTTGTGTCTTCTTACTTGGTTTCAGCATTTCATACTTCTGTTTTGAAGACCGAATGCTTCTAGTAAGTTTTTTTTTTTTTTAAAGATTTATATATACATACAAGAACTGGGGTACAGACCAGAGGTGTAGGGGGCTGAGAGGATTCACCAGAGACAGAGTGGGGAACAGAACAGGCAGATTGACTGAAATACACTGCTGAGGGGAGCAGTGGGTGAGTCAGGAGAGGTCTGCTGTGCCATGTGGGTAGCTCCCTGGCTGGCCAGGAATCGAACCCAGGCTGCAGAGGCTGCAGATAGCTTCACAGCACTGTGCTTAATCCCTTGCGCCACCAGGGAGGCCTGTAAGTTTTTATTTGAAGCCCAATAGTCATTCTTATGTAGGCTCTGGCAGCTTTTTTTCCCTTTCCCCATTTGTAAGTGATAGAATCCCATAACTTATGAGCTAGAGATTAAGTAGCCTCCCTGGTAAACACCTCTCTCTTCAATCTGTGTTACAGATGATGAAACTGAAATGGTAGTACAGCTCATTTAAAGCAGACCTTAGCTAGAATCAGGTTGGGAACTCTGGAAAATTTTTAGCAATGGAATGTAATGGCTAAACTAGTTGTGTGTGTGTGTGTGTGTGTGTGTGTGTGTGTGTGTGTTTTAAGGAAGTTACATCCAGCTATACAATATAGTATGGAGTAAGATGGAGAGAAGAGAATATAGAAATCAAAAGAAAGCATATTTGATGGGAAAGAAATTTACACTATGGTGATCAGCTCAAGAGGCAGCTACTAATTTTTATTGAAGATGAAGAAAATGGAATTAAATAATATGTAACTTAAACTTATAAAAATTTGATTTGAGAATGCTTTTCCATTTGGTGCATTTGTAGAAATATTGCCCCTATAGGTGAGATCTGAATATTGTTACCCTGGATCTGAGTAAAATAGTTGTAATAACCTCATGGGTTGTAAGGAAATTTAAAAAAAAAACCAGGTATTTAGCGTTGATGCCACAGTGACTGGTGGTTTGAATATTTACTCAAAATTTCAGGCTGCAGAGAAGTGTATGTAAAGGAATGTGAATGCAATTAAAATGCTCTCAGAGATGGGAGTCTAAATAAATAATACAGGAAGTAAAACAACATAGGTGAAATTGCTAACAACTGCCTAGGCTCAGGGTAGGCCTTAAAATTATGAATGTTGGATTCCCTGAGGGTAAAAATGTATCTAGTTTTGAAAAGACTTATTTCTTAAGATAATCTCAGAAGAAGTGGATAATAGTATATAAATCACTAGATATTTATTTTTTTCTTTAGTCTGATTTTATTTTATTTTATTTTTTTTAGTCTGATTTTTAAATACCTGGGGATAAGCCTTTTTAGCTTCCCAGGATAGACAGGATGAGGGAATAAGTCTGGAGATGTTATCTCATCCCAAAGAGTGCATCTTTGTTTTAGGGTAATTATTTTTTTTTTAAAGATTTATTTATTTATGCATACAAGAGCTGGGGTACAGGCCAGAGGTGTGGGGGGTGAGAGGACTCACCAGAGACAGAGTGGGGAACAGAACAGGCAGATTGACCGAAGTACACTGCTGAGGGGAGCTGCAGGCGAGTCAGAAGAGGTCTGCTGCGCCATGTGGTTTGCTCCCTGGCCAGGAATCGAACTAGTGCTGCAGTGGGTATGGATTGCTTCATAGGTTGCGTCTTAACCCTTGCGCCACCAGGGAGGCTCCTAGGGTAATTATGTTAATAAAATGGCTTGCCAGTTCCTTGCACACAGTAGGTAGGGGTACAGAGAATATTTCTTCTTCTCTAACCCTTACTACCAAAATTCTTTGGACAATACATCCAGATGTGTATTTTGTTCTTCGGTAGTCTATGAGAAGCTAAGGAGGAAGTGATAGGAAATTCTTATGTGTGAATCCTGTGGTTTTAATCAGCAGCACTAACTGCATCCTGTCTTCTGTGTATGTGAGCATTTTCTCTTTGTCTTCTATGTGAGCTTTTAGTTGACTTTGTTCCCTGCAACTGATGTTTCAGCATTACTGGAGAAAAACAGGGAAGGAGGATTGGTAATATTTGCTTTTTAGATGAATTAGAGAGTAAATGATTGCTGTAGGCTGCTCTGCTTTAATCTATACTCTCTAAGTTAGACCTTTTCTTTCCTTCTGTGGAGATACTCAAAAATTCATTCCAGCAATTGGTGGTGGAAATGCATCTCCTTGCAGATTCTAACTTTTCTCACTTCTAGCTTTCCCCACCCCCTTTAGCTCCCACCTGGTGGCTCTGGGCCTGTGGGCCCTCCTCCTATTTCTTAACTTGGGGGGTGTGACTTCTCTAGTGTCATATACTCGAGTGAGGTTGTGGTGTCCTCTGATGACTGTTTTATAAAAGGCTGACCAGAGGCAGCTTTTTCTAGGTTCTCAGGCTTTACTAATGTAGTGGTCAGGGCTTTGGAGGCAGCCTGCCTGGCTTTGAACCGCCTCTTAATTGCTATATAACTTGTAGCAGTTCAACTTCTGAGCTCCAGTTGCCACAACTATAAAATGGGAGTAATGACAGCACATACCTCAAAGGTGATTATGAGAGATAAGTGAGCTCAATGTAAAATACAGGATGGTGCCTGCACAGGTATATATGTGTGCTTGTATATGTGTACATATATATATATTTATAAAGCATTTGTATAATTTATAAATACTACCTTAGTGGAATAATGATTTTCCAAGAACAAGCTCCCCTCCAACGTTTGACCTCTAACTAGGCACAGTTAATTGCCACTAAGTGTTGGGAAGGGCCCATATGGAAGCACGTGGCCAGAGCATTAATGTCTCTATGTTCTCCGTTCCCAAGAGCCCTCTTAAACCGCGCCTCCTCCATCAAACACACTGTAGACATCTTAGCCAGTGATGAATGCCCCCTCCTGTGTGGCAGTCCCTTTGGGTTGGGGAAGGCAGGAGAAGACTGGTAACTCTGTGCAGGATGTGGAGAATGGTTAAAATACAGTGAACCTTTGTAGAGAGGCATGATGTCCAATTTAAGGGGGCAGGGAAGGCTTAATGGAGAAGGTGGCATTTTGCCTGACATTATAAGGATGAGTAGGTGGAGCTGAGGATGGCGGCACTCTGCACAGAGGTGGGTGGCTTTGAAAAGAGGCAATTGTCCAGCCTGAGGTAGGGGTGGGGGTAGGTTTGGAATCTGGCAAAACTGGTTTGAATGCTGCCTCTGCTATTTTGATTAGCCTTAGTTTCCTCATCTATAAAATGGAGCCAATAATATTGACTTCACAGGGTTATAAAGATTAAATGTGAAGTTGTTTGAAAGGTTCAGATATGGTGCTCGGCATTGAAGTGCCCAGGAAACCATTATTTAGGTGATGATTATGATTAAGTATTGAGAAGTTGAAGTCCGTGGCGGTCTTGGAGTATCTAGCTAAGCATTGTGATCTTCCATAAATGTTCAGTGATTGCATTTTGGTCTACTGATGAAAGGAAATATGGACCCTCTCTTTTTAGTTCTCTGACTTACAAAGTGAGAGCCTATTACGTCTCTCCCCTTCTCTGAGTATTTCAACTTCATTATTTAGGTGTTCCAGGCAACCTTGATGCTTTTAAAAGCTATCAATCTACTTTTCCACCTTGATCTGAGGAGCTGAGGTGAAGTATGAGGTGCATTTATTAGTACTCTTCCCTCCGTGAAGGCTGAAGAAGCTTTTCTGGCTTCTCTGCCCCAAGAGATCTGGTTTTACAGTGATTGTCCTTGAATGTCCATGTGAGCCAGCCAGATGACTTGTGTCTGTCACTCTGTCTTCCAGATTATTAATATGTGGGCTAAAGAGTGGGTAGGAAGTTGAACTGAGAAGGAATCCTGGGGGATAGCCGCCAAGCCCTATTTCCTTACGTTGGTGGTTACAGCTGCCACATTGCACTAACCCCACTCCTGGTAATAACCAATCTAAGTATGTACAGTTGTTGCAATTGTGGTGAAAGGGGTTTAACTCTGTGTAGCCACGATTATAGTGAGATCCAAGGGCTGACCCTCTCTCTCTATGTGGGAGGGATTGAGGCTTGGATTTTTCTGCAATCCAATTGGCCAAAGTTGTTCTTGTTTTTGCCAGTGTAATTATCACCTATTTCTCCTTGGTTGCCTTTCATTTTCACTATGTAGATAATAATTATTCTAATAAACCATTAGCCTTTGGAAGAGTTTAATGGCAGCTGCTTGGATTCCTGGCCAACACTTTTGCTAATTCTGTTCCTTCTTTCACCTCAGGTCTCATTTAACTTTCTCAGTTTCTCCTTCCTACAGAATGTTTGAATTACAGCAAGGATCACTTGCCAAGCTATAATCTTTCAAGTTTCGATTTCAGCTTAATGCTTCCCTGTAATCACGCTATCAAAGACAGTCAGAAACATATTCCCACTCACATATCCCATAACTCTTAATCTGTTAATCTAGGAGAACGGAGATGGAACCGGACCCCATCTCTCTGCAACGTCTGAGCTGCTGACCCAACTTTTGTGCTTTGTGTGAACATGTGCAAAAATGTAACCTCTGTTGTTGCATGTATTTCGTTATCTGTTTTTGAGAGCTGCTAGGATTTTACAACAGGTTGTTGTATGTAGTAGAGGTTTCCCAGTGCCCTAGTTGGGTCCTACTTGATTATTTAGAAATAAGATGAAAATAATGATAATGAAAATGCCTCTTTAAAAAGGACAATGGAGGTGGAGGAGGGGACTGTGGGAAAATTTTTTCTGTGGCAGCATGTGAAAAGAAGGTTTGTTTTGCATTAGTTGATCAAGACAAGAGAGCCAGCCTCTAAAACATCCATCAATGGGAAACATTTGAGAGTAGAGGAAAATTGAAATATAGCCTCTTGGGTCTGCTTTCCTAATAAGCACACAAATATGTGTGAGAAAACTCCTAAATGAACTTTCTTTTACAGTTAGAGGGATGCTTCAGTGATACGTAGTTAACCTCTGTAAGGCAGAAAGTTGTCTGCTCAGCTTGTGGGAGTATTTATTTTTTCAGGGGTTAATTGGCTCTGCTGTGTTTTTTTTTTTTTTTTTTTTCTTTTTTGAGAAGGAAAAAAGACTAAGGAAGAAATAAGAAAGGTTTGGCTTGATTTGAATGGCAGAAATTGTAGCCACAACTAATAAAGTCAATCTATTAGGCTCCTTTAAAAATATGATTTGAAAATAATGCTCTGAAGGAAATTTTAATCAAATAGCTTACCGTTTGGATGGTTGCCCAGACTGGTAGTCTCTGCCTAGTAAACGGCTCTATACTCAGATTCCTTGGTCAGCTGGGAAGATGTGTTCATAAGTGCACTGGGTGGTGGAAAGTGGAAAACTCTTTCATGATGTGACTGCTCAGTGCCAGGCCCTGGGCAACTAAGTGCTTAGTTATATGTTTAGTTATTTGTGTTGATCTTCATAATCACTCACTTTAACAAATATTTCTGGTGGGCCTCCTTGGTGGTGCAGGGGTTAAAGTCTCAGCTCTATCAAGCTATCTCCAGCCACTGTAGCATGAGTTCCATCCCCTGCCAGGGTGCTAACCCACATGGGGCAGCAGACCTCTCCTGTCTCACCCTGCTGCTCCCCTCAGCAGTGTATTTCAGTAGATCCGCCTGTTCTGCTCCCCAGTCTGTCTGGTGAATCCTCTCACCCCCTGCACCTCTGGCCTACACCCCAGTTCTTATATGCATAGATAAATAAAAATTAAAAAAAATATTTCTGGTATTTGAAATGTAAACCAGTTTTCAAGTCTTATATACTCTATTCTTACTTACTCTTTGATTTATCTGGTTCATTGTTTTCTGTGTCTTTAGACTTCTTTCTTTTTCTACTTCTTCCTTTAACAGACTATTGCTTTCTCTCCTCCCATCACCATTCCTCCCTCCCTCTGCAGCTATCCAAATCTTCTTTTCTCTGATCACTGTCTAGGTCAGATCTAACCTTCTCTAGGAAAGCCTCACTTTTTTGCTCTGGTCCTTGTTCCCCTCTCACCCTATCTCACCTGTGTGCTGTATTTCCTCATCAGACATTTTGCAGTAGTCCTGTTTTCACTTAGTGACTCTTCCCCCTAAAAAGATTAAAGTTCCTAAGGAAGCTTTTGCATTTCCTAGAATTCTTGTTGAGTAGTAGGCACTTAAATATTTGTAAAGTTACTTTCGTTATTTAACGTCTTCCTCTCAAGGCAAAGTGACCGTCGCGTTGCTTAGTGGTTAGCACTGCATCACATTCGGTGGAAATTCTTTGGTAACTTGTAGAGATCTATGCTTTTACTAATTTCTGTCTTTTCTTCCCAGTGACTTAGTTGTGGTTTGAGTTAGGGAAATATTAGCAATTCATATCCTCATTATTATGTCCTATCCTAAAGTTACACAGGGGAATAAAGGAATATTATAACTCACACTATTGTAGGCAAAATCCTATGATGGCCCCTAGATTCAGCCCCCTGGTGCACACATAAGCCTCAGCTCTTGTAGATCAGATGCAGTAATTCACTCAATGGTCAGGTCATATTATGGCACAGCCGATTGTAGATATGGAGGTTATCTTCAGCAGACAGACCTGACTAAATCAGTCCTCTAAAAGTGACTAGCCCTTCCTGAAGAAGATTTGAAAGTGAGAGGTACACGAGGGATTCTGTTGCTAGCTCTGATGTTGGGGTGACCATGTGACTAGTAAATGTGGATATCATTTTGAAAATGCAGCCGCTGGCTAACAGCAAGCAAAGAGAGCAGGCCTCAGCTCCACAGCTGCAAGGAATTGAATTCTGCCAGTATCCTGAATGAACTTGAAGTGGAATTTCACTCTAGAGCTTCCAGATGAGAACTCAGCGTGACATCTTGTTTTCATCCTTGTGACATCGTACCCAGACTTCTGATCTAAAGAATCAAGAGCTAATAAATAGATGTTGTTTCAAGCCACCAGTGTGTGGTCATTTCTTCCATAGCAACAGGAAACTAATTCATGCCCCCCAATTTATGTAAACAGCCTCTGTTCCATCCTGAGTGTTTTATCCAGGACTAAGATTAAAATGCAATAGGATTCTGGCCTTCCTGGTGGTGCAAGGGGTTAAGATGCAACCTATGAGGCTATCTGCAGCCACTGCAGCATGAGTTTGAGCCCCGACCAGGGAGCTACCCACATGGCGCAGCAGACCTCTCCTGTCTTGCCCGCTGCTCCCCTCAGCAGTGTATTTCAGTCAATCTGCCTGTTCTGCTGCCCACTCTGTCTCTGATGAATGCTCTCACCCCCTCCCGCCTCTGGCCTGTGCCCCAGTTCTTGTATACATAAATAAATAAATCTTAAAAAATAATGCAATAGGATTCTTAGGAAGGCTTCGGAATTTTTATCAGCATTGTTTAGTACTGTAAAATCAGGAATGACCACAGAGCAGGTTTTCTGATCCAGCAGACCTGGTAAAGGAGGAGTCAGAGTCCTCAGTGGCTTTGCAGGTTTTTATTGGGATTACCAGGTACACAGCAGGCAGGGGCGCAGGGGGTCCGGTAGGCTGGCAGGCCTCCCAGCCCCCAGCAAGTTTTCACTCTATCTGGGCTCTCCAGCCTTCTCTCGGCTTCTGCTTCTCTTGCTTCTCTCTTGGCTTCTCTTTCGGCTTCTGCTCCTTCTTGGCTGCTTCTTTCTCAGCTTCTGCTGGCATCCCCGTGACGCCACCCTTAAAAAGCACAGTTTTAGCCCAGGTGAATCCCATCAACATAGGCCCACACCCTACTCCAGGTGCCCGCCATCAGGCATGCATTCAGGACAAGGATCCATCATCTATCCTGATGGCGGGAGGGCAGAAAAGCCTGACATTTTCTTTACCCTACAAGTACTATTTGTGAATTGATATTAAGTGTTAATTTGTATGTTTATTTCCTAAAAAATGTATTTATCATGACTTTGGTCATTTTTGGTACTCTGAATTTTCAGGGGTGTAGGGTAAATGGATTCCTCAGTCTTTTTACACCATTGGCCTCTCTGACTATCACCTGTGTCCTTGATGATGTTAATATAGGAGGCGCTTGAGAGCGTGGGTGTGGGGCATGCATGCCTGATTGTGTTTGTGTGTGCGCATGCAAGTGTGCACACCTGAGCCTAGAGGCTGGGATAAAAGCTGCGGCAGCAGCGGACCTCTCCTGACTTGCCTGCTGCTCCCTCAGCAGTGTATTTCAGCCAGTCCTCCTGTTCTGTTCCCCACTGTCTCTGGTGAATTCTCACCCCCCACAACTCTGGCCTGTACCCCAATTCTTGTATGTATAAACAAATAAATCTAAAAAAAAAAAAAAAACACCTGCGGGGCCTCCCCGGTGGCGCAGCAGTTGAGCACTGGGTTGCGAAGCTGCCCGCAGCCTCTGCAGCGCCTGTTCGATCCCCATCTGCTCCGCGGCCACCTGAGGAGGGTCCCACAGGGCACACAGACCTCTCCTGACACCTGCTGCTCCCCTCAGCAGTGTACTTCGGTCCTTCTGCCTGCTCTGCTCCCCGCTCTGGCTCTGGTGAATTCTCTCACCCTCCCGCGCTTCTGACTGTACCCAGTGCTTGTATAAACAAACAAACAAACAAATAAATAAATAAATAAATCTTTTAAAAAAAAAAGGACTTTAAAAAAAAAACAAACCTGCGGCAGCAGGAGCAGTGAGGAGGCCAAGTGGCTGACTACAGAAGAGGTGTGGGGCTGTGAGACGTCAGAGAGAGAACACCAGAGAGAGCCCAGAGAAACAGTATAGAGATTCTTGAGGGAGGCGGGGCTGGGAAGCTCCCTTGCCTTCCTGCCACCCAGCACCCCAGTTCCCTGCCTGGCTGGTGCCTGCCTCCTTGCATGTAGCCTCCCTGCCTGGTGTGCCTGTGTACCTAGTTCTCTGAAAGAGCATTAAAGCCTGAAAAAATCCACCAAGGGCTCTGGACTCCCCTTTATCCATTTGCCTGAATTGATAGTGAACCTGCCCTGTGCATGCTGGCAAGCAAAGGGTTAGAAATGTATCTGCACCCAGACATGTTCTAGATCAGTCTGACTTGGGACCTGAATGTGCACTGGGAAGAGAGTAGCCAGGTTGTGACTTTAAAAAACAGTCCTGAAGTGTTCATTTGTGACTGCTTAGAGCTGGCTTTGATTTTTTTTTCCTTTCTTGGAGACTACCATTATTACATGATTGTTCCCATAGCTGATTGTTCCCCTTCCATTTTCCAAAAGGGACAGAAATAAGTATCTTCCCAGAAGGAAGTGGCTGATTTACTTCTGGCCATAGAGATGGTGGCGCAGAGAAGGAAGTATCCCATCCGTATTTCTTTATTTGCTGATGAATGCATCCAGTGAATAGAAATACACCAACAGGGTCCCAAGTGCTTCTCAGCTAGGAAGCCCAGCGGAATTGAGGTGTGAATTACACACAGGAGTAGAACTGCATATCAAAAGTGGGGAAAGATACCTGACTGACTTGGGGCTGTTAATTAACTTTGACTTCCTGTTCATCACTGTTTGAAAAAGCTTGTCTGAAAAACATACCGCACTATAAAGGCAGCACAGGAGGCTAAAAATGAAGCAAAGGAGTAACTGAGAGATATTTGTAGGTGATGTGTTTGAAATGGAATCAGGTTATTTGGGATTGCTCTGGGAAACCGCAAGGTTTTGAAGTGATTAGTGAACCTCCCCGTTTTCTCATTAGTGTTCCTCGCTGGCTGGCTGGCTGGCTGTGGGAAGGCCTGGTCTCTGTGGTGTGGAGTGGTATAAGAGAACAGCTGGAGCATGTGTTTCTAATCTGATCATGCCTTTATAAATAATTCTTGCCTATTTGTCAAATTGCTTCCCTCCCACCCTGTCCTCTTCTGCATACTGTAAAATTTGTCAGAGTCCCTGGAATGCACATGTGGGCCTTGTCATTCCCAAACATGAGACTTTCTGCTGATCAGCACTTTGTAACCTTACACTGCTACAGGCATTAGTCACTGCGACTCAAATAGAAAGACTGGTCTTTGGCTACTTAAGAAAATGTCTTTTTTGTTGTTATATCTTGGCATACAGATAGATTCAACTTCTCAGGGTTTATGTGGACTTGTAGAAAAATATTCTGTCTGTAAGAAAATAGTGCTCCTACTTTTTACAAGTTTTGGAGTGTCACATCTGGCTGTTATTTGCTAAAACTGTTTGACTAATAACACAGCCCCATCCCCCAGCCCCACCTCACCTCAGTCTCCAGGAGCAGCTGGGGCTGTCTTCACTGCAGATAGCCATTTCTGGGCTGTGCTTTTAGACAATGTTTGCCTTAGTTGTTATGTGAGAACACTGATTCCTGATGAGAAGAAAATGAGACTCTAATCATAGACAAACCAGCCAAATTTTGGAAGAAAGTGTGGGCACTACTGATTTATGCGAAGGTAGGAAGTAGAAAAGATAGATTGTGGAGGCGCTGCTGAAAGAACTGAAGCAGCACTGCATCTTTGGGCCTTTGGTCTTAGGCTTCACTCAGTTACCTGTGGGAATTATCACCTTTGAAGCTGATCCAGGTGTGAGGAGAAAGGGGTGGGGCAGCCCCAGGACACGGAGTTCTGTCTCTCTCCCCTGTGCCCTGTGCAGAGGGAAAGCCCATTAGCCACTGTGCCTGCCTGCTGACCTGAGAGCGAGGAGTTTCGAGAATGATTTCTGTGAAACATCACTCTGGGTACAAATTTTGGTGATGTCTAATAGGGAAGGAGTAGGAGGAATACCCAAATCATAGGTTTCTAGACTCAGAAATAGTATCAGTTGGTAGACAGGATGCCAAAATGTCAGATAAGAGCATTAGGTGAAAAAGGTTCCACCAAAAAAGGTGTGAAGGATGGTTATTACATCTGGATCCAAAGGGGAAAAGCTAACTTGGTACCCATGGCTCAGAACGTCTTCACTGCCCAATTTAGAGGCGAGGGAAGGGTTTAAGGTGATTTAACTGTGGATTTTTTTCTCTGCAACAGGGTGGAAGCCTATAAATAAATGTATGTAGATTTTTTTTTATCAGGGTTAGTAATATGCATGCTCATAAATGTTATCCTGGGAGCCTCTTTGATACCTTGAAGTATGGCATCAGAAAATGGTAGGGAGATCAGATCTGAATTGAGAATGAGAGCGAGAGTGAATTCCACTTAGGGGGTGTTGACTTAGTGATAGATGCCTCAGCTGTGTATGCACAGGAGGGAGGGGGTACTGCCGAGTAGGACTAGAACATTGTTAGCCTAGGGTTGGTTCCAAAGCTGGTAGCAAGAATAAGGTCATCCAAGAAAAGCGTGTAAAATGAGTGGAGTCTAGAGAACGGTTAATTCTTGCAATAGCCTTAGTTTATCTTAAAGTTGACAGAACTGAGTCTGAGAAGTTAAATGACTTCTCTAAGTCCACAGCTAAACATGGTAGTTGCCCCGAGTCCTCTGACTTCAAGTGTAGAACTCTTCCCATTGTACTGTTAGCCCTTGACTGAGAGCTCCCCAGGTACCCCCAAAGCTTGCATGCTCTAAAAGGATGCAGCCATCCATGTGCACAAAGGCAAAGCATACTTAGTGTGAAAGAATTTTAATAGAGTTCATGTACATAGAAAGAGAAGAAAGGATATTCCTAACAAGTTTCCCAATAAAACCCCCAACTTACCCATCCTCTGTGAGTATATGCCCAGCCAAACAGGGTCATCCCAAAAGCTTGCCACAAGTCTAAGGCACTTTCTAGTGGGGAACCATGGGAAAGGAGTTCTGAAGCACAGGTACCTGAAAGCTGGGGCAAAAGGGGATACCACATCAAGATAAGGCTGCATTGGCAGCCTCCCTACGTTCCTCTCAGCCACGTACCTTTTCCAAGTGTCTGTAGATACTGTATTCCCTCCCCACATCTGCTCCCATCAGTTCTTCCCAGTAGTATCAGGGTGTCAGGCCCAGGAACAAGAACTCTTCCACATTCTTTCCCAAAGCCCACCCGCCTTCCACGTTATATAGCTTCACTGGCCACTCAGCTTTGTCCTTAGTTAAGTAGAAGTGGGAAAAATGGTGCCTCCCCTAGCAGTACTCATATGCTTACTCTTCTCAATTTCGGTGTAACTTGGTTCTGTTATTAGAAAAAGTATTCATATATTTTATCCTACTACCCACTGATTAACAGCCATAAAAATGGTCAGTATACCTTCTTTAAAAAGATTTTAATTGTTTATTGTTGTTAGTAGTATTCCTGAATTTTAAAATTTTAAAACCTTTTTTTATTATAAAAATGTGAAATGGGAACAATAATGTGATGTGGGTTTTTCATTTTTTTTTTTTTACCAAAAGGCCGAGAAGTGATGAAGTGGAGTTTTTTGGTAATAATGCAAATATTACAGAAACATTACTAGGAAGTAAAATTCCCTTATAGTTGTACCTTCCCTAAAGACAGCCTATTCCACATTATTTTTGCAAGGATGTGGAAAAACAAAATTTGTTTCTCCTCTGAGAGACTTTTGGAGAGAGTTATTTAGAGATCGTCCTTGAAACTGGGATATTCATTCAATATTAATCAACATCTTTTCTGGTTTCTTGGTGGTGTTTGCAAGGGAGGCTTCCTGAGTTTGGCAGTCAGAGCTCACCAACCTGGCTTTGTGACTCCAGGACTGCCCTCCTGGAGGCTCCTTTTCAGCCCCAGCTTCCAGCTGGGCTGCACTCAAGTTCTTTCCTCATATGGTTTCCCTCCAAACACTTCCTCTCTTCCTGGCTCTCTCTATTCTGCTGCTCAGGGGTTTTCCTGGCTCCAGCTTTGGCATTTCATGGTAGAGATGACAAGCAGAGTAGCAAATGTTGTCCAAGTCATCCTTAAAGAACGTGATCTTCATTGGTAATAAGATGCTTCAGACATTCTGAAATATGAAAGTAACCCCAGCAATGCCTAACTTTGAAAAAACCCCAGTGCAGGCTTCATAGTTGTGGTTTGCACTGGTATTTTGCATTCCAGTGTGTTCCCTTTTGCATGGGAACTAAGGGTGTTTCCATCTCCCGCCAACTCTCCTTTCTTTAAAAGAGAATATGAAACCAGTTCAATACTCTTTAGAATATAGTTAGTTAGAATATAGTTAGATGAGAGTATCAACAGATAGGATCAATTAGGCATTTAGGTAAAAGTTCTTGGAATATTTTTGAAGCTAAGATTTCTCCAAATATTGGGTATAGATCATTGGTTAGTAAAAGACTTCACTTGAGAAATATAATAGCTTGTTCTTCTCTGTGCCTTTCTTCTGCATCTATGCTATCGAAACAGGGCTTCAATAAAAGACACAACCTAAGATGAAGAGGAGCTATGTACCTCTTTTCTCCCCCAAGTGGGCATCTCTATGGAAAAAAAGAGCATACGAACATGCCCCATGGTTCCATCTCAGCCCCATTTAAAATTGGACATTCATTTTCTTAAAATTTGAGTCTTACTAATTTCTATTCCCACCCATTAGGTAATTCTGAAAGACTCTTTGTTTTCACCTGAATACATAAAGCCTGCACAAACTGCTTATAGGAGCTATCTACTAAATAACTATCTGAAAGTGCTGCAGTCTGATACTTGTTATTACATACAAATAACAAGGCTGGTGGGTTCATTGGAAGGATGACTAATCACATTTTTTATGAGGTTGCATAGCATCTGCCCTTTGGATAACTTATGATTATACATTTGTGGCTATTTGATTAGCATCTGTGTGTCCCACTAGAGACTCTGCTTCATGAGTTTGGGATACTTTGTTTTCTCGTCAAAACTTCCTTAGCATTTAGTACAGTATCTTAGACACAGGACTGAATAAATGATTGTTAAGTGAATAAAAGCATGGATAAAGATCTGCTTTTCTTCTTGAAGACAGATGGTTAACTACACAGAAGGGTTATTTCTTATATTTTGTTTTGAATCTATGAATTTGACTTTCAAAAATCTCTGGAAGACTTCAGATATAGCAGAAGGGAAAAACTGCTTTTAAGCAGGAACTAGGCTTGGAGTTTCTCAGGATAACTGATAGAAATTCTCTTTCATGGGCCATTTTATGAATTGAGCTGCCTTACTCTGGCAAGAGAAAATATACTACCAAGAATTTTCACTGTGCATTGACTTTCTTTAAGCAAAATGACAATTGGATTTATGCATATCTGATTTCTAGACTCAACAGACTGTAGATTGTTAGCATTAGAACCAAAGACTGCTTAGCAGTCATTTGGTTAAATCTTCTTACTTTACCGATGAGAAAATATAACCCCAGAGATTAAGTGATGAGCATCAATATAATTTATTATCTATAAACTGAGGCTTTGAGAAGAAGGTGATCACCATTTCTTGTGAGTGACTCTCTTACTTTCTAAATGAATGCATAGAAGAAATTCTTGTACATTAAAAAATAATCCAAACCTTAAACTGGAAAAATCTTTCTAAACTTAGAGTATCAGTTTTTTAAAGTGAAAAATTAAGTCTGATTGTTTTCAACACACATCACCTGCTAACCTCCTTTCTTGCTTCCATTGGCTAACAAGGATCAATGGTTATTTCCTAACCACATCTATTGAAACACTTCAGTTTTACTTTTTAAAAATAATTTATTTTTTAAAATTTATGTCTTTTACATCATTGTGTAGTCCCCGTAAATGTCCTACCACCAGTTCACCTGTGAACCATCACCATAGTCCCTTGTGCTCCTCTCTCCCCTGTTTTGATCACTTGCCCTCCCCCTTCTTCGCAGAATGTCTCTTATTTATGGTGCCTGCTAGTTTTGTTTTATTACTATTATTATTGTTGTTGTTTTTCCCTGTACTTTGGTTTTAAAAGCAAAGAAATGGGATATCATTTCATTTTGAGCATGGTAAATAGAATCTATCTGGGCACATCCATTTTGTTAATTTCAAGAGAGTCTGAGCTGGATTAAAATAGAAAAGTTAAGATGGAGAATTCAAAATGGTTTCCAGCCATGGAGGATGTCGATGCCTATACACTGTAATGTGATTCTGTGGCTTTCCCCCAGCTTTGAAGTTTCCTATTTAGGGTGGATTTTCTTTGTGCTAGACCCCTCACCCTCTCTTCCACTTCCTTTTGGTCACTCTGCTTTGCTCTTCGTGATGTTTCTTTCTTGGTTACTCGACTTAGCCATTTCAGTAGCTTCTCCTCGTGATAAGAGAGCTTCTAATTCATTTTAGATTTTAAAATTTAGATTTTAGATTTTAAAATTGTGCCATCTCTTCCTCTTACCTAATTTAGGGAAAGGAAACCCAGGGCTCCTGAGAGTCCAGGTACTCGCAGACATAGAATTTCCTTAACTCGTCCAAAGCACCCTGCGAAGTACTCCATTTTTACAAATGGAGGAAAAGGGACTAAAGTCAGTAGGAAACAAAGCTGGAGTCCATGGCTATCCGGTTCTGAACCTTTTGTTGGTCTGCTTCTGCTTATGTAGGATTTGGTATTGTGGAACATTTTGAAGCAGAACTCAGAATGCAGATGTTGCCACACATTCTTATAATTTGTTTTATAAATATCTCAATAATAAAGTCAGATGGACATCTAAAAAAACTTGTTGATTATAAACTTCAAAGTATATATTCATAGTAAAGTCACCCTTTGGGTGTAGATAGCATGTATTTAGAAGGCAAGCTAGATTTTCATTTCCCTGGTAGAATTGGAGGCACTTCAGCCTTCCTAAAATGATACCCTCTAAATTTCCTTTGCCAAAAGGAAATTTTTTTGTATCATTCCATAGTTAAAGTCACGGTTTTTATCACTTTTCTTTATAGTAGTAGTATCACATTTGCTTACAATCTATCTATTGCTACATTGTAAAGCCCTTAAAGGCAAGGAATGATGTTTATCAATGAGTAACAAAAATAGCCTGTTTTTGTTTCCTTAGGCTTTGAGCAATTAGTATTTTTGAATGAACCAATAAATAATTGTATCCATGTGGAGATGTTCTGAAAAGAGAAAAATGAGGTTGCCTGGTTATTTTATTTTATACCATAGAATTTAGTTATAACCCATTTTATTAGGCACAGAGATCATTAAGTCTAACCCCTTCCTAAATGGATAAGCAAGTAGAGGACTAGATCGGTTAAGGTCATATATTTACTTACTTAGTGGCTCTGTGTTGGCATTATTAGTTCAAACAAACAAACAAACAAACAAACAAACAAAAAACAAGTCAAAACTAAGCCTTATATTAATGGCTTCCTGTGCCATAGCCACAGAAATTGAGGTCTGATCTTGGCATTGCCATGGCCAGAAAAATATATTTAGAGCTACTTTGCCAGTTCTTATCTCTGACTTCTACTTCTATGGTTGTTACAGAATTATGATTTTAGAGAATAGTTTTTCTTTATGTATTAGATTTCATTGCAGTTGAAATTACTGTATTGTTTTGACCTAAGGAGCTTAGATCCTCTTGAGATAACTGTGACTAAGTGTGAGGACTCAGAATTCTGGATCCTGACTTCCTCAGTTCATGTTTCAGCTCTTCAACTTACTAGCCGAATGACCCTTGGGCAAGTTACTAAATTTCTGTGCCTCCATTTTCTTATCTGTAAGTTTTAGTTGGTTGGTAATAGTAACTGTCTGTTGAAATTAATTAACTACTTCATTCATGTTTAGGACTTCTCTAGAACATTGGAAATGGTTGACAAATGTTGGCTATTATGATAGTGATCATAGAATACTAAATAACTTAAACCATGTTGATCCAATCATTGTTTTCCTTTAACAGGTAAGGGGAAAGAAATTTTACTGCAATTCTCCCTGAGAGTATATAAATGACAAAGATGGAGATAAAATTTCATTGAGATTTGGAAGGTTTGGCTATATAAACATTGGTTGTAAGGCTCTTCCTGATAGAGGAAATCATGTGAGCAAAAGGTGATGGGGAGAAGTTTGGTGTTGTCTCAGGAATACAGTAAGTCTTCACTAATTGCCATAATAGGTTCTTGGAAACTATGACTTTAAGCGAATTGACATTTAATGAAACTAGGTCCTGGAATAATGGCCTTTTGATTGGTGTTGGCTGGGATTTCTTTTTTCTTATCAATGTCAAAAAAAAAACAATATTCAAAGACCTGCTATAATTCAGTTTAACTACAGTATAAGGTGCTTCATGGGGAGATGTGAGTCAGTGGAAATGGAGATTTGCGTTTACCCCCAAACCTGCCATGAGATAGCAGACCCAGGGGTTTGGATTAAGAATCTTTGAGTATTGAGATCCCTTTGGTATCAAGGCAGAGAGGGGAAAGGATTAGAGAGAATGGTATCAAGGCAAGGAGTTAGGAGGGTGTTGAATTAGAAATAGAGAGGAAGTGGATGTGGCACTGAGGACACTTTGGAATTAATGAAGGGGTGGGCAGCTCTCATGCATAGGCAGTACCTTTAACAAAAACAGGAAACTCTGGAGCAGAGGCAGGTTTGGAGTAGAGGGAGATGATTTTAGTTTCATGAACATCAGTTTGCGGTACAGATAGGAAAACCCAAGAAAATTGCCCCTTTAATAGAAATTCAAAGCTGGAACTCGGCAAAGAGTTTAGTATTAGAGGTAAAATTCTGAGAGTCATTTCCAGATGTGTGATAGTAGTAAAGATTTAAGAATAGGGCCTCCCTGTTGGCCTAGGGGTTAAGTGTCAGCACTGTCACCACTAAGGCCTGAGTTTGATCCCCAGCCAGGGAACTAACCACACAGGGTGCAGCAGACCCCTCCTGTCTCACCCTCTGTTCCCATCAGCAGTGTATTTCAGTAAATCTGCATGTTCTGCTCCCTACGCTGTCTCTGGTGAATCCTCTCACCCCCCTTCCCCTCACCTCTGGCCTACATCCCAGTTCTTCTATGCAAAAAACAAACAAACAAACAAATAAATAAATAAAAGAATATGTGAGAATTCAAAAGAGACCCACATTCTTTGGATTGAGACAGCTAAGGCAAGAAATAATTAATGTGGTACCACAAACTGTTGGAGTGTATAGATTCAGTTCAGTTACTGTGTGACTTAGAGCCTATACTTGCATTTCCTACAGTGCTTCCCAGTTTTTAAACGTGTTCATGAGCTTTTCCCATCACACACTGATGGGCAGGAACTCAGGATTCCCTTAATAGTATATAGAAGATTAGGCTGAAATTATGAAATTTAAAAATTACAGAATAAAATTTATCAAATTTATGCCGCAAAGTTAGAGAACAGAAACTCCGAAGACATAACTTTAAATTTAAAATATTTCATAACCCTTCATTCTCTGTGTGGTTTTCAGTGGGTATAAAAATACTCAGTGGGTGTGTGGGTGGTTTCTCATGTTTTGGAAATGGTGAGAATATGAGATGCTGAGCATTGGATTCTGGGATGAGAGCTATAATTACTAACTGATTCTACCCCAGGATTGGCTCTTGGGTGGATATCTGAATCTAAAAACCCAACAATCCAGAATCCAGAGCAATAAACCACTTGCCCTTCTCCCTCTGGGAATTAAAACAATTATTGTGGTAGAGAGGAGAGGGGCTATAGGAGGATGATTCTTCTTGCTTTGACTCCTTTCGTGCCCTGGACTCAGTCAGTGATGCAGAGAAAAGGAGCCTGGCGTAGTGGCTTCTCCTTGCCCGATATACAACAGCCACTGCACAGCTGTGATGGAAAGAGTTCTAAATATAACCCAGACTCATTTCAAATCCTCCTCTTGGCGGATGTGGTAAATACCCTAAAAATACCTGCTGTCTGAACCTTTGAGGTATCCGAAGAGCCAGGGGCAGGTACTAGAATCTGGGCTGTGTGGTGGTGGTGGGAGGCCTGGGCAGCCACCCGGACTGGTGCCCACTGGGGCGGGTCCCAAAGCTGTTTGGTGAGCTGTCTGCCATGCCATCCTGTTCAAGGATAAGTGCCTACTCTTGAGTCTCATCTTCACTGTTGGCAGGTTTGAAGGAAACTATTCATAGACTAGGCATCTGTTCTCTGTCCCATTGATCCCAAACCTGCAGCTGCCGCCATAGTATTCAGTTAGTGTAGTGGTTTTTAGTCTTATTTCACAGAATCAGATTTTACAGCTGGCAAGGACCTTAGACATTATATTGTCCATGAAACACTCCATTAAAGCCACTACACCTAGTGATTTTAATGCCTATATAGGACATTTCTTTGCCTATAGAGTGACATAGCAATTTTTAAAATAGTCTTAGTCTGATTATTAAAGGAAGTCATTCTCATCATTATATAACATAAATAGAAGGAAAATGAAAACCGGCCTTAAAGGTCTTAAGTGATCCTGTGAGAAACTCTTCAATTTTTTAAATTAAGTGGCAACTTTGAGGCTCACTTTCTCACCCCAATTTAAGTATTTTGAATATAAAGTTCATTGGCAGGCTAGCCAGACCATCAGGACTCTTGTCAAGACTTCAAGAAGGCTTTCAATATCTAGTTTCTGGAATCCCAAACAATAACAATGGTTGTAATTGAAGGACCATAGCTGGTCTTTGTTTTTCTGGGAAAGAGTTTCCAAAGATTATCTCCAGCACCCATGGAATGCATTCAAAGTCATGGAGGCAGTCAGAGCCATCTAATAAGGCAGCATAAATCACCCAAGTTTTAAAATGTGTGATAACTACCTTACCCCATTCCCTCAATAAACTTTAAGAAGGCCCAGTGGGTACAGAACCTGTGCTAGGAGCTGGGGTGGCGGTATAGAGAGCTAGGAAGTCCCAAGATGCTTGTTCCAATTAATAGTTTTAAATATGTTGCGTTGTGGTGAATTTAGAATTTCTGTGATTGTGACAAGTACATATTCTCTGCTGGGAGCTTCTTAAAGCTCTTTCAGGAATCTGGAAGTGTTACTCTGAGTTGAAAGTTAATCAAAAATTTCTCTTGAGTGTTGGAAGCTTTCAAAATGGTTGGAGTGTTTTATGTCACTTAATGCATATTTGAAATTGCCATCTGTGGGACCTCAAATATCCCTGGACCATAACACTTGTAATTGGAAATAAGATACAGTGGATGGCAGTCAACTTTGGGAATTAGTATAATTTGTGGAAAGAACTTGGTTTTGGAGTCATTCATATCTTCAGTCGTATAGAAGTCGAAGAGGGTAAGATATAGGACAAATCTTTTTCCATGCACGTCAAGAAGAGAGAAAGGTAGAGGTAATGTCTGTAATGTGTGATACTGAGTTGGCATAGTTCCTGGGTTCTCAAATATTTCCCCTCTGAAATTGCAGAATGAAGAGCTTCGAAACTTGTCACTTTCTGGCCATGTTGGATTTGACAGTCTCCCTGACCAGCTGGTCAACAAGTCTACTTCACAAGGATTCTGTTTCAACATCCTGTGTGTTGGTAAGTGACTCAGCATTTGCTAACAAGCCAGGGGTCTGGTCCATAGTGGTGGTGTGACTATCAAGAAGCATATTTTAGGGTAATAAGCATACTTTAGGGTAATAAGATGTTTTTACTCTCTTTTTCATCAGTCAAGTCTCCGTTTCATCAGAACAATAATACCCATTCTGTATATGTCACAAGATTGAGAATTGTATTTGCGTAATGCTTTGTAAGCTTTGGGGTGTTACTCAAATTATTTTTATTGATGTCATAGAGTTAAGCAAATGCTTAGTTTAATGTTGTTATCAAAACACTTTTTAGTGGGGTGGAGGGACTTAGATCCTAACTAGATTATAGGAAGTTGAAAGAAAGACCTGAGTGTGTGTGTGTGTGGTATGATTGTTCAAAAACATCTTAAGAATTTATTTTAAGGTCTCTGACTACAGTACAATAGTAATCTCCACTGAAATCTTTTTAAAGATATGCTACCTATAATAAGTAAAATATGAAACAACTGGATTATAATAAACTAATGTTTAAAATTTGTGCTTTCAGAGCAAAAGACAATTTAAATTTGTATTTTTTAGTTAAAATACATGCTCTGCCTGAATTATTAAACTAACCTTTGTCCTTAAATTTGACTCTAAAACTGACCTTAGTTTATTCCTGGTAGCTAAATCAAAAAGGTCAAAGATATCAGATGTCTTTGCATTCTCAGTATGTTTTACTCATATCCTTTAAATATTAATACACTAGTCAAGACCTCTGGCCTTCAGACTCCTTTTCTTCTCTAGCTATGTCGTTTTTAAACTAAGAGGAGGAAGGTAGAAAAAGAGGTGGAAAAGAGGGATGTAAATCTTTTGGTTTGAAGCAGAAAAACACAGGACGGTTTTTCCTTCACCTTCCTGTCACTCCTGATTAATGTCTGGGCTAGACATCAGAGAAGTGGCTGAGGTGTGCTGTTCTGTTGTCCTTGTCCTCCAGGCATGTCCTTCTGAGACAGACCAAAAGGAAAGGAATAATGTATTTCTGTTTGTAGACAAAAGGACCATCCTTCCACTAAGTCTGGACCATCCTTCCACTTACTTTTCTTGTACGAGTAAAATGAAGTCAATTTAGAAAAGGTGTGCATTTCTAAGAGCCACTCTTTTAGTTAGTTATTGGGCGGGAAGGTGGCAATTTTCCTTTTTAAAAAAATTCTGGAAGAAAATATTAATGTAGCCACTGCACTGGACGCCTGTTAGTGGGAACCACAGCTGTCCTGCACGCCACAATGGCTCCCTCTCTGTCTTAAGCACTGAATAGAGAATGACTGGAAGAAACGTGCCCTGGGCAGCCAGCTCTCATGCTTCTCCCCTTTCCCTACATGAGACCTTTTAAAATTCAGCAGGGGACCTCCTGAATGCCAGTGGGTTCCACAGAGTGGCATAAATGAGTTGTCTTTTCTCTTATGCTTATTGCAGAAAGGGGCAATTCTTCATTAGCATAGCAATTTGTTGATTTTTCTATTGAAAAGTGTGCTAAATTGTAGGCCAATTACTATTCTGGCTTCTCTTCCCAGCCTCCCCCAGCCTTGTCTCCAAAATCAGCTGCAAGAAAACACATGAGAATTGTGTCTGCAAGTAGGGTAAAGCCTTCCAGTGAGGTTGGGCTTGCTGGGAGTGCCTGGTTTGATAGGTGTGTGGTGTGCATGGAGTGGGGGAGGGGTGGTGTAGGGGTGGGGGTGGTGGGTAGGCTCACTGGCTCACTCCTCTTGTTCAATAGCAAGTGATGCTGCTAGTTGGAGTTCACAAGCTACATCCGGGTTGCTCTTTTGGATTTGTAAA
The DNA here is from genome assembly GCF_014898055.3 of Talpa occidentalis. Classification (NCBI taxonomy): domain Eukaryota; kingdom Metazoa; phylum Chordata; class Mammalia; order Eulipotyphla; family Talpidae; genus Talpa; species Talpa occidentalis. The sequence goes on from NW_023604972.1 coordinate 45,179,456, forward strand.
GTAGCCGCTGTTCTTCTCTGTCTGGATGGTGATAATTAATGCCTGATTCTTGGCTTTTTACTCTGGTTCCATTAAACTGTTTAAAACTAGTTCCATTAAACTGTTTAAAACTAGTTTTAATAACAATACATATTTATTGTTAAAAAATATTGTGACTGCATCTTCCTCCCTCCCCATTTCCACTCCATAGAGATAACACCATGGAATTCTAGAAACCTCCTACATCTTTTTGTACTTGAATATTATTTTGTGTGGCTTAAAACAACACTGATTATCTTACAGTTCTGTAGAAGTCCCACATGTCTCACTGAGCTACAATCAAGGTATCCACAGGGCTGTATTCCTTTCTGGAACTTCTAGGGGAGAATACATTTTCTTACTTTTCCCAGCTTTTAAGTCTACCTACCTGTATGCCTTGATCCTGGGACGCTTTATCCTCCATCTTCAAAGCCTGCATCATCACATCTCTCTCTTCCCATTCTTGTATTAGAAAAATTCCTAAAAGAATTACAGGATTTTTAGTTTTAAATTCAGTGAAGACCCTTCCTAAACCCCAAAACATGTGGAAAATGTAATAGTATTGAATTTTATCATTAAGAACAGCTGGTGCTCAGAGTGAACTGTTTTCAGGACTGTCTCTGGCTCTCTAGCCTGCTTGCTTCTGTTGGCCTCATGATCGGCCTTTTCTTCAGGGAGGAAGTATGACCTCCAGCAATGTTGCCCACTTAGCAACCCCTGAGCAAAGAATGACCACTTGTGCCAGTTCTCACCGAATGGTCACAGGATGTCGCTGACGGGCCAGGCCTCAGCCACATGCCCACGCAGGGTAGGCGATGAACTAGTCCACCACAAGTCACAAGAGACTCCCTATGGGGAGGAAGCGATTATCAGAGAGGAGGTAGGGCATGAGGAGACATACACTGGCCAGGGACCAACAGCTCTCTCACAGTTACACAAGCACTGTTTTGTTTTTATACAAATGAGGTCATAATGCTCATATTCTTCTGATTTTTCCTCTTTTTCATTCACAGTATATGCTGGCTGTCCTTCCATGCCAGTATGTGTAGTTTTCCAGGTTCTTTTTCATACCTGTCTAGAGTCAGCATTAGCTCTTCAGGAGAATAAGGGCCTCAGCTTAAGCATTGAGCTTATTTATCCTCAATTCCTTTATCACAAGTATTTTACAGCAAATTTCTATATCTCACCATCAGTTATTGGGCCATCTATTTTTAAAGTAAGAATCTATGCAAAAGTGTTCTAGCCAGTCAAAATATTTTGACAGTTACTTAGAGGAGTAGGTGACATATTTTACTTAAGAGTATTCAAGGTGCTTTTTTTCTTGTCATCTTACTGTCCGTTGGTATGTTTTTCATACAGTATGTAGATGTCATGGTCTTTTTAGCATCATTACTTAATTTTCAAGTGATAAATGCAAAAAGGCATTGGAAACTTGATAAAAAAGAGCTGTGATCCTAATAAAGGAAACTGATGATGTTTATCAGGAAGGTATTAGAATCATAATTTGCTCTAGTGGCAAGAGCCTCTAAGTTGCAAATAGAGGAAATAAACCAGGACAGAAACTAATCCTGAGGTTGGTCTAGTTTTAGAGGCACTGAATTAAATGTCTGTTATTAGAACCCATATCTGTTGAGTACTAGAAAAAAATGTAATAGAGAGGAAAGAAGTGTTCACTTAACCTGAAAAAGGACTCTTGATGCTAAATTGGGCTATAGGACATCCAGAAGTTCATAGCTGCCTCACTCTCCATCTTGATTCTAACACATTAAATCATCCCCAAAGCTGCTGTTAGTTTAAATAAAACCTTTTCTTTCCATGCTGTAATTCTCCAAATAATCTGAATTATTGTTCGGTCTTTCTTTACAGTTTTTAATGTATCTATTTTTCTCCTTCATCTTCCAAAATGGCACTAGCTCCATGAGAAACTTTAACATTGATCCTGCTGTATTTTTTTGGTTCTTTGTGCACCTACAAAGATAAAAAAAGCACAGTGACATACTTGCTTTTGAAGAGGAAACAATTCAATAGTAGGATCAAAATAAAAGAAAAATACCTTTTGATAATAGAAAATTTTAAAATAGTTCAGCCATAACACTTTTTAAGGGGGTAAAAGAAGAGAAATAGAAAACAGATGAGTTTAAGATTTCTTTTTGTCAAAGCTGAAATAAGCTGTGGAATTTTATAATCCAGTCTTAAACATTTTTATCCTATCTTGTTTTTCCAGGTCATTAAGTAGTTTACAGGGTGAAATGGATGAGCAAGCAAATAAAGAGAAATTTAACCCCAGAAAACAAAGCAAAACCAAAGTGCAGGGCCTCCCCGGTGGCGCAGCGGTTGAGCGCTGGGTTGCGAAGCTGCCCGCAGCCTCTGTGGCGCCGGTTCGATCCCCGGCTGCTCCCCGGCCACTGGAGGAGGGTCCCTCATGGCGCGCAGACCTCTCCTGCCGCCCGCTGCTCCCCTCAGCAGTGTACTTCGGTCCTTCTGCCTGCTCTGCTCCCCGCTCTGGCTCTGGTGAATTCTCTCACCCTCCTGCACTTCTGACTGTACCCAGTGCTTGTATAAACAAACAAACAAACAAATAAATAAATAAATCTTTAAAAAAAAAAACAAAAAAAAAACCAAAGTGCAAAGCCTACCATCAGGTCTGCATAGAGCCATGAACTCTATCAGGGATAGAGTTGTCTCTCAGCGTGTTGAGAGGACAGAGGAATCCATTTATTCACCAGATATTTATTGAACACATATTATGTACCAAACAAAAATTAAAAGTTTAGCAATGACAGATTTAAAGTTTCTGTAGAGTTAGAGCAAAATATTCCAGATGAAACAGTTTTACCTGAAAAAATTTCTCCCGTGGATTTTCAGAAAAGAGATATGGCGGATGCCACCACATCCCTCCACCAAATCAGTGTGGTCGATCCAGGCCATGCCAAGTGTCCAGTGCTGTCCTTTCAAGTCTGTCATGCAGGCTGGGTGGAATTATGGAAAATGTTTCATCAAAAACAATTATTTGAAGAGTCAAAACAACACAGTTTAGATACACAGCTCTGGCTCTGTCCAAGAATTAAATCTAGAGTATTTAGAGAAGGCGGCAGCAATTACTTGGATAATTATCCAAGTAGCCAGTCTTGGTCAGAGTAAAAGATGCTGAATTGTAGTCAACTATTTGATCAGTCTATAGCTACCTTCTAATTAATAATATTATCCTTCTTTTCCCTCAGTGTTTATTTTAGAGCTGGTGGTTTAAATAAGCCTGAGACTAGGGGCCTCCCTGGTGGCGAAAGGGGTTAAGACGCCACCTATGAAGCTATCTGCAGCCACTCAGCACGAGTTCGATCCCCAGCCAGGGAGCTACCCACATGGAGCAGCAGACATCTCTTGTCTCGTCCTCTGCTGCTCCCCTCAGCAGGGTATTTCAGTAGATCTGCATATTCTGTTACCCACTCTGTCTCTGGTGAATCCTGTAACCCCCCACACCTCTGACCTAAACCCTAGCTCTTATATGCATAAATAAATAAAACTTAAAAAAAAAATAAGACTGAGACTAGAATGGAAGAGGTAGAACTGCTTTCTACTAGGATATGGGGTCATGTTCACCAGCATTGGCAGGAGCAGGATAAAAGAAGCCACCAATAGTACTTCAGAGTAAATCTCTAATTATCCTGACAACTGAGTATTTAGGCAGATGAATTTATAATAGAACAAACAACAAATTCTGAAAGATCTACCAAGGTGGCAAATTTCAGTATAAATGTTCACCGTGGTCATTTTTATTCTTAATTAATTTAATAAATGTATACACTGTTCCAGGTAATTTGCTAGGGAGTTTTGTAATATTTCAAAGATGGTGTTAGTAATTAATTTTCTCAAAATATTGTCAAGGCATTTGATTTGAATATATGCCTAGTAGGCTTTAAGTTACTCTATTGGAAAGTCTTTTTGCTCTTGTGGATCCTTAAAGCTATGGAAAATGTCCTGTTTTCTGAGACTAGAGAGAAACCTCCCCAACTAATGCATTGAAGAATCCCCCCAACCCCAGTTCTGTAAATCCTTTTATTCCCCAAACTGTCATTTCTTACTGAACTGCTTTTGGACAATCCACACAGCTACTAGAGTAGCTGTGTGTAATTGTGGCTTTTGAAAACACAGGCCATAGAAATCGAAAGCAGAGCACTCTGAGATTTAGAGGAATAGTGGTTTTTCCAACCCTTTGATTAACCCTGTTCTGTAAGTAGGACCTGGAATGCTAATTGTGCATAATTTCCACTTTAATGTAAATGATGATTAAAATTATGTTTGCTTTTAAAAAAAAATCAACCATGGTGTTCCTAATCACTTGTTCTTAAATAATTTCAACCTACTAAGGTAAGGTGGTGATTTCAGTCCTGTCCTAGAGTCTTTGCCATGTTAAATTGTGCTTCTTAGGGGGAAAGATGGAAGTTAGATGGGTCACTCTATTCCAAGAACTTTCAGGGCCCTTATGGAGAGGGTTGTAAACGGTAGTGCTGCTGTTGTCACTTTGTCCATATTCCCCAAATAGGTGAATCCTGAAAAGAAATTTGCTGTGGGGGCCTCCCTGGTGGCGCAAGGGGTTGAGACACAACCTATGAAGCTATCAGTAGCCACTGCAGCACAAGTTTGATCCCCAGCCAGGGAGGGGACCCACATAGTGCAGCAGACCTCTCCTGACTTGCCCGCTGCTCCTCTGAGCAGTGTATTTCAGTCAATCTGCCTGTTCTTTTCCCCACTCTGTCTCTGGTGAATCCTCTCACCGCCCCCACACCTCTGGCCTGTACCCCAGTTCCTGTGTGCATAAATAAATAAAATCTTTTTTTAAAAAAAGAAATTTGCTGTGTTTGAGAAAGTTACGCTTGTATCAGGTATTTCAAATAACTTCAGCAGTTGTCCAGCCCACCTGTGACTATGCAAGTGCCTTTCTTTTTCTCCTTTTCCTAATAAACCTATCCTTTTAAAGTGTAAAAAAAAAAAAAAAAAGAATACAAATAACTTCAGTACCTTCAGGATTGAATTATTTACCTGATTCCAAGTATCATTTTTTTTTAAAGATTTATTTTATTTATGCATACAAGAGCTGGGGTGCAGGCCAGAGGTGTGGGGGTGAAAGAATTCACCAGAGAGAGGGGGGAGCAGAACAGGCGGATCTACTGAAATACACTTAAGTTTCTTAGTGATGAATGAATCTCCAATACTAAGCTCTGCTGTATTTGTTTGCTTGCTTTCTCCTATGTTCCCAGCTAATGGCTTATCAACAACATGTCTTCTGTTTACTTAGACAGCTCCTGCTGCCTGGCTTCTGCTTATTCACAGTTTTGTTCATCTTTCCTTTTCCATGCCATCACATTGTGTGTATTGTATATCTCATTCAAACTCCCAAAGAGAGAAGTTTTGCTGGGATAGACAGATCGCTGTCTCCTATGGAGCCACTCCCTGACTCAGAGCACAATCATTGAACATGCATGGGTGCCTTTGTTCAGGGGCCTGGCCTGCTCCAGATACTTGTGGTCACTAGCATGGTCACGGCATATAAAGCATGGTCTTGCTCATAAGAGGATTGTGGTTGTGGCAGACACCTGGAATACTGGTCCCAAAATAATAAATTGAATTTGGTTGGTATTTGGTCATGTTCCAGTTGGATTCTAGCTATGGAAGACCACCCTATCAGGCTAGTGTGTTGTTCTGTTCCCAGAGGTTGGCACAGAACTTTGTACAGAGTGGCTCTAGTAAAATTACTGGTTGAATGATAAAGAAGAAAATTCTGTGATCTTAGGTGTATCATGGTGAGAAAGGTTAAAGAGTAAGGCAAATGTACTTGTATTACTTCTATCATATAAGTGAATCACTCTAGTCAGTGGCAAACCACGTAAGATTTCTAACTAGAGGAAGCTCATATACAGAGAGACTCCATCCTACTTCACTTCTACATTATGCTGGAAAGCAGTAAGTAATTTGAATTTCTAATTAGTAAGTAAATTTATTCATGAAAGTGGGAGAGTTCTCCTAAAACTGCAAATCCCAGAGCTTGTTTTCCTGTGGTATTGTCACCATCCCATTTCATTGTGACAATTGTGTAGAAGAAAGAATGTTCCTAGAAGCACCATGGAATTGGGATTTGTTGAAAGAGATGCACTATTTTCGTATGTTTAAAGTGAGCTGGAAATCCAATTTGGAATTTTTTCAGATTGAAAAACTAAGGCATCCCTGTGGATAATGGTCTTTGATCTCTACTTTCCTCTTTCCATCATCACACATCAAACCACCATCATACCACCACCATAGACAAGGGTGGGAACTTCCTAGTTGCAAACTAGTTTTCAGTCAAAATAAGAATTAGAATTAAGGGAGAATTTTTTGACCATATTTTGAAGGTCAAGCTGAACTTCTTGATGACTGCATATGTGGGTCTCACCGTTTGATCGGTGGTGTTACCAGGTCCTGCCATCTGTGCATATTAGAGCCTCAGTAAAAGCTTATTGACTTGAATTATTAATATGATTTAATAAGACTATTGTTGCAGGTTATTTAGCACTATTTGGTTTCATTGTCATAGATACTGCCCTGAAACTGGGAAAACTAGCAAATGTTTGCAACTCCAGCTAAACAGAGAATGAAAATGGAGATAATATAAAGGATTTATTCAGATTTGTGACTATACCTGGAAAATATGAGGCAGTAGTTTCTTCTGTAATAGTAGTCAGGATGCTGTGTGGTTTAGCGTAGGTGTTAAAACCACACGAACTTGAGTTAGAGCCTTGTATCTGCCACTCAGTGCAACTTTAAGCAAGTTTCTTAAACTTTATCTAAGCCTAGTGCCCCATCTGTAAAATGGAGGGAACAGTAGCTCCCGTTTCATGAGGTGGTACCAGGGTTTACCCGAGTTGATGTGTGGGAACTCTTTGCCACAGAACTTGACACAAAGTAAGCGCTCATTAACTTCAGCTGGGTTTGTTGCTGTTATTGTTGAGTGTTAAAATTTAGATGGTGTTAGATAATTTAATTCCAACGGAATCAGTCATTTTTCTTCTAGTAACAACAATTCATCAATGTAGTATTTTAAAAGTAATATAGTTTTATACACCAACATTTAGGAGAGGAATGTACAAATTGACCATGGCAAGCCTGCATGTTTTGATCTTTATCCAGAAGTGAGAAGGAACATCTTGAAGTTGTTGATCTTTTGCTAAAAATAGTTTCTGAAGTTCATGAACTCATCTTTAGGGAGGTATTTCTCAGATCACACATAGAAAGAACTAATGAATTATCTTTTTGTGGTGGGATTTTGGGTGATACTAACAAAAAAATTTTACAATATGATTATTATAATTGCTGCTGCAGTGAGCTTCATCACTTGTTTGAGAGGCATTGACACTTTCTCTGATTTTTCCTTTGTGGTCACCTAGGTGAGACGGGCATTGGTAAATCTACGTTAATGGACACTTTATTCAACACCAAATTTGAAAGTGACCCAGCTACTCACAATGAACCAGGTGTCCGGTTAAAAGCCAGAAGTTATGAGCTTCAGGAAAGTAATGTACGGCTGAAGTTAACCATCGTCGACACCGTGGGATTTGGAGACCAGATAAATAAAGATGACAGGTACATCTTGGACTTTTGTGGTGACAGAAATAGATGAGGAGACAGCAAGACCCATCCTGGGTAAATGAAGAGGCTAAATGTTGAATATTTATGGTGCTTGGTCTTCGACCACCTAAAAGATGACCTTTTTGTCCTTTGAACATTTTCTCAGAATGTTCTTCTTTGAGGTCAGAATCAGCTCATGTGATTGATTCTAGGCAGTGTAAGCAGCAAAGGGATTTGTTAGAAGGAATTAGTTAGTTTATGGCATTTTCCAGGAGACTCATGGAACCAAATTTGGGGCTTTTCCACAGGAAAAGCAATCTAGAGAAATACCCACGTACTCCACAAGACAGTAGAATCCCTTGCCACCAGCCACCTTACATAGGTTGGTATTCCTGATGTGGTGGGGGGAAGAGGGAGAAAAGATGACAGTGGAGTGGAGTCTCTAGAACCTCCACAAAATCTGTCCATAAAACCAAATGCCTTCACCATCACTTGCAAAAAGAGCTGTGTGTATGACATCTGTCTGTGTGCTTACTCCCTGCTTCAAGGTCTTCAGTGCCACTTTTCAGAAAGTTGACCACTACTAGAATACTAGCTGTAAGAGAGCCTAGGTTTCTGGTTTTTTCAACTATGCAAAATAAGAAGGCATTAAAATTTAGTGGAGTTTGTTGTGAACATCTACCATTCATTGCTTATCCAAGGCAGATTGGGATATCTGACTTAATCCCCAGGTTCTCACAGATTTGGATGAGATTTCAGCCAAAAAGCCACAGTCCAGGATTTAAGGGACCTGGGTTGTATTTTGGATTCTGCCTGTGACAAGCTAAGGAAACTTGGCAGTTTATCTCAGTTTAAAGGAAGAATGTTCTCTACCTCTCCCAGTGTGATACTGCATATAGTCCTGGTCTTAGGTGAGGCGGAGGAAAGACATTATGAATGGCGAGGCCTAGAAGAGGGAAGTGGTCATAATAGGGAGATGTGTTTTGGTGGCTTTGGAAAGTGATATTAGCTCTTAAAACACCAAAGTGAAGAAAGTATTTTTATGAAAGATCTGTTGAAAAAAATCATAGCTAATTTCATGTTGCCACAAGATGATAATATTGATGGTAGTGCTCTGGGTTGAGCTTCCTGTGAGCTTTTCAGAGCTGGGTGCAGAATGTGCAAGTTGAGTCTGAATAACAATCATGGTTTCTGTCAAGCCTAATGAGGAATTCAGGTTGATTGGATTACCTTTTAGCTGTATCCAGGGGTGTTTGTGAAGCTAATTAAATAACACATATAACAAACTTTGTGTATATGTGGAAGAAAGGACATGTTAAGCCTGCTCAAAAAATAAAGATTTTTAAGAATTTTGGTCCAATACTTTGTTTGTAGGTAGGAGCTTACATAAACTGGATTTCATAAACTTGATAATCTAATTATTAAATGATATAGTAAGATGTTACCTTTTTAAAAACACACATTCTTTCTTAGTTCATAAAGTCAAGTAGGTTTGACTCTTCCCTGTAAATTGCTGTGTGCCTTTATTTGAGGGAAGCTATTAATCTTTAAAGCTTCCTGATGTACATCCCATGTGTTACTCTAAGTCCCAAAATATTCATATTCCTTCTCAAACTACCCATCCTATTCATCAGTAGATTTCAAGTGCCTTAGAGCTATTTAAATATTACACTCATTCCCAAAAAATGTTTGAGAAAGTTAAAGTAAAACTGTCCCAGGCCAAAAGATGATTCCAGAGGGGCTTCCAGAGACATTTTTGAGCTATGACAGCTTTATTATGGGGATAAAACACCAAAATCAATAAATTATGGTATGTTTGCTTAGGGGTCAGAAATGTCGTTAGTACTGCATTTGTTTATTTTTTCATTTTCTTTTTCCTGTGTGTATTATGTGCATGTGTTTTAAAAAGAGGAACTTGAACTATTTTTGTCTAGAAATATGATTGCCTAGATACATTTTAACTATCCCTGATATATATATTTCCATGAGTGCCATAGAAATGATAAATATTTAATTCATACTCTGTTTTGTGCTGAGCTCTTATCTATAGAGCAATTTAAATGCTCTTCAATAAACATTGTCCTGTAATGACAGGAGCAATTGTTAGATATAGTGAGAGATTTTATTTTTATTTTGCATCTGGTCAAATGGACTATCTGTACATTGTATTGGTGTGGGGAACAGCCAAGCTCTGACCCTGCAGCTCAATGCCAAGGAATGATGGAGAGGTCACTGCCTGCAGGCTGCTTTAATGTCAAGTGAAATAGATGAAGAGAAAAAGCTGGCAACAAGAAAATGAGCACAGGTGCATTGTTAGAGCCTCAGAGAAAGTGAAGGCTCTGGACTTTGCTTGGTCACCGTGTAAACTCAGAGCAAGACCATCTCCATTTCTCGACCTAGGGTTTCTCCCTGGGTCCAGGCTTCTCCCTGGGATAGAGAATGTCGTGCTCGTGTACTGCCTGATTGGAAGGCAGCAATTGGATCTTTCTGGATCTCTTCCTGCATTATGAGATCCTTATTACTGCATTTTGCTGCTAAGATTGCATGTGCGCTCCAGCTCAGAGGCTTTACCTTAGCACTGCCACTACATTTTGGCCTCTCCCTTCAACAGGGGACTTTCCCTTGGGCTGGAGAGTTTTCTCTTGTCAGCCCTGAAAGTCAAGTGGCCAGTATAACACTGAGACTCATATTTGCAGCTGGAGGCCATTTTAAGAAATTATCTGACTCATTTGGGTCAAATAATAGTTTCCAAAGGAGATTTTGAAGAGAGAAGTGTGATATTAACCTAACCTAGATACCAAATATTTTTTTTTTCTTCTGAGATTTCTTGACAACTGTTGCATAACCTCTTTAAGTGGCATTTCAAACTTTATGCCCCAGAAGGCATTGTTGACACTACTGAGGATAAACCCAAATGACTGTTATTTAAAATAGTTATTCAGAGATAACCTGCTTCCATCAAAAAATTGGAAGTAGATATGCATTTTATGCATTTTTGCAACGATATGTAACCATATAGGAAGGGATGTGCTGTTTGCCTAAACCTATGATTATTTCTCCTACTTTGGGGATTAGGCAAGCTTTTCTGCAATTGATGCAAGACTTTAAGAATGTCGCAGTTTGTTTATGTAGGCTTGGGATATGTCAGCATTCCTGCATCTTTATCTGCCTGGGACCAAGTTAGTTAGAAGGAGACAGGAAGAGAGATCTGCTAAGGTTTCCTGTTATGTTTAAAAGCACGATTAACTCATGGTTTCAGGGCTTCCTTGTTTTTCTATCTGTATTCCTTGGTGAAGAACGGATCTGGAGATGAAGGGAAACCAAGTTTTGCTTTAGAACAAGAAATAGAATAATTCATTTGCCCCACCCTTGGGAGATGGGAGGTAGACATCAATGGCCTATCATGAACTAAAGTGACAATTAGTCCTGTTGAAATCTACTGAGAAGGAATCCTCAAACTCAGCAAATCTTTATCAGTTATAAAAATGGTAGTGAAGGGGACTGTTTAGTCTTTAAATTTTGTTTTTATCACATTTTTTTGGTGGAGGTTGTTGAGAGAAAACAAATACTAACAGATGGCAAGATAAAGAATAATATGTGATAAGTGTCTGGTCACATATTTAATGGAGAATCAGTCACTGAACAATGGCATTGGCTATTTTGCAAGAATGATCAGTGGGTAATGTGTATTGATTAAAAAAATTGTATAAAATGTTTTTTTCTATCACACTAACCTCTGTCATCTTATAGTATTAATGGCTGGAGGTATATTAAAAAAAAAATGAGTGGTGGGTAAAAAGAAATGCCCCATGGGGCCTCCCTGGTGGTGCCAGGGTTTAAGCACTGCACTATGAAGCAATCCATAGCCTCTGCAGCACAAGTTTGATCCCCCCGCCGGCCAGAGAGAAACCCACATGGCGCAACAGACCTCTCCTGTCTCACCCACTACTCCCCTCAGTAGTGTTGTTACAGGGCAGGGAGAGGGGCAGCCCAAACCTGGCAAACCTGCCTATTCTAAATGGGTTCTGCCATCTGCCACATCAACACAAAACATATGAGACTTTAATGGAAAGGAACTTTAATACAATTAGGAAACAATACAGGAAAGGCAAAGAATCTAGTTTCTAAATCAAGCTCCCAAAGTTACCCGTCTCCTCGTGGGTAAAACTCTATCCAAATGGGATTGGCCCAGAGCAAGGCCCCAAAGCCTGCCACAAGTCTAAAGCATCTTCGAGTGGGGACCCACAGAAAAGGGTCAGAAACAACCAGACAAGCCCGGAAGGAAAAGAGCAAAATCAAAATCAAGATAAAAGCTGTCATTGTCCCCTCCCCACGGGTCTCACCCACATCTGTGTCACCCAGTCCACAACCAAAAGACAAGCGCAGTTTCTTCACTTGTCTCTCGGCTCCATGCGCCCCCTCCAGGTCTCCTTCTGGCTCCATCCTGCTTCCTTCCTTCCTCAGTCTCCTCTGCAGCTTCTTCTCTCCCTGCTTACCTCCACCCTCCCTTGGGTGGGGCAGGGAACCTGGAACCTCCCCCTTTCCTGGGGACCACCCTGTTACAATCCCCCCTTTTAATTTTTATTCCACCATATCTATGGTGGCACAGATCTCAGGGTAGAATCTTAGGAAACAGTCTTTTTTCAGGGTTACAATGTGTGTAAGAGAAGCAACAATTAGTCAGTAGCATTGTGCATGAATGTCCAGTATGACAGTTTTCCATTACTGGAAAATAGTCCATTATCCAAACCAAAAGACAAAAAAATCTGGAGCATTAGCTAAAACAAGACAGCAAATATATCGAAACCACAGGGGAAAAAATCTTAAAATGGTTCAACTTATGTAAAACACAAATTTTCTCAACCTTGATCCCAAACTTTTTAACAGCATAGCAAAAGTTTGCAAACTAAATCTACTTTTAAATCATTTTACCTATTTTTGCATAAAATCACAGGGCAGAATAACTAAACAGCAATTTTAGATGGCTTTGTTGGAATACTCCATATAGGATCAGTGCGAACCGTTGGCATCCGGTCCATGCAGGCTTCAGGAACAAAGTTCATCTCATCAGACTCCACCTGGGCTTTCCTCTTCTTGAGGGTACCAGGACTTTTTCGTTGGCCGGGTTGTTCAGTCCTGCCAATGGAGGCAAGCTTCCTCACCTTCTTTGGAGGTCTCTGGAACCCTACGAACATACCCTGTTACAGTGTGTTTTGGTCAGTCTGCCTGTTTTGTTCCCCGCTCTGTCTCTGGTGAATCCTCTCACCCCCCCACATCTCTGACCTGTACCCCAGCTCTTGTATGATAAATAAATCTTTAAAAAAAAAAGAAAAAAGAAATGCCCCATGCCTGAATGAAAATCAGGTGAAAAATGTAAGGACTACATTTTATTTGATTTCCACCACCAGTGCCATCCCTCCTGTGATATGCACTGCCTGCCCGCCCCATCCTCTGATTGTGTTTGAATTGACCAAACAGAACATAATTGGTATCCTTTCTGTGAGAATGGAAACTACCAAAACAGGCAAAATTGAGATTTAGCTTCCTTATCTTTATGACTATGAATGTAGGTAACAAGAGGTGGAAAGGAGTAGGAGAAAAAGGCAGAGCATTTGCTTAAAGAATTGTGAAAGAATACAAGCCACTTGACTGACGCGTTATGCATCAGGAGGAAACTATTGTTTCAGTAGCATAATTAGATCTCCAACGTAAGTAATGATTTTGAGAAATCATTCTTGGTATACATGTCTTGCATTTTTTTTTAATGATACAGAAGGTAAAAATTGGTGGGACTTTGAACTTGATTGTGTGGGGAGGTAGAAGAGGCGGTTTCTCAGTTGAAACCCAGGATTCTGACTTGGGCAGTGATATAGATTCACTGTGCTAAAGAATATAGAAGTGTGGGTTTAGAAGCAAGAGACAGAATTTGATTTTGACTGTCTCTTAGAAGATTAAATAGAAATATCTGGTAAGCAGTTGGATGGTTGGGTCTGAAGCTTGGGTGAAAGATCTGCACTGTAAGTAGAGACTTATGAATCATCATCAGGTAGGTAGTGAGTAAAACATGGGAATAAATCTAATTTTTCAGAAAGAACATATAGATGGAAAAGGAGGAGATTGAAAGACTGGCTCGAACTCCTTAATGGGCAGGCTGAAGGAAGCCCAGGACAGAAGAGAGAACAAGAGATATCTTGGACACGTTGAATCCAGGGCAGAAAGCAGCCCTCAGTGGAAAAGAAGAGATATTATGCCTCCATAAGCTTTGGAGGATCAGAATCAAAACCAGAGACAGAAAGGGAAATTAATAGCAAAAACATACGCGTGCCATTAGGGAGGAGGTTGAGACACTAAAACCAGGACCTGGGGAGGCAGGAAGGAGCAACTGCTTGTGAACTGCTTTTCTTCTCCTTGGGGCTAAGAGAGTCTAGGGAAGGATCCTAACTCCTCAGGTACACACCTCAGTGCCTTGACTGGCAGGTGAGACTGGGTGCGCTTCCCTGCAGGACTTGAGCTCAGTTATCAAGGAACCAGGCAAGTGTAAAGTACCTCTCCCCCACCACCCCCCCTTGTCTTTTTTCAGTCAGGCTTGCATTTCTCTTATTTGTTCTTTCTTTCTCTTCCTTTTATGTGCCGGCTAATACAAATAAATGTATTAGCTCACTTATTTGTCACAGTAGCTCTCTGATTTTGTCCTTGATTTACAAATGAGAAAATTGAGATGCAGACAGTTTTAGTCACTTGCTTGAAGTCAAACAGCTATTAAATTCTGTAGCTAGATTTTAAAGCTCTTTCCACTTCTAACCACCATCCTATGATAATAATAATGATTATGGCTATTACTATGTAATATCTGCCAATATTTAAAAATTGGAGAACAGAAGAATATTATCACTTGTTCATCCTTCTTATTGGAGTTTTGTCATAATTTATTATTACTAGAGTACTTTCTACTTTTTCTTTAAATCTTTGGAGATTTTGTCTGCTTGAATTGAACCAATGGATTATGATAAGCCAGCAGGGAAAAATATTATCAAAGAGTTTTTTTCTGATTGCTTCAGTCTTAGTCATAAATTTATTTTTCAATTTTTTTTTTATTTGGGTTTTTTGTTTGTTTTTTTTTTTTCTCTAAGAAAGTCTGTTCTCATCTTCATTGTAAAAGATTTGTAGTTCCTGTCAAGAATTTCAGTTTAATTTATGGGCCTGGGACGTGAGTGTTGAAAGGTTTTATTTTTCTTAAAGCTTACATCATTCTTCAGCAAGGTAGTAAATTTGGGGAGAATTAACCCCTTTTTTTCCTAATAGATCATTCTCACTTCTACTGACACTGATTTCTGAACAGTGTACTTGAAGACCTGAAAGAGTCTTTGGCTTTTCCACAGTGACCTAATGTACTACTACTTAATCCCTGGAGAACATAATGTTTTTTTGAGTGTGTATTCCCAGTATGCTATTAATGATTGTGTTTATGGTTAGTTAATTGAATCATACATAATTATTCAAAGCAGATTTGATGAGAAGAGAGGGTTGCAGAGTTTACCTTAAGTCATAAAATCTTGGAGTTGGAAGGAATTTTGAAGATAATAGTCCAGGCAATTCAGTTTACCGTACTGTGCACAGGGTTCTAGGATAGAACGGAACCCCTGGTCTCTGGAGGAATGGGGCAGGGATCAGCTCCTAAAAGGAGGTGCTACTAGGTCCTGAAATCACAAACCAGCTTTCATTTTGTCCCCCACTGGTCAGTCAGTTGATGGAGGCTGTCAAAATCACTTTATTGGGACAAATTTGAGGCTCTGATCTGGCCCACTAGGAAAGAATGTCAGTCTTTTCGTGAGAGTTCCATGTGAGAGTTCCACTTTCGTGGGAAAAGTGATAGCACACTGCACCTATTTGTAATCTCTGAACGGATTAGCCAGGAGAGTTCATAGGAAGAACATTGTTCCAGGAAGAATGGCTTGAGGAGCAGCAGCATGGAGGTCGGTGGGGACTTCGTGTGTGACCTGCTGTCAGGTTGAATGTTGCTGGGACAGAAAGGGTAAGCCAGGGAGGGAGTGAAGAGAAGAGCCTGGAGAGACATTCAGGGAGTAGGTGAGGGAAGGCCTGGGATGTTGGGGCTTTAGTTATTAGCGGAGAGGGAGCCATTGAAGACTTCCTGGAGGACGGTGCCATACTGAACTGCAGAAGAGGTTTGAGACCAGAAACAGTGATTTGAACATGTGTTTTTAAAAAGCATTCTTCTATATTCTAGCTACAAGCCAATAGTGGAATATATTGATGCCCAGTTTGAGGCTTACTTGCAAGAAGAATTAAAGATCAAACGTTCTCTCTTCAACTACCACGACACCAGGATCCACGCATGCCTCTACTTCATTGCCCCAACCGGACATTCCCTGAAGTCCCTGGATCTGGTCACCATGAAAAAACTGGATAGCAAGGTACTCACTGCCATTCCGATTAACTTCCACTCTCCTTTTAGACCACCTTCATCTGAAGGCCTAACTTACTATGCTTTTAGTATAATTTTGGATTTGTTAAAAAAAACTTTTTTAGAGCAGTTCAAGGCTCATAGAAAAATTAAGAGGAAGGTACAGAGATTTACCATCTCTTCCCTGCCCTGCACAGTCATAGCTTTCCCCATTACTAAATCCCCCACCAGAGTGGTGTCTGTTAAAGTTGTTGAACCTACACTGATATGTCTTAATCACTAATGTCCATGTTTTACATAAAAATTCATTCCTGGTATTGTACATTCTATAGACTTGAACAAATTTATGACATACATCCATCATACTATCACACAACGTATCCTCATGACCTGAAAATCCTTGCTGCTCTGCCTGTTCATTCTTCCTCCATGCCCCAACCCTGGCTTACAGAACCGTAGGGTTTAGCAGCATGAAAAGAATACTTCAAAACTTTTCTGGATATTAGGCAAAAACAAAATAAAAATAATGAAAACATGTAGATTGTTACAATGTATTTTTAATTCTTGAGTTAGCACCAGTGTCTGCCCTAATGAGGCTTGGGGAATTATATAGTGGAGATGTCTATGTGGTCTTAGGAAGGGTTAAATTTAGGAAGAATGAAATATAATTTCACAATTTATTTTCTTAAAACATTTTTCTACATCTCTTTAAAATGTTTTAAACCATTTAAAATGTTTGGCCTTAATTTGAAGCTCAGAACTTAAGTTAATTTTTATCAATGATAAAAGATGTTAAATTCTTTTAGCTTCTTAGATCTTCTTCTCTATTAAAACTGAACTCCATCCATTTGTTCAAAAGAAGTACTCTTCATTTCTATTTGATCCCTGATTCTCCTTTATAACCTCTTTCTTTCACAGTGCTTGAAGGAAGGGACTGATAAGTTTGTTAACATTTGGCATTCTACTTTACGTTAATTTGATTTTTCCATTTTGAAGACACTACCCATGGTAACAAGAAGTTGCCCATGGTAACAAGAGCAACCACAAAACTAAGCTATGGTATTTTCTCTTAGATGTCACCATCCTTCTGAGCTCAATAAAAAGTCTTATCATCTTTGCTGGCTGTTATTTTTTGTCTGCTCAACATTTTAAAAGACAGTTTTTCCTCCAGAAGACATAATAGCAAGAAAAAACTGAGAAGATCAGCCTGTCCCCAGACCTCTGTCTAAACTGGCACCTGTGACTGAGGCAGAGTCTGTAGGTTCCTAGGACTTCCAGCAGACACACACCATTCATTTACAGAAAAATATCCTAACAGCTGAGAAGATTATTGCAGCCAGAGTACTTGGGGGGAATAAATCAAAGCCCTTCCTCTCATTTGGTTCAGCTGCAATTAGCCTTGGGTAGTTGATGTCCTGGTGCTGAGACGGCTCACTCCCTGCCCTGCTTCAGCCTTGAGAACTGGGCCAGGAAGCATGAGACAGAGGTGGGTTCCTGACTGAGCGGAAGTTGTGGACCAACCAGGCTGATATGCCTCAATAAGATAGTGCCTATTAGAGTTGATTCAAAGGGGAAAGAAAATAAAGTAAACACACCTAAAAAAAGACAGCAATGGGGGATTTCCCTGGTGGTACAAGGGGTTAAGCACAACACTGTGAAGCTGTCCACAGCCACTGCAGCACAAGTTCCATCCCTGGCCAGGGAACTACCCACATGACACGGCAGACCACTCCTGATTCGCCTGCTGCTCCCCTCAACAGTGTATTTCAGTCAATCCACCTGTTCTGTTCCCCACTCTGTCTCTGGTGAATCCTCTCACCCCTGGCTTGTACCCCAGTTTTTGTATGCATAAATAAATAAATCTTTAAAAAAAATAGACAGCAATGACCACAAAACAGGTTAAACTTCCTTCAAAGAATTGATAATTGTTGTAGAGTAGTTTGCTGTAGAGATTTTAAATCCAGATGGCTTGGTTTGTCTGTCTATTCTGAGCGGATCAGTGAGGAAGCTATGAACCTCTGCCCTTGTGCCTCAGTTGAATTAAATGGCTGCTCACTGTGCACAAAAATGCCCTTAAGGACAACTGGGAAGTGTTTTTGTTCCTCGCGCCCTGACCTACACGTGGATACCTAGCATCAGTGTTGTTTTTCTCCATCTGTAACTTGCTGGAGGAAGCCTATGTAAAAGATTAGGGGTTGCTCAAAGATTGTGTTAAAGAATTGGGTTTTTCTATCAGCATGTCCTCTCATTCTGATTTGTCATGGACTTTTTATTTGACTCTTGGAATGAAAAGAAAAGCAAAGGAATGCAGACATGACCTGGAAACTCCCCCTGAAGACTCTTCTCTGACTTAGGATTGCTTTCTTACCAAGTCTATTCCCTTTGCATCTGAGCTGGGTGGAGAACAGGGGCTCGGGTATTGGCTATCAGTGGCATCTTTTGGAGACCCTTGCATCTCAGGAGTGAAAGAGCTTTTATCTTAAAAAATGAATTAAAAAAATGTCCTGATATCAGTGCTGGGGGTTTTGGGAGAAGAATGTTTTAACTTGTGTCTTGGGGCTGCATTCAAGGGTATCCTTGGCTCTCCTGGGCTTTCTGCCATTATTGTCAAGCTAAGTTCTCTCTGGTCTTTGTAATTGATGCTCTGAAAGTGAGCCTGGCCTTTGGCACTGGGTCTCATTGTGGCACGAAGGAGTAATATGATAGAAGCTGAAATTCAAAAGAATTAGTTGGTGTGATTTTGAAAAATTTAAAAGTAGGTGACACCACTTTTGTTTTGGTTAATATTTGGTTCTTTGTCTCTAATGGTTTTCAGGTCATCAGAAGAAAGAAAGGATGGTTATTCTGCATGGAGCTGAGTGTTCCCCATTCTAACTAATGCAGGCTTTGTCATTACACTGTTAGCAACTTGCAAAATTCAAGTTCCTAAAGTAGCTGGGAGGGGTCTAAAAGGAGTGGTTGAGTATTCAAAGAATAGGCTTCTTTGTTATTGCTATTTGTCATAGAATAACATTTCCTTTTTCACTCTATAAAGAAGAATAAGGTAGCACAAAAGAGGAAATTACAAGTATGCTTTCAGTGCAGGGTGGGAGGAAGTATACGTTTAGAAGATGAAACTAAAAGATTATTCTATAACTTAATTCTGCATTTAGGTAGAAAGTCTGACTTTCAATATCTTCTCTATTTTTTTAAGTTAAGTTTTACAATTTGTTTGCTATGTTTTATTCATTTGTCTAATCATTTTTCTTATGTTGGAATTGTATAAAAATGGATTTTTGTGTTGCAGGTGAACATCATTCCAATAATTGCAAAAGCTGACACCATCGCTAAGAATGAATTGCACAAATTCAAGAGTAAGATCATGAGTGAACTGGTCAGCAATGGAGTCCAGATATATCAGTTCCCCACAGATGAAGAAACGGTAGCAGAGATCAATGCAACAATGAGTGTAAGTCCTTAACTGAAAGCAGACCACCCTATCATTTTCCCACAAGTGTTTCTTAGTAGCAGCATTGCAGAGGGTCTAGAACACTGACTAGAAATCTAATATCTTCACCACCACTAATTTAAGTCATTTCACTATCTCACTCCTCAGTGTCTCCATCTACCAAATGGGACCATTAGATGATAGCAAATTTCCTTCCTGCTCTAACAGTTAAGATATCTGCAGCAGATCTTGGGGGAGGCAACACTACTCCAGCACCACTACATGCAAAGCAGATGAAAGGAAATCGACCTCTGCCTGCTTCTGTCACTGTTGGCAGAAATATGTCCACCTGTCTCACTTTCGCTCCTGTAGTTACTCCTGTCTTTGCTATTTTCTTTACCTTCTCCCTTTTCTTACCTGTTTTCCCTATACTGTTCCGGATTCATTAGGTGAATTGGCCATTGAGGGTGTAATTTCCACAGACCACAGGGAGGAATTGGTCAGGCGATAAATGATTCAACTTCTAAGTGTGCCTGTGATGTAATCTTCCTGTTTAGCCTCCACCCTGCCAGCTGAACCTTTGCCTCTGATCCTGTGTGTCTTCTAACCAGAGTCAGCTCCGAGTCACATGGTTATACTTATCTTTGTCCATTTAGGGACACATAACTCTGTGAAGGTAGCGTTCTTTATCCACATAGTAGCGATCTGTGATGGTTTTTGGAATTCTTAAGTTTGTAGAATAGTTTAGTGAAATGTAATTAGAAGCTGCTGAGTAACTTGGCTTTCCCTGAACACATGCTAAAAATTGATTCAGAAGTGTACTGGTGGCCGGGAAAGTCAGTCTAGGTTTTTTAATTTGTGGTAGGATGAGGCATGTTCTACATTCCTTACATAGATCTGATTATGAAAAGTGTCTAGTCAAATCATTATTAAATGCAATAAAGCACTCTTTATTATTAATAGCTTTATTGAGATTAATTGCTATACTATGCAATGCATCCATTTAAAGTATACCGTAATGTTTCAACGTTCACAGAATTTTTAAGCCTTTGCCACCGACAATTTTAGAACATTCTCATCACCACCACCACCCTCCCCCAAAAAAACAATGCTCCTTTCAGCTATGAATCTTCCATTCCAGACATAGGCAGCCACTAAGCTTTCATATCTCTACATAGATTTGCAGGTTCTGGACATTGCATAGAAAGGAAATCATTCTGAGGCTCATCGAGAGAATTAAATGACTTGCTTAAAGCCGTCCAGTTAGTGGCAGCTCTGAGATTTCAACACAACCCACTTGGTCCCCAGTCCTGTGTTGTTTGCCATCGTCATCAAAGAGGTTCATGTTGTCCTCAAACTGCTTCTTTTCTCTTCAGTTCAGCATATGGATTTTTCTGTGGAGGGCTGTTGTCATTTAAGGAGGAGCTACTTTCTTATAAATTCCCAACATGACTAGGGCTTTGATGGTAAATGTTACATCCCCCCTCTCTGGGGCTATTACTTTATAACTTTAAAATGTAGGGATCTCATTTTAAAGAGATGATCTCGCTCCACCCTCCCCTATCTGGTCACATTCTGAGCTGTGTGACCCTCTCTGGCTGCCTCTCTTTGCCAAGGAAGCAAAGGTTCTGGAATAAAAACTGAAGAGCAGTTTCTTCCTGGGAAACAGCATGAGGGGTTGTGTAAGGAATGTTGTCAAAGGAGAGGGGAGTGACTAGATTTACACAAAAAACAGAGCCAAAGTTAGTATATACAAGAGCAGTGAGGGATTTGTGTTGGTGCCATTGCAGTATAACCAACACCTGAGGGCAGTGTGAGTTTCAACAGGGCCTGGTGGACCTGTTTCAACGCACTTAGTAGAGATGCTATTGAGGCAATTTGCATACAGCATCGAACCAGATATGTAAGATCTCTTTTGCCTGCAAAATTCTTTGGTTGTAGGAATTGTGAGCTTCAACTAATAGTGGCACCTGACATTTTTGACATGTATGGAGCATTTGCAATGCCAGGCACTGTTGGAGGCTTTGCATTTAATGTTCATGACAGTCTCATGGGAAGGTGCTAGTCCTCCTTCCTCCATTGTGAGTAAACCACAGCAGTAGAAGTGAGGCTCTTGTGCTGACACCTCACCCTTTACGCTGACTGCCACCCAACCAAAAATGCTGTGCTTGTTTATAGCTTTGTCATAGTTTCGGGCTCAGGTAGTACTTGTTTGTTCTGCTGTAGAAATCCAATTTGGGGCATCAGTGTGGGATTCAAGAAGTAACATGTATGAATGACACCTCATTTTCTCTATGTCCCTCCTCATCCTTTTAGATTATTTGCATGAAACTATATTAAACTTTTTGGAAAGAAAATACCCATGAACCTTTGCTCTCTTTATCAGATTAATAAAACTGAAGATCTTTGATATTCCCAAATTAATCATGACCTTTATCAAGAAAATTTCTTTTGCATTTTTCATTGCAGATAGTTCCTGATGATGATGGTTCCATATGATTTGGGGAAAACAGATTTGCTTTTGTCACTCAGTTTAAGTGGAGAAAATTATTTTCTTGGTCCTCACACCAAAATGTTGGTGTAAAGAGAAATTTAATTTGTTAAAGAAATTTAACAAGTTGTAGAAAGAGAATGGCCTTTCTTTCCTTCCTACAGAGTGAGATGAACTAGAAAATACAAATATCTTGATCATCAGACAAAATAATACCACTTGGGCAACTTGTGCTGAGGGTTATGCCAGTTCTCTGTGGAAGAGGATTTGTTTAAACTATTTCTACCTTTCTCAATGTGTCTATAGTACATCAGATCAAGGAATCCTAAATAATCATACTAAGAATAGCCATTCCAAATCTGATTATATTCATATAAAAAAATAGAGTGACTATTTTTTCCCCAAAATGTAGCAATAGTTACCAAATAAATTAATGTAGAGGAGTCATTTGTCTTGAACACCATCTCTGCTTGAGATAAGTCTGGGTGCAGGCCTTGGGCCAGTAATTTGAGCTAACGTGCACTTCTGACTTTAATTTTGTGAAATGATCAAAGTTTAAAGCAATGTGTTCAATAGAAATATATATGTGAACCACACAAATAATTTAAAACTGGTCACCACTTTAAAAAAAGGTAAAAAGAAACAAAATTAATTTCAAGAATTTATTTCAGTTAACCCAACATGTCCAAAGTATTAATAATTTCAACATTTAATTTATATAAAAATTTTTGAGATATTTTAATAGTTAACTTTGAAATACATATTTTATTATTACAACCCACCCCAATGTTATTTCTAATACTCTTGAACATTTTCCAATATGAAATAAACACCAAAAAGATAATTTTCCTTTAATATTTCTACCATGTTGACAAAACTACTTTTATTTTTTAGGAGATTGCTCTTTGAAGCAAAGTAAAATGTAGTCCTACCAAAACAATGATGTTATATTTAATGGAATAATATTTTACACTGGTTCCACTTTTTAAACTTAAGCATAAATTGAAAGGAAATGAAATTCACCTTCTTTATCCCTCAAGACCCATTTCAGGTGCTCCATAGCCACATAGTTAATGGCTGCCAGGTTGGCAGTACCTAACACTTCCTGTGTTGTTACAGACACTCATGCAGTTTCCCCTTGAATGTAGCTCCCATCAAATATTCATCCCTTGGTTGTGGAAGGGCCCAGATAGACCAGGCCCACCCCCATGGAACTGCAGGGCCTCCTACCTTTTCTTTTCTCTCTCCCCCTTTCTCATGCCACTAAATAAAGCCCTGCAGGGGGAGTGTAGAGACAGGTGGAAAACTGGTCTTGGAGCTGCGGAAGGTAACTCCCCTCTACCCCTTGTCTGCTTGGCAGGTTCATCTCCCATTTGCAGTGGTTGGCAGCACCGAAGAAGTAAAGATCGGCAACAAGATGGCAAAGGCCAGGCAGTACCCTTGGGGGGTGGTGCAGGGTATGTATGCTTCACAGGGCCGGGATTCTTCACTTTCAACCCTTGAGGTGATTCTTCACTTTCTTTCCTCCTCTTCATATTGGGAAGGTCCTCCACCATGGGCAGGTGGAAGGGAGTGGCAGGATTATATACCTGCCAATGGTGGAAGTAAGAGAAACGTTGATCAGGTAGGCAGACAATGGAGAGAAGTGACTGGAAAGTCCTAGTACCTCTGAGGCAGCCCCTCAGAATGTTGACTTGTAGGGAAATTCATTGTGAATCCCTGAGAGAAAAGAGTTCTTTCCTAGGAGTTTGAACCAGTTTCATAGGCAAAGGATAAGAAAGCTGCAAAAAGTTTCTGGCAAAGAAGAGGGTACTTGTTTTTCTGTTCTTTCCAGAAAAGTCATCTTCCAATTAAATGTTATCTCAGAAAATATCTGAACAGTAGGAGAATATCTGACCCGTATTTGGCACTGTGGGCCAGGCCGCACGCAGCCTCTAACCTGAAACAGTTACCCTTATAGCGTTTTGAAAGGCAAGTGCTCCATTACCTGCCCTTGCAGGTTTTGAAAGCAGGATGGCAGCAGATGCTTCCTTCATTAGTTTAAGACATATCAGTCCTCCTTTTCCTTTGTTCTGAATAAAGGCAGTAAATCTATGAGGAGTGAAAAGAAACAGTACCTTTGATGTCCCTTTGAATTTTATGAGTCTTATCATTTTCCCTTTTTAATAAGAAAACTGCTTCTGCAAAGCAAGAGTTGCAGTGTCTGCTTGGCAGAATTATTGTGACGGTCAATGACTGTATTTGTAAACACAGAGTAAAGAGCTACTTCTACCCCCCACTTCCACAGTGCCCTGCACTGAGTAGATGCTGCTGTCATCAGCATTATGGTCAATTGTCAGACATCTCATCTTCATTAGGAATGCAAGGTAAATCCACTAAAGGATCTTAAGTGGTCTTGAGACCACAGAGATTTTAGGAGCAGTGGTAGCAGCCTCCTGGAAGCAACCCTTCAAATTCAGGGACCTCACTGCTGACGGCCCCTCCTATTCTTCCCAATCTTTTATAGTTGAGAATGAAAACCATTGTGATTTTGTGAAACTTCGAGAGATGCTGATCCGTGTGAATATGGAAGATTTGCGAGAACAGACGCACACCCGCCATTATGAATTGTATCGACGCTGTAAGCTTGAGGAGATGGGGTTCAAGGACACAGACCCTGACAGCAAACCCTTCAGGTATGAAGTCACCCTGAAGTCAGGTGTTCCCCAGACAGCGGCAAGGGTGGTGTGCTGGTGCATCACAGAAGTGCTTGTTGGATTGAGATTGGAGATGAAGGAACCTGGTGGGGAAGAGTCAAAGTGTGTTGCCAGGCATCGCCTTGGCCACGTTATTTGCATTATTGTAACTAACTGATGTCACTGTTGCCAACCTCATTTTATAGATGAGGAAACTAAGGCACTAAAGTGTAAACAACTGACCCAGGGCCTAGAAGTAGGAAGTGATGGGGGTGAGTTTTTAACCCCTGCCTGCTCTTCTTACAATCATGGAGCCACAGAATTGATTCAGGCCTTTACAAAGATGAGGTCGCGCATTACAGTTGGCCTCATTCATTTTGACCAAATAGTCCCGTTTTTTTCTTTTCAGATGAAGTAATACTGCATTACAAGATTATATAAATTTCAGATGTGTATAAACAGGCTCTTACTTTTTGAAGTGCTCTAACTAGCTTTCAGTGTTTTAGCGCAGCTCTAACAACAATAGAGTAAGAAAGGGGATAACTTATAGAAAATCTCTTTTTGTCCCACATCATTGGGTAAATGGATATAAAGAGTCAAAATGTGGGCCTCCCCGGTGGCGCAGCAGTTAAGTGCTGGGTTGCGAAGCTGCCCGCAGCCTCTGCAGCGCCAGTTCGATCCCCAGCCGCCGGGCGAGGGTCCCACATGGCATGCAGTCCTCTCCTGCCGCCTGCTGCTCCCCTCAGCAGTGTATTTCGGTCCTTCTGCCTGTTCTGCTCCCTGCTCTGGCTCTGGTGAATTCTCTCACCTTCCTGCGCTTCTGACTGTGCCCGGTGCTTGTATAAATGAATTATAAAAAAAAAGTCAAAATGTGATAGGGAGACTATCGAAATTAATGTAGAATTAGTAGCCTGGCAAAGGCCCAAGCCCTGTCAGAGCTCATAAGTCGGCAGTGTTGACAGGGCCAGGGTACTGGGGGGAGGCGGGGCTGCCAGGACAGGTGCATCACTTCTGGGTCCGGGAGAGAATCGCTTTGGCCAGACTGAGGCCATGCAACTTCTGAATCAGAGTTTAGGATGTGCCATATGTCTGGACTTGTTGCGTCTACCTGTGGGGGACCACAGTTCCTTGGAAAAGATGGTCTCCTCCCCCTTTTGTGGCCAGCCCTAGAGCTCACTTGCTAGTGGGTAGGAGCCAGCTAGCTGCAGTGCTTGAGGCAACCTCTGCATGGTGGGGGTGAGTCCTTCCAGGGGATCTGAGCTGCCAGTGAGGTGGGAGGCCGCTTTGTTTTCTTGAAATTGTTTTAGAGATGTTTGGTACTTCTGGGCTGGTTTTCTGCTGCAGTACCCCTTGAGGGCACTGAGGGGAATTGGAAACGCCAGACAAAGGAACTCTAATAAAAGAAGTTAACTTCTGGCCAAGTTTGCATCATTTAGTCCTGCCCTGGGGGCTTATAAAAGTGACCCTCTTTAACCATTTACAGTGTCACTTCTGGAATGCCTTTTTGCGTGCACAAATTTAACTAATTGAACCTTGAAATGCATTGACCGAAAAATAAACCCTACAAGATCAAGCCTACTCTGGTTATTAAACCTGATGGGAGAGGTTATCTTTATTTTTTGATGGAGTAGTTTTTTGTTTTTTGGGGTTTTTTTGCATAGAAATGGAGCTAAGGATGGGCCTCCCCGGTGGCGCAGCGGTTGAGCGCTGGGTTGTGAAGCTGCCCGCAGCCTCTGCAGCGCCGGTTCAATTCCCAGCTGCTCCCCGGCCACCAGAGGAGGGTCCCACATGGCACGCAGACCTCTCCTGCCGCCCGCTGCTCTCCTCAGCAGTGTACTTCGGTCCTTCTGCCTGCTCTGCTCCCTGCTCTGGCTCTGGTGAATTCTCTCACCCTCCCTTGCTTCTGACTGTACCCAGTGCTTGTATAAATAAATAAATAAATCTTTAAAAAAAAAAAAGAAATGGAGCTAAGGAACTTGCAATAAAATCAAACCCATTTGTCCCTCACCTTCGTTCAAATTCAGACAGTGTTTAAGAGCGGTAGGTGCAGTCAGATCTTGGTTCTCCTTAACCTGTCTGGGCCTCAGTTTCCTCATTATAAAGTGAGGGAACTAGGGCTAGTTCAGGGCACAGCAGATCTAGTAAAAGGACTTTTTCTGTAATGGGCCAAATAGTAAATATTTTAAGCTCTGCAGGCCATGTGGTCTCTGTCATAAATACTTGGTTTGCCTCCTATTATGAAAGCAGCCTGAGACCTTAAATGAATGGGCGTGGCTGTGCACCAATAAAACTTACAAAAATGGGTGAGTCAGATTTAGCTCTGTGGGTGTAATTTGCCAATCTCTGGACCAGATCAGACTGCCTACAAAGTTAGAATGCAGGTGACTGTTAAAGTTTGTTAAATGTAATTTTACTCCTCAAATGTTAAAAACCATTTGACACAACTGTGTCCTTCTCAACCTGAATTTGAAGAGTGTGGTGCAGTCCCCTTCACCCTCTATCACCATCTTCACTGGTTCCCTGGGCATTGTGAGGGTGAGAGGTTTTCTGCTGCTGTAAGCATACAACCTCCTCTGCTGTCTGTTTCTGGCATTTTAATTATAGTATCTCCTGTAGCCTAGGGCAGTGACCCACCAGGAGATGTCTAAGGGTAGGTCCAGCAGCCCATGTCTCTGGCCTCCCTGAAGAAAGGGGCTTTGCAACCAGTGGCAGATGTTATTGAGTCTGCCTGCCCTGAGAATTCTTATGCTTTATCCATATGTTTACCCTCCCCAGTTGTTCTGTTTCTACTGGCCTGAGTTTTTCTTCTTGATGATAAAGAGGGAAAATACCTAACACGTAAATAACCAAGACCTTTATTCTTTTTCTTATATAAACAGAGGATAGTGAACCCTCTAAAATAAGTACCTTTGTCATCTCAGTAACTAGGAACACTGGAAACAGTTTCTCCACTCAGAAATCCACACATTCAAACTCAGGTATCCACCTCTGGATGCAGGGCAAGACCATTCGGAGTAGAAAAGTTGACTTTGACTCATGTATGTCTTAGCAAATTACAAGTTGAAATGAATTTGGTTTCCTTTTCTTGGAAATCACTATCTTACAAAGGGCTCAGCCTTCCCTTTGAGGCGTATCCGGTGTCCTCAGCACTTCCTGTGACCCTGTGCAACGAGGTGACCCAGCGTGAGGTGTACACAGTTAAAGAAAAGCAAAGCTCCACAATATGAGTGATTTCTCAGAATTTCAGCTTCAAAGTCATCATTCTTGGACACATTTAGATTTTTTCCATATGAGCTTAAAAGAGTATAAATGAAGGGCTTGATTTTTTATATTCTCAAAGTAGAAGACTCCTGCCCGCATGTAAGTGAAGTCCAGCCTTCCCTTTCCGCCCCCAGGTCTACCATTTGCCCTCTAGCACCATTTGTGTTTTCAAAGTAGAGTGACACCTCTTGCCATTGTTAGTGGCAGCCATTGCCTGAGTACATTACACAGTTTGAAGCAAAACCAGGAGGAAGGTGAGCTCAAAAACAGGCTGTATTAAAGCCTCGGAAGGTCACCATAGTTGTGAAGTGAACCGCCGTTGCTGTCCTCAAACCCCAAAACTCAGAGTTGTGTCTTTGTCCTATACCTATATCTGTGCTAAAGTCTTTGTCTGTGTTTCTATGTAGTCTCTATCTCTGTAGACACATATTTATCTCTAGGTGTCAACCTGTTTTTTCCCTGCAGTCTCAGAGTTCACACTTCAACCCATCCAGCACACCCAGTTCCCCATCCTGCCAGACCTTGGGCCCCTTCCACCTGGCATTTGGGGAGGAAGAGGAGAGGGGATGAGGCATGAGTTAGGGCTGGTTTGTCCCTGATTCCTTTCTCCTGCGACACCATCGCGCTTTTCCCAAGCACCCTTGTCCAGACTGATCCTTCCTTATCTCGGAATGCCACTTCCTTGGCTCTGCCTGACAGGTCACACAAAGGGCTCGGTTATCACCACTCTCAAAAGATCACAAAGTTTTCAGATCCACGCAGCCTATTCACTTCAGATGCATGAGGCCTCCATTCACCAGCCTTGTGGAGAGGTGTGTCGAGCTCCATCTGAACAAGGCGACCTGGGCACAGATCCCTGCTCTGTCACTTCTTTGTGTGACCTGGACAGATTATAAACACCACTGAGTGCATTCTCCATCTAATAGAAAGGGAGGTGATAATAATCTTTGTTTGTTGGGTTTTTGGAAGATTAATGAATTCACTTGTGTAAATTGCTTCATACATACTGGTGATGTCTTCTATCAGCCAAGCCCTTTACTAGGTGGTTCCAGGTGATTCTAACAGGGAGAAATTGTGCTGTGTGAATTATCAGAATGAAGGCTGAACTTGAGTGTCTGTACTCTGTTTCCCTCTCTTGACTTTGGGAAGCAAACCCTGCTTCTACCAAGGGCTGTTACGAGAACCTGAGAAGATAAAATCCTCAGTTTCAACCACCCTAAAACCTATGGAAAATTTGTTCATTTCTCACTTAGAAAAAGTTGTTAATAACTACAATTAAATATTAAGTTAGAAGAGCTAAAAATTGCAAAAGATATAATCACTTTAGTATAATATCATAATAATATAATTTAGGTAAACATAGACCCAGTTCTTTTTGGATTGGTTTCACTGACTGGAAGTATGGAGTGAAGGTTTCTGGTGTCTCATTCATACTTGGGATGCCAGAGATGCAATCCAAGAGGGAAGAGGATCTGTATTTCCTGGCATTGTTCTAGGTTATTTCTAAATAATTTACTATAGTTGTGACCTTTGGAGCAAGGTGTTATTGTCTCTTTCATACGTTGTGTATCATTTGCACTGTCAGAGTTCAAATCCTGGTTCATGCCCTGGGATACAGAGACCTAGTAAGAGGTATTTGTTGAGTCCATTTTCTTGTTCTGGCCCAGAATATCAAGGGAAGGCCATCTGGCCAGTGGCCAGGTTGCGCCTTCATCTTTCTCTAGGACCAGGCTTTCCAACTTTAACTGCACTTCACTGTAAAACTTCTTCATCATGAGCCAGTGTACACATTTCATAAAATAATACCTACTCTTACTGTTTGCACGGCACTCTGGTATTTGCCTTCCTATTCTCTTGAACTTTTAACATCCTGGTTAAGACACTTGATTGGTTTGGGCCCCATAGTTTGAAAATACATCTTCAGAAACTGGAGTATATGCGTGGTTGTGATTAGAACTGGATTAGGCAGAGTCCTCAAGAGAGCTCAGAATTCTGGGCAGCATTACCCAGTCATCCTGTCCATGAGTTACTTAGAAAAAGTTTCTGTGGTTAAGTAAATTTGGGGGAAATCTGAGTCAGTCAAGTTAAACATTCTTTTACTGAAGGATTTCTCAGAGCATTTAACAGAACTTAATTTAGGGTACTGAACACTTCTCTGTCTCCTTTCTAACAAGCAGTGGAACTAATTACATCAAATTACCTGGGAAACATTTAAAAAATGCAGATTACTTGCTTTAGCCTAATATCCTGGTCAGCATCTAGGAGTGGGGTTAGGAAACTGTATTTTGGGAAAAAACAATAAAATATGTCCAGGTCATCAGATGTGCTGCTGGTGTCGGGGCCACCGTGCTCTGTGACTCTGCTTAAGAGACATCACATCCAGTGTGTTCCTTCTTACTCTTGACTTGGAGACAGCCCCTCTGTAGAAGATCTCTTAAAACTGGTGATCTCTGGAACATGCTGTGAATAGGGTTTCTTGGTAGTGTTTCTGTAGAAAGGCGTTCCACTGTTTGTCAGAGGAAGAGGGAGATGCCATTATCCTAAAATAAAGAAAATATGTTTCCACAAAATGTCATAGCAGGGGCAAGTCATCCTCCGTCTTTGGTGATTCTGACCCAAATAATGCTGGTTAAGAGTTTATTAGAAGCTAAGAAGCAAAATCAAATTCTTTTTTTTTTTTCTTAAAAATTTATTTATTTATGCATACAAGAACTGGGGTACAGGCCAGAGATGTGGAGCGTGAGAGGATTCACCAAGACAGAGTGGGGAACAGAACAGCCAGATTGACTGAAATACACTGCTGAGGGAAGCAGCAGGTGAGTCAGGAGAGGTCTGCTGCGCCATATGGGTTGCGCCCTGGCCAGGGATCAAACTCGTGCTATAGCAGCTGCGGGTATATTCATAGGTTGCGTCTTAACCCGTTGCACCACTAGGGAGTCCCCAAAATCAGATTCTTGAATTATTTTATAGTTCTCTTATCAATGTACTTTTATGTCACCATGGTTGTATACCTTACATTTCCAGTCCAAATGTTGCTATCAATGTTAGACACCAACATTAACTTTGACCAAAACCTGTCTTTGTCTCATAAGATAAAGTAAAATCTAAATAAAATCCTGGAACTTGGGCCTCCCTGGTGGCACAAGGGGTTTAGCACCACACTATGAAGCAATCCACAGCCTCTGCAGCACAAGTTCAATCCCCGGCCGGCCAGGGAGAAACCCACATGGCGAAGCAGACCTCTCCTGTCTCACCCGCTGCTCCCCTCAGCAATGTGCTCCAGTCCATCTGCCTGTTCTGTTCCCCACTCTGTCTCTGGTGAATCCTCTCACTCCCCGCATCTCTGGCCTGTACCCCAGTTCTTGTATGCATAAATAAATCTTTTTTAAAAAAATATCCTGGAACTCAAAACACATGGTTATTCATACACAGGTAGGATTGACACCCCTGAGGGTGTTTTTAATTCACCAATAACACATTGATTATAGAAGTTTAAACAATCCAAATTAATAAGTTTTCTAATTGTTTAGTTCTGTTTTTATTTGCAACTATATATTTTTTTTTATCATTTTTACTATTTACATCTATAATTTGTTGCCTTTGTGGCTGATATTAGCAACAATAACATTTATTAAATTCTAATCATACTCTAAGAATGCTATAGAGATGATTTCATTCACTTTTTTTCATTAAATAGCTACTGTGTGATTCCCATTTTATAGATAAAGAAAATTGCATTTTATTGCTTCTAATGACTATATTGTAGTTCTAGGTCCAGTTATCTGTCAATGGACAGTCAGGCTGCTTCCTAGTCAGAGCTGTTATAAAGAGTGCTGATATAAAAATTGTGGAATATACGGGGTTTTTGTGTTGATGGTTTGCATTCTTTGGACATATGCCTAAGAATAGGGTTGGCTGGTAATAAGGTACGTCCATTTTTAGTTTTTTAAGGTAAATCCAGATTGCTTTCCATAGTGGTTACACCAGTTTACTGCCCCACTAGTAGTGTCATAGGGTTCCTCTTTGTCTCCATCTCTCCCGCACTTCTTGGAGATCTTTCTTTTTAATATGTGCTTTCTTACGGACATGAGATGTATCTTATTGTGGTTTTAACCTCTATCTCTTACTGGAAGCAATAGTGGACATTTTTTTCATATGCCATTTGGCCTTCTGGAATCCACTTGGGTGCATTGTTTATATCTGCTGCCCATTTATTTATTGGGTTGCTTGTTTTTTTTTTAATTGTTGAATTCTATGAGTTCTTTCTATCTTGGACAGTAGCCCTTTATCAGTTATATGTTGTGTGAATATTACCTACCATTCAATACAGTATCTTTTTAATCTCTTGCATTTTCTTTGGTTGTATGACAACTTTTCAAAAATAATAAACTTGAGGTAGTCCCATTTGTTTATTTTCCTTGCCATCAATGTTGAGTCACCAAAAACATCTTTATCATGGATGTCATGGAATGTGTCACCAGTGTTTTTTTTCTATATATTGCCACAGATCTTATATCTAGATCTGTATTTTATTTGGAATTTATTTTTGTGTATGGAGTTAGCGAGTGATCCAACTGCATTCTTAGAGGTGTGATTCTCCGGTTTTCCCAGCACCATTTTTTAGAGACTGTCCTTTCCCCACATCGTCATAGCTGCTTTACTGTACATTAGGTCCTTACATGTTTGTGGATTTACTTGTGGGCTTTTAATTCTGTTCCACTTGTCCAGGTACCTCTTTCTGTGCCAGTGCCATGTGGTTTTAGTACTGTTGTTTAATTGTTTAGTTCTTTACAGATGTCTGTATGCTTACAGGTATACTCCTCTACTTGAATATACTTTTTCTCCTAAATTGCTAAGTCTGTATCTGCCATAGCTCTGCATGGTGCCTGGGGTCATCTTTGTGCTGTCCAGTTTGGAGTCAGCACATTGCATGCAGTTGGTCCATGGTAAATGTGAACAATCCTGCAGACTTGTGTTATTATATCTCTTGTTCTTAGAAACTGCAAGGGAGAAATTGAAATCACACTTTATTAACAAGTGTTTCTCTGTATGGGTGTGGGTAAGTGACTTGTTAAGAAAGGTGATTTTTCTAGAAATAGGTATATTCCAAGTTAGAGATAAAGCTAAGCTGTGGTGCTGTATTTAAAATATTGGGCTCCAAGTCAGGAAGAAGACAGGGTTTAATGTAAAAGTACAACTCCCTGCTCTGTTTACTGTTAGTAATATAATACTTGAAAAGTAGCAGTTTTCAGTACTATCTTTCAATACGCAATTGCCTCTTTTGATAGGTCACTAAGTCTGTTTTCTAAACTAGGGTACAGGAGGGAGATGAGTTGAGGGGAGAGTAACATTTGTGAAGCACTGGTGGTTTGTCAATTGCTTTACTCACTTGGCCCCAACTGACTTCCCACACTCATATCTATAGACGGTACTGTCTTCCCACCTTAGACAGAGAACTGAGGCTCACAATTTGCTGTAACCAGAATCTCTTCCTCTTTCTGACTCAGGCCTATGCATACCTTTCCCAATACTAAGTCACCTCCACTTTGTAAAATGCTGTCATACGTTTGGTGTCCCCCTGGCATGCTAATCCAGAAGCTACTAGCCAGTCCAGGCTTTTCTGTATGAATGTCATTAAGATAAATCTTGGCTAGGGGTTAAGCACTGCACTATGAAGCAATCCACAGCCTCTGCAGCACGAGTTCCATCCCGGCCAGCCAGAGAGCAACCCACATGGTGCAGCAGACCTCTCCTGTCTCACCCACTGCTCCCCTCAGAATTGTGTTTCGGTCAGTTTGCCTGTTCTGTTCCCCACTCTGTTTCGGTGAATCCTCTCAACCCCCCCCCAATCTCTGCCCTATACCCCAGTTCTTGTACGCATAAATAAATAAATCTTAAAAAAAAAAAGATAAATCTTGGCTACTTAAGAGATATAATCACATTATCACTAGTGCTGCACTGTGCTTATTGACTTGTGCAGTTGTTGATGAGCATGTGTTTCTGATTGGTACACAACTAAAAAGGAGCTACACGTCCCATATTCTGGTAAGTGTCAGCCACATCAGCTTTTAGGAAAAGAATGGGTTGAGAGTCTATAAACTTCTTTTTATGCAACTTCATGACAATGTCCTTGGTTTGTAATTTTTTGACTAGTCTTCAGGAGACATATGAAGCAAAAAGGAATGAATTTCTGGGAGAACTTCAGAAAAAGGAAGAAGAAATGAGACAAATGTTTGTGATGAGAGTGAAGGAGAAAGAAGCAGAACTTAAAGAGGCAGAGAAAGAGGTAAGTCCCTCTCTTCAAAGGGAAGAAATATAAGCAAGATGTTTTATT
The DNA here is from genome assembly GCF_014898055.3 of Talpa occidentalis. Taxonomy (NCBI): domain Eukaryota; kingdom Metazoa; phylum Chordata; class Mammalia; order Eulipotyphla; family Talpidae; genus Talpa; species Talpa occidentalis. Next base: position 45,213,683 of record NW_023604972.1, read on the forward strand.
CATACTTCACTTTTATAGGACTTCATGCTATCCTAAGCAATTCCTACATACTAACATGCAAGAAAGGTAGATCAGACATTTTTCTCCATTTTACAGATGATAACACTGAGTCATGAAAGGGTAAGCAATTTATGCAGCAACATACCTAGCAGCAATGCAGAGACCAAAACTAAATCTAAGGTCTCCAGACCTAGTCCCATATATTTGTTAACTCTATGTGTCCTTAGTGTACAAGTGATGAAATGTAAGATTTGGTATTCTGGGACTATTACTATTGTTTTGGTCCATCAGCCAACTCGGTGACCTAAACAATGGAGTGGCCTCAGACCCTCTGAGAGTGACACGTCTCCGTCTATGGTAAGGCTTCCCCTGTGTTGGCCAGGCGCTCACGCTCCAGGTGCCTCTGACCTCACCTCATTCCCCATGCCTAGGCCAAATCAACTGCTTTCTACAAGTTCACATGAATTTCTGTCATAACATTCATCGCATTGCAGGACAGATGAGAAAGAGAAATCTGTTTGCCTCTGATGGTAAAAAATAAGCATCTCAGACGCTTGACCTGCAGCTCAATATCATTTCCTAATGATATTGCCTAAATAATTTCCTTGTCTTCCCCTTATTTAATAAAGCTTACTGAAACTTAGAGCTTATTTAAATAGCTAATTAGCCACATAGTTTTGCTACAGAGAAATAAAAGTTAAGCCTTATTACTGTTGAGTTTAAATACCAAGTGGATACTGGGGTAAAAATCTGGAGTGACTTACTGAGAATTTTTCCTTCTTCCCTTCCTTCCTTCTTCCTTGTAATACTTTTCTTAATTCAACTTTTTTTTAAAAAATTGATTTATTTATGCATATAAGAACTGGGGTATAGGCCAGAGGTGAGGGGATGAGAGGAGTCACCAGAGACAAGGTGGGGCACGGAACAGGAAGAATGACTGAAATACACTGCTGAGGGGAGCAGCGGGCGAGTCAGGAGAGGTCTGCTGCACCATGTGGGTAGCTCCCTGATCGGCTGGGGATCGAACTCATGCTGCAGTGGCTGTGATAGCTTCATAGGTTGCATTTTAACCCCTAGTGTCACCAGGGAGACCCTTCTTAATTCAACTTTTTAAGAGCCAAAAACTTCTCAACATATTATTATTTAAATAACTTATTGTTTAGATAGTGAGCGAGAGATATAGTAACTGTGTATATATATATACGTCTCTAAGTAAATATGTATTGTACATTTTGAATAGGACCAGAAGTAAAGGACAACTTTTGCCACTAATAAATGACAATTTTTATCTAAAAATTTCTTTTTAGGATCATGGGTAATTGTAACATATTTTTTATGCTTTTCCCAATGAATACGTATTTTATTATCAGAGAAGGTGTACAAGATTGCTATTAGTGCCCGGTGGTCAAAATCTCAACAGTGTAGAGCCTCCCTGGTGGCACAAGGAGTTAAGATGCAGCACTATGAAGCTATCCGCAGCCTCTGCAGCACGAGTTCAATCCCCAGCCAGGGAGCTACCCACATGGTGCAGCAGACCTCTCCTGATTTGCCTGCTGCTCCCCTCAGCAGTATTTCAATCTGCTGAGTAGTCAATCTGCCTGTTCTGTTCCCCACTCTGTCTCTAGTGACTCCTCTCACCCCACCACATCTCTGGCCTGTACCCCAGTTCTTGTATGCATAAATAAATCTTTAAAAAAAAAAACTCAACAGTGTATAGGGCTGCCAGGGCCTCCTCCACCATATTCCAGATTGTGCTTCCCTCCTGTAATCAAAGTTCAGGCAGCAACATGATGCGTGTCTGCTCTTGGACGCATCCAGATAATCTTCCATCAGTAGACTTTTCCTTCCCTTCACAAGTCTGTTCGAATTTTTCTCTCCAGCTCCATGAGAAATTTGACCTCCTAAAGCGGACACACCAAGAAGAGAAGAAGAAAGTGGAAGACAAGAAGAAGGAACTGGAGGAGGAGGTGAACAATTTCCAGAAGAAGAAAGCAGCAGCACAGCTACTACAGTCCCAGGCCCAGCAGTCTGGGGCCCAGCAAACCAAGAAAGACAAGGATAAGAAAAAGTAAGCAGGTGTCACCCCCCACACTGGGGCCTCTAACAACTTATTCCTCTTGCATGTCTCTACTTGTCCAATGTGCAGACTGGAAACTGTTGATTTACCACAACGATAAAAGCAAGTATTTTCTCTACAGTGCAGGGAAGACGATAAAGGTTTTTAAGTATTTCTAAAGGGTACACAAACATTAATTTATAAACTTGACATACAATCAAGCAAACAGGACTGGAGAAACCTGTCTCCAGTAGCATCATCTGCACCAACACTAGGACTCCTGAAAGTGTATTTCTCATCACTATCCTTGGAGACAATCCTCACAGCTCCTAAGAAATAGCATTCTAAAGTTATAATTGTTAAAAATTATTTTTCTACTCTGTGTTGTAAGGCTCAATAAGCCAGTCATTGAAAGTCTTGTTCTAAAATGAAAGATTTGGAAGCGCTACTACTAGTGGCCATAGTTTTCCTCTAAATTCAACATGATGATTTTACTGTGAAATAGCTTCAAATGCCATCCGGCTAAGTTATCCCCACCAACCCTCAAGCCAAACTTATAAGCATACATAAAACATTTTAAAATATGGCCTTGTCTTAATGTGCCAAAGGGTCAGATTCTGCTCTTGAGTCAGTCACTTCCTATGATAACTCCAATAGCTGCCCAACTCCCGGAGATTCTTCTGGGATCTGAAGCTCTATGTTGAATAACATTCAAGACTAGGGTGCAGTTTTATGACAGTCGCTATTATTGACTTGACAGTGGTCAGTAGGATATCCTTTCAGGGAAGCTTTGTGGTGGCCAGTGGAGAGCCCATGGGGAGTGCCCTCCTTTGTCCATTTGGCATGCAATTCTCTCACTGCAACTGTAAGGCAGAATGTGTTGTCAGAATGTGTTGTCGGCTTTTTGCTCTTCATCCCTAGATGTTAGGTTCTAGGGGAGAAGTGGACATCTAAGTAACAACAAAAATGTTGGTAGGTGAGCTGGCAAAATTCCATTCTTAAAAAATAGGGTAGATAAGGGCCTCCCCGGTGGCACAAGGGGTTAAGCACAGTATGATGAAGCAATCAGCAACCTCTGCAGCAAGAATTCAATCCCCGGCTGGCCAGGGAGCAACCCACGTGGCGCAGCAGACCTCTCCTGACTCGCCCGCTGCTCCCCTCAGCAGTGTATTTCAGTTATTCTTCCTGTTCTGCTCCCTGCTCTGTCTCTGGTGAGTCCTCTCACCCTCCACACCTCTGGCCTGTACCCCAGTTCTTGTATGCATAAATAAATAAATCTTTTTAAAAAATAAATTTAAAAAAATAGAGTAGATAGGATTGATTCTGCACAATAGTTAAGGTCTGTCACAGGGATGTGAACACAGAGCTGATGTCGCACAGTCTCGGGGATCGGGCCGACTGCCTGAGGGCTCTTACTACACTGACCTTGGGAGAGATCAAAATGCACTGCTACGGTCATGCCTGGACAGAGTTTGAAACCATATTTTACAAACTTGGAGGTTTTCAAGCTCTGAGACTGCAGAACATGATGTGTCAAGAGAGTGTGAGAGCAGACAAGTCTCCCCAGCATGACGAAGGACGTGACGATGTAGGCAAGGTGTGATTTAAATAGAGCTGGTATAGACCCAAGTGACCAAGGGCCTCCAAGGGCCCACAGTTTAGTTCTGCTGGATTATTTCTGAGAGTAACAGTTTCCTAGATTATAATCTAGATTAAGTAAATGCCTGATAACCGTGTGTGTTGGGTGAACGCTGGTAGCTACTGGTGACATTCCCCGTGCGGAGGCGCAGAGATTGCAGTGACTTCAGTGACAACAAAATGAAAGCCATTTAGCATCATACCCTTGTTCATCCACACTACCCCAAGACAAAAATAGTGTGTGTTTCTTCATCTATCAGCATGAGTGAAACAGAAAAAATTGCTGACTCATAGCTTAGGAAACCCAAAGTCAAGTTTTTCTTACCCTGAAGCACTAACGTACATAAAGGTACATGTTTTAAAACTGAAAATGTTTTTAAAGACCAGCAATGTTCCAAGGTTATTACATGTACACTGGATGTGCCTTTAAGCAATAAGGATTCCAAGAGCTGATCATATTGTGCCTCCATTTTAAAAAGTTCATCTAATACCAATCTTCTCAGTGTAGGGAGGTTGTCCTGTCCTTTTTGTCCTTTTGAACATTTTAGATTATTTTCTTCCCAACCTTGGGCCTTAGCAATGCATAATGCTTTTCAGGTTTATAGGAAGTGTGTGTATATATATATATATATATATATATATATATATATATATGAATTTAATTTTTGCCTTATTTAAGCATTTTCATGTATTAATGGAATTGGACTTAATGTGGTGGCCAGCAATCACCAGGTTTTGTGCCTGACCCTGGCATCTGTTTCTGTAACTTCTAGGTTCTTACCCTTTTCCACATTCTCCCATTTGAACAGTGAAAGCAGCTGCCATTTGAAGTCCTGAAGTATGAAAACCAAAAAAAAAAAAAAAAAAAAAAAAAAATCACTCCTCTTGCCAGCACCAGTGGAGAGTTTTGGTTAGCGAGGACCACAGAAAGACAGTAACCAGGGTAACCGAGCAGCACTTTGAAAATAAATGGTACAATTTCCTCCTCCTGGAGCTGCAGGAGATGCTGGAGTGGCGGTACGTGCCACTTAAAGCTGGCTTTGTTCTAGAGAGAAAGTAAAAGGAGAGATGCTTATTTACTTACCAGCTATCAGTCCATCTAAGAGCTTCATTTAGTTTTTCTAATAGTTTTAAATTCTCTTTTTTCTATTCTAATGACACGCTCCCTTTTTAACATAGGTAAGGCTTTATACGTCTCCTTGACTTAATAGTAGCATGAGAGCATCTAACATTTCCTAAGATTACAGACAAAGTAGCACTAACCCTGGCACTGCCATTAGCTGAACCCCACCTCCTGCCAGCCCTGGCCACCAAGTCACTTCCCTTGTTTGCGGCTGCACCACAGTGGTGGGACTGCCCGTGGGTAAGTTGTTCAGTGTACTGTGTTCATCTTTTTTGAAAACTTCACACAGTTGCCAGCAGACATTTGCTGGTTAGGATGCATCCATTCCAAAAGAAAGTTTTAAAATCTATTATTTTAAAACTCTACCTGGCATCTGATAACTACAGTTTACACAATCATCCACTCATCTTCAAAAAAAATTATTTTTATTCTTGCTAAGGAATGATGTTGCATGTTTTGGACTTGCCTAAAATTAGCCATGTGATCTGGAAGTTGGTGTTGCTTTGTACCGAAAAGAGGGGGAAGCTCCTGGCATTGCTGTAGCTGTAACTATATAATGACTGTCTTTTTTTTTTTTCTTCCCAACTAGATTAATAGCATGTCCTCCATCCATGATATTCTAGTCCCCACATCAGTTGTACAGTGACATTTATTGTATATTTATTCTCTGACTCCAGCAGCTCAGAAATGGAAGATGAAGCTCCTATCCAGTGCTGATTTGATACCCAAATCTGCTAGCTAATGGTTTTATATTATTTGAGAAAACAAAAATTAAACAGTATCTCCTTCCGTAGAACTTGTAGTGGTTTCAAGAAGTCACTTGTGAATTCTAAATTACATGCAAATGGAAACTAACCATGTGTTCTTTAATTCAGTATTAAAATTTTGCTTTTGCTTGTCATGTAGAATAGCTTACCCAAATTTTTGGTTTTAATTTCTGTCTGTTCCATAATCATTGCATGAGCATTCACCATCACCAAATGCTGGTGCTGGCGCTCCTAATTTTCCTTTCTTTTTTATTTATTATTATTTCTAACTTTTTTGTTTTGTTTTTTAACTTGCAGTGCAAGCTTCACATAAAGCCTGGCAAGCCAAGGATGGTCCCGCATTCACCTGCTTTTGCAGTAATATGTATCTCTGCCATTTGTGTCCTTTTGTTTTATTTTATTTTTTTACCCTCCCCCAAACACCAATAACTATTAACTCATTTCGCTGGATGTCGTTGGGTTGCGGAAAATGATAGAACAAGGGAGTAACAGCAAAAGCTATGTGCAGCTGGACTCTGTTTCTGGAAAGTAAATGATTTGCCTTTTATGCCTGTTCACTGTGGCGGTGGGGAAGCATGCCTGTGACTTGTATGTTGCTTTGAACCAAGGGAAGGAGGGGAAATTGCTACATGTGTGTCTGACAGGAAACTTCTCACCACCCCAGCAGCTGAACTATAAACCTGAGTAGCCATGACAACAACTTGCTTTTCTTGATTACTCATTTCCAAGATGGCATAAGCCTTGAACTCACTCTGTCTCTGCTCCGCACCTACGCAAACCGAGGTAGCTGTGTATGTAGGTAGAACAGTGGGTAGCATCATGGGACTTTTATACTCAAGTGGATTTTTCGTTTTAGTTAGTAACACTTGGCCTAGGCTATGTGTCAGTTCAGATTGACCAGCCTCTCTTAGAGCTTTAAAAATGTGTCTGAACTCCTGTCTTTCAAGTCCTGGCCAAGTGGAACTCTCATGAAAAAACTATGATTATGTTCACTTTGGTCAGTGTAGTCTTGATCCTCACAGACAGAGATCGCGAAGTTTGGGTCACATAACGTTGTTTGGTAGAAGAATCTTCCACCAACGTTGAGAGGCTTTCTACAATCCACTTACTACTCATAAACATCAATCTTTCATTATTGCAATCATTTTGCTCACAGTGACCTGAGAGGAGGGTCTCATGACCAACTCCAGGAAATCAGTGATTCTAATCACATTTTTCCATAATAACAAGAAAATATCCAAAAATACTTAAACAGAAAATATGTATATCACCTGTCACACACATTTGAGGGGACCTTGTCAATTTCAGAGAGAAATGGAAAGGATTGTAGCATAAACCCCACGAGTCAGGAAAGTAGGACTTCAACTTCACATCCAACTTCCTTGCATCATCTCTATTTGCTATTTGGCAATAAAGGGAAGAAGAAAATAGAAGAGCTGGCCTTTCAGATGCAGTTGTCTCGCAGGATTGATCCTCACCTTTCCTCGCGCCATGACTAGCTCTACCTGTTCTTGATGTCCGAGGCCCGCTGCTCTGACAGGGAGGATCAGGACGAACCTCGGGGCCGGGACACAGTCTCCAGGCCAAGTTGGTGTGGGAAAAGGCCGAGCGAGGCTCCTTTCTGTGCTGTCCTTTCTGGTGCTTACTCTTTCATCTGCCTGACTTCCCCACCCCTACTAACAAAATCCTTCCGGCCTTCTCTATGGTCTTTTTCTTACTTGAAAGAAAACATTTCTCACGTAGCCAGTATTTCCCCTCTGCATTTTCCTCCTGGCCTTTACGAGTCATCCATGAAGTGAAAGGATAGAAGACACTGCCCACTCCTGACACACACACCCCTGTTTTCAATCAATAACCTCTAGTTTACACAAAGATTTTTTTTTGTCCCTTCTCCTCATCCTCAACCACACTCTTCGGGGAATTGTAGAAGGGAGAGTCTTTCATGAACTGATTAAGGCTTAATTAGACAAGGTAAGGAAATCAGTTTCATTGAAGCCCAAACTAAGCGGGGATAGAAACTGCAAACTAGAAGCAGCAATGGTGGCATAGAGACAGTTTAGGAGCTGCTGGTCCAATGTTTCTGTTTTTGCTTTTTTTTTTAATGATTTTAGCCTGAAGCTCACTGTGGAGCGGCCAGGTGGCGGCGGCATGCTGCGCTCAGCATGGCTGGGTTTGCTCACACCCTGTGCAGCAGGCGAGAGCTTGAGTGCTTGTGTGATGTGCTTGTTCCAACCACTGCTTACGTGAGCATTTTTTGTGCCTTATAACAGAACATACACTTTTAATTTCTAAAAATGCATTCCTAAAATTAACATTTTAGATGCATCACTAAAACCTTTTGAAAGCGAATGGAGTGGTGAAAGACATCCAACTGACTTTTTGATTCCAAGATTATTGATTGGGTTCATTTTTCCCATTCCATTTTTCATAGGAAAATACATGATACGGAGAGTCAGGGAATAAAAAGTCAAAGAAACATATGAAAGGTTTTTTTTCCTTAATGTGTGCTTCTGAACTTTTTTCTACCACTGCTCCCTAGCCCTGTTTTGTTTGTTATTGCTGCTTTTCTCTTTTCTTTCTGTATCTATGCCTTTTTTCACAGTAGTCCTTGGCTCTGCACGGAATAAGTGATATCCTCAAATCTAATTGGATGTGCTTTCGCCTTTGCATGTAAGTATGAGAGTAAAAGACCTTTGAGAACTTCCTGACTTTTTAAAATTAGAGAAACAAATGAGATAATATTTGTTTAAAAAATATATTTAAAATGGCCACATTAATACCTTTTTCTTTGTTACAAGAAACACATTCAGGTTTTCCCTGATATCAATTTAGGAAATCAGAAATTGCTAATCCTGATCTGTGTTCTACATAGCATCATGGATATATTAGGGGACCCCTTAGTTCTGATGATGTGAATAAAACTAGAATAAGACATACCTCCCAATGCAGAAATCAAGAGGAAAAAGTTTCATGGCAGTCTGTCTTTATGACTGCTTACATTTTTGGTGATCTTGGTTTTAACAGTGTTGGTCTCTCCCTCCTGCTAACTGCTGCTTGCAGTGAGCACCCTTTTTTTTTTCTTTCTTTTTTTTTTTTTTTGGTTAAATAGCCTAGCTAGCCTCTCCCCACATCTTTTATTCAACCATATAACCACCTTTTGCTTCTTCTGAAATTTAGATACATGTAACCAGTTGTATGTTTGGTAGGATGTGATGAAAAAAGCACTTACGAGAATTTATTGATAGTTCAGAGACTTTGCCCGGCTTACTCTCTTTATTTGCCAAGGTTTTGACCAGAAAGGGCATCTCAACCAGGGGGGACATTTAACAGAGCTCTGGGCACAGGTTTCTTACTTATCTTCCTTTTCTACTTTGTAATCTCACCAGCAATAACACTTATTCTTCGTATCTTGTGCAACTCAAATGAACAGAATTGGTTTCTTCACTTTCTTGATATATCCATGTATTTCGCATACAAAAATGGTTGAATCAAGTGTTTCATCTGTTACCAGCCCGTCATACTGTCTCTGTGTGGTCCCACCAAAACCATCCATTCAGATCTCTTTGCTTTGCCATTTGCCAGTGTCTGAAATTGTCAAGTCTCAGCTTCCGGAATTCTTGGTTCCATTGACAGGACACATATGTGATGACTCTTCGGTAGAAATTTTGACCTACAAAGTTTAGATTGTATGTAGGTATGAAGGAAGTTTTTGAAATAAATTGAAATTAAGCTGTGAACAGCATTAGAACTTTGTCTATTTCTTAATTTTAAAATATGCTGATATGCCTTAAACTGTAGTTATATAGTTCATTGTCATTTTGCTGTTTGAAAATAACCAATGTGTTTCTAAAACTGTTGTGTAATCTACTTTCAGTGTTAAAGCAGAATTGTCATATATGTAAGCTGCATGTTAGACACTTGTCTTTAAAAACTAAAATAATTGTATTGATGTGAAGCGTAACATTTTCTCAAGTATGAAAGTAATCATGTAGCAAACATGCTCGGATATTTGGTGTCTGTTAAGGTAGGAGAGTGGTGAACAGGTAATCTATGCATATATCACTAGTGCCAAAACATAAAGTGGGGGAAAATATATTTTTACCCAAACATTGTGTGCCCTTTTGTGAATTCTTTTTAGTCACTGCTTGATATGCCTATGTACACATGCTTAATATATTGGATAAAAGAAATAGGGATAAAAGAGCCTCGTGCTTTTCCGGCATTGTCTGGTGAACTTCGAACGCTGCCATCACCGCAGCACCAGCTTCTCCAAGATACATGCCATGTGGCACCCTGTATTTTGTATACCTTCTCTGCCACCCGTTCTTCCCCCAACTCCCCTGCCCTTTTACCTGATAAGCATTCCCTGGCACCCCCTGCTTGGACCAGCTGAGGCATCCTCTTCTTGGCTTCTGGTGCCAAAGCTGCTGCTGCTGCTGCTGCTGCTGCTGCCTCTGCTCCCCTGGGCGCCTCCGGGAAGCCATCTTTTAACTGACATGCTACTGTTCTTTCACAGTGGGTTGTAGAGGAGTCCTTGCCCCCCTTTAAGCCTTTAAGAATCAAGTTTGAATCTGAACCTTTCTTTTTTCTCTTCTGTAGCTTCTTCTTTATGTAACCATCCTGTTGACAAGCCCTACTCTCTCCTAATGGACATAGCGCATTAGAAGAGCAGGAGCTGTCTGTTCACACGTGTTGGGGAAGAGTTACCTCATTTCCACCATCGCCTCCTTTTCTTTTAAAGTCTGGGCCAAATACTGCACTGCTGTTTGTATTTGTCGATGTCTGTTTACAAACCACTGCCCACAGTGGTTACTAAAGTGACTATCACTACCCAAAAGAGTAATACTTAATATACCAAGGAAATTGAGTGAAACAGAACCTGGGCCAAGACCCAAGGTAGCCATGCGTTGGGATCTTCTTGCATAGCTGTCAGTGTTCTTGAAGCTGCTGATCCAAGTGTTCACGGACTGAAGACAGTGTGTACCCTAATCTGAGGTGGCCATCACCTCCACGGTCCACAAACTTGACCTCATGTTAACTCCAGACTTCTCTGTCCCATGAGTGACATTCTGAACAGCCCTATTGGAAACCCTCAACCATCAATCAGGTCATAAGATGTGGGCAACATCTTATCCCTTTTGTTAGTTTTTTGGGTTGCTTTGGAGTTTTTTGCATTTTTTCCCTTAGTATTTGATATTGCATGAAGAGATGGCTACAATTTTTTTTTATTTGGAGTGTTCTATTGATACAATGTTTTTATTTTTCAGCTGACCATCTGCCTCTTGAGAGAGAGAAGTGGGCATCCTTCCTTTAAATTCAGGAACCATTGTTGTTTTATTTGACGCTTTTTCTGTTACCTGCATTCCTCTATATAAGTTGTTTTGGAAAAAAAAAAATTCCAGTTAGCCAGTTGTTTATGTATTGGTTATTCAAATTTAGTTTTGGCATCAAAATTATGCCAGTTGTAAGTTCAAGAAGAAATTTAAGCAAGGCTTATGTCACAGAAATCTGTTTAAGATGCTCTCCTCATCTCAGATACAACAGAAAACCCCTTTGCTATCACTGTGGGTTGACATACAAATTTTAGTTATGTTTAAAATATGCCAGTGTTGCGTAGATGACTTTTCTGCCTTTGGAACTCAATTTATATTTAAAGGTATCTTAAAATAACTTTTGGGCCCATCCCTAATTTTTTATTCTTGTAAAACTCTGCTTCTTACCTTGTGTTCAGAGTTTTCCTGTGTCCTGGACCACAGGAAACCCCAAACAAGTATGTATCTTTTCCCAGACAACAATGTTTCTGATTCACATTGTCTTCCAAGTTATCAGATGGCTTTCTCCACTGTCCACAAAAAACCTGTCATTCATGCAAATCACTTAAAATACACCCATGTACACACACACACACACACACACACATCCCTACCTGCCAGGGAAGTCAGTGATTTCTAATGTTGACCCATTTGGGTTGGGCTAGAATCAGGGCTAAGCACCTCTGGGTGACTTGTAGAGTATGAACATGCATACTTGTAATTCCATACTTTTAAGTTAACTTATAATTTCATTACTTTTCACAAGTCTTTGATTATTTCCATCTTCATGTCCCCACAGTAAGCAGATTATAAGAATACTGTTGATGGCATGAGTCACATTTGTCAAGAGCCTTGGGAATGTTCCCCCTCCAAGAATGGTAGCTTGTGCCTCTATTGGAAGGTGAAATGATGAAGCAAAGGTCTCTGCTGGTTGATTCACCTGAGCAATTCAGTGAGCAGGCTGGCAAGCAGCTTTGTTTAGACACTACTAGTAAATTAATAAAGCCAGATTCATTTTAGCCATTAAACAATTCAAATATGCCCAAATATGCCCTTCCCCTCCATGCTACACCAATCCATGGGTAGAAAGCTGCTAGTGGCAAGTGAGTACCGACTGACGCCAGAGCGTGGCATATCAGTTCTGTAAGTTAAATGCAAACATCCTACCTGTGTGACACCACTGTAATCACTAAGTAAATAATGGGCTTAGTTTATTCTTAGACTCCTTATTTTTCATATCAACTTTAAAATATGGTCACCACCTTCACGGGGGTGGTCTATATCAACCTTAAATACCTTGTTACTCATTTTAAAAGCAAATTCTGCTTAAGGTTGTAAAGCTATTTGGGGTACAATATTTGAAAATCAAATTAGGTAGTTTTGTGGGTTTTTTTTTTTTTTTTAGAGAAATGTGTAGTCTATTATTGCTATTCCCTTATTATCCTTCTTAGTCCCCAAGTTAGAGGAAGTATTATAGTAATCATCTTAACGGGAGGGCATGGGAAGGAAGTTTGTCCCCCATCAGGTATGAGGGAAGCAGGTCATGGACACCACTGGTCAAGTGATTGGCTTTTTATTTCAGGTGGTTCTTCTCAAGTGTTGAAAAAACTGGTAGGTTCTCAAGTTCTGACTGACCAACTAAGAGATAGAAACAAGGGATAATTATCCATAATTATAATTACTTACTTGCCCAAGCTACACTGGGAAAAAAAAAAAAAGGCAAGAATTGAACCATCTCAACCTATTTCTACTCGGTAACGAGGCTTTTTATTTTTCATTATTCTTCAAAAAATTACTTGACTTCAAATACAGCTCAGCCTTATTGCTACAAGCATGTAGACATAACACATCACAGGAGGGAACTGATCTTCTTACCCAGTATGCACTGAGCGGGCCAGATAAAATTAGGTCATCTTCCAAATATACGTAGCCCAATTTTTCTACCCCTTAACCGTACCTAGCAAATGAAATTTCCTTATTTGTTTTTGCCTGTATTTGGCCCAGATTAGGGTAAACAGTTTTGGTTCTCTGAAACTAACCAGAGTTTTCATTGTATTTACACGACACATTTCTACACAGAACCTTTTGGTTTGCAGAAGACTCTCATCTTCCCGCCCTGGAGACTGACAGTAATGGCAGTGTGGTTCACTTTGAAGATCCTTGTACTGGAATTCTTAAGACCATGGTATTTAGTCCTGTGACTGATACCATCTGGTTTGCATCAGTCTCTAGTAAACAGCTGGCATCTCCTGCTGGTAAAGAGATTGACTGTTACTTTGAAAAGACTTCATTGTAAGCCAGGTATACACTCCCTCCCTTTCCCGCCTTCCGGTTTTACTCCTAACTTGTAGTTGTATATAAATGAGACCTTTTGTCAGCGGCGTAACATGTGAGGTGCAAATGAAATTTCGCATCTACTTCAGTTACCTGCCACGCCGCCAGCTGACCGGCCCTTCAATCCACTGTGGAAACTTTCAATGTTACGGCACCTAGATCAGAGGTGGCAGAGCCTCTAACAAAATTGGTCCCTTGCCCCTTTTTTCACACCCCACACACTATGATTTGCACTTGTCACTGTATAACTTATAAGCATAGCAGATTTTTGGAGTCAAAGGTAAGTCCTTCCTATGCTAAGTTGCTAAAGATTGATTGTACTCTGAGAAGCAAAGGGGTACCCCACCCTGCCTGGACCAACCTCCTTTCAGTGATTGGTGGCTTAAGGCTGCCCATCATTCTGAAGTGACCTAACAAAATTAGGTGTTTCTGAGAAATTACTGAGCCTCAGGAAAAAAAAAAAAATCTAAAAATTTTTTTATTTCCCAAATTTTCTAACAGTAACGTCAACAATTCTGGCTTTCTGTCCTTTGATCTGAACGAAGGATCAAAGGGAATAGTTCTCATTTCATTCTTAACCTAGAATTCCTAGAACTAAATTAGTTGTGAGTTTCCCTCAAATTTACCTGGTAAGACATGCTTGTTAAGACATACTTCTTAGTTTACCTTTGCAGTAATGAAGAAATGGCACAGGGAGTGACCTCTCTGCCCTAAACATGAGTTTTACATATCAGTACATCACAAAAATCACTGAGCACATCAACAGTTGAAAGCTTTCAATTTCAATTTCTTGATGCCAGCTTTTCTACATGAGCCTGCACTTCATTTTTTGTTGACTCCAACTCAAAGGAACAAGGCTTTGGGACTTAGCTATTTTCAAGTCTTACTGTGTTTATATTATTTTGCAGAACCAGACAACTCACAAAATTAGCATTTTTAATTTGTGTAACTGGTTCTAGATTCAGTTTTTGGTCTGCAACATATCCAGGCACACCTGCCTCTTACCCTGGCAGAGCCAGTGCCTTTTCCCTGTCCCGCCTGCACAGGTCTGCTGTGCCTTAAGTGATGTGAACTTGTAACTGCAAATGATGTTTAAGTGTTCAGCAACAACAGAGGAGTGTTCGACTGTTCGTTTCCGTACGGTAAGCCCAAACAATTCAGCTTCTCCCACAAACTCAAAAAAAGAGGCTTTACTCTTCCTACATGCACCATCTAGTGGCCAAAGCTCAAATCATTTAACAAAGGGCAGAAGACACATTTCTGTTAAGTTTAGAGGATAATTTGAAGGATTGGGGCAGCTTTAGAAATAGCCATTATATGTTAGACAAAACTTCATAAAGGGTAAAGGTTTGAGTCCAAGCTAAACCCTGTTAAAAATTCTTAGCTCTCGAGCACTAGGCAACTCTAATCTTCAGTTTGCTAATATAGAGATGCTTATCTCCCAGGATGGTTTTGAGAACAAATTAGTACATCTTCATTTACCAATTAAAAATGTACTTAAAGGAAATAACAAGCTCTCTACCATGCTGGCTGGGCATCAGTGGCTGAATCTCTTTCTAAAATGAAAGGCCACTGTGCTGCTTTGGGCAGTATTGCTCAAACAGAACTTTGTTTCAGTAATTTCAGGATGAGTTAAGTGACACTTGTATATAGAGTTCAGAGAGTACATGCTAAGTGATTGGTTCTAACACAGGAGACAAACACTTCATGGGGAGTAAGCGCCAATTAATGCAACAGTGCAGGAATACGGACTAATTCTCATCAGTTTCAGTGAAGAGCCATCTAGCTTCAAGAATGTCAGGAAAAGTTCTGACAAATCAGTTTTATCTTCTTATTGGCATTTGGGAGCACTTCCTTCTCACTAATATGACATCTGCAAAAAAAAAAAAAAAATCGCTTTTCAAAGTTAACCAACTTCATGCCAGTCTTGCAGTGATTTTTCCATCTTCTACTCCTAGCCTGATGGCTAAGAACTAGAGCACGCACTTTCACTTTTTCTGCTGAATGGAAGATTAGAAGGTTTTATCCCAGCTTGTTCCCTTGCCTTTGCAAAGGCACTTCACTTGGGGGCACCAGAAGAGATCCATAAACGTCAAGTATGCAAATCTTGGAAGAAAGCAGTTTGTGGTGTCAAGATTTGAGACAAGTAACAAGGCTAATGGGATAGTGTCAATAAAACAGGATCTATCTTAACAAAAATGTTAATGAAGTGTTATGCTGTTCAAGAATATTGTGCTTTTTCTTAATCCATGAGTTCAGGTCCACAGAAACAAGGTTCTCCAGGAGAGTACGGTAGCTCAGCTTGCTGGGACAGGTGCAGGGAGGTGTAAATGAACGGGTGCTCAGGAGCGTTTAGTCTCTATGGGTTAAAATAAGCTTTGAAGCATGAGAGCTAGTAGCCAAACTATCCCAATTCAGTTTCCCATGAAAATAAAACTGTTCCAAACAAACTGACCAATTTTTGCTAAAGATTACAAAATCTGAAGATCACCTAATTTTGCTGTCCTTTAACTTTGACCATGCTGTAACTACTGAACTACAAATGAAATACTCTGATCAATTTTATCACTGCTTTTTTCATAAAAATGTTCATCTGTTGGGGGGGTGGTCATTTATTTTATAGAAATCACAAATATATGTAAAAACAGAATAGATGAAGATTAGGATGTGTGTGGTTTTGTGTCTACAAAGCCAATCTCTATCGTCACCCCCAAAACAGTTCATCTTTTTTTCTTCCCTCCTACTCCCTTGTATTTGCATGTGGGTAAAAGGTTCCCCTCTGACTGGATTGTAAGGTCATAAAAAAGTGGGTAGCCAACCCCAAAAGATCCAAGCCTGCCCTCACAAACAATTCCATTAAAATAAGAAATGTTTGGAAGGTACAGAATCCACCGGTGAAAAAATAATGTAAAGGATAAATTCTACATTTCCTTAGTCACATTTAAATTCCTTTATCTTCATGTTCCTTTTCTGTAAGCATATTCTTGGTATTTTTATTGTTTCTGTAGTGAAATGGCACCTAAGCAATGAGGAACTTGAACATCTTAACAAGCAGAAAAATTAGACAAATTATCAAGGACAACTTTTTATTGCTACCAGAGGCTTTTTTATCATCAGTACATGGTTCTGACTGCAATGCCTTCCTCAGACTGTACAGGGAGCTCAGGGTCCAGAAGTCATTGAGAGAAATACAGGTAGGCTGGGGAGGCAGGGGAAGTAATTTTTACCAAGGAAATTCTAATAGCTTAACATAAAACTAGGGTACTGAATTCAGTTATTACATGTTATAGATCCAAATCATGGAGCTGCCCCACCTTCTGGACAGTTTCTCCTAATGATTATGAATGAGTGAAAACTGACCAGTCACCAAATATAAAACAGAAACTAATTTTAGTTGTTACTTATTTCTTTGGTGAGCACCTGGATATATTAACTTTATCACAAATTCTTTTATACAAATGTCATAAAATGCTTTCAACAAATCTAAGAGTGTCCTAATTACATGCCACTTTTAAGCTTTAAGATAAACAAAAACACAATTTTATTCCCAAACTCTAGAAACTGAAATGAGACAAGACATAAAAATCAACGTGGTAGTGAGTTCTTTTTCTATTTACCACCTCTGATTTATATGGGGCAATTTCAAAATACCTTTTCAAGGTAAATTTGAATTTGAATCATGGATGTCACACTGAAATAATTTGCTCACTAAATTGCTAAAAAATTTTGAGGGTTTCCTAATCAGTGGAAGTCAGGCTATTATATATATTATAGATCAACATGCATAAAAATTCATTAAGTTTTCAATGAAGCAAGCAAAAGCAAGAGGAAAATAAAATCAGGATGCTGAGGAACAGGGTTTGCTAGCTATGAATTTTGGAAACTTTTTAAAAAACATTGAATTTTTGACACGGGCAATCTACATTATGTTTTAGCAGAGAAAAGGGTGGAACTGACAAATACTACGAAGAAATTTACTTCTTAAACAATTTTTAGATCTTTTAAATTTTACACTCTTTTTGGTCTTTTAAGTGTTTAAATAATGTTGAATTATAATTAGTCACACAAATAAATGTTTTTGTTTTTTTTTTCTGGCTCACTTCACATTGGCCTGATAGGGTATATATACCTATTATACAGCCTTTGCTGGTCCTCCACATTCCCATTTCCAGAGTAGTCTACCTTTGTACGTGAAGCTAACACTTAAAGCTACATGACAGAAACAGGCTGCAAAGGTGGACAAGGGGAAGCATGTCCCTCTTGCCTTGATAAATCAGTGCCACACACAGATCCCACACTTTCTGAAGCATTATCTTCATTATAGAGCCGTTTGATTCCATCATAGAAGTCATCCACTTCCATTTCCTCTACTTTACGTTTAGCAGAGGTATGCTTGTACCCACTGGTAGCTGGGAGATGATGGTAGAAGGCTGCTGTACCTCTGACTGGCACTTCTGGCTTGCTGTTGTCCTTGGAGAAATCTGGGCCTGAGACAGAGGAGTGATGTAATCTGAACACTCCTTTGTCACAGGTCACCAGGGTGTGCTTGAGGGGACGGTAGACATAAACGGAATTTAGAGGCAGGGAAGACTGCAGAGTAGAAAGATGATGTGCCACAAGCTCCCGACAGTGGATCAACTGGGAGCTTTCCATCTGGGGGGGAGGGAAGAGGGGAGACACAAAGTTGATTAATTAACACAGGCTGCTTTACCATCTTTGCCAGTCACTTTTCTTCCCTGTGGGTCCCCCCTCCCCACCCTGCTGCCCCATCCCTCCCAGCTTCCTTTTCTCTCCTCACATATTCTACCTAAAACTCTATCCAGCCTACTCTCCTTATCTTAGGAATAACGTCCTCCACATCAGTATTTCTAATTTAAGTCTTTTTGGAACTTGAATTCTACATTTGCAATTAAATGCTGGCTATCTTCATGAAAGCAGACTCTTTGTTCACTGCTCTATATTGAGCATTTGCTTTGTTTAGTCTACTCTCCCTATTTAGAAGGCCACTTCACTCTCTGCCTCTTCTAACCTCTTAAGTGAAGACAGAAAAATTCATTAAGAATTTAAGGAATGGGCCTCCCCTGGTGGCGCAGGTGGTTGAGCACCACACTATGAGGCTGTCCACAGCCTTTGCAGTGTTAGTTTGATCCCGGCCGGCAGGCGAGAGTCCCACATGGTGCGGCAGACCTCTCCTGTCACGCCCGCTGCTCCCCTCAGCAGTGTATTTCATCAGTCTGCCTGTTCTGTTCCCCTCTCTGTCTCTGGTGAATCCTCTCACCCTCCTAAGCATCTGGCCTGTACCCTGGTTCTTGTATAAACAAACAAACAAACAAATAAATAAAAAGAATTTAAGGAAGAAGCCAAGGCAAGGAAAAATTTAAATGAGACTTAGGGAGGGCTATCTGGCTAGAAATTTTAAAAATAAAATATTTGAATTGTTGTAACAGTAAATGAGCACTTTTGACAAGTTGTTTTTATAGAAAATGCAGGTCTGACAACACTAGGAAGAAATGTTTAACTTAGAGGCTTTTCTAATTTCTTCATACTCTACAAGACATCCAGATATCAATCTTTCTGAAGTCACCCTGCCTCCTACATACCCAAATTCCAGGGTCATCTATATCCACCTTATAGTATTGTGTAAGAATAATCCATTTAACCACTTAACCTTTCCTTTACGGACTACACGATACCACTGTATTGTTCATTTTTATTCCCTATGTTTGTAGTACAATGCCTAAAGGCTTTCAAAAATCTTACCTATACTACAGGTAAGAATCTATTTAGTCCCTCTGCCCTACTCTCCTGGTAATTAGCTCTAATCAAAAATAATCTTCCTCCAGCAATATGTATTTTTCCTTTATTTAGATTCCTTTAGTTGCACCCCAGTGCCTACCAGAAATAAGCTAATCCCTTAGTTTTCTATCAATAAAGCTCGCCACAATCTACCCCAACCTTCCTTTCCAGCCTTATTTCCTAGCTTATCCCAATTTGCACTCTACCTTCCTGCTAAACAGGCCTGCTCTCTATTGTGCAAATATCTTGCCCTAACTTTGCCCTTGCTCATCCTGTTTTCACCTAATAAAATGGTAGTCTGTGCACCAGCTACCACCTCCAGGAAGTCTACCTTGACTATTTAACTATCAAGGATTATGGTAGTCTGGGTACCAGCTACCACCTCCAGAAAGTCTACCTTGACTATTTAACTATCAAGGATCACTTTCCAGCCTTGTGTATTTTATAAACCAAATCTTATTCACCCCTATATAACCTATAATATACAGCAATGACTATTTGCAATACTAGAGGGAAAAAATGGAAAATAACTGTTCCTCAAGAATATATTTGATCACAAAATTTTAGCTCTAAATATGTTACCAGTTACCCAGCAAAAGTATCAGTAAAGACAAACATGAAAAGCTGCTACTTACCATGTACTATAAACATAACAATGCCTCAAATAGAAGCAATATATGAAAATGATATTTTTTAATATCTACTATTTTGTTCACTGATTTTTTTTCTAGTTTGAAAGATACTAGATAACATTCCATGGGTAAGATACTATTAATATTAGAATTTCTTTTCCTTCCTTAAAAGAAAAAAGTCACATAATATTTAAGACAGTCCCCAACGATCAGGCTCACAGCTGTAGGTTAGGCTTTAGCATATGCCCTAGGATAAGCCAAGCTGAAAACAGTGGAACAAAGCACAGAGAGGTTGTTTAAAGCAACTGCTATCCTAGCCAATTCTTCAAGAAATCTACAAAAGAGGTAACAGAAGTCAAAGACAAATTGGGAAGTGAAAAAAGCCACAGTGTAAAAATTATTTCTGAAAAGTACCTAGTTTAAGGAACTATTCTTCAGCTAAGTAAATGATACTCAGTGGCCCAGAAAAGTAAGAGTATTGAAATATATTCTAATGCCTTCATCACTGGGAATAAACACCACAGCAGAATCTTGGGGGGAAAAGAAAACGAACAGGTTATTTCAGGTTGTTAATGTAATCTTTTCTATGTGAGCAAACCAAGTTAAAAGGAAGTTGTATTTTGGAGGTAAAAGACTGTCAAAAAATGACAGAGCTACAAAGAATACTGGAGATTATTCAGATCAATACCGTCTATTCAAACTGTATTTCCACCCAAGTCCTTTGTCCAAAATAAATTCCTTCTAATCTACTACAACATTAATTTGTTCTAAGAAAACGAAGTAACTTGACCTTTGTTGAAATTCAATGCAGGAAACAAAGCCAGTACATACATTGGAATTACCACAACTTTAGACATAAGTCCTTCAATGGAAACTCTTAAAATATAAACAAACAAACAAACAAACAAACAAATGGGCGTAATATGAATTCATTGTAACTGCAGGGTGTCAAGAGAACATTTGTTATGTTCTGTGACGATATTCCCAAATTTCAATATGGTAACCATTTCTAGGTATGTCTTACTAGAAAAACAACTATAATTAAGCTCACCAAGAAAGGTGGGGCAAATAGCATTAAGTTTGTAAGGCAGACATTCAAAAAGATTACTAGTGGGAAAGAAGGGCAGAATAATATGAAATAATATTATAAAGGTGGGTAACATTACCAGGGAAGAAGACTTGAGTACAGCTATAGAAGTAGTGATGAGAGAAGGGGGTAAGAAAAAAAAAAATGGTTTAGCCATCCCAGAACAGTGACCAACAACAGCACAAGAGCTAAGGGGGTTAGGGGAGTAAAGAGGGACTAGGCAGGTGAGACAGAAGCTTGCCTTCAAACCATGGAACACTTGTTATACTTTGTCTCAAATCCAGGGAGAACATAGGCAGATCTAGTGACAATGGCCCACTACAGCACCAGATTATGACAGACCTCTCTGGCAGTCATTTCTTGCCAGGACCCTAGGACACATGTCAGAAAGTAATTCTGGTTTGATCTCACCAATTTTATGCAAGAATTTTCTAAACTAAAACCAGAAATCCAGGCGGAATATCTGTTATTACTATAGCCTTGTCACGCTTGTAATTACAAATATATCAGACCTCATATTCCTACCTCAACACAAGTGAAGTTTGCAATGACAGAACAGTCTTGAACAATCAGGACCCACTCAGGTCTGGATCATAAGGATTGGTCACCAGTGCAAATTGATTTTTGGAAACTACTAAGACCACGTTCCAAAGTCTCTTAACATTTTGGGACCTTGTTTCCAACTCTCTTTCCCCTAACAATTCAAATAATATACACTGGGTAAAGACATATTTAAAACAAAACAAAACAAAAAAATAACCCACTATGTCCCCAGTGCCTAGCTCACAGATTTCTCAATAAATGTGGAATGCACCTATATACATAAAGAGAATGGAGTAATGCTTTTAAAACTATGTACAAACAGCTTGTGGAAGATCACTTTGAGTAGGACTCTGAACCCAACATATTACATAGTATTTTGGGAGTGTGTGTGTACAAAATTTTGTTTCAGGAGAGGAAAGGATTCCAGTTCTTTAAAAAAAAAAATAATCTGAAAACCACTGGACTAGAACCTTTATGGTCTGTGTGGTTTGGGAAAGTTACTGGCTTAGTCTTCTTTGTGGCTAAGTTGTCTTATGTGGCTCTGAGAAAGCCCCAAGTTCCCCACATCACAGCTATAAAATGTGGATTAGAGCTATAAAATAAAGGAGTTAAACAAAATGATTTCTAAGAGTTATTCAAATTCACTGAACACCGTAGCAACAGAAGACTTACGAAAAAGAATAAGCAAATTCTCCAGTATTCATAAAAAAGAGCTTCAAAGTTACAGAATACACATGCTATTTACAACACTCTGGTTATTTATGCTTCAAAATCTGTCCTTCTCTATGACAGTAACACTTTATAGGGAAAATATCCTCTGTGTCAACTTGGGAATACGCAGAGCAGGAGGAATCAAGAGATATGTCATTTGTTCTAATTAAAAAAAAAATGGTAGTAATAGCTTTCCTATTAGTGTTCCATTTCCATAGTCTAATGTTAATGAGCAATACTCAACTTCACTTTCCAATACTCTGGGTAGGCAAAATGAATTTTCTGTGCTGCACTTTTCACTTACATGATGGTTTATGACAGCTTCTAAAAATTCTCACAAAATATCTCCTAGGATTTATTTTCATTATAGTATGTATTACAATGGAAAGAAATACTTCTCTATTACTTCAATCTAAGATATACTATTAAAAGAAAATACCTCCCTCGTAAAGGAGAAATAGTCTGTGCTATACTAACATATTATGTTCCAGGGATATAGAACACACTGAGTCACACCAAAAAGAGGAAGAAAGAGCAAAGACAGATGGTTAATATACTGCTAATATACTGCTCTGCTCATCACTGTTTTAATGAAGACTCAGCCCTTCTTTACTCACAAACTAGGGCCTGAAATTCTCAAAAGCTGAGAAGCAGTACTGAGATACTTCTTATATGTCCGCTTACTTTAACAACTCACATAGATAGATAAGATCATCAGTTAAAATTATCGTAACAAAACACCAAATTCAAGTTTTATTCTTGTTTTCTTTTACAGTATTTTATATGTTTTATTCAATAATAGTAGCTATTAAAATTATTTCATTTTATGTTTTTAAGCTCAGAATTTAAGTCTTCTCTAAATAAAATACATTGAAACAAGTCAGAATAACTAGTGCTAAATAATAATAGGGATTTATAAAGGGTAAGTAGGTCCTTAAGTCTTTCATCAACTCAATTGGCAGAGTAATAGTTTACAGCAGATCTAAACCTTTAAGATGTCTGATGACATGAATAGAACCAATAAGGATACTCCCAGTGACTGCTGACATACAGTACCATTATTACTTTTCCATTTGAATGGGAATTTTCTCCATAAAACCCTCACACTTTATATAGTTGGTTGATAAAACTTAATATATTTTATAGGAATTTGCAGTTGTGAGTTACAGACTAATCTTAGGCAATAACAGGAATTAGCAGGACAAAACCTCTTTCGAAAAGATAGCTTCTATTTGCTGAAGTTTGGCACAAATACTTCACTTTCCAGCCAACAATAAATTATATGCTTTTCTCAAAAGCAATTTTTCCATCTAAATGTCATAGCCATCTGGTAACTGTATGTATCCCAATAAAAGACAAAACTTAAAATGAATACTATTGGGGCCTCCTTGGTGGCAAAGGGGTTAAAGTCTCAGCAACATCAAGCTATCACCAGCTACTGCAACACCAGTTCAATCCCCAGCCAGGGAGCTAACCCACATGGCACAGCAGACCTCTCCTGTCTTGCCCGCTGCTCCTCACAGCAATGTATTTCGATGGATCCACCTGTTCTGCTCCCCATTCTGTCTCTGGTGAATCATCTCACCACCACCACCCTACCCTGGGACCTCTGGCCTCTATGCATAGATAAATAAAAATAAATAAAATGAACACTATTTAATTAGACTGACACTTACCTGTGCTTTCTGAAGCAATTCAATTGTAAGAGGAAGCCAATCAGGAATAAGTTTCTCCATTTCCAAACTAACCATGGCCAGAGCGAGCATGGATCCTTTGAACTGCAGAAGTTGGTTACAGGCCATACAGTGAAGGAGTTGCTTGGTAAGGACTGCCAAATGCTGAGATGGGCTCAGTTTGGGCAAACTAAAAAGTAACTGAGGTCTAGTTGAAACTGCAATGGCATGGAACTGAAAAATAACAAGAATATTACTCTAGTTTTCTT